>NC_042615.1:383644279-385131131 GCF_901001135.1 Rhinatrema bivittatum
GCTATGACATGATGGGCCTTAACAGAGTCTGTAATTTGATGGCCAGCTAGTGCATAACAGTGCGTAATACAATCCACTAGCCAACAAATGGTTTATTTGGTGACAGCTATGCCCATTCTGTTAAGTTCATAGGAAGCAGCTGAGATGCCTGTCGATGAGGTTGATTCTTTGTAAATAGTAAGCTATGGCCCTTTTGCATTCCCTTTATGTGCATGCGGTTTTGGAAAAAATGTAGGCAAATGATAACCTGATTGGTATGAAATGCAGAAACAACTTTTGATAAAAACTTAGGGTGAGTGCGCAGTACCAACCTGTAATGAAAAAACAGTAGATAAAGCAAATAAAAAACCAAAGTCTATAGCTTTCTCACTCTTGTCACTGAAGTGATTGCTACTAAAAATATCACCTTCCAGGTGAGAACCTTTAGTGGAATAGAGTCCAATGGTTCGAACAGGGATCTCATTAACTCTAAGAACAACATTGAGATCCCAGGGTACAGTGGGCTTCGAAACTGGGGATTTGTATGCCACAACTCTCCCATGACTTGAGAAACTAAAGAATGAATAGAGTGTACAATACAGTCTGCTAGCCAAACAGAAATGGCTTGTTTGGTGACAGCTATGCCCATTCTGTTACAGATAAAGATTTGGTATTGGTACTCCAGCACCAGAAATGTTACTTATGTTCAGTGGTCTTACAGGAGAGCTCTCCAGCCTTTGTTGGGAGGCATCTGTTGCTAGACTTACTTGATGTGGTAATAGCTGGAGAGCAAAACCCATGTAGAGAGTTGCCAGTTTCAGGCACCAACGGAAATACGTTCTTATCCTTCTATCAGATGACAGAGTTTGTCACAATTGATCTCGTTGAGATTGAAGCCCTCATTGAAGGTCTCATATGTAGTCGAGCGCGTTGCACCAGATTAACTGTGATTGATCATATTCAATGTGGAATAAGCCACGAACAAAATCTGGAGCATCTTTTGATGCAGTAGACCTTGAAAACAGACTGCTCTGCTCTGTCTTCTGGCAGGAATGTTTTTTCTTCTATCGAGTCTATCCATGCTCCAATGAATTGAATTGTCTGAGCTGGGCCTAGATGTAACTTGGTAAAGCGGACAATGAATCCTAGAGATTACAATAGCTGTATCATTTGGCATAAGACCTCCAGGCCACTAAAATTGCCAAGCACTTCATGAACATACTCAGCTGCCAACAACCCAAAGGGGAGGATCCTGTATTGATAGAGCTGGTTCGCCACAGTCAAGCGGAGATATTTCTGATAAGATGGATGCTTGGGAATGTGGGCATATGTATCCTTGAGATCCAGCGCACGCATCCAAGTTCAAGCTCGGATGAAGAGGATAATGGTTTGAAAGGAATTCATCTTGAACGTCTCCCTTTCCAGATGTTGTTCATTATTTGTTAACCCAGAATGGGTCTCAGGCCCCCTGAGTTCTTGGGGTCAGGGAAGAATTGGGAGTAAAAATTCCTTGCCTCACTGTAAAGAGGGAATTTGCTCTGTTGCCCACCTTGAAATGGAGCCAAGCCACACGACATGGGTCTGAATGGGAGAATGAACAATTGCACTGCTTTGGCAGATAGGACAAATGCAAGTGGTACCCCACATTCCAAAATGTTCAATACCCATTGGTCCCTGGTGCCCACTTTTCACTTGGGAAAGAACTGTTGGATCCTCCCCCCACCTGTGGTGGTGGTGGTGAGTGAGGACTCATTTCCATCAAAAAGTAGGTCCTGCTTTTGTCAGAGGCTGCTGGGATGGTTTAGTCTGTCACCCTTCTCTTGGACATCCTCTAGCCAGCAGCTGCTGTGGATATGATAACAGAAGCGGGGGTTGATATTGTTAATATGCCCAGAAGGGATGATGCTGCAAATACACCCTCTTGTAAGGGTAGTAAGGACACTTTTGGGCTGAAGAATGATTGGCGACAAAACTGCATGATGCACTTTGATCCAAGAAACAGTTTCTCTTTGTCCCTTTAGATTATCTCCGGAGCAGAGGATGTTTGCTAACTTCACATGGGCATCCTCATGCAGCCCGCTAGCTCGCAACTATGGAATCTGCTGAGCCCTGTACTGCAGTATCGAAAGATTCATCAACTGAGCAAATGAGATGATACTCACATTCCTTTCCATCCAAGAACTTCTGGAGATAATCTTCATGCTTTTTACAGAGGATCTCAAAGACAGATTTGAGCTTGCTAAGGCTATTGTGCAGATATTATACCAGACAAAGCTCTAGTTGGCTATGCAGGCACCCAGCATTGAACCTTGAAAGAATTTTTTCCTCAACAGAATCCAAAAGTTTAGGATCTTTGCTGGGAAGATTATTAGAGCAAATCCTTTGCTTGTATGGCAGATTCTACCTCCACAGATTGGTGCAGAAGCTGGACCACCCCAAATCCACGGACCTGCTGCACCCTGTATCTGAGATCCATTTTCTTTGCAGCCAGCTAACAATGGGATGGATTTTCCAATATTCTCAACTGCAACTCCCATAGAATTTGATGAACTGGGAAAACAGCTGGTTGTGACCGGGTTTGCAAAGCATGGAAAATATCAAACACTTCTTTCCATGAGTCTTATTCCCTTCTTACATAAACTACAATGGCCTTCTCTAGTTTGTCTAAGAAGCTAAAGTAGGAACAATGTTCCACTGGTTCTAGTAAAAGGTCTGAAGAGATACACATGGAACCCTCCTCTGAATTCATTAGAGTGTGTGTGTGTGTGGGGGGGGGGGGGGGGGGGGGAACACTAGCCCACACTTCCAATGAGGAAAAGGGTGATCGTATAGGAGATCTAGATTGTGGAGCCATGCCACCCAGAATCTTCTTATACCATAAAAGAGTCTCCCTGAGGGTTAACTCCCAACGAAGAAAGCATGAGAGAATGCTCTAGCACCAGTGTAAAGGTAGGTGGGACTCCCCCAGGAGCATAGCCCAGTGAAGGCTGGGGGATTTCAGGTTCCTTCTCCCCATTTGGCAGCCAAAGCAGCAAAAAAGGTCTTGAGCAAGTCCATTATTCGATCTATGGACTGGCTTGCCCCCAGGGCTGGTATTGGTGAACCTCCATCCTCTTTGGAGACCAAAATCGGTCATCACTTTGAGATCTCCCACCCGAACTCCATGGAGATGCACCTACTTGGATAATCTGCATTTGTATGGTGGATATTAGTGGCACAATGGATCACATGGGTGTAGTTCCAGTTGATGTTCAAAGCACCAAACTCTTAAGGGACTTGTAAAACTCCTGAGTGCTTTCATTAAGGATTGCTTTATGGAAGGATGATTCATTGATGGTGCCAAATGAATTGAGGTCTTCATTGTACATGACACTGGTGCATCTTGCACTCATGGCGATGTCTGTACACCATGCATCGATGAAGCAAGTGGGGCCACATTCTTGTGTTTCCTGTGCTTTAGCCATGTCAGGTCTTTACCAGACTTGCGTTTCCATGTGGGGCTCTTGCATGGTGCCAAAGAGATAATTAGTTGACCCCTGCTCGTATGCTGAAGTCCTGTGCCTATGACACAGAGGAACCCCAAGCCCACTTACTTGTGGAAGCTCCTGAATGACCTGAGATTTTCTGCTTCTGAGATCAGCCCGACCACCAAGTAAAATTCACACCAAGGGGAGCTTCAATAGAGAATCCCTTGTGTGACTCACCACCCACCGAGGATGAGGATCTTCTCTTGAGCTCAGCTATCTTGTAGACTCTATTATTCTGAGTTTGAGAGGACATGTAGCAATTGGTAGAGTTATTGTATGATCCCAGACACGTGTAACAGATGTCATGGTCATCCATCTTTGTCATCTTGTGTCCACAGACATAATATTTGAAACCACTGATCTTACGACCTGGCATTTTCTCTCTTTTGCTCTTTTTTTTCCCAAAAGCACTGAAAAGTGTTGTTGAGGGACTGCCATGGCAGAAAGGAAGAACGTGTAGAAAAAAAATATTTAAATACTTTAATAGAAAAATCTTGAGGAGAGAGAAGGGAATACATCCAGACTGTAGCTTAGCCAAAAAATAATTGAGGGGCTCATGATATTGTTGGTTTCCATGGAAAATCCATCAAAAGCTCTACTGGACCTTAGAGTGGTCTGTCAGTGCATGGTGCACCAGTGCCACCTGCGCAGAACAACTCAACACATTTGGCGCCATCGATGCATCAGCCTTCCATGAAGCAATTCCTCACATAAGCACTGCAAAAGGGAGTTTTACAAGCCCCTTATTGATTTGGTGCTTTGAATGTCAACTGGAACTACACTCTTGTGCTCCACTGTGCAATTGATATTCCCCATACAAATGCAGATTACTCTGCTTGTCAACAGAAAACACAGTTGCCAGAAAGCATCATGAAATATACACAAACTAGGCCAGGCTCGATTGCAAAGTCCAACTGAAGCAGCATTAAGAGACAAAGGAAATCACAGTCACGTGCCTACCCTACTTTTGGGCCTTCCAGCAAATGCAATAAAAACCATGCAGATTGTTCAGAATTCAGCAGCTCATTTACTAACTGAATCCAGAATACATGAACACATATCGCCCATACTTTCATCTTTGCATTGGCTTCCTATACAATTCAGAATACAATACAAAATCTCTATTGTTCACAAATTAATGCAGAATGATTCCATTTCATGGTTTATTTCTGTTCTAAGAATTTATAGACCGACCCTGTGTCTTGAGATCTGGGAACAAGAACTGCCTGAGATACCGTCTGTCAAAATTGCACGATTAAGAATAACTAGAGAGAGCGTTTTTGGTTGCGACACCTGAAATGTGGTATTCCCTTCCAGAACCTTTACACTTGATTTCCTGCAGCAAAAGTTTCAAGAAGGCTTTAAAGACATATCTGTTTAAGCAAGCTTTTAAGGGAACTTAAAATTTATGAAAATCTATTTTATTTGATGCAGACACTTATGCAGATGTTGGTCATTTATTGTTTGTCTTTTGCCTTGTTATTGATTTTAATTATGCACAATGGCTTGGCAAAAGTATTCAGCCCCCTAAAAAATCAGCAAATTTGTGTGGATTACAAATGACACTTACATAGATTTTTCCAGACAATATGTTCATTGCAAACTAGCATGCTCTTAAATTAAATTTTCAAAGACACAATTCATTATTTCTCTGTTTTTTCCATAACATAAAATTAAAAACTGAAAAATGTTGCTTGCATAAGTATTCAATCCCTGTGCTGTGGAAGCTCCAAGTTTATACAGATGAAAAATATTGCCCTAACAATTGGCTTAAAATTGACCTCTACCTGTGAATCATTAAAAAAGGTCAGCTTTTCTGGATAAAAAGACCCCCCTAATTCCAGTACTGTTAATCTGAAGAAAAGCTGAGAAAATGAAGACCAAAGGCATTCGAAAATAAAGTTATAGACATACACAAGATAGGAAAAGGCTTACAAAATAATATCCAAATGTTTAAATATCTCAGTAAGCACTGTTGGATCAATTGTAAGGAAATGGAAGCTGAATCATATCAATCAGACACTGCCTAGACAAGGCCATCCCTCAAAACTCTGCGTCAGAGCAAGGAGGAGACTTGTGAGGGAAGCGAAAGAGAGGCCAAAAATCTCTTTGAAGGCGCTACAGAGTTCGGTGGCTGAGACTGGAGTGGAAATGCACCAGTCAGCCATATCAAGAGCTCTGCATACAACTGGTCTGCATGGGAGAGGGGCTAGAAAGAAGCTATTACTGAAGAAAAACCACATTTATTATTTATTTATTTTTAATTTTTCTATACCGAAGTTCCTGTACGAATACAGATCACTCCGGTTTACATGATAACCACAAAATTCGCTAGAGAACGTTACATATAACAAATAGCAGATAACATATAACATATAAAATATAAACAGAGAGCAGCATAACTAAGGAGGCATCCAAATATGAACAGGATTTTTAAACTAATATATAAAGCAGAATATATCTTAATATAAACATGATAATATAAATATATAATATATATATAATATAAACATCAAAGCACATCTGGAGTTTGTCAGAAAGCATCAGAGTAACCCTGCTAAAATTTGGGATAAAGTTTTGTGGTCAGATGAGCCAAACATGGAGCTTTTTGGCCAAAATTCAAAATGCTGTGTGTGGCGCAAACCTAACATTGCCCATTCCTCAGTAAATACCGTCCCAACAGTAAAGTATGGGGGGTGACAGCATCATGTTGTAGGGATGCTTTTCCTCAGTGGGGATTGAGCGGATGGATGGTGCAACATACAGGGAGATATTGCAAAACAACCTGCTTCAATCTGCTAAAAAATTAAAACTTGGGAGAAAGTTCACCTTTCAGCAGGACAATGATCCCAAGCACAAGACCAATGCAACACAGGAGTGGTTGAACAACAAAAAAGGTGAAAGTCCTACAATGGCCAAGTCAAAGTCCAGATCTCAATCCAATCGAGAATCTGTGGCATTATTTGAAAACGGCAGCAAATCTGCCAGGAAGAATGGGCAAACATTACTCCCAGTGTGCAAAGCTGGTAGAAACTTACCTCAACAGACTTAAAGCTGTTATTGCAGCAAAAGGTGGTTCTACCAAGTACTAGTCTGAAGGGGTTGAAAACGTATGCAAGCAGCATTTTACAGTTTTTAATTTAATTTTACAAAAATGCAGAGAAATAATGAATTGTGACTTTGAAAATTTACTTTAAGAGCACACTGGTTTGCAATAAAGGTACTGTCTAGAACAATATGAGTCATTTGTAATTCACATAAATCTGCTGACGTTTAGGGGGTCAAATACTTTTGCAAGCCACTGTATGTATATGATGATCCGCTATGAACCACGGGATGTATGCATACTATAAATTAATTTTAAATAAATAAAAATAAATATGATATGTACTTTTCTTCTTGGATGTATACCTAAGCTTTCATGGAATCCAGACACAAGAAATAAGCTTCTCACATTCATACTAGATGTGGCTGCATGTTTTGTTTTTATATTCCACCTTTTGTGAGTAGTCAGCCACTTCAAAGCAGATTACATTCAGCTGCAGCAGGTATCTCCTTACCACTAGAAGATTTTCTAAATATGTACCCGACACAACAGAGGTTGAAGTGACTTGCCCAAGGTCACCACGAATGGCTGTAGGATTTGTCCCCTTAGCTTCCCTGCTGCTCTAACCACTAGGCTGCTCCTCCATTCCTGACCTGCTAAACCGTAAAGCACACAGATCCTTTTTGGATAAATTCCATACTACTTACCCTCTGAATGTGTCCAGTGAGCGGAGACGCTGAGGAATGGAGGAGTTCCATGCACTAGCATGTGGACCATGGCCAGTGGGATCTGCCCTGTTAGGGGATCCCAGCTCCTTTACAGCAAAAACAAAGAGAAAGCAAAAATGTTAATGAACTATAAGGTTTGTTAACATAGCAGCAGTGCCTCCTTTAAACATATGCAAACCAAGTCATTGACGTAAACTGCTTCCTGTATTTTTATTTATTTATTTTTTTAATTAGGATACTTTCCTTGCCCTGGTCTATCCTACTGAAGTCTGGATCGCCATGCTTCTATTCATTTTGCCCTGTACATCTACAGTATCCCTGCATCTATTGTCTCATTCTGGCTGTTCAACAACTTTAAGGATCTTGCAACTCTTATTGGTTTTTCTTGTCAAAGAAATTTATGTGCATAAAACTAATACAAATTTAAATAATTTTCACAGAATTCCTTAGTATCCATGAGTAGAGACAGAACATTAGAAGATTTCTAATGACAAAGGCGATATACTTAATGGAAATGTTTCCAAACAATCTATCAGGCACAGCATTTCAATTTAAGAAGTTACAGTGAGTGGCCAGCAAAACCTAGATTTTATCCATGAACAGGCTTATGTATATGACCCAATTTAATCCTTACTGTCTAAGAAATGTAACTAGGTTTCCTATTTATCATGAGCCCAATTCAGACCCTGGTGGCTGGTGTGCATCTCTTACATAAAGGTGAGAGAAACACTGGAGAAAGTTGAATTAGGTAATTCCAGCTGTTAATCCTTCTCTCTTTGGGACAAAGGAACAGGCTGTCAGGGTAAGAGCAAAGTTCCATGTATTTTTTTTTATTTGAAATTTTATTAAAACAAGTCCAGTTCACAAGATACAAAGGTATACAAAAGAAAAAAAAACACAGGTACATATGCCCCCCTCACCAACCCCACAACCCGCTCACCCACCACCTATGCTCACTGAAAGTCTATAGAGAGTCCTAAACTCACACTGAGTAATAAAGAAGCACAATTATACATCAGACCATTTCTCAAAGGGTATCCATACCAAGTGACATTTGATATGAGAGCTTTCTTTTTGTTTTTTGTTTTTTTTAATTGCTATTAACTTACCCATATAAAGGTAGATTTTAAAAGGTCTGCGCGTGCGCCCATAAACACACGTATCTCGCCGCACAAAAAAAATACGTGCTATTTTATAACCTACACTTATAAGGTCTAAAATTCTTTAATGATGTCAATTTTTACAATGGATACCTCTGAATGTGTCTGTCACAACACCTCCCTAACCCCAACCCACCTCCCGAAAACTCACCCCAAATCAAAGTGCCCCCTTACAATGGTCCATATATAAAATATCAGACTGAGTCTTATAAAGAGGTTCTCTGTCTCTCCCTCCCCCTTCTCCCCCCCGATGTTCACCAAACTCCTGTGCCTAACGAGGAGATGTAGCAAAAACATAGTAACATATGCGAGCCAGCTGAGGAAAGTTTGCAGTTCCGTGCTGGCCCTGCCTCTGGAACGCCCATGCCCTGCCCCTTCCCTTTTTCTGGGTGAGTCTACCTCAATGTACGCACGTCTTTCCCGGCCCACATGCATGCAAGTGGCCGTTTTTGCGAACACAGGGCTTTTAAAATCTACCTTATAGTATACCTTCCAAAGAGGCCAATTCAGTAACAAAGCACTCTTCCACCAAGCAGCAATCTCAGTTTGCCACAGCAACTTCCAGAATCCAGTTCATTATTGTAAGAGAAACAGTTGGGAAAGACATGCCCAATAAAAATTTAGGATCTTTCAGAAACTTACATTTAGTCATTTTAAAAATATTAAAGCAGCTACCATATCCCAATATTTTGGAACCTCAGGACATTCTCACCAGTGTGAAGAAAGGATCCCATCTTCCTACAGTGTCTCCAACAAAAACGTCCAACATTAGGGAAGATCCTATTTAATTTTACTGGGGTTAAGTACCACTTAAATAGCAATTTACAGCATTTTCAAAAAGAGGAAACTGAATTTTTCTTAATACCCAGAAAACATAACATCCATTGATCATCTTCTAATTCTCCTCCAAGACCGTTTCCCATGCTATGATTTTTTTTTTAGGTTTCTTAAATGTTTCTCCATTTAAAAGATTACATTTTTTAGCTAAGTTCCTTAGAAGCCTGAGACCTATCAGACAAGCCTTCAAATAATGATTTCACTTTCAATAAATCAGTTAAACTTTTTCATTAGAGATAAAAATGACCTTCTTGCAAATACAGAAACCTCTCTTTCTCACTCAATGTCACTTTCAACTGAGACAATAAATGACTGAGGTGAATTATTCCCAACCATTACCAATTCTTAAAGCTATTAGAATGGAAAGGCAACATTTTTTTTTATATAAAACTGTCAAGATAGAAAGGTCCTTTACTTCAATCATCAGAGCCTTCCACTAGTCCCAGAGTTGGATAGTACACTCAGTGAATGGGCAACACATAATATAAGCTTGTGTTGGCAACCATACTTAAGCTTTCAAAGGAATTCTACCCACAAATGATTGCGCTATCTGAACTCTTTGCTTAAACCTAAACTTATTATGCCAATCCAACAACTGACAGTCACACAGTACTTCCTGATATCAGGGACACCTAGCCCTCACAAAATTTAGACAAACTAAACAGATCTTGCCACCCAAAGGGGCCTATGCCTCCAAATAAACAAAACATTATCTTGTGTAACAACCTAAGAATCTTATCAGAAAGCCCAATTGACAATATTTATTTATTTATTTATTTAGCA
The DNA here is from genome assembly GCF_901001135.1 of Rhinatrema bivittatum. Taxonomy (NCBI): domain Eukaryota; kingdom Metazoa; phylum Chordata; class Amphibia; order Gymnophiona; family Rhinatrematidae; genus Rhinatrema; species Rhinatrema bivittatum. Next base: position 383,654,340 of record NC_042615.1, read on the forward strand.
CTTTTATATACCGATATTCAACTAACAGAGTTACCAATCACTTCGGTTTACATTCCAACAAAAACCATGACATGAGAATGCCTTACATTGAACCAGGGAGCTCAAACTTGGATACAAAGAACTGGGTTTAACATAGTGTATAAGAAGAGGAGACTTGACCGGCGAGCCTAATGCTAGCTGGTGTAATATTCGGTGACTAAGACTACGGCAAAGGGATTAGGTGCTATGACGGCTGGTTTATTAGAGCAGATGTACAATTAGCGATTAGCCAAGGACGGAGTCTACTAGTGGTAGATTTGATAAGATAGCTGAGTTAAGAGAAGGCTTGGTTGAATAGCCAGGTCTTGAGTCTTTTTTTTTTTTAAAGGTGATCGGGCATTGTTTGAGCCTGAGATCTGGAGGGAGCGAGTTCCATTGCTTTGGGCCAGCGGTGGAGAGAGCTCTTTTCCTTAATGACGTTTTGATAGGGGGGGCCTGTAGGGTGTCTCTATATGCTACTCTCACCGGCCTGGAGATAGTGCGAGGCTTAAATGGGATCATGAGATCCAGTGGGGTGATGTTGTGAATGGCTTTGTGGATGATTGATAAGACTTTGAACAAGATTCTGAATTTGATTGGGAGCCAGTGCAGGTTCTGTAGGATGGGTGTTTTATTTATTTATTTATTTATTTAACATATTTCTATACCGGACTTCATGAATGGGATTCATATCAGTCCGGTTTACATGGAACTAGGGGATAACCAGAGAACCAAACAAGAAGGCTGAAACAAGCAAAGTTACATAAAACAAAGGGTATTGAACTTGGGAGCTATAGTAGTTGGGAAGTAAGCAGAAAGGAGTAACTACATATAGATCGAGAGATTAGTGATTATATGGTCTCTTTTGTTGGTTTTGGTTAGAATCCTTGCTGTGGCGTTTTGTAACATCTGTAACGGTTTTAAAGTATTAGCAGGGAGTCCGAGTAAAAGTGAACTGCAATAATCGATTTAGAGAAAATGAAACAATATCTGAACCACCACCACAGGCAGGGGAGCCACGACATTCCAAGTGCAGCAATTATTCCTAACCATGATAGCTGGAACTCTGAGCATCCATCCAGATCTTTTGAAATAATCTCGTTCAGAGAAGCATAATTCAGAATAAAGAGCTTATCCAGAGAAGTCATGCTTTTGACCCCCAGGTATCGAATATTGTCTTTGGCCCATTTAAAGGAATATTTTTCCTTCAAATAAAATATTAGCTGAAATGAGTGTGATATTTAAAATTCCTTATTTGTACATATTCATCTAAAATCCTGAAACATTCCCAAAATTATCAAATTTTTTTTAAATCAGAGCTGGTACAGATTGTGAAGAGTTGTGAGGTTTTAACAATGCTGATTTTCAATCTGGTTCTGCTTTTTCACAAAGCCCCACTAAATAAACTGTGCAGAGTTAGGAAGGAACAACATGTATGCTGAGAATTGTAAAAACCTTTGTTCTACTTCAGCTAAAACTAATGTCCTAAACTGCTTGAGTACTACCTAATGAATGAAATAATGTCTGAGACAGTGATATTAGCATATGGATTGGGATAAAGCATGCATGTATATTGGAATAAAAAGAAATATTACCGGAACCATTAGGTATGTTCACAGTCTAATAAACCTAGCCTGGAGAGATCTGGTAAGACTCCACAAAGTGCCTAGATTGTGGTAGTTTTGATAGGGTCAACCAGAGTAAACAAAAATCAGCAGCAAAAAAGGAGATTTTATATTCTACAGGACCCAACCATAAGCCCTTAATGTCCATATTTTGCCTCTCTCTCTCAGGAAAGGGTTTCATAACAAGAACAAAAAGCAAGAGTGACAAAGGACACCCCTGCCTAGTGCCTCTCCTAATTGGAAAAACATTTTGAATACCCACTATTAACTTGAACATAAGCCATTAGAGAGGTGTACATTAGATCCAATACCATTGTTTCCATCACTTTAAAACAAATGGCAAATGATCTATCTAAAGCCTTCTCAGCATCCACTGAGAGAAGAATCGAAAGAATTCCATTTCTGGGAAAGCCAAATTAAATTTACTGTGCGACAAATATCACTGACTGATCCTCATGAACTAGCTCACGGTCAAACCCCACTTAGCCTTAATGCCAGAATCTTTGCCAATATCTCATCATTCACATTTAATAAGGATATAGGGCAATAGTATTCTTGTGGATTTTATATTTTTCTTATTTATGTACAATTGTAATCCCTGCTAGATTCAATGAGGGAGATGAGCCACCATCTTCCAATAAGGGCTCACTAAAACTTCTCGAAACAGTTTATAAAATTTACTAGAAAAGCCATCCAAAGCAGGTGATTTCCCTAATTTTAAGATCCAAATAGCTTAAGAAACTTCAAATTCCATAATTTCTTTATTCAGTCTCTCCTAAAATGCCTTTGGGACCAAAGAAAGAGTGACATACTTTAAACAAGTATCCATATCTGCCTCAAAAATCAAATAATTCATAAAGATCTGTGAAAAAAAATACTGAACAAAATGATAAAGATTTCTATGTCTACTCTTGATGCGAGTAATGATTCATAAATCTATATTTCATCAATTTTAAAGCCACTAACCTGCTTGCTTTGTTATCATATTCAAAGTATTGTTGGAGTGTTAAATTCCATTGGTGAGCAATATCTTCAGAGTAAAGAGAATGTAGCTTATGTCTGTTATTTTCCAATTGCCTATGAATATCCAGAATTAGAGTATATTTATGTAATTGTTCTTATGACTGTTACGAATCAGAAGGTGGACCCCTGTTCCGAGGTAGAGTCAGTGCTACCCAAAAGGGAGTCAACCCTTTTAGGTCTCCTCCGTCGGAGGGCAAGGCCTGATGATGTAGACGTTGAATGAAGACTTCACCCTGGAAGCTCGCGAGCCCCGCAGGAGGAGCCCGTAGCGACCCGGCCGCTAGGTCTTAGGAGACTCCCTGAAGACTGAATGTAGGTCTGGATGCAGGCACCTCCTGCAGGTCATGAATTCCAGACGGCTGGCGCCTCCAGCAGGTCGTAGTCAGTCCAGAAGTGGGAGTTGAAGAATAGTCAAGAGCCAGTCCAAGGGTCGAATTCAAGAGGAAGGTCGTAAGCCGGTCCAAGAGCAAGTCAGGAGAGTGGTCCGAAGCCAGTCCAGGAGGAAACCAGGAGAAGGGTCAGAAGTCGTTCCAGGATCAAGCCAAGAGAGTCACAACAGCCGGTCCGAAGGTCAAAAGCCAAAGAATCAGTCCAACGGGGAGGAGGAACAGAAGCAGGATGAAGAGCAGAACAAAACCAGGACCATGGAGCTCAGGCAAAACCCAGCAAGGTGCCTCAATACCAAGGCAAGGTCTGAGGAGCAGACCTTGCCTTAAATACTAGCATCGAGGGAGGAGTTTCAGGAAGGAGCCACGACAACTTCCTGTAGTGGCCCCTTTAAATAATTTCTTCAGCCACGCATGCGGCTCTAACAAACCCGGGGGAGGAGGAGTCTTCCCAGCTCAGCAGGGCCATGCAGCCGGTCTTCAGTGGCAGCCAAGGCCGTGGGGAAAACGTCGAGGGAAGCTGCCTGCTCCAGCAGGAGCCTCCGAGAAAGCCCGGCGCTGCGGGTGAGCATTTGGTCCCGGCTGTGGACTGCCGCAGCCGGTGGCCATGACAGTGACCTAATTAGTTCCCACAACTTAGAGCTATCTTGTGTTTTCTCTTCCTTTTTCTTAGTAGTCAAATCAACTTTCCTGAGATCACCACCTTAATACAATCCCATATTATCCATGATGAAGAATCATCATTATCGTTAACCAGGTTCCATGTATTTTAATTAAGGGGTTTCACAGACTGCACAGAACAATCTACAGCAAGACTCATCTTTCAAATGCTGCTTCATATAGAACCAACACACCTGCATGTTACAAAATATTGTCTGTAAATTCAGGAAGTGTTTCACAGAAAGTAAGAAGCATGACATTTTGAATTTTAAACAAACCAGAGCTAGTCCCCATCCCAGAACAAACCAAATCTTCAAACTCACAGAATTAATGAGTCGATCTGTCTCTATAGGATTCATTTTTTTATAAATCCAATTTCTGATAGGATCAAGCCTGTAAAAAAAAAAAAACCAAAAAAAAACAAACACAAAAGAAAAGTTACATGCATTGACCAACAACTGACATGTTCACATTCTCCTAAATTTGATCTCTTAAATTCTAGCAAAACAGTTTTGTAGCAATTGTAGCAATTATTTATGGCACTTAGAATTTGTGAGTTATTGCTACAATTTTTTTTTTTTTTTTTTTTTATCATTCAACACTGTTTAAAAATGTTTACTTTAGTCAGCTATTTAATTTGCAAAATCTTCAAAAATATTTCCCCAACAATTCAGTTTATAAATGCTGGAACAGTTATCACATACAACACCTAAAGTGTTGAACATGCCACTATAAAGAAATCTCACTTTGAATACAGTCTTTTAGTACAGTGGTTCTCAACCATTTTTCGGCCGGGACACACCTGACAGTAGGGATGTGCATTCGTTTTGAACGAATGCACAATCCGCAACGTATAGGTCCCTATTCGTTGCATTCGTGGGTCCATGAAACGTATGGCGAACCCCCATGAATGCAACATATCATTAACAAATAAAACCCCTACCCTCCTGACCCCCCCAAGACTTGCCAAAAGTCCCTGGTGGTCCAGCAGGGGTCCTGGAGCAAATAATGGACGAATCGTGTTTCCCTGAAAACGGATGCAACGGATTTGGGTCCCGGCGCAATGAATACCGAATAGCAACAAATTTTTTCCTTCTGCACATCCCTACCTGACAGATGGTTTGTACATGTGTGACACACTGAACATGTGACTATCATGGGGCTATATGTAAACATGCACTCTGCATCCACGGGAGCCCCCTCAACCACCGACAATGGGTCAGAACAGAACTAGGTCATTACCCTTATAACTCACCATACAAAAAAGATATTCTGGTTCTGGTGACATCTTAGTGAAAGCAAAACAAACTCCCTTTACTACTAGGTACAATAGCCTTCCTTATGAAAAGACAGTAATTTACCATTAATGCATATCCTATAGAGAAAACACAACAAATCAGATTGATACAAATGCCTACATGCTAGTAAAATACCTCAACTTGGTCACACACAAAGCCGACCTTCACCAAGGACAGAAAGACCACAAATTATAAATTTGGAGACAGAAACTGGAATGGAAAACCAAAAAAGCCACTCTGCATGCAATGCAAGCCTAGAGAAATGGAAACAAATATAGCACCTAACATAGTCCCAGGATCTGCAATAATGCACATAAATTAATTTGCACAAAATTACACCTGCATTATGGCATGCACTTCAACAGTAACAACCCTATCTATGAAAAGGTAACACTACAAATATTAAACCAGGCCCTAAACATCAATATACTTCCTATTAGGAAAACAGAATAAGCCAAGCTGCTTTAGAACCCCACGCAGAAATAATTGTAAAACTATATTAATAAATGTTTCAAAGCAACTGATTAACAGAATAACATCCAACAATTAAAAACTCATAAAAATTAAAACATTGTCCAAATACCAATTAAATATTTCAAAACAGATTACATAATACCCAATAATTAAAATGGCATTCAATCAAGAAAAATAAACTAAAAAAGACACCTTTACTTACTCTCTCCAGCAACTCTCCTACTCTTTTCTCTTGCAAGCCAAAAGCACACACCAGAAGCAGCAGCTGCTGCTGAAGCTCTGTCCTCACGATCCTCTTCTTAGGGCCCACAACTAGTCACTCACACACCCCCCCCAAATTAGACCCCATGACCAGTCTTGGGCTCTCATACCCTCACCAGACATCTTCCTGATCAGTCTCTCTCGCTCACCCAGAAACACATCACCTCCCTGACCAGTCTCTCTCTCAATCACACACATGCTCTCTCTTGTATACAAGCTCAAAATCACACACAAATGCTCTCGCACCCATTCACACCCACACCCACCAGCCCTCACCCAGGCTCCCATTCACACCCACACACACCAGCCCTCACCCAGGCTCCCATTCACACCCACACCCACCAGCCCTCACCCAGGCTCCCATTCTCACATGCAAACAACCGGGCCTCACCACCAAACCTCTTCTTCCTTTGCTGCAGGGATGGGCTCCAGTTCCGCCCAGCTTTACTCCAGCGGGACTTTTTTTTTGCTGCCACCGGGGAAGAGCTCCCGTGGCGGCCTTGATTCGTCGGGGTCGGGTTTCCATTCCACCTCCACGGGGATGAGCTCCCGTGGCGGCCTTGCTTCGACACTGCCACTCCTCCCAACCCCCCCACCCCCGGCCTATGCTATGTCTCTTCTTCCTGCCTAACCGGCCAATCAGAAGCTTCCTTCCTTCTTTCTACTCCCACTGGCAGGTAAAAAGGAGGAGGCTTCCGATTGGCCTGCGCAGGGTCAGGAAGAATGGAGGAGGCTTGCCATTGGACGCAGGGGCAGGGAACGGGGAAGCACAACCGGGGCAGTGGACACCGGGAGTCGCAACAACCTTTCTGCCCCTGCTCTCTGCAGCATAAGGGGCTGCTGTGGGAAAGTAGCTGTAGATTTGCGGCAGCTAAGGGAGACTGAACAATTAAAAGCAGGTTAGAGAGAGGAGTCCTCTCACCCTTCACAGAAAAGGTCACCCCAAAGATTTGGGAGGAATGACACAAACTAGGTCAGTAGTAGAGGTGAACCCCACATCACCTCCAGCTAAATCACCTCTGTGGCCAGACTTACGAGCCCTTTAGGGAGGCAAGTCCCCCACCCTCCGGATCTGAGTGGAAAGTGGTAACTCCCTTAGACTGACAGTCAAGCTAAACCCCTATAAAAAATACCTAAAATTGATCAGAAACCACATGTCCCATTGAAAATTTTCTGGGGAAGAGACAATAGTCAGAGAACTTTAATTTTAGTGGACACAGGGGGTGGAGGCTACATTAATTCATGGGAATCCAAAAAGCTTTCATGGACATTCAGTTTTAATTAGTGGACTTGGTGGGTGGAGAACCTCTGCTGTGTCTGTGAAACTGAAGCTGCAAACTGTAGATCACACACCCAGAGAGTATCAGGAATTAATTACTGAAATCAGAGAATACATCATTGGCATTGACCTTTTACAAGAGTTGAAGATGCAGTTACAGCAAGGTAGCTTTTGTTTTGGGAAGGGTAGTGTCTGCTCTGGCCGTGATTATTGTAGGAGCAGCAGCGTGACATCCACTCCACATACCTGCCCCGGCCAAACCCATTGCATGAAACAGCATTGCATACCCAGGGGACATGCTGAGATAACTCAGACCATTCAAGATTGACGATGGCAGATGTAATTCACCCAGCTGTTTCCCCCTTTATCAGCCCAGTATGGCCAGTAATGACATCAAATGGCACCTGGAGAATGACTGTAGATTAGAGAGAGCTAACATACATGCTCCTCGATTAGCAAGCACAGTTCCTGATGCAATTACTTTAATTGGCAGGAGGATCCAGTTGCCATGTTAGAACACTTTTCTTTTCCCCAATATTAGATTAATCTAGCCAAAATTAATTTGTGTTTACATGGGAGGGCAAACAATATACTTTTTTAGGCTACCTCAAGGTTATATGCATAGTCCCACCCTGTGCCATGGGCTAATTGGTCAGGACATGGGAAAGATGAAAATACCATCTTTGACCCACATCATACATTGCACTGATGATGTCTTAAGAACATAACATAAGATCTGCCATGCTGGGACAGATCAAAAGGTCCATCAAGCCCAGTATCCTGTTTCCAACAGTGGCCAATCCAGGCCACAAGTACCTAGCAGGATCCCAAAATGCTGATAGATTCCATGCTGCTTGTCCCAGAATAAGCAGTGGATTTCCCCAAGGACACCTTAATAATAGTTTATGGACTTTTCTTCCATGAACGTTTACAAAGCTTTTATAAACCCAGCCGCACTAAGGGCTTTTATCACATCCTCTGGCAATGAATTCCAGAGCTTAATTATGCATTGAGTAAAAAAAATGTTTTCTCCTATTTGTCTTAAATGTATTACTTAATAATTTCATTGTGAGTCCCCTAATCTTTGCACTTTTTGAAAGTATAAATAACCGATTTGCAGAGTGTTTATCAGAGGTAGTAGAGTTCCTGAAGGCCAGGGGGTTGGCTACCAAAACAAAGTACAGGGGCCAGTTCAGATGGTGACATTTCTGGGGATTGTTTGGAGGAAGGGAGATCAAGAAATACAAAAGAAGGCCTGAGAGAAAATAGTCAATTGCAGGACTAGTACTATGAAAGGTGAAATACAGAAATTTATGGGGCTACTGGAATATTGGAGAACTCAGATTCATCTGAGTCAGATTTTAAAGCCATTGCATAAAATCAGTAGGAAGAAAACAGATTTCATATGGGCACAAACAAAACAGAAAGAATTCAAGGAATGAAACAATGCAGACAGCCATGTCGTCAAGTGTGGTGAGGGATGGTCCCTTAAAGGTGAAGGTCTCAGTTACTGCTGAATACACTAATTGGAGTTTAGGGCAAATGCAAGAGTGAAAGCATAAACCCCTAGACTTTTGGTCCTGGAAATTGCCCACAGCTGTGACGCAATATACCCCTTTGAATGACAACTTCTGGCATGTTGATACAGAACAGCTGACCACCAGATATCCCATATTAATGTGCCCTGAGATTCCCATCACACAATGAGTACAAAGACCCACAAAGTGGGACATGATCAGTAAAACAGCATTGTCAAGTGGACAGAGTATATCATGGAATATGCAAAGCCAGAGCAGCAAGGGTGGCAATACTGCATGAACAGATAGTCAGGCTCCCCCTTAGCCAGAAATCTGCAGAACCAGCCCATGCCTGAAATAGGCTCATCCGTTTCACTAATGAGCTCTCTCATGTTCTGTGGAGTACTGCATGACTAAAGGCCGGATGAAGAGAGGATGGGTGTATGGTTCTGCTCATTACCTCGGTAGGAAACAATGTTGGAAAGCTGTGGCTTTGGGACTCCATTGCCAATAATTGATCACTATGCAGAGGATTGGACAGAGCAGTCAATATGTAGAACTGCAGTATTAGCTCTTCAGAAGAGCTGTGATCTGGGTCATTCCAGGTGTCATCTGTTCATTGACTCATGGGCAGTTGCAAACAGGCTAGCCATTTACATACCCCGATGGCATAAACACAAATGGAAAATAATGAGCAAGACAGCATGGAGAAAAGAGTTGTGGGAGGAGATGAAGATTTGTACAGATAATCCCACCAGTTTATTATGTAGATGATGACACTCACAATGATACTGCAGAGACCTGGTAAAAACCAAAGCTGTAGAAGCAGCAGCCCAAATTTCCTCTATAGGTTTAGCAGAAATACCCAAGGAGTTAACAAAAGGCAAGACACTTAGGGGCAGAAGCTACCTACCAGTGGGCATTACAGCGAGGAGTGCCATTAACCCAAGATCAGTACAAGACAGTTAATTCTCAGTGTGAGATCTGTCAACAAATAAAATAGACAGCTAAGGCCTTCAGTGAGGAGGTTAGCACACATGAAGAGAGGTAACCAAGCAGCACAGATCTGGCAGATAGATAATACAGGCCCTATGCTGTTATCACAGGGGAGTCAATATGCAATAACTCTGATGAACACTTATTCAGGTTACTTATAAGCTTACCTGTATAAACGAGCAACTCAGCAGAATACTATAAAGTCTTTGGCGATTATTTCACACTGCAGTATGCCAGATGCGATCCAATCAGACAATGGATCCCATTTTACTTGTCATTTAGTACTAACCTGGCTAAAGAAAACCATATTTGCTGGGTCACACACATTCCCTATTACTTGCAAGTGGCCAAATTAATAGAGCAAATGTTTTACTCAAGCAACAGCTGAGAAAGCACAATGCGAGTTCCTTAAAGTGGATGTACAATCTGACACTAGCCTTGTAAGAGTTAAACAGGCCAGTGGAAGCAAACACCATTTCCTTATAAAGGATGATGGTGCAACCTATAACCCTACAGACAGAAATGCTATTTTGAAAATGTACCCTCATGCCATACTACCCTGTCATACAGGTCTGTGCGCCATAGGAGTGGGCTTGCACAACTTAGACCCACTGTACATTACCCCTCAGACAGACACAGAAGCTAGTCTGAACAGGTTTAGGGGTTAAACCACCTACGGGCCGGGCACCTATGGGAACACTGCTCCAAGTGCTGAGCTGAGTCTGAAAGGCATAGTGGTCATAGAAGGGGATATAAATGCCAATTACAAATAGGAAATTAAGGTCCTGCTGTGCAATTTGAGATTAGAGACACCTCAGAAACCTTCTATCGCTAGCTCCTGGAGGAGTTAGACAACTTTCAGAGAAAAGGCTGGCAACCTAGGACACCGGATTCGTGTGGAACAAATACTTATTCAAGAAAATATCCCCCGTAGAGGCGTTTCCCTTTTTTACAAGGCTTTGCAGTCACATCGAATACAACAGGACCTACCTTTGACCATTATATGGCTCTGGAATAGGGACTTGCAGTTAGACTGGGATTACAGTCAGTGGGATCGGATGTGCAAAAAAGCTCATAAAATCTCACTACGTGCATGACGGATTGAGCTGATGGTGAAGCTTCTTTTTTTTTTTACTCCCGGTTCAGCCTAACCTCTTCAGGTCTGTGCTGGCGGGGGTGTGGTGGAGCAGGGTCCTTTCTACATGTTTGATAGACCTGTACATTTATCACTTCCTTTTGGCAACAGGTTGCATCCACATGCTCCACCATTCTGGGAAAGTCAATAGACATGCGTTCTAAACTTTGTTTACTGGGCCATGGGGGGGGGGGACCATCATCTCACCCCCTCTCAACGATATCTGGTGGACCATCTGTTCCATGCTGGAAGATACACTATAGCGCATATGTAGAAATCCGCTCCAACTCTGGGTTGTTGGAAAATACAGGACCATTTATTTATTTAATAACTTTTATATACCGGCATTAGATAGGCACATCATGCCGGTTTACATAGTAACAAAAGCGAGGAAAATACATTATAACAGGGAGTGGGAGGGGATAAAGCAAACTGAGACAGAGGCAAGAAATACAGAGTTGTGAACTAGTTAAATAAGTCAAACACCTACAACAACTGCAATAAATACAACAACAGCAACTGATAAAAGCTTAAAATCTAACCGAGGAGGCATAATCTTTATAAAGTACGGTGAGCAGATCGGGATACAATGGCGGAATTGGGTTCACAGGGGGAGGAAGGTTAGTCAGGGTAGGCTTGATGGAACAGCCAGGTCTTCAATTTAGATCTAAACTTGATTGGGCAGGGTTCTGATCGGAGTGTCATGGGCATGGAGTTCCAGCGTGTGGGGCCTGCTATAGAAAGGGCTCTTTCCCTCGTAGAGGAGAGGTGTGCAATTTTTAGCAAGGGAACTTGCAGAGTTCCTTTGTGAACTGTCCTGGTAGGGCGGGTCTGAATGACAGGGCTAAATGGTATGTCCAGCCAAAGGGAATTGTGAGAGAAAATGGATTTGTGTATAGTGGTGAGTGTTTTGTGGAGTATTCGGAATTGGATAGGTAGCCAATGAAGGCTTTTCAGGATCGGGGTGATGTGATCTGTTTTACAGGTGTTGGTGATGATTCTGGCAGTCGCATTTTGCAACATTTGGAGCGGTTTGATCGTAGCGTGTGGGAGGCCAAGGAGTAGAGAGTTACAGTAGTCAAGTTTAGAGAGAAGGGAAGTTTGGATGACAGTGCGAAAGTCTTGAGAGTGTAGCAGTGGCTTAAGTTTTTTTTAGAACATTTAGTTTATAGAAACCTTCCTTGAGGATGGAGCTTACGTATTTTTTCATGTTTAGTTGCTCATCCAGGAGGACTCCGAGATCTCTTACAAAGGGTTGGTTTATAGTGGGTTTACAAGTAGGGTTATGAAGTGAGTGAGGTTTAGAATGGGGCGAGATAAGTAATAACTCCGTTTTGTTGGTATTGAGAGCGAGGTGGAGGTTCGTTAGAAGAGAGTTAATTGGAGTGAGACAGGTTTCCCAGTGCTTCAATGCATCGGATATAGAGTTGTGGATAGGGATAATGATTTGGATATCGTCAGCATATAGATAGAAATTAAGTTTGAGTTCAGTTAAGAGGAGGCATAGAGGGGTAAGGTAAATATTAAAGAGGGTGGAGGAGGGGGAAGAGCCTTGTGGGACACCCCGTTGTAGGGGGACGGAGGTAGAGATAGCATTGCCTATTTTGACTGAGAAAGTTCGGTTTGATAGGAAGGATTTGAGCCATGCTAAGGCCAGGCCAGAGATACCGATGCTTTCTAGGCGGGCGAGTAGATGATTGTGGCATATAGTATCAAAGGTGGCAGATATATCCAGGAGGGCAAGAAGGTAGCTAGCGCCCTTGTCCATTCCTATAAGAAGGTGGTCAGTAAGTGTAAGCAGGAGGGTTTCAGTATTGACCACTGCTTGTTTAAGTGAGTCTGGGACAGAGCCATAAGATAGTGAGCAGTTGACGATGCCAGCTATTGCTCTGGAAATGGTGGTTGGGATTGCAAGGAGCGCTTTGGAGGGAATGGTATCACTTGGGTGTGAGGCAGGTTTGAGTTTTTTAAGAATAGATTCTATTTCTTTGGCGGAAGTGAGGTCAAAAGCAGATAGGACGGTGGTGGAGGGAGCAGGACTCGGAGAGGGAAAGTGGGTTGAGTCAGGGAATCTGGAGATGAGTTAGCGTGAGTTACCATGAGATAGCGTTAGTGGAAAGGCTGACCCGTCTGCTCAAACATAACATGTCTTTATATGACGCAATCTGGATGCCCTAATGGACTTATTGGAATGCTCTAACTGTTCCCTGACGTGGTTCCAATGTCTTTGTTCTTTTTGCCTGCCTTTGCTGGCTACTAACCTTAATGTACTGTGTTCTCTGATCATCGCACTTAATTATGATGTGAAGGGGGGGATGGGAAGACTTTTTTTTTTTTTTTACTATTTTCCTTGTCTCCTACACTGTTATATAAAAAATTATCAAATAAATAAAAAGTTTCAAACCCCCCCCCCCCCAAACACACACACACACTATTTTCGGCATCACAGAAAAACTCCTTATCTTTGTCATTCACCTTCATATTTAAAGAAATAAAGCAAGGGATGATATAATACTGCGCCAACCGCGAGGCCCATCCTGCAGCCAGCAAACCTTACCTCCGGCTAGGCCCAGCACTGAGACGCAATCACCCTTTTCAATGACACAGCTGCAGCTCCACCCTTCCTTAGGTGTGCACAGTCCTCAGCCCTTTAAAAAGTGATTCTTAAACTTCTTCTATCAGGACACACCTGCGAGATGACGCTCACATGCGTGACACACTGAACACATGACCATCATGGGACTAAATATAAGCACATGCTCTGCATCCACAGGTGTGTCCCCCCGCTTCCTAACAATGAGTGCAGAGCAGAACTAAGACTTTCCCCTGTACAACTCGCCATACAAAAATGAAATTCTGATTCTGGTGTCATCTTAATAACAGCATCACAAAGTCCCTCTACTACCAGGCGCATTGTAAAATAATGCAAACAAACTCCACCCTGTTCATGTCTATCAAACCTGCCACACCTCAGCAGCACTAACTCCAAAAAATGAAACAGCAATAGCCTTACCCATGGAAAGGCGGCAGTTCACCACCAGTGCAATATCATATTGAGAAAATGCAGCAAACAAGACTGATACAAATCCCTACATGCTAGTAAAGTACCTCATCTCAGTCACACACATACAGAATACAGACAGACCTGCCTTCACCTAATATGGAATAAAATATCACAAATTACAAAGATGGAAACAAAACCTGGAATGGAAACCCCAAGACCTTCTGCATGCAGTGAAAAACTGGAGAACTAGAAACAGAAATATATTTCCTCCTACACGAAGCAAAGCTCAATGACAGAACAAATGTATATTCTCAAAACTGACATGTTATGGCTCTTGTATCCCGTCACTCCCCTCCATGTCCCCATCACCCCTCACTTCTCCCAACTATTCAATCGTCCCTTCACATGCTCATATCCCTGTCCAACATTTTCCCCTGCATCCTCTCCCCTGTGCTCCCTCTCTCCCCTGCTCAATTCTCCCTGCCTTTCCCCTTCCCTACCCAGCTTACCTCTGACCATCTCTTTCCCACCCCTTCCTGCTCAGCATTTTCTGACCTCCCTTCTCCCCCAACCCAGCAGGCCCCACACCTCTTTCTCTCCCTTCGCTTCCATCTCTCCTCCCTGCCCAGCAGCCCCAGCCCCTCTTTCCTCCAACTCTCCCTACCCAGCAAACTCAACCTCCTTTCCCCCACCACTTCCTACCCAGCATGCCTGCCCAGCACATTTCCTCCTCCTTCTGGCTCCCAGCCAGCATAAGCCTTCAGTCCAGTACAGACTCTCCCTCCTGTTTTACCAGCAGCAGATGAAAGTAAAAAGCACTGAGGAGAGGAAGATGAAGCAGCAGCGTGGATCTACAGAGCACATCCCTACATAAGAACATAAGAAAATGCCATACTGGGTCAGACCAAGGGTCCATCAAGCCCTGCATCTTGTTTCCAACAGTGGCCAATCCAGGCCATAAGAACCTGGCAAGTACCCAAAAACTAAGTCTATTCCATGTTACCATTGCTAATGGCAGTGGCTATTCTCTAAGGGGTAGATTTTCAAATACCGCGAATAGGCGTACTTTTGTTGGCGCTCCAGGCGCCAACAAAAGTACGCTGGATTTTAGTAGATACGCGCGTAGCCGCGCGTATCCGCTAAAATCCGGGATCGGCGCGCGCAAGGCTATCGATTCCGTATAGCCGGCGCGCGCCGAGCCGCACAGCCTACCTCCGTTCCCTCCGAGGCCACTCCGAAATTGGAGCGGCATCGAAGGGAACTTTCCTTTGCCCTCCCCTCACCTTCCCCTCCCTTCTCCTACCTAACCCACCCGCCCGGCCCTGTCTAAACCCCTCACTTACCTTTGTCAGGGGATTTACGCCTCCCAGAGGGAGAAGTAAATCCCCGCGCGCCAGCGGGCCGCTAGCGCGCCGGGACGCGACCTGGGGGCGGGTCTGGAGGGCGCAGCCACGCCCCCGGACCGCCCCGGGCCGTAGCCACGCCCCCTGGCCCGCCCCCGGAACGCTCCCGACACGCCCCGAAAACGCCACTGCGCTCGGTCCTGCCCCCGACACGCCCCCCTCCGAAAACCCCAGGACTTACGCGAGTCCCGGGGCTCTGGCCGCGCCGGTAGGCCTATGTAAAATAGGCTCACCGGCGCGCAGGGCCCTGCTCACCTAAATCCGCCCGGATTTGGGCGGATTTAGGCGAGCAGGGCTCTTAAAATCCGCCCCTAAGTGAACTTAATAGCAGGTAATGGACTTCTCCTCCAAGAACTTATCCAATCCTTTTTTAAACACAGCTATACTAACTGCACTAACCACATCCTCTGGCAACAAATTCCAGAGTTTAATTGTGCGTTGAGTAAAAAAGAACTTTCTCCAATTAGTTTTAAATGTGCCCCATGTTAACGTCATGGAGTGCCCCCTAGTCTTTCTATTATCCGAAACAGTAAATAACCAATTCACATCTACCCATTCTAGACCTCTCATGATCTTAAAGACCTCTATCATATCCCCCTCAGCCATCTCTTCTCCAAACTGAAAAGTCCTAACCTCTTTAGTCTTTCCTCATAGGGGAGCTATTCCATTCCCTTTATCATTTTGGTCGCCCTTCTCTGTACCTTCTCCATCGCAATTATATCTTTTTTGAGATGTGGTGACCAGAATTGTACACAGTATTCAAGGTGCAGTCTCACCATGGAGCGATACAAAGGCATTATGACATTTTCCGTTTTAGTCACCATTCCCTTTCTAATAATTCCCAACATTCTGTTTACTTTTTTGACTGCCGCAGCACACTGAACCAATGATTTCAATGTGTTATCCACTATGTCACCTAGATCTCTTTCTTGGGTTGTAGCACCTAATATGGAACCCAACATTGTGTGATTATAGCATGGGTTATTTTTCCCTATATGCATCACCTTGCACTTATCCACATTAAATTTCATCTGCCATTTGGATGCCCAATTTTCCAGTCTCACAAGGTCTTTCCTGCAATTTATCACAATCTGCTTGTGATTTAACTACTCTGAACAATTTTGTGTCATCTGCAAATCTGATTATCTCACTCGTCGTATTTCTTTCCAGATCATTTATAAATATATTGAAAATTAAGGGTCCCAATACAGATCCCTGAGGCACTCCACTGTCCACTCCCTTCCACTGAGAAAATTGTCCATTTAATCCTACTCTGTTTCCTGTCTTTTAGCCAGTTTGCAATCCACGAAAGGACATCGCCACCTATCCCATGACTTTTTACTTTTCCTAGAAGCCTCTCATGAGGAACTTTGTCAAACGCCTTCTGAAAATCCAAGTATACTACATCTACTGGTTCAACTTTATCCACATGTTTATTGACTCCTTCAAAAAAGTGAAGCAGATTTGTGAGGCAAGACTTGCCCTGGGTAAAGCCATGCTGACTTTGTTCCATTAAACCATGTCTTTCTATATGTTCTGTGATTTTGATGTTTAGAACACTTTCCACTATTTTTCCTGGCACTGAAGTCAGGCTAACCGGTCTGTCGTTTCCCGGATCGCCCCTGGAGGCTCACCCTCAAAGGAAGAGGTTTGTACAGGTGAAGCCTCCTCTTTCTTGTCCCAAGCTTGTAGCATGTGGGCCTGTCAGCATTGACCCAGCCCGTAATTCTTGAGCTGGGTAGTATTGATTCCACCACAGCCCAAGGATTTACATCTCCTTACACACCCTGAAAAAAAATCATGGGGTGGTTACACTTCTCCTTACATACACAAACATATTAACAGTGCAGCCAACATTATTATCCTGAGTTCTAATAGAACACATGACTAAGAACACCCAATACAATTCTACACTCAAACAACCAAGATTGAAAATCTCAAGATTTTCAACCCATCAAAATATGCTCTCAATCCTTCCACCCTTACCAAAGTTTCTTAAGAAAAATCACCACACAATGTGTGAGTTAAAAACATTTATTCATCCAACACACAAATCTTATTAGTTGAAACGTTCTTCAGATTGGATACTAAAAATGTAATATGTATGATTATATGCCCATGTAAATTATATTACATGAGAAAAACAATTAGGTCTATTAAACATATTGTGGAAGATAAAAGTTAAGAATTTGCCTAGGGAAGCACTGCTGTTTTCACGTTGGGAAGCAGTGGGGAGGAGGTCAATGATTTGAAATGTTTTATCGTTGAAAGTTTGTACCCTCGACACAGAGAAAATCTGGCTTTAGCACTGGTGCATAGGGAGCAGTGGTGGATCTTTACTTTGGAAGTTTGCAACTGCAGGGTTTAAAATATAGGTAGGTACGGTATATAAATGCCACGTTTTCCTCCTTGACAATGACCCAGGAATACATTCTCGTCTGTTCTGATCACATAAAATCTGAGAACACTAAAATGTTCTTCAGATTCAGGCCCCTATAATAAATGGGGAAAAGCTTTTTGTCGATCTCATGTAATTTCAACACTGACCAATACCAATGAATAATACGTCTAACCTGATCTACACAATTTGAAAAACAAAGGATACAAGTCAAACTTCTCTGGCCACTGCCTGACTTAGGCTGCAACAACAAATTAAGTACAATGCAAAGCTTGTTTAACTCTCTCTCTAATTACCTGCACAGGATAACCCTTCTGAATGAAACTTGCTGCCACTAGGTCTGCCTGCTTTTTAAATTCTTCCATGAAGGAACATTTTTCTAAGCATCAAAACCTGCCCCACAGGAATATTATCCCTCTATGACCGAGGATGATCACTATCATATTGGAGGAAAGTGTTTCTATCTGTGGGTTTCTTATAAATCAAAGTAGATCATACTCAAAAATGGGATTTGTTTAGTGTTCAAATGATTTACAAGTTTAAGTTTAGGGCCTCTTGAATTTACCCACACAAAAAAAAATTCTTTAAAATCTACCTCTGTGTTTTTCCAATGTACAGATATCATCATTGTATATATACCAACTAATAGATCAGTATTTCCCAACACTCTCCTGCAGGCACCCTTAGCTAGTTGGGTTTTTAGGATTGCGGCAATGAATATGCATGAGAGAGATTTGCATGCCCTTGGTTTCAAATGTATACAAATCTATCTCATGTATATTCCTTACAGATAGCCTGAAAACCGAACTGGTTAAGTGTACATCCAGGAGAGGGCTGAGAAATACTGTAATAGATGACTAAAACTGAGATGTACGGTATATGCCCATCATTCCCCCCAAACTTTGCAACATATACCAAAGTAATATCTGGGGCCACAGTCGCTCCAGCACTTTTTTTTTGTTTTTTATCAGATTAGAGGAACAATAATTGGAGGACTAAAATAATTTGTAGTCAAAGCTAACCAAGTAAAAGCAAATAGGAAAACACACAGGAATCCTCAATTTGGAAGTGTGCTTATTCAAATACTGTTGTACAACCACCAACAGTTCCTCTTCAGGAATGTAAGAATATAAAAACTCAGGGGCCAATTTTCAAAGTGATTCGGCTCCTAGCTTGCATAGTTAAATCCTAAAATTGGGCCTTTTGAAAACTTACTAAGGATGAGATTCTATATTTAGGCTCCTAATTTCATTAGGCCCCTAAATTTAGAAGCCTAAAACGTTGGTGGGTATAGGAGCAGAGTTAAGGCAGGGAAACAGAAACAAAGTTAGGATCTTAAGATAAAATTGTTCTTACCTTAATTTTCTTTCCTTGAGTCCTACTAGACCAGTCCTTACACTTGGGATTTCCCTGCTCCTCAGTTGCCAGAGACAGATGGCAAAGCCCCCCTCATGATCTCATTCTTGGCTATAAGAGAGGAATGGCCATATGCCTTTGCCAGTAGCTTACAGTCAAAGCAACTGGACAATATATATATATATCTCAATATCTGCCTCGCTAGATATCTAAATCTAGATATCTAAAGAGAGAGTGAGAGATATGATAGATAGATATATTTTTTAAGGGTTATTCCCCTTCTTGGGAGGGCAGAAAGGAAGAAGAGAGCGCAAGCTGAATTATCTCCGATGTCTCTGCTTACTGCTCCTGTATTCTTGCATGGGGCTCTGAACTAGTCAAGCAGTGTTCAAAGAAAGAAAATTAACAGGTAAGAACAATTTTACCTTCCTTTTCCTCCTGCTTAGCCCAGTCCTTATTCTTGGGAGCTACAAAAGCTAGCTACCCCTAGGCTGGGTGGAAGGGAGACAGGGCTGCCTTAAGGAACTCTGAGCCAAAGGCTGCTTTCTTCTAGCCTGTATGTCCAAGCATATAATGTTTGGAGAACGAGAACAAGTGCAGGGATGACCAGGTGGCAGCCCTGAAAATTTCACCTGGGGCTACAGATGATGTTTCTACCTAGGATAATGCTTGCACCCTTGTAGTGTGTGCATGGAGTGCCTGCCCACCATTGAGGATGTAGGCCAAGGAGATTGCTTCTTTAATCCATCCACCTAGCATGGACTTGGAGGCTGCTTCTCACTTCTGTGGCCCACTGAACAGCAAAAATGACTTGTTTGATTTCCTGAATAGGTTGGTTATGTTTAGGTATCTATTATGTGGTGCATATCCAGATGGTATAGCCTTTTGTCCTTCCCTCTGTATTCATTCCTTCTGAAGGTTGGTAGTGACACCAACTGATTCAGACTGAAGAAAAGATACCACCTTTGGCAGCAATGAGGGCACCAATTGGAAGGTGACTGAATGAGGAGAAATTACCAAGCAAGGCTCCTGGCAAGAGAGGGCTTAAACTTCTGAAATGCGGCTAGCGAAGGAGATTGCTATCAATAAGATCATTTTAGTGATAGATCCTTAATAGATGCTAGCTTTAAGGATTCAATGGATACTCCCTACTAGTGCTCTGAGGACCAGATAAAGTCCCACTAAGGGGGAAGTACATACTTCACTCCTTTAAGAAAGCACACTACATCAGGGTGTGTGGCTACCTTTGATGCTTCTCCTGTAATGGGATATGGCTGCCATTTGACCCTTCAGCAAACTAAGCACTAAGCCCCTTCTGTAAGAAGGATTTGTGAAATTTCTGATTTCTAAGGGGAAATCTCGAGCTCCCAGCAATAGACTTCAAATAGCCTCCATTCAAATATAGGCTAACCAGATTGAATTTTTACATGTTTTCAGCACGGTTGCTAGTACTGCTTGGGAATACCCTCTGCCTTACAGCTATGCTTTTTCAAGGGCCAGGCCACAAGACAAAATGGAGATGGGTCTTCCATTGGTAGGGTCTTCCAGGCCCTGCCACAGCAATCCCTGTTTTCTGTGGAATTGCAGGGGGGTCCTGGTAAGACGTAGGTAGGTATATCAAGGTCTCCTCAGCCAATACCATGATTACCAGGATTGCTTCTAAGGGATGATCTTCTATCCTATATTACTTTGTCAATAAGGGGCCAAGGAGGGAATACATACATGGGCTTGCTCTCTGGGCTAGACTAGATTAAGGCATTTATCCTCTCAAGGTAAAAAATATGCCAAATCACATAGGCTATCACTGCTTTTATTGGCAACAATAGCTTACACAGAATAAATCTAATATTTGATGCCTATTCTCAGGAAGTAAATTGCACTGTCTGTGAAGCTCCATCTCTCATGCTCCCACACACAGGGACAGGCAGGCATAGACACAGGTGCAAATAAGCTTGCACGTAAACTTGCACATGGCAGGCAGAAGCATGTGCAACTATGCAGAAGCGCTCACAGGCAGACACATACAAATAGGAACAGGGCCATCATCCACACAAAGGCCCTCCTGCCCACCCTCTCCACACAAACAGAGGCCTCCCACCCCCAACAAACACAAAGGTTTTTACAGACAAGACTACCTGAGCACTTTTCGCTAGTATGCTTCTAAAAAAAGCAGTAGGCATGTCTTCAAACATGTGTGATGATTCCATCTAAGCTGGCTTGTTTATATATATATATAAAGCACTTTAGGTGTTTTATGTTATAAATGGTCCAGTATTTATGAACACAGTTGTAGGGAAATTTTATAAAATATTTTTGAAGATTTTGCAAATTAAATTGAGATATATTATACTAATTTAACCTCAGTAGTTTTTTTTTGACTTGTTGGACTACTGACTTGGAAAAAATACCTGCACTCGGGCCGTCGGCTGCCAGTATGTCACAGGGGCTGACGCCATTTTGATTACTGGCAGCTGACGGCCCGAGTGCAGGAGATCGCTCCTGGACCCCCGCTGGATCTTCAGGGACTTTTGGCAGGTCTTTGGGGCGGGGGGTCAGGAGGGTGAGGGATTGTAGTTAATTTAATTTTAAGGGTTGGGATGGGGATTTTTATTTTTGGGGGGGGGGGGGGGGGGGGGGGGGGTTTCCCACAGAAAGAGAACGATAAAAGTTTTCTGATCTGGGGAGTGGACCGAAATGGCTCTCCCCAGACCCAAAAACGAAATGGGGACAAAAAAAACTCCCCTAATTTGCTCCATGAGATGCACAGACCCCAGGAACAAAGCCGGTTTAGCACACCATTTTTTTTTTTTTTAAATTTTCCCCCTCTGAATCCTAGGTGCGTCTCATGGAGCGCAAAATATGGTAAATATTTTCTATACAAATTTTAATGGTTTAAAATTATATGCTGAGGGGAATGGAAAGGAGTAACATTTTTAATCGGCCTGCTTGGTAATTTGAAATGTTCTATTTGGCCCTTCTCATAAAAATAGTGGAGATTCTTGGTCTAGACTAACAGTGGTCCTATGCTGACAAGTGTCACCAGAAGAAAAGACAAATGCAAGATGCTTTTAGTTTATATAAGGCAATTGAATATCACTGTGAAAAGATGTCAGTTCTGCTCCTCATGTGTCATTTTTGTTATGTAGTAACTGGGTGTCTACAATACCGTGATTCTGAATAACTGAACAAACATGAGTGAGAAATCAGAAATACCATACAAACACCACATAAATATGTCACTGCTGGAAAAGAGGCACGGTTTAAGTACAGATACTTTTATTATTTTGGCCAACTCAATAAATCACTTTATATTCTCTCATAATTTGAAGTTCAAAGACTCAAAAAAAGATGTTCTTCTTCTTTTGAGAGCAAAAGGTAACACTTACCTAATCAGAAAGTATCCAAACATCCAGATAACCCAAAGTCCACCATAACTAAGGACTGCAAGGAGAATAGCTGTAGGAAGGGAAAAGGAAAACTATCACCAACAAGAATAAGTAAAAGCCAGGAAGCTTGCATTAGTGACACAGTAGTGGTTTTATGAAATCTTTTTTTTAATTTTATTTAGTGCTTTTTTATACCGGCATTCATGATTTACAATCATATCATGTCGGTTTACATGGAACCAGGGTACAAGAACCTTAAACAATTAACATAGCGAGGAAAGTAATAGTTACATTAAAACAGGGGTGATAGAACTGGAGGAAGAAGAAGACAAGCAGAAGGTAACTCAATGAGCAGAGCAATTATTTACAGTGTATTGGATGCTCAGTAATGCTAGCTTAGGCGGATCAGTGAACTTAGGGAAAGGCTTGTTTAAATAACCAGGTCTTAAACCTTAAGACCTGGTTATTTAAGAGCTTACATTAAGATTAATGTAAATCTTAATGTAAGCTCTAACAGGCCGATGCAGAAAGGTGTGTTGAGCTGAACGTACCATTCTGCGCACATTTCAACATGCATTTTCTGCAGGTAAACAACTTGCTGGTTTTACACACAGAAAACACAGGTTTCCACATGGAAGTACTGCTTAGCACCCTCAAATGGAAATCACATGCAAATGAGAACATTAAGCATTATTCCCCACTGCAGAGAGACTGCATCTGGCCAGTGTGCCTTTTTTAGCGCTGTAAACTTAACCCCTGTTAGAGCTGGAGTTAAATTTCCAGTGATATGAAAACAAGAATAAAAAAGTTTTTTAGAAGTTTAAAAAACAGTAAAAAACTTTCTGGGTAAGTGCTAGCAGCCTACGCCACTTACCCGGATAACAAGTGATTTATGTAGGTAAGCTGACTTATCTGGGTAAGTGGTGATAACCACCTTCGCCACTTACTCAGATAAATACTGATTTATCCATTTACTTGGCAGCGGGAAGCAACTGCTAGAAGGCCGCATAAATCAGTACTTATACAGCTATCTGGTACAGTTCGCCACTACTTAGCCAGATAAAGTACTTATCCAACTAAGTAGCAGTGACCCATGGCAGATAGCCACATAAGTACCGATTTACAGGCATATATGGTGGCTATTTCCCTCTGTCAGATAGTCAGATAAATCAGTATTTATCTGGATAAGTGGCAGCGGCAGTCTGTTAGGGATGTTTCCACCCCATTTCCTAGTTAAAATGTGCATTTGACCTGTGCCAAAGGCACATTTTACAGTTTTTACATATTTTTTAATTCCTGATACATTAGCAAATGATTAGCTTATTGCATTGGGAGTTGAAAAAAAAAAATCTTGGTGTTAAAAATGTACGCTGAAACCCAGCACACATTTTATTAGCGCCAAGATTATTGCATCAGCCTGTAAGACAGCAGCAAGACCCTCGCTGGAGATTCCAGTCCAGCACTACAAACAGGGACAGCTCCCCTAAAAGTCCTTCCTCTGCCACTTAAAATCAAATAAGCCTAAACTAGGAGAAGTATTTCTTTAAACAAACCAGTGCAATAAATGAAAAAATAAAATGGTTCTGTTCAAAAATTAACAAACCCTTGAATGTTTGGGCTGATAAAATACACTCAGGTAGACACACACAGGTTGAGATGGAAATGAAGGGTAGGTATCCACACCTGTGCCTTGTTTGATTGTAACTAGTGTCTGTGTATAAATGGAGAAATTACTTACCTGATAATTTCGTTTTCCTTAGTGTAGACAGATGGACTCAGGACCAATGGGTATAGTGTACTCCTGATAGCAGTTGGAGACGGATCAGATTTCAATCTGACGTCAGCCCCAGTACATATACCCCTGCAGGAAGTGCACCTCTTCAGCTCCTCGAAAAGCATTGTGGACATATGCGTGACTGACTAATTTGAATAACTTGATTAACTTTATAACGTGTATAACTTGATTAACTTTATATCTTTGTTAACTTAATTTGGACCAGTTGAATTGGCTATAGCTGGAGACCGCCAGTGCCCTCAACCGAGAAATGTCGACACCCGGTAGGATGGGTGTCCTAGATGAAGGAAAGCATGGCTTACCCTTGAATCACTCGCTCCCAGGGATGTCCCCCGAGAATTCCATGAGTAACGGCAGCCGTGGGTGGGATGCTGAGTCCATCTGTCTTCACTAAGGAAAACGAAATTATCAGATAAGTAATTTCTCCATTTCCTAGTGTGTAGCAGATGGACTCAGGACCAATGGGATGTATAAAAGCTACTCCCGAACCGGGTGGGAGGCTGCCCGTGACACACTTAGTACTGCCCTTGCAAATGCTGTGTCCTCCCAAGCCTGAACATCCAGGCAGTAAAACCTGGAGAAGGTGTGGCTGGAGGACCATAAGAACATAAGAAAATGCCATACTGGGTCAGACCAAGGGTCCATCAAGCCCAGCATCCTGTTTCCAACAGTAGCCAATCCAGGCCATAAGAACCTGGCAAGAACCAAAAACTAAGTCTATTCCATGTTACCATTGCTAATGGCAGTGGCTATTCTCTAAGTGAACTTAATAGCAGGTAATGGACTTCTCCTCCAAGAACTTATCCAATCCTTTTTTAAACACAGCTATACTAACTGCACTAACCACATCCTCTGGCAACAAATTCCAGAGTTTAATTGTGCATTGAGTAAAAAAGAACTTTCTCCGATTAGTTTTAAATGTGCCCCATGCTAACTTCATGGAGTGCCCCCTAGTCTTTCTACTATCCGAAAGAGTAAATAACAGATTCACATCTACCCGTTTTAGACCTCTCATGATTTTAAACATCTCTATCATATCCCCCCCTCAGTCGTCTCTTCTCCAAGCTGAAAAGTCCTAACCTCTTTAGTCTTTCCTCATAGGGGAGTTATTCCATTCCCCTTATCATTTTGGTAGCCCTTCTCTGTACCTTCTCCATCGCAATTATATCTTTTTTGAGATGCGGCGACCAGAATTGTACACAGTATTCAAGGTGCGGACTCACCATGGAGCGATACAGAGGCATTATGACATTTTCCGTTTTATTCACCATTCCCTTTCTAATAATTCCCATCATTCTGTTTGCTTTTTTGACTGCCACAGCACACTGAACCGACGATTTCAATGTGTTATCCACTATGACACCTAGATCTCTTTCTTGGGTTGTAGCACCTAATATGGAACCTAACATTGTATAATTATAGCATGGGTTATTTTTCCCTATAGGCATCACCTTGCACTTATCCACATTAAATTTCATCTGTCATTTGGATGCCCAATTTTCCAGTCTCACAAGGTCTTCCTGCAATTTATCACAATCTGCTTGTGATTTAACTACTCTGAACAATTTTGTGTCATCTGCAAATTTGATTACCTCACTCGTCATATTTCTTTCCAGATCATTTATAAATATATTGAAAAGTAAGGGTCCCAATACAGATCCCTGAGGCACTCCACTGTCCACTCCCTTCCACTGAGAAAATTGTCCATTTAATCCTACTCTCTGTTTCCTGTCTTTTAGCCAGTTTGCAATCCACGAAAGAACATCGCCACCTATCCCATGACTTTTTACTTTTCCTAGAAGCCTCTCATGAGGAACTTTGTCAAACGCCTTCTGAAAATCCAAGTATACTATATCTACCGGTTCACCCTTATCCACATGTTTATTAACTCCTTCAAAAAGGTGAAGCAGATTTGTGAGGCAAGGCTTGCCCTGGGTAAAGCCATGCTGACTTTGTTCCATTAAACCATGTCTTTCTATATGTTCTGCAGATCTCGGCGGGTGACAGCATCTTGGTTTCCGCCCAGGACACTGCCTGGGCTCTAGTCGAATGGTCCTTGACTTGTAAAGGCGGTGGCTTGCCTGCCTCCACGTAGGCCGCCTTGATGACTTCTTTGATCCAGCGGGCTATGGTTGCTCATGAGGTCGCTTCCCCTTGTTTCTTCCCGCTGTGAAGAACGAATAGATGGTCCGTCTTTCGTACGGATTCCAGGCTTTCCAGGTATCGGACTAGGAGCCTGCTGATGTTGAGATGTCGTAGACTTCGAGCCTCTTCCGAATTCTTATGCTCATCTGGTGATGGTAGCGAGATGGTTTGGTTGAGATGGAAGTGAGACACCACTTTGGGGAGGAACGACGGAACTGTACGTAACTGGATGATTCCCGGGATGAGTCTGAGGAACGGCTCCCGGCAGGACAGTGCTTGTAGCTCGGATATATGAAGAGCTGAACAGACTGCCAGCAAGAAGGCTGTCTTCAATATTAATAGTCTGAGAGACAGGCCACAGAGAGGTCTGAAGGAGGGTCCTGCTAGGAAATCTAGGACCAGGTTGAGGTTCCAAAGAGGCACCGGCCACTTTAGGGATGGTCGGATGTGCTTGACTCCTTTCAGGAAGCAGGAGACATCCGGGTGAGAGGCTATGCTGCCGCTCTCGCTCTTGGTTCCATAGCATGACAAGGCTGTCACCTGTACCTTGATAGAGTTGAGGGACAATCCCTTCTGTAGTCCGTTCTGTAGGAATTGCAAAATCACAGGAATTTTGACGGAGTGTGGTATGATGTCGTGGTCCTCACACCAGGATTCAAATACTCTCCAAATCCTTATGTATGTTAGGGATGTGGAGAGCTTGCGTGCTCGGAGTAGGTTGTCAATTACTGCCCCCGAGTATCCCCTCCTCCTTAGGCGAGTCCTCTCAATGGCCAGACCGTAAGAGAGAATAGAGCTGGATCCTCGTGGAGGATCGGTCCCTGTTGGAACAGGTCTCTGTGTTGAGGTAGCGGCAGGGGGTTCCCTACCATCAGTCTTCGCATGTCTGCATACCATGGTCTTCTTGGCCAGTCCAGGGCCACTAGAAGTACTGGCCCCCTGTGGAGTTCTATCTTGTGGATGATTGCGCCCAATAGGGGCCACGGCGGGAAGGTGTATAACAGAGTCTCCTGTGACCAGGTCTGTATCAGGGCATCGATTCCCTGGGACTGGGGCTCCCGCCTGCGGCTGAAGAAACTGGGTACCTGGGCTTTGGACCGGCTTGCCAGGAGGTCCATGGTTGGTGTTCCCCAACAGTTTACTATCAATTGGAATGCTGTGGTTGACAGTTTCCATTCTCCTGGATCTAGACTCTCTCTGCTGAGGTGGTCCGCTGCGACATTGTCTTTCCCGGCAATGTGGACGGCCGAGATCTCTTGAAGATTCATTTCCGCCCATGACATTAGGGGGTCTATTTCCAGAGTTACCTGTTGGCTTCTGGTTCCTCCCTGATGGTTGATGTAGGCCACTGTTGTGGCGTTGTCTGACATTACTCTGACCGCTTTGCCTCGGAGTCGGTGACCAAACCTTAGGCAGGCTAGTCTGACTGCCCGGGCTTCTAGGCGATTGATATTCCATCCCGACTCTTCTTTGTTCCATTGCCCTTGGGCGGTTAGCTCCTGGTAGTGTGCTCCCCATCCTCGCAGGCTGGCATATGTGGTGAGTAGGATCCAGGTTGGGGAGGATAGTCTTGTTCCCTGGCTTAGATGGGCCTCCTATAGACACCATCGTAGTTGGGCCCGAACTCTGTCTGGGAGCTGAAGCCGTATGGTGTAGTTCTGGGACAGTGGATTCCATCGTGATAGTATTGAGCGTTGTAGGGGTCTCATGTGAGCTCGTGCCCATGGGACTACTTCCAGTGTGGATGCCATGAGGCAGAGAACTTGTAGGTAATCCCATGCTGTGGGGCGAAGTTCGCTCAACAGGGTTCGTAACTGGGTCATCAGTTTTGATCTCCTTGTCAGTGTCAGGATGACCTTGTCTTGTTTGGTATCGAACCGGACTCCCAGGTATTCTAGAGATTGGGAAGACTGCAGGCAGCTCTTGCTTATGTTGACCACCCACCCGAGGCTCTCCAGTAGAGTCTTGACTCTGTTGGTTGCCTGGTGGCTTTCCTCTGATCAGACAATCGTCTAGATAAGGGTGCACGCGGATTCCTTCCTTCCTTAGTGTTGCTGCCACCACCACTATGATATTGGTGAACCCGAAAGGTAGTGCCCGGAACTGGTAGTGATGGTCCAGGATCGAGAAGCATAGAAAACGCTGATGCTCTTGACGGATCGGAATGTGTAGATAGGCTTCCGACAGATCCAGGAAGGTAAGGAACTCTCCCAGTTATATCGCCCTTATTACCGAGCGTAGGGTTTCCATGCGGAAGCGGGGAATCTTCAGGTAACGGTTGACTGCCTTGAGGTCCAGGATAGGTCTGAACGTTCCTTCCTTCTTGGAAACGATAAAATAGATGGAAAAATGGCCAGTATTTATTTGTTGTGGAGGCACCAGTGTTATAGCCTCTAAGGCTAGTAATCTGGTCAGTGTAGCTTCCACTGCCATTCTCTTGGAAGGGTCGTGGCAGGGGGATTCCACAAACTTGTCCGGAGGGAGGTGGTGAAAATCCAGGTAATATCCCTCTCAAATGATGGATAGGACCCACTTGTCCAAAGTTATCTCGAGACCCATCTTTGGTAGAATAGAGCCAGTCTGCCCCCTATGGCTTCTTCCTTTGGATGGGTCAGCTGATCTTCATTGTGGGGTGCGGCTGGGGCCCGAGCTGGCTCCCCTTTTATTGTGTTTGTTCCGAAAGGACTGGCTCTGGCCTCCAGAGCAGGCCGCTTGATATGAGCTTCTATATGGGTTGAAGCTTTGTGAACCTCTGCCCCTGGAGGTTCGGGGGAAGCATCGTTGGTTTCTCTTATTCCTGGTCCTCCGGTAGCCACAAAAGTGGGGACTCGCCCCACTTGTTGGCTAGTTTCTCTAGTTCGCTTCCGAACAAGAGTGCTCCCTTGAAAGGCATCCTTGTGAGTCTTGTTTTGGAGGATGCGTCGGCCGACCAGTTTCAGAGCCAGATTTGTCTTCTGGCTGCCACGGTGGATGAGACTCCTCTAGCTGCTGTGCGTACCAGATCCGAAGCGGCGTCCACAAGGAATGATACGGCTGGTTCCAGGGCTTCCCCAGGAGTGTTGTTCTTGGTCTGTGCTAAGCAGGCGCGTGTCACCACGGCACAGCATGCCGTGATCTGTAAAGACATAGCGGAGACGTCAAAGGACTGTTTGAGGATAGATTCCAGACATCTGTGTTGAGCATCCTTGAGTGCTGCTCCTCCTTTCACTGGGATAGTAGTGCGCTTTGAGACCACGCAGACCATGGCATCCACTTTCGGACATGCCAGGAGATCTTTGGCGGCAGAGCGTCCAGAGGGTACATGGTTTCTGGGGGGGCCATTCCAGGTCAATTAATTGCTGGACAGCTTGTAATAGTGGGAAATGGCGGGAGGTCTGACGGAGTCCCTCTAGTAGGGGGTTCGTCTTAGGTTCCCCCGAGGCACTTGTGCCCAGGATGGCAAGCTCTTTTTTTTTTTTTTTTTTGAATTTGAAAGTTTTATTGCTTAATATTGCAACATTACAAATGTCAATTCTGCATGTAAATGCATAACTTGTTATGTACTCGCATAAGAGTAATGAACAGCACAATAAAGACTTAACGTATAACAACAAACGCCGTGTCAAATGTCAATGAACTCACGTATGCACGGTATCCAAACGGAACTTAGTAATACCTCAACAAGTACCTATAGTGCATAGATACAAGATTCAATTCCCTCTTCCCTCCCCCCCCTCCCTCTCTGTTTAACATGAGTGTTATAGAGCATGTAAAAATGAAAGCGTGTAATATTAAAGAAAAATGTCCTGTCCCATCCTGTACAATCTCCTGGGCCTGTCTGTCCGTGTAGGACTCTTCCCTCGCTTAGGGCGCCGAGGCACCCGCTGATGAAACCTGGCTTCTCTTCCAAATAGAAAACAATCTCCAGGTACTCCTGAAGGGGATCTCAGTGTGCCGAAGATAAGCTGTGATTTCAGCCAGTCTATAAATTTGCTCCACTTTTCGTTGAATATCCAACAACGAGGGAAGTCGTGGGGATCTCCATTGCCTTGCTATTTCAATCCTGGCTGCTGTAAAAATAAAGTTAACCATGGTATTGGTGTGTTCTTGTCCTTGATGTAAAGGGAAACCCAGCAATGCTTGTTGCGGAAGTACTGATATGGGAAAATGATATAATTGGGTTAACCAAGCTTCCAGTTGTACCCATAGAGGGCGAATTTGGTTACACTCCCACCACATGTGAAAGAAACTACCCTTCGTCTGACAACCCCTCCAACAACTACCGGAAAATGAAGGATACATGTGATGTAGCCTCTCCGGCGAATAGTACCAACGAAATACCATTTTCCAACAATTTTCAATAATATGTGAGGCTATAAGGCCCTTTCCCATTCTAGAAAAAAGATCTTCCCAAGCACCCTGGGAAAAGGTTCTATGTAGATCAGTTTCCCATGCCCGTATATAGGTGGGTGTTTGGTACCGTTCCTTCCCCAAGAATACATAAACATTGGAAAGTAATTTTGTGGTTTGGTGAGAATTTAAACATAAACGTTCAAAATCAGATGGCCCTTGTGCGAAGTGTATAGGTAAATGGTGGGAATGAGCAAAATGGCGCAGCTGTAAATACAAATACACATCAGACTGTCCTAAGCCAAATTTCTGCTGCAGTTCCGGAAAACCTATCATATGTTGTGCCCCCCAAAGCTGTCCCCAATTACAAATACCCTTCTTTTCCCAAGCCCTGAACGCCGGGTTTTCAAAGCCCGGAGTAAATAAGGAGTTGGCATATAAATAAGTGCTAGAATAATATTCTTGGGTCCCCACCAACCGGGATTTCCTGGTATCCCACAGCTGCAGAGATAACAGCATAGAGGGTGGCAAAACCTTCCAAGGTTGTGCAGTCCAGGTCTTTTTAGGTTGCCATAATAAACTAGATAGTGGAACATGGGCCAACAGCTGTTGGCTAAACACTATCCACGGTTTCTGCAAAGCAGGTCTATGCCACTCTATTAAGGTCTTTAACCTGGCCGCCAGATAATATTGCTCTAAATGAGGGACACTCAGGCCCCCCTGTATTTTGGATCGGTACAAAGTCTTGCAAGCAATTCTGGATCTCCGGCCTCCCCATACATAAGATAACAAGCGTTTCTGCCATTTAACAAGACTGGGTTTTGGAATGGCTAGTGGAAGCGTCTGGAAGAGATACAGAAATTTAGGTAAAATTGACATTTTTACAGCAGCTATTCTTCCAAACCAGGATATTCTATAGCGGTTCCATTCCTCTAAGTCTCTCGTAATCTGAGCCCACAATCTATCGTAGTTAAGATGAACCATATCTTGCGTGACGCTTAGATATACCCCTAAATATTTAATAGATGATTTCGCCCAACGAAATCGGTATTTCTCCCTTAAAGAGTTTTCCAAAGCAGTAGAAATATTGACATTGAGTAGTTCGGATTTTTCCCAATTTATGCGGAAACCCGAGACTTTACCAAAGGCCTCCAAGTCCTGGGAGACCAGTGGCAAAGATCGCTCCGGTTCTGTGACCAGCAGCAAAATATCATCTGCAAAGAGAGATAATTTTGTCTCAAAGGCCCCCACTCTTATTCCCTTAATTTCTGGATTATTCCGGATTTTATTTGCTAGAGGTTCAATAAAAATAGCAAATAACAAGGGCGATAGGGGACAGCCCTGTCTAGTACCCCTTTGTACTGCAAAAGTGGACGAGTAGCCCCCATTTACCTTTATACACGCTAAAGGATGTTGATATAGCTGGTGTAGCCATTGAAGAAAGTTAGCACCAAAATTTAAGCGTTGTAGTAAAGCAAATAAATAAGGCCAATGAACTACATCAAAAGCCTTTTCAGCGTCTACCGAGAGAGCCACCGCTGGCAGCTTATTTTGCTGGACCCACCAAATCATATCCATTATTTTATGCACGTTGTCACTAGCTTGTCTACCTGGTATGAACCCAGCTTGGTCTGGATGAATAATTTGTGCCAAAAACCCATTCAGCCTGTTGGCCAAAATCTTTGCCAAAATCTTCAGATCAATATTAATAAGGGAGATTGGCCTATAAGAGCCACACGCGGTAGGGTCCCTTCCGGGTTTGGCCAAAATCGTAATACCAGCCGTATTAGCTGTAGAAGAGAGCGAATTACCTTCCCTTAAGGATTTAAAGAACTTTGCCAAGACAGGAGCCAACAAAGGAGCAAATTGTTTATAAAATCTCCCTGTATAGCCATCGATGCCTGGAGATTTACCTGGTTTTAATTCTTGAATAACTTTCCGTATTTCTAATTCTGAAATATCTTTATCCAAAATAAGCCTCTGGGAGGGATCTAAAATTTGTAAATTGGAATTATCCAGATAACTATCTATCCCCTCCTGGGAAATCGTTGCATTAGCAGAATATAATTCAGCAAAATATTGCTGAAAGCGCTGTCTAATTTCTTTACCATCCACAAGCATAGACCCATCTGGACTTTTAATTTTTACAATAGACGCTTGATCCTGTTTACGCTTCAATTTGTGTGCCAGCAGCTTCCCTGCTTTGTTGCCCCCTTCAAAGTATTTTTGTTGAATCCGCTCTAACTGATATGCTATGGTTACGTTGTCAATAGCGGATATTTTAGACTGCACCTCCTCAATAGATCGAAGTAAACCCCTCCGAGTGGGACATAATTTGTGATTTTTCTCTAGTGTTGTTAACTGCTGCACTAAGTGTGATCTCTCACGCGCTCTTTGCCGCTTGACATAAGAGGCTCGAGCTATAATTTTACCTCTAAGTGTCGCTTTTAAACATTCCCAGAGCGTCCCCGCTGTGACTTCTCCAGTATCATTAAGCAATAAGTATTCCTGAATATCATTTTCCAGCTGAGACACAAACCTGGGATCATTTAGGAGGGAGTCATTTAATTTCCAAAATCTTATCCCTCTATCGTAGTCCTGGAGGTGCAGAGTGAACCAAACAGGAGCATGATCTGACCACACCATAGCCTCAATCTCGACCTCTTTTATCCTAGGGAGTAAACTCCTGCTACCCAAGAACATATCAATCCTCGAATAACTATTATGGGGATTGGAATAAAAGGTATAATTCCTGGATCTAGGAAAACGTGTTCGCCATACATCCACTAATCCCATGCCTGTAATCAAACGTTTAAGTGCTTGTCTAGCCACCCTAGGGTCCGAGCTAGTCCCAGTAGAAGTATCTTTACTGGGATCCAATGTGAGATTAAAATCCCCTCCAATAATTACAGAGCCTTCTATTTTGGACAACAGAGTACTGCTCATTTGGTTAAAGAAGTCAGCCTTATGATCAGTAGGCCCATACACCGAGATCAAAGAAAGGATTTCCCCCCCCAACAATATTTTCAACATGACCAGCCTGCCCGATGCATCCATAAACTGGTCTTTAAATTCAAAATGCATATCCTTATGAATAAGAATGCCAGTACCCGCATATTTGGCAGTGGGAGTGGCTGCAGCCCAGTATTGATAAGGAAATTTAGGGTGCCTCATTAAACCCAGATAGCATTTTCGCAAATGTGTTTCTTGGAGAAACACCACATCCGCTCGGATGCGATCTAACTCCTTAAGCAATAAACGACGCTTACCTGGACTATTAAGCCCTTTAACATTAAGGGAATAAAATTTAAGCGTCACCATGGTAACAAGACCCCCCCTTCTGTTTGCTGGAGTTTGCCACTGAAAATCCTTCCAAGTGCCAAACTCTGTGCCACAGCCATCTTAACTCCTGCATGTTAAACAGAAACAATCCCAACCCCATCCCCCCTCCCCCCACCTTCTGTGATCCCTGAAGCACAAACCCTGTGCTTCTATTAATCATGGAGGAAGTCAACCGTCACTCCTCATGACCCCGATCGGGTAGTGAATGCCAAAATCACCGCCTGTGTCACTCATAATACTGTCGAACATGGCGAAACTGCAAGCCTACTGAGTAAAAATACACAGTCAGTCCGGCAGGTCGGCCTGAGGCTCCTCCTCGGTATTCCGCTGGAGCCTTTTGCGCCCCTTCATGGCCCGCTGCCATCGAGGTTGAGCCTGAAGCGTGGTAGCGATGTGCGCCAGGGCGGCACCTGCTCCTTTTGGCGCCTGGGGAACATCAACTGTAAGACCAATCTCCTTCAGGATCCCGCAGGCTTCCAGGACTGTTTTTGCCTTATGCGTTGTGCCCTGAAACTGGAACGATAAGCCGCCCGGATAGAGCCACCGGTATCTAATATTGGCCTCCACAAGCTTCGCTGTGATGCAGCGAAAATCCTGGCGCTTTTTTAGAGTAGCTGAGGATAGATCCGCAAAAATGGCAATTTCATGCCCCTCCCAGGTCCAGGAACGCTGGCGCCTAGCAATGTGGTATAGCTGTTCTTTGAGAGCAAAAGAGTGGAAACACACCACAATGTCTCTAGCTCTGTTACCGATCCTGGGGCCCAGAGTTCTATGGGCTCTGTCAATAAGAATGGTAGGAGAGGCAGCATCAGGTTCAATCCCAGGGGATTCCAATAAAAAGGTCACTATTTTCTCTACTACAGCAACACAGTCCTTATATTCTTCTAGTTCCGGTACGCCTCTTATCCGGAGATTACTTCTCCGACTGCGGTTTTCCATATCTTCTACCTTGTCTGCTAGGGCTAGGCATGTGGCTGATAGATCCCGGTAGCTTGATTGCATCTGCAGCCAGCCCTCCCCCTGGGTGTCCAGCCTGCATTCCGCCTCCTCCACTCTCCTGCCGAGCTCAGCAGTCTCTGCTTGCATCCCTGCAATTAGTGAGGTAATCTCAGCTTTATACCCCTTAATATCTTGCCTGATCTCGACGAACCAGCTTCTGAGTTCTTCACGGTTTGGGAAATCAGATGCAGGGGCAGGCAGAGCGATCACACCCTCTTCACTCTCCATGCTTTCAGCACTCTGCTCCTCCGGCGCCATCTTGTGGTTCCCTGCCTCGGAATCGCCGCTGCCTTTCATATAAGAAAACTTTTTTAAGTCAGCTGTCTTTCTTTTTGTGGCCATTCCGCCAGCCTCAGGACACCTTCCCCCCTCTGAATCGCGTGGTTGCCAGCAAAAACGAGCGGTTTTTGCGATTTTTTTCAAGCTGAAACCCGCGGGGCTCACGGAGCTCTAAGTTTTCGCAGCTCCCATGAGGGGTGACGTCACTTCCTCTGGCAAGCTCTTTTAAGCTGTGTGTGACCAGGTCTGGAAGTTCGTCCTTGGTGAAGAAGCGTCTCTTGGTTCGATGGAGTTCTGTCCCCAGAGGGAGTTCCCCTTCCTCCAGGGGTTCTGACTCCACATCTGAGATGTGTGTGTCCCCGAAGGTGGGGCTTCTGGGTGGTGGGATCACTTCCCTGGGCATAGAGGGTCCTGGCATGTTGAGGTCCTCTGGTGGTGCCTGTGACCGCATTGTAGGAAGCACCGGTTGCATGTGGACAAAGGTATGCAGACCTTTGAAGAATTCCACCCAGGAGATAGAAGCTGGGTCTAGACTAGGGGGCGCCGTGTCCCTGGGGAGCCCTGTTTGAGGGGGGGGTCCTGCTGTGTGATGCTAGGTCCAGCGTACCGCTCGAGGGGCTGGGGTCCGGTACCGGCTGGGGAGGGCCATGAGTTGAGTCCCCATAAGGCCTCTTTGCACTGTATACACAGGGCCTTGGCCTCCTCATGCTGTGCAGTTCTAATGTGGCATGCTGGGCAAAGGCCCTGAGCTTTGAGCTTATTTTCAGGCGGTGCCATGGTTTGTGCTCGTACAATACAGTTGTGCGCTCCGGTGTGCGAAGATGTGCGCGTAGGTATGGTGTGCGCACGGGTTGTGCGCACGGGTCAAAGTTATGCAGGTCGTGCCAGGTTCTTGTGGCCTGGTTTGGCTTCTGTTGGAAACAGGATGCTGGGCTTGATGGACCCTTGGTCTGACCCAGCATGGCAATTTCTTATGTTCTTATGAAGTTATGCGCCCAGCACAGTGAGCGCTTGTGTGCCCAGCACTTGTGCACGCATCGTTGCGTGCACAAGGTATTTGTGCGCACGGCTCGCCTCTCTGCGCACGGATCGAGACGGCGGACAGGGCAGCGAACAGGGCCAAAATGGTGACGGCGACCACGCGGACAATATGGCAACCACTTCGGAGGGTATCCATGTGGGAGGACCCTCGGATCTGACCGGAGTCTAGCCCTGCTAGGGCCGATCAACCCGGTAGCACTCATCCCAGCTGGTGACCTGTGCGTCTCCTCGAGCTTCGAAGACCGGAGACTTTTAACTAGATTTTTACCTTACCTTGTCCCGGCACTTCCCGGTTTCGTTCCGGGTGGTCTCCAGCTGTGGGGGGAGAGGGAAAATACCTTCACTGCCGTGCTCAAGGTTGCACCCGCTGCCTCTCAGCCTCACCCGATGTCGGGGGCTAGGTCCCCGCCGAGGGTCGGCCGCCGGACTGAGGCTCACCTCCGAGGGATCGCAGAAATCACCTCGGGAATTTCGACTGGGGGAGGGACCCAACGGGTGTCACCGCAGGAGAGCGGGGCTCGTCTGTAGAGGTAAGATTTCTTCGGTAAAATTTTCTCTAACACTATGCTAGCATGCATAGAGTCCCTAACTGCTAAGGAGACGGAAAATACTGGAGAGCTGCACTTCCTGCAGGGGTATATGTACTAGGGCTGACATATTGAAATCTGATCTGTCTTCAACTGCTATCAGGAGTACACTATACCCATTGGTCCTGAGTCCATCTGCTACATGCAAGGAAATAGTTAATGAGTTTCTTGGCTCTTGAGAAACCCTTGTGCATTTCATCCAGGGCTACACTGACTTTGGTGTTTACTGAAGCATGAGGAAAACAAAAGAACTGTCAAAG
This sequence comes from Rhinatrema bivittatum, assembly GCF_901001135.1. Lineage (NCBI taxonomy): Eukaryota > Metazoa > Chordata > Amphibia > Gymnophiona > Rhinatrematidae > Rhinatrema > Rhinatrema bivittatum. The sequence continues at coordinate 383,691,336 of NC_042615.1, forward strand.
AGTCTGTGATCAAAAGTAGTTCAACTTTATAAATCAGGAAAAGGATTAGTACTGTTCAAACTCTGATCAAGAAGTGGAAAATTATGGATACTGTTAATATCAAACCACGATCAGGTAGACCAAGACAGATTTCAGACAACTGCCAGGAAAATCTGTCGGTATGCGAAGAAAAATCCACAAGCTACTGCTACTGAAATACAGGCTTCTCCTCTGAAACAAAGTGGTGTGGGAGTTTCACAATAAGGAGATACTTGATAAAAATGGGCTGCATGGTAAAGTTTTCAGAAAAAAGCTTTTTCTACCCCAATGCCACAAAACAGCCCACTTACAATATGCCAAACAGCACCTAGAGAAGCCTCAAATCTTCTAGAACAAAATAATTTGGAGTGATGAAACCAAAACTGAACTTTATAGTTACAGCTGTAAACACTGTGGGACAGATTTTAAAAGGCCTGCGCGCCTATTTTGCATAGGCCGCTGGTGCACGTAAGTCCCGGGGCTTTCGAAAAGGGGCGTGGTCGAGGCCTCCGGACCAGCCCCCAGAACCGGAGGACGGAGGCCTGGTGCGCGAATAAAAGTATGTGATCGCGTATTTTTTAAAGATCTACCCCAATGTTTGGAGAGGAGTCAAGAAGGTCTATGAAGAGAAGCACACCATCCCTACTGTAAAGCATGAGGCCAAGTTGATCTGTCAGTGGCTGCAGCAGAAGAAAGTGAAGGTTCTGGAGTGGTCATCACAGCTTCCTGACCTCAACATCATTGAGCCACTTTGGGCAGAACTCAAACATGCAGTTCATGCTAATTTACAAGATCTGGAGGCTTTTTGGATACTTTGGGCAGCTTTACCACATGAGAAAATAAAGGCCTCATTCACAACTATCCCAAAAGACTGCAAACCATCATTAATGCAAAAGGGGGCTAAGATTATTTTAATGATGTGCTATTCTGTGATGCACAATAGTTGAATATGAAACATTAAAAATAACAGATGTTTTGTCTGATCACTCGTGTTTTCTTAAAAATGCTACTCATCTTAAATTCTGCCAGGGGTATGTAAATTTATGAGCACAACTGTAGCTTGAATGTTACGGCACTCTTTAAAGAATCTTAAGACGACATTACTGGTAAAAGAATGTTGAAATAGATCGGGACTTATTTTAAAGCTTCATTTTTAGAAGCGCTCCAAAAAGTTGACAAAAAGTTTGTTTTTCCTGACCTGTCTAAAGTCTCACAATGAGGAAGACTTAGTTAATACAAAAAAAAAAAAATCAGGTTTTGCAGATTGGTGCCACTTTCTTCCTAAAATTTCCATGTAAATGTTCGGTATCTTTTCAGGATTATAAGTATGTTTGTTATGAATCTTTTCGGTTGGAAAAACTCTTAAAGATGAGATAGCCAAGAATTTTTTTTCCTCCTTCTATGCTCCTGCTTTCAAGTTACATTTATTTATTTATTTAGCATTTTTATATACAGACTTTCCAATAACAGAATTACTGATCAATTCGGTTTACATTTTAACAGAACAATAACATTGACAAGTAAATGTCTTACAAAGAACAGGTCGATATAATTTGGATAAGTAAATATGGGGTTAACCAGTAAAGATACATTGCCTAATATAGGTATAAGTAAAAGATACAGTGCCTAATGTAGGTTAAATAAACAGTTGCTAATTATAAGACTAGGTTATGATCTTCGACTGCCATAGATTAAGTGAGTTACATCTAGGATCATTGTTGTCATCTGGCTGGATTTCATTTTGGTTTTGTATGATAATGTTTTATGGTGAAATTGATTGTATTTCCATTTGGATCTCCTGTTAGGGAATAGTATCATACTATTCTTTACCTTATAATGATAGGATGCTGAAATACTTGTGATTTTCCCTATATTTGTATTGTTTTATAATGTTCAAAATCATTTTAAATAAAAAATTAAAAAAAAAAATTGGGATAAACCATGTAACAGAATTAATATTTTATCAAACCTAAAACAGAAGTACCACACATTTTTCTTTTAAGTATTTAGACTCTGCTCATTTTCTATTTTCCCTGTGAATCACCATCTTAGTTTCTTTCAGGCCGATGCAATATCAGTGCACATAAAATGGGCGCTCATGACTGAACCCCCACTCTCCTAACGTGCAGCCATCCAACTCTCCTGGGTGCGTGTTTTAATATGAAAATGATCTACTGTGGTAAAAAGGAGGTGCTAGGGGAAACTGTGCATCCCTAATGCCTCCTCAGCATCGGGCACCCAGGAAAGGTGGCTGTCAGTGCGGGTTAGGAAACACGCTCAATATAAGCGTCACTATCTGCACAATATACACAGCCTGGACAATATATTGTGCGTATATATTGGGCACCCATAAATTTTTTTTCACAACTTTTTTTTTAAATTTATTTATTTTACAGGATTCCACTTTCTGCAGTTCGTCCTACTTAGTATCACGACAATACTAGTAGGAGGAATCACAGAAAGCAGGATTTTGTCTTTTAGTAAGCCCTTGATGTGTCGCGTACCTTAATGCCAGCTCCCAGGCAGACATTAAATTTGCCTCATTAAAATGGGCAGCACATCAATTTTTGGCATCATGGCGTAATACCTAATAGCCTCATCTACATGGAATTTGCATGTGATAAGCACTATTAGCTATGTGCTCGATTGGACGCGCCTTTTGAACGCACTAATCTCTGTATTGCATTGGGGGCTAGGGACGCACGTCCAAAATGCATGTCCAATCACTTTAAGCCATACACTAGACCCAGCACATGGCATTGCATCAACCTGTTTGTGTTTAGTGTTGTAAAACTTGTTAAAGAAGTCACAGTGCTATAGGAGTTCACATGTGTGCACTCAGGGCTTTCACTGGAGAAGTCTACTACAGGAATAGAGTCAATGGGAGCTTGTGCCACAGCTGGGGCCACTGCCAGGGATGGGAGCACATGTGAGACAGGCAGCAGGAGCCAACTAAAGACGGCTAGGCTAGGTGGGAGGAAGAGGGCCTGAGGCATGAGACAAGAGGCAGAGGAGCAACGATATTAGCATTAGGTGACGGAGGTCCCAAAGACCTGTAATTGCAGCATGAGGGTGGCGGGGGTAGTTTAGGAGGAATGACTGCAGCAGAGGTTGAAGCTGCAGGAAAAAAGGCTGGAGGCACCAGTGACACTGGAATCCAAAATCTAACAATCCTTTCTGATGAAGAATCTGCCAAAGGACATGCATATGGGGATACAGCCTGGCAGCAAGATGGCTGCAAGTATGCTGATTCCAAAGTTTAGAAAAACATCCTATGTCCAATTTATAATGTAGTAAATTTGTGCATGGATTACTTCTCTTTTTATTTAGGAAAATCTGTCATGAGCCTCAAGGCATCTTACACGGCAGTACATGCCACAGCACTCGACAGGCGTCACCCGCTTCTTTTTTTGTCTTGAAAAAGCAACATTTAATCCCTTCATGCTCAGGCTAGCATATTAAAGAGAGAGACTCAATGTATAAAAATGTATAAGAGATAAAGACAAAAGTACAAAGTGGAAAATGCAAACCCTTTTATGCATAGATTTCAACTGCTACAGAAAGCTACGGCCCTGTCTACATAAAGAAATTAAAAAAGACATACGAATGTAGCTGTTGACAGGCTTCTTATCAACAATTATCTCACAGGAAACTTCCATCATTTCACCAAGACTCCTCCTCACCCACAGGGAATAGTTCCCAAATTCTCCAAAACTGTAATGCACCCTACAAAGGAAAATAGGGGGAGAATGACTGGGATCCTAGTTTAGACAAGCTGGAATCTGCACATGAATCACTGCTGAACATTGAAGCTAGTCTGAGCAAGGGTTAAGACAGGTTAAACAGAGACCGAGAAAAGGCCAAAGAGAAAAAAATATATTGTCAGCATTTATTCACTAGGCACCTTTAAAAAAAAAAAAAAAGCATAACAGCAGCAGTGGTACACAGTATTCAGAAATGAAATACGCAAATAGTGTTTTAACTGATTTGGATTAAGATAGGAATATCTGAGCACTGCGTTTGGTGCACTGAATCATGAAATATCACTCTGAAGGATACTACTGTTATGGGGACATCTTTGAACTCGTTTTTGCATAGCAGATCCCAAACAGTTGTGACTGGTAATTTGCAATTAAAAGTGAAAGCAGTGTTGAGGAGATATCACCTGTTGCAAAACTTGTTAAAATGATGTCCAAGTACTATGGAAGGTCACACACGTGTACAATATCTGGTTCCCTCAGACATTGGTATCTCTATATCTTGGATTTTTGCAGTATTTTATGCCAGTTTAGTGTTGTCCTATTTTGTTGTCCGATTAGAATCAGAGAACTTGTCTGAGTGGATGCAAGCTGTGAACCAGTGGAACACTCAAAGCTGATTAAGACTGAACACGGCCAAGATAGACATTTTACACATTGCTAAGCCAGGTATACTGGATCTAAACATGGTTTAGCTATTGCATATATATTTCAGTCAGGTTTTATCAACTCACCTATGACACAAAAAACAGTTATTCTAGAAAGTAATGATTTAAAAAAGATTGGAGGAAGAGACTTTAGCTATTTCCAGGAGCTGAGCTCTCACCAGAGACACAAAACATCATTTATCAGAAAAACTCCTTCCAACCTCATATATATTTTGTTAAAATGTTACATTATGAAGCATGTATTCAAAATGCAAATATTGTCAAAGAAACATTACAGAAACATACTTACAACAGTCCATTTTCAAAAAGTTTATACACAAAAAAAACCAAACAAAAAACAGACATCTGTTAGTCCCAAAACTCAAATATATTTTATTGAGATCTTTCAAAAAAAGGATTCCAAAGCTCGACTGCTCTCTAAAGTTGAATATAGAAAGCTTAACACATAGTTCTGACACTTCTTGTGCAAAGAGTAAAACCAAACAGCTTCAAAATGTTTCAGCGATGTTACACAAGTAGAGAAGTAATCGGGCCTTAAGTTCTTCCAACATCTAAATCCTGAACACGATTCAACATGACCAATGTTTTGCCTTACAAGAACTTTGTCAGGGATATTAAAACTGGTATTCAGAACTCTGTTATTGAGAAGGGCAGGTATTATTTTCAAAGAATAACACTTTCAGTGACAATTAGTGCATTCATCAACTCTATCCAATGTTGAAGAACAGCAAGCCGGTAAAGGCAGGACACGTACTCGTCACCTGCAGATTAGACTATTGCAACACAGTGTTCATGGAGTTGTCAAAGAAATATCTGCACAGTCTGCAAATTGTTCAAAATGCAGCTGCTCACATTTTGACAGGGATCTGTCTCAGACTCCTAGTCTTGCTCATCGTCATTGGCTGCCAGTGGAATTTAGAATTCATTTTAAGATGTTATGTTTGACATTTAAAGTTCTAATGGGATTGGGGAGAGGGCAAGTTATTTTGAAGAATGCTTGAATTGCTTATACATCAAGGACTTTGCACTCTTTACATAGCGCTCTTACTTGTTGTGCCTCCAGCAAAGACTCTTACATTAATCTGCTCTGTTCCAGAGGGTTACCAGACTTATCAGAATGAGAGCCACACTGGACCTTTCTAACCATTAAGAGGACTGAGGAGCTTACAGGATAAGGAAAGTCCCTTTCAAAGTTTGCCAAGGTGGTGGTGGGGGGGGGGGGGGGACGGGACGGAACATCTTTTCTCACTCACTCCCCTTCTATCTCTTCACTTACCCCTCTCATTCACTCCCTTCCACCCTAAGTTTGTGGGGCCTGGCCTCCCTGCCAGCTGCACCCTTCATAGGAGGCTCCAGCCAACTCTTCTCCGCAACAGCGTTTCTGCTGCTGCCATGGATAAAAAAAAAATCTTCCTCCAAGGGTCAGATCTGGCTGCACACATGAAAAACTTAACGGGTTGCAAAAAAGAGCTATGTAGGCTGGGTCCAGCCTGCAGGCCATAATTTAGGGCTCCCTGCTCTACTGAACCTGGGGCAATTTGTGGCATAGTTCCAAAATTATGGAATGGTCTTCCTGCTGAATTGCAATATTTTGGTTTATTATGTTCTATTTGACCTTTGACCAACTGTTATTACATATGTTTTTGGTTTTGATTTTAGCTTTGCTTGTATTATATATTTTTCTTCTAATTTTATGTTCCGTTATGTATTTTAATCATTCTAACTCATCACGAGCATTCGTTTTACATGTAATAAATAAAATATCAGCAATGTGGGGTCTGAATATTAATGAAGAATCTCTCTTCCTTGATCCTTCGAAAACCAAGATCCTCATTCTCCCTGCTTCCTCTCGACACCAGGAAGGGGTCAGGAAAAGCAAGTTTGCTTACCGTAAACGGTGTTTCCATAGATAGCAGGATGAATTAGCCATGCTGTCTGGGAGCATGCACGCGACCCCTGTAGGCGGAGTTTTTCTCTCAGTAGTCACAGAGTTTTGGACTCTGTGCAGCTGCACGATCATCTTCTCGCGCGATTCAGTGCCCTCCTTCTCAGTCTCTTTGTAGCCAAGCCATTATTCATCAAACAAAGGATTCGTAGACTGTCTTGGGAGGCGGGCAGGATTGCATGGCTAATTCATCCTATCTATGGAAACACTGTTTATGGCAAGCAAACTTGCTTTTTCCTGTCGATAGCAGGCTGAATTATCATGCTGTCTGGGAGTACCAAGCTTTCGGGTTGTGTCCGTGCAGAGTATGTGTTAGAAGTCCAGGACACTAATCCAGATAAAAGGTAGACAGTCTCATCACCGCTGAAGATTGGATAAGACTGCTGAGCTGACTGCCGCATCAGAGGCTGCCTATTGGTGCAGGCAGTAATGCGACGTGAAAGTATGCATGGAGGACCATGTGGCCACTTTGCAGATGTCTAGCAGCGATACCTTCTTAAGGTGGGTGACTGAGACTGCTACGGCCCGTATTTGGTGCGCATGAGGTCTTTTGTCTAGTATAATAGAACGTTTCTCGTAGCAAAAGTGAATGCATTGCGATAGCCAGCTGGCAATAGTTCTCTTGGAGATGGGTTGACCAGGAGCATTAGGGTTAAAAGAGAGGAAGAACTGAGAAGGTCTGGAAGGAGATTGAGTTCTCCGTTTATAGTAAGCCAGAGCCTGTTTACAGTCCAGCGAGGGCATGAGGCGGTCTCGCTCATTGTGATGGAGCTTCGGTACGAAGGTTGGCAAGGTTATGGTCTGATTGAGATGGAAAGCGGATATCACCTTGGGCAAGAAGGTGAGGTGTAACTTTGTTGTGTTAGAATTCCAAGAAAGGAGGGTAGTGAACTAAAGCTTAAAGTTCGCTCACTCTTCTAGCTGACGTGATCACCATTAGAAATACCACTTTCCAGGTGAGGTATTTCATGTGGCAAGTGTCTAAAGGCTCAAATGGAGGCATCATTAGCTGTTTTAGGATAATGTTAAGGTCCCAGGGTACAGGTAGCTTCATCACTGGTGGTTGGAGGCGAAGCATGCCTCGTATGAATCTTGAGACAAGAGGGTGATTAGAAATGGGAAGGCCTTTATGGGGGTGATGAAAGGCTGCAATAGCACTGATGTGCACCCTAACTGTTGTTGTAGCGAGACCAGTCTGGTAGAGAGTGTGGAGGTACTCCAGAAATTCTGTAGCGGTAGAGGAGAACGGATCAAGTTTCCATGATCTGCACCACTCGGAGTAGCGATGCCATTTCCCTTTATAGTTGCATCTGGTTGAAGGTTTCCTGAAGGCAATAAGTATATCTTCAACATGGAAAGGAAGGCCGAGGTGCTTTAATACCTCCCTTCCAATCTCCATACCATCAGGTGAAGGGATTGATGCATCAGATGGAGGAGTGAGCCTCCTTCCTGTGTGAGGAGATGTTGGTCGGCCCCCAGGGGAATGGATGGGACTATGGAAAGCCAGATGAGATAAGCATACCATGGTTGTCTTGGCCAAGCTGGATTTATGAGAATCATGTCTGCTACATCTTGAATACATTTCTGAATGTTCCTTGATATTAGAGGGATGGGAGGGTAGGCATAGAGTAAGCCCTCCATCCAAGGAATAAGGAAGGTGTCCAGAGCATATCGAACCTTGCTGGGGTAAATGGAGCAAAAAAGATTTGAGAGTTTGCCGGTTCTCTTCTGTGGCAAAAAGATTGATAGCTGGGAAGCCCCACTTTTGAAAGATGGTGAGGGCTATGTCCTGATTTAAAATCCATTCGTGTGGGTGAAAAACCTTGCTTAGGCGATCCACTGTGATGTTGCCCAGACCCGGCAGGTAGGTGGCCTGGAGGGATATGTTGGCTGTCTCCGCCCAATGGAGTATCCGAATTGCTTCTCAAAGTGCCCATGAACCAGACCCTCCTTCTTTGTTTATGTAAAACATGGTGACTTGGTTGTCTGTGTACACCATGAGATGTTTCCCTCTGACCTGAGTGGAGAAGGTCTGTAGGGTTCTCCATATTGCTCGGAGTTCTAGGAGGTTGATTTGGTATTTGGATTCCTCGGGAGACCACAATCCTTGTGTCTTGAGATCGGCCAGGTGGGCTCCCTAACCCTTCCTGGAGGCATATGTCGTGAGTATGAGCTGGTGAGGAGGAACCTAAAACAGTTCCCGTGGAAAGGTTGGCGGAAGAAAGCCACCATTGAATGTCCATTGGTTTGGTTAGCATTATTTTGCTTGTTAGCGGCTGGAGGAATTGTGACCATTGTTGCTTGAGGCCCCATTGTAAGCGACGCATGTGTAGTCTCGTGTGAGGCAAGACATGAATAGCTGCCGCCATGTGATCCAAAAGTTAAAGTGGCTGACGTGCAGAGGAATGAGATTGGCTGCGCAAGCATTGTGCTAGGCAGGAGAGAGTCAGGAGTCTGTCTTGTGGTAAGTAAAGACTTCCCACTACCGTAGTGATCAGGGCACCAATAAACTGTAGCGACTGGGTAGGCTGTAGGTGCGATTTCTCATAATTTATTAGGAAACCCAGGTTCTGTAGACAATTGATCGCGCGTACTGTGTGTGCTCTCAAGGTATTCGGATCTGAGGCTACTAATAGCCAGTCGTCTAGAAAGGGAAAGATCTGGATTGCCAGTTGTCTGAGATGAACCACCGACACACATTTGGTGAACACTCTCGGGGCTTAAGAAAGGCCAAATGGTAGGACCTTGTATTGGCAGTGTCTGTCCTGGATCCGAAAACAGAGGTAGCGCCAGGAGGATGGTTGCATGGGTATATGTGAGTATGCCTCCTTCAGATCAATGGAGCACATCCAGTCATTGGGTTGTAGGAGAGGGAGATTGAACTTTTCTCTCTGAATGTGTTTGTTGAGGTTTCGTAAGTCTAAGATTGGGCGAAGTCTGCCCGACGTCTTTGGAATGAGGAAGTATTGGAAATAGAATCCTTAGCCCTGTTGTTGTGGTATCTCCTGGACGGACCTCTGGAGTAACAGATCTGAGATTTCCGCTTTTAGAGATGGCAACTGGGTCATCGCCTCTCGAATAGGGGCTACATGAGGAAGTGGCGGGGAGGTTATAAAGTTTAAGCGATAACCCTCTCGAATGATCGATAACCCAGTGGTCTAAGGTGATTGATTATCAAGTGTTGTAGAAGTGTTTGAGTCGTTCTCCTATGGAAAGCGGTGGGGTGGCTTGGCGAGTTTCAAAAATTTGGGGCAGCTTCTGAGGAGCTGCCAGGCTTTGTCTGGGTTGTCTTTGCTGGCTTGGAAGTGAGAGAGGCAGTTGGGGTTCGCCTGGGTGTACTTTTGCGATCGGTATGGAAGAAATAGTCTGAATTGGCCCTTTGGATACGACCTACGTCTGTAAGAAGGGTATCTTCTAGAGGTAGTGTGATGCTCTGAGGGTGATGTGAGGGACATCATTGCGATGTTTTGTTCTTTTAGATGTGAAACTGTTTCGCCAAACTTGTCCCCGAATAGATTATCTCCCTTGCACGGTATGTCCTTTAGTTTTGTGTGGACATCGTCTCTAATTGCACTTGCCTGTAACCAAGCAAGGCGTCAGGCCGCGATTGTCGCTGAAGATGTCCTAGCAGAGGTTTCAAAGTCCTCATAAATAGTTCTTAACAAATGACACAAGACCTCTTTCATGTCATGGAAGGGTTGTGGCAAAGATTCCTGGGTCAAGAGACAGGCAGGTACTGTGTTATGTAAAATTGATGGTGGTGTATTTTTGAAGATAACATAGTGGTGTGATATGGTTTTCGCCCAAAATTCATCTAAGTATCGGTGGTCTTTGCCTGGTGGTACATTAGTGTGTAGTTTGGATCTTTTGGCTTTTGCCATAGCGGATTCTACCACAATGGAATTATGTGATAGTTGGGCGGACACGTAGACCGAGAAATTCCGCATGCAAAATTTCAAGTCTGTTTTTTGCGAAGCAGGGAGGGTTGAGAAAGGGGATTCCCACATCTTGTTAAGTACCCCGTCCAGAACTGGGTGTGGTGGCAGGGCTGTCGGTTCCGGTGGCATTTTAATGATTTTCAATATGCCGAGGACTTTGGATCGTGGGTCTGGGATTTTCCCCGTTTCCACCTTGAGCAGATGTCCACCTTCTCGATAAATTTTGCATGATAGATCTTCAGGTAGTGAATATGGTTCCGGTAGCCCCTCTGGGGGATCCAAGGGCATACCCGTAGAGGAGCTTGGGGAAGAAGCCGATGATTTCAGGCTGCGTGAGTGTATGGAGGTTGAAGAAGGAGGATTCACTGTGTCCCCAGGTCTAGGAGGGGAGGCAATCGGGGGCAAAGCAGGTGGGGAAGTAGTCTGTTGTTTGCCCCCTGTCTCCATGGTCTCTAAATCTGTGAAGAAAGAGCTTAGAGCTTGAGAGATTTAGCGTGTGGCTTTAGATGATAGATTGCCAGGTGGTGGAGGAACTTGTCCTTTATTGACTGGGGGTCCTGTAGGTAATGCTGCAAGTAAAATATCTTCCGCTGCTGTCCGAAGTAACTGTGGATATGGCAGTATTGTGGGAGACGGTCTATGCATCTTAAGTAGAGGTTCCTGCATTTGAGGCAATAGTCTTTTCCGTTTGGATATGGAAGACAAGTCTGAGTAGAATTAATCACCGCTTCCTGAAGGACCCTTGGAAGATAAGGATTCAGGGTCTGATAGTAGTTCCACATCTATATGAGGACTGTCTCATGGTTGCTTTTGGTGCGCTGAGGGTCCGAAGCATTCTGAATGTGTTTATGGTGTTGCAGGAGCATGGTGTTTGGAATGCTGTGTGCTTGGGACGCGATGAACGCTTTTTATGGCCGGAGTGTGTCATATGCATCGTGAGCTTCGATGACTTCTCTGGCTGAGTTCCCTGTACCACAGGTTTCGGTGCCAAGGGGCGTGAAGGGCTGGGGGTAGGTCCCTGTTTCAGGCCCGATGTGTCTGGTAGCTCTCCCGAATGAGGGGATGAGGAACCTGATCCATGGGTCTTTGCTCCAGGCGCTGGAGGATTTGCTAACCTGGGCCCAATGATCGGGACGGTGCTGGGTGGGCCTTGTGGGCCCAGTGAGAATGCCCTCTTTTTGGTCGATGCTTTCCTCTTTGTTGGACCCGGGAAGGAATGGGTCAAATGGTCTGGTGTCGAGGCATAGGAGCCCGATGTTCTGAGGCATGCCATTTTTTCGGCGCTTGGGTGGATATCTTGCCACAGTCCTGGCAGGAGGACTGGTCGTGGTCTGGCCCGAGGCAGATAACTTTACTGCACTGGCAATATTTAAAGCCAGATAGTTTAGAAGCCATTGGTAAAAAAGGAAAAAAACCTGAGTAGAGAAAAAACCCAGGATGAGGATGGCATGTGGGAAAAAAAGAGACTGAGGAAGAGGGTACTGAATTGCGCGGGAAGACAACCGCGCAGCCGCACAGAGTCCAAAACTCTGTGACTACTGAGAGAAAAACTCCGCCTACATGGGTCGTGGGCAGGCTCCCAGGCTAATTCAGCCTGCTATCGACAGGAAAAAGCATCTCCCCTCAATTCTTCCAGCCTTTTTTCTCTCAGATACTAAGGGGGGGGGGAAGAGTTTGTGTCCCCTTGAATGTGCCTAAATCCAAGAAGAAACAGACAACCAGGAAGATGAAATTACTTATCTGATATTTTCCTTTCCATTAGTCCAGTCAGACAAGACAAACGGGTTATGCTAATCAAACTCGTCAGGTATATGTATCTGTGCCAACACCAGCCTGCCAGTATTTCTGTAACACGCTGTGGACAACTTCAAGTGAGAGCAATTAATAAAAACGTCTTATTCTACTTTTTTTTTTAAACCAGTGAACTTCCAGAGGAACTAACTAGGAAGTAAAAGCAAAAGACTGCTCCAGAACATACTAGATGGAAACACTCACCTTCTGTAACAACGCTTTGCTTTCATTCAAGCTCATCAGCAGAAAGTGCGATAAAAACAGAACATGAGTTAGGAAGCTCAGGAAGGGTCCTAGACTGGTCTGATTGGACTAAAGGAAAGGAAAGTATCAGGTAAGAAGTAATTTCACCTTCCTCTTCATCCAGTCAGACCAGTACAGACAAGCAGGATATACCCAAGCTACTCCCTAATAGGACAACACTCAGCCAAAGCCCCGCACATGACTGACAAAGCAAAGGCAGCCTCCTGTCTGAACCTGAGTTCTAAGTGATCATGCTTAGCAAAAGGTATGCAACAACGACAAACTTGCTGCTTTGCAGATCTCCAAAGTAGATACCAAACACAATTCTGCCCAATAAGTAGCCAGAGCTCTTATAGAATGAGCTCTTACCTGTTTAGGTAGAGGAGTGCCAGAATCCACATAGGCTGTCATGATGACATTTTTAATCCAATACACCACCATTACCATATTTATTGATTTTAAAATCTTGTAACCTGCAAAATCCTTCTTTGTTCAATGCAGATAACAAAAATTTTACATACATATTAAAACATAAAAAAAACCAAATATAATCACAATTCATTAAAACATAAAACTTATCTACAGTACAAAGCACCAGCACTTCATCGGCTACCACTGCATTATCTAGGTTAACTTTCTTGATATGCCTGCATAAACAAGTAAGTTTTCAGCTTCTTACGAAAGGTTTTATGATCTTATTCAAGTCTTAAATTATTCCACTGTCCCAGTCCTATAATTGAAAATGCATTTTAACGTGTATACTGTAACTTAAAAGGCTTACTAGAAGTAACAACCAATAAAGTCTATGTTTGAGAATGCAAAATGTGATTTGGCATATACTCCAGAAACAGAAACAAAAACTTTCATCATTTATCGTCTTATGTTCTAAGGTCAACAGTTTAAATTGAGCCCTTTGTTCAACAGGAAGTCAATTGAGTTCTTTTATATAGGATCTTGCGCTCACCCCTCACTGTAATTTGGAGATCATCCTACAATCTACTGTACTTAAAACTAAGGCCTGAACTACAAGATGGAAATCCATTAGATCCAAATAATTCTGCAATGGCTTCATTAATGTAATTTATAGAATGCAGCCTTTGACACATTTCTAATATGATTTCTAAGGGAAAGTTTCCCATCTGTTATAACTCCCAAATGTCTTACTTCATCAGACATCTGGATACTCTGCTGCCCTACAGTAAGTACTAAATCCTTCAATTAGCCTGACTGCCCCAATCATAGAATGCTAGTCTTACTTTAATTTAATAATAAATGATTGGTGACAAACCACTCAATAGCCTTGTAGCATTTTTAAAAAATATTATTCAGGGAATACTCCAGGATGTGTGCAAGGAATAAAAAATTGCACATCATCCACATATATTTTATATACTGTTCCAAGATTTCTCATTAACTCTCCCAACGGTTGTAAAAACAACCCCCCCCCCCAAAAAAAAACCACATTAAAAAGAGAAAAGTCAGAGGGCTGAGCCTTGCAGTATTCCCGTACATGTACCATACATTCTGATTTTTGTCCTCCAAAAACCATCTGTTGACTCCTATTTTCCAAAAAAGATCTGAACCATTTTAGGATGTTCCCTCCTATCCCAATCATCTTTAACCTCTCCAATAATTTCCTATGGGTAATAGTGTTGAAAGCAGATGCTACGTCTAACTTTATTAATACCCCTATTCGATAACTGTCCAGACTTCTAAGATCATCATCAAATAAAGAGACCAACAAGGTTTCCATCCCATGACCCTTCCTGAAACCAAATTTTTCCCTGTCCAATTTCTTCTGTTCCTCCAAAACAACTTCCAACTGGATTAAGACCCATTTCTCCACAATTTTGCTCAATGAACAAAGCTTGGATATAGGTTTATAATTTGTCATCGTATTTACGTCCATGGTCATATCCTTCTGAAATGGGTGGATCAAAGCTAGTTTCCACTCTACTGGTACAGTACCCTCTGAAAGTAAGCAATTAACAATGGCAACAATATGATCAGCAAACGTGGGTCTTTACAGCCATAAATGGGCAGGAATCTAGCCTGCAACTTAAGGTCTTTACTCTTTTTAGTACATCATCCAGCATAAGTTTAGTTAATATCCAAAAGGCTGACCATTTAATCGGGATATGCAACTCCAAACCAAAATTCTGTTGACCACTATTATGGGGAGGAAGTGCGTTTCTAGCCGATTCAAATTTGTTTTGGGAGAAAAAAAAAAGATACTAAATCTTGCGCATTTAAGTTAATCTCACTGGCACATTTTGTCTTATTTAGTATTCCTTTAACACTAAATAATTCCAAGGGTCTATTGATGTGCATTACCAATCCACATTGTATAGTAAAGTTTTAGCTACCTCCTATTTATTTATTTATTTTTAATTTTTATATACCGAAGTTCTTGTAGGGACTACAAATCACTCCGGTTTACATAAAACGAAGAACTGCTCAACAGGGAGCTGAGCTTTACATGGAACAGTAGAACATATGGAACAGTATAACTGGTTGACAATTTAACATAGAGCTAAATAAAGAAATAATAGTTTAACTGGTAATAAATAGTAATAAGTAAAGAAATATAATATATTATATAAGCAGTATAACTATTTAACGTAGCAATAAATATAAATATAAGCAATGCCAAATATATATATGAAATAAAGTAAATTTTTGATCACAAAGATAATTGTCCAGTTGTAGATATTTTAGAATTAGTACTGGATACAGTGACCATAATTAGGGTAATTAGGATACTTAGTAATTAGGAAGTCTGTCTGTCACTTAGGGAGTCTGTCTGTCACTCCTACTTATAATCAGCTAAAGCTACTAAATATACCTCTTTTAATACCTCCCTCTTTCTTCGCCTCCAATGTTTCTCTGGACTATGTTCCTTCTTCCGCAGCACTAATAGCTGGTTTGAATATCACGGCTATATGAGGTGTGCATTAGTCTACGGACAACAATTGGAGGAGCAACAATATCATAAATATTCTGCAGGGAATGATTCCAGAACTTAACTGCCTCCCCCACAGATGTCATATCACACAAATGCTTTACTTCATTCCACTTCTGCTTAAAAGCCTCCAAATTCATTTCAGGGAATTTCACTTTCTGTACATTATGTTCCTGAACAGAATCTGCATGCTTCAATATGAACATAAATAATCTATGGTCAGACCATGGGCTAAAATTAATTTTTAACATGTTGGACTGTATGATCTAATGCCAGCCTTTCTGAAATCAGAATTAAATCCAGTATGTGACCATCCCGACGTGTCGGTTGTTGAACCAACTGCGTTAACCCTAACATATTTATAGTGGCTAAACACACCACTACCCAACTGGAATCTGCATATTAAAATAAGCCAGAATGATTATTCTCAAATAATTTATGCTTAAAGTGGTCAACAGATCGATTAAAGTATCATCAACAACCATTGCTCTCTGAACAGGAAGTAAATACACCAGACAAAACATCCGTCCTTGTATTTGTAATACCAGCACCTCAAAGATATCATTCTCTGAAACCATAAATTTCCTGGTTTTATGTTTTTTAAAAATGGCTAACACCCCCCTCCGTTCTTTTTTGGGATGATTCACTCCCTCATAGCTATAAACCTATGGGACACAGCCCATTCATAATTGCAGCTTCCCACTCCTTTAGCCAAGATTCTGTGATAAACAGAAAACCCAAATTTCTATTTCCTTATTTATCACAAAATAAGCATTTATATATGCCATTTTTCATATCAACCTGAGACTTCTGGGGTGGGACTTAATACCCTGTTATCAATTCTGGTATTACAAGCCGTTAAGCCCGTTAAAACGGGCTACATCCCTCTGTCTCTCACCTCCCCCTCTTTCTCTCTCCCCTCACTCTTCACCACCCCCTCCCTCACCCACTCCTCCCCACCCTCCCTCTCCTATCACTCAGTCCCTCCCTCCCACTCAGTCTCACTCACTCCCTCCCCCCTCTCTCCCTCCCTCTCACTCACTCAGTCCCACTCACTCTCACTCAGTCCCCACTCCCTCCGTCCTCTCCCTCAGTCCCACTCCCTCCCTCAGTCACTCCCTCCCACTCAGTCACTCCCTCCCACTCAGTCACTCCCTCCCACTCAGTCACTCCCTCCCCCCTCCCTCTCACTCACTCCCACTCACTCTCCCCTCAGTCCCACTCACTCCCTCTCCCTCAGTCCCACTCCCTCCCTCTCTCCCTCAGTCCCACTCCCTCCCTCTCTCCCAGTCCCACTCCCTCCCTCAGTCCCCCCTCTCCCTCTCACTCAGTCCCACTCCCTCCCTCTCACTCAGTCCCTCCCCCTCACTCAATCCCTCCCCCTCACTCAATCACTCCCTCCCACTCTCTCTCTCCGTCCCTCCCTCCCACTCAGTCCGTCCCTCCCTCTCTCTCTCTTCTCCCTCCCTCGCTACCGCCCGCTACCGCCGTCGCCACCGCCGCCGCTCGCTACCGCCGTCGCCGCCCGCTGCCGGTACCGCCGCTGCTACCACTGGACGCCGCCATTTTTTTTTCTTTCTGAAGCTGCCTCAGAGCGACGTGCTCGCCCACACATGCGCGGTAGAGCTGGTCTCTACTGCGCATTTGCGTGCCGTCGGTCACAGGCCATTTATAAGGTAGATACCTCTCTTGTCTTCTTACATCGCCATATCTACCATAACCCTGCCTTACACAGATACTATGCATTTTCATGACTTTCTTCCATTCTGAATGTCATAAAAAAATGCCATACTGGATCAGACCAAGGGTCCATCAAGCCCAGCATCCTGCTTCCAACAGTGGCCAATCCAGGCCATAAGAACCTGGCAAGTACCCAAAAACTAAGTCTATTCCATGTTACTGTTGCTAGTAATAGCAGTGGCTATTTTCTAAGTCAACTTAATTAATAGCAGGTAATGGACTTCTGTCCTCCAAGAAGTTATCCAATCCTTTTTTAAACACAGCTATACTAACTGCACTACCCACATCCTCTAGCAACAAATTCCAGAGTTTAATTGTGCGTTGAGTGAAAAAGAACTTTCTCCGATTAGTTTTAAATGTGCCCCATGCTAACTTCATGGAGTGGCCCCTAGTCTTTCTATTATCTGAAAGACTAAATAACCGATTCACATCTACCCGTTCTAGACCTCTCATGATTTTAAACATCTCTATCATATCCCTTCTCAGTCATCTCTTCTGCAAGCTGAAAAGTCCTAACCATTTTAGTCTTTCCTCATATGGGAGTTGTTCCATTCCCCTTATCATTTTGGTAGCCCTTCTCTGTACCTTCTCCATCGCAATTATATCTTTTTTGAGATGCGGCGACCAGAATTGTACACAGTATTCAAGGTGCGGTACAGAGGCATTATGACATTTTCCGTTTTATTCACCATTCCCTTTCTAATAATTCCCAACATTCTGTTTGCTTTTTTGACTGCCGCAGCACACTGTACCGACGATTTCAATATGTTATCCACTATGACACCTAGATCTCTTTCTTGGGTTGTAGCACCTAATATGGAACCCAACATTGTGTAATTATAGCATGGGTTATTTTTCCCTATATGCATCACCTTGCACTTATCCACATTAAATTTCATCTGCCATTTGGATGCCCAATTTTCCAGTCTCACTAGGTCTTCCTGCAATTTATCACAATCTGCTTGTGATTTAACTACTCTAAACAATTTTGTGTCATCTGCAAATTTGATTATCTCACTCACTGTATTTCTTTCCAGATGATTTATAAATATATTGAAAAGTAAGGGTCCCAATACAGATCCCTGAGGCACTCCACTGTCCACTCCCTTCCACTGAGAAAATTGCCCATTTAATCCTACTCTCTGTTTCCTGTCTTTTAGCCAGTTTGTAATCCACGAAAGGACATCGCCACCTATCCCATGACTTTTTACTTTTCCTAGAAGCCTCTCATGAGGAACTTTGTCAAACGTCTTCTGAAAATCCAAGTATACTATATCTACCGGTTCACCTTTATCCACATGTTTATTAACTCCTTCAATCCTTCAACTCCTTCATCACAATATGACTAAACAATAAAATAATATACCACCAACTTACAATAATCCATACCCTATTCATGACCCAGGATAAGCCCCTTTTTTTATTCACCATAGCCAAGACATTCACTGATGGCACCCACAGGGGGAGGGGTAACTGCACGGGCCAGGAAAGTATTAGTTCAGGCACAGGTAATGTCCCAGAATAGCAGCAACAGCATCGCTTGCTGCAGTAAAGTTCAGAGGCCACCTCACCTTTCTGCACTCCAGCATGCAAAACAAAGATGATTTGATTTTCAGAAAGACTAGTGACCTTAAGGTACCTCAACAGAAGCCTTGAAACATCTAGAGAATGAAGAAAAACACTCTTCCCATCTTGATGACTGCTAAAGGAAAGTAAAGATATATACTCATTCAGTTGGAAATCCAAAACCACCTTCAGCAGGGAGAAGGGAACCATTCAAATTTGGCGCTTATCCTTTGAAATCAACAGAAACGAACTCCCTGCAAGAAAGAGCTTGCAATTCCGAAACCCTTCTTGCGGAACAAATAGCCACTAAGAATACCATCTTCAATGTTTGCAGTTTTAAGGAAACAGACTTGAGAGGTATAAACTGCGATCCTGCCAAGAAGGCTAAAACCAAATTGAAGTCCCATGACGGAGCTGAGACCCTTAGTAGAAGTCTAATATGTTTGATGTCTCTCAAGAGCAAAGATCTTCCCTGCATGCATCCCCTATAACATAAGAGAGTTGCAACATGTACCTTTAAGTTATTTAAGGCTAAATCCTTAACCAGGTCTTCCTGAAAAAATTCCAAAATTATTAAGACCAAAGCTTTCTGAGGTGCACACCAATGCTTAGAGCACCAATCTTCAAACCTCTCCAAATTCTCATATAAGCTTCAGAAGTTAAAAAAAGTTCCTCACCTTCAAAAGATAGCCACCACTGCCAGAGAGTAGCCTTTCTTCATTAAACATGCCCTTTCAAGAGCCAAGCTATAAGATAAAACCAATCTGATATCAAACGTAATGTCTCAGGTAGAGAATGTGTGAAGTAATAGTCCCTGCGAAAGAAAATCCTTATGTACTGGGAGCTTTGAAGGACTACTGCACCTCAGAAGCATGGGATATGCATAACAAGGCCGATGAGACCAACCTGGAGCCACTATCAGTTTTGATACCTTCTGAAAAAACAGGCTGATCACAGACTAATGAGGAAACACATACAGAAGTCCCTCTGTAGGCCAGGCCTGCACCAGGGCATTGATTCTAGATGAACACAAGTCCCTTTTTCAACTGCAAAATGTGTGGACCTTCAAATTCCATCTGGACACCATTAAATCCAATACTAGCTCCCCATCATCAGGCGACTATGCGATCAAAGGCTACCACACACAGTAACCATTTCCCTGGATTGATCACATGGAGGCTGAAATAATCCGCTTGAACACTTTCCACCCCAGCTATGTGGAGCACCAATTAGAACGTCAAATTATCCTCTGCCCAGGAGGGAATCCAGTCAACTTCCAGTGGAATTCCAGTGACACCAGAAGACTCTTGATGCCTCCTTGTCTCCTTATGTAGGCTACTATAGTGCAGCTGTTGGACATTAGCCAAACTGTCCCTTCAACCATGGGGTGAATTCCAGAAGAGTTAGGCAAATTGCTCTCACCTCTGATCTGTTGATGGATCAACTAGCTTCTTCCTGAGACTATTGTCCCTGAGTGTAAAGGTCGAGATACTATGCCTCCAGCCCATAGACTGGCATCTGACATCAATGTCTCCCAGTCTGAGGCCTCCAGATTCATTCACTGTTCCAAATGGTTAGGTCCAACTACCACCACCAATTCGCTTAGACCTATTTCGGAACTGGGAGCCATCTGGAAAGCAAAGCCCTTTGAAGAGGATGCATGTGAGCCCTTACTCATGGAACTAAATCCAACACTGCCGCCATCAATCCAAGAAGTTGAGGATAGGGCCACATCGCTGGACCCCTTGCAGACAGCAAAGCCCAAGTCTGACAACACAACTTCTGAATCTTTGGCTCCATCATACACCCTAATCTGGTATCAATGTGAGAGGCCCAGATAATCCAGTGTCTCCGATGGTTGAAGGCTGCTTTTTGGAAGATTAACTATTCATTCCAAATCTTGCAAAACCTGGAGAACTCTCCGGGTCCCTGCTACACTTTCCTGAAGTGACTTTGCCCTTATCAACCAATCGTCCAGATAAGAATGAACCAGTATGCCTTCTTTGCATAACTCCGAGCCTACCACCATCATCTTCGAGGTAGTTCTCGGAGCTGTTGCCATTCCAAAGGGTAGAACCTGAAACTGATAGTGGCAGCTTAGCACTGTACAACAAAGGAAACTGATCTTTCCTTACTGGAATATGAAGATAACCCTCCATTAAACCCAAGAAGTCAAGAATGTTCCCTTCTTGTATCACCATGACAATGGACCTTAAGGTTTCCATTCTGAAATGAGTCACATTTAAGAAGTCTGACCAACTTCAGATCTAAAATCAGATGGAAAGACCCCTCTTTCTTCAGGATCACAAAGTAGATGGAGTAGCAGCCTAAGCCTTCAGGATCTTTCAGAACTGAAATTACTGTTTTAAATTGAGAAGCTTCTAAAGAGTTAACCAAATTGCCTCCCTTTTTGTGGGTGAATGCACTGGAGAAGCCATAAAAGCGGCAAACAGGATGAAAGAATTCTAGGGCATAGCCATCTTGCACAATTTCCAAGACCCACTAATCTGAAGTGATTTGGGTTCACCTCCAGTAAAAATAGGCAGCCAGCCACCTATTTGCAAAACTGGAGATGGGGCCCTCAAAAACTCATTGTGAGACTCTAGATGATCTAGACCTGGAAGGTCCATCTTTACCTCCCTTCTTAGAGCTAAAGGACTGGTATCTAAAAGAAGTCCTAGACCTCTGACCACCAGAGTTCCTTCCCTGCCTGAACCTCCTGAAATCCTTATATCTACTGCGGGAAGGAAAACTCTAAGATGTATTCCTAGCTTTATCTTCTCGGAGCCTCAGCACCTTGGAACTCCCCCCAGGCCTTTGCCATTTCATCCAGCTCCTCTCCAAACAAAAACCTCCCTTCAAAAGGTAGCTTTGTTATGTTAATCTTAAGAGATGGAGTCCGCTAACCAGCTGCGCAACCAGAGGAGCTTTTGAGCAGTAATGATAGAAGCTACTCCCCTAGCCGAGGAGTGCACCAAATCAAGGCAGGAGTCATCCAGATACGTAGTTCCTGGCTCCACTGGGAGGAGTCCTAACCAGAATCTTCCTATAGTTCCTGGGCAAAGTAAAGACCAGACCTTGCTAAACAATGCTGCAGCAAGCTGAGATCTGAAGAACCATGATAACCACTTCAAATGCTTCCTTAAAATAGGATGGATCTTCAGATGATAGATCACTTTAAAAAGAATGATTTCAGGTTTGTCTACCTTCAACATCAAATAGCTATACAACAACCATGCCTTCAATGAGGATAAATAGAGCAAAACATCCTGGGTAGCCTGCCATAACAAACATATTGGGATAACAAACTGTATGTCATCTGCATACAACCTATAATGAACACCTAGGCTGGACAAAAAGTGTGCCCAATGGGGACATATAAATATTGAATAAAATTGCCAATATGCAGACCCTTGTGGCACTCCATTGTTCATTCCATGCCATTCTGTTTTGAAGCTATTGCTACAGAATGAAAACATTCTGATTAAAATGACAAACCATTTCAGCACTGTTCCAGATAGACCAATATGTCTCAGGCATGATAATAAAATCTAATGGTTCAGTGTATTGAAAGCTGCTATCACACCCAATAATACTAATATATATGATATCCCATGATCAAACCCTCTCATGGTTATGTCAATGCTTGACAATAACAATAATTCTGTATTATAATTAGGGCCCTTCGTTTTCAATTTAAACCGATTTTCACCCATAAATTCCCAGATTTTTCTAAAATTGATATTTGGTTTAAACCAATATTTACCTTAATTTTAGGCTGATTAAAAAGCTGCTCTAGAGCTTCAGGTGCAGTGTTTCAAGGCCTTCAGCCACTACTGAAAGCCAATGTGGCCCAAAGCACATGCTGGTTTCAAGTCCCACCCTCTACCACTGAAAGCGCTCAACCCTCCAGGTGCTGCCCATGCCATGTTTCAAGTCCTGCCTCCTCACCCCACAAGCAGCCAAAGTTTCTGCTGTCTGGTGCCATGAATGCATTTCAAGTAGGCCCTGACCACCAGATGCACTTTCTAGTAGGATCTCTGGCCCTGCTTAAAAACAGAAGTGCAGTAAGGCAGAACAAGGGAGCCTCAGTAAGCATGCTGCTGAGGTAGAAAGAAGCAGCATGGAGCCACCACCAGTAAGGATGAATGCTAATGCGGAATGTGGGGGGAGGGGGCAGAAATGGGGTGGGAGAGGAAGGGAGATTATTAGGGAGGGAGAAGAGACAGAGTGGCATATTAGACAGGAGATCAGGGTAGAGAGGATACAGCTGAGTGGGTGGGTGGGAGAATCTGATGTTTTATTATCCTGGTTTCTGTCCACCAAAATAAATTCTGATATTTACCCAAAGAGAGTCATTTTTTTCAACTGATTGTCTCCTATCATAATAAAACCTGATAATTCCAGGGAAAAATAAAGAGAGAGGTAAAAATCGAAAATGAAGGTCCCTAATTATGTTTTCTGAAAGCGAAATGGAATTGGTCTACAATTCCATGTTCTTCTATAAAATCATTCGATTGACTTGACACTATATTCTCTATAATCTTAGCTAAGAAAGGTAATGTGAATACCAGATGATTACTGATGGAGACTTTTTTTTTTCTAATGGCATACATGCTTCCATGAGCAATAAAGTCACTACTGCTGTGATGTGTTTTGCCAGGTCTCATCTTAAAAACTTAATAATGGCTGGAGGACATGCAATCTGCACATATGGGGCAGGATTTAAATGCGCCATTACCTTTACAACTTCCTCCTTAGATACAATTTCAAAATTCTCCCACAAAGGAGGAGAGCTCACTTCTGCTGCTACTACAGAAACTGGGGTAGACACTGTAAGAAACTCACTTTTTTTTTTTTTTTTAAACATACTGTGCTTTCTTTATCTGTACCAAAATTTATAAATTCATCACATTTTGACAGGTCATTAGCCATGTTGTAGAGTTTGATTTCCTGATTTATTTTAGGCAGTCTTTTGACACAATTTGCCTCTCCGGACTGCATGGTAGACACCCAAAGTCTTTATCCTCGCACCACAGCTGCAAATGGCCACTGGGGCTTCCTCCATGCTCTGACATCCCATGAAGAACAGCAGCACCTCACTGATCCCTGCCCCAAAACACCTCCCCCATCTTGCTCCATGAAGAGGCCCAAGGCTTTCACCTTCAGAACCAATCTCGAAAGAATCCTGCTCAACTGAAGGAGGGGAAAATACTTTAACCTCAGAAGCCCTTCACAATTTTTTCTATTCAGCCTACCAGGTCAAAGTTCACAAATGGGGTGCTTGCCTACCATCTGCTGGGGGCAGAGACTACTGGCAGGCTGGAGTCGGCACAGATGAATATAAGAAATAACAGCAGAAATAACTGTTGATCTTTGTTTCCATCTACTGATTGGGAAGAATAATCTGCTTGCCTGGACTATTTATTTATTTGTTGATTTTTATATACCGACATTCGTCGGAACATCCTGCCAGTTTACATTGTAACAAATTCACAAGAGAGTGAAATACAACAAACAGGGAAGGGGAAGAGGGAGCAGCAATGAAGGAGGAGAGAGGACAGCAGTAGGAAGGATAGAAAAAGAGAGATTTTATAGGAACATTCGAAATATAAATTAACAATAAACAATATATGTACAGGTGGATATTTGAAAAAAATATAAATTAACAATAGACAATATATGTACAGGTGGGGCTGGTAGGTACCAGACCATTGATGTCAGTGAAGGGATAGAAGGGGGGGGGGGGGAAGGAGGGACAGGGAAGGATAAGCTAAGGGTGGAGGGGGGGAACTAATAACACAGTATTTAGGAGTCTTTGCTAGGGGGAGGAAACACTGTATTTTGGAGACTTTGCTGGGGGGGGGGGAAGAAAAGGGGAGAAAGAGGAGAGGCAGATAGGAGGAGGGGATGGTGAGAGGGCTGAGGGGTTAGAGTGCAAGCTAGGTTTGGTGAACATCTGGATACGCTAATGTGAAGAGCCAGGTTTTGAGCCCTTTTTTAAATTTAGAAAGGTTAGGTTCTAGGCCGAGGGCCGTGGGCAGGGTGTTCCATAGGGAAGGGCCGGCAATGGAGAAAGCCCTTTCTCTGGTTGAGGTGTGGTGAGCAGTTTTTAGGGAGGGGGTGTATAGAGTTCCAGCAAGGTTGGATCTGGAGGGGCGGGTTGATGATCGGAAAAGTGGTGCATTCTGACTGAATGTAAAGGAAGAAAATTAAAGCGAGTAAAGAGAAGAAAATCTGAAAAAGAACAGTGAGAGCAGTCAAAAGTAGACAGGAGCACAGAATGCATAGAAACTGAGAAAAGCAGGAGACCAAGAACAGAACCTTGGAGAGCACCAACTGAGCGTGTGTGAAAAGAACCAGTTACTAGCAAGAATGCTCAATGTTCAATGTGAAAGAGATGCAAATGTTTAGGTCAGAATTTCCCAGGCATATCAAGGAAGGAAACAAGCCTAGTGCAATCTACTCTCTCAAAAACAGAGGAAAGATTTAAAAGGACCAAAATGTAGAATTGAGAGGAAGTCTAGACAATAGACTACAGCATAAAACCTGTAGACAATAGAACCTACAAGATAACCTGATTTATGGCGTTCAAGGTGACTGGTGCAATCTAGAATATTTGTGATTTCATGGAAAAAAAACCCAAAACCCAACATAAGAACTTTAGAAACAACTGGTAAGAGAAAAAGCAACAGCTTGAAAGAAGCAGAGAAAAGAGAAGAGGATTGCAATTTTGAAGAGAAATGGAAAGAAGTAAATAAGGAATTTAGCAGAGAAAGAAGAAAGAGTGCAGAAGATAGAAGAGGATGCTCACCATTGCTTTTTCTTATGGCCAGTCATGATGGAATCACACTTTTTTTTTTGTTTTTTTTAGTAGCACTGAAAAGTGTTGTCAGCTGCAGCGGGGCAACTTAGAAAACATTTTGTTAGGCAAATGCAAATAGAAAAGATATTTAGACAAAAATAAGAGAAGAGTACATACTGATTAGGGGTGTGCATTCGTTTTGAACGCATATGTAAAACGCAACTTTTTTTTTTTTTTAAACTTAAAAAAGTGATGATGCGCAACGCATCGCGATTTTCAACTTATTCAACATAGCTATGTTGAATACGTTGAACCTAAATAAACACTTAAACCCCCCACCCTCCTGACCCCTCCAAGACTTACCAAAACTCCCTGGTGGTCCAGCGGGGAGTCAGGAAGCCATCCCTGTATTCCTTTGCGAGGAGCACGTGACGTCGGCGTCACGTCGGAGTGGACCACCAGGGAGTTTTGGTAAGTCTTGGGGGGGAATTAAGGAGGGTGAGGGGTTTAAATTTTTATTTAGGGAACCGGTGAACGTATGGATAGACCCTCAACTTATGGAATTCTCCATATGTCCATATTGAACGAAATCGACCCTCAACTTCAACTTATCAACGCAAACTTTTTGTCTGCACATCCCTAATACTGATGTTTGTGCTCGGACAAAAATAACTGAGGAATCTCACAAATCAACTCCTGCACATGCTCAGTAGAGCTCAAATCTCTACTAACTTGGAGAGACAAGTCCATTTGGTGCTGCCGAATGACATCAGCCACATGTAATGGCTATTCAGCCTGCTTATCGATGGAAAACTAGGAAAAGGATGGCATATTTTCTGAATGAAGACATTTAGGAAAGCAGAAGCAGTAAAGATACTGATTGAGAAAAGCAAAGAATTATACCATAGGTCCAGCCATGCAATTTCAGAAGAGCCGTCTTCCTGCTGATAAATTAGCCTTCCCCAAGTCCTCAATACTAACTCCTGCAATTGCATCACATGGTAATTCAGCATGCACAGGAGCAAGACAGAAAATGATGAAATAATCAATTTAAAGCATAGGGAGAGCTCATCACTGAACAACTTGTACACACCTACAGATCTCTTGGTTTTTTGAAGTTTCATTAAGCTGCAGGGTGACTGGGTGCCGAGTGTCAACAGGAACAGCTGCCACACGGAACTTTCCAGATGTCGTGTTCTCATGAAGAATGACCAGAATCTGATACAAACACTATTAAATAAAGCACAACCACCGACAATGGACATTAAGCTTGGTTAATCATGCAATGTGTCTACCCATGACTTTCCCTGGTGAGATTATAGCATATTTTAAATTGAATTTCCAGTTTAAATATGCACTTGTGTATCATTGTTCATTAGGGTGCTCTAGGTATTTGTGTTCAATAAACTCAGGAAGGGAGCAGCAAGCTCACTCACAATTGATCCACAGGACATAAAAACATACCATCCAACTAGAGGGATACTTGCACCTGAATGAACAACCCACATTACAATCTCAGCTCCATACTGAGCTTAAAATCACTGTAAAATAAATTAAATAAAACTATCATTCTTACAAAATGGAAACTACCATTAAAACAGAACATAGTATTGATATTGAGGCTCTGTTTTCTTATTCCTCACTTCCTAGTTCAGGATTTCATCAGTGAACCTTAAACTTGAGAAAGTTTACCAGCTGTAAAAGGAGCTGCAGAAAAAGAAGCATAACCTGTAAAAATTGGTCTAAGCACACTAGTATATGGGGTCTAGGTCTTGCCAGGGCCAGTTAGGCTTAGGAGTGCCTGGCATGTGATTTGTTTGGGATTTGGAGAAAGAGTTACTAGTGCTAGCTCAGCATATTTGAAAAGTGATGAGGTGAGGACTGAATTTAAACTAGTCCTCCTGTGAAAAATAAACGCAGCTGGATGCAAAAATCGAGCATGCATCCCCCCTCCCCCCCATGAGCAGACGTCAATAGACAACAACTGAGCATAAGGTATAAACCAGGGGTTCTCAACCCAGTCCTCAGGACATACCTAGCCAGTCAGGTTTTTAGGTTATCTACAATGAATATGCATGAGAGAGATTTGCATATAATGGAGGCAGTGCATGCAAATCTCTCTCATGCATATTCATTGTGAATATCCTGAAAACCTGACTGGCTAGGTGTGTCCCGAGGATTGGATTGAGAACCCCTGCATTAAGAGCCTCCTGAGTAACTGTCTGAAGAGAGCCATTTTCAAAAAGACTAAAAGATTCCTAAAACTGAAGATACAATACTAAAGTATAACCACCATAATTTCTCACATCCTGCAGATAGTAAGTCAATTCAAAAGCATTCCTCACCTGGTAACAATGATCAGAAAGCCAGTACACAGCAAAACTTTCACCAGCCAACTCATTGTGAACTAGGAGCAAGGCCTGATCCATTTTCGGCTCCAAGGATCTCTCTGTGTGCACACCTGCTGATAGAAGAAATGCGAAAGAGAAAAATCTGTCAACATTAATTTAATTTTATTTTTTAATTTATTGTCCCAATCCAAGAGTGACGTGAAAAAGAGCAGCACTAGAAGAAAAAATACAATTCATTGTGTTTGCGTTGCTGTCTGCTAATAATTTGTAAATGAAATGGATTGTTACCAATGCCTCCATTCACAGTAAGAAGCAGACATTTACAAAGGATCAAAGCGTTCTGTTTAATGTATGTCTGTGTGACATAATAAATTCAAAAGTGAAAGGCAATGGTGAAATGTTTGCAAAGGAAAAAAAAGACATGGATAAGAAAGTTTATGAATATAGGCACTTCTTAAACAGAAAACTGCCATAGCAGACTCCAGGCCGGTACTCCATCTCTGGACTTTATGGGAACGGTCGATCCCAACAGGGATGGTAAAGTCCAGTTTAAGAATCAATTCTATTTTCCAGTCCTGCAGGTCCTTCAGGGCTCCGTCAACTCTACCAGGCTTAGTTTTGTACATGACTGCTGAAAATAGGGCATCAACACGTGGAATCCTAAGAAAATTATTCCTTTTTTCCTGAGGCAGGGGGTATATTCTGCTTAGAACTCTACCCATTTTAAGCCCTATCTGGGGGCTGTACCATTCAATGAGGACCATGCGCCTCAGGGCACTATGCAAAAGGAACGCTTTCTGCAGATTCCTACTGCCATGAAAATAGAATTCCCTTCTGTAGGATCTTTAGATACTGTATCTGCCATCCCCAAGGCTGACACCACACTGGAGATGTGGGCTGAGTTCCACTTTTCAAAAAACAGAGCTGCTTACCTGTAACAGGTGTTCTCTGAGGACAGCAGGATGTTAGTCCTCACACATGGGTGACATCATCAGATAGAGCCCCACTGCGGAAAACTTACATCAAAGTTTCAAGAACTTTGACTAGGCACACTGAGCATGCCCTATACCACACATCCACATGGGATCCCTCTTCAGTCTCGTATCAGAATACGATTACAATTTAAAAAAAATAGGAGAAACCCAACTCTGCAGGGTGGTGGGCAGGTTTTGTGAGGACCAACATCCTGCTGTCCTCGGAGAACATCTGCTATAGGTAAGCAACTCTGCTTTCTCCGAAGACAAGCAGATGGTTAGGTCTCACACATGGGTGAATATCTACCTATAGGCTGCTCCCCAACACAAAAGGGGGACCAACAGACACTGAACTAAGTGCCAGCAGGCACACCACCACCGGTACTGTTGGCAAGAAAGGGGGAGACAGCCTAAACACAAACAACAGGCCCTAAATTGGGAAAATTGGGTTCTACCATTCAAACAGTTCCAGAGACAGATTGGCCAAACCTACTGTCGCGTCAGCCATCTCTATCCAGACAGTAATGTGATGTGAATGTGTGGAGAGAACTCCACATCGCAGCCTTGCAGATCTCCTCCATGGGAACTGTTCGCAAGTGGGCTACCAACGCTGCCATGCCTCTGACAGAATAAGCCTTAACATGGCCCCCAAGATACAGTCCCACCTGGGCATAACAGAAGGAGATGCAATCTGCTAGCCAATTAGATATTGTCTGTCTGTCTGTCTTATCAAAAGAAAGAAAAAGTTGGGTGGGCTGTCTATGGGCTTCTGTCTGCTTCACACAAAAGGCTAAGGCTCACTTGTAGACCAAATTGTGTAGTGCTCATTAGCCTTGCTGCAAATGGGGTCTGGGAAAGAATATTAGCAGGATGATTGACTGTTTAAGATGGAAATCCATCACCACCTTAGGCAGGAACTTGGGGTACCTATGCAAGACCACTGTCATGATAAAATTTAGTATAAGGTGGATAAGTCAATAAGGCCTGGAGCTCGCTGACCTTGCACGTTGAAGTGACTGGCACCAAAAATATGACTTTTCAGGTCAGGTACTTCAGGTCACAGGTGTGCAAAAGCTCAAAAGGAGTTTTCATCAGCTGAGCTAACACCATGTTGAGGTCCCAAGACACAGCTGGAAGCCTTAGAGAAGACTTCAACTGAAGCAGTCCCCACATGATATCTACAACTATAGACTATACAGAGGTGGGCATACCATCTACAACTTGGTGGTATGTGCCAATTGCACTCAGATGAACTCTAACGGAGTTAGTTTTCAAGCCAGCCTCCAATAGGTGTAGAAAGTAATCAAGTAGTTTTTGTGCAGGGCAGGAGAATGGATCTAGGGCCTTCTGCTTACACCACATGGAAAACCTCCTCTACACTTCAGTCCGTAGGACTTTCTAGTGGAAAGCATTCTAGAAGCCACATCTTCTGAAAGATCAAGCGGCTGCAGAATCAACAGGGCCTGGAGACTGGGATGCTGCAGCATGCCTTGATCTTGCATGATAAGATCTGGGGAAGACCCCAGACTGATTGGTCTCTGGATAGACAACTCCTGCAGGAGTGCAAACCAGTCCTGTCTAGGCCAATGAGAGGTTATGAGGATCATAGTCCCCCTGTCCTCGCCACTCAGGAAATCAGCATACATATACAGAAAGCCCCTGCCCCAATGATGGACAAGGGTGTCCGAGGCTGGTTTGCCATCTGACCTGTACAGGGAGCAGGACCAAGGTATCTTCCTGTTGCAGGGAGACATGAACAGATCTAAGTCTAGACTCCCCCAGAGGTGGAATATCCCATTCACGACTTCCTGGTCCAGGGACCAATCATTGGGTCTGAAGGCTTGACTCACCCTGTCTGCTTCCATATTCTCCATCTCAGCCAAGTACATGGCCATGAACACTATCTCTTGGGACAGGGCCCACAACCTGATTTGGACTGCTTACTGACACAGGAGGTACGACCCCCATGCCTCCGTTTGTTGGCATCCCTCATGGCTACCTGGTTTTTGGTCTGGATAAGGGCAATTTTGTTCGACTGCCAATCTCTGAAAGCCCATAGCGCGTACCTGATCGCCCGAAGCTCTAGGAAGTTGATTTGACAAGCTCATTCCAGAGCGAACCAAAGACCCTAGGTGCCAAGCCCATCTACATGATCTCCCCACCCCAGAGTAGATGCATCTGTGGTTAGAACAATTTGAGTTGGGTGGACTCAAAAATGAGATCCCCTGTTCCAGGTTGTATAGTACCCGCCACCAGGACAATGAGTCTCTGAGAGACAGGGTGACTTGGATGCAATCCTGGAGGCTCTGAGTGGCCTGGCGCCTCTGTGACCTCAAGGTCCATTGGGTTCCTCGCATGTGTAAGCATGCCAGGGGAGTAACATGGATGGTTGCAGCCAGATGGCCCAATAGCCTCAACATGTGCCAGGATACCACCTGCTGCCTCTGTTGAATCTCTGCCGCAAAGGTCATCATCGCAACGGCTTGATAGTGGGGCAGAAAGGCCCTGGCCTGTGCTGTGGCTAGCAGGGCACCTATGAAGTTCAACTGAGATGTCAGGCTAGGATGGGGACTTTGGGTAATGGAATCACCAGGGTTCGTTGTCAAACACTCGAATGGTCAAGCGCATGGATATGATAGTCCCTGCCTGAGACGTACTCTTGACCAGCCAATCGTACAGTTATGGGAAGACATGCACTCCCAGTCTATGGAAGTGTACTGCCATCATGGCCAGACATTTTGTGAAATCCTTTTGGGTCAGAAACCAGCCTGAATGGCAACACTCTGTACTGGAAGTTCTGTGTTCCCACCATAAATGGGAGAAATTTCTTGTGACTGGGGAAGATCTCGATGTGAGTGTATGTGTCCTTTAGATCGAGGGAGCAAAGCCAGTCCCCTTTTTCCAAAGGGGGATCAAGATACCCAGGGAAATCATCTTGAACTTTTCTCTTTTTAGAAACTTGTTCAAGGCCCTTAGGTCTAGGATGGGATGGAATCTTCCTGTTCTCTTTGGAATCAGGAAGTACCTGGAGTAGAATCCCTGCCCTCTTTGTCTGGTGGTACAAGTTCGACCACTCTGGCCATTAAGAGGGAGCAGAGCTCCGCTTGTAGTACCTCCTGATGCGCTACCGGCCCCCATTGTGGGCACAGAAGGAAATTTGGAGGGACATCCAATAGATTTACTTAGTACCCTTGAAGGATGATGGACAGAACCCACTTGTCTGAGGTTACACTGGGCCACTGGTTTGTGAAGAATTGCAGCCTGCCCCCAACTAGAGAGTCTATCA
The DNA here is from genome assembly GCF_901001135.1 of Rhinatrema bivittatum. Classification (NCBI taxonomy): domain Eukaryota; kingdom Metazoa; phylum Chordata; class Amphibia; order Gymnophiona; family Rhinatrematidae; genus Rhinatrema; species Rhinatrema bivittatum. The sequence continues at coordinate 383,723,381 of NC_042615.1, forward strand.
TCCCATGTATGGGCAACTGACTTATGTTCCCTGCGGCCCAGTCAAAACACCATCCCTGAAGATGACCAAGGAGTTGGCTGGGGCTTAGGAGCTCTCTGCTGCCTGGAACGACTGAGAGAGCTCTGATAGTGCTGTCAGGATCGACCCTAGTTTCTGTAATTACTCCTGGGATATTCCACGCAACTGAGCAACACAGAATTTGTGCAAAATGTTCCTTTTTCATTGCAGAATTAATGAAGAGCCAACTCATGTAAGTGCAGCAATGTAAAGACCTAGCAAGAAGAGCAAAAGCCTGTAAGAGGAAAAAGGTTACAAAGCAGGTGCTATCTTCTTCTTGCATCATGCAGCTCTCAGAGTATGAGCCACAACATACCTTTACTACTGTTCTGTTCTCACAAGACTTTAAGAAGAGGACAGGAGTTTAGACAACGCAGAGCTGCGGTTCAGCTATTCCAGTGGGTGAGAGGAGAGGGGCACCTGGGAACTGGCTGACAACTAGGAGAGGCAGGTGGTAGTGAGAGAGGATGGGGGTGAGAATAGAGAGTCATTCTAAGAAATGAGTTGAGGGAGAGTTGCAGGGAGCAGGGTTAGAGGGAACATGAGGAAAAGATGAGCTGGGTAAGGGATGTGTTGGAGGGCACATGCATGAGGATAGGGGGAGCAAGCATGTGTGTGAGAGGGATATGAGCTGAAAGGAGAAGAAGAGTGTTGTCTTATGGTTAGGGCTTCTGGTTTCAAGGATTTTTCTTTTGCCACTGGCAGAGCCCAAGAAGGGACACCACTGTGTTGTCATAAGTATAGGCAGCTAAAAGAAATCAGTACAGCTTAGACTGAAGTAAAATCAACAACAAGAAACCCTACTTATGGTGCCTAATTATTGTACTCTTGAGAGAATTCTGAATCAAAACCAAATATTTTGTATTGCTGAATAAGAACTCTTTTGTCTTGAAGTTTAATTACTACTCAAACAGGCCGATACAGAAAAGCGTGCTTAGCTGAGCGCACTGTTTAACCAGCGGTTGGAATCATGTTTTGGATGTGCATCCACTACCCCTTATACAAGGGGTTTAGCACATCCAAAACTCACGTCCAATCCCCCCAAAAAAAAAAAAAATTAACAGCACTCGTCATATGCAAATGCATGTAAATGAGGCGATTAGCTATTCACCCAAATACAGAAAAAAAAAAAAGGTGTGTGCCCAATCCACACATTTTATGCTCAGAGATTAATGCCTGCCCAAGATCGGGCGTTAATTTCTGAGCAGCCCAAAATAAAAAGGTGTACAGAAAATCGTGGCAATATTAAGTTGGAGGAACCAAAAAGTTAAAAAAAGAAAAACATGTCCCAGTGGTCAAGTTAGGAAAACAGACCCTCAATTTTACAAGCATCCATTTTCCTAACCGTGGCTGTGCACGGGTAAGGAAATATGGATGCTTGTAAAACTGAGGGTCCGTTTTTCAAACCCGCTGCTAAGGAGGCGTTAGGGGTGCACTATTTTCCCTGGCGTGACCCCTCATTTAAATACCGTATTGCACTCCCAGGAGAGGTGACTGGGTGCGTGTTAGGAAAGGACACAACACTGAGCGCCCGTTTTCCGAACAACCTTACTATATCAGCCTGAAAGAAAGAAATTATATTGTATTAATTTGATTTATGTAGGCATGCTCCTGATACCTACCAATACTTTCACCATTGGCTCACCAACATTTTTAGACCATCACTAGAAGTGTCCTTATTCCAAGGCTGGGATTGGTCAGCTTGGCCCTATATATTGGGGATAAGCATGTGCAAAAGGTAGAGGGTGTTGGAATTTAAGAAAGCTGAGCAGGAGTTGAAAGAAAAGTTTTAGCAGTGGCCCCTTGCTAGGTCCCTCTGGCCTGGAAAAGAAAATGGGAAAAGACGTTTTTTGGCGAGGTTGACTTTTTGGGAAAGATTTTTAATCACAAGTCAGGAGGTCTGAGGGAAGGAGCCTGGGTGAATTGTTTGCCATATGCCCAATCGAAGTGGGATGGTTTCAGTATCTGCCCGGAGTAGGGTTTTTTATTTGTTTTGTTTTTTTAAGAGAAGCATTTATTGATTGTATACCTATACCATCAATACTGAGGCCCAAGATGGTGAATAAAAACACGCACAATTCACACCAAAACAACTAAAACAAAACCAAATAAAATACATAGAGTACTTCAGCAGTCTCCAAACTTAGATCCAAACTCATTCAAATGCCAGCCTAAAGAAATAAGTCTATAGCATTGGACTATCTTGGTATACAGGACACCAGCCACAGTTCTAGAGGAATAGCGTTCCAGAGAACTGGAGCAGCCACAGAAAAGGCCCAATCCCTCATCTCTACCAATCAGGCCTGGCGGGTCCAGCAGAATGTCAAGCAATTCTCTCTGTCAAGAATGAAGAGTTTGCGAGGGATTGTAGAGATGAAGACAGCATTAGCCCATGGCAACGAGTCAAATGAAAGTAATTTATGAATTAACATTATGATTTTGGTAAGTGACTCTTGCGGTAACCAGCCAATGAAAATCTTTCAAAATTGGAGTTCTATGATCTCTCATTGGATGCCAGGTAATAAGCCTAGCCACTGAGCTTTGCAGCATCTGAAAAGCTCAAAGAGCCAAAGCAGAAAGTCTAATACATAGGCTATTACAATAATATAATAGAAAAATCAGCACCTGCACAACAGCACGGGAATCAGATGAAGAGAGTAAATGTTTTAAGTTAAGCAAAACATGCAATTTATAAAATCCAGCCCTCACAACACATTTAATTTCATTGTTAAAGAAGAGACCAGTATCAATTAATACCCCTAAGCTCTTTGCAGAGAGATTGAAAACGCCACAGCTTGAGTTGTAATGTATATAGTTTGAGGAAAACCAAAAAGATTACTGTGCTGCAACACTAAAATTTCTGTTTAGGACTATTTTATTATGGGTAAGCCATTGTGTGACAGCAGCGACACAAGACACCAGCGCAGATGTATGGTCCCACGAGGAATCCATCTGGATGTAAAACTGTATACAGTTATCATAACCAGTATCCCCACCAGCTAATAGTCTGCAGAGAGGCAGCATCACATAGTTGTTAAATAATTCTGCAGACTGGGCTGATCCCAGAGGGACAGCGGTATTCAGGGGATACCAAAACAAAACAGTCTGAACCCATCCTTGCTGCTGTCTGTTAAATAAGCCAAACAAAAGTGATATAGCAACTCATATGAATCAATATTTTATTCATACAATAAACAAAGTAAAACAATATAAAATACAAGTAGTCATATACAAGAACTACACCCACTCAATATCTATAAAAACACACACCACCATACATACAAACATTCATATACCATAAAACAAACAAGTTCAAAAGAACAAAGTATCTCCCAACGTTTTGCTACACAAAACTTCTTCAGGGAAATCCACGATATTCTCAAATCAGAGATCGAGTTGGGGTTCTTGCATATTTCAATCTTGAGGGCATGAAACTCTCTTTGCTCTCTGTCAGAGACACTGATCCATTTTCTAAAACCGATAATTAACTTACAAATAATCATATCTTTCTAAATCTTAAAATGCAATGTATTGTATATATTCATATATGCAGATGGAATCAGCATTCTTTACATTTTCAGAGAAACATACATCAAAAATCCAACGGCTTCTACAAAAAAACAAATTTACCACAATGAGACCACCACAGCGCTCATCAAACAGATTAAAGTCTGTTTAAGGTCTAGCAATCCCTGATATTCCAGACTCTCTCAGATGATACAGAATTTGCTGGTCAATAGTGTCAAATGCTTAAGAAATATCCAGCATCCAGTTGTGTTACATTTTTGGATGTTTTGCGACTTTGCCATCCAAGATCTAGAGCTGAGGATTTTCAAAGAAACCAAGACATGGCCTTTTGCCAAGAGACTATGTCACGGAGGGTTTTGAAAAAAGTCCCTTCCCCATAGGGATTATTGGCTCAGAGAACATCGAACAAAGAATAAGTACTGTGAATTTGTGTGTTTCAATTTTGTTGGAAATTTATGGACATTAAATGTTATATTTTTGAATGAAATTTCAAGTTTATTTTTGTTACAGTAAATTTTATTTGAATGCCAACTCCAATGTCCAGTCTGGGGTTTTTTTCCCTGAAGGAAGGTACCATTCCTGAGAGCCAACAGACCACGAATACAAAGCAAAAAGAGGGAGTGTCACTGGCATGAAAGTGAGTCTCTCATTTCCCTGTATGTCCTGGTCCAAGGTCTCTCCCCCATCAAGAGGAGGAAGGGGACAGGGAGAGGGTGAAAGTCCAGGGCCTAAATCCCAGTTCCTGAGTGTGTCCCCTGCACCAACTTGGCCCTAACACAGAAGTAAGGGGCTACATACAGTATGAAGAATTGTAAAATATTATGCACAGATTTTTTTTAGCACAGAATTCTACAAGTATGTGATGCACCCCCAAAAATGAGTCCTCCCTATGGTATGGGGTTAAGGATTCTAGTTTTCTCCCATACAGCATGCTTAAATCTTACTTATGAAATTGATACTGGGCGCTTTCATTCTAACATTTTTTAAATATGCTTCTAATAACATTTAGCTGTCTTTTTAAGCAAAATTCATTTTTCTACACCTAAAATCAATCAATATTATCATAACAGTGGTAGAAGGAAGGGGTAGAAGGGAGTTATATGTCTCCAACTTGGCCCAAAATAAGTTCAGAATTTGATTCCCCCTTATCCATAGGGAAGTTTATTCAAATTGCATTATTTTGCATCATCCTGAAAATAGGAATACTGATTTCAGGAAATCTACTAGTTATGGCTCAGAAAACAATACTAGCAGAAAATGTTTTAGAGAGATACTCCCCTTTTGCTTATCACAAACTCTTACAGGCATCACACTCATCCATGGCAGAAACAGGCCAAAGAGATGGTGTGGGGACTCAAGGAAGGAGACAAACAAAAGCAACATTACAATGAAAAGTGCATATTTATTAACAGAGGGGAAACATTTTAAAAAATCATTCTGTTTTTCAGACTTGATGAAAGCTCCTGAAAGCTAGTCAAGTAACATATTTAGCAGTCCAATAAAAAAAATAAGGCACCACCTTATATTATTTTGTTTAACTTTCAATTCAATGTACTCACTTGGGCTAACATGCCAGGGTGCTTTATCCAAAAAATAACCCTATTAGTACTGGCAAAACTGAAGTCCTTCTAGGTTGCGACACCATCTAAAGTACCAACACGAAAGCTGGTCCTTTACTTGATGCGCCTCTAAAAGATGAGGAGCCTCAGTGGTCTCAGCCAGGAGGCCACAACATGGCCGGCCCAGCACGATTAGCAGGGAGTAGGCTGGAAGCAGGAGCTATCTCACTGTCATGCGAGGTAAGGAGGTGGGCCTGCCTTGCAGCAGCATCAAGTGGAGCCACTTTCATGGCACCTTCCTCTTTTTCTGCTGCAAGCTGAAGGACTCGTGACTCTCTGCCCCACACAACGAGATATTACCTGAAGCATTCACTGCCCATGGCCCACAGCTTACACTCAGCAAGGCACCAGAAGGAAGCCAGGAGTTAATCCCAGGCAGGGGCTTTGTCGGGCACCAGGTCAGGTGGAGGATTGCAGGAACCAGACGGGGGAGGCCTTCCCTGCGGGACTTGTGGGCTGCACTTTCCCTTCTTGCAACATATCGCCGGCAGGTACCACCACCCAGAAGCTGAAGCATCTAGAGCAGGAACAGTAAATGTGGAGAAAGCCACCCCTAAATAGGCCAAAGTAATTCAGCACCAAGCAGCAGATAACACTGCAGGCAGAAGCAAAGCAAGGCCAAGCCAGCCAGTGTTCAGTGGGAGAGGATTTTCTATGGGGAAGTGAGAGGAAAGCAGGGTAGCTGGCTACCTAGGTTCAGGATCTGCGAGAGACTGTAGTCAAGGTAGTAGAGAACCCCTACCCGTTCCACAGCACAGGAAGAGCTTTGCAGGATGTTGGAAGGAAACCACATGAAGCCATGTGTATGCGGAGTCCCATGAGGTGAACATGGTAACTGCAATTGCAAGCAAGGCCAGCTGTAGGGAAAAAAGAATCAAGAAGCCATCTCCTAGCAAGCAATGTTTCCCCCCCCCCCCCCTCCCCTAATTTATAGAGCCATTGCATCTGCTTGCTCCAAGCATAAAAGTGAAGCATACAAGAACAGGCAAGGACAGGACCGCTCAGCAAATCAAGAATCCAGGCCGACTTCCAGCCAAGTTTTCGACCTTGAGCAGATTATTCTTAAGCTGAGACGAGATGCAATGTGATATGGTACACAACGGGTCCACGAGAACATGAAGCAGCAAAAGAATGGAATGAGCAGCCACCCGTGAAAAGGAGGGGAGCACAGAATGGCACAGCAAACCAAGAGGTACTAACCCAATATGCTGCACTGGTCCAGAGAGAAACCGACCAGCAGCCGCTTGCAAGTGAGTTTCCTTACGGATCTGATGAAGAAGGGTGAGATTATATGAGTGAGGTGCGTGGGTGTAGGAATTTAGGAAGGAGCGAGGTTAGGGGGACAGAAGGTGGGGAGAACTGCCAAAGGGCACATAAGAAATGTAGGGAGATGAGGAAGGGAATGAAAGCTGTTTTTAAGCTCTTCAGCGGAAAAAGAGAAAGCAGGTTAGAGGAGTATTCAATGTCTGAGATCCCTCAGGGTCAGAGTCTTTCAGCACTAATGATTCATCATCGATTCAGAATCTGAGGCTACAGCTTGTAGCAGCCTAATACAGATAGGTGGCATCTGAGTCAGGCCTGCGTATGGAAGGGGGGGGTTTGTGTCCTATAGCACCCCTTGGGTTCCATGTCCCAGATAAGATAAAGCAAAAAATATGGAAGGGTAAATATGTGGATGTGTTTAAGCTGTTGAGGATCCTGAGGAGACAAGGTAAGAGAAACTGACAGACAAAAAAAGCAGGATGGGGGGGGGGGGCGGGGGGGGGGGGGGGGGAGGTCTAGGAAAAGGTGAGTGTCCAGATCTATTAATAACTGGATCTTGGGTTTTCACATCTTGGCCAGCATTATTGGGGAGAATATAATTAGAAACCTTACAAACCTTACAGCGGTTGGGCCTGGTTAAACTAAAAGAAAAGTTTAGAAAGAAGCTAGCTTGTAGCAAATCAGCAATTTGGTGAGTTCGGGATCTAGACTTATGGTTCAGTGAAATGATTCCACAGCAGCCACAGTCCTTTCAGTTAGGGTCAAGTCTGGCTGGGACACACCAATCTATGCCTGAGGGTTATGAGAAAGAGCAGCATGAACGCTCCCTTAAACTGGGCCCTCCAGCACCAACTGCTGAGACACCCTATTGGCAGTACAACAATGGCCAATGTGCATGGATGCATGCCTGCAAATTCATGCACATATGTGCTAACTGTGGGGGTGGACACCCAGGCATGCATTGCCAAAAGAGCACTCAAGGGCTGCCATTGCACCAGGCCACTTAAAAATGCAGATACCTTGGTTACTTCACCTGCAATGGGCCCAAAGCTACGTGAATACACCAATTCTAAAGCTGCATAGTTGCGACGAGGGAATTATGTTTGGATTTAGAATGGCATGCAAGGGGCCAGAGGGCACGTTTCAGTTAAGGAATACCAAGATCGTGGAAGGAGAAAAAGGTTTTACTGGGAATCTCCCAAGTTTGCTTCAATCCTAGGTGGTGGACCTGAGACATGATTCGATTGCAATGGATTTCCTGGAGCGGTACAGGCCAGAAGATGTGCATCTCTGATACTGGTACGGATACCCTAGGGTGCACCTTTCAGGATGCAGTTTGGTCAGCTCTACATATCAGGAATTTTAGCCACAGTGCATGGGGGAGATAGGACAAGCAAGGGTGCTGTCCTATCCCTTGGCAGGAAAGGTTACTGATCACAGCATGACGGTAGCATCCACGGACAAATGTACAGGGACCTAACAAATATTCTAAGGCTTCCCTTAGATTAGGCCAGAGAGATAGAAATAATTTAAGCAGATTCAATTAAGAGCATAGCCGGGTCGGTCTAGGAGGTCGATGGCAGCCGGGCAGGCGTGCCGGCTGCAAATGGACGATTCAAGTTGACTGATTGACAATATATATTGTAAGCCCAACTTTAGATAGTCAGGATGCATTATGAAGCGAGTGTACTGCTGGCTGATGAATAAAGCTGCGGCCTGAACTTTTGCACAGAGACAGCTTGCTCAAGACTCTTCTTGCATGCATGTGCGGGGGCAAGGGAGGTAGTAGGGTAAAAGTGATGTACTGGGCCGAGACCTAAGGTGTCCACGTTATGGCAAGCTGCAAAGCCTCCCTGACAACTAGAAGAGCAGCGATCAGATCCAAGCAGGGAGGAGCAGAACCCAGACTCGGTCCTGGCAGGCGTGGGGAGGTGCCAGGCCTCTTCCAAATTTGTCTGGAAGTGGCGAGCAGGACTGCGGGCTCGGCACTCACCGAGTCGCAATGTGAGCAAAAGAGGAACAGTGATTTCCCAAATGCACCCGCAGACATGCAGCATTCTGACGCCTTTTTCACTGTACGTTGCGCTAAGCCCTACCACCCCCAACCGAGAGGGGGGTGATTAATGCTGAGAGGGAAGAATCCCTGCGAGTGTAATATCTGCCCTCCCGGGGAAAGAGCGGGCTCGTCCGGCCACCCACGGCAGCCAGCGACACTTTTAACAACTAAGCAAGATCTCTGCCATCTTCCCCTTTTCCCAGCTCCGAACTCACCGTCCCGACCGGGAGCAAGAACGGAACCGCCCAGGACGGCCAGCGCCAGGAACAGCGCCCCAAAGACAAAGCCGCCGCTGCTGCCCGCCATTCCCCTGCCCTCCGCCGGTAGGAGCCCGGGGCCGTTCTCGGGCGAGCTCATTCACCAGCAGGTTCCAGCCGGTCACGTGATTTGGGGAGTAGGTCAGGAGACCTCCATGACTAGCACGGCTGCGCACTGGCCCGCCCTGCCTGCCTGCCGCTGAATGCCAGGCGCTCTACGGGCACCACGCTCCCTCACCCCGCCCTGCCTCCCAGCCGTAGTTGCCACAGCGACTGTAGAACGCGGAGGGGAGGGGTGGAGATTTAGCCCCGCCTCCTCGCTTCCTTTTTCCGTTTCTGGTTGGGGGGGGGGGAGCTGGATATTGGAGGTAAGGATGCAGGCGCCGGAGGAAGCGGGTGAGGGGTATCGCGAGGATGGCCCCGAACCCACGGGGGAGGAAGCAGAGGAGGAAGAGGAGGAGGAGTGCGGTCCCGAGTCTGCGCCGTATCTACTCTACAGGTACCGGTAACTACGTGAAAAGAAAATAAGGGAGAGGGGCACTCGGTATTTATCCGATCTCAGCTTAGAGAAACTTAACACAAGGTCAAGGGAGGAATTATGTACATGTATTAAAAGGGTCACACGGCTCCGGCAGCTATAACATGGCGTTGTATCACTACAAGCGAAACTTCTTTTCCAGTAGTATAGCATCGTTTATCCTTTTATCATTCTGTTAGTCAACTTAAATGGTCTGTGATTGATTATATTCAAGCTTCATGGAGAGAAGGGAAACGTGAATGGATTGTAAATGAACGAGGACAATGCTGGATCTATATGTTGAACAGCACAGCTCCTTATGAATTAAATGAAATTGAATGGCACACTTGTTTTGAGCATGTGCTTTTTTTTTTTCTTTTTTTAAATCTTTTCCTGTAGTTTTTTCCTATTTCTGGAGCTCTGTCTTGCTGAAAAACGGTATTTTAATATGCGTTTTTCCTGATAAGCCTGAAATTATTCAGTTTTATGTACATAAGATGAAAACTATACACACACGTGTCAGTGTATTTTTATCCTTTGATTACATTTCATAAGTGTCTCCAAAGACTGCACCCTATTTGTCTGGCTGAGGATAACACCCTCCCACAAGCCTTCCTAGATATAGAAGAAGGTCTCCGCCACTTACTTCGGTCGGTCTATGAGGCATTCGAATCTTCTGCAAGAGCTTCCTCAATTGCCATAGCAGCCAGGCATCTTGCTTGGCTAAAGGTGAGTGCGATTCGTGAGGATGTTCACAAAAAGTTGGCAGATATTCCATGTTTGGGGGATAACTTGTTCGGAGCAACGGTGTCCCATCTAAAGGAACACTCTCTCTCAGCACCCCCTCTGACACACATAAGTGCCCTCGAAGATTCTATCCATCCTATCGCAGGAGGTCATATCCAAGAGCATCCTGTAGACCTTTTATATCTTATAGGTCTCAGCACTATGGTCAACCAAGACCTTCGTCTCTACCACATCAATCAAGGGCAGACCACGCCAACAGCAACAACCTAAACAGGGTGCTGCAGCTCCGCAAAAGCAACTGCCTGCTTTTTGAGTGCCAGAGAGCCACCCCCACCAGCATTCATAGGAGGACGTCTGCGCTACTTTTACAGCAACTGGGAGTCTGTCCACCTCGGATCAATGGGTACTCAACATAATCAAGGAGGATTATCGCCTGAACTTCTTGACCCTTCCATCCCTTCCCCATATACCTCCTCTTTGGAGTACAACTTCCCATTTATCCCTCAACGCAGAAATTACGAATTCAATCAATCCCTCTTCAACAACAAAAACAGGGATTCTATTCCCAATACTTCCTCATCCCAAAGAAGTCGGGGGTGGGGGGGTCTCTGCCCCATTCTGGATTTACAAAACCTCAACAAACACATCCAGCAAGAGAAGTTCAAGATAACCTCTCAAGAACATCTTACCTCTGTTACAGCCCAACGATAGAGCACAGCCAATCGATCTGAAGGATGCGTACTCCCATATACCCATGCACCTATCTTTGTGGCGCTACCTTTGTTTTCAAATTCAGAACATGCACTACCAATACAAAGTTCTGCCGTTTTTTGGCCTGTCCTCTGTCCCAAGAGTATTCACGAAACTTTTAGCAGTGGTGGTGGCTCATCTCAAGACAACTATTGATCCAAATATTCCCTTATCTGGACGACTAGGTGCTAGTGGCATTGGATCCAAATACGCTACAAGCACACACAGAATGCATGATCAACTGTCTCCAGACACTGGGGTTTCTAATCAATTACGAGAAATCACACCTACAGCCTACACAAATTCTGCAATTCATAGAAGCTCTCATCAGAACCATAGAGGAGAGAGCCTACCTTCCTCAGGACAGAATGCAGACGCTTTCCGGCCTAGCGCAGAACTTATGCATCCAAAATCAAGCACCAGCACACCAAATTCTTCAACTTTTGGGCCACATGGCGGCAGCCATCCTTGTAATTCCCCACACGAGACTGCACATGTGCCGTTTGCAATGGGACCTCAAAACTCAATGGTCACAATTCCTGCAGCCCCTCAACTCCAGGGTTCAACTCACCAAACCAATGAAAGCAGATATTCAATGGTGGCTCTCTCCCAGCAATCTATCCTCAGAAGCTCCCTTCTGTTTGCCCCCTCATCAGCTAACGCTCACAAAGGATGCCCCCAGGAGAGGTTGGGGAGCCCATCTCGATGACCTCAAAACGCAGGGATTTTGGTTTCCACAAGAATCCACGGACCAAATCAATCTCTTTGAGTTAGTCGCAATCTGGAGGGAGCTTCAGACCTTCTCTTCTCAGGTCCAAGGGAAATGTCTCATGGTGTACACAGACAACCAAGTCGCCATGTTTTACATAAAGAAGGAGGGTCCAGTTCATGGACACTCTATCGGGAAGCACTTCGGATACTCCATTGGGTGAACGCAACCAATGTAGCCCTCCAAGTTACCTACTTGCTGGGTCTGGACAACATCACGGTGGATTGCCTGAGCAGAGTTTTTCACCCACACGAATGGACTTTAAATTGAGATGTGGCCCTCACCATTTTCCAAAAGTGGGGCTTCCCAACATTCGACCTCTTTGCCATGGAAAGCAACCGGCAGATACAGATCTTTTGCTCCATCTACTAAGAACATAAGAAAATGCCATACTGGGTCAGACCAAGGGTCCATCAAGCCTAGCATCCTGCTTCCAACAGTGGCCAATCCAGGCCACAAGAACCTGGCAAGTACCCAAAAAATAAGTCTATTCCATGTTACTATTGCTAATGGCAGTGGCTATTCTCTAGGTGAACTTAATAGCAGGTAATGGACTTCTCCAAGAACTTATCCAATCCTTTTTTAAACACAGCTATTCTAACTGCACTAACCACATCCTCTGGCAACAAATTCCAGAGTTTAATTGTGCATTGAGTAAAAAAGAACTTTCTCCAATTAGTTTTAAATGTGCCCCATGCTAACTTCATGGAGTGCCCCCTAGTCTTTCTACTATCCAAAAGAGTAAATAACCGATTCACATCTACCCGTTCTAGACCTCTCATGATTTTAAACATCTCTATCATATCCCCCCTCAGTCGTCTCTTCTCCAAGCTGAAAAGTCCTAACCTCTTTAGTCTTCCCTCATAGGGGAGTTGTTCCATTCCCCTTATCATTTTGGTAGCCCTTCTCTGTACCTTCTCCATCGCAATTATATCTTTCTTGAGATGCGGCGACCAGAATTGTACACAGTATTCAAGGTGCGGTCTCACCATGGAGCGATACAGAGGCATTATGACATTTTCCGTTTTATTCACCATTCCCTTTCTAATAATTCCCAACATTCTGTTTGCTTTTTTGACAGCACACTGAACCGACGATTTCAATGTGTTATCCACTATGACACCTAGATCTCTTTCTTGGGTTGTAGCACCTAATATGGAACCCAACATTGTGTAATTATAGCATGGGTTATTTTTCCCTATATGCATCACCTTGCACTTATCCACATTAAATTTCATCTGCCATTTGGATGCCCAATTTTCCAGTCTCACAAGGTCTTCCTGCAATTTATCACAATCTGCTTGTGATTTAACTACTCTGAACAATTTTGTGTCATCTGCAAATTTGATTATCTCACTCGTCGTATTTCTTTCCAGATCATTTATAAATATATTGAAAAGTAAGGGTCCCAATACAGATCCCTGAGGCACTCCACTGTCCACTCCCTTCCACTGAGAAAATTGTCCATTTAATCCTACTCTCTGTTTCCTGTCTTTTAGCCAATTTGCAATCCATGAAAGGACATCGCCACCTATCCCATGACTTTTTACTTTTCCTAGAAGCCTCTCATGAGGAACATTGTCAGACGCCTTCTGAAAATCCAAGTATACTATATCTACCGGTTCACCTTTATCCACATGTTTATTAACTCTTTCAAAAAAGTGAAGCAGATTTGTGAGGCAAGACTTGCCCTGGGTAAAGCCATGCTGACTTTGTTCCATTAAACCATGTCTTTCTATATGTTCTGTGATTTTGATGTTTAGAACACTTTCCACTATTTTTCCTGGCACTGAAGTCAGGCTAACCAGTCTGTAGTTTCCCGGATCGCCCCTGGAGCCCCTTTTAAATATTGGGGATACATTTGCTATCCTCCAGTCTTCAGGTACAATGGATGATTTTAATGATAAGTTACAAATTTTCACTAATAGGTCTGAAATTTCATTTTTTAGTTCCTTCAGAACTCTGTTGGATCCTTCTTCCAATTTTTGAATGAAGATCTTTTGGCTAAAATAGCTTCTTTCATCTCCCCTTTCAACCATGTCGGTAATAGTTTTGCCTTCTTTCCACCTTTCTTAGTACGCCCTGGATGCCTTCCTCATCCCATGGACCATAGGCTTACTAAACGCCTACCCTCCCATTCCGCTAATATCAAGGACAATTCAGAAATGCGTTCAGGACATAGCGGACTTGATCCTCATAGCTCCAGTATGGCCAAGACAACCATGGTATGTGTATCTCATGCGGCTTTCCATACACCCACCGATTCCGCTGGAGAACCATCCACAGCTTTTAACATAGGAAGGAGGCTCCCTCCTCCATCCAATGCATCAATCTCTCCATCTGATGGCGTGGAGATTGAAAGGCAAATATTAAACCACCTCTGGCCTACCTTCACAGGTAGAAGATATCCTTATTGCATCCAGGATTCCTTCAACCAGATGTAACTATGCTGGCAAATGGCATCGCTACCAGACGTTCTCCTCCACTGCCATCCAACTAATGGAGTATCTTGTTCGCTTTACCAAGCAGATCTGGCCACTGTGTCAGTTCAGGTACATATCGGCGCTATTGCAGCTTTTCATCACTCTCATAATGGCCTACCCATCTCAAACTATCCTTTGACTTCCAGATTCATGAAGGGCATGCTTCGCCTCAGACCGCCGGTGACAAATCCACCTATACCATGGGACCTGAACATTGTCTTGGAGCAGCTAATGCTGCCTCCCTTTGAGCCCTTAGACAGAAACCACATTAAATACCTGACATGGAAAATGGTATTCCTGGTGGCTGTCACATCAGCTAGGAGGGTAAGTGAGTTACAAGCCTTGGTTCACTACTCTCCTTACTTAGAATTCTACCACGACAAGGTTACTCTTCATCCTCATCCCACCTTCCTTCCCAAGGTGGTCTCTGCATGTCATCTCGATCAAACTATCACTCTGCGCATTTTCATGCCAAGGCCTCAACAGTGATCGAGACAAACGTCTTCTCCACTCGCTGGACTGTAAACAGGCTCTGGCGTACTATAAACAAAGGACTCAATCTCCTATAAGACCTTCTCAGCTCTTCCTTTCCTTTAATCCAAATGGTCCTGGTCAACCTGTCTCTAAGAGAACCATCGTCAGTTGGTTATCACAATGCATTCAGTTCTGTTATAACAAATGATCAATAAAACTTCACAAGAAGCCTCAAGCGTACCAAATACGCACCACTGCAGCATCAGTTGCCCACTTGAGCAAGGTTCCATTACTGGATATCTGCAAAGTGGCAACTTGGTCCTCCATCCATACCTTCACGTCACACTATTGTCTACAGCAGTCAAACTCCGATGAAGCACTGGGCACAGCAGTCTTGTCGACTCTTCAAAACCTTCAAGACTTACCAAATGGACACAACCCGGGAGATTGGGACTCCCAGACAGCATGGCTAATTCAGCCTTGCTATCGACGGGAAAAAGCGAGTTCGCTTACCATAAACAGTGTTTCCATAGATAGCAGGATGAATTAGCCATGCGATCCCTCCCTCCTCCCTAGATAGTCCCACAAAGGACAATTAATTATTACCTCTCGCTTGGCTACAAAGACACTGAGGAGAAGAGGGGAATCGTGTGGGAAGACGACTGCGTAGCCGCACAGAGTCAAAGCTGTGTGACTCACTGAGGAAACTCCGCCTACTGCCGGTTGCGAGTGCTCCAAGACAGCATGGCCAATTCATCCTGCTATCTACGGCAACACCGTTTACGGTAAGCAAACTTGTTTTTCTAGGCAGATACAAAATTTATTCAGACTTGTTAAAACAGCAGTGGATCGTGAAGAATTTCAGAAGGACCTTAAAGAAATTGGAGATTGGGCATCTAAATGATAGATGAAATTTAATGTGGACAAGTGTGGGGAAAAATAATCCAAACGTCAGGTACAGAGTGCTGGTTCTATATTAGAAACACCCAGGAAAAGGACCTGTGGACAATACTTTGAAATCCTCAGCTCAGTGTATGGCAGCAGTTAAAAAGCAAATAGAATGTTAAGAATTATTTGGAGAGAAATCAAGAATAAAACTGAGACTATCATACTACCTCTGTATCCATGGTGCTGCCATAACTTTAGTTCTATATGCAGTTCTATTCATCCCATCTATAAAAAGACATAGGGGAGCTAGAAAAAGTACAGAGAAGGGTAATAAAATTGATAAAATGGATGGAATAGCTCAAAGTCTGAGCAAGCTGGGTCTCTTCAGCATGGAAAAGACAGAACTGAGGGGATATGAGAGGTTTTTATAAAATCATGAGAAGGGTGAAACAGATAAATAGGGGACAGTTGTTTACCATTTTCAAATAATACTAAAACAATGGGTCACTTCATGAAACTAGCAATTAGCAGATTTAAGACAAATTTAAAAAAAATACTTTCACTCTGTGCACAATCAAGCTGTGGAATCTTGCCGGATGATTTTACCAAGGCATCTAGCAAAGCAGTTTAAAATAAATTTGTTTAGGTTCCTGGAGGAAAAGTCAATAAAAAATAATTAACCAGATAGATTTGGGAAAACTACTGTCTAGATCTACTCTTTGGGATCTTCTGGGTACTTGTGATCATTGGCCACTGTTGGAGACAGAATGCTGGGCTTATGAACCTTGGTCTGACACAGCATGGCGCATCAACACTGCTAGTGCATGCTGCTTGGTTCTGTCTACGCATGCATCAGCACATGGCCTCATGGCGCAGGAGTGCTTTTTAATGCATGCTCAGACAGCATCATTGTTGATTGCATCATCGCACTACCATTTTGGTGCCAGCTTTGAATTTTCAACAAAGTTGCTTGATGCACTCGAAACATGCTTCTCAAAGTCTTCAGAGCAGCCAGACTTGTCAATGCACAACTCCAAGACACATTTGTGCATTGGACCATGAATAAAATGCTGAGTTGCCAACACACTTCTGTGCTGGTCATTCAGTAGGATAGAGGGAGATATGTTGTCTATACCCCTCTCATTACCCATTTTTCCTGTCCAAACTTCAGGCTTCCATTTAGAAACACTAGTCCCCATATCTTCTCTGGTGCCACTTGCCTCCAGCAGACCTCCCATTTAAGATCAGGAGTCCATTCTTGTCTCAGAAGATCATGTTCCACCGCCTATGCCTGGTTAAAGGAAACGACGAGCGACTCAACCAAATAACAGACTTTATGAAAAGTTTCTTTACCACTTTGACTAAGGAGACAGACCTTCCTTCCATTCTCTTCTTTTTAGCATCACTGTGATGATTCCTCAGAGTGGAGTCCCATCTTCTCCTAGAAGGATAAACATATCATCAGAACTCTTACTTGGAGGTGGTTCATCATCTCATTCTTATTGCAGTAGAAAAAGTTGATCAGAGGTGGTAGACCAGAGATTCTCTTCAGAGAAAGCTGGTGTAGTCCCTTAATTCTCCATCTTCATCATTGGGGTCCTGGGTTAGTGTGCCCACTCCTTAAGCTTCGAAGAAGGTTCGATAGGAATTCCTTCTGACCCACTTCCAGAGCTTCTAGAACATATCTCTCCCCCAGAGAACCTGGCCTATTTAAAATTTGTGGAAAAAATGGAAAAAAAACACTCAATCCATATTTGCAAGAATAAAGGACCCCCCTGGATGGAAGTCTTTGGCCTCTTTCAAATTCTAGAGATGCCATCGGAACCAATGACTCTTCCAGTTCATGGCATTCTGAATCTATTACAGACGAGAATATAGGAAAACCCTATTTTCCCGTCGATAGCAGGGCTGAATTAGCCATGCTATCATGGGATCTGTCAATCAGGCCCGGGAGGTGGAGCTTGTCAAAGCAGAGAACAGAGCTTTGCTCTCTGCGGCTGCGCGTGTGTTCCCGCGCAGAAAAGTAACGGAATCTCCTCAGTCTGTTTTTTCCGCGAGCGGGATCGCACGCGGAGCTGTCCTTCTCCTCAAAGTCTAAAAGTAAAACAATGTAAAAATCGGGGTTTAAACCCCGTCATTGCGGCAAAGTAATGTCAGTCACGGATGGCCATGACAGATGTTACCGATGCCTAGGACCAGATCACAATCGGGAAGATTGTGAATTTTGCTCCAGGATGTCTCCTGGAGCATTAAAACTAAGGGCCTACAGGCTTCAGGAGCTTTTTGCCTCAGCGGAACCATTGGAGGCTCATTCATCGCCTTGCCCACAGACTTCATCAGCTCATTCAAAAAAGAGAAAATCTTCGTCGGATCCTCAATCCTCCACTCTTGGAGGTAAGGAGAGCTCAAAACGACAAAGGCCAATGGATTCTAGAAAATCCGCAGAGCCTGAAGCGCCGCAACGGGACTTATTGGCACCAGAAAACTCGGCGCGTACAACTTCTGCGCTTTTGGCGCCGTATGCGCACAAACAAGTATCGGCGCATAATACTTCGGCGCCTACAGATGGATCGGCGCACAAGTCTTTTATGCGCATGGCGCCGACGACACTTCACGTACAACGCCGAAGAACCCGGAGCGCACGGCGCAGAGCAAATGCGCGCACGGCGCCGTCGACATCTGTGCGTACAGCGCCGACATCACCTATGTGCTCAACTCCATTGGAATCTATGTGCGCGGCGCCGAGGACATCGGCGCCGATAACCCTTGCGCGCACGAAAACAGATATGCGCGCAAGTCTACTTCCGCGCATAAATCTAGATCTGCGCACAAATCTCCATCAACGCATAAATCTATGTCCGCACATAAATCTAAATCCGCGCTTAAATCTAAATCTGAGCATAAGGGACATATTCACTTATCTCAGATGCTACAGAAGGAGTTGAAACGACGTTACCCTTCACGAAGCTCTTCTTCAGCTTCTTCACCAATAACTTCACCTCATTCAGATATCTCCTTTTCTTCGAGCGCTGACACCAAAGAAGTTACAATAAAACGTAGGAAGCGATCACATGCTTCACGTAGAAGTCATACAGACTCGTCGTCTCACTATTCTCATAAGCACTCATGACACTCACCATAAAAAAACTGGCAAAGAGAAGTGCTACATGGGAAATAAGCCCTTCGACTTCTAAATCATCTCATATACCACCTTCCAATACCATCTTACATAGAGAGGTAATACAGTTGGTTTCCTCTTACACTTCTACAGATTCAGAAGATTCGAGGAACATAACTGGCAATAAAATACGAAACAACAAAAAGGTATCTGACACTTCACCTCTAAATACTCCAAGGCACCCTAAAGCAGGTGTCTCAGGAGAACCAGATCATCACACAACAATGCCCCCTCATACAAGAGAGGCATTTTTTCAGTTGTCTCAATCCTTAGCAGGTTTTTATGAAACTCTTCAGTCATCGTTCAAAATGACTAATATTGCTGAAGACAGTTCTCCGGAACACAAAGCACAGCTTACTAGAGAACCGTCGGTGGAACCGCCGACATCTCCCATAACAAATCGACCAACCTCGCCAACTCATACTCAGGATAGATCTTTTGATTCTCCTTCAATGCAAACATCCCCATCATCTATGGGATTTCCATCAGATCCCCAAGAACAACCTCAGGAACCGTACTCCCCTCCGGAAGACCTCACATACCCAAAATTCCTAGAAAAATTGGGTACATTTCTGCATCTAGAGGTCCAAAAAGAAACAGACCCTAGGGCAGAAACCCTGGGTCTCCTAAAGATTTTTTGATACTCCAGGGGAACCAACATCTCTTCCACCACAAGAACTCCTGCATTCAGTCATAGAGAAGTCCTGGGATGCGCCTTATACAATTGCACCCATTTCCAGGAAAACAGACACAAAATTTCGTATGAGGAAAACATCACCATATACTCTACCACAATGACCTCCTACCTCGATAGTGGTGGAATCGGTGATGCAAAGATTTAAGAAAACAAAATCTTATTCCTCATTCCCACCAGGGAAAGACAACAAATACTTATAGAAACATAGAAACATAGAAATGACGGCAGAAGAAGACCAAACGGCCCATCCAGTCTGCCCAGCAAGCTTCACATTTTTTTCTCATACTTATCTGTTTCTCTTAGCTCTTTGGTTCTATTTCCCTTCCACCCCCACCATTAATGTAGAGAGCAGTGATGGAGCTGCAACCAAGTGAAATATCAAGCTTGATTAGTTATGGGTAGTAGGGGAAGTAGGGGAAGTAACCGCCGCAATAAGCAAGCTACACCCATGCCCATCTGCTTTACCCAGACCGTGCCATTCAGCCCTTATTGGTTGTTTTTCTTCTCCCCTGCCGTTGAAGCAGGGAGCTATGCTGGATATGCGTGAAGTATCAGTTTTTCTTCTCCCCTGCCGTTGAAGCAGGATATGCATTGAAAGTGAAGTATCAGGCTTATTTGGTTTGGGGTAGTAACCGCCGTAACAAGCCAGCTACTCCCCGCTTTGTGAGTGCGAATCCTTTTTTCTTCTCCCCTGCTGTTGAAGCAGAGAGCTATGCTGGATATGCGTGAAGTATCAGTTTTTCTTCTCCCCTGCCGTTGAAGCAGAGAGCCATGCTGGATATGCGTGAAGTATCAGTTTTTCTTCTCCCCTGCCGTTGAAGCAGGGAGCTATGCTGGATATGCGTGAAGTATCAGTTTTTCTTCTCCCCTGCCGTTGAAGCAGGATATGCATTGAAAGTGAAGTATCAGGCTTATTTGGTTTGGGGTAGTAACCGCCGTAACAAGCCAGCTACTCCCCGCTTTGTGAGTGCGAATCCTTTTTTCTTCTCCCCTGCTGTTGAAGCAGAGAGCTATGCTGGATATGCGTGAAGTATCAGTTTTTCTTCTCCCCTGCCGTTGAAGCAGAGAGCTATGCTGGATATGCGTGAAGTATCAGTTTTTCTTCTCCCCTGCCGTTGAAGCAGAGAGCCATGCTGGATATGCGTGAAGTATCAGTTTTTCTTCTCCCCTGCTGTTGAAGCAGGGAGCTATGCTGGATATGCGTGAAGTATCAGTTTTTCTTCTCCCCTGCCGTTGAAGCAGAGAGCTATGCTGGATATGCATCGAAAGTGAAGTATCAGGCTTATTTGGTTTGGGGTAGTAACCGCCGTAACAAGCCAGCTACTCCCCGCTTTCTGAGTGCGAATCCTTTTTTCCACATTTCCTCTTGCTGTTGTAGCTTAGAGTGATGTTGGAGTCACAGTAACCATGTGTATGTTTATTGAATAAGGGTATTGTCTCCAGGCAGTAGCCGTCATTCTGGCTAGCCACCCACTCTTTATTGACGGCCTCTTGATTTTATGGATCCACAGTGTTTATCCCACGCCCCTTTTGAAGTCCTTCACAGTTCTGGTCTTCACCACTTCCTTCGGAAGGGCATTCCAGGCATCCACCACCCTCTCCGTGAAGAAATACTTCCTGACATTGGTTCTGAATCTTCCTCCCTGGAGCTTCAAATCGTGACCCCTGGTTCTGCTGATTTTTTTTCCTATGGAAAAGGTTTGTCGTTGTCTTTGGATCATTAAAACCTTTCAAGTATCTGAAAGTCTGTATCATATCACCTCTGCTCCTCCTTTCCTCCAGGGTGTACATATTTAGATTCTTCAATCTCTCCTCATAAGTCATTTGATGAAGACCTTCCACCTTTTTGGTCACCCTTCTCTGGACCGCCTCCATCTTGTCTCTGTCTCTTCGGAGATACGGTCTCCAGAACTGAACACAATACTCCAGGTGAGGTCTCACCAAGGACCTGTACAAGGGGATAATCACTTCCCTTTTCTTACTCGATATTCCTCTCTCTATGCAGCCCAGCATTCTTCTGGCTTTAGCTATCGCCTTGTCACATTGTTTCGCCGACTTCAGATCATTAGACACCATCACCCCAAGGTCTCTCTCCTGCTCCGTGCACATCAGCCTTTCTCCCCCCATCGAATACAGTTCATTCGGATTTCCACTCCCCATATGCATGACTTTGCACTTCTTGGCATTGAATGTCAGCTGCCATGTCTTCGACCACTCTTCCATCTTCCTTAAATCCCGTCTCATTCTCTCCACTCCTTCCGGCGTGTCCACTCTGTTGCAGATCTTAGTGTCATCCGCAAAAAGACATACCTTACCTTCTATCCCTTCCGCAATGTCGCTCACAAAGATATTGAAAAGGACCGGTCCCAACACTGATCCCTGCGGTACACCGCTTAAAACCGCTCTCTCTTCAGAGAGAGTTCCATTTACCATCACACATTGTCTTCTGTCCGTCAACCAGTTTGCAATCCAGGCCACCACCTCGGCACTCACTCCTAAGCTTCTCATTTTATTCACCAGTCTCCTGTGCGGGATAGTGTCAAAAGCTTTGCTGAAATCCAAGTAGATGACATCGAGTGCTCTTCCTCGATCCAATTCCTTGGTTACCCAGTCAAAAAAGTCAATCAGATTTGTCTGACAGGATCTTCCAATGGTGAATCCATGCTGCCTCTGGTCCAGCAATTCTCCCGACTGTAGATAGTTCACTATTCTCTCTTTCAACAGTGACTCCATTACTTTTCCCACCACCGAAGTGAGGCTAACCGGTCTGTAGTTACCAGTCTCTTCTCTGTTCCCACTCTTGTGAAGCGGGACCACCACCGCTCTCCTCCAATCATTCGGCACCACTCCCGTTTCTAGGGATCTATTGAATAGGTCACACAGTGGACCCGCCAGCACATCTCTGAGCTCCCTCAGTATTCTGGGATGAACTTCATCAGGCCCCATGGCTTTGTCCACTTTCAGTTTCACCAGCTCTTCCCATACATTTTCTACTGTAAATGGAGTTACATCTACTCCATTCCCCTCCAGTTTCTTGTTAACTAGTGTCGGTCCTTCTCCAGGGTCCTCTTTAGTGAACACAGAACTGAAGTATTCATTTAATATTTCTGCCATTTCTTCGTCTCTCTCCACACATTGATCCTTTCCACCTTTCAATTTCACTATACCACTTTGAACTTTTCTCTTTTCACTGATGTATCTGAAAAATGTTTTGTTACCACTCTTTACCTCTTTGGCAATCCTCTCTTCCGCTTGACTTTTTGCCATCTTGATTAATTTCTTCGTCTCCCTCAGTTCTACCAGATATTCTTCTTTGTGTTCCTCCTTTTGGGATCTTTTATATTTCTTGAACGCTGAATTTGGCAGGAAAATATATCATAACTTGATGTTGACTACCTGAATTATGCACCATCAATTCTACATGGTACAATACCTATACGAGTGCATGCAAGCTATGAAGGGTATGCTTTCCTCTACGGCGGATCAGATACCTCCGCCTCTTACTATTATGTACACATGGAAGAGTGTTCTCAACACCTTTTTGAGGTCAATCTATGAAGCACTTGAAACATCATCTAGGGCATCAGCAACAGCCTTTGCAGCCCACAGACTAGCATGGTTACGTTCAAGTTCAATACGTGAAGATTTGCACGACAAACTAACAAACCTCCCATGTACAGGAAATAATCTGTTTGGAGAAAGATTCCAAGACGCAGTTGGTAAACTGAACGAAGAAGCTTGAGCAGTACAATCATTAACGTCACATCCTAATTATTCGACCACACGTCGTTATATTGGATCTACTCGAAGGCAATCATATGCCAGAAGACCCTATAATCTTATCAGTCTTTTCGTACACAAACATACCCTTCCTACCAGCGTCCTGCTCCACAACAGAATACCTCAAACCCACGTAGAGGTAAACCACGTAACCAGAGACAACAAGCACAACTACCTACTTCTGCAGCAAAAGCGGCTTCATCTTTTTATTACTCAGCCACCACCACAACATCAAGCTCCACCAGGCAGAATTTGTTCTTGCCTGGAAGCCTGGGAAAGATTAACATCCGATCAATGGGTTTTGGAGATAGTACGTCACGGTTACCAACTCCAATTTACCACAAAACCCATATTGCCTCATCTTTCCACACTCAAGGTTCACAAACCACAACTGGGGGAGGAAATTGCTTTGCTTCGCAAAGAACAAGCAATTTGACAAATTCACCCAGGCTCCAAATCAGCAGCATTTTATTCCCCATACTTCCTCATACCCAAGAAGTCTGGGGGCCTTCGCCCCATACTAGACCTAAGGGAATTGAACAAATTTCTCACCAAGGAGAAATTCAAAATGGTATCGTTGAAGTCAATCCTTCCTCTCATTCAAACCAATGATTGGATGTGTTCTATCGACCTGAAGGATGCTTACACACACATTCCAATCCATCCATCCTCGTGGCGTTACCTATGCTTTCGCTACAGACATCAACACTACCAGTACAAAGTTCTCCCCTTTGGACTATCAGCTGCACCCAGGGTGTTCACCAAATGCATGGTAGTGGTGGTGGCTCATCTCAGACAACAAGGTATAACCATCTTTCCATATCTGGATGATTGGCTCATAATTGCCTCAACTCCCAACATCTTACTAGATCACCTCCATCGGGTGATACAATGCTTACAGGAATTAGGATTAGTGATCAATTTCCAGAAATCACACCAACAACCAACACAACAGTTACAGTTCATAGGTGCATGCCTGGACACTACGTGCAACAGGGCATACCTACCAGGCGACAGAATATCACGCTTCTGTCACCTTCTACGTACCTTGAACCATACTCTGAGACCGTCAGCGAGACAGGTCTTGGTAGTCCTGGGCCACATGGCGGTGGCGATTTTCACAGTTCCCAACACCAGGCTACACATGAGGCGCCTGCAATGGGGACTAAAACGCCAATGGACACAACATTCACAACCATTGACGCAGAAGGTATCGCTGACAGCCGAAATGAAAAAAAGATATAACATGGTGGCTCCTAGACTCCACCCTGTGCAAAGGAGCGTTGTTCAGTCCCCCTCCTCACAGCGCAGTCCTAACCATAGATGCGTCTCACAAGGGCTGGGGTGCACACTTCGAGATTTACGAAACACAAGGGTTATGGACAATCTCTGAACAGAACCTGCAAATAAATTTGTTGGAACTCGGATCAATTCGCAATGCATTACGAGTGTTCCAAGACCACCTGAAAGGACGCAGAGTCATGATCTACACGCACAGTCAAGTCACGATGTTTTACATCAACAAACAAGGAGGGTCCGGTTCATGGTCCCTTTGCAAGGAGACCCTGACAATCTTCGAGCATGCTCACCAAAACTGCATACATCTCCAAGCGACTTATCTACCAGGAGTTGCAAACACAAGAGCGGACAGACTAAGTCGCATCTTTCATCCTCACGAATGGGTACTCAATACAGAAATAGCCCAGGACGTATTCACGCAGTGGGGGACACCATCCATAGATCTCTTTGCAACGGAGATCAATGCTAGAGTTCCCAAATTCTGCTCGATAAGACCAAGCCAATTCAGGATCGCTCAAGATGCCTTCCTCATCCCGTGGACGACAGGCCTCCTGTACGCCTTTCCTCCCATACCACGCATAACAAGAACAATTCAGAAGTGCATAGCAGACAAAGCTCAACTGATACTCATAGCCCCAGCCTGGCCGAGGCAACCATGGTACAGTTTCCTTCTCCGGCTATCCATCATGGACCCAATTCAGCTACCGAATCGCCAGGATCTTCTCTGCCAAGATCAAGGGACGCTTCTACACCCGCTACACTCATCTCTCTACTTGACAGCGTGGAGATTGAGCAGCTCCTTCTTACAGAACAGGGAGTTTCCAACTCTGCACAATTCATCTTGTTGGAATCCAGGAAACTATCCACAAGGAAGAATTACAGTTATAAATGGAAACGTTACTCTACCTGGTGCACCTCCAAAGGTGTACCACCATTGGACTGCTCACCTGAGTTGCTCATGGATTATCTTCGTACACTATATGTAGCTGGTCTAGAAACATCATCCATCAGAGTTCATCTCAGCACCATAGGCACCTATCATAGACCAGTAAACAATATTCCTATATCCAATCACCCATTACTGTCTCGTTTCATCAAGGGATTAACTCACATTCGTCCTCCGGTATCTAAACCTCCAGTTCCATGGAACCTCAACATAGTTCTGGAACAGCTCATGCTTTCCCCATTTGAACCCATGGACTCCGCACACATTAAATACCTCACATGGAAAGTGGTATTCCTGGTTGCAGTAACATCAGCACGAAGAGTGAGTGAGTTGCAGGCCTTGGTCCATTACCCTCCATATTTGCAATTTCATCACCAGAAGGTAGTTCTCCGAACTCACCCATCCTTCCTACCGAAAGTAGTTACTCAATTCCATCTCAATCAGACCATGGAATTACCAACTTTTTTTTCCCTAAACCTCACGCAAATGATAGGGAAAAACTACTGCACACACTAGATCGTAAAAGAGCTTTAACACACTACATAGAAAGGACAAACTCGGACTCCCGTGTTTCTCAACTCTTTGTCTCCTTCGACCTGAAGGCACCTGGATTACCAGTGGCTAAACGCACCATCTCCAGCTGGATAGTACAGTGCATCAAATTCTGCTATGATAAACAGAATTTACAATTGCATTCTACTCCTAAAGCTCACCAAGTCCGAGCAGTAGCAGCCTCCTTGGCACACCTGAAGAATGTACAACCCATAGACATTTGCAAGGCAGCTACATGGTCATCGCTTCATACCTTCACATCTCACTACTGCCTTGACCAACAAGCAGCCACTGATGCGAAGATAGGGCAAGCAATACTGCAATCTCTATCCTCTGGTCCACGGTGACTGCCACACTGTCAAAGATCACGTACAAACATATATATCATAAATGACGGGATCGGGAGCTTGGGACTCCCATGACAGCATGGCTAATTCAGCCCTGCTATCGACGGGAAAAAGCAAGTTTGCTTACCGTAAACGATGTTTCCGTAGATAGCAGGATGAATTACCCATGCTGACCCACTCTCCTCCCTGGCAGTCACCAAGTCTTCGACTACAATAATGCTTAATCACAGACTGAGGAGATTCCGTTACTTTCCTGCGCGGGAACATACGCGCAGCCACAGAGAGCAAAGCTCTCTTCTCTGCTTTGAGAAGCTCCGCCTCCCGGGCCTGATTTACAGAACATACGTTTACGATAAGCAAACTTGCTTATCTTGTATCCCTTTTGGCAAGTACCTTGAGTTTAGGGTCCAAAATTCACCTGGCTTTGGAGTGGTTCAATTAAATCATCAAGCCGTGGTCTTTGAATCTCCCCTAAAAAAGGCAAAGAAAATTGATAATTTATTCAAATTCTCCTCCGAGGAAGGATCATAGGCTGCCTTCATTTTGAGAAGAGGTTTTTTCAGAGTGCAATACTAACTTCTCATATCTCTGTTCACCAGCTTTGTATGGTTCCACATTTACATGATCTCATACAAAACTAAACCCTTCCCTACAGCAGAGGAGAAACTATTACCCGTAGCCACTTCTAGACACAGAAAAGTGTATACACTTTTTTCCTTTGCTCAATTTGAGTCATTTAATACCATTTCACATACTTCATCTGCCTTAATTGGGGCTTGACTCATGGCCTAGTTTAGAGCCAGCAGTATTCACAATAATGTTCATGAGAAGTTGGTTGCAGTCTCATGTTTGGGAGAAAACCTATTTGGAGAAAAGCTCAGAGAAACTGTAGCCCAAATAAAAGTAACGAAAATATCACCCACATTTTCTGGTCTGATTACTTGATCCAATGTAAAATAGTTCAAAAATTATTTAAAGAGAGTAAAAAGACTTCAGATTGCCTCAGATGGAAAGTGGGCATCCAAATGGCTTCAAATAAATCATGAGTCAAAAAACCTCACAAATTTAATATTTTAAACATGATGCTAGTGTGTTAAAAACATTTTAACAAACCTATCCTAAGCAGCCATGTGTGCTCTCATTTTACAGTAGTCAATTTTATTTATTTATTTATTTTTGTACACCGACATTCGATTTCATATATCACATCGGTTTACATATAACAAGATGTCTAAGGCTAGCCTTAATGACATGATACAGTATAACAGCTGAATTGAGTAACTAGCTAAATAACATGTAACAGATTTACAAGAAGTATTACAAGATAACATGCTTATTAACTTAACTTATTACAGGTTTAAATTAATTATGTACAGTGGCTGGACTGGGAACTGGGGGGGGGAGGGGGAAGGAGACGGGGTGAGGGGGATTGTTATTTGGTGGGAGGGGAACAGTATGAAAACTCCTTTTGTAGTTTCTTGTAACTGTTCCTAAAAGCTGTTCAATATTTGAGTTATTCCAATGGGACCTTCAAGTTGCCCTGTGGCCTGCATCAGAGAACACTACTGAAAAATAGAAACCAATATTAAAGGAATATTAAATTATATAAAAACGTTTTCTAATCCTTATCGGACACATGTCTTTAAAACTATTCATTTTCAGTGTAAAACACCCCACACTGCTGCTACTAAATAAATGACAGGAAAAATGCCACTGATCTTTTATAAACTCTCAATACAAATCCACCAATCAACACTTGTATTCCTTGATTGACATGGCTAATGAACCAATAAGAATCCATTTCAGAAATCTCTATTGTGCTCTCAATTCTTGCCATTCGTTTGTTCTTCTTTTCATTTAATTGTAAAGAGGCAATACTTCATTTATATATTTTTATTTCAATATTTTTGCAAAAAATTAAATGAAAATATGCTATTCAATCAATGCTTTTAATCCTGCTGGTTTCACACAATTTAAAGTGAAAATCCTTTTTAATGTATTAGCTAGATTTCCTCCCCTTTCTGATCATGGAATCTGTTAACTAGCAAAATAACGTAGATCTTTAAAAGAATAGTGGCATATAGTTTGGATGAAAATCATCAGTGCCTTTGCTGTTTTGTCTGTCATCTTTTGTGCTCTGCAATTCATTTTCTCAAAACTCTTGCCATTTTCCCCACATAATGCTTTTCTTTTTAATTTAACTTTTATTGAACCAGCAGTAGCATTGCACCCTGCCAATTATGACATTTAACAACTTTAAAACAATTCCTCCAATCAAAATGCACAGTTTTGTTGGTTGTTTTTTTCCATTTAGACCCACACCTAACATCCAACCCCTTCGCTGCCGAGCGATCAAACATCATCGGTAGAAACTTTTATTTTATGTTTATTTTTCAGCATACTTACAGGCCGATACAGAAAAATGCGCAGGAGAGCGGGCGAGCACCCACTCTTGCGGCGCTCACAGGCCACTCTCCTGGGCGCGCGATTCAGGAGGGTGGCCTATGCAAATTAGGGCCCGTGGTAAAAGGAGCGGCGGCTGTCAGCGGGTTTGACAGCCACGGGTTCGGAAAATGGACACCGGCAAAATTGAGTGTTCATCTTCCAACCCGCGGGCAGATTTTTTAAAACTTATTAATTTTTTTACTTTTAGGGCCTCTGACTTAATATCGCTATAATATTAAGTCGGAGGGTGTACAGAAAAGCAGTTTTTTCTGCTTTTCTGTACACTGCGCCGGCAGAAATTAACGCCAGCCTTTGGGCAGGCGTTAATTTCTAAAAGTAAAATGTGCAGCCAAGCCGCACATTTTACTTTCAGAAATTATCGCATGGGAATAACTAATAGGGCCATCAACATGCATTTGCATGTTGCGGGCGCTATTAGTTTCGGGGGGTTGGACGCGCATTTTCTGTATAAGGGGTAAAAGCAAGTTTGCTTACCGTAAACGATGTTTCCGTAGATAGCAGGATGAATTAGCCATGCTGTCATGGGATCTGTCAATCAGGCCCGGGAGGCGGAGCTTGTCAAAGCAGAGAACAGAGCTTTGCTCTCTGCGGCTGCGCGTGTGTTCCCGCGCAGGAAAGTAACAGAATCTCCTCAGTCTGTGATTAAGCTGTAGTGTAGTCGAAGACTAGGTGACTGCCAGGGAGGAGGGTGGGTCAGCATGGCTAATTCATCCTGCTATCTACGGAAACATCGTTTACGGTAAGCAAACTTGCTTTTTCCCGTCGATAGCAGGGCTGAATTAGCCATGCTGTCATGGGAGTCCAGAGCTCCCGATCACGTCATATATGACATATATGGGTGGACGTGATCTTTGACAGTGTGGCAGTCACCGTGGACAGGAGGATAGAGATTGCAGTATTGCTTGCCCTATCTTCGCATCCGTGGTTGCTTGCTGGTCAAGACAGTAATGAGATGGGAAGGTATTCAGTGATGACCATGTAGCTGCCTTGGAAATGTCTCTGGTTTGCACATTCTTCAGGTGTGCTAAGGATGTGGCTACTGCTCTGATTTGGTGAGCTTTAGGAGTAGACTGTAAATTTAAATTCTGGTTGTTGTTGCAGAATTTGATGCATTGTGTTATACAATTGGAGATGGTGCGTTTAGCTACTGGCAGTCCAGGAGCTTTCGGTTCGTAGGAAACAAAGAGTTGAGAAACACGGGTGTCCGAGTTTGTCCTCTCTTTGTAGTGTGTTAAGCTCTTTACAATCCAGTGTGTGCAGTAGCTTTTCCCTCTCGTTTGCATGAGGTTTAGGGAAAATATTGGTAATTCCATTGTCTGATTGAGATGGAATGGAGTAACTATCTTCGGTAGGAAGGATGGGTGAGTTCGTAGAACTACCTTTGTTGATGAAATTGTAAGTACGTAGGATAATGGATCAAAGCTTGTAACTCACTAAGTCTTCGTGCTGATGTTACTGCAACCAGGAATACCACCTTCCAGGTGAGGTATTTAATGTGCTGAGTCCATAGGTTCAAATGGAGAAAGTATGAGCTGTTCCAGAACTATGTTGAGGTTCCATGGAACTGGAGGTTTGGATATTGGAGGACGAATGTGAGTTAAACCCTTCATGAAACGAGTCAGTAATGGGTGATTGGATATAGGAATGTCATTGATTGGTCTATGATAGGCGCCTATGGCGCTGAGGTGAACTCTGATGGATGATGTTGTTAGTCCATCTACATATAGTGTATGAAGATAATCAATGAGCAATTCGGGGTAGCAGTCCAATGGCGGTACACCTTTGGAAGTGCCCCAAGTAGAGTAGTGTTTCCATGTGTAACTATGAGTTTTCCTGGTTGAGAGTTTTCTTAATTGTAACAAGATGAATTGTGCTGAAGTGAAAAACTTCTTGTTCATTTAGAAGGAGTCTTTCAATCTCCAAGCTGTCAAGTGCAGAGATGAGTGTAGCGGGTGTAGGAGTGTTCCTTGATCTTGGTTTAGAAGATCTTGACGATTCGGTAATAGAATTGGATCCTTGATGGATAGTCGAAGTAGGAAACTGTACCATGGTTGCCTTGGTCATGCCGGGGCTATGAGTATCAGTTGAGTTTTGTCCTCTATTCACTTCTGAATGGTTCTTGTTATGAGAGGTATGGGAGGAAAGGCATACAGAATGCTTATCTCCCATGGAATGAGGAAGGTTTCATGAGCGATCCTGAAATGGCTCGGTCTTATCAAGCAGAAGTTGGAAACTTGAGAATTGATCTCTGTTGTAAAGAGATCTATGGAAGGTGTCCCGCACTGCAGAAATATGTCCTGGACTATTTCTGTATTGAGTGACCATTCGCAGGGATGCAAGATGCGGCTTATGTTGTCCGCTCTTGTGTTCGCAACTCCCGGTAGGTAAGTTGCTTGTAGATGTATGCAATTCTTGTGAACGTGTTCGAAGATTGTCAGGGTCTCCTTGCAGAGGGGCCATGAACCGAATTCTCTTTGTTTGTTGATGTAAACATCGCTACTTGGTTGTGTGTGTAGATCATGACCCTGCGTCCTTTCAGGTGGTCTTGGAAGACTCACAAGGCGTTGTGAATCGCTCTGAGTTCCAATAGATTTATTTGTAGATTCAGTTCTGAGATCGTACATAACCCTTGGGTTTCGTAAATCTCGAGGTGTGCACCCTATGTCCTGCGAGATGCATGTGTGGTTAGAACTGCATTGTGAGGAGGCTGAACAATGCTCCTTGGATAGGGTGGAATCTAGGAGTCACCATGCTATATCTTTTTTCATTTCTGCGGTCAGTGAAACCTTCTGCGTCACTGGTTGTGAATGCTGTTTTCATTGGCGCTTTAGACCCCATTGAAGGAGTCTAATGTGTAGCCTGGTGTTGGGAATCGTGAAATTTGTCACTGTCACGTGGTCCAGACTTACCAGGACTGTCTACTGACGGCCTCTGAATATGTTTCAAGGTGTGCAGGAGTTGACGGAAATGTGATATTATGTCGTCTGGGAGATATGCTCTGTTGCACATAGTGTCCAAGCATGCGCCTATGAACTGTCATTGCTGTGTTGGTTGTAATGTGATTTTGAAATTTTATCACCAACCTTAGTTGCTGTAAGCAATGTATCACCCGTGTGAGGTGATACTATAAGATGTTCGGAGTTGAGGCTATTATGAGCCAGTCGTACATATACGGAAAGATGGTTATACCTTGTTTCCTGAGATAAACTACCACCACTATCATGTATTTGGTGAAATTTCTGGGTACAGCCGTTAGTCCAAAGGGAAGAACTTGTACTGGTAGTGTTGATGTCTGTATCGAAAACACATGTAAAACCACAAGGATGGATGGAGTGGAATATGTGTGTATGCATCCTTCAGATCGATGGAGCACATCGAATCGTTGGTTGAATGAGAGGAAGAATTGACTTCAACGATACCATTTGAATTTCTCCTTGGTGAGAAATTTGTTCAATTTCCTTTGATCTAGTATGGGCAAAGGCCCCCAGACTCCTTTGGTATGAGAAAGTACGGGAAATAAATGCTGCTAGTTTGGGGTGTGGGTGGATTATCGAATTGCATGTTGTTTGCAAAGTAAAGCAATTTCCCCCACCCCAGTTGTGTATGAGAACTGTGAGTCTTGAGTGCGGAAAGATGAGGCAAGATTGGTTTTGTAACAAATTGGAGTTGGTAACCTTGACGTACTATCTGCAGAACCCATTGGTCTGATGTTATTCTTTCCAGACTCTCAGGTAAGCACGACTTCTGCCTGGAGGAGCTTGTTGTTGTGGTGGCGGCTGAGTAACTAAAAGACGAAGTCGTTTTGCTGCAGTAGCCGTATGTAGTGGCTGCTGTCTTTGGTTACGTGGTTTACCCCTTTGTTGATTTGAGGTATTGTATGTGGAGCAGGACGTTGGTAGGCAAGGCATGGCTGCATACGAAAACTTTAAATGTATAGGGTCTTCTGGCAAATGGTTGCCTACGGATAGACCCGACATAACGACGTGTAGTCGAATAAATAGGATGCGATGCTAGCGATTGTACTGCTAGATCTTTGTCTTTAATTTACTTACTGCGTCCTGGAATTTCTCTCCGAACAGGATATTTCCTGTACATGGGAGGTTTGATAGTGTCTCGTGTAAGTCTTCACATATCGAACTTGAACGTAACCATCGGGCCAATCCTGTATCGTGCGGTAGGAAGAGCTGCGTTAGTGCCTACGGCACCCGCAGTTACCGCCCGCACAGAGCAGCTCACCTACCGCGCGATCCTGAAGCCTAATTATATGTAAATGTAAGCCGCGTCCGAAAAGCCTTAGTCCCGCGCAAACCAGGATACTGGATAGAGCGCCTATACAGGATCCTGGGTGCGCGGGCCTAAGGCTTCACGCCACGCTGGTATCTGTCATTTCAAATGTCATTTGAAATGACAGATACCAGGAAGCAACGGCGGCGACAGCGCAGAAGCAACGGCGAAAGGACTTTTCAGTGTCCCCCCTCCTCTCGGAGCAGGGCGCGAAAAGCTGCCTTGCTCCGGGAGGAAGGGGGACACTGACAGCGACGAAGCTTTCCCCCAGCCCGGACACCGGCGAAGCCAGAAGACAGCGGCGGAGAAACGGCGAAACGACTGTCAGTGTCCCCCCTCCTCTCGGAGCAGGGCGCGAAAAGCCGCCTTGCTCCGGGAGGAGGGGGGGACACTGACAGCGGCAAAACTTTCCCCCAGCCCGGACACCGGCAAAACTTACAATTTTGCAGCCATGAGCCACGAGCAGGAAGGCGAAGATCTGGCTCCGATAGCTCCTCCCGACAAGATGGCCGCCTGCACGGGGAAAGAGTACAATTGGCCGCTCAAGACGTGATGTCGTGACGTCACGTCTTCAGCGGCCAATTGCACGCTTTCCCCGTGCAGGCGGCCATCTTGTCGGGAGGAGCTAAGGCAGGCCAGATCGTGTTCGTGCTCGTGGCTGCAAAAAAGTAAGTTTTTTGCCGGTGTCCAGGCTGGGGGAAAGTTTTGCCGCTGTCAGTGTCCCCCCTCCTCCCGGAGCAAGGCGGCTTTTCCGCCCTGCTCCGAGAGGAGGGGGGACACTGACAGTCGTTTCGCCGTTTCTCCATCGCTGCTTGTGCGCTGTCAGTGTCCCCCCTCCTCCCGGAGCAAGGTGGCTTTTCGCGCCCTGCTCCGAGAGGAGGGGGGACACTGACAGTCGTTTCGCCGTTTCTCCGCCGCTATCTTCTGGCTTCGCCGGTGTCCGGGCTGGGGGAAAGCTTCGCCGCTGTCAGTGTCCCCCCTCCTCCCGGAGCAAGGCGGCTTTTCGCGCCCTGCTCCGGGAGGGGGGAGAAGAGACAAGCGGCGAAACAACTTACTTGCACGGGGGAAAGCGGTCTCCGTGGCAGCCCCAGTCCTCTCCCCTCCTCCCGAAGCCAAAAAAAAAAAAAAAGCTTTTTTTTTTTGCTTCGGGAGCAGGGGAGAGGACTGGGGCTGCCACGGAGACCGGCACCCATGATCGCGGCCGGGGCAGGTGAGCGGGGGCTGGGGGAAAGCTTGCCACCTACCCTGACCCCTGCCTCTACCGCCTGGGTCAGGGTAGGCGGTAAGTTTGCAGGTTAAACGCGCGACAAAGCGGCAGGGAAAGGTAGCGTTAGTCGGGGCGCGGGTTACGGGATGCTAGGGGAATAGCTAATTCGCTCGTTTGCATGCAATATCGCGCTAATTCGCTCGTTTGCATGCAATATACATGCCGCGGGCGGAAGGGGTTACCCGGGGAATTTAGGACGCGGTAGGAGTAGGTTAAAGGGGATTCGGGATCGCAGGAAGGGCTAACGCGGCCGGAACGTGAGTTAAAAGCGGCTTAGGAGCAGGGTAAACGCAGCCGCACTTTACAGGATTGGCCCGCATGTTAGTGTGCGGGCTGCAATGACTGTTGCAGATGCCCTGGATGATGTTTCAAGTGCTTCTTAGATTGACCTCAAGAGGTGTCGAGAGCATTCTACTATGCCATGAAGAAGCTGAGGTATCTGTTCCGTCATAGAGGAATAAGTAGTTTTTATAGCTTGCATGCACTCATATGGATATTGCACCATGTTGAACTGATGTTGCATAATTCTTGCGGTTATATCGAGTTATGGAATATTTTCCTTTCAAACTCATCTAAATCTTTGTTGTCTTTCCCCGGTGGGGAAGTGGTATGCAACTTATTTCCTTGTACCTTTGCATCGCCAACTCTACTACAAGTGATGTATGATGCAATTGTGATAGAGTATATAGTGACGTTTTCTTCATAGGAAATTTACGTCAGTTTTCCTGGAAATGGCTGTTATTGTATAAGGTAGCCTCCAGGATTTTGCAAGATTGAATGCAGGATATCTTGTGGTGGAAGAATGTTGGTTCCACCTGAGTATCAATTTTATAGAAGACCAATTTTGGGTATGTAAGGTCTTCAGGAGGGGAATACGACTCCCGAATGTGGTCTTGCAGATTTGAGAGACATCCCACTTATGGTGATGGGGATGTTTGTATTGAAGGAGAATCCAAAGATGTCTCCTGGACATGAGTTGGTGAGGCTGGTTGGTTTAACATGGGAGATGTCGGTGCCAACTGCTGTTTAGTAGCAATATTAGGTATTTAAATGATGATTGAAGTATCACGTAAAAAACTGTTAAGATTGAGACAGTTGGAAAAATGCTTCTCTTATATGAGAGGGCATAACCATACTACTGTCTTGTTTTTGTGCGATACCTGTTTGAGGTGAAGTTGTGGAAACTTCACGGGCTCTTTGTAGTCTATTATCAGAAGTAATACTTAAAAGTTTTCGAATCTGAAGAAGTGTTCGAGGAAGAAATTTTCATTTCTTCCTTGTCGTTTTTTTTTTTTTTTTTTTTGCTTTACGAGATAATATAGAAGTCGAGGGATTTATCTCCCATGATGCACTCCTCTTTGGTAATTTATTACGGTGGGAGTGACTTAAATACTTATATTAGTCATCAGATGATGTATCAGTATCTGTGACTTCAGTCTCTGGAAATTTAGCTGTGTGAAGGGTATTGATTCCGCTTTCAGCTCATCTTTAATTTTTTTTTTTTTTTTTATGAATAATTATAGATTCCACGCGCAGATGTTGATCTATGCGCCGAGTTAGATATATGCGCGTAGATATGTTCATGCGCGGATGTAGAGTTATGCGCGGTATGCGCGTATGCGCGACAGTGAACTTATGCGCACTTGTAATCTGTGCGCGGAATTAAATTTCTGCGCAGTTTTAGTTGTATGCGCATATCTTTTTTATGTGGCGCGCACATGGGTTATCGGCGCCGATGTGTTCGGCACCGTGCGCATAAGCCTCTTTATGCACATAAGCCTTTTGTAGGCGGCGCCTTGCGCATAATCCGGTTTGTATTCGGCGCCGTACGCACAGGTACTTCCGGCGCCGTACGCGCTGGATCTTCCGGCGCCGTATGCGCATCTGTTCGGCGCGGTGTTTTCTCTGCGCCATGTGCATATTTGTTCGGCGCGGTGGTTTCCTCTGCGCCATGCGCGTATTTGTTTGGCGCGGTGGTTTTCTCTGCGCCATGCGCGCCTGGAGCTATGAGCTACGCACAGACTCCATCCTCGGCGCCGGTATGTTCGTCTGCGTGCGGACGGTGCCGTAGGCGCATAAATCATCGGCGCCGAGGATTCCACCTCCGATGAGGTATGTCGCGGCTCTATAGGCACTGGGGATTTTCAAGAACCCACTGGCCTTTGTTGTTTGCCTTTCCCTTACCTCCTAGAGTGGAGGACTTAGGATTTGACGGCAAAGCTTCTTTCTTCCGTTGGAGCCGATGTAGTTAGCGGACTAGGTCCTGAAGCCGGTGGCCGCTTGATTAATGCCCTAGATGATATCTTAGAGCGAACTTACCTTTGTCTCGATTATGAGTCAGTCCGAGACATTTATTATAGCGGTCGTAGTGACAGGGTTTGAACCCGATTTTGATATTTAAATTCTGTTTTTAAAACTGAGGAGAAATCAGCTCCGCGTGCGATCCCGCTCGCGGAAAAAACAGACTGAGGAGATTCTGTTACTTTCCTGCGCGGGAACACACGCGCAGCCGCAGAGAGCAAAGCTCTGTTCTCTGCTTTGACAAGCTCCGCCTCCCGGGCCTGATTGACAGATCCCATGACAGCATGGCTAATTCAGCCCTGCTATCGACGGGAAAAGCTAGTGCGTCAAACGCGCGTCCAAACCTGGGCTAAATCGGCCTGTTTGTTTTTATGCTATTTACTATGGCAAATATAAAATATCTATTTGTAGTGTGTGCATGTACAGAATCTTGTCGGCATTGTCTTTGGTTATCCTGCTGTTCTCTCAAGACCTGGGTGTGGTTAGGTATTTAATAGGTGTATTTTGTTTTTTTCTAAATGGCTTTATTTTTCTGAGAGTTGTACTTTTAGAAGCATCAAGGAACAAAAATATGAAAACAGATTGTAAATCATCTATCTTATTCTCAGAGATAGAAAAGAATGGGCTGATATTGATCCAGTACCCCAAGATGATGGACCGAATCCAGTGGTTCAGATCATTTATAGTGAAAAATGTAAGTCTCAAAAATGATTTTGGCAACCACACAGCTTTATACATGTTCGGACTAGGTTGTGTGTGGTGTGTTTTGTTTTTTTATATAACCTCCTTGAGAACTGCTTGATATTGGCATTGGAGCCATGACACGTGGTGGCATGCACTAAGGGGACATAGCATAATTGTAGATGGTGTTTTGTACTGTAAGGTATAATATGGCTTTATCTCTTCAGTTCGGGATGTGTATGATTACTTCCGAGCTGTCCTGCAGCGGGATGAAAAGAGTGAGAGAGCTTTTAAGTTGACGGGTGATGCCATTGAACTGAATGCCGCAAACTACACAGTGTGGTAAGTAAAGGAAATGTGTCCATTTGTGGACAGTAGTTGCTAAGAACACTTTGTTTTACCAAAGAATATAACATTTTTGTTCCATTTTGGTTTTCATTTGAACTACATTCGTGCCAGCTTAGTAATTTGTTTATTATTCGAGCAGGCGTTTATCAAACATTCTCTGAGCCTAGGCTCGTTACTGCTGCTGCAACTCCTTGTTGCAACTGTGTCCAGGGCCAGTGCAAGGGGATTAGGCGCCCTAGGCAAACCTGCTTTGTGCCTCCCCGCCCATTCTCCCTGACTCCTACCTCATTCTCGATTGCGCCCGCCAAGCGTGTGGGTTTCTGGGCTGCGAGCAGGTTGGGCAATGTTCTTGGCCCACCATCTCCACTCCTCTTTGCCACCGCTTATGGCCCTATATGTCTCGTGCCCAGTGGCATAGCAAGGGTCTCCACCCGGTGCCCAATGCATTTGTGTGCCTCTCCAGCGCCCCCCTCCTCAATCCTTCTTGTACTAATGCTTAAGGCCACAGAAAATCAGTAGTGTCTCTAAACAGAAGAATTTGGAGATGGGGAGCCAAAATGACATTCCCTTATCACACCCACCTCCATAGCATGGCCCCCTGCTTAAAGCTGGGTATAAAAGAAAAGTCTTAATAAGAAAGTCCAAAGGGTCTTCTGCGTAATTTTAAAAAGCTGGCCAGATGTTCCATTTATCAGTTGTTTTGAAACATTTATTATATTCTAGTTTTAGAGTTATTTTATATTTTATATTTCCCAAGGAATGTATAAATAGTAGAGATGTGAATCGTGTCCTCGATCGTCTTAACGATCGATTTCGGCTGGGAGGGGGAGGGAATCGTATTGTTGCCGTTTGGGTGTGTAAACTATCGTGATAATCGTTAAAATCGTGAGCCGACACACTAAAACCCCCTAAAACCCACCCCCGACCCTTTAAATTAAATCCCCCACCCTCCCGAACCCCCCCCCCAAATGCTTTAAATTACCTGGGGATCCAGCGGTGGTCCAGAACGGCGGTGGTCCGGAACGGCCCCCTCAATTGAATCCTGTTGTCTTCAGCCGGCGCCATTTTGCAAAATGGCCGCCGCAAAATGGCGGCGGCCATAGACAAAAACGATTCGACGCAGGAGGTCGTTCCGGACCCCTGCTGGACTTTTGGAAAGTCTTGTGGGGGTCAGGAGGCCCCCCAAGCTGGCCAAAAGTTTCTGGGAGTCCAGCGGGGTTCAGGAAGCGATTTCTTGCCGCGAATCGTTTTCCGTACGGAAAATGGCGCCGGCAGGAGATCGACTGCAGGAGGTCGTTCAGCGGGGGTTCCGGACCACCGCTGAACGACCTCCTGAAGTCGATCTCCTGCCGGCGCCATTTTCCGTACGGAAAACGATTCGCGGCAAGAAATCGCTTCCTGAACCCCGCTGGACTCCCAGAAACTTTTGGCCAGCTTGGGGGGCCTCCTGACCCCCACAAGACTTTCCAAAAGACCAGCAGGGGTCCGGAACGACCTCCTGCGTCGAATCGTTTTTGTCTATGGCCGCCGCCATTTTGCGGCGGCCATTTTGCAAAATGGCGCCGGCTGAAGACAACAGGATTCAATTGAGGGGGCCGTTCCGGACCGCCGCCGTTCTGGACCACCGCTGGATCCCCAGGTAATTTAAAGCATTTGGGGGGGGGTTCGGGAGGGTGGGGGATTTAATTTAAAGGGTCGGGGGTGGGTTTTAGGGGGTTTTAGTGTGCCGGTTTTTTCTGCCCTCCCCCTTCCCCCGATTTATGATTTTTTAACGATAAATCGGGGGAATTGGTATTGTATCGTGGCCCTAACGATTTTTGACGATTTAAAATATATCGGACAATATTTTAAATCGTCAAAAAACGATTCACATCCCTAATAAATAGAAATGTGGAGACAAAAACTGAACTGGAAACAGCAAGAAGCCAAACTCTGTATGTAGTGCAATAATGCAAAAAACAAAAACATTAGCTTTATGGTCACTTTATTCTGTATTTGGTGAGGGTCTGTCTGTGTTCTGCATGTGTGACCCAGCTAAGGGTGTTCTGCGAGCTTGTTGTTTCTTGGTAGGAATCTTTAGCAGCTTGGCTTGTTCTGTTTTCCTAATAGGAGGTATATTGGTGTTTAGGGCCTGGTGTACTTTTTGCAGTGCTGCCTTTTCATAGGTAGGGTTATTACTGTTTGAGCACCATAAAGCAGGTGTATCTTTGTGCACATTAGTTTGTGTACATTATTGCAGATCCTGGAAGTCTGTTAGGTGCTATATTTGTTTTGCATTGCATGCAGAGTGGCTTTTTTGGGTTTCCATTCCAGTTTCTGTTTCCGTATTTGTAATTTGTGGTCTTTCTGTACTTGGTGAAGGTAGATTCTGTGTGTGTGACCAAGGTGAAGTTATTTTACTAGCATGTAGGCATTTGTATCAATATTATTTGTTGTGTTTTCTCAATAGAACATGCATTGGTGGTAAATTACTGTTTTTTCATAAGTAGGTCTATTGCACCTGGTAGGAGAGAGTGTTTGTTTCTGTTACTGAGATGACACCAGAAATATATCTTTTGTGTATGGTAAATTGAACGGGGAATGTCCTAGTTCTGTTCTGTAGCCATTGTTGGGGGGTGGGGGGGGGTCAGGGTGGATCCTGTAGATACAGAGTATATGTTTACATTTAGCCCAATGACGATCATGTGTTCAGTGTGTCACGCATGTGAGAACCATCTATCAGGTGTGTCCTGACAGAAAAAAGGTTGAGAACCACTGGTCTACACTAAGGAAAACGAAACTATCAGTTAAGTCATTTCTCCATTCTGTGACTGTAAAATGGATATTGTTTTTCCTCTAGGCATTTTCGTAGAATTCTCCTACAGTCCCTGCAGAAGGATCTAAATGAAGAAATGAACTATATCACAGCCATCATTGAAGATCAGCCAAAGAACTATCAAGTCTGGTAATGCTCAATAGCTCATGCAAGTTTGGCTAATGCCACTAATTGTATATAAGAGGTTTTCTAAGTAGGTATGGCAGCTATAGAGCTATCAGGTCTCTTTGCTGCCCTCTTGCCCAGACTGCTGAAAATGAGTTTTTATGAAAGCATTGTTTCCATTGAATAATTTTAGCATAATTTGTAACAAAATTTACATTATTCATGTGCAGGGCCAGTGCAAGGGGATTGGGCGCCCTAGGCACCTTTAGCCTTGCGCCACCGCCAAAAGAAAACTTACAAAATACCTGGTGGTCCAGGTGGGGGCCCGGGAGCGATCTGCCACTAACCAAAATGGCGCCGGTGGCCTTTAGCCCCTACCATGTGACAGGGGCATTGGTTGGCCCCTGTCACATGGTAGGGGCTAAAGGCCACCGGCGCCATTTTGTTTAGTGGAAGCCGAGGCCCTGGGAGCAGCAGATCGCTCATGGGCCCTCCGCTGGACCACAAGGGGGGCATCGGGAGGGTAGCACGGTGAGGCAGGGGCTGGCAGAATTTTGAAAGGGCACTTTTTGCCCTTTCAAAATTCTGTTGCCTGCCGCGGCGCCCTAGGCACAGGCCTAGCTTGCCTAATGGTTCCTCCGGCCCTGTTCATGGGGGATTAATCTCATCAGATTGGGCAATTCTTAGCTGAAAATGATTCAAACATCTTCACTGAGCTCAGTGGGGGTGAGGCGAGGGTTATAAAACAAAGGAATAATCCCATTAACTTATGAATGAAGGCACCTAGTGCCATAGGTCAGTAGAAATTGGTTTCAATTGAGCTGGAAGCTGACAGGTCCATGTAGAATTGCTGGACCAAAAAAAATGGCATGTTCTTAATTTAGAAATTGCCGTCTTGATCATTTGGCAATAGTGTTGTCATGTGTATATATAGTTAGTGCACAGGGGCACTTTGGCATTTAGGAATTACATCCTGAGGTACAGCTGGTGAGAAGAGGAGTGTTACAGTCTCCCTGGTAGTGAAGTGACTGCAGGAGGTGAGGTGGGGAAGGGACGGGCAGGGAGAGAGTGGAAGCATGCAGAGGGAGGAGTGGGAAGTGGAGGAAATGAGCGGGGTGTAGAGGAAGGGGTGGCTAGGGTGAACAAGAATGCTGAGGGAAAGTGGGGAAGGAACAAGGATTGTGGTAGAAGTGAGTAAAAATGTGGTCGCCCAGCAAATCTGTGGATACTAATTACTAGTACACTAAGATTTTTTGTGTGGCAGTGAATGAAAATTGTCTAGCAAAATTTAAATGTAAAAAAATGTTAGAGGGAAATAGAAAAAAATGTTATCTGTTCCTTCTCTTTATCTATTTTAGCTTTTTCCATTCTCCTTTTCTTAAACTTCAGAATTTGTAAAAAGTCTTCATCTTGACTATATTTCAAGTAGACAGGGTGTATAACCCAAAAAACTGTGGTTTGTTTTTTTTGTTTTGTTCATATAGTCCCATTTGTGTTTGGAAGTAATGGGGTAGATTTTAAGAGGCGCGCGAACAGCCTACTTTTGCTTGCGCATCAGACTCAAGCAAAAGTACGCTGGATTTTAGTAGATACGCGCGGAGGCGCGCGTATCCACTAAAATCCTGGATCGGCGCGCGCAAGGCTATCGATTTTGTATAGCCTGCGCGCGCCGAGCCGCGCTGCCTCCCCCTGTTCCCTCCAAGGCCGCTCCGAAATCGGAGCGGCCTCGGAGGGAACTTTCCTTTGCCCTCCCCTCACCTTACCCTCCCTTCCCCTACCTAACCCACCCACCCGGCCCTGTCTACACCCCCCCCTTACCTTTGTCGGGGGATTTACGCCTCCCGGAGGGAGACGTAAATCCCCGCGCGCCAGCGGGCCTGCTGCGCGCCGGGCCGCGACCTGGGGGCGGGTACGGAGGGCGCGGCCACGCCCCCGGGCCGTGGCCACGCCCCGTACCCGCCCCCAAAACGCTGCCGACACGCCCCCGCAACGCCGCGCGCTCCGGCCCCGCCCCCCGACACGCCCCCCTCCGAGAACCCCGGGACGTACGCGAGTCCCAGGGCTCTGCGCGCGCCGGGAGGCCTATGTAAAATAGGCTTCCCGGCGCGCAGGGCCCTGCTCGCGTAAATCCGCCCGGTTTTGGGCGGATTTACGCGAGCAGGGCTCTGAAAATCCGCCCCAATGTGTGTAGAATAAAATAAGTTTTGAAACAGAATTGAGTGAACATGTCCACTATATACTTTTGTGTTGCGTACAAGCAATATCTGTTAAAGCTGCTGTGTTTCATCTCTTTGGGACTTTTTTGACTCCTAATCCTTATTAGATTTAAAAATAAATTTTTATTGAAAATGCTGCTTAAGAAACAGCTCACAAATTGAATGATACATTAACCAGTGTTCATTTAATACAAAACAAATAACTAAGCTAAACCAATACAGTTAAAAACAAAACAAAAAAAAAAAACCCAATCTTCTATGATCGCTATTAAAAGAAGCAAAATAAGTTGTGGACTTAATTTCAGCAAGTTTTTTATTTTCTTTTTTTTTTTTAAACTAAGGAATTGATACATTTGCTAAACCTGGCCCAAAAATCTCTGTAACCCCATATGTGATGAATTGTGGCTACAGTTTTATCCATTTCACCTGTTGTCTTTAGTATGAACTTTCTATATATATAAATATACTTTTTTTTAAATTTACATTTTATAAATTTTTATCTTTTTATGATTGTGCAAGCATCTGTATGCTTTATTTGGACCTATCTACCTCCTGGTAAACAAACGTTCCCCATGTAGCAATCCTAAATTGGCAGATCTACCATGATGGATCCTACTTAGGGCAAATGATTATTTTAATTTTTTCTGAGGACAAGCAGGATGGTAGGCCTCACACATGGGTGACATCAGATGGAGCCTCGACACGAAAAA
Source organism: Rhinatrema bivittatum (assembly GCF_901001135.1). Taxonomy (NCBI): domain Eukaryota; kingdom Metazoa; phylum Chordata; class Amphibia; order Gymnophiona; family Rhinatrematidae; genus Rhinatrema; species Rhinatrema bivittatum. The sequence goes on from NC_042615.1 coordinate 383,766,781, forward strand.
CTTCTATGTCAAAGTTTCTAGAGCTTTGACTTGGCACACTGAGCATGCCTAGCATGCCCTATACCACATGTCCACACGGTACTTCTCCAGTCTCTTTTTTTTATTTCCCACGGAGCTGTAAGCATCGTTGTTTAAGTGAGCTCACTTTGGCTTTTTTGGCCTTTTGTGGAAAACCTTTTTTTTTTTTTTTCTCATTTTCTTTGTGAGGTTTGAGGCTAGGTTCCTCTTGGTGGTTCCCCGTAGTGTTCCTGATCAGGGTTTTCAACACTTATAGTAAGTTTCCTTTTTTGGTTGATTCCACCGTGACAGCAGTGCCGCTGTGCCCTCTGGCCATCATCAACGCCCATCGCTATCTGTTTTTTTTTTTTTTTTTTGTTTTGTTTTTTGCATCCCTTTTATTTCGTCCCATCATGGCCACATCTGATTTTGGCAATGCCCTCTGTGCTCTAGGACCATGTCCATTACAGACCCCCATGAGACATGTGTCCTCTGCCTGGAGGCATCGCATGCCATCCAGTGTTGCCACTTATGCGCTCAAATGACCCTGAAGGGTCATAGTCTTCGGCTCGACAAGATGGAATAGCTCTTTGGGCCAAGGAAGACCGAGCCATAGGCATCGGCACTGATGGACCTCTGAGCTGCACCAAATGACACCATGCCATTGACATCAGTAGGACCATCGGTTCTGTTGGTGCCGTCAGATAGGGGTGCCAGAGACTGTCCACCATCAATTTTTTCCAGGCAGATAGTTGGGTTCCTCGTCAACTGCCTCCGCATCGGGGAAGGTCCGGGTCAAACGTTGAAGGAAGCCAAAGAAGCACCAGTCCCCGTCTATGCACAGTGCCGGGCATGGGGATGTACTGGCTCATGCCGTAATGCCCACAAAGTGACCCTGCGGCGAGGAATGCCAGTCCTCCATGAGTGCTGGGGCTCTGCCATGGTCTCCACCAGTCCCGAAGCTAGTCACCGATCTGTTTCACAGGTCCAAAGAGGATCTGTCCATTCCTCCTTCCTCTGCTGGTGTTGGCATCAGCAGCATTCTAGCAGGAGCTGGAGTGGTGAGTCCAGCTGGCAGTGGAACAGGAAATGCAGGGCATCTGTCCTGTGGCACCGATGGCACCAGAGCTGGTACCTTTTGTCCTGGAACCATTGCTGGACAAGCTCAATGCACTCATCGGTGCATTACTGACCCAGCTGGCTTGGGTTCCTGAGACAGTATCGGTGCCCATCCGGGGCACCACAACTGCCTCCTGCTAATATGGTGGTTGTTGCCAGTGCCTCTAAGAAATAAGCTCCACCAAGGCCTGTGGCCCCCTGTTGAGCTTTGCTGGTGCCTGCACCTCTGGATGAAGGCCAAGCACCTAGGACCCCATCCCCTGTTTACAGTGAGGATGAAGGTCCCTATGACCTCTGAGGGGAGGATACCTTGGAGTCCTGCTCTGAGGATCTCCCTTCAGACCCTTCTCCAGAAGAACGAAGGAAGTCTCCACCTGAGGACTTAACATTTCGCAGGGTTTGTGAGAGTGATGGCAAAAGCTATCCCATTTCAGTTACTGATAGAGGAAGATGCCAAGCACAAAATGCTTGATCCTCCAGTTCGTGGAGGATCCTAAAGAGATCGTGGCAGTCCTGGTGCATGATATCCTTAAGTCGCTGCTGAGGATATGGGAACAACTTCTCACAGTGCTTCCCATTAACAAGAAGACTGACAGGGTTTACCTCATCCAAAAGGCTGCCGGATTCAATAAGCGTCAGCTGCCCCACCAGTCTGTGGTAGTCTAATTTGCTCTCGAGAGCCAAGTGCACTCGGACCCATTCGTTGGAACCCCCAGGGAAGGACCACAGAGCGGGTGCTCTTAGGAGAAAAGTGTTTCAGGGGGCTATGCTCATTGCCTGCATAGCTTCCTAGCTTCCTATCAGCTCTACATGAGTCAGTACTCGTGGGACATCTAGAAACAGGTGCAGGAGATGGCCAAGCAGCTGCCTCAATAGCAGCAGGACACCCTCATGTCGCTGGTGCATAAGGGCCTGAAGTGTGGAAAACCCGAGGTCTGAGCGACCTATGATGTTCTCGAGACAGTATAGAGGGTCTCTGCAGTGGGAATTGGCACCCACAGAATGGCAAGGCTGCGGGCTTTAGAGCTCCGACTGGAGGTGCAGGAACCACTTGCTGTCGTGCCGTGTACTGGGGAGAATCTCTCTTCAGAGAGAAGATGAGGGACATGGTGGCCCAGCTTCGGAACCACCATAAGACCCTCCAACTCTCTGCCAGGACTCCAGACCTGTCCTCCTCTTTTAGGAGGTCAGTGAGATCGGGAAACAAGAAGTCTTTCTTTCACCAGAGGAAGTACTATCCTCTGCCCCCTTGCTCCCATCAACAGCATCAGGGTTCCCGCAGCTTTCCAAGACAGCAGAGAACCCCTAAGCCCAGCCAGTGCCTCAGTGAATTCCAAGGATGGGGTTTTGATTGGGTTGTAGGGAGTGTAGGCCAGTCACCTGTACCTGGGACTTTGGACCCTCCGGTCAGGGGCAGGCTGCGGTTCTTTGCAAACTGGTAGCCCAGTATAACCTCAGACCAGTGGGTTTTTTCCATCGTCTGTCAAGGGTACCAATTGAATCTATTGGGTGTCCCACCAAATTGCCCTCCGGGCCCATTTTGGGGGCCTGTAACATATCAGGACTGCTAATGGAGCTCTTCTCCCTCTTAATGGCCAGAGTGGTAGAATTTGTCCCACCAGGGCTAACCCGGTGGGACAAATTCCTGATTCCAAAGAAAAAAGGACTCCGTCCCATCCTGGACCTAAGGGCCTTGAACAGATTTCTCAAAAAAGCTAAGTTTCCCTGTGCAACTTGATCCCCCTTTTGCAAAAAGGGGACTGGCTATGCTCCCTCGATCCAAAGGACACATACTTCCTGAGACTGAGGAAGATCTCTGTGTGAGTGTATCTCTAATATGTGGTAGGAAAACAGCATTTCTAGTTCTGGGTGTTGCCATTCAGGCTAAAGTCGGCCCTATGAGTCTTCACAAAATGTCTGGCCATGTTGGCAGTGCAACTCCACAGGCTGGGGGTGCATGTTTTCCCTTATCTGGACGGTTGGCTGGTCAAGAGGACATCTCAGGCAGGGGCAGTCAGGACTGTGTGCTTGACCATCCGGATGTTGGAGTTGCTAGGATTCGTCATCAACTAACCCAAAGGCCTGTCATCTCTTTTGCACTTTATGGAAGCTCTGCTAGACAGGGCTCAGGCCAAGGCTTTCCTGACTCACTAAGGGCCATCCCTTTGACCATCGTGGCAGAGCCAGCAGGTGTCAGCCTGGCACATGTTGAGGCTGTTGGGCCATATGGCCGCAACTGTGTATGTCACTCCCTTGGCAGGGTTACACATGCATAGAGCCTGATGGATCCTGAGGTCACAGTGGTGCCAGGCCATGCAGAACCTCCAGGATTGAATCAGAGTCATCTCGCGTCTCTGGGACTCATCCTGGTGGCCAGTACTTTAAAATCTGGAATGGGGGATCTCTTTTCAAAGTCCTTCTACCCAAATTGTCCTAACAACGGATGCGGCCACCCTGGGCTGGGGAGCTCATGAGATGGGCTCAGTATCTAGGGTCTCTGGTCTGCTCATCAACTTCCTGGAACTTCAGGCGATAAGATACATACTATGGACTTTCAGAAATTCTGTCCAACAAACTTGTCCTGATCTAAACCGATAACCATGTAGAGATGTGGTAGGTCAACAAGCAGGGAGGGCACGGGCTCGTACCTTCTATGTCAGGACGAAGAATGTGGTAGCGGACAGACTGAAGTCGAGCCTTCAGACCCCACGAGTGGTCCCTGGACCATGGGGTGATGAATTGGCTATTCCGCCTCTGGGTGAGCCTTGCGACAGGAAGGTGCCTTGATTTCTGCTCCCTGTACAGGTTAGATGGCAAACCAACCTCTGACACCCTTGCCCCTCGTTGGGGCAAGGGTCTTCTGTATAAGTATCCTCCAATTCCTTTAGTAGCGAAGACTCTCTATTGAAGCTTCACACAGACAAGGGGACTATGATCCTCATAGCCCCTTATTGGCCGAGACAAATCTGGGTTCCACTCCTCGAGAGTTCTCCATCCGGAAACCAGTAAGCCTGAGGAATTTCTCCAGATCTCATCATCCAAGATCGAGACAGGTTGCAACATCCCAACCTGTACGCGCTGTCGCTCATAGCTTGGATGTTGAGAAGTTTAATTCTGCAACCACTCAATCTCTCAGAAGATGTCTCTGGTCCTGGTAGCTTTTAGAAAGCATTCCGCTAGAAAGTCCTCTAGACTGAAGTGAGGAGGTTTTCCATGTGGTGTGAGCGGAAGGCCCTAGATCTGTTCTCCTGCCCCACAGAAAAACTGCTCAATTACCTCCTACACCTATCAGAGGCTGGCTTAAAAACCAACTCTCTTATTGTTCATCTCTGTGCAATTGGCGCACACCACCATGGTGTAGATGGTATGCCCATCTCTGTACAGCCTATAGTTGTACCATTCATGTGGTGGTAGCTCAGCTGATGAAAGTTCCTTTTGCGCCACTGAGAACCTGTGACCTGAAGTACTGAAATAGTAGGGCATATTTTTGGTAGCGGTCACCTCAGAGCACAGGATCAGCGAGCTCCAGGCTTAGTGACTTATCCACCTTTACACTAAGTTTTTTTTTTTATCATGACACGTGGTCTTGCGTACGCACACTAAATTCCTGCCTAAGGTGATGACGGACTTCCATCTTAACCAGTCCATCATCCTATCAACATTCTTTCCCAGGCCCCATTTGTACCAAGGTGAATGAGCACGGCACAGTTTGGATTGCAAGTGATCCTTAGCCTTCTATCTAGAGCAGACAGAAGCCCACCCAACTTTTTATTCCTTTTGATAGGAATAGGTTGGATGTCGTTGTTGCCAAACAGTATCCAATTGGCTAGCAGATTGCATCTCCTTCTGTTATGCCCAGGCAAGACAGCATCTTGGGGATCATGTCAAGGCTCATTCTGTCAGAGCTATGGCAGCATCAGTAGCCCACTTGTGAGTATTTCCCATGGAGGAGATCTGCATGGCTTAAATGTGAAGTTCTCTCCAAACATTCACATCTCACTATTGTCTGGATAGGGATGGCCAACATGACAGTAGGTTCAGCCAGTTTGTCCTTTTGGAATCTTTGAGGTGTAGAACCCAACTCTCCCTGCCTAGGGCCTGTTGCTTGGGTTCAGGCTGTCTCCTCCCTCTGTTACCAATAGCACTGTTGTTCTGCCCATTTCATACCTGGTTAGGAGTCTGTTGGTCCCCTTTTGTGTTGGGGAGCAGCCTGGAGCTAGGGATTCACCTATTTTGTGAGGACTACCATCCTGCTTGTCCTCAGAGAAAGCAGAGCTGCTAACCTGTAACAGGTGTTCTCAGAGGACAGCAGGAGGTTAGTCCTCACGAAACCCGCCCGCCACCTCAGAGTTGGTTTTCTCCTAATTTTTCTTTTATATATAATTCTGTTATAAAACTGGAGAGGGACCCAACATGACGCATGGTATAGGGCATGCTGGACGTGCTCAGTGTGCCAAGTCAGAGTTCTAGAAACTTTGACATAAGTTTTTTTTCCATGTCCAGGCTCCATCTGATGATGATACCCATGTATGAGGACTAATATCTTGCTGCCCTCGGAGAACACCTGCTACAGGTAAGAAACTCTGCTATTGCCTGTAAACAGTCTCATCACTCTTACAATTTCAGATGTAACTCTTTGTTTTGGTGCCTGCTCTGTGTGAGAGCTTCCAAAGGGGAGAGTAAAACTGCTGTTTACTTAGGGCTGAGTAAGTTAGGCACAATGAAGTAAGTGCCCTGAGCAAAATTCAGTGTCAGTGGGGTAAGACTTGAACTCAAGAATGTCTGGACTCTCCTGGCTCCTCCTTTTAGTAGTCCCACTTCTTTCATCACCATTGCTAATGAGTGCCTATATTAACTCTACTATTACTACTTCACACTTCTATAACGCTACTTGAAGTACGCAGCACTGTATAAGAATTTTGCATACTTTCTGCCAAAAAATAATGCATAGTAAAGGAAGAGCATTGATGGCAGAGCAAAAATCCTTTTCTTTGGAATTTTCCTTGCAGGCATCACAGACGAGTGCTGGTAGAGTGGCTGAAGGATCCCTCCCAAGAGCTTGAGTTCATAGCTGATATCCTAAGCCAGGATGCCAAAAATTACCATGCCTGGCAGCATAGGCAGTGGGTCATTCAGGTATTACACTTGTTTTTATTGGAAGATATGTGCACGGTTTATGCCATCCTCTTTAAATGATGCTTCCAGAGGAAATACAGAAAGTACAAATGCATGTTTATTCATTTTATAAACCTTTTAGAAACTTCTGGAAATGTAAGAGCTGATGTACCAGGAAATTGTGTGGCTTTTAATAAAAACTGAAAATCTCTGGTAGCCTGATACGTTTGTTGCTACTTTGGTTTTCAGTTATGTGCCAGCAGTGTTAGGACAATTGCAACATTTGTTTCCTGTGCTACTCCTTCAGGAATTCAAGCTGTGGGATAATGAGCTGCAGTACGTGAGTCGACTACTGAAGGAGGATGTGCGAAATAACTCTGCCTGGAACCAGAGATACTTTGTAATTGCTAACACCACAGGATACAGTGATCCAGTCATCCTCCAGAGAGAAGTCCAGTAAGTTCAGTAATCTATGGCCTGCTGCGCTGTTGTTTTTGCTTTTAAATATGGGGACGTGGTACCAAGAAATCTAAAGCTGAAAATTCATATTTTAATTTTTAAAGCAAAAATAATGTGCCACAAAATTTGTATCTTCTTGTAAGGCAAACAGCTTACATGAATCATGTGTGGATCACATGGCTGCTCAACTTGGTCCATGTTGAGAATTTTGGGTCTTGTGGCTTCCAAGGTTTATATAACTCCTATGGCACATCTCCTCCATATGAGACATGCTTAGTGGATTCAGGGCACTTGAAGACTTCAGGAAAACCTCTATCAAGAGAGAGTGCAGACACTGTCTATTTTGGTGGCTCTCCCATTCCATTTGATCTTTGTTTTACTATTCCAAGTCCCTTACCGCGTTGTTTAACTACAAATGATTTCAATGTGGGTTTGGGAACCCGCTAGCAAGGACTTTGCATCCAGGGCCTCCGATCTTAGCAACCTTCTGGAGCTACGGGCAGTTCTAAATTCTCTGAAGGCTTTCAAGTGGAATGGACTCGAGGCCATAGGAAGCTCACCCAGACTTGGAGTGTGGTATCAAAGCACATAATTTCTAATTAAGTAGCAGTTTCATCTCCTTTTGTTATGCCCCCGCGGGCCTGACCTTAGAGGGATATGTCAAGGCCCAAGATATTAGGGTCATTAGTCACTCATCTAAGGTCTGCCTCCACCAAGGAGATTTGCAAGACTGAAACCTGGAGTTCAGTTCACACATTCATCCAGTAGGGTAGTAGTGATGAACAGACAGTTCAAAACCTATCTTTTTCAAGAGCAGAACTTAACCTCAACCCTACTAGGGCCAATTTTTATATTCATATTGTCTTCCCTCTTTTTTATTACAAATTACCAAACAAAAATTGCCTGCCATTTGGCCATTATGGTTCTCCCTTTTGTTGTTGTAGACAACGTTTAGCTAGGGTGTCTTGTGTGTGACTCTGAGCTACGTTGCTTACAAATGATGACAGTTCACCAGTCTCAAACTCACCCATCTTCCCTTTTGTTTTGTCTGCTAGTCAAAACTAAATAAAACAGATGGGAACATTTCCTCTTTCACAAAAGCCCTAAACAAACCAGGGGTGCACAGCTGATCTTGTCTTGAGTACAAGCTAGAAGTTATTAGTAACCTACTAAAGCATATTAATGTTAAAATCAAACCGCCTAACTTGTTCCTAACAATCAGGATTAACTTACACACTTAGTTTATTATTTTAAATTGTTACCGTACTATGATGGCACATGAGTAATTTGTAATCTATATTTGTAATCTATATCACCTTCTGTAAACCGTTGTGATGGTTATTTAACTTAACGATGGTATAGAAAAGTTTTTAAATAAATACATGAAAACGTGCTTAACAATCTTCTGTAATAAACAGCTGCATGTAATGGTTTATTCCATTGTGATTAAGATGAGATTTCCTAACGTGTAACAGATGGACTCAGGACCAATGGGTATAGTGTACTCCTGATAGCAGTTGGAGACGGAGTCAGATTTCAATCTGACATCAGCCCTACTACATTTACCCCTGCAGGAAGTGCAGCTCTCCAGTATTTTCTGTCTCCATAGCAGTTAGGGACTCTATGCACGCTAGCACAGCGTTAGAGTCATTTTACCAAAGAGAACCAAATTAAGAAGAAAATTTTACCTCTACAGAGAGCCCCGCTCTCCTGCGATGACACCCGTTGGGTCCCTCCCCCATTTGAAATTTCCCGAAGAGATTTCCGCGATCCCTCGAAGGTAAGCCTCGGTCTGGCGGCCGACCCTCGGTGGGGACCTAGCCCCCGACATCGGGTGAGGCTGAGAGGCAGCGGGTGCAACCTCGAGCGCGGCGGTGAAGGTATTTTCCCTCTTTCACTCCCACCCGGAACGAAATTGGGAAGCGCCGAGACAAGGTAAGGTAGAAATCTTTTTAAAAGTCTCCGGGCTCCAAAGCTCGAGGAGACGCACAGATCGCCACCTGGGACCAGTGCCACCGGGTTGATCGGCCCTAGCAGGGCTAGACCCCAGTCAGATCTGAAGGCCCTCCCACGTGGAGACCCTCCGAGGTGGTCGCAGTTATCATTTTGGCTCTGTTCACCACCCTGTCCGCCGTTTCGATCCGTGCACACAAATACCTTGTGCGCACAACGTCACACGCACAAGTACCAGGCGCAAAAGCGACGCGCTTAACCACGCGCTTACTGTGCCGGGTGCATAATTTCGACCTGTGTGCACAAGAGTGCGCACATCTCCTTGCACACGCGCACCAAACCTACGCGCGCAACTTCGATGCACACCGGAGCGCACAACTGTATTATACGCACACAAGCCATGGCACCACCAGAAAAAAAAACTCAAAGCTCAGGGCCTTTGCGCAGCATGCCACATTAGAGCTGCACAGCATGAGGAGGCCACGGCCCAGTGTATACAGTGCGAAGAGGCCCTAGGGGACCCAACTCATGGCCCACACCAGCCTCTCGAGCAGTACGCCAGACCTAGCATTACCCAGCGGGACCCCCCCCCCCCTCAAATGGGTCTCCCCAGGGATACGGCACCCCCTAGTCTAGACCCAGCATCTATCTCCTGGGTGGAATGCTTCAAAGGTCTGCATACCTTCGTCCACATGCAACCGGGGCCTCCTATAATGCGACCTTAGGCTCCACCAGAGGACCTCAACAGGCCGGGGCCCTCTATGCCCAGGGAAGTGATCCCAATGCCCAAAAGCCCCACCTTCGGGGACACGGACATCTCAGATGAGGAGTCAGAACCCCCTGGAGGAAGGGGAACTCCCTCCGGGGACAGAACCCCATCGAACCATGAGATGCTTCTTCACCAAGGATGAGCTTCCAGACCTGGTCACACACACCGCTTAAAAGAGCTTGTCATCCCGGGCACAAGTGCCTCGGGGGAACTTAAGATGAGCCCACTATTGGAGGGACTCTGTCAGACCTCCCGCCATATCCCACTATTACAAGCCATCCAGCAACTAATTGACCTGGAATGGGATGCCCCAGAAATCACGTTCAAAGGGGGCCGGGCTCTGGCAGCCACGTACCCTCTGGACCCAGCCGTCAACGATCTCCTGGCATGTCCGAAAGTGGATGCCATGGTCTGTGCGGTCTTAAAGCGCACTACTATCCTGGTGGAGGGAGGAGCAGCACGCAAGGATGCTCAAGACAGATGTCTGGAATCTATCCTCAAACAGTCCTTTGATGTCTCCACTATGTCTTTACAGATCACAGCCTGCTGTGCCATGGTGACAGATGCCTGCTTAGCACAGACCAGGAACAACACTCATGGGGAAGCCCTGGAACCAGCTGTATCATTCCTCATGGACGCCGCTTCAGATCTGGTACGCACAGCAGCTAGAGGAGTCTCATCCGCTGTGGCAGCCAGAAGACAAATCTGGCTCTGAAACTGGTCAGCCGATGCATCCTCCAAAACGAGACTCACAAGGATGCCTTTCAAGGGAACACTTCTGTTTGGAAGCGAACTAGAGAAACTAGCCAACAAATGGGGCGAGTCCCCAGTGCCACGGCTACCGGAGGACAGGCATAAGAGAAACCAGCGATTCTTCCCCCGGACTTCCAGGGGCAGAGGATCACAGCGCTTCAACCCATATAGAAGCTCATATCAAGCGGCCCACCCCACAGGCTGCAGCCAGTCCTTTCAGAATAAGCACAATAAAGGGGGAGTTAGCTCGGGCTCAGGCCCCAGCCGCACCCCACAATGAAAAAATCAGCCGACCCATCCAAAGGAAGAAGCCATAGGGGGCAGACTGGCCCTATTCTACCAAAGATGGGTCGAGAACTTTGGACAAGTGGGTCCTATCCATCATTCGAGAGGGATATTACCTGGATTTCCACCACCTCCCTCCGGACAAGTTTGAGGAATCCCCCTGCCACGACCCTTCCAAGAGAATGGCAGTGGAAGCTACACTGACAGATTACTAGCCTTAGAGGCTATAACACCGGTGCCTCCACAACAAATAAATACTGGCCATTATTCCATCTATTTTATCGTTCCCAAGAAGGAAGGAATGTTCAGACCTATCCTGGACCTCAAGGCGGTCAACCATCACCTGAAGATTCCTAGCTTCCGCATGGAAACCCTATGCTCAGTAATAAGGGCGTTACAACCGGAGAGTTTCTTACCTCCCTGGATCTGTCGGAAGCCTACCTACACATTCCGATCCATCAAGAGCATCAGCGTTTTCTACGCTTCTCGATCCTGGACCGTCAGTACCAGTTCCGGGCACTACCTTTCGGGTTAGCCACTGCATCCCAGACGTTCACCAAGATCATAGTGGTGGTGGTAGCAACACTGAGGAAGGAAGGAATCCGCGTGCACCCTTATCTAGACGATTGGCTGATCAGAGCGAAATCCCCAGAGGAAAGCCACCAGACAACCAAGAGTCAAAACTATACCGGAGAGCCTTGGGTGGGTGGTCAACACAAACAAGAGCTGCCTGCAGCCTTCCCAATCTCTAGAATACTTGGGAGATGGTTCGACACCAAACAAGACAAGGTCATCCTGACACCGACAAGGAGATCAAAACTGATGACCCTGTTGAGCAAACTTCGCCCCACAGCATGGGATTGCCTACAAGTTCTCGGCCTCATGGCATCCACACTGGAAGTAGTCTCATGGGCACGAGCTTACATGAGACCTGTAAAACGTTCACTATCACGATGGAATCCACTAAGAACATAAGAACATAGATGTCCCAGAATTACACTGTACGGCTTCAGCTCCCGGACAGAATTCGGGCCCAACTACGATGGTGGCTACAAGAAGCCCATCTGAGCCAGGGAATGAGACTATCCTCCCCAACCTGGATCCTACTCACCACGGATGCTAGCCTACCCAAGGGCAATGGAACGAAGAAGAGTCGGAATGGAACATCAATCGCCTAGAAGCCCGGGCAGTCAGACTAGCCTGCCTAAGGTTCGGTCACAGACTCCGAGGCAAAGCGTCAGAGTAATGTCGGACAACGCCACAACAGTGGCCTACATCAAACATCAGAGAGGAACGAGAAGCCAACAGGTGTCTCTGGAAATAGATCTCCTAATGTCTTGGGCAGAAGTGAATCTTCAAGAGATCTTGGCTGTCCACATTGCCGGGAAAGACAATGTCACAGCGGACTACCTCAGCAGAGAAAGCCTAGATCCAGGAGAATGGAAACTGTCAACCACAGCATTCCAATTGATAGTAAACCGTTGGGGAACACCAACCATGGACCTCCTGGCAAACCGGTCCAACGCCCAAGTACCCAGTTTCTTCAGCCGCAGGCAGGAACCCCAGTCCCAGGGAATCTATACCCTGGTACAGACCTGACCACAGGAGACTCTGTTACACGCCTTCCCGCCATGACTCCTATTGGGTGCAATCATCCACAAGATAGAACACCACAGGGGACCAGTACTTCTAGTAGCCCCGGACTGGCCAAGAAGACCGTGGTACGCAGACATGCGAAGACTGCTGGCAGGGAACCCCCTGCCGCTACTTCCACACAGAGACCTGCCCCAACAGGAACCGATCCTCTATGAGCATCTGCTCTATTCCTTCTTACGGTCTGGCCATTGAGAGGACTCGCCTAAGGAGGAGAGGATACTCAGGGGCAGTAATTGACACCCTACTCCGAGCACGCAAGTTCTCCACATCCCTAACATACATAAGGAATTGAAGAGTATTCGAAGCCTAGTGCGAGGACCACGACATCATACCAGGCTCAGTCAAAATTCCTGCGATTTTTGGAATTCCTACAGAAAGGATTGTCCCTCAACTCCATCAAGGTACAGGTGGCCGCATTGTCATGTTACGGAACCAAGAGCGAGAGTAGCAGCATAGCCTCTCACCCGGATGTCTCCTGCTTCCTGAAAGGAATCAAGCACATCAGACCACCCCTAAAGTGGCCGGTGCCTCTTTGGAACCTCAACCTGGTCCTAGATTTCCTAGCAGGAACTTCCTGCAGACCTCTCCACGGCCTGTCTCTCCGACTATTAACATTGAAGACAGCCTTCCTGCTGGCAGTCTATTCAGCCCGTCGTATATCTGAGCTACAAGCACTGTCCTACCGGGAGCCGTTCCTCAGACTCAACCTGGGAACCATCCAGTTACACACAGTTCCATCGTTCCTCCTCTTGACCAAATCATCTCGCTACCATCGCCAGATGAGCATAAGAATTCGGAAGAGGCTCGACATCTACGCCATCTCAACATCGGCAGACTCCTAGTCCGATACCTGGAAAGGTTGGAATCCATACGAAAGACGGACCATCTATTCGTTCTTCACAGCGGGAAGAAGCAAGGGGAAGCAGCCTCGCGAGCAACCCAAGCCCGCTGGATCAAAGAAGTCATCAAGGCGGCCTACGTAGAAGCAGGTAAACCACCGCCTTTACAAGTCAAGGCCCATTCTACTAGAGCCCAGGCAGTGTCCTGGTCAGAAACCAGGATGCTGTCATCCGCAGAGTTCTGCAGGACGGCGACATGGTCCTCCATCCACACTTTCTCCCAGTTTTACCGCCTGGATGTTCAGGCTCGGGAGGACACAGCATTTGCAAGGGCAGTACTAAGTGGGTCACGGGCAGCCTCCCACCCGGTTCGGGAGTAGCTTTTTTACATCACATTGGTCCTGAGTCTATCTGCTACACGCTAGGAAATGTAGAAATTACTTATCTGATAATTTCGTTTTCCTTAGTGAAGACAGATGGACTCAGTATTCCACCCATGGCTGCTGTTACTCATGGAATTCTCGGGGACATCCCCGGGAGTGAGTGAATCACGGGTAAGCCATGCTTTCCTTCATCTAGGACACCCACCCTACCGGGTGTCGATGTTTCTCGGTTGAGGGCACTAGCGGTCTCCAGCTATAGCCAATTCAACCAGTTCAAATTAATCAAGTTAACCAAGTTATTCAAATTATTCAGTCAGACATGTAGCCACAATGCTTTGAGGAGAATACTGAAGAGCTGCACTTCCTGCAGGGGGATATGTACTAGGGCTGACATCAATTTGAAATCTGATCTGTCTCCAACTGCTATCAGGAGTACACTATACCCATTGGTCCTAAGTCCATCTGTCTACCCTAAGGAAAACGAAATTATCAGGTAAGTAATTTCTCCATTTTCTAAAAATGAAAATTGAAAGGTCAAAAACATGAAATTGCTCATTTTTCTATTTCCACTTTGGGAACTTTTTAGTTGACTATATAGGATGCACACGGACTTTCGGCTCCCTTTTGAATCCAGATTGCATTTGTTTATTGCTGTATAAAAAACACTGTAAGCAAGATGATTTTCATCAAAGTCACAGACAAAAGTGAAATGGAATCTTGGCACAAAAAGGACACTTTTTTTTTTTTTTTTTTTTTTAATTTATTTTTATCCCAAATTGGTTTGGTTTGAGCAGCACAGGATTGTAACCAGAAACCATATTTTCATTGCACTGTGCCCATCAGAGGGTAGAGTCTTATGGAAGTCATGATTCCATCTTCTGCAGAAGGCTGCATAAATTTGATGTGCACTAATTGAGTTGATGAATGGAAAGATGCAAATACTAGGCATAAATGTTCCTATGTATTTTGTGATTAGAGTAGGGCTCTTTAGAAAAATAAACACACATGTGCTACATTGTGGTGGTCTCATATTATTTCAGACCGGAGCTGGATTCTGAAAGTATCTTTCTACCTCAGAGGGCATGTTCTTATAGTTAAGATTTAGATAAATGATGGGGGGAAAGTTCACAGTGCATGCTAATACTTTATTTGTCTTTTCATTGTATTATCCCTCAAGAATTCTGGGTGCACGCTCTATACCATTTCAAACTATTATAGGGATCCTAATATACAGTCCTTTTCAATGTTCTCAATACATGCTGCACACAGATCAAATATTTCACACAGTTTGTTAGGTTATAGATGGGACATCAAGTTAACATCAACAGAGTATCGGTAATTATGTTTCAAGGGTGAGAGGAGAGAGAAACTGAAATTGAACTTTGATTGCATGTTTCTCATCCATGTGATTTTTCTTTTACTTTTTACAGATATACTCTGGAAATGATAAAGATAGCCCCTCATAATGAAAGTGTGTGGAACTATTTAAGAGGGTGAGATATTTTAACTTCATAATCATTGGGTGTCATCTTGTTCAAGAAGGTGGCTTCCTCAAGGTGTTTTGTGAGGTACCTTCTGTTATTTTACTACAGTGTATTTGCCTGTTAATGGCCAAAGCATTGTTGAGCACGTTGAGTAATACCTTCCAATTTGAATTGCAGTCTCAGCAGTGTGACCCTAGCTTACTAATTCACTCAGTTGCAGATATGGAAAGCTTATTTTTATCCTTTTTTGTAAGTGAATTTTTAAAAGCTGCTTATACTAGATCCCACTTAAATATTACTAGTGACTCTGGTCTTAGGTCTACATATGACCAGTGGCAAGGAGAGTACAACAAGCAAAAGCTCTAGCTCAGTACCTGCCAAGTGAGTGGATAGGGCAGAGCTTTCCAAAGTGTGTGTCGCCTGCAGTGTGCCTGTGTATCGGGCAAGCCCGGTGCACGTGACATGGCAGAACAAGTAGTATACCGAGGAGAGGTCAGGGGGAGCCAATGCGGCCGCCGGTGGACCTCATCCCACTAGCGGCTGAGTAGTGAAGTATCGCTGTGCTGGAGACACACAGCAGGAAGATCGGCAGGGCCGTGGTGGAGCTCACATCACCATGGCCTGAAGAAAAAGGTCATGTCTAAACATGCAGGTGTTCCTCCTCCTTCCTGCCCTTAATTGTATATGTGAATGAAAAATTTATAAATAAAGAATTAAAAAAAAAAAAAAAAGCACAATATTTATTTATTTATTTATTTAGCATTTTTCTATACCGAACTTCATGGTTAAATACCATATCAGATCGGTTTACATCGAACGGGGGATAGAGAAAAACTTGTAACAGAAATGGAACAGTACAAAATAGGTTATGATATGAAGTTGCAGAGAGGAAGGTACAGAGGAAACAGAAAATTCTACTTTGAGAGGATGGTAGATGAACCTACCAGCAAATATAATAGAAACAAAATTGACAGAATTGAAACGGGTGAGGGGCACACGCAGCATAGTAATAGGGGCAGGTGGAGGCAACAGGTAGGAGAAATGAAGTGGGCTTGAGCATTTGTCTAGGTATATGAAACTTTATCAGGCCAAAAAGGAGAGAACAAGTCTATGTGCAGACAGAGGCAGTACAGCTGCATTGGGTTTCCAAGAAGGCTGGGTTACCTTGCATGGAATGGCTATGGTGGCAGCTTTAAAATCAACAAAGCCAAACAGCCATACTAGCTTTGGTAGCTGTTTGGATTATTACAAAACTTGGTGGTAAAACACAGGACGGGGCATGGGTGAGGGATTAAGCATGGGACTTGTAAGAATCAAAAAGGAGACAATGCCTGGAATTGTCTATCAGCAGAGTTGATGGTGACCAGGACTCTAACATTTAGATGTACTTTGGATAAATATAGAGAGCAGTGGTAGGAACAGGGTTCAGAAGTTGGGTAAAAAAGTTACCAGAACTGCTGATATAATTGGGGAGTTTATATGCTCATCTACCCAAAATGGTGGAGAAATGGAGAGAAAGACACCTGAATGGGCCAATCAAGAGTTGGTAATGGAACGAGAGAGGCACAGATAGGAGGAGGGGTTAGGGGGTGAGGAAAGATAATGAACTATATACTGGAGACATTTATAGGAGATGTTTGAACTGTGTGCAGAAGCTGATGTAATAATTTGAGGGGTTACATGGTCAGATCACTAGAGGAAGATCAGGTACACAGCTGAATCTTGAATAGATTGTAGTGGGAGTAGATGGTTCAGTTAGAGACCCAAGAAGCAGGTTGCAGTAGTTGGTGATAAATGGGAAGCCAAGGGTTTTAGTAGTGTGTGCAGAAAGGAAGTGGTAAAATATGGTGGTGATATACAGAGCAGTGCTATCTTTCTGGGAAAAAATGTGCCAATACTCACAAGCAGGATGCTTTTTTAGGAGGGGCCCCAGGGAAATCAAGCAGATAGAAGAAAAAGGTGCTGATAAAACAGTACCAGCAAGTTAGGTGCTACCACCCAAGAAAGAGATCTAGGTGTCATAGTGGATAACACATTGAAATCATCGGCTCAGTGTGCTGCGGCATTCAAAAAAGCAAACAGAATGTTAGGAATTATTAGAAAGGGAATGGTGAATAAAACGGAAAATGTCATAATGCTTCTTTCGCTCCATGGTGAGACCCCACCTTGAATACTATGTACAATTCTGGTCGCCGCATCTCAAAAAAGATATTATTGCGATGGAGAAGGTACAGAGAAGGGCGACCAAAATGATAAGGGCAATGGAACAGCTCCCTTATGAGGAAAGACTAAAATGGTTAGGACTTTTCAGCTTGCAGAAGAGATGACTGAGGAGGGATATGATAGAGGTGTTTAAAATCATGAGATGTCTAGAATGGGTAGATGTGAATCGGTTATTTAGTCTTTCAGATAATAGAAAGACTAGGGGCCACTCCATGAAGTTAGCATGTGGCACATTTAAAATTAATTGGAGAAAGTTCTTTTTCACTCAACGCACAATTAAACTCTGGAATTTGTTGCTAGAGGATGTGGGTAGTGCAGTTAGTATAGCTGTGTTTAAAAAAGGATTGGATAACTTCTTGGAGGACAGAAGTCCATTGCCTGCTATTAATTAAGTTGACTTAGAAAATAGCCACTGCTATTACTAGCAACAGTAACATGGAATAGACTTAATTTTTGGGTACTTGCCAGGTTCTTATGGCCTGGATTGGCCACTATTGGAAACAGGATGCTGGGCTTGATGGACCCTTGGTCTGACCCAGTATGGCATGTTCTTATGGTATAGAGAGATGACAGGTTATAGCAGTGTCTGGATATGTGCATAGAGTGAAGATAATCCCTGGATTGTGGGCTGAGTGACAGTGATGGTGACTGTTATCCATGGAGAGAGAGATAGAAAGAGGTGGGAAGTAGGTTTGGGAGAAAAGATGAGTTCTTGATGGCCAATGTTAAGCAGATTCTCTGATTTTGGATCTGGATTTTGGATGTAAGTTGCAGTGCAGACAGGTATTGTAGATCTGGGAGGAGTCAGTATAAAGATGGTACTGACAGCCATGAGAGAAAATCGGAGCCCCAAGGGAATAACTCTAGAAAGAGAAGAGGGCCTATAAATGCTCCCTTCTGCTTAGCAATCCTGTATAAAGAAATTCCCTTTTGCAATAAAGAATTGAACATAAAGAAGGGGATCTATGTGATCTCAAAAGCTCATATATTAGAACATACTCTGATTATGTGTAGGTTGGTGCAGTAAAAGGTATCACAATCTACTAAGATTTCCAGTTTCTGTTTTTTGTTTTTTTTGAGTGGGGCAATTTAAATAATTATTTTGTTGTGAAGGGTGGATCTTGTTCCATGTTTTTCCCCCTCTTACTTTTCTTCAGAACCACAGTCTGGGTAACACAGGTAGTCTTGTTGGCCAAGGGCTGGAGTGGAAGTCTCCAACCCTGAATCTTTCAGCACTGCTCCTGTACCATAGGGTGCACCCTTTCTGCAGGAGTATATCCTCCCCTGAACATACTACTTCTGTAGTGTGAGGCAAAATATCTGATCCTGCTCGGTATCTACAGTAGGCAAGTTCATGTCATACTGTATCCCCCAATAGTAGTTAACCAGATTAAGAGCCAGTTTGCATTTAGACTATTCTGTTACATTGAAGTTGGGGCAACCCTTTTGTAATCTTAATAACAAAATAAGTCTAAAATGCCACATGTTTGTTTTTAGGATTCTGCAGGATCGTGGCTTGTCGCAGTTTCCTAACCTTTTAGAGCAAATTCTGGAATTGCAGCAGCTGCACAATTCTCCCTACTTGATTGCATTCCTTGTGGACATATATGAAGACATGCTGGAAAATGAATGTGAAGACAAGGAGGCAACGCTCAACCAAGGCTTGGAGGTGAGTCCTGCTGCATGAGTAAACTCTTTATTAAAGTGCATCTTAGAATTATGTCTCTTCCAGATTACCATAGTTGGCTCTCTTGGCAGTTGTTTTTCCTCATTGTTAACTTTATTCAAACTGAAAAAAATGTGGCAGCTTATTGATTTGAAGGTTAATACATGCAGCAGATTGTAAATTGCCAACCTAAAGACCTGAAGCC
This sequence comes from Rhinatrema bivittatum, assembly GCF_901001135.1. Classification (NCBI taxonomy): domain Eukaryota; kingdom Metazoa; phylum Chordata; class Amphibia; order Gymnophiona; family Rhinatrematidae; genus Rhinatrema; species Rhinatrema bivittatum. The sequence continues at coordinate 383,785,687 of NC_042615.1, forward strand.
TATATTCATGGAGGCCCTTTCATCCAAAGAGTATCTCTGAACATAAGAAATTCCCATACTGGGTCAGACCCCAAGGGTCCATCAAGCCCAACATCCTGTTTCCAACAGTGGCCAATCCAGGCTGCAAGTACCCAAACACTAAATAGATCCCATGCTACTGATGCTAGTAATAGCAGAGGTAATTCCCTAAGTCAACTTGATTAATAGCAGTTAATGGACTTCTCTTATCCAAACCTTTTTTGAACCCAGCTACACTAACTGCAGTAACCACATTCTCTGGCAACAAATTCCAGAGCTTAATTGTATGTTGAGTGAAAAAGAATTTTCTCTAATTAGTTTTAAATGTGCTGCTTGTTAACTTCATGGAGTGCCCCCTAGTCCTATTATTCAAAAGAGTAAATAACCGATTCACATTTACCCGTTCTAGATTTACAGCTTAATTCTTCAGGAACACATATTTAACTGTCTGGGGTGAGTGGCTTGACAGAACATTTGTTATTATTTATTTATTTGTTATTTCTGGTGGATGGACTGTGTGAAACCATCTAAAGAGGAATAGGAACCTGATCATCATTAAATATAGGTGGATAAAATGAGGCCAGAGAGATAGTAAATTGATAGTTTGTGATGAGGGAGATTTAAATATGTGCCAGAGGACATGCCAGAATCATGTCTTCTCCCTAATTTGTCTGAAATATAGGGCACCAGGGAGTCATGCCAGTGTCGGGGAAAAGGACTATAACATGAAATTCAGTGGGTCTCAAATTAAGGATATAAATATAGTTTTAAAAGTTTACACTGCAGTAGTTTAAACTTTCAAATAATAAATATGGCCTGCAGGTGTGAGCTCGGCCTCCTCACCCCATCCCTTCTGAGAAGTGCCTGCTTCCTGAGCTGGCCAATGGTGATCCAGCTTGTCCCCAACATGGGGAAATGGTGAAATCTTAGCACAGAACTATAATACTTGCAACAGATCAACAGAGGCCCTCGCACCCTCACCAACAAACTGGAAATTCAGAAAGCTTCATCTGCAAATGCTGGAGGGGAATAAGAAGATTAGAATTATAATCTTATACAGCATGTCCCTAAATTTTAATGCATAGTGACTACTATTGAGTTATCTGGAAATATGGAATCTCCCAAGTTATCATTCTCATAAATTAGAGTATTTAAGGACAAAAGAATCTGATAGATGCTCAGGAGTTGGATGGCCATTGGATCTGGTGTCCATACATTATTCTAATAGATTAAGCATCCTAGTAAAACTCATAGTGGAAGATTTTGATCTTTAAAAAAATGTAGTATTTCATTGTTAAATAAACTTGTAGTTGTTTTATATTGCTGTCCTTAAATTGCAAACACAATTGCAAGTCTCCATAAGAAAACAGCACAGTATTTTTCCATTGATAAGCAGACTGAATTAGCCATGCTCTTTGGGTGACATCGTTTGGTGTCACAGGGTTGGAGCTATCTCTCCAAGATTGCAGAGTTTTCCCTGCAAGTCTCCTCAGTTTCTCTTTTTTTCCGTGCTCCTAATGGTTGTGCAGATGCATGTCTGTTATTTTTTTCCTCCTCATCTTTCCTTATTTATTATTTATTTATTTATTTTTGGTTTTTATATACCGGAAGTTCCTGTATACAATACATATCACTCTGGTTCACAAATAACAGTGATAACTGTCGCCGGGGAGGCGGTTTACATGGAACATATCGAATAAAATGAACAGATAATCTATAATAAAGTACAATCTAATTTGAAACAACTGAAATCAACTTAGAAAATAACTTGGAACATATAACTGACATTACTTTATTGCTGTAAGACAAGGCTAGATGTTTGTTCTTCTTGCTTTTAGCTCTCTGGGAAAGCTTGTTGAAGCCCAAGAACAACACTTTTCAGTGCTAACGTCCCGCAAGATACCAGAATTTAAATATTGCCAGCGTGGCCACATTATGTCCATCACTGATATGCATAATTGTTATTTATGCCTTGGGCCTGATCATGACCAGGCCTACTGCTGGGACTGTGGCTGGATATCTCCTCGCACAAGAAGGACATCATCTATAGGCCCGTTGAATACCGCCACTAAAAAGAGCCAGATGGGTAAAAGTCCCAGCATGCTCCAATTAAAAGCATTACAGCCATCAGGCACACTTAAGAAATCTGCCGAAAAACAGAATGCAGAGGAGCCGTGACTTAAGATTTGTATCCCATACGGCGCTGGGGTATGCAACGCGCAGGAAGCACGCCGCAAAAAAGTCATTTCAACTGAAGTAGTCGGCTCATATAGTGCATGACGCGACTGCCACAGATCAATGCTCAACACATCGCCTCATAACGCAACGACACACCAGCCCACCTTAACGGATACAAAGCTGGGATCTCTTGATGCACCTACCACGCAGTCAACACAAGGAAAAACTTACGGCTGACGCATGAGGCAAATTATCCAAAACCTAAGGCTGTCTCACCTAAAAATGCATATACTGTCTAAAGAAGGAGAAAGAGGAGCACTAATAATCAGACTCCCTTCAGATTTAATAACGTTTGATTTTTCTGGAGTCAAATTCTTCGGACCCAGAGGATGTGGGGGTGTCTCCAGTTCAAGTACAGTCTACGGCCTCTTCCGCATCATCTGTCTGGAAAGAGAATCCACTCCCAAGTCTCTCTTCCCGCGCACATAAACAGCATTGTTCTCCTCTGAAGCAAGAACCTTTTGGAGAAGAGATCCAAAGCTCTCATTCCAGAACCTCTGTCATCAAAGCATGTAAGAACTCCATCTTGTTAGCAGCTGTGGCACCACTGAGGAATCGCAATGGAAAACCACCTTCTCCTTGGAACCCTTCCCAGATACAGACATAATTCAGTTAGAAGAAAGACATCCTATAGCCCAAGGCACAACAGCCTCCCAGGCAATGGACCAGATTACGGACATATTAAAAACTTTCTTCACTTCTCTGGCTACCAAGGATCATTCGGAACTGCATCAGCCGGTGAGCCCTTCTGAAGGGGGGATCTCCCCACTTCAAGAGTATCCTCCTTCTCCAGTGGAGGGGGATAGTAATATCTCAGACCTAGGTACACAACCTATCCCACAATTCTCATCAGAACCAGATGATCACCCACAGGAGTCACCACAGACTTCACTGGGTAATTCCATTGGATCCACCAGAGGAGCCACCAGAGCCCTTTTCACCAACTGAGGATTAAACTTACCCAAAATTTTAGAAAAAATGGATATGATGCTAATCATGGAAAATGCTAAATTCCAGATCCAAGGTGCTCGGTATTTTTTCTTTTTTTTTTTGAAAATTTTAGAGGTTCCAATGGAACCAACAGCCTTACAGACCCATTCACTGCTAGACTCGGTGATGAACAAAACCTGGGAGTCCCCCTATTCAGGATTACCAGTCTCCCAGAAATTAGATCTGAAATTCCAGATGAGAGATTCTTCTTGCTATGAGGTAGTACAACTCCAGCACGCCTCAGAAGTGGTGGAGTCTGAGATGAAGAAATCAAGGCTCCACTCTAATATGCTCCTGGGCAAAGATGTCGGAATCTTTGACGACTTTGCCTGCAAGGTTTTTCAGAGTTCCATGCTCAACTAGAGAATTCAGCACCACCAGTTTTATATAACTCAGTACCTCTATGAATGTGTTCAGAACCTAAAGCCTTGTGTAAGGGCGGACACAGGTAAGTAGTTAACACCTCAACCTCTGATCAATTTGGAAGAGAGGTTAAGACATTTGTATCAGTATCTATGAATCCTTTGATATCTTGGCACGTGCATTCGCAGTGTCCATTGCTGCTTGTAGGATGGCCTGGTTGCGATCCAGCGCTATTAGAGGACATCCACGAAAAGCTATCAGACTTGCCTTGCAAGGATGACTGTCTCTTTGGTAACAAGTTGAGGGAAACTGTTTCTCAAATAAAGGAACAGAATGTAGCGGTACTATCTGGGATCAACAGAGTACTACCAAGAGATATTATTCAAGGAGGCCCTACAGGCAATACCAGCCTTATAGGTCTATATCCTACCAACCACCAGGACGACAAACCCAGCAGTCACAGGGGCAGAACCAGCAGCAGTACAGCCCAAAAGCCACAGCACTGTGTTTGAAGGGAGACTGGCCACAGCTACCTTCATATGTAGGGGACAGACTGATGTACTTTTTCAGGTCTGGTCAGCCATCACTTCAGACCAGTGGGTTTAGAGTATAATTTGTGTCATGGGACACAAATGTAGTCTTAGAGACTTAGGTTCCTGCCGTTTGTACTTCTGGAATAAACTTCTTTGAAGTACATAACTTGGAAGGTCATAAGAACATAAGAGATGCCATACTGAGTTCAGACCAAGGGTGGCCAATCCAAGTCACAAGTACCTGGCAAGTACCCAAACATAAAATAAAACTCAAGCTACTATTGCTTATTAATTAATAGTAGTTTATGGATTTTTCCTCTAGGAACTTATCAAACCTTTTTTAAACCCAGTTACACTAACTGTTGTAACCACATCCTCTGGCAATGAATTCCAGAGCTTAACTATGCATTGAGTGAAAAAGAATTTTCTTTGATTTGCTTTAAATGAGCTATTTGCTAACTTCATGGAGTATCCCCTAGTTGTTCTGTTATCTGAGAGAGTAAATAACTGACTTACATTAAGTTGTTCAAGTCCTTTCCTGATTTTGTAGACTTCCTATCATATCCCCCCTCAGTTGTCTTTCTCCAAACTAGATTTCAAGCAACTAGATTTCAAGCAACTCCCATCAATGCCACATCTAGTAGCACAGACATGGGATCTTTCACAGATTCCTTTTGTTGCAGCAGGAAGTAAAAGCTATACTTCAACAGCGGGCAATTCGCACACTGCCTCAATCACAGCTCAACAAGGGCTACTATTCCCAATACTTCCTCATCCTAAAAAAAGACTGGGGGGTTTTCATCCAACCTTGGACCTGCATTCTCTCACCAAATCCCTCAATAAGAACAAATTTCTAGATGACCTACCTAAAGTAAGGTCTACTGTTCATACAGCCCAATGATTTGGATATGTTCACTGAACCTAAAAGACGCGTTTACTCATGTACCTATTAGCGCTACCTGTGCTTCCAAGTAGACTCTAGTCATTACCAGTACAAAGTTCTCCCATTTGAACTCTTCTCTGGCCTGAGAATTTTTTCACAAAACTCTTACAGTAGCTGTGGCTCACTTACAGAAGAAGGGAATTCAAATTTTCCCATATCTGGGTGACTGGCTGATTGTCTTCCTGAACTTGAAAGATCTTTGAAAGCACATAACCAACACAATTTGGTGCTTCGAGAACCTGGGTTTTCTCATAAATTACGAAAAGTCCAATCTCGTTCCATCTCAGGTTCTCCAATTCATTGGAGCAAGGATCCATGCACTCCTTTGCAGAGCATGCCTGCCTAAGGACAGGGCTCAGGAGCTACGCTCGCATTGCCTCTAATTTCAACAATAAACGCATGTGATAGTATGCCGAGTTCTTGTTCTGCTGGGTCACATGGTAGGAGCGATGCATGTAATCCCTCACACCAGACTGCACATGCCGTGATTGCAATGGGGGTTAAAGGCCCAATGAGTGCTGTACAGATAACCCATGTCAAGGAGAGTGCAGATTACAACCTCTCTTGAAAAGGGATATATCTTGGTGGCTGACTCTATCAGTCGTGACAAAAGGGGCCCCTTTTGGATTCTGCCTCACCAATTAATAGTAATGGATACTTCAACGTGAGGGTGGAGAGCCCACTTGCTTCAGTTCAAAACACAGGGCTTGTGGTCTCCAAAAGGAAGCAATTTCCAGATCAACCTCTTAGAGTTGAGAACGATGAAGAATGCAATTCATACATTCATGCCAAAACTTCAGGGACAGTGTGCAATGATACATACAGACAATCAGGTAGCCATAAACAAGGAAGGAGGGTCCAGTTCTAGGACTCTGTGCAAGGAAGCTGTGCAGATTTTAGAGTGGGCAGAAATGCACTCTATCACCCTATGGGTGATCTACCTACCAGGGGTGGCAAATACGGTATCTGACAGATGAAGCAGGATTTTTCATTTCACAAATGGTCACTACACCAAGCAGTAACGGATGACCTATTCAGTCGCTTGGGACTTAATGGATAGACCTATTCGAATACAACACAAAACTGGAAAAGTTCTGCTCCATTTACCCCAGCTTTCAGAGGGTATCTCAGGACTCGTTCTTGATCCCTTCGTTGAGCGGCTTTCTCTACACATAGCCACCAGTTCCTCAGATATTTCAAACAGTCCAAAAATGCATCCAAGATGAATCAAACATGATTCCTATCACACCGATGTAGCTGAGACAATCTTGGTATGCCTATCTAGTACAACTTTCCAGTTATCCAGTAATACCACTGGGGGACAGTGTACATCTACTAACCCAGGAAGGGGGAACTTTACTCCATCTGATGCATTCCTCCCTTCAGCTGACAGCATGGAAATTGAATAGAAGGTTTAAGTATTTCCAGCTGCCGACATATATTCAAAACTGTGAGAAAGCCTTCTGCTAGGAGAAATTATGCCTCAGATGGAAAAGATTCTCTGAATAGTGTTATGCCAATAACATTGACCCTTTTATTGCAAACCGGAGTACTTAGTGAAATACCTTCATACTCTGTGTTAGGATTAGCAACATAATCCATACAGGTTCATCTAAATGCAATAGCTGCTTATCATACAGCAAAAGATAGGCCTTTCATTTCTACTCATCCTCTAGTATCTCACTTTATGAAAGTCCTCCTCCGGCTTCGCCCTCCAATCCAAACTCCAGTTCCATGGGACACAAATGTAGTCTTAGAGACTTAGGTTCCTGCCATTTGTACTTCTGGAATCAACTTCTTTGAAGCACATAACTTGGAAGGTCATAAGAACATAAGAGATGCCATACTGAGTTCAGACCAAGGGTGGCCAATCCAAGTCACAAGTACCTGGCAAGTACCCAAACATAAAATAAAACTCAAGCTACTATTGCTTATTAATTAATAGTAGTTTATGGATTTTTCCTCTAGGAACTTATCAAACCTTTTTTAAACCCAGTTACACTAACTGTTGTAACCACATCCTCTGGCAATGAATTCCAGAGCTTAACTATGCATTGAGTGAAAAAGAATTTTCTTTGATTTGCTTTAAATGAGCTATTTGCTAACTTCATGGAGTATCCCCTAGTTGTTCTGTTATCTGAGAGAGTAAATAACTGACTTACATTAAGTTCAAGTCCTTTCCTGATTTTGTAGACTTCCTATCATATCCCCCCTCAGTCGTCTTTCTCCAAACTGAACAGCCCTAACTTCCTTAGCCTTTTCTGATCACAATAACTTGAGTAAACTTCAAGTGCTGGTACTCTATTCCCCGTACTTACAATTAAACATAGAAATGACGGCAGAAGAAGACCAACGGCCCATCCAGTCTACTCAGCTAGCTTTCGCACTTTTTTTTTTCTCATACTTATCTGTTACTCTTGGCCCTTAGTAACCTTTTTGGTTCTGTTTCCCTTTCCCCCTCCATTAATGTAGAGAGCAGTGTTGGAACTGCAACTAAGTGAAATATCTAGCTTAATTAGTTAGGGATAGGAACTGCCTTTTCTATCATGACAAGGTCTTGCTTTGGACCCCATCCATCTTTCTTACTGATTCTTTTTCACTCATTGCTTAGTTAAGCTCTGGAATTCATTGCCAGGGGATGTGGTTACAACAGTTAGTGTAACTGGGTTTAAAAAAGGTTTGATAAGTTCCTAGAGGATAAATCCATAAACTGCTATTATGGTAACTAATAAGCTATAGTAGCTTGTGATCTGTCTAATGTTTGGGTACTTGCCAGGTACTTGTGACTTGGATTGACCACTGTTGGAAACAGGATACTGGGCTTGATGGAACCTTGGTCTGACCCAGTATGGCATGTTCTTATGTTCTCATGTAAAGTGGTCTTTGCAATCCATTTGAATCAATCCATCTCTCTATCCTTGTTTTTTCCAAAACCACATGAGAATGACAAAGGACATTGCACATGTTAGACTGCAAGTGAGCTTTGGCCTATTCCAAAAAAAGGACTCAGTCCATCAGGCGCCTGTTTGTTTGTTTGTCTTTTTTAATCCAAATGTGCCTGGTAAAGTGTGGCAAAGAGAACATTGTCAATTTGGATAACTCATTGTATTCAGTTCTGCTTTGCTGCTCCCTCTGCTAAACTGAAAGCTTCCATTAGAGCTCATCAGGTGAGAGCAACATCTGCCTCCACAACATTCTGATTCAGGATATTTGTAAAGCGGCTACATGGTCATCGATTCATACATTCACATACCATTATTGCTTCGACCAGCAGTCAGCATCAGACAGCTTGGTGGGATCAACAGCCTTATCCACATAATAAGGACTTGATGGGCTGTCCACAAGGAGGATGGGTTGCAAAAAAAAATAAGATGAGAGAGAAGAAATTTCTAATTGCAAGAAAGGATAAATAGAATTTGTTTTCACCCAGTCAAGGCAACCCTAAGTTTGGGACTCCCAGAGAGCATGGCTAATTCAGCCTGCTTATTGACAGAAAAAAGCAAGTTTGCTGACTCTAAACGGTGTTTTCTGTTGATTGCAGGATGATTTAGCCATGCAACCCTGCCCTCCTCCCTGGACAGCCATCTGTTACTGCATAAAATTGGCTTTATCATTAACTGAGGGGTCCTGCAAGGAACATGGGGGAAGAGACACACAACCAAAAAATCTCTGCAATCTTGGAGAGATAGCTCTGCCCCTGTGATGCCAAATGATGTCACCTAGAGAACATGGCTAAATCTTCAGTTTTATTCCTAAGGAGTCCACAGTTGAGACTTCTGTCATGAAAGAGCATTTAGGAAGGACTGAATGTTCCTGAGAGATTGCTTTACAATAACTCATTTTGTCCTGCTTCATTTTGTTAAAAAGGAGTAGAATTGAATGAAAGAGCTATGGGAAATACAGCAACAACTCCAAAAAGTACAAAGAATGGTTGCAAAAACCCTCTTGTACTAGTCAAATTATAGACTTGTAGAATCTATTAGTGTACAGAAGTTGTAATGATCCAAACTAGCAAGTAATTTACTCTGAACCTTTCCTGATATTAAAATCCAGAATAACTGCTTGACTGAATAAAATGGTTTTGTAGTTTAAAAGTTATAAAATCTTACCATACAGTGGACCCTTGACTTAGGAACTCAATTAGTTTGCGAGGGCTGGTTGTAACTCAAGTTGGTTGTAAGTAAAGACTATTTTTCCCGTAAGAAATAATGGAAATACCCATAATGTGTTCCGAACCTCCCAAAGCACCCCTTACCTAACCTTTTTATAATAATTAAAAAAAAAAAAAGTTTAACAATGTGTCTAATTTACCAGAAACACCAATTTTCCTAGTGTACTCACCAAAAATTTATAAAATGTGCCTAGCCTACCAGAAACAACAATTTCATGCTATCCTCACCATTCAAGTTAACATCTTTGGCTTGTAGAGCACATCTCTGGCCCCAAAACACTCATTTCCCCCTCCCAGCATACTCATTCCTCCCCTTCTGATACCTTGCTGTAGCCAGCTGAGTGCTACACTCCCTTTCTCTTCTGCTGCACAGAAGCTTCCTTGGTCACCAGTGATGCTATTGCTTGCTGCAATGCCATGCCGGGTCTGCCTATGTGCTCCTGTGAACATTTGCAGCTCTGGGTGCACCTGAGATGGACAGGTGTCATCAGCAGCAGCCAATCACTGCAACAGCAGAGCAGAAGTCCCACCCACCAAGCCCAGGAAAAAACGCCCAATTAGAAGCAACCGCACGCACAAGCAGATACACATGGCCTTGGCCGGCATTCAGGTTGTAACTCAAGATTTTGGTTGTAACCCAAGTTGTTCGTATGTCAGGCCAGTTGTAACTCGAGGGTCCACTGTATTTTTTAGATTTAAATTGTGTTTAGGATTTTTCCTTTTTCTTTTTAGTTATGTGAAATTCTTTCCAAAGAAAAGGACACAATAAGAAAGGAGTACTGGCGATACATTGGAAGATCCCTGCAAAAGAAATACAGTACGAGCACAGAAGTCGGAGAGACTTCTCCATCCTTAACAGAACAGCAGTTAGCAACCATTAGCAAATGGGCCAATATTATATTCCTCTTATTGATTTTTGTTTTTCAATAAACTGCAACTGCATGGTTTAAAGTTGGAGATGTGGAAATGTAATCATACTACATCACTATTCTGATTTCCACATTTTCTCAGACATCCTCTGCCTTGTGCTTTTGAAGGAGCAGCTTGTGGTTGGCAAAAAGCAATTAGTATTTTTGTGGAAAAGCTGAATGCTTACAGTTTGAACTGGACTGAAAAGATGCATGTGCACATGCTGAAACTGGTTTGGTTTTCATGATATCCACAATGAATAGCTATGAGACTTCTATGTATTCAGTTTAAAAAAATAAATAAAAAAATTAATGTGCAGATTTTGGTTACTTTGAAACCAGTCCAGTTTGAAGGCCTCAAGGACAGAGCTTGAGAACAACTGAATTAAGTATATCCTGGGGGAAGAACAAGGAGACTAGTTTAAAATAAATAAAAGGGAAGAATCCAATTTAAAAATATATATCTTAAAACAAAGTACCTAATTTATACAGTTCAGTCAATACAGATGTATCCCAGTGTTTAGTTGTCCAGCGCTGTCCTTTATCCTTCAATAATTTTCTGAATGCATTGTCAACATTGAACAGTGACCCATGGCACAAAGTTGTGCATCCTTTTAAAAGTGAGTCTCCAATGATGGATTGAACTTGTTTGAAGGCACTGGGCAGCCTATGTACCCTTAACCTTTTCCTCACAAAACTAGAAAAGTTAGACTGAATTATACTGATGCCTCCATTAGCTAAGCAGATAATGTGGTTGTTGCCTTATGCTAGAACTGCTATGACAATGCAGTAACAGTTGTAACCAGATAATGGAAGGAGTTTGTATAATAAAATTAAAGGGATATTCTAAGCACTTTCCTCTTACAAACAATAAACATTCACTTTTTAACTAAAGTTAATTGTTGCCTTTCTTTAACTGCATTGCTTGAGCCCAGAAGAGATTAGGTTGTAAACCAGATCTGTGGTGGTGGTGTTTGGTATAGGTACATATAAGCACCTGCTGACCAAGCAGCCTTCTAACCCAGTAGGGAAAACAATAGATGAGCAATGCCCACAATCCTGAGCAGCTTTATATTCCATATATTCTGTGCAGAACTGTAACAAGGCACACAGGGAGTACAAAGAATTCAGCGATGACTTTCCTGCTGCTGTAAACTGGAATCTCTACTTGCAGGACCCATGGCTATATCTGCAGTTGCATATACCAGGCACACTGTTGTCTCAAATCTATATCAGACTGGATGCCCATGGAGACCAGATTAACAGTATTCTTGGTCTAATAGTGTTATAGTTAGCAGCTGTTAGACTGTATATTATTGGTTTCTTCAGTAAGCTTCATGGCAAGGCTCCATTCAAGAAAGTGGATCATGTTTCAAACTGGGGGGAAACATTGCAAATTTCATAACATATTAGCAAATTCTGATCTAATGGTGATTCCAGGTCTAGGCAGGCTGGTCTGAATTTCTGTGATACAGAAATGGCAGATGTATATGGAAAGCACAAAATAGATTTGCAGCTTGCAGGACATAGGGATATCTGGCCAAACAGAGTTAGGGCTCAAATGTATGCACCCTAGTGTTTTCATGCTAAATCAGACCAGGACAAGTGAGAACCAGCTAGTGTGGTTTAACCCATTGCTTCCTTGGGAAGATGCGGAGAGGGCACCTGACCACTAAATGAGCAAATTGATTGCCATACCTGAGCTCTGTGATTAAGACTAAAAGGAATCCTTTGTGATGGGTAAATAGCACAAACAAAATAGTTTTGCTGGGAACTTTGATTCAGAGATGATCAATATTGAAAGCCATTTAGACTGATAACTTGAGTTATCTGTCTAAATGACAGGTTCTGAGTATTTCCCTTGCTTATCTAAGATTTAGCCGAATAAGCAAGAGGTGTTCTGGGGAGGGGTTGTTAGCCAAATAACTTATTTGGCTAGCTCCTGATATTTTGGAGTTAGCTAGATAACTTTAGACCTGCTAGTTAGCCTAATTTATCTGGGAATATAGCTGGTAAAGTGGTGAAGTACTAGATATTTAAAAAAATTATACATATTTTGCAAGCCTACTGGCTTGAACACAAGCACCCTAGGCCCTGCCAGGCTGAGTCTGCAATGTCTTCCCTAAAACATCAAGTAGTAACATAATGAAACTGCTCAAAGCCAAATATCTTGAAATGTTGTCAGTCATATCTTAGCTAGGATGCTAATCCAAGCCAATAAGCTTTCCACAATGCCTTAATATTTTAGTGCAACTATGCATGCGTGGTTGTAAGATAGCTTTTCCACAAAAACCGGAGCAAACCACTGAAAAAGGTCACTGTCTTATTTCCACTAACTAAGCCTGCCCTGACAGGACTGTTTTTTTCCCCATGTGCTGGTTATCCTGCCTATTAGACTAGTCACAAAGAATCAATACACACACAAGAGGCTACAGATTAATTCCGTTCCACCATAGATTTAAAACCTTGTATGAAAGTTTTTTTTCCTGTGTTACTGAATGAGCAGGGAGGCGAGGAGAGGATGTATAAACAAAAATGCCACACTTTACTTAAACCTTAGTTCAGTTTATCAGGGATTCTAAGCCCTTCTAGTTTTTAACTTGGGTCCAGTGTATTCTGGGATGTTGGATGATTTCTTTAAGAAATACGGGAACTAAAAAAATCACTACCAGCATTCAGGTGGATGGAAGTTAAAACCAAAACAGTGTATCCTGCTCACTCTGTACTAGTACTACTCAACAGGAAACCTACATGACTTTTAAGCCCATGCATGTCTGCCCTTTGAGCCGGGGGGAGAAACTGCAAAGACAGTAAATGTCCAAAATGACCTTTGGTGGCATAAAATTAAACATTTCGAGTTAAAACATGACCATTTTTCCCAATTTGGGCAACACATTCCTAGTCCAGTTGCACCGGGAATAGAAATTAGCATTTGTTTTTCTCACAGGACAAGCAGGATGGTTTGTCCTCACAAATGGGTGACATCGAGGATGGAGCCCACCACGGAAAACTTCTTGTCAAAGTTTTAAACAGAACTTTGACTGGCCCCTACGGGCATGCCCAGCAAGGACACTGACCCTGCAGCCAGCAGGGGTATCCCTTCAGTCTTCTTTTTTCCGCGCGGCAGTTGCCACGCGGTGAAAGGAGCTCTCTTACCCACGTTCCTGACAGGAATTTGGAAATTAATTTCTGAAGAAGAAATTTGCCCCTCAGGGGTCTCCGACAAATTTTTCTCATATTACGGAGTCCGGTAAGTTTTTTGCCATTTTCCATCGACTACCGTCGATTTTGGCCCTCGAGGCCTGTTGGCACTTACCGATCCCCAGGCTAAATTTTGGCTTACAGCCATGGCAACGGATTCCGTCGTCCGGATTGCAACCCGGACTATGTCAATCACAGACCCCCCACAGGTTTGTGTTATGTGTTTTGGGTAGTGAGCATGATGTCCTGACTTGCACCAAATGTGCCTTAATGACACCCAAAGGTCGCCAAGGCCAGGATGGAGAAGATGGGGCTCCTCTTCCATGCACCCACCCCAAACGCCATCGATAGCATCGACGTCATCTGAGCCGGGCACCGTCGAAGTTGTACCATCACCGTCAACCCTCCGGTGACGTCCGCCAATCGGATCGCCTTTCTCGGCCGTCGACTCCTGTCCCTTCCCCGGATGGGCGAGGGGATCGTAAAGGAAAAGCATCGCCATCGACGGCAACAAGTCTCGGCCTGTCGAGGATCCAGAGCCATCGACCTCTGCTCAAGCCGAGCCACCGACTAAGAAGCCGCGATCAGACCGGACACCCTCCACGTCTCGTTTGCAGGCACCGAGGAAACCCTCACCCCTCTCGGGGTGTGGGGGCCGTGATCCACCGGTTACGGTGGTCCCTCCGGCCCTGCCTCAGCCTCCTCTCCCGTCGAGCCGGGTATTGTTACCCCTGGTCTCCGGGCAGAACTGGACCGGCTGGTCCAGGAGGCCATCGAGAAAGCGATGCAGAAGTTACAACCTCCATCGGCACAGTCTCCGGCACCGGTTCCGGTACCGCCTCCGGCACCGACGCCGGCACCGACTTCGCCACCGAGGAGAGAACCGACCACCGAGCCTTTGGTGCAAGCTTTAGCACCGCTACTGCGCCGCATGGAGGCACTTATGACGGCCCTTCCATCGGTGATTCCAGTACCATCGACAACACCACCGTCTCCAACTGGATTCTCATCGGCAGGAGAAGAAACACCGTTCCGGATTCCCCCTTCCGGGGGTCATTCCATCGGTGCCTTCTGGTATATCTCCACCGATTTATCCTTCGGCTCCATCGATTCCGCGGACCGGCACAGATTCCATCGGCAAGCACCGAAGCCCTCGATGCCAATTCCTAGTTCCGCCTATAGCACTGATTCCATCGAGATTTCAATCGATGCCTTCAGAGCCTCAGCCAGGTCCTTCAGGGCTTCAAGCCCCCACATGATCCCTACGATACCTGGGGTGATGATGATACATCTTCTGACACAGATTTGCCTTCACCACCATCTCCTACAGAGAGTAGAAAAAGATCTCCTCCTGAGGATCTCTCTTTATTAAATTTTGTGAAAGAGATGTCAGAAATTGTACCTTTTCAGTTACAATCTGAGGCCGATGACAGACACCAGATGATGGAACTACTTCAATTTCTGGATGCTCCAAAAATCATCGCTTCCATCCCTATTCACCAGGTGTGTTTTTGGATCTGCTAAAGAAAAACTGGGAATCTCCCTTCATCTGTTTCACCAGTTAACAAGAAAGCTGACTCCACATATCTTGTCCAGTCAGCACCAGGTTTTCAAAAGCCTCAACTGGATCATCGCTCTGTTGTGGTTGAGTCCGCACAGAAGAAGGCCAAGCGTCTTAAGCCACACTCTTCCACTCCACCTACCAAGGACAATAAATTCCTGGATAGTGTGGGACGGAAAGTGTATCATGGAGCTATGTTGATTTCACGCATAGCTTCATATCAACTTTACATGACTCAATACAACAGAGCCATCCTTAAACAGATGCAAGACTATGCTGACACGTTGCCGGACCAATACCAACCACAGCTTCAAGCCCTTCTTCATAAAGGATTTGAGGCAGGGAAGCACGAGATTAGAACTGCCTACGACATTTTCGATGCTTCCACAAAGGTTTCAGCCACTGCCATCTCAGCCAGACGTTGGGCTTGGTTAAAGTCATCCAACCTTCGCCCAGAGGTCCAGGATCGTCTTGCTGATTTACCCTGCTTAGGCGACAATTTGTTTGGAGAGCAAATTCAGCAGATTGTGGCAGAGTTAAAAGATCACCATGAGACGTTGAAACAACTCTCATCTATCCCACCTGAGGTGCCCTCCAAGCAACCACCAAAGAAGGACTCTAAGAAGTCATTCTTTCGACCACGTCGCTACTATCCTCCATCAGCTAGGGCTCGTCCTGCACGGTCCTCCAACAGACCTCAGCCTCGCCAGCCCAGAAAGCAAAGACCTACTGTAGCCCCACCTCCTGGGCCTGCGGCGGGCCTTTGACTTCCCTGTACTGAGCACATGCCAGATCCCTCTTCCACACATCCCTGTGGGGGGTCGACTGTACCACTTCTTACACCGTTGGAAACAGATCACCTCAGATCATTGGGTGCTAGCAATTATCGCACAGGGTTACCACCTCAACTTCATAACTCTCCCGCCAGACTCCCCGCCCCTTCAGGCATGGAGTCTAACCAGCCATTTGACTCAATTACAACAGGAAGTATCCCTTCTTCTACAATCAAATGCTATAGAACCCGTCCCTCCCTGTCAACAAGGGAAGGGATTCTATTCCAGATACTTCCTAATCCCAAAGAAATCAGGGGGGCTACGTCCCATTCTGGACCTTCGGGCCCTCAACAAGTACCTTCAAAAAGAAAAGTTCAAGATGGTAACCCTGGGCGCGCTGCTCCCTCTACTACAAAAGGGGGATTGGCTGTGCTCTCTCGACCTCAAAGACGCTTATACCCACATTGCGATAACACAGTCCCATCATGGTGCACTTCTCAGTCCCTTGATCCCCTTTCCTGTCCAATCTCTAAGTTCTTGGACTATTTATGGCATCTATCGGAATCAGGTCTTAAAACCTCTTCCATTAGGATGCATGTCAGTGCGGTAGCCGCTTTCCATAAAGGTATAGAGGGTGTCCCTATTTCAGTACAAACCACTGGGACACGCTTTCTTAAAGGCTTGCTCCATCTGAAGCCACCCTTACGTCCTCCGGCCCCATCTTGGGACCTAATCTGGTTCTTGGTCGTCTAATGAAACCACCCTTTCGAACCTTACACTCCTGTGAATTAAAGTATCTCACATGGAAAGTGTTATTCCTTTTGGCTATCACTTCAGCTCGCAGGGTTAGTGAGTTACAGGCCCTAGTTACCTATCCGCCTCTTACACTAAGCTCCTGCAGAGGACCGGGCGGTACTCCGCACTCACCCTAAATTTTTACCTAAGGTAGTTTCTGAGTTTCATATTAATCAATCCATCATACTACCTATCTTTTTTTCCCAGGCCCCCACTCCAACTCCGGGGAAACAGACTCTGCATACCCTAGACCTGTAAACGGGCTCTAGCTTTTATCTAGACCGTACAGTTAATTACAGGAAAAGCACTCAATTGTTGTCTCCTTCCATCCTAACAAGTTAGGACAACCTGGTGGGTAAGCAGGCTCTTTCCTCCTGGTTTGGCGGACTGGCATCTCCTTCTGCTATCAGCAAGGCTGGCATTCCTTTTCAAGACCGTGTAAAAGCACACTCTGTGAGGGCCATGGCGACTTCGGTAGCACACCTTCGATCGGTGCCGCTTCCTGACATCTGCAGGGCTGCAACCTGGAGTTCTCTCCATACCTTTGCAACCCACTATTGTTTGGACAAAGCTGGAAGACAGGACTCCATCTTTCGGCCAAATCTGTCTTGCGTAACCTTTTTCCAACATGATGTACCAACACCCCTTCCACCTTCCCGGTAGGGTGCGGATGCCCTTACCAAATTCCACCCAGTTGTTGTGCCTGTTGCACGTCGTTGGGTGCATTTGGTGCAAGTCAGGACATCCTCAGCTCGGTACTCACCATTGTGAGGACAACCATCCTGCTTGTCCTGTGAGAAAGCAAATGTTGCTTACCTGATGTAACAGGTGTTCTCACAGGACAGCAGGATGTTAGTCCTCACGAAACCCGCCCGCCACCCCGCGGTGTTGGGTTCGTTTTGTTTTTACTTTTTAGGCACTGCCTGTAGCTTTGAAAATCAGACTGAAGGGAGACCCCTGCTGGCTGCAGGGTCAGGTGCCTTGCTGGGCATGCCCAGTAGGGCCAGTCAAAGTTCTGTTTAAACTTTGACAGAAGTTTTCTGTGGTGGGCTCCATCCTCGATGTCACCCATTTGTGAGGACTAACATCCTGCTGTCCTGTGAGAACACCTGTTACATCAGGTAAGCAACATTTGCTATTCCACAGAGGTAATGATGTATCAGAGTTTTCAATGTTACCACCTCTCAGTCACAAACAAGGCAGTCAGTGGACAAAGTGGTGCCCCAGGCAAGGGTTATTTTTTGCAACTGGATGGTCATCCTTCTTGCCCACGCCACCCCATGTAATGGCACTTGCAAAACCAAACCAAAAGAGTACTCAGGGCTAGCAGTTGAAGTGACATTGACCATGATTAACTAGCAAAAAGGCTGTATACCAGGGGTCGGGAACCAATGGCTCGCAGACAAATCTTTAATAAAAAAGTAAAAATGTAACAAAAACCCCCACCCTTCTGATGCCCCCCAAGACCTCAGAAATTAATTTACTACAAACCCCCCCCCCCCCCCCCAAGACCTGCCAAAAGTCCCTGGTGGTCCAGCGGGGGTCTGGGAGCGATCTCCTGGACTTGGGCTGTCGGCTGCCAGTAGTCAAAATGGCGCCGACGGCCCTTTGCCCTCACTATGTCACTGGGGGTCGAACAATGGCGGCGGTAGCCCCTGTGACATATGTAAGGGCAAAGGGCCATCGACGCCATTTGATTACTGGCAGCCGACAGCCCTTTGCCCTTACTATGATCACAGGGGCTACCCGCCGCCATTGGTGTGACCCCAGTGACATAGTTGAGGGCAAAGGGCCGTCGGCGCCATTTGACTACTGGCAGCCGACAGCCCAAGTCCAGGAGATCGCTCCCGGACCACCAGGGACTTTTGGCAGGTCTTGGGGGGTCAGGAGGGTGGGGGGTTGTAGTAAATTAATTTTGGAGGTCTTGGGGGGCATCAGGAGCGTGGGGGGTTTTGTTTAGATTTTTACATTTTTATTAAAGATTTGTCCTGCGAGCCCTGGACCCCCGCTGGACCACCAGGGACTTTTGGAGGTCTTGGGGGGGTCAGGAGGGTGGGGGGTTGTAGTAAATTAATTTGGCAGGCCTTGGGGGGCATCAGGAGAGGAGGGGTTGTAGTAAATTAATTTGATAGGTCTTGTATGGCTCACGGAATTACATTTTAAAATATGTGGCGTTCATGGCTCTCTCAGCCAAAAAGGTTCCCGACCCCTGCCTTATACTGTAGAACAGAGCTTGGAACACTAGGGCCAGAATACAACGTAAGAAAAGCAGGAAAGTTGCCCATCAAGTGGTAATACAATGCCTCCTCTTCATGTAGTATATAGTCAGTTAATCTCCTGCAATGTATTTATATTCTGCTTTTCAGCATTTCAAAGTGGATTACATTCATATACTGTGGGTATTTCCCTGACCCCAGAAGGCTCAGGGTCTAAGTTATGCCTGAGGGTAAAGTGACTTGGTCACAAGAAGTAGCAGTGGGATTTGAACCCTAGTTTCCCCCCTCCTACTGCTTTAAACCACTAAGCTACTCCTCCATGAGTCGAGCACAATAGATTTCTAAGCTTAATTAGATACATAATTCCTGCGCAGTTTCACATGTCTTAACTGCAAAGAAGCACCGAGGAAGGAAGTACAGTTAGTTTACAATCATCATTCCTAAACCTGTGCTTGCAACAAAGAACAATGCTTCTGTAAAATGAAACCTTACTGACGCCTATGCTAGACCCGCCCGATTGACGGCATTCCCAGCGTGAGTTCCCCCCATCATGCAGAAAGGAATCGAGCTCAAGCAAATCTAATTATGAACAGTAAAAGTCCCCCCCCCTCCTTTTCCAGTTGCCAAGTTACGAAGGGCATCGTGAGATTTATTTCATGCATTCCCATTCTCCTATCAATCGAGTATAAAAACAACCGGGAAAAAAACCCCCAAACAAAAACCCAGAAGAGCAAAAAAAAAGGAAACGCCAAGCAGCAGAGAGAGCCACGAGAAGGCAGCTCTGGGCGTGAGCGTCTGTTCCCGGGTCAGGGACGGGCAGCGGGAACAGACGTGGATCGGAGCGGATCCTCCTGCAGCGCGTAACCTGGCGTCGGCAATGCTGCCAATTTAGAGATCTTGTAGCTAGATCTAGCGATTTTTTTTTTTTTAACCAAATGAATATTTTAGAACTGTGATTGAGCGAAGGAGCTAATTCATCTATTTCTGGACAATTTAGTTACCAATCTAACGATTTTTCTCACAGCTCTAAAAACGTCCATCAAGCTCCCTCCTAACAGGAAACCTATCTGAAAGCAGAAACGTGCAAGAGAGTGAAACCTCCTCTGGCTAGAGTGCCTCACGAATGTGCAAGAGAGTGAGCCTTCCTCGGGCTAGAGCGCTGCAGGAGCGTACAAGACAGCGAGTCCTCGGCTAGCCTGCCGTGTTGGATTGTCTTGTCCCCTCCCCCCCCATAGCCCCTTACTCCTCAGAGCAGGATCGGCTGCTTCGGTTCTCTCCCCTATTCATCCCACGCTCGCCACCGGAGAATCTGATGACAGGGCCGAGCTTTCTCAGTTAGAAGAAGTAAGAACAAATCACAGCCAGCAAAAAAAATAAAAAGGAGCTGCAAGAGTTTTATTATCACCTTATAACAAACTGACAGCAACAGCAGAGAGGGAGAGGGTATGTTTTATCGTCAGTAATTATTTTTTTCTGTTGCACTAGTGTTTGTGCAAATATATTTTCTGTGGGCAGGATACAATGTTTGCTGCTATAGTTGTTCTCCTGTTTCTTACAAGATTATATGGAGTTTTTCCAGCGCATTCTGTTGGGAATCTTTGAGTTTGTTAGTTTTGGGAAATGTGCATGCATCTGTGATAATTTTATATATTTTGCACAGTACAGGAGCAAGTGCATTTATGTTTCTGTTTCAATAATAATGAATTGCATGCAAGTCTGGCTCTTCGGAGTTTCCATTTAGTTTTGGTCTACTCTGCATATTTCTGTTTCTAATTTGTATAAACTAATAGAATACCTCACCTTGGCCGCATATACAAAACACAGACAGACCCTCACCAATCAGGGTCTGTCTGTGTTTTGTATATGCGGCCAAGGTGAGGTATTCTATTAGTTTATAGTCTGCATAGGGATCTGCCACAGTCCAGCTTGTTCCGTTTGGTAATCTGCACCTCCTAATAGGAAGTATATTGCTCTTCTAGGGTATGATGCAGTGTTTGCATTGCTGACATTTCCAAGGCTGGGCTGTAGCAGTTTGAGTTCGTACTGGTTAGCTACGTGTTGAAGATGTGGGTTTTTTGTTTTTTGTAGGGTTTCATGTTACTTTCACAGGGCTGATGCAATAAGACACGCATTAAAAACGGGTGCTCGTATTGAGCACACATTTTCCTAACACGTGCATACCCACGGTCCGCTGGGTGCCCGATGCTTATATTTTAATGAGGTGCTGCATTGAAAAGGACACGCTAGGGAAGAATTATGCATCCCTAGCACTCAAATGCATCGGGCGCCCAGGAGACATGGCATTGCGCCAACAATTGCAATGGGCGCTCAATACGAGCGTACCGTTTTAACCCGCTTCAGGTTGATTTTTGGGACATGCAATATTCATGCACAATAGCAAGGGGGCACAATCGGGCTGGAGTGTGTCTATTGGGCATGGTATATTATGCGTCCAGAATTTTTTTTCATCAAGATGTTACATTATATACCTTTATTCTTAAACACCACAAGCAGCAGGTGTTTAAGAATAAAAGAGAGAACCACACAGGACACCATATTTTTTTAAATTTCTCCTGGCCCTTGAACTCACGATTGATTTAAAACGCCAGCTCCAGGGCTGGAAGTTAAATTTTGCTGCGTTAAAAAGCATGTGTTGGGTACCTAGCGAATTTTCTGCATGGGGGGGGGGGGGGGTAAATAGCTAAGAGCCTCATCTGCATGGAATTTACATGTGATAAGCGCTATTGGCTATGTGTTTGGGCATGTATACTTGGACGCACTGATCTTATTCCATCGGGTGCTAGTCTAATGAGTCCAAAGCATTGCGTCCATCTGTGCGATAGGCTGAGCGCACTTTATTGCATTGGCTCAACAGTGTCCTCGTAGTGAAGGTTTAGAACGCCACACATCAAAGTAGGCTTCCTCCTGTTGTTGCCAGATTTGTCCTTCAGTTGCCAAGTGGGTAATCATTAAAATAAGCAACCCCCCCCCCCAATCTATCCCCTCGCAAACCTCCACTCTTCTTCTTCTCTCCCCTCTCTTGCACAAGTCTTTACTTCCTTCCCACACCCCCACCCCCCTCTCATAGACTTTCACCGCCATCTTCCTCTCTTCTTCCTTACTTCTGTTTTATGTGGAGAAGATGCTGGAGATGATCTTGGTCTTGTCTGTTGAAGGAACATGGTGGTGGCAGTGTGTCAGTGAGAGAGTGCGTGCTCACAGTTCCTGCAATCCAGCCCGTCTTCGCTGGTTTCCTTTCAAATGTGAAGCCCATGCGTGAGGAGAAGCGGGAGGAGCCGAAGCCTGCATGTTAGGTGGATGTGGGGCTGCCATTGGGACTGTGAGCATGCAGTGGTTCACAGTTCATATATGACCTGCTGCCACCGCTGTCCTCTCTTAGCAGCTAGGCCTCACAGCCAACCCTAGCACCTTTCCACTTCAGGGAAGTATACTGTGGCAAGCAGAGAAGACTCGGATTGTAGTTAATAAATACCGACAAAGCCAATCTATAAACCAAAAAACCCCTCCCAAACCCAGAAGAGTAAAAAAAGGAAATGCCAAGCAGCAGACACACCTCTAGTTGTGTCTGATTTATAGAAAGTTTGGGTGTGTAACCCAAACTTCCTTTTTGTCCTGTTGATCAGCCCACTGTATGCCAGTAAGTGGAGGCAAAGAATTTCATCAACATTACTTATGTTACTCTTGCTATATATATTCTAGGATAGCTGGAAGGTTCTTCAGTAATTCTCTGCCTCCAGCTAGGTGGTGGTAGGCTAGGGATAGCTGAGAATTACAAAAAAAAGGGAGAGAAGAGATTAGATAAGAAAGGCAATAGCCAGTCAAAGATCCTCTCCTCATTCCTTTCCAAGAATAAAGTACAGTGAAAAAGGTCAGGTAAAAAAACAAAATTGGGCCTAGTTCTCTGGAAACCACGGTCTGCATAGGACAGTTCTGGAAGGGGGAGAGACCCACTCAAAGGGAGCGAAACCAAAAGGAGCCCCCTTCAGTGGCTTGACGCATGGCCAAGAAAAGCCAAAACTGTGCTCAATGTAGGGTAAAGAGTCAAAGCACCATCATGGGCTCATTCTGCCCCCATTGTGATGGCATGAATCTCCAGAATGGAGACAGCTGCAGAAGGGATGGGAACAGGGGAAAAGTGGGTTGCAGGCAGTTGCATCGCCGACACTGGCTCAGCAGGAGCCGGGACATAGAGCAGAGTGCTCGACATGGGAGGACACAGCAGAGCACCGGTAGGTCCTAGTGGTGTGTTAGATACATCAGGGACCAGGAATAAATTAGAGGCAGTGCAGGAAATGGGATTTTCCCCTGAATCTTTTATTTTAATGCATCAAGCCTATAATGAGGAATTCATTATAATGAGAGAGAGGGGGGGGGGGGGAATTACAAGTCTAAAAATGAGTTCTTTGGACTGGAAGCATGGAGGTTAAAATGTAATGAAACACGATGATTTATAATGTGCTGATTTATCATGTATTAGTTTATAATGTGCTGATTATTAAGTATTAGCTGTTAGATATTTTCTCTGTAATAAGTGATCTTGACTTAATGTGTCAAATTTGTTTTCCAATATTATGAATGTTACTTTGTAAACCGTTGTGATATTGATTTGGAATGACGGTATATAACATTTTTTAAATGCTTCTTAAATAATAAAATAAAAGGAGAAATTACTACTTGCCTGATAATTTCCTTTCCTTTAGTGAAGGGTAGGTCCAGCAAACTAACAGCTAAAGGAGCCACTTATCAGTTATCAACGGAGAGCAGGAATCATACTCTGCATCGCTCACCCTAAGAAGGCTAACCACAAAATCCAAATCTGACAGCCAAGGGCGGGTCTGGGATTGACCTACCTTTCACGAAAGGAAAGGAAATTATCAGGTAAGTAGTAATTTCTCTTTCCTTAGCTTCCGGGTTGGTCAGTCCCAATGAGTGGGATGTACAAAAGCTAATCCTGAAAAGAACGGGAGGCTGCCAACGGCCCAGTGAAAACCACCTGTGCAAAAGCAGCATCCTCCCTAGCCCTAACATCCAAGTCTAATGCTTGAAGAAGGTGTGCAAAGATGACGATGTTTGCTGCTCAGCAAATTTCAGCAGGCGACAAACAAATGAAGCTCAGCCCACGATACCGCCTGTGAGAGGTGATTTATAATCATCGGTCTTTAAAAAAAAAACCTCCAACCTCCAAAACTTTTTTTTTTTTTTTTATCATTTTTCATTTTCTTAAAACTTGTGCATTGTAGTGCAATTGTAACAAAAATTGATTGTTCAGAATTTATGATAGTATCCTCCAGATGCGATAATAATTTTGACTTATCTGAATCAAGCATTAAATAATGCTATGGTCATGCCGGATGTGTACTGGATTCGTTCATTATTCTTTAAGCCGACATCAGCTAATGTTTCACCGTGAGGCTGCTTCAAGGCAGTTACTATATGAATGAAAAATGTACAATAGAAGGTGGAGGTGAGACCAGCTTACAAATTACCTGCGGAGGTTGAACGGGGCACGAGGAATTTTCCTGGCCCAGTCAGGGCCTCTGAAAGTGCTCGTCCGGGACCAGAGTGGGAAGTATAAGACCGGCCCTCCCCGCGGTGCATCACAGCCGCCGGCGTGTTGCCCAAGCCGCGCACGGCTTTGTTCTAGCTTTTATAATAACCAGGGACTCTTATACATCTCCATCTCTGGTAAGCAAATAATTGAAATAATTTTAAAAATTTCTAGTACTTAAAGATATAATTATTTCCCTCACCTTATGCCTCCCTTACTAAGGGTCCAAGGTTTTGCAACCTAAAAAACTGCTATATTGTGTGAAGCCCAAGTTGTTTTGGAAGATTTTGAGTTTAAAATGCCTCATAGTGTCAGAAAAAGAAGGGCAAAGGAGAAGGCTTGCCCTGGAGCCTTTTTTAACCCCGAATTATCTGGACCAATGAATGCACACATACGACATGGAGGAGCTGAATCGGGAGTGCAGTCGCTGAGGTAGGGAGCTTCAGAATGTTCTCAAGCTCCAGTGCCTGACTCTGACATCTCACTTCGCCTGATTTTGAGAGTGGCGCTGGAAAAACCTACTACACTTACGGCCCCAGATATGGAGTCGGCTTTACTGCAAGCCGAAGTTGCTTGCAGTTTTGAAGGTCTACTAGGGTCTCCTAAACAGGGAGAACAAATTGAAGATGCTTGGAAATTGCTTCCCAGCGAGTTTGCCAGCAGTCCAGCGAAGGGGGAACAAGGATTAGTTACTGGACTTGACTCTTCAACTCCTTCTGATATTAATCCTTCTTATTCATTTAAAACAAAAAGTAGAAGTGACTTTAGAATATTTATGGACTGCAATAGAGGGCTTGGGAAACCTAATAGCTAATAAAATTCTTCCTATAAGGGGTATTGTTCAAGATCATGAATTAATACTATCAACCATGGAGAAAACCTTAAAGAGTGTTACCATACAGAATACAGAAATTAAAGTTCTCTTGAGTTCTAATAAAGAATCTCAAGATTATATGATGAGAGATAATATAAAAATGTTAAATAAGTTGGAGAGTATGGAAAATCTATTAAAAACAAGGAATTTGAGATTTGTTAATTTCCCTAAGTTAGCTCATATATCTCCAAAAGAGATGTATAGAAAATACCTAATTGAGATACTAAAGGTACCAGAAGGAAATATACCCCTGGTGGTGAGAGTTTTTTACTTGCCGCTGGCGAAAAAAGGATCAGAAAGAAAAATGGAGGGAGGGAATAGAGGAGAAGGTCAAGAAGTTAATAAAGGGATTCCATTATTAAATGTGACGGAGCTGCTAGATACTTCGGACTCTAGTTAGCTGAACCTAGCACCATGATAGTAATGATTACATTGGAAATAGACAAAGAGTGAATATTCAGACTGTTTTTTTAAATATTGACTATATACATTTTTTAACATGCAGGTGAGGATATACCCTGATGTGTCAAGAATGATGCAGAGAAAAAGGAAGCAATTTTTGCTTCTAAGATCACAGGTCCAACAAATAGGAGCGAGTTTTCTACTGAAATTCCCCTGCAGGTGTCAAGTTGGATATAAAGGGTCAATCTATCTCTTCTTCCTCCCATCATAGTTAGTTCAGTTTCTTTTTGATAACGACAGAGTACAAGAAGGGGTAAAGGATTAAAATCCAGTTATATACATGGCCCCCAATAGGCTGTGACTATCTCTCATGTAGTAATGCTCCCCCCTTTTAGCAGTTTGAAAGGTATTGTTTTCTTAAATATTACTTATTAAATGTTAACGTTAGAATGATGGTCCCTTAATAAGTATTTTAGAATAGAGGATCCTAGGTTCTGAAACATAATGTTGTGATTGGGATTTGTACAGTTTTCTCAAGGAGTTTTGCTAATAGTGGGGATTCGAGATTGGGTGATAATTGTTTAAAATGTCAGGGTCAAGATTATCTTTTTTTAAAATTGGCTTAATCACAGTTGTTTTCAAAGTATCAGGGACATGTCCTTCAGATAATGATAGATTAATTATTTCCGTGATTGGTGTACTAATTACTTCTTTTATTGCTTTCAAAGATTGAGTAGGTATGCTGTCAAGAGGATGATTTGCTGGATTTATTTATTTTATTTATTTATTTATTTAGTGTTTTTTTTATACCGGCATTCACGATAGGCATCACATCATGCCGGTTTACATTAAACAAGGGGTGAGTAAAATTAGAAAATACAATAAAAAACTTTGACAAGTGCAAAACTGGAAGTGTTGCAGTTACAATAAAACAGGGATGTACACACATGAGAGCCGAAGAAAATAGGCAATAGGAAATTACTGATTAGAGAAAGTATTTCTGTTGTGTCTTAAAATGGTCTGTGATTAAATTATCAATTTTATCGGTGAAGAATTTTGCAATTTCATCACATCTGATTTCTGATAACGGGTTCTTGTCGTTATTTTTATTATTAAGTTCTTAACAATAGCAAATAAGGTTCTAGGGTTGAATTTTTGTATTTTATTTGTGTAAAAATCTTTTTTTGTGTTATTGATAAACCTTTTATAGTAGGTTAAATAGGACCGGTATGCAGTAATGGCAGAGATATTTTTATGTTTTCTCCAAACTTTTTCCCAAGTTCTCTTTTGGCATCTCTAATTTTGGAATTATACCAGGGATTTTATCTATGAGAGTCTTTTAATATTTTTGTACGCACAGGATTTAGATTATCCGCTAGCAATCTGGTCACACTAAACCAGGAATTGGTCGCTTGTTCTGAGCTTGAAAAGTCTGTTCTGAAACTCAGATTGGAGCTGGACCAAGTTCTTCCAAATTAAATGGTGGACGAAAGGAGGAGGTTACAGGATCAGTGTTTATTGGACATGTGTTTGAGTTAAGAAACATGTTAGCTTGAATCAGAAAGTGATCTGACCATGGGAAACATATAGAAACATAAGAAACATAGAAATGACGGCAGAAGAAGACCAAACGGCTCATCCAGTCTGCCCAACAAGCCATGTATTTTTTTTTCCTTTCCCCTCTCTTTCATACTTGTTACGCTTGGCTTCTAGTACTCTCTAGTTCTATTTCCCCTCCTCCCCACTATCAATGTAGAGAGCAGCACTGGAACTGCATCAAGTGAATATCCGGCTCAATTAGGGGTAGTAACCACCGCAATAAGCAGGCCACACCCCTGCCCCTGTCCACCCAGACTATGCAATCCACATATAGATCCTCCCTTCCTCATTCCCCCTGCCGTTGAAGCAGAGAGCTACACTGGACATGCATTGAAAGTAAAGTATCTGCCCAGCTACACCTCGCTTCCCTGTGAATACAAATTTATTTTTTTTTCTTCCACATTACCTCTTGCCGTTGAAGCCCAGAGCAGTGATGGAGTCTCATCAACCGTGTGTATGTACACTGAACAAGGATATTATCTCCAGGTAGTAGCCCCCATTTCCACGAGCCACATTAACAAACAAATATTGAACAAGCCTAGTAATTGGCAATACCTATAGCCTATGACCTCACCGGTAATTTTACATACTCTTACCCACCCCTGGTTTTTTTTTTATTATTATTTGGGAGATGGTAGCCCTCCATCCTTCCGCTCCGTGAAGGTGGTATACCATTGGCATCCCGCTCCGTGAATGCCACTCCATCCTTCCGCTCCGTGAAGGTGGAACACCGACCACTGACCACTGTTGAGTAGTGGGGGATCTGAATGTGACATTGCAATTAATAAAAATGAGATCTAATGTATGTAAAGCAATAAAAGCATCAATCACAATTTTATAAATGACTCCTCAAAATGGACATTTTATTGTGCTGTATTATTTACTGCATGCAAGCCTGAACATGCAAACGTATCAACTTCACAAGGAACTATGGTATTGTCATGGTTGTGACAGAGATTTTAGGAACATGCCCTGTCTTGTGAGACCATTGTGCTCTTTGTGATATCAAATTATGTTTTGTCCCAAAGGAGAACATTGAAGCAATCAAACTTGATCAGGATGAGAGGTTTAGCAAAGGTCATAAAGTTGCTGGCACAAGGGAAAATCATCAGTTCAAGCCCATTGATGCAACTAAAATTTGCATTAGCAAAATTTCAAATGACATTACCTCATTTCAAGCATTCTAGAACATGAATGTAGAAATTTTCCTGCCCTTCAAATATCCAGCTTCCAACTTTGTCAGTATTTAGCTTGCATCTACGATAAATCCTGGTGGATTGGCCATACATGCAAAGTCTCAACTGAGGAACGTGATGTTTTGGAAAATTTCTTGCACCACCCTTGATGCACCCATAACAACTTCATCAGGTAGCAGTACATTTATTCACAAGCCACTTTTCACATATTAATGGGACATTCAAAAGCATGTGCAAGGCAGGAAAAATCACTAAGTGAAATTTTGTGAAGTCTGCAGTTTAAGCAATTCTCATATGTTGTGCCTTGGCTTTTTTTGTTTTGTGCTTAAATAAAAGCTTGCAAACCTGTGGCTGGTACCTTGTCTGGCTGTTTGGAGTGGCCCCTAGACGATGGGGTTGTCACTTTTGCTGAATTGGCAGTGGCTCAGCCACCACTGACCAATGCAAGGTAACTAATCTGCATACAAAGGTTTGCCCTAACTTTGATGACTATTTATGAAAATATGTCTAAACAAATGTGTCAAAGTTAAGTGTGACACTAAACTGAGCTGCATTGTAAAATTTCACATCTCTAGCTCATTTGCATGTTTCACAGTTGGATGCCAAAGATGGCTCTTTTTAACATACTACATTCACACATGCAAATGATGCTTGCCTTTGGGACTGTAATTCTGACCAAAGCAAGGCTGGGTCCAAGACGAAACGGTGACTTTTTGTAGCAAAAGTTGCTCTTTCACATGACATTAGAAAGAAAAAATTAAAACTACACAGTAGAGATATATGCACTCAAAAAATGGTGAGAATTTGCATAAAAAACTGACATCTTTATGTAACTATATCGTTGCTTCCAGTTAGCTGCAAAGCCTCCTAGTGAAAATCCTAGATGTACGTCCATGGGCCATGACTACTGATCCATTATGGCCTGATTGAGTATACATCGAGAGCAATGAGGATCAAAGTAGGCCTTAAATTTCTTTGTAAATTTTTCACGTATTTTGCTGGCCCATAAAGGCAAGCACATGTTAGGTTCCAAACTTTGCAAAGGAACTTAGCACCAGAGGTTGTAATAATCCACAAAATTTCAAGGCCCCTACAGCAGTTGTTTGGCTGCAGTGCCCGGAGAAAATGGCCATTTTGTATCACGCGGAGCACAATATTCTAAGAGTGACCTTTGTTTCAGCTGCCTCTCTCTCTTGAACCAATACAGATCCAGCTGAAAGATTTGGCATAGTTTTGTTTGACACCTTAGTGAACATCCACAGAAAATGTTATTCAGTTTGAAGGAGGGTCGAGTGTGGATGATTTTCTAATTGGTCCACTTGACACGGAATGTCTCCTAAGTTAATTGAGCAAAGAGAGAACCTCTGTAACCAGAAATCCGTCTCTCATATGTCCAAATTAATTTCTCCAATGACAGATTCCCTAGCATGGCCCATTCCAAGTCTATCCATACCTTGATTTAACTTATAATGCCATTCTAGTACTGCTCCTAATTGAGAGGCTGCAAAATACAAACAGTAATTTTCAGAACCTCCCAAACCACCCAGATATTTAGGGTTGGTATAAGACTTCCCCTGCCACTCTTAGAGGCCTTCTCTTCCATATAAAACAAAGAATCTTCCTCTGCCAGCTTCTTAATATTCCCATTGGGACAGAAACCAGGAGTGTTTGAAACAATAGCAGAATCGTGGCAGAACATTCACCTTGATGGCAGAAATTCTACCCAACCAAAGACAGATGAATTTGCTCCCACCTCTCCAGATCATTGAAAATGTCTTTATCTAAGATACTATAATTAAAAATCAGATAATTTCTCCAAGACTGCCCCCAACCAGATCCCAAGGTACTTCACACTCTTTTGCCCATTTAAAAGACGACCTCCTTCATAAATTATCCACCCTTTTTTTCTTCTAGGGTTAAATTTAAAACCTCGGATTAATCTTCAGTAACCTTATTACCTGATATCCCACCAAATTTTCTTATTTCATCTAGAAGAGTGTCAAGCCGAAGTCTTTGGATCTGTAACTGTGAACATCAGTTCATCGGCAAACAGTGTCATTTTACATGCATTTCGCACCACCCTCACACCCCTAATGGAATCATCCCCTCTAATTTTTTCAGCAAATGGCTCTAGTGATAATGCAAATAACAGTGGTGGCAATGGGCAACCCTACCTCATATCTCTGTAGAAGAATCTGTTCTTAAGAAGAACATGCCCATGCTGGGTCAGACCAAGGGTCCATCAAGCCCAGCATCCTGCTTCCAACAGTGGCCAATCCAGGCCATAAGAACCTGGCAAGTTACCCAAAAATTAAGTCTATTCCATGTTACTGTTGCTAGTAATAGCGGTGGTTTATTATCTAAGTTCAACTTAATTAATAGCAGGTAATGGACTTCTCCTCCAAGAACTTTATCCAATCCTTTTTTAAACACAGCTACACTAACCTGCATTAACCACATCCTCTGGCAACAAATTCCAGAGTTTAATTATGTCGTTGAGTAAAAAAGAACTTTCTCTGATTAGTTCAAAATGTGCTACTTGCTAACTTCATGGAGTGCCCCCTAGTCTTTCTATTATCCAAAAGAGTAAATAACTGTTTCACATTAACCCGTTCTAGACCTCATCATGATTTTTAAACACCTCTATCATATCCCCCCTCACCGTCTCTTCTCCAAGCTGAAAAGTCTAACATCTTTAGTCTTTCCTCATAGGGGAGCTGTTCCATTCCCCTTATCATTTTGGTAACCCTTCTCTATACCTTCTCCATCACAACTATATCTTTTTTGGAGATGCGGGCGACCAGAATTGTACACAGTATTCAAGGTGCGGTCTCACCATGGAGCGATACAGAGGCATTATGACATTTTCCGTTTTATTCACCATTCCCTTTCTAATAATTCCCAACATTCTGTTTGCTTTTTTGACTGCCGCAACACACTGAACCGACGATTTCAATGTGTTATCCACTATGATGCCCAGATCTCTTTCTTGGGTGGTAACTCCTAATATGGAACCCAACATTGTGTAACTATAGCATGGGTTATTTTTCCCTGTATGCATCACCTTGCACTTATCCACATTAAATTTCATCTGCCAGTTTGATGCCCAATTTTCCAGTCTCAGAAGGTCTTCCTACAATTTATCACAATCTGCTTGTGATTTAACTACTCTGAACAATTTTGTATCCTCTGCAAATTTGATTACCTCACTCGTCATATTTCTTTCCAGATCATTTTATAAATATATTGAAAAGTAAGGGTCCCAATACAGATCCCTGAGGCACTCCTGTCCACTCCCTTCCACTGAGAAAATTGTCCATTTAATCCTACTCTCTGTTTCCTGTCTTTTAGCCAGTTTGCAATCCACGAAAGGACATCGCTACCTATCCCATGACTTTTTACTTTTCCTAGAAGTCTCTCATGAGGAACTTTGTCAAACGCCTTCTGAAAATCCAAGTATACTACATCTACCGGTTCACCTTTATCCACATGTTTATTAACTCCTTCAAAAAAGTGAAGCAGATTTGTGAGGCAAGACTTGCCTTGGGTAAAGCCATGCTGACTTTGTTCCATTAAACCATGTCTTTCTATAGGTTCTGTGATTTTGATGTTTAGAACCCTTTCCACTATTTTTCCTGGCACTGAAGTCAGGCTAACTGGTCTGTAGTTTCACGGATCGCCATTGGGGTTACATTTGCTATCCTCCAGTTTTCAGGTACAATGGATGATTTTAATGATAGGTTACAAATTTTTACTAATAGGTCTGAATTTCATTTTTTAGTTCCTTCAGAACTCTGGGGTATATACCATCCGGTCCAGGTGATTTACTACTCTTCAGTTTGTCAATCAGGCCTACCACATCTTCTAGGTTCACCGTGATTTGATTCAGTCCATCTGAATCATTACCCATGAAAACCTTCTCCAGTACGGGTACCTCCCCAACATCCTTTTCAGTAAACACCATAGAAGCAACATATAAAAAAATGGCTATGTTTTTATCCATTATCAAACAACTGTTAACTCACATTAGACTCATATTAAACATTTCCAAAACTGAGATCATAGTTTAAATAGAAAATTGACTTCATCTCTCCTGCCACCATTAAAAACAGAAGACCTAAAAACTGAAATTTATCCAGTATCTTACGCAAGGGACCTGGGAATAATGATAGCGAACTGAATTTTAAGACACATCGCCACAGAAATCAGAGTCTGGTTACTATTAACTTTAAGAAGGCTAAAACCCTTTCTTAACCCACTGATTTTAGAACTGTATTGCAGCTTCTCATTTTTGCCATTATTGACTACTGTAATTCTCTCTACTTGGATTACCTTTATCTACAATTCAACCACTACAAATATTGCAGAACTAGCAGCAAGAATCCTAACTGATACCAATAAGCAAGAACATATCATGCCAGTTTTGATATCCCTGCACTGGCTCCCCATAAAATTCAGGATAGAATATAAAATCCTAACAATTACCGTATTCACAAAATTATTTACGGAGAACAGAAAGACTGGCTCAACACGGCAATTAAAATTCATGTACCTTATAGGAATCTACGCTCTGCTAATAAAGGTCTATTATCTATTCCATCAGTACGCTTGGCACAGCTATCGCAAGTAAGGGAACATGCAATATCTCTTGCAAGTCCAAAAATTTGGAACTCACTCCCCATAGAAACACGCCTACAGCCAAATTTAAAAATATTTTAAAAAGAGGTCAAAACCTGGCATTTTAGGAAGGTTTTTATTGATTCCCATTGAGTCACTCGTATGCCCCAACCTGCTATCTCTTATGTTTTAATATTATATCATTTAGTAAGCTCCTCCTCACCTCAAGCTCCCAAATACAATTTTAATATATTTTTATTCTTATTGTACTAATAGTGAGTTATATTATGTTGTTGTACATTTATTTTAATATTTTATGTTTACTTTGTTATTTTATTGTAATTTATTGCTGTTGTAAACCGTTGTGATGGCTACAACCGAATGACGGTATATAAATCAGTAAAGTAAAATAAAAGTATGTTGAAGCAAGATGTGTTGTAAGCTACAAGCATGGTGAGCACAACAAGCCTCATCGCACTGTTAAATTCACATCTCTAGCTCTTTGCATGTTAGACAGCAGGGCGCCAAAGATACCTCTTTTTAACATAGTATTCCCACACATGCAAATTATACATATTGTTGGGGGGCCTTAAATTCTGACCAAAGCAAGATCGGCTCCAAAGTGAAACAGGGCGACTTTTGTAGAAAAAAAGATGCTCTTTTCAAATGACATAAAGAAAAGATTTTAAAACTACACAGTATAGATATTTGTACCTGAAAATTGGCAAAAATTTGAATAAAAAAGTGACATTGTGTCTTTAATGTAATTATATCTTTGCTTCCAGTTGCCTGTAAAGCCTTTAGTGCAAATCTTATATGTAATATGCCATGGGCCATACTGGTCCAGTCAGGGTCTGAATAAAGTAAAGGTCAGGAGCAATGAGGAATCAAAGTAGGCCTTATATTTCTTGTGTAAAATGTTTCACATACTTTGCTGGTCCATAATAAGGGAGGCAGGCTCACGTTATGTTACAAACTTTGCCCTGGGACTTATCACCAAGGGTTGTACCAATCCACAAAATTTCAGGCCCCTGAAGAGGTGTTTGTCGGGCTGCAGCACCTAGACAAAATGGCCATTTTAGGTTGCACTGAGCATAGGTATTCAGAGGTGACCTCCATTCAACTGCTCTAGCTCTCCAACCAATGGAAATCCAGGTGAAAAATGTAGTATGGCTTTGTTTGAGACCCTAGAGAACATCCGTACGAAAATTTGTTCGATTTGGAGGAGGCTGAGCATGGACTCCTGATCCATTTGATATGGAATGACGCTTTAGCAATATGGTTGCAATATAAGAAGAGATTGGTTGGGGATAAACAGTTCTGTCATTATACCTCCTTTTTGTTTAATATGACTTCCA
This sequence comes from Rhinatrema bivittatum, assembly GCF_901001135.1. Lineage (NCBI taxonomy): Eukaryota > Metazoa > Chordata > Amphibia > Gymnophiona > Rhinatrematidae > Rhinatrema > Rhinatrema bivittatum. The sequence continues at coordinate 383,820,012 of NC_042615.1, forward strand.
TCCTGGGGACTTTATTTATTTATTTATTTAAGGTTTTTCTATACCGAGTTTCTTGATACAGATCAAATCAACTCGGTTTACATCGAACAAAAGTTTTAACAATAACATAGCCAATAAACATATTAATATGAGGCAGATAGTGGCAGAGTCAAAAGTTACATTTTAACAAGGGCGAGCAACTGGGGATAGGGAAAACAAAAGTATACAAACAATAGGATACTTTATACAGAGAGTGGGGTGGCTAGTATAGCCAATCTCTAAGGCTACTTCTGAAAATTATGACATCTATGTGAGTTAATGTGAAGCGTAACGAAACAGTACATTAAAGTTCAATGATGTAAATATGGTCTAGGCGCACGGAAAGGCTCGGCCGAACAACTATGTTTTGAGTTTCTTTTTAAAGGTCAGAAGGCAGGTTTCCTGTCGGAGGTCAGAGGGCAGGGCATTCCAGATGGAGGGACCTGCTGTTGAAAATGCCCGCACTCTGAAGTTTAATCTGTGTACCATTTTATTCGGGGGGATGTAAAGCGATCCCTTATAAACGTCCCTTATCGGTCTGGCCATAGTGTGTAGTTTGAGCGGTTGTATCAGGTCAAGAGGGGTCTGATGGTATATGCATTTGTGAATAATTGTGAGTGATTTGTGGAGTATTCTAAAGTTGATTGGGAGCCAGTGTAGATCTTTTAAAATAGGTGTGATGTGCTCTCTCCCGATTGGTGGTTAGTATTCTTGCTGCCACGTTTTGAAGCAATTGGAGGGGTTTGTAGTAGCAGCAGGCAGACCTTGCAGTATAGAATTTGCAATAGTCGACCTTGGAGAAAAGGATGGCTTGGAGAACAGTTCTAAAGTCGTGGTAGTTATAGTAGAGGTTTAAGTTTTTTGAGCACCTGTAATTTATAAAAGCACTCCTTGGTAGTATGGTCTACAAATTTCTTTAAGCTCAGATGGCTGTCAATGATGACTCCGAGGTCTCTAGTGTGAGAGGTATGGATGTTAGCGCACAGCTGTTGTTGGGGTTGACTGACTTCTGGAGTGATAAACAGGAGTTCTGTCTTGGTGGTGTTAAGCACCAGGTTGAGATCTGTAAGGCGACGGTTGATTGTTTGTAAATGGGATTCCCTGTACGTACTAGGATCAGTCCAGACGGTGGGTTATGTCCCCCGTCCAGCAGATGGAGTCAGAGCAAACTTCTGAGGGTGCTGGCATATAAGCTGGTGCAACCCTCCTAGTCCTCAGTATCTCTCTGACTCCAGCAGATGTGAGGAGGGGAACCCGTTGCTTCCCCTAGCTAGTGGTTTTTCCACGCTTTTTCTGTTCTCATATTTCCTTCTTAGGTTGGATCAAGTAGTAAAAAAAAAATAAAATTATATATATTTATTGGGAGATTTTATTGTGAGTAGTGAGGAGGCTTGTGCTTGCCGCGCTAACGCTTGCTAGCTGGACTGCCTCTGTGGTAATTTCTTCATTTCTCCTCTCGCTCGCTCTCCCTTTCTGCTTTCCCTTCGCTTCACAGCCATTTTGGGGGAAAGTTTGGTACAGCTTGAGGTGGTGGTTGGACCCAAACACTTGGCCCAGGGTTGCCCGCTGGAGACTCCGGACTGGATAGTAGTCCACTACCGATGCCAGCCTGTCCGGTTGGGGGGCAGTCTGCCTCAGGAGCTCGGCTCAGGGTCAGTGGACAAGGAACAGACGACATGGCCGATCAACCGCCTGGAGACCAGAGCGATGCGTCTGGCGCTCATGCATTTCCTGCCCTTAGTCAGGGGTCAGTCGGTCTGCGTCCTCTCGGACAATGCAGCTACGGTGGCTTACATCAATCGGCAAGGGGGCACCAGGAGTTCCGTCAGGTAGCCCTCGAAGCCGCTCGTCTGATGTCGTGGGCGGAACGGTTCCTCGTTCGTCTGGTGGCTTCGCACATTGCCGGGGTGGACAACATTCAAGCGGATTACCTGAGTCGTCAGGGCCCTGGACCCCCGGAGAGTGGGCTCTCTCTCCGATGCGATGGCCCTCATCATGCGGCGCTGGGGGGATGCCCTCCATGGATCTCATGGCAACCGCCTCCAACGCCAAAGCCCCACGGTTCTTCAGCCACAGAAGGGAGCGCGGCGCGGAAGGGGTGGACGCCCTAGTTCTTCCTTGGCCGTCCCGAATTCTTCTCTATGTCTTTCCCCCTTGGCCCCTGGTGGGCAAGGTGCTGAGACGGGTAGAGTTGCATCACGGATCGGTAATCCTAGTAGCTCCGGAATGGCCGCGTCGGCCGTGGTTCGCAGATCTACTCAACATTGCGGAAGACGGTCCTCTTCGGCTCGCACACCTGCCTCGTCCTCCTTCACCAGGGTCCGGTATTTTCGGATCAGGCGGAACACTTCTGCTTGCGGCCTGGCTTTTGAAAGGAGGAGCCTCCTGCGTGAGGGCTACGCAGTCTCCGTGGTAGACACTCTCCTCAGAGCGCGGAAGACCTTGACCTCGGTCGCTTATGTGCGGGTGTGGAAGGTCTTCGAAGTATGGTGTTCTGCACGGGGGGCCCACGCAACAGCGGCCTCGCGGCAGCAGATCCTGGCGTTCCTTCAGAGGGGCTGGAGAAGGGTCTCTCCTACAATTCCCTGCGAGTGCAGGTGTCTGCGCTGGCCTCCTTGGCTCGCTGCTCGGGAAGGCCCGATCCCTCGTCTCATCCGGATATCTCACGGTTCCTGAAGGGAGTCAAGCATCTGCGGCCGCCGGTGCGTCAGCTTTGTCCTTCCTGGAACCTTAATCTGGTGTTGCGGGCTCTAGCGGAATCTCTTTTCGAGCCTCTGCATCAGTCCTCCCTCAAGGATCTCACTCTGAAGACGATTTTCTTGGTGGCCATAGCCTCGGCGAGGCGCATCTCGGAGCTCCAAGCTCTCTCATGCAGGGAACCTTTCCTTCGGTTCTTGGATTCGGGAGTCTTCATCCGGACAGTCCCCTTCGTTCCTGCCCAAGGTGGTCTCGGCGTTTCACTTGAACCAGGTGGTAGAACTTCCGTCCTTCCCACCGGACGCCCCTAAATCTCTCGGGCGCCTAGATGTGAAGCGAGTCTTCTTGCGCTATTTGGAAGTGACGAATGGTTTTCGAGTTTCCGATCATCTTTTTGTTCTCTGGTCCGGGAACAGAAAGGGGACAACAAGCGACGAAGACCACCATTGCGCGCCTGGCTCAAGGAAGCGGTGGCTTCGGCGTACATCGGCTCCGTAAGGATCCTCCGATAGGAATCAAGGCTCATTCTCTGAGAGCAACAGGCCACTTCCTGTGCGGAGTCGCCAGCCACGTCTCCGTTCAGGAAATCTGTAGGGCAGCGACCTGGAAATCTTTACACAACGTTTTCCAGGCACTACCGGCTCCATTTGCCGGCAGCGGAATCAGGCTCCTTCGGGACAGGGTTATCCGAGCAGGGTTCTCAGGACCACCCGGTTTAGGGAAGCTTTGGTACATCCCACCGTCTGGACTGATCCTAGTACGTACAGGGAAAAGAAAATTATTTCTTACCTGCTAATTTTCGTTCCTGTAGTACTAAGGATCAGTCCAGACGCCCGCCCTGGTCGTGATTGGATCTGGGGGTATACCTGCTCGAAACCGCTCTCTCCTGTCCTATTGATTAGCCTTCTTCTTTGGGGCTAATTGTCTGCATGTATTTGTTTCAGTTGTCAGTTCTCTTGGCAAGTTGTTCTGGTTCACAGTTTTTACAGTTTTTACAGTTTGACGTTGTAGATATGCTTGATCCATCCTCCTCGGTCTGTCCAGTTTTTTCTGACTTGGCTTTGATATTCTCGATACTGAGGACTAGGAGGGTTGCACCAGCTTATATGCCAGCACCCTCAGACGTTTGCTCTGACTCCATCTGCTGGACGGGGGACATAACCCACCGTCTGGACTGATCCTTAGTACTACAGTAACGAAAATTAGCAGGTAAGAAATAATTTTCTTATCCCATAACTTGATTGCAGAATCCAAAGAGCCAGTGATGGGAATCAAAATTTGAACGTCGTCTGCGTAAATATAGAATTTCAGTTTTAATGTTGTGAGTAGATGGCAGAGGGGGAGGAGGTAGATGTTAAACAGAGTGGGAGATAGTGAGGAGCCCTGGGGGACTCCGAATGGAGAATTGGTGTGGGGAGATTCCTTGTTATTGATTTTAACCTTATACGCCTCTATTACTTAGGAATGAGTTAAGCCAACTGAGGGCGGCTCCTGTGATTCCTATATCTGAAAGACGGTTTAATAGACAGGCGTGGTTACGGTGTCGAACGCTTCGGAGATATCGAGCAGAGCTAACAGGAAGGAGCATCCTTTATCAAGGCCCAGGTATGCCTGATTCTAAAAGTGAGATGAGGAGGGATTCAGTGCTGTGTTCTTTCCGGAATCCATATTGCGATGGGTGGAGAATTTTGTGTTCTTCCAAGTATTTGTTAATTGATTATTTACCACTTTCTCCATGATCTTGGCTAGAATGGCAGATTGGATAAGGTCGATAATTATTGGGGTTTGTCCGGGTCCAGGTTTGGTTTTTAAGTATGGGTTTAAGGGTGGCCAATTTGAGAGTGTCTGGGAAGATTCCCTGTGAGAGAGAGCAGTTGATATCTGCTAGATGTTTGGAAATGGACTCCGGTACTTGAAGCAGTAGTTTGGATGGAATTTGGTCTAGCGGGTGAGTAGAGGGTTTTCATTCTTTTAGCAGGGTTTCAACCTCTGTGGTGTAAGTGGGCTCAAAGGAATCCAACACTACATCCGAATTGTGGTGGTGGGCAGGTACTGAAGATGGTGTGTTAGGTTTAGAGGGTAATCTAGCCAGCGTATTGGAGATTTTATTCTGGAAGAACATAGCTAAATCATTGGTTTTTGATTGGGCTAGATCATCTGGGATTGATGAGTTGGTAGATTTAGTGAGATCCGAGAAGTAAGAGAAGAGCGCTTTGGCATCGAAAATCATATCATGGATATGGTGGGCGTAGAAGTCTCTCTTCGATCGTAGAGTCGCAGTTCTGTAGTAGTGGAGCACGGTTTTGTATATGGCTAGTGAATGGGGGTTGGGGGAGATCCGCCACAACTTTTTTTTGTCTCGGGCTTTGTTTTAACTAGCGGAGATCCTTTGTGAACCATGGTTGTTTGTTTTTCTGAGTCGGGTTGATATTCTTTGTTGAAATTGGGCATAATTTATTAGCTATATTTTCCGTGATATTTTGCCAGGAGAGTATGGCTATATTGGGGTTTGAAAGATCCAGATTGGGAAGTTCTATGATCAGAGAATTGCTGAGGGCTTCTGATGGGCAGGGTTTCCTATAGTGCAGGGTGGTGAGCGGAGGGGGTGCAGGAGGTCTCGTTGTCGTTTTGAGAGTGGATGTAATCATAAAATTGTCTGACCATGGTACTGGTAGGCATAAAGGGTGGTGAGAGTTGTATGAGACTGGCATTTGTGAAGATGAGGTCAAGTGTATGACCTGCCTTATGAGTGGGATGGTTGAGTTGAGTGAAGCCCATGTCCGTGAGGGAAGATAGAAGTGCTTCGCAATTAGAAGATAAAGGGTTAGCGTCAATGTGTATATTAAAGTCCCCAAGAATGATGGCTGGTGAGTCCAGGGTTAGGTATTTAGCTATGATTCTACTAAGGTGAGGCGTCCGAGTCTAGCAATCCAGGGGTGGCGTATATGAGGAGAATTTGGAGGGATTTGATTGCCGCGGCTTTCTACTGAAGGGGTCTGGGTATTGAAAGACTAGAGAAAATTTGGGATGAAAGGGCAGTTTGCTCTTTTGAGGCACTGCAGCATATATATCCATTAGAGGAAAAGAATAGATTCCCATATTTACAATTGAAAATTATAGCTGACTTTCAGAAGAGTGAGACCGTTTTTTGAAGTCTTTTGCGCTGGTGCAGACAAGGTGGATAAAATGATTTCCAAAATATATGGGTTGTTAATAATAAGAGAAATGGAGCAAAAACTGAAACATTAACTGGGAGAGAGATTGTCATGACAATATTGAAGATACTGTTTGGGATTTCCGACATCATTTAACGGGGAGAAGTTCCGTTTCCTCATTGTTAGTGGGAACGGATATAAGATACTCTACAGGTGGTATCTAACACCGTCAAAATTAGCGAAGATATGTGCGCAGTGTCTGACCCTTGCTGGCGTAATTGTGGGAGAGGGGTAATTTCTATCCCATTTGGTGGGAATACAGAAAAGTGGATTTTGCAAAAGTGGATATTGCAAACCTGGATAATAAAAGTAAATTTAAAAACAAAAAGATACCAAAATAAAATGGTCCCACTGTGGAGGATCATCAAGCTGTGTAACAGTAAGGGGCAGATTTTAAAATCTGCATTCGGATGCAGATTTGTTCGCGCAACCTGGCGTGAACAAATCTACGGCCGATTTTATAACATATGCGCGCTGCCGTGCGCAAGTTATAAAATCCAGGGTTGGCGCATGCAAGGGGGTGCACAATTGTGCAACTTGCGTGCGCCGAGCCGTGCAGGCTGCCACCGTTCCCCTCCAAGGGCTGCTTCGAAATCGGAGCGGCCTCGGAGGGAACTTTTCAACCGCTCCCCCCCACCTCCCCTCCCTTCCCCTATCTAACCCACCCCCCAGCCCTAACTAAATCCCCCTGCGTACCTTTGTTTCAAAAGTTATGCCTGCCAGCGCGCGAACCTCCGGCACGGCCGCAATGCCAGAGGACTCGGGAACGCCCCTGGCCCCGCCCCCGGACTGCGTGCAGGGGCAGCTTTTCGGGGGTTACGTGTGTATCCCTTTGAAAATCTACCCCTAAGTGTGCTCTTTGAACGTGGGAAAATGCTACCTAAATCATTCACTTTTTTAATGAAAAAATTAGCAGTCTTTCTCACTTTTGTGGGTGAAGATAAGACTCCGTTTTACTCTTAATTTTGAAAAATGTTTTGTTTAGGGCCTTAACCGTAGCAAAAAATTATCTTGAATTATAACCATCCACAAAAATTTTAGAGGTAATATATTTTTTTGTTTAATTAACAGTTTTCCTGTTTATGTCCAACTGATTTCTATAAGCAATTGAGCATAAAGTAGTGTGGTTTTTTCTCCATTTTCATTCTGCTCTATGATAGGATCTTTTGGTTTCCAGAAGATCAGCTATATATCAAGGCAATTTCTTCTTCATTTGCTGCACACATGATTTTATAAAGTGGGCGGGTACCAAATTAGTAAACCAGCTTCCCTAAAAAAAAAAAACCAAAAAAGGCTAATGGAATTCAGCTCTCAGCTTTATTGAGCAAGTTAATGTTTTATCTTTTCTGCTAAAAGTGCATTGTGTGTGATATGGCTGGAATTCAAGAGCTTGGAAAAATGGCATCAGCCATTCAAATGTCTGGGTCATTTCACACTTCACTATTCATTTTATAGAAAGGAAGATTGATGCTGAAAGTAACATAGTAGAAGACAGCAGGAAAAAGGCAGTTGATCTATGCATTGTGCTCCGTTATCTGTGCCCATGCTGCCAAAGATTTATCTCTAATATTATGAACTGCGACAATATGATGTATACTTCTATGTCTAATAATATGGAAACATCATATATTGAAAGCTGATGTTACACTATTACTCTTCAATTTACTAGAAAAGCTTGGCCAACACCCAACCTAAGGCAGCGTTAAGTAATCAACTCTGCAAGAGGCTGTGTAACGACTATTTTTAAAGTGAGACGTAAAAAAACGTTATGAGGCCTTCTTTCAGTCCCCACCATTAAATCGGCCAGACTATCCCAGGTAAGGGAACGTATTATATCAATTGCAGGAACAAAACTTTGGAACGATTTACCTACACCACTGAGACTTACCACCGAAAAAAAGCAATTCAAAGCCAACCTAAAGACTTGGCTGTTTAAACGAGCATTTGCAGAGTTTGAACCAGTTGACCAGCCTTGACAGAAATAAGCCACACAGTATAAGAATGATATATTTGTAAACACAGTTTAAGAAATAAGCCACACAGTATAAGAATGATATATTTGTAAACACAGTTTAAGGAGAATATATATGGAAACACAGTATAAGAATGATGTATTTAACCATCTCGAGGAGTTACCTTCTAGATCTTTTATTCTATTTAGTTTAATTGTTTTATAATAATTTTATGAATATGTATTTATTAATTTTAGGTTTTATTTCTTTTAACAGCTAAATTTCTTCTTTTACTTTATATAATCTTAGCTGTTACTATTTATGACTATTGTATTTCCAATTTTTATATTATGTACACCGATGTGAAGGTTTGTCCGATGTGTCGGTATATAAAATTTAATAAACCATTAAACCAAGCTTTTCTAGTAAATTGAAGAGTAATAGTGTAACATCAGCTTTCAGTATATGATGTTTCCATATTATTAGCCAAAGACATCTCAGCAGCCAGCCATAGAACATGACAACATGTAGGACCTCGCTTTTTATCTAGGACTGTTTTTGTCATCTTTCTTCTTCGTGCTCTGCCGTCTTGGGCAGATGAGGGTACATGATCCCCCACTTAATTTGTGCCCAGCATCCCCTCCCTTCCTATGTCTAACCAAAAGGCTTTGTAATAATATAAATAGCTAACAATATGTCAACATCCGGCTTCTTAGCCTTCCAGACAAAACTAGCTATGTGACTGACTGCCTGCACTTTCCCTAGGAATTCTAGTTACTACTATACTTGCAGCTTGCCAGACAGATCCAGCCATTAATTGAATTCATTCATTGCAACCTAAGCTAGTTACCAAAATTAGTGTGCAGCATAGCAGTGATGTAACAATTGACCACATAAAATGTATCAGAGATTTTTTATTTTTTTAACCGTTTGTTTACCACTCATAATCAAAAAGGATGATGATAGGTTCCACAAAATCCCCTTATTTTAAAACTGGTTTTATGCGTTCTCTTAACTTCATGCTGTCTCCCTAGCCCTGCGATGTTAACTGCTGTAATTCTCTGTCAGATATTCTATATGTGCTCATGACTGTTATCAACATCAAAAAGGTATGGAGGTGGAGGATCTTCATCGGATGACGTACGAGGAGAGATTGAAGAATCTAAATATGTACACCCTGGAGGAAAGGAGGAGCAGAGGAGATATGATACAGACTTTCAGATACTTGAAAGGTTTTAATGATCCAAAGGCAACGACAAACCTTTACCATAAGAAAAAAATCAGCAGAACCAGGGGTCACGATTTGAAGCTCCAGGGAGGAAGATTCAGAACCAATGTCAGGAAGTATTTCTTCACGGAGAGGGTGGTGGATGCCTGGAATGCCCTTCCGGAGGAAGTGGTGAAGACCAGAACTGTAAAGGACTTCAAAGGGGCGTGGGATAAACACTGTGGATCCATAAAGTCAAGAGGCCGCCAATGAAGAGTGGGGTGACTCGCCAGAATGATGGCTACTGCCTGGACACAATACCCTTATTCAATAAACATACACATGGTTACTGTGACTCCAACATCACTCTAAGCTTCAACAGCAAGAGGAAATGTGGAAAAAAGGATTTGCACTCACAAAGCCGGGAGTAGCTGGCTTGTTACGGCGGTTACTACCCCAAACCAAATGTGCCTGATACTTCACTTTCGATGCACATCCAGCATAGCTCTCTGCTCCAACGGCAGGGGAGAAGAAAAACTGATACTTCACGCATACCCAGCATAGCTTCAACGGCAGGGGAGAAGAAAAAAGGATTCACACTCACAAAGCGGGGAGTAGCTGGCTTGTTACGGCGGTTACTACCCCAAACCAAATGTGCCTGATACTTCACTTTAGATGCATATCCAGCATAGCGCTCTGCTTCAACGGCAGGGGAGAAGAAAAACAACCAATAAGGGCTGTATAACATAGTCTGGGTTAAAACAAATAAGCATGGGTGTAGCTTGCTTATTGCGGCGGTTACTACCCCTACTACCCCCTAACTAATCAAGCTAGATATTTCACTTGGATGCAGCTCCATCACTGCTCTCTACATTAATGGTGGGGGAGGAAGGGAAATAGAACCAAGAGCTAAAAGAAACAGATAAGTATGAGAGAAAAAATGTGTGAAGCTTGCTGGGCAGACTGGATGGGCCGTTTGGTCTTCTTCTGCCGTCATTTCTATGTTTCTATAGGTATATGCATGATTATTTTTCAACTTTTTTCCCTTCAATAATATGAATTTTATGCAACTATCTCACCCTCAGAGATGACAAGGTGTCACATTTTTATTCTGGTGGCTACAGCTTACATCGTTGTGTTTTTGTTTTGGGGTTTTTTTCCCCCTGGCCTCAGCAGTTCCCGCCTAGCTGCCCAGACACTACATTTTTTTGTCTCCAATTAAGTTCATCTGAATTCTGTGTTATGAATAGGATTCCCACTTTTAGATTATTCTCTGAGCTGACATGAATAGTATTTTTGCAGCATGAGAAAAAGTGCAAGGGCCAGAACATCACCAGAATTTCAGCTGCTGAGATGGCTCGGAAAGTTTGCAGAGCAGTTGTCATAGCTCTTATACTGAATACAGTTACTATTTTTATGTCATGTTAAGCCTCCTTCCAAGTGTCATACAGGCTCATTTTGATTTTCCTACATCCTATAGACACTGTAAAAGATAGCTCCAAGTTGATAGTAGACACTTTCAGAGACTGAAGTTCAATTATGATTATATAGGACATTGATTTAAAAAAATCCCATCTGCCTTTAACTTTTTAACATTCTAAACCTCTCAAGTGAATCTAGTCTCTCCCAATGTGGTGATAATAGTTTCCATTCCTTTATGCACCTTGTCACTTTGTTGAACTCCAAGTCTTACCCATATGCTTCTGGCACTGAGATAACAAAATCTGTAGTCAGTGTTCCAGATGAGGCTTTTACATAACCTTTTACAGGGGTTGTACTGCTCCCTTTTCCCTACTATTAATTACCTTTGTAAGGACAGAGAGATTCTAGATCTTGGTCAGCAGTACAGTGATCCCATTGTATTGTGTTTCTGGATATCACTTCTGATCAATCACTTTTTTTTCAATGATGAGCTCACGCTTACTTTAACATTACTATTTTATGTTATTTAAAAGAATGTATGTGTCCCATTTAGAGTTTGGATTCCAGAGATGATGCATTTTTAGCAAAAATAAATCAAGTTTTGACACAGATAGCCTTGGCCACAACCGAGAATTCAACATCTTGATCATTTCTGCTGAAACAAACACTGGGATGCAAAAAAAATACCAAGGCTTTTTCCACGGGCAGCTTGTCTTTAACTATCCAATTTAAGAAGTATTTTGAATCTAGAGGCTGCTCAATCTTCTGTCTTATCTGGCCCTATAGTAGTCAGATTATTTGCATATTGTGCAGCGGATAATTCACTTTTGGCCTTTTTGGTTGCTGGAGAGCAAATATGCGGAGAATAAATGTTTGGGGTTTGTGAAATAGCAGCTGTTATCAAAGGGCATATCTGAGATTCAGAATAGTCTAAAAGGTATTTGGCACAGCTCAAAAAAAGGGATTTGGAAGAGGAGCCACCATATATTTAACATCACCCATAAAAGGAGTAATGATCAGAGAGCCTATAACCCTACATAAAGGGGATTAATTTGGGGTTACCAACTGTTTAGGGCTTGCCACAGCCTTTTTTCAAACTTGGGATGGATTGCATTTATCCACCCAAGCTGGTAGATAAATTTTTGCCAAAAACCTTTCAGAGTTGACAGAGGTGATGAATTGGCCCCATGAGTGCTGGATATTTTGGAAGTTGAGTGCTGACATTGGAGCAACAAAAAAGCAAATATGGCCACATGTGAAGACAAAACCTGTATGGTCTGGAAAAGTCCTCATCGTTTGGATTAGATTCTCCAATGAAAGTATTGGATCTTGTAAAGAATCCAGTTTAATCTGGACCCAGTCAAGCAGTCAGGTTTCTTTAAATTCCTTATGCCATGACTATGGCCTGCGACCACCAGAGGCCTACCTCCACTGCCGATCCAGACTCCACCGCTGAGGCCCGCTCCCACATGACATCAGAGGAAGCGCTGAGTGAGTAACATAAACCAGCCCTCATTCCAGGTGCCATCTTCAAATCGGACGCGACCGCTGCCAGCCATCCACACCTTTGGGACCCATCGGGGTCAGCGAATACGACCTGTGCCCATCGGGACCGCCAGAGGCCCATCGCGACCACCAGAAGCCTACCTCCACCAACGACCCATACTCCCATGCCGAGGCCCACCCCCACATGACGTCAGAGGAAGCGCCGAGTGAGTAACATAAACCAGCCCTCACTCCAGGCGCCGCGCGCTGAAGAAGCGCGTCCAAAGGGGCAGGCCCCTTTGTGTGCCCCTTCGCGCTGCCTCTTCCACACTGCCACCACCTTCTGCAGCAGGACAGTCGACAACTAAAATCCATCCTCTACCACCCATCAACTAAAACATTTCACACTCGCGCTCATCCGAGAATTCCTCAATCACACCCAAACAGAAAGCAAATTCAAGTTACATCCCCAAACATGGATCCGATTTACAACAACCCAATCCTCCCCCATGACAGGAACAATACAAAAAAAACCCCCAAAACTCAACCCCATCAGACCACGTTCCCTGACCGCAATCCCAACCCACACAGCACAGCTCTAACCATCCTAACATGACCCTAATTAATGCACAAACAATCACAAAAAAGATACCATTAATACACGACCTATTACTAGATAACCATCCCGATCTTCTCTGTATCACCGAATCATGGCTCAAAAGCTCCGACACAGTCCTTATCAATCAACTACCCAAAAAAAAAGGAGGCGGTCTGCTATTAATAGCCTCAAAGAAACTCAAATTCAAAAACCACCCCATCAGCCTTCCTCCCCCCTTCGAAATAGGTCTCTTCAAATCAAAGAACCTCCAAATACTCCTCATCTATGCACCACCAGGAGTCCTGAAACACAACCTATCCCCACTAATAGAAACCATTGCAAACAATATCAACATGGACATCCCTGCGATAGTACTGGGAGACTTCAATATACACATGGACAGAACCCCTTCTACAGCCACCTGCCAACTCCTCATTGACTCCATGACTGCAATTGGCTTCAAACAAATAATAAAAACTCCCACCCACAAAGCGGGACACACACTGGACCTCATCTTCACCAATACAAAAATCTCAAACACACCACCAACAGCAACCGCACTTCCTTGGTCAGACCACAAACTAATACAAACCAAGATACACCTTGAAAACCCCATCCTGGAACCAAATAAGCTCAATAAATTCATCGAATTCAATAAATCATGCACCAGCGAAGACTTAATTGAAATTCTTCCAGATTCCCTGAAAGCCTTACTGACAAACTCCGCCATAGACTCATGGTTCAATATCAACACAGAAGTCGCTAAGATCAAATGCCCATTCATCAAAAAAGAACTTAAACCATAATCCAAACAAAAAACACCATGGTATACCCCTGAACTGAAGAATATCAAACACCTATTAAGACAAGCCGACAAGAAATGGAGACGAAACCCCACTCCCCAGCTGAAAGACTGTTTCAGGACCATACTTTATATATACAAAACCGACATTGAGAAAGCCAAACGCGTCTTCTACGCTGTGAAAATACATAACTACCAATTCAACCCTAGAACCCTATTTGCATATGTCAATAACCTCACCCAACCAGTTCAAAACTCACCTAGAAATGCCAATCAGACAAACAGCAACAAACTAGCCCAATTTTTTAACAACAAAATATTAAATCTAATCGCAAAGAACCCCAATGCAAACGATGAAGCCACAACAGACTCAAGCATAAACGACGACAAATGGGCATACTTCGAAAACGTTGTGTCAACTGAAATTGAGGCAATCATACAAAACAGTAATCCTGCTGCACATCCCATTGATCCCATTCCTATAAAATTCCTTAAGCAAATACCTAACCACATAGCCAAACCAATAGCAAACATAGTCAACCTATCACTTGATCAAAGCATTTTCCAAGATAATTTAAAATGCGCCAACATCAAGCCAATCCTCAAAAAGCCTCAACTTGACAAATCTGATCCAACAAACTTCAGGCAAATCTCGAATCTTCCCTTCATAGCCAAGATCCTTGAAAAGATTGTGAATCGTCAACTCTCCGAATACCTGGACACCCACAATATACTATTTCCAACCCAGCACGGCTTCAGAGCTTCCCTCAGCACCGAAACCCTGCTACTCTCCCTCTCAGACACAATCCTAAGAGGCCTGGACTGTGATTACTCTTATTTACTCATCCTCCTTGACATCTCCGCGGCATTTGACACCGTCAATCACAAAACTCTACTACTCAGACTAAGAGAAATCGGCCTACATGGCACAACTCTTAGCTGGTTCAATTCATACCTATCCAACAGGACCTACAAAGTCAAATTCAACGACACCGAATCCAAGCAGATTCCCCTTCCTCACGGTGTTCCACAAGGCTCTTCCCTCTCATCCACACTGTTTTACGTTTACATGACCCCCCTATGTAAAATCCTAAACGAAATAGGACTGTTGCACTATGAGGCAGATTTTATAAATCTGCGCACACGCGTACTTTTGTTCGTGCAACAGGCGCGAACAAGAGTACGCGGGATTTCAATAGATACGCGCGTATCCATTAAAATCCGGGGTCGGCGCGGGCGAGGCTGCCCAAAATCGGCAGCCTGCGCGCGTGCCGAGCCGCACAGCCTGCCTCCGTTCCCTCTGAGGCCGCTTCGAAATCGGAACGGCCTTGGAGGGAACTTTCCTTCCACCCCCCTCCCCCGCACCTTCCCTTCCCTTCCCCTACCTAACCCCCCCCCCCACCGCGCTGCCACGCTCCATGTTCTGGTCCGGAGGCCACGGCCACGCCCCCGGGCCGAAACCACGCCTGCGGCACCGCCCCCGAAACGCCGCGTCACTCGCGACACGCCCCGAAACGCCGCGTCACTACCGGCACGCCCCTGACACACCCCCAACACGCCCCTCCATGCAAGCCCCGGGACTTACACGCGTCCCGGGGCTTGTGCGCGCCGCCGAGCCTATGCAAAATAGGGGGGGGTTCGGGGGGTACACGCATATCTTACGTGCGTACCCCTTTGAAAATCTAACCCTATGTATACACTGACGATGTTCAAATTCTGCTCCCAATTAAACACTCGATTGAACACACCCTAAACGTATGGAACTCCCATCTAACTACAATAAAAACACCTCCTCTCTCAACTATCTCTCACTCTCTCAGTCACAACAAAACAGAAATCCTGTACATATCTAACAAACCCACTCCACCTCCCCTCACAGACTCCACCACACTTAAACCAAAAAAACAAACACTTTCCTCAGTAAAAAAAACCTAGGCATCGTCCTTGATAATCAACTAAACTTCAAAAAACACATTAACATGCTAAGAGACGGATTTCACAAACTTCAGATCCTAAGAAAAATCAAACCACTTCTCTACCCACAAGACTTTCAAACAGTCCTACAAGCCCTTCTGTTTTCTAAACTTGACTACTGTAACTCCCTACTACTGGGTCTCCCAGCATCTGCCTTCAAACCTATCCAACTACTACAAAACGCTGCTGCCAGAGCTCTCACAAATAGCAGTAGATCGGACCACATCACACCCATCCTCAAAGAATTACACTGGCTGCCCATTCCACAGAGAATCCAATACAAGGCTTTAACCATAATGCATAAAATTCTCCACAACGACAAATCCAACTGGCTGACTACCCCCCTACACCTCCATACTCCCCAAAGGAACCTTCGCTCCTCAAACACCAGACTCCTACAAACGCTGTCCCGAAAGCGACATACAGGTTATCAACAAGGGAACGTATGCTGTCACTTGCCGGCCCCACCCTGTGGAATAAACTCCCAGCAGAACTAAGAACAGATCCGTCAACCCAATCTTTCAAGAAAAATCTTAAAATCTGGCTCTTTCACAAAGCCTTTGCAGAAATAACGTGACCACAACCTAAATCCGACCATAACCCCTGTAACTAAGGAAAATCTCACCGCTGCTCTCTAGTTAACTTCCACCTCCATGTTCCACTCCCCCTCAATACCAGTTGAACTGCTCATCAATAATAATTGTTTACTTGCAATTTCCGCACCTTTAATTATTTGTTCAACTGTCTATCTGCTACAGATGTTATTTTGCAATAGACAATTCAAACCCCTGAGCTTTCCTGCTCCATCTTAGTTCCCTGCAAGCTCATGTAATATGTAATATACATAGCTTTTTGATTATGTAATTTATACTCCTTTGATTATTTGCTTAACCGTTCATCAGTGTTAGATGTTCTCCTGTAACATGTAATATCTACACCTTTGATTATTTGTTTAACCGTTTATCTGTTATAAAAGTTCCTTGTAATTAACAAAAGGAAGCGCTTAGGTTTCCTACACCACTCAGTTCTCTGTAAACCGATGTGATATGTAAAATCGAATATCGGTATATAAAAATAAATAAATAATTACTAACGTGAAGGTGACATTTTTCTGTTGTAGGATGTCACAGAGGGTGCGCAAGGCAGCAGGATGGAAAAGAAATTCCCCCACAGCAAACGTATGCAGGTGCGCAGGGGGGTCACCCTGGTCCTCATTGCCATTATGCTGATAAATCTCCTCTTGTACTTCTACCTGGACCGTTACTACCTCTCTCCCCAACACTCTGACAGTGATGATCCTAACCTCTGCCCCTTTGGCTACTTTAAGATGGGAGGAATGAAGACCTGCTTCCCATGGCTGTCCTGTGAAGCAATGCGGAAAGAAGTCAGGAGACTGAAACTGGTTGGGGAAGGGGCTGTGAAAAAGGTGAGCACCTGTTTGGTTTGGCAGCTGTTCAGATGGGAAGCTGAGCCTGGAAGCTGCCAGGTGTCTTGTTGTAGTTGCTTCCCACTGTTGGAATAAGCACTGAACATTGACAGCAGAGAAAATCTTTATCCTTATCTTCCTGCTAGAGCAGTCATTACAATTGTCATTTCCCTTCTCCACAGTTGACGGAGACAGAGGACACACCTTTTTCATGACCTCACTCAGGGTTGTAAAGGAGGTATGGCCCTGGTCAAAACCAGTCGTTCTCGGTCTCCAGCAACAGCGGACAAGTAAAGAGGATGTAGCTCCCAGAGTCAAGGTGTACCCTGACCTGGTTAAGTCCTTATTGTCCTTGGGTCAACTTCCCCTAAGAATTACTTCTCCCAATGGTTGCAGTTCCCAGGCCCTGCCCTGAAAGAGATCCTGAAGGACCCTCCTAGTTGCCTGTAGGATTGCGAAATCTCCAGAGAATGGTGCCTGGCCAAGTATGATGCGGGGGGCTGTAGTTTCTCCAGAGCACAACGGTGGTCGCTTATCTACAGAGAGTGGTTCCTAGATTCTCAGGAGGCTTGCAAGGCACTCTTGCTGTCTTCACTCCTGCCTCCCTCTTTCGAGGTGAAGGAGCAGCAGAAGTAAGTGGAAGCCAGGTCAGCTACCAGGGTAAGGAGGTAAATAGAGGCTGAGCCGGTTTCTTTATGGACATACATATGCTGGAGAGAGGGCAGCAGTGGAGCATATTCCCTACCTTACCGCAGGGGAACATGCTGCGCTGCTGCGTTTGCCCCTCCCAACCAGCAGCTGGAGACAGAGAAGAAAAGCTTTACTGACACTGCTACTTGACTTAGTGTGCCACAACCAGTCCCTCAGTATTTCTCTGTCTCCAGCGGATGGCAGAGGTGCAAAACCTACAGTCTGGAGATTTGAAAAAACAAAAACAAGAAATAAAGGAGATGTTTGCTCCCAGGGGTGTTAGGTGCCATGGATGATCATTCCCCCAACCTCTCTGGGTAGAGCAGAATGAGCAGAGGGGTTGGTGACCCTGTCTTTGTCTCAACCCATGGGCAATGAGGAGACTGAAAACCAGTGGTCTGGTTCCCTCATTTTCCCCTTGGAGATTACACGCGCTCTCCTTCCTCCAACAGCTAATGACAGATCAGGGAAGTATTCTTACTTTAGTTCTCTTGTTTTTTAAAAAAGAAAGAAGGTGACTGAGGAGGAGAATGACATGGCTAGGGCCTTGGGGAGAAGCTTGAGGCTTGAGACATCGGCTACTGGGAAGGCCGGGGTCCAGTTCTTAGCAGTGCAAGCTGTCTCAGGGGAATCCCGCTCAGTCTGGGTAGTGTGGATGCACAGGCTGAAACCAGCTAGGGCCACGGGTAGAGGCTTGAGGTGTTGGCTGCAAGGAAGGCTGGGGTCCGATTTCTTACTACCACGAGCCGTTTTGGGATAATCCCAATCAGCCCAGGTAGCATGGACACACAGGCCAGGGTCATCACTTATCTTATCAGGGAGAAACTCTTTGAAGCTGGGTAGCGTGTTTGACTTGGACACACAGGCCGGGTTGTGTCCACTTTGGGTACACAGGCTGGGGCCGGTGTTTCCCTACGCGAGGGTGAATCCCTCTTAAGACTGAGTAGCATGTCCATCTTATGCACTCATGTCAGCAACTGCTAAGCACAGGAAACTCTGCCGAGCTTATTTGGTCCAAAGAGGCACACTTAACGCAGCAAGGCAGTATAAGAGATACACACATGGAGAGGAAAGCATCTCAAAGTTGATCGAGACAGTGGACATGGGCAGGAAATCCACCCATTCGGCAGCTTCTGCTAAGACAGTTCTGCTTGGCAGCGCAGGAACGACAGCCTGCGCTGCCATCACCTGCAGTGCAGAGAGGACGAGGAAGAGGGCCTTTGTTTTCACCGCCATTATTCCCTGCCGTGGAGGTCCTCAATAGTGCTCCAGAGAATTTGGAGAAAGTTGGGGGGACTCTTCTTGGATTGGGAGAGGCTTTTTCAGCAAATGTTGTGCTTGTAAGGCACACAGCTTATTTGGCCGTCCCTACTCTAACATCCTTCTGCGTCCGAGTAAAGCATGCAGAGTATCCCCTCTGGGGGGGGGAGGATCCCTACATTCCCTCATCCACATTAGGACTGTGGATCAGCCAAAGGATTCAATGGGTTCGGGGTGTGAGGGAGATCTCTCGCAGGAGCCTCCGCAGGAGTGGTTCGGCTTTCTGGAAGGAGATGATGTCCCCATTGATTCCCCAGGTGTTGAACAAGGTCCAGGAGGAGTCTGAGCATGTGGGAGTTGATCCTATCCTGGATGGGCTCCAGGACCTGTTGAAGGCTTTTTCCATCCATCACCCTGTTAAGAAGCTAGTGGATCGGGAGTGGGATACTCTGGAAGCCAGGCTGAAAGTTGGTAGAGTAGTGGTACCATTCCTGTGGCAGTTTCGGATGAGCTGAAGGATACATAAGACCGGAAGATGGAGATAAATTTTAAGACGATATTAGAGGTCTCGATGCTGAGTATGTTTGTGATGGTGTGCAGTGGCTTCGTAGTACAGGTGAAGGAGTCGGGGACCTTTCTTCTGGCCAAGCAGGCAGAGTGACTGGAGGCTGGGGTAGCCTCTGCTGTGGATGCCTTGGATGACTTGCTGCGTACATCTGCCTAGAATGCGGGTCGGTAGGGTGAACAAGGCGGATCCTGGGGTTGTGCACTTGGTCGGGTGATATCTTCCCTTTAAAGGTGAACTCTTGCTTGGCTCGGAACTGGAATAATTGGTAAAGCACTTGGGCGAGGCCCAGGGGCATAAGTTGCCTGAGGATACACCCAAAGAGAAATTTTCCAAGCAGATAAAGGTCAGAAATGCGAGGCTATTCCGCCCCCATAGAAAGCCTCGTCTCAGAACCAGAGGGCGGACAAATTGTAGTCCTTTCAGACATCACATATGTCTGCCCGGCAGAGCACTGGCCAAGGAACCAGAGGAGGTAAAGGCACACAATAAGATGCGGCTATCCGCTCCTCTCCAGAAGTAAGAAGAGGCTAGTTGGCTCTCTTATGAGGAATGGATCATTATAACAGACCAGTGGATCCTAACAGTATTAAGATGGCTACACCTTAGAATTGTCTCGTCTAGTATACGCAGCCTGCCTAGCCTTTCCTTGCGCCTTCAGCGCCAAGTAAGAAGCAATCTGGTTCATGGTAGTTTGGTTTTGAAAACTAAGCAATAGGCCTGGTTCCCTGGGGAGAGTGGGGCTGTGATCGGTACTCAATCCATTTTGTGATTCCAAAGGAGGAGAGAACCTGTCATCCCATTCTAGACCTAAAGATGGTGAATGCAGCCCTGCAGGTGCCTCATTTCCAGATGTAGGCTCTATGCTCAGTTAGGGCAGCAGTCTGCAAAGGGGAATTCCTGGTATTTCTCGATCTTGTAGAGGAAAGCATTGAGCCTACACAAGCTTCAATTTAGCATATTTTAGCTTTTTTTTTGCAAAGGGATCCGTTGAAGGGACTGGCCTTTAATTCCCTCCGAGTGCAAGTGTGGTGGCTTTAGGCTGTTTTCATGGTAAGGTGCAGGGTGTGTCACTGGCTTCACATCCAGATGTGGTCCATTTTCTTCATGGGGGTGAAGCATTTGCATCCCCCAGTGAGAAAGGTGTGTACTTCGTGGAACCTTAATCTGGTGCAGCGAGTGCTCTGCTTGAACCGTTGAAGAGGACATCTCTAAAAGATGTCACCTTGAAAGTAGTCTTTTTGGTGGTTATTTGTTTGGCCAGAAGGATTTCAGAGCTTTAGGCCTCATCGTGTAGGGAGCCTTTTCTTCAGATTTCGGAGGTGGGTGTGTCATTGCACAAGGTGCCTTCCTTTCTGCCAGAGGTAGTCTCAGCCTTTCACCTCAGTCTGACAGCGAAGCTTCCTGCTATTCCAAATTTTGATTCGGCAGTGCCGCATACAAAATAGCTTCATCTGTTAGGCATACATTGGACATTGTTGAGGTATTTCAAGGCTACCAACAGTTTTTTTCTATGGAATAGACCAGTGGTTCTCAACCTTTTTTTCTGTTGGGACACACCTGATAGATACTTCCCACATGCATGACACACTGAACACATGACAGTCCCAAAGCTAACCCCACCCCCACCCCTGACCATCAGTAATGGGTATAAAGCAGAACTAGAACATTCCGTGTGCAACTCACCATTCAAAAAAGATATTCTGGTGTCAACTCAATAACTACACAAACTCCCTCTACTACGAGGCGCAATAGCCCTACTTATAAAAAGACAGCAGTTCACCACCAATGCATGTCCTATTGAGAAAACACAACAAATAAGATGAGGCATTTAACTAGCCTACATGCTAGGTAAATATCTCCCCTCAGTCATACACACAAGATCGACCTTTGCCAAGTACAGAAAGACCACAAATTACAAATATGGAGACAAACTGGAATGAAAACCCAAAAATGCCACTCTGCATGCAGTACAAAACTAGAGAAATGGAAACAGAAATATAGCACCTAACATAGTACCAGGATCTGCAATAATGCACACAAACTAATCTGCACAAAGTTACAACTGCATTATGGCATGCAGGCAAATGGAACACCTTACCTATGAAAAGGCAACCCTACAAATATTAAACCAAGCCCTAAACACCAATAAACCTCCAATTAGGAAAACAGAAAATGCCAAGCTGCTATAGATTCCCACAAAGATATAATTGTAAAATTATGTTTCAAAACAGCTGATGAACAGAACATCATCTAACAATTAAAAACTTTTAAAAATTCTCCAAACACCAATAAAATATTTCAAAACAGCAGATACATAACATAATGCCCAATAATTTAAGATGGCAGTCAGTCAAGAAAAATGAACTTAAAAGCCACCTTTACTTACCCTCTCCAGCAGTTCTCCTACTCCTTTTCCTTGGAGGCCACACCAGAAGTAGCAGTAGTTGCTGAAGCTGTCCTCATGATCCTTTTCCTTAGGGACCACAACCAGTCTGTTCTCTCTCTCATACACACACACCAGTCAAACCCTCAGGAGCACACACACGTCATCTCCCTGAACACACACGCATGTCATCTCTGACCAGTCTTTTTCAATCATACAATGCTCTCTCTCTTACTTACACACAAGCTCTTAATCACACACATGCGCCCCCCCCCCTCTCTCTCTCACAGACTCACACACACAAACACACTCTCTCCCTCTCTCTCTCTCTCTCTCTCTCACTCACTGGGCCCCAGCTGAACAGCTCGTTTTCAGCCCTGCTGGCCTGGTCTTGGGCAGCAGCAGCCAATGCCTCTGATCTTCGGCCTTGCCGGCCTGGTCTCCAACAGCAGCCGGCAGCGTGGGTTTTCTGCCCCACCGGCATGATCTCTGGGGCGCTGGCAGCGGGTAGCACGCATCAAACTTGCCGGTACATGGTGACATACTGGTGTGTTGCGACACACCGGTTGAGAATCACTGGAATAGATCAAAGAAAGGAAGTGAGGCTTCCAAGACTACTGTTGCGCAGTGGCTGAAGGAGGCAATTGGATCAGCATACGTTTGTAGGGGTCAACCGGTGCCTGAGGGACTATGGGCCATGCCACTAGGGCACAGGCAACTTTATGGGTAGAGTATCAGTTTCCCCACAGGAGATCTCTTGGGCAACTACTTGGGCTTCACTACACATTTTCACCAGACTTTACTGGCTGGAGTCCTGGCGTCTGAATTCATTGTTTTTGGTGAGAGTGTACTGCGAGCGGGTCTGTCTCGTTCTCGCCCAGTTTAGGGGGAGCTTGGGTACATCCCATGCATCTGGACTGATCTGGGGGTATGAACGGGAAATGAAAATTGGTTCTTGCCGGCTAATTTTCGTTCCTGGAATACCACAGATCATTCCATAGCCCCACCCATTCTGGAAAGCCCACTCTCATTTTCAGTGTGTAAATAGTAGAGTTGATTGCTGGTTGGAAAGTTCTCTCACCCATGCTTGTCGGAAGAGCTCCAGTTTGAAGAGCTCCATCTTCCTCCTGCTCGGTTTAAGAGAGAGGTTGAAGTTAGTGTTTACGGTTAATATCATCTTGGCTTGAGGGACAGTTTTAAGTAGCTGTGTCAGTAAAACTTTTCTTCTCAGTCTTCATCTGCATCACTGGAAGATGTATATATTTAAGTTGACAGCTTCTGCAGTCCATCCTGTGTGCGACGCCTTGTATGTCATGCCTGACACTGACAACATTTTGATGGTATCAGTCTACTTCAGGGGCTAGAGAGAGTGAAAATCAGTGTTTTGCATTCATATACGTTTTCCAGAGCGATGCATCAATAAACATCGAGAGTTATCGATACAGCAATGAATAATGAATAAACATTTGAAGATTAATTTCTTAAAAAGAAATTTTTATTTGCATGTAAAAAAAAGAAAAAATAAAGTAAGTATTTAAGAAACGATTAAGAGCAAATATATAAAAATTACATCAAAATGGTACTCCATGTATTTAACTGGTAACAGCCAGAGGTGTGGCTTAAACCAAAATTAAAGGTACTGGACATCAGAGCTAACCAATAAGTTTCAATACCCCATTTTTGTTTATATGTACAGCTGTGTATGTACTGTACCATGTAGCAGTGATCTGAAACATCTTTTTGCCCAAATTGTCAAGTAGGCTGGGATCTTTCCCTGGCGACATATTTGAATATATTGTTTTCTTTGCTCTTTTAAGAGCTGATGCTACCACTACTGATTGATTGGGGTAATTGCACCATTTCAAAGCCTGGGGATTTTTTTTTTTTTTAACTCTTTACTTGAGTTCAAATTTTCTTGCTACTGGGGCACAAGAAATGGGATTTTTCCCACATACTTATTTGTAAATCTTGCAGGATATTGCAACTGGGTCCACTGGAAGAGCCCCAAGACATCTGCATGAGGGTCTTTGCCCTTATGTACGTTCACTCCAAAGGCTTTTTCTAATTTGTCCTAAAACAGGGAGTAGAAAAGGTCTCCAGGGGAGAAGAGTGTTCTGGGACGGGGGTGGAGGTCAAAGGGAACTTCTGTCTAATCCCTTCAGAGCCTACAGGTGAGGGAACACGGATCCAGAACTCCAGTGATGAAGCAGGTGACTGAGGAGGGGTCCTTGGTTGCCTCGGAGGAGAGTAGCTAGAGTCCACTGCATGCAAAGCACCTTGTAGGGGTTCTAATGGAGAATTCACATCCATTGGGGATTCTGGGACTCCCTTTCATGGAAATAAAGATAGCTTCTTGGAAAGGAAAGGTTGTATGATACCCTCCTTAGCCACTAATGAAGTAAGGAAATCTCACCAACTCCACCACTTGGTCAAGTGGCTGATGTTCCCTCTGACCTGGTATGGTTGGCAGAACATTTTTCTGGGCTTTGTAGAATTTGAACTGGAGACTGATTCGAAATAAGCACCAGAGAGCAAATAGGATTTGGTGTTTCTAGAGGCGGTCCCTGTGAGAGCAATTTCATTGGTGAGCGTCCTCTAGTAATCGGTGGTGAAAAGGAGATCATATCCCCTTCTACTGCTGTGAAGAGCTTGATCTGCCCAGCATTTATTTGTGTAGGAACATTTGCAGTATGATGCACTGATGCTTCCAGTGGTTTAATGGACAAAGGCATTGATGATCGATGTTCAGGGCTCGATGCATCGAAGACTTTTTCATCAATGGTGCCAGTGCAGCTTTGTGTTTGGATGGTGCTAATGGGGGGCTCTGGGCACCGACTGTACTGATGTACTGTGTATCAACAGTGCTGGTGCACTCAAGCTTCTGTGCTCCTTTGGCACCCGATGCTAAAGGTATTCTGCAAAGAGGGCGCTTCTGTTTCTTGGTCGCATGGTGGTTTGTTTACGCAACCCCAAGGATTCAACTTGTTCCTCCAACAGGGGAGATATTTTAGAGGAGCTAGTGCTCAACTCTGTTCCTGGCAAAGCAAACAAGGCTGCACTTTGCAAAGACGAATGACTGTGGCTTGTATGTTTCTTATGCAGTTAATCCATTTTCCAGGCCCTGGATCTTTGTGTTCACATGGTCATCGGTCTTGAATTGTAACAACTGGCATGGCCGTATTCTGAACCCAGACAGTGTTAGCAGAGGTCGTATGCAGTTGTAATGGACATTTTCCTGGCACAAATAGTCTTTAAACCCACTTACTGTGGCTTTTTTCTTGGTAAACATGCTGACGAAAAAAAGAAATTTTGAGACAGATGGAACTGAAAAGTGATGTTCAGGGGTTGCTAGGGCAGTGAGGCAATTTTTGTTTTTTTAAAGATAAGGTTTTTAAAAAATTGCTTAGAAAAATATATGGAGAGGTACACGTCCATGCTAGTGCTCAGGCAAAAAGGAGGGGGGGAGAATTCCTGCACAAGCTCTACTCGCTGTATATGAAAGGTCCATGTGGTGCTGCTGGATGACATCGCCCCATGGGTAATGGAAATTTCAGCCCTGGACATTATCTGCTGAAATCTTCCTTTTATTCATCGTATTTCTTCATAACCGGCAACAAGCCTTCAGGTTTCTGGCCCCATCCATATTTATGAAAATGGTTACCACTTGAGACAAGGGCATGTAGTAATCACCTGTATTTTAAGCCCCTAGTTAAGACTATGCAATATAATGAGGTGTTTAATGATCTTTAATGTGTCCCTGTGTTCAGGGTTGAATTTAGGCACAGGCACGTGCCTTGTATGCCAGATTCTGAAGGTGCTCTCTGCTGCTCTTTGCTTTCTAGAGGGAGAAGAAGGAGAGAACCCTTTATGTTAAGTCCTCTACCTAGGGGGGCCTGCATTCTAAATCCTGCCCTGACTGTGCTTCTGTTTTACAGAGCAGCTTGCTACTCTGTCTTTTCAGGTGGCCTCTATCAGTAGATGTGAGGGTAGAGCTTGGCCCAGTTTACTCTGCCTCTGAACCTACTTGGGGTATTGTGAAAATCTCTGCAGCGCACCCTCCCAGAGGGTGATTATCTGTTTATTTGACTATAGATAGTCCTTGTAGGTTGGTAGTATAACTCTTAGCAAGTTGGATATATTTGCTGTATTGGTAATGGGGTCAATTTAATATACAGAGTATAAAATTTGGGATTGTGCCCTCAGCAGGTTGGACATATGTCATTTGTGAGTAACAATGCATGCGCTATTGTACTAAATTTGGTTTTATAGGAGGAAATGGGAGGATTCAGTTCATGATTATGTGATAGGTGGAATGGAGATTTACAGACCCAGTTCCACATTGCCTCTTTTATCATTTATTTTATGGGTTGTTATGTATTTGTGGCCTAGGTGTGCTGTGTATTTGTGTATTTGTGTATTTGTGTTCATACTGGTTCTGTTTGTCTAATATCTTTGGCATATGTTTGGATTTGATTAATTGTGATTGTGAATTTTTGCTGTTCTTAATTTAGAGCATCCATCAAACATAAAGCAAACAACAAATTCAATGAAAGAATGATCATAAAGAAATCATTTTGAGACTAACAAATCTATTTGGGTAACTAAAATCTCTGCAGAAATCTTGGTATCTCCATTTAGTCTGCACATAGGCCTGTAGACCGCGCAGTCTTCTGTATGACGAGAGGGGGAGCCTTACAGAATGTGTGTAGAAATAAAATTTAACAAAAAGTCGTGATATCTTTTTCTGTACTAACAATACATTGCTTGACTAGCTTTTGAGAGCTAGAACTTTTTTTTTTTTTCCTTCAGGTCAGAATTTGAACGAGAAAAAGGTGACATTTACCGGAAGCGAGGCTGCCATAAGGGAGCCATAAAAGACATTCCAGTGATCGGGGATTAACATGGAAATCACACTACACAGTGCGCACTAACTGACCACATTAAAATATTATTATGCGCTTTAGTTAATGGGGGAGTTAGTGTACCTATTAACAATTGGTAGTATTCTGTGGGGAATCCATCCTTAGGGTTGGGGACACTTACTGAGAATATGTATTTGGCACCACCTCTCCTTTATCTGCAGTGCCCAAATGGAACATTCATGCAGGTGCCAGAAAATTCATTTATGTACATCAAGTAAGCGCAATCACAGATACGCATCAGGACCAATACCTCCACAGTCTATAGTCATGGGAGCATTTACTCTACCCCAGTGCACTGTCACGTGGACCTTCATGGGATCCCAGCAATATTTTTATTTTCTGTACCGTCTCCTCCTTCCCTCTCTCCTTAGCTGTGTGCTTCCGCTCTCTGAGCCATGGATCTAAGTCGGGATCAGAGAGGGTGGATGTGGGTGGCATTAGTGGATGTTGCATCTTAGACACATGAATTAAAGTGGGTTTCCAACTGGGATCCTTTTACGAAACACCTATCTCCTTTGGGTAAACAGGACTTGAGCTTGTAAAACTGTCTGTGGTGTTAGTGCAATAGAACACACATTCAGTCTCCTTAAATCAGTTTTTCAAAATGTGTTTAATATATTTAGAGGGGTTCTCCTTTGTCTCTTGTTTTACGCATGGCCTTCACTATTTTCTTGCCCCTTACAAGCTGTGTACATTACTACCCCCCCCCCCCCCTTCCCAGTGGCAGAAAGTTAGGACATACAATTCTCATCAGATATTCCTGTGCTGTCACTTGCAGGCATAGTATCAGCAGTGCTTGGGCACCTGTAGGTCGCTGTTCTCAACAGCATTTCCAACCTGAATAGTACAAGCCTGTGAGGAATTCTGAGCCCAAGTATTTTCCATAGTAGAATAAAGCACTAACCACTGCCCCAGAGTTGGTCACATTCTGCCATTCATGCTCACAGCCATGCATCTGCTCAAGCTCTGAAATGTTATTTGATGTCCAATCTAGAGTGTTTACCTGACTTTTCAATATTGTCTGTCCTTGCCGTCTTACAGGTCTACTTTGGTGAGTGGAAGGAGCGTAAAGTTGCTCTCTCACAGCTCACTTCCTCAGCACTGCAAGACGATTTCCTTCATGGATTAGAAATGTTGAAGTTGCTACAGAGCAAATATGTGGTCACGCTGCTGGGCTATTGCAAGGAGAACTTCACAATTCTTACTGAGTATCACCCACTGGGCTCCCTGAAGGACCTGGAGGAGAAGTTTAACTTGCCCAGATACCAGATCTTGAACACCTGGCCCAACAGGCTGAGGCTTGCCATTGACTATGTCGCCATCATCAACTATTTCCACAACAGTCCTCTGGGCACCCTGGTGATGTGCGATTCCAGTGACCTGGACAAGGTGCTGTCACAGTACCTTCTGACCAGCGACTTCCGCATTGTGGCCAATGATCTGGATGCCCTCCCCCTGGTGAACAAAGAAAAGGGCCAACTGGTGAAGTGCGGCCATCGGCAGCTCTGGGGGGAGTTTGTGGCCCCTGAGCAACTTTGGCCCCATGGGGAGGACATTGAATTCGATGACGAGCGAATGCTTCCCTATGATGAAAAAACAGACATCTGGAAGATCCCTGATGTGAGCGACTTCCTCCTGGGCCACATGGAAGGGAGCGACATTCTCAGGCTTCATTTGTTTGACATCCATGCAGAGTGCAAGAGGAAGAACCCGGCTGAGAGGCCCTTGGCGCAGACCGTCCTTCATACATATAAACATCTGCTAATGTCACTGCTAAAAGACAGCGCTGCACCTGGGATGAGGGACATGCTGTGAAACTGTCTGCAGCCAACTCAAGAAACTGGAAAAGTTGTCACACACAAAGTCATCTGGTTCTTTTTGAACCAAAATGTTGTTCTGTCATATTGTCTTTTGGAGAAGTGTTTCTAAGAAGCTCTCTCTTTACAAAGGCATATATTGCCTCCCTGCATTTACCAGTAGGTTGGCCTGTAATTATGTTGCAGTATTGACCAGGCTACTGTGTAGACATTATGAGGTCCATATTCGGTCACTGTCCAGATAGCAAAGTTAGCTGGATAAACCCATGCTGTGAACGTATATTCAATAGTGCACCTGAACTATTGCATATAGCTGGCTATCTTAAAGTAAGATGGCTAACTTTAGGAGTGCTCTTGGCCCATCCAGACTTATCCAGCTAAGTTAGATATCTTAGCCAGCTAATTCAACTTCTCCCAGTTATGCCCAGGAATGCCCCTATCTTAACCAGCTAAATTCTAGCTGGCTAAGTGCCCAAATATTCATTTAGCCAGCTAACTTTTGAGTTATCCTTCTAAACGCTTCTGAATACCAACTTCCGTGAGCTTGTGCAATGGACACATTTCCTGGAAGTTATTTGATTCATCCATGAGCCCTGCAGGATAAATTTGTGACAGTTCAAATCAACTAATGGGCCCTCAGGTGCTGAGTATGCTGTCGACACCAGCACCGTAGACAAGATGCTTAGGATTGTACTCCCCTAAAGTCTCCCTTTCGTTTCTCCCCAGTACCCCTACAGTATGCATCCTGTTTACTCAATGGCAGCTCCCATTCAATCATGCAAGAGGAGAGATGGGACCATATGTTGGACAAAAATCTGAAAGCAATATTGAAAAATTGTCAAATTATTTTGTAATTCTTTTTATTTCTTAGCAAGATTTTACATTCTAAATCAGAGATGTAGAGATGGGGGAAAATCCATAAGCTTAAAGGACCCTACCTTTAATTCATGGAATTTTTCCCACTGGGTGGGATTTATTAGATTGCAATCCTATTGTGTTATGAGTTGAAGACTTTGCCAATTTTTTTCTTCTAATGTCAAGGATTCTGATTATGGATATGAGCCACTAAACCCACAACAAGGTGACTTCCCAGATGAAGGGCAGGGGTTAAGGACTGCAATCCTGCAGTGCGATCAATGCACCCATCCTAAGAAATTAGCACACTCTGTGTCTCATTCCAGTTTGACCAATGTTTGTGTGCCACTGCTGCCTTGTGGGGGAGGGGGATAGTAATGGCTCCAGCCATCTCCAAGTGCCTTGAGCCATCCCTGCTGGTCTTTTTCTGTGAAAACCAATTGCTGTACTTAAATAAACCTTTTCTGCAGTTGTAGCTGACTGACCTGCAAAGGAGATGAGCCCTTTGGAGCATTGTACTAGTGCTCCTTTGGCTAGGTTGAAGGTGCAAGAGTTCTTCCCCCTTCAAGGTACTGAGCACATTCAGCCCAAGGAGCAAGAACCAAGAGCAGCACGCATCTGGACAGCAGTGGACCGTGCAGGGTGCAGCCTTATTCTGAATACACTCTGCAGACTGTAGAGATGAGAAAACGAAGAGATTTATTCTGTTCACCCCTGTAGCTGCCAAGAGCTTTGACAGCATCCATCATGCCTGTTTGCAAATGTTTTGAAACATTTTTTAATCATTACACTAAAATTTTTATAATAAAATTATAAAATCTTTAGCTGTGCTTGTTTTAATTAATGCACTGTAAAAAAAATAAAAATATATATATAATGGTATGCTCCACTAGTTTTTTATGTTCAAACAATTTTTATTGATTTTATCAAATAAATGAACAATTACAACAGTGAGGAAGGCGTGTTCCTGAACCAACCTCAATAACAACTACTTACAACTCAAATTTTCCCGGTGCCCCCAAATTCCCCCCCTCCCCTCTGTCCACGTCCCTCCCCCCTCCCTTCCCCTCCCCAGGTAAGTTGGCAGTAACATTTAACAAGTCTGGAATCGTACAGCAAAAGAACTCAAGATCCAGTAGTGCCTTAAGGAATCGTACAGTGAGAGAACTCAAGATCCATTAGGGCCTTAAATTAGTTGTTTACGACTAAACTGCGTGCTCGATGTGATAAGCGTTGTATATATGGGTCCCAGGTTTTGAGAGAGGCTCGCCGAAGGCGCGGTAATTCTTGGGACCCCATGCTTTCCATAGTCGTCCTTGCATGAAGATGATTCCGCCAAACCCAAAAGGATGGCGAGTCTGCAGAGCGCCACAGCAGCAGTATCATTTTTTTCCCCACAGGCTTTTTGGAAAAGTAGTCGTGAGCCAGGATCTCTGATCCGAATAGGTGAAACACAGCCAAACAAGAACCACATGGGAGAGAATGGAATAGGCACATTTAAAAGATCCTCCAAATAGTTTGCCACTTTGCGCCAAAAACGCTTCACTATCGGACATGTCCAAAAAACATGAGATAAATTCCAACGGTGGTGTTACAATGAACACAAGACGCCGAAGGTGCTATTGTCAATTGCCTTGCCACTAAGGGTGATACATATGTCCGACTTAAAAATTTAAATTGCAATTCCCTGTAATACATATTGGAAGAGATCCTGGCTATGCGCCTAAATCCCACATTTAAGATAGAACTAGTCACAATAAAGTCTCCATCGTGGTTCCAGCGAGCTGCCAACAAAGAGCATGTATCCAACCCTACCTTTTGGCGTAAGGCTTTATAATAATGAGACAGAGAGGGGACCTTAGTGCGGGCAAAACAAAATATTTTATCTAGTGCGTGAAACACCACAGGTTCCTTTGATACCTCAGGCAAGGCCCTTATGTAGTGGCGTACTTGTAAATAAGGGAATGTATGTGAGGCCCCCAGCTCGTACATATCACAAAATTCTTTAAAGCTCACTACCTCTCCATCCGTTTTAAGAAGGTGTCCAATGTAAATAATACTTTTTGTTGCCCATATGTAGTGTGACCTAGACTGAGATCCCGGGGGAAAGTCATCATTCCCTATTAAAGGAAGAAAGTATGCACAAAATCTAGAGTTTGACAGCATTTTCGAGAGCCTTACCCAAGTTTGTCGAATGGGCTTAATGAGTGCCGATTGGTTTAGGAAAGTCGGAAGACAACTAGACTGGGCTTGTAGTACATAGGAAGGTGCTCGGGGATACATAACTGCGTTGTCTGCCCCAATTGCTGTGAAACAGGATGTGTTCACTAGCCAGTCCCGTATCAAACGCATGTTGCATGCCAAGTTATATAGGGCCAAATCTGGGAGCCCCAGGCCTCCTTCTCCCCAGCGCTTTTTTAACCAGGAAAGTGGTATTCTCGACTCCCCCCCCCCCCCCCCCCCCCCCCCCCCAACCATATAAATCGGCGAATCACACTCTCTAGCTTAGCCAGATCTTTCTTTCGCACCAGTAGTGGCAAGTTTTGCAGAATATAGAGCCATCGAGGAAGAATGGCCATTTTAAACAGATTAACCCTGCCTCCCAGGGAAATTGGGAGGGTCTGCCAAAGAGCTAACATATCTTGTGTCTTAGTAATTAAGCTTGGGATATTTACCTCATCAATCTTTTCTGGGTCAGCCGGTATACAGACACCCAGATAGCAAAATGCATCTCCCGCCCACTGTAGAGGAAACTGATCATGCCATTGTGCCTGCAATATCGCCGGAAATGCTAATGCCAAGGACTTGGATGTATTCAGTCTTAGTCCTGAAAAAAAAATTCGCGGCAGTGAGGCCTGAGGCTTTGTTATAAAAACCAATAGATCGTCCGCAAATGCCACCTGTTTAAAGATCTGTGGGCCGAAGTGGATGCCTCGGATATCTGGCGCGGTCTGGATGGCAAGTAAAAGAGGTTCTAATTGCAATATAAACAATAGTGGGGATAGGGGGCAACCTTGACGGGTGCCCCTGGTTATTGGAAACGATTTTGTTTGCGCCCCGTTGGCGGTGATTGCCGCCTGAGGATCCTGGTATAGTAGGTGAATCGCATTGAGAAAAAACCCTCCAAACCCCATTTGGTGCAAAACATAAAACAAATAATTCCATTCCACTCTGTCGAATGCCTTTTCGGCATCAAAACTGATGGCCAAATAGGGGGTAGACATTTGCTGGCAAATCGTCATAGCTGTCAATATTCTACGTATATTAGCTAATGCCGCTGGCGCACAAAACCCACTTGGTGATCCCCAATCAGAGTAGGAAGAATGAGCGCAAGCCTATCTGCCAGTATCTTTGCCAACAGTTTCTGATCATAATTAAGAAGGGATATGGGCCTATATGATTCCAGCAAAAGCAAATTTTTACCAGATTTTGGTATAAGTGTGATAGGGGCAAGATTGGCATTAGGGGGGAACGTTCCTTGATCTATCAAGTCTGTGAATACACCTGCCAATGTGGGGGAGATAGAGTTCCGCAGGAGCTTATAGAACTCTGCTGTGTATCCATCCGGTCCAGGGGCTTTAAAGCCCTTCGAGTGATGGATAGTGAGGCTAACTTCCGCTTCTGTAATGGGCACATTAAGCCCTTCCTTTTGATCTTGTGTTAAATGTGGCAGAGATAGTTGGGCACAAAATTTGTCACATGCTGTAATATTCCAACCCTCTGTGGCATATAAATTAGAAAAAAAATTGCGAAAGCACTGCAAGATAGCGGGGGTGTCTCGTACCATCTGACCCTGGGAAGAATGCAACACTGGAATGAAGCAACTAGTACGCTTAGAGCGAATTAAATTAGCCATCATCTTCCCTGCTTTGTTACTATATTGGTATAAACGAAATTGATAGTATAAGTGGCTCTTTTTAGCCCGCTGGTGAGGCAATGAATTTAGGGCATGTTGATGAGTTAAATATTCAGTCCGGGCCTCTTTAGTTCCCACAGCTGCCCAGTGAAGGCGGGCTCGGTGGACAAGTGTGGAAAGCGTTAGAATACGGCGGTTAAGCATTTTCCTGTTGTGGGCAACATACGAGATTATTTCACCCCTCAATACCGCTTTTGCAGTGTACCATAATAACACGGGGTTGGACTCATGCTCTTTATTCAAGGTTATAAAATCTTGCCATTTATTCAGAATAAACTCCCGAAATTTCCCATCAGTGGCTAGGAAATATGGATAACGCCATATTTTAGGGGTAGAAGGTGCCCGTGATGTCTGCATGTCCACCCATATTGGCCCGTGGTCTGAAATCACTATGTTGTCAATACCCGCTTCGCAGACTCTCGCAAACGCTTGAGAACTTATGAGAAAGTAATCTATGCATGAGTGAGTCCCATGCGCTCGTGAGACATGAGTAAAATCCCGCTCTGTGGGATTTAAGACTCGCCATACGTCTAACAGATCCAAGTTTTTTTCCAACATAGTGGGTCCTTTACCCAACCTTTGCTCACAGCATTTGCTCTTGGAGGTATCTAGGTGAGGGTCTTGGATAGTATTGAAGTCACCCCCTAATATCAGGGTATCAGTTGAGTATGGGAGTAAATGAGTATATAGGCTCCTGAAAAATCCCGGGTCATAAGTGTTAGGTGCATAAATATTATACATTACCACTTTCTGGTGGTCTAGTTCAGTAACCAAGATAATATTGCCCTTGTGGGTCTTTGATTTCTTGATAGATTTTTAGGGGGAGTTGACGGTTTAGTAAGATGGCGACTCCCGCCGATTTAGATGATGCCGATGCATATCTTACTTCCCCCACCCATATACGGTGAAGTTTCGCATGCTCAAGATCTGTTAGATGGGTTTCTTGTAAGAAAGCCACCGCTGCTGATTTTCTTTTTAACATAGTAAGCACCTTCGAACGTTTGATAGGGGAATTAAGGCCACATACATTCCAGGAGACAAAACGAATAAAATTAGTCATAAGGCCATATCATATCGGTATACCATTGCAGATGTACAGAGATATCTCTTGTTATTAACCCCATATATTTATTTCCAAGTTATTTATACCTGTTCTTTGTAAGACATTTACTTGTCACTGTTATTGTTCAAAATGTAAACCGAATTGATCAGTAATTCTGTTACTGGAAAGTCGGTATAGAAAAGTTCAAAATAAAATAAATAAATAAATATATCCCATGGGAACCCCCCCAGCTAGGGTTCCCATTGGAAGACTAGCTCTCTCCCTAGGCACAACTAACCTGGTAAGTACACACAACATTTGGAAATAACCAACATACCTTCTACCCCAGCCCCCCCTTTTCCCATACCCCTGTTCCCCTCTCAAACCTCTAGCTGCCCCATCTCCCCTACTCCTCCCTTTTGCTACTTTCCCCCCAATTCCCCACCCACTACATCCTAATTCACCTCATCATTCAATCCCCTTAAGGGAGACTTGAAGATCACACAATGACATGGTCAGGGCCACTCCAATTGCAAGTCTAAAGGAGCCAGTTTGTAAGGCTACAAAAAAACCTCCCTGATTATGTGAATCGTGGGCGAGCAGGGAACACCTGACCGTGTAGCCCAGTCGGTAACTGAATACCTTGGGAAGCAAACCCCACCCCCCCCTCCAAAAACAGTATACAGCATTCCTCAACAGTTGCACAAACAGCTGGCGGTTAAAACATAACTGGTTCTATGCAATATGTAAACAAGTCTGAATTCAATAAAATAATTTAACAGTGACATGTAGAGAACTGGAAGCTGCCCACTAGGCCCCTTCGTGGAGTGTAGTCATGTCTCTTCGGGCTTCAACCCTACCCCTCCACTGCGGTCTGGATTCGATATTTGTAGGTGTGCCAATGTTGGAGATCTGATCCTTAATCATTAAATGATAGACTGGGGGACTCTTAATAGCAACTTCTCAGTGGTTGTTGATCGAATCCTCGGGCGCTCCAGTCCGTTTGAGGTCGCTCTCTAACCAATTTTGTAATCCACAAGAGAGAAATCTGCGTGCAGCAGTACCCACGCAGTAAGAGCTGTCCAAGGCACAGGTTTCCAACGAGCAGTAACGGAGCGCAGTAACAAAGCCCTGAAAGTCTGTGCCATTTTTTGTTTGCAGCCAACGCGTGAACAAACTCTGTGCACGCCTCTGATTTACCCAAAAGTCTTGTCGGCCCTTAAATCGAGCAGGGCCTCGTCAAAGGGCAAAAAAAAGAAGAAAAAAAAAGAGACAAATAATAAAGCCACCAACAAGGCCCTAACAGTTCAACATTACTCAGTGAAGTTGAATATGGCTACCAGCAAACAGTTTCGAACCAAGTTTCATTCCGTTTCGTGCTAATCCTATAGCCTGGATTCCCTCTTGTTAGGTATAAGGCATGGAAGAATAGATTAAAATGATTGCCTACCGGCTGCTATTCTACCTGCAAACTGCACTCTTAGCTGGGCAAAGAATCCAAGAATGTCTGTGCTGCCCCTGGTGTTTCGAAATATTGAGCCCGTTCATGGTACCAGACTCGCAATTTTGTTGGGAACATCAATGAAAATTTTATGCCCCGATTGTGGAGGGCTTCGGAAACCGCCGCTGAAAAATCCTGGAAGATGCGGATCGGGTGGTCTTGGTATAGTAGCCCTTGTTTCACCCGCGATGCCCGCCAAATTTCTGCTTTATGGGCGGAATTTAGAATTTTTGCAATAATTAATCGGGGCCTACCCGATGCCGCCTTCTTCGCTCCTAATCTGTGCGCCCTTTCTACAGTTAATTTCCCTTGGAGATGAGGAAGCGCCAAGGCAGCTGGGATCCATTCCTCTAAAAAGGTGCAGAGGGATCGGTCATCTACCTCCTCCGGGAATCCTAGAAAGCGAAGATTGTCCTGTCTTGCCCTATTTTCCAACTCGTCGATTTTATTTTGCAATGTAAGCACCTGTTTATCTCGATCAGCCATTTTGCCCCCATGGGAAATCATAGTGTCTTCTAGTTTCGCGATTCGGCTTTCCGCTTTGTCTAACCGCAGGTGCAGGGCGGATAGTGTGTCCTTCACTTCCTCTATTTGCGAGGTTATATAGGCCAGCTTATCGTCTAAAGCTTCCCTGATAGCCTCTTTTATGTCCGCGATTGTGAGCGCCGCAGGCGGGGAGGATGACTCACCCTCATTGGCCGCCGCCATCTTCTGTTCTGAGGCCTTGAGTTTTTTACTTTTTCTCTCTTCCCCCCCCTTGGATGTCATCACCGGTGGCGTTTTATTCATGAATCGCACAATGGACATAAGCTGCACCCTCTCGAATAGTGAATGTTGAAGGTTAGTAAACTGTGTACCGGGATGAGCCAGCGAGAAACGCGTCCTCTCGGCTCAACACATCACGTGATCCTTCCACTATTTTTTTAAAATATACTATCTTCTTGTTCTCATATTCTGATCTTTCAGTCTGATCCATCATAAGCACAAAATTTATTTAAAAAGAGAATTTGAGTGTCTCCATGTTCAAATGTATCTAGGCTTCAGCTTTCAGCAGCCCCAGCAGAGATTACTGTGAGCCACCTTTGGTTTCATCTTTCACAGCCTCTGCATGCTTTCTAGCAGTAGAGGAGAGAGGACCAGCAGCCCCCAGCAGGGGACACTGATCTACCTTGGCTTCAGCTTCCACAGCCCCCACACTCTTTCCAGTAGTGGAAAACTGGAAGGCTTAATTTGCATTCTCCCAGCAGAAGACTATAGGACACTGTGAGCTGTCTAGACTCAATTTCCATAGCCCCACCTGCTCTCCAGTAATAGAAAACTGGAAGGCGCATCTGAAAACTTATCCTAGGATCTCCCTCAGAGGCCTTCAAAGGACACTGCAAGCTGTCTCGGCTCAGCTTCCATAGGCCGTGCCCCCCCCCCCCCCCAAACACTCTTTTTTCAGTAATAGAAAACTTGAAGGCTCATTTGCATATTTCTCCCAGCATCCCCAGCTGAGGACTCCAGAAGACACTGAGCTGAATAGGTTTAGCGTTCACAGCCCTTGCACTCTTTCCAGTAGTAGAGAACTAGAAGGCTCATTTGCATACTTCTCAGAGCAGCCCCAGCAGAGGACATCTGAGGGCATTGCAAGCCATCTAGGTTTCAGCTTTCATATTTCCTGCAAACCCTCTAACAGTATAGGACCTGAAGGCTCATCTGTATATATTTCCCAGCAGCCCTAGCAAAGGACACCATGTGCTTTCTAGGCTTCCATATCCCATTTTTCCAGCTGTAAAAGATCAGCCAAAATACCACTTCCAATAAATTGTCAGATTTATTTATTTGATGCAATAACAGGGATTTAGTTCAAAGCATGAGTCAATAAGGTGTGTAGATTAAATATAGTCTCTGGAGGATCACTGATAGATAAAAATAAATTAAACAAATAGATTAAAAGTACTTTAGATTACTTTGAACATCCTTACCCCCTTAGAAAATTTTAATCACTGCTACCTGAACAAAATTAAGATGCAGACAGTAGTCCAACAGCGAGAGGACTATCCATTCTTTTACACTGAGTGCCATATGTATGATTAATTACCATTTGGTGAGAGGCTGCGCCAAGAGCTTCTAACTCTCAGAAAATTAGTCCAATCTCTGGAAGCTAGAGTGACTGGGGCTTGGGCTGGTGGGGACAGGCTGTGCTGGGACTGAGGGAAGTGCAGGTTCTACTGAGGCTGCTGGGGGATGGTGGGAGGCTGTGCTGGGGCTAGAGGGGGAGGGTAATAAACAGGAGTCTCCAGGGAATTTCCATGAGTGGCTCTGCTGCTGCTGGGCGAAGTAGTCTAGGCTGGGGTTGAGGGGGAGGAGGCAAACTGCTACTCCTGAGGCTGCAGGAGAAGGGGAGGGTAGGCTGTGATGAAGGCTAAACATTCTGTAAGCAATGCATTGCTTGGTTACATGACAGGCTGCATACTAAAGGGATCTCCCAGAAAAAAAAATCAAATGGGTAGATAGATGAAAGCAGTGCAGAGCATGTAGTCTCCTTGTGTTGGGAACAACAGACCCAATGAGCTGGATTTCAACCCTCCAAAGCTTACAAAATGCATCAATGAACCCGTGGTGCCAGCAAACAAGGATGTAATCGTAACACAGGACACCCTGCTCTAGCAGCGCACCACTACCCAGAGCCGGCAGAACCCATCATGCAAACTATGAATTTGCATGGGGTGGCAATGGTGGCTGAAGCGTAGGAAGCCCATTCCACCAGCAACCAACAAAGGAGAGACTTTGGGGTTGCCATCAGAGCCCAACTTGCTGGCAGCCAAAGAGAAGGAGAAATCCAGGGGCCACCAGTGGCCAAAGAGAGGCCCTGAGGCGGTTGGCGGAGCCCAATTTGCCAGCATCCAAAGAGAAGAAGTCCCAAGGCTGCCGGTAGCTGAAGAAGAGAGGGAGAGGCCCTGGGGTCACTGGTGGAGCCCATCCTGCTGGCGACTGAAGAAAAGCCCAGGCTGCTGGTGAAGCCCATCCTACTCATAGCCAAAGAAAAAAGGGAGAGGCTGGGCCTGAATGAGGGCATGTGTGTATTTGTGTGTGAGTAAGCATGTGTGTGAGAGAGCAAGAACGTGTTTTGAGTGTATGTGAGAGAGGCAGTGTGTACATGTGTATGAGTGAGCATTTGTATTAGAAAGTGTTGAGTATGTGAGAGTGCACACCCTCTCCCCCAACCAGTAATCCAAGACACAGTGATTGGAAATCAAAAGATCCCAGGTATGGAGAGCAGGGGTAATTTTAAATCCTTAATAGTTTTAATTATTGGGTATTATTTGATATGTCTGCTGTTTTGAAATATTTTTGTTTGGGAAATTTATATTTTTGAATTTCTAATTATTGGATGTACTATTTCTCAGCTGTTTTGAAATATTCTTTTTATTGGCATGGTTCTGCTATTATGATTGTTTTCTTGACATTATCATTTGTTTTATCACGAATGGTGATCTTTTTGTTTTTCTGTTGTTGCACTGCATACAAACTCTGGCTTATCGCAGTCTTCAGTTTAGTTTTTGTCTGAAAGTTTCTATTTATGCTTTATGGCCTTTTTATTCTGTATTTCTTGAGAGTCTGTCTGTGTTCTGCCCTTATGTCTGAGGTGAGGTATTATGTTAGCATGATTTTCGGTGTATTTTATTTTATATTCCACTTTTTGAAACTTCAAAGTAGATTACATTCAGATACTGTAGGGATCTATAGCAACCTAGCTTGTTCTATTTTCCTAATAGGAAGAGCATTGGAGTTTTAGGGCCTGGTGTAATAGTTGCAGTGTTGCCTTTACAAAATGTAGAATTGTTATTGTTTAAGTGCTGGCAGTTAGTGCTCTTTTAGTATGGGAGGTTTACTATATTGTAAGGAGAAATTACTATTTACCTGATAATTTCCTTTCCTCTAGTAAGGGCAGGTCAGTCCAACAGATGGAGACGGAGCAAAAGCTGACATCTTGGCTATTTAATCCCGCCATGACACTGGCCTGCCAGTATTCTCTGGAAAAGCCAAACTGTGGACAAAACTGATCATACTTAAACATTATTACCAACAGCCAACCATTCAAGTTTCTCAACCAACCAGAACACTGATCTCAGCCAAAAGAAGGAACATATCTAGCAAACTAAGGGCTAGAGAAGCCATTTACCAATTTTCCATGAAGAGCAGGAATTATATTCTGCATAGCTGAATGCTGCTCTTCATATTCATACTTTTCAGCAAAACTTACAATTTTCAGGAAAGCATTATTATCCATACCATCCCCAAAATTAGCACATTTAAATACTGTCCGAGACAGAGCCCTCTCCTTAGCAGGCCCCAAAATATGGAACACATTGCCTTTGGACATAAGACTTGAGTCACATCCCCATTCTTTTAAGAAGAAACTTAAGACATGGCTATTCGAACAGGCATTCTCATAGGCTGGTCCCCTTGTTTTTATTTTAATTTTACATTTAATTTTAATTTTGAAGTCGGCGAAACAATGTGACAAGGCGATAGCTAAAGCCAGAAGAATGCTGGGCTGCATAGAGAGGAATATCGAGTAAGAAAAGGGAAGTGATTATCCCCTTGTACAGGTCCTTGGTGAGGCCTCACCTGGAATACTGTGTTCAGTGCTGGAGACCGTATCTCCGAAGAGACAGAGAAAAGATGGAAGCGTCCAGAGAAGGGCGACCAAAAAGGTGGAAGGTCTTCATCGAATAACTTATGAGGAGAGATTGAAGAATCTAAATATGTACACCCTGGAGGAAAGGAGGAGCAGAGGTGATATGATACAGACTTTCAGATACTTGAAAGGTTTTAATGATCCAAAGACAACGACAAACCTTTTCCGTCGGAAAAAAATCAGCAGAACCAGGGATCACGATTTGAAGCTCCAGGGAGGAAGACTCAGAACCAATGTCAGGAAGTATTTCTTCACGGAGAGGGTGGTGGATGCCTGGAATGCCCTTCCGGAGGAAGTGGTGAAGACCAGAAGTGTGAAAGACTTCAAAGGGGTGTGGGATAAACACTGTGGATCCATAAAGTCTAGAGGATGTGAATGAATGTGGAAAAAAAGATTTGCATTCACAAAAAAGCAGGGAGTAGCTTGCTTTTTATGGCAGTTACTACCCCAAACCAAATAAGCCTGATACTTCACTTTCAATGCATATCCAGCATAGCTCTCTGCTTCAACGGCAGGGGAGAAAGACTGATACTTCTCGCATATCCAGCATAGCTGTCTGCTTCAACGGCAGGGGAGAAAGACTGATACTTCTCGCATATCCAGCATAGCTCTCTGCTTCAACAGCAGGGGAATGAAGAAAAGTGGATCTATATACAGACAACCAACAAGGACTGAATTACATAGTCTGGGTAAACAAATAAGCATGAGTGTAGCTTGCTTATTGCGGCGGTTACTACCCCTAACTAATTAAGCTAGATATTTCACTTAGATGCAGCTCCAACACTGCTCTCTACATTAATGGTGGGGGTGGAAGGGAAATAGAACCAAAAGGTTACTAAGAGCCAAGAGTAACAGATAAGTATGAGAAAAAAAAAGTGCGAAACTTGCTGGGCAGACTGGATGGGCCGTTTGGTCTTCTTCTGCCGTCATTTCTATGTTTCTATGTTTCTATTTTAGCTTCAGTTTTAATTTACTGTACTATTATACTATGCATTATTTTAAGGGCAGTTAGAATTACTTTGTTGCTAGAATTTAAAATCCTTATTTAATGAACTATTGTAATTTTATTTTATAATGTTTTAAATGTTCTCTTTTAAAGATTGTACATTAATTGATTGTTACGCATTACTGGATTTTAATTTGATTTGTGATGTAAACCGATATGAAGCTTTCACAAATATCGGTATATAAAAGTGAGTGAATAAACAAGTAAATTTAAACATCGGCAACTGAGAGCGGTTCTGGGATTGACTTGCCTTTACTAGAAGAAAGGAAATTATCAGGTAAGTAGAAATTTCTCCTTCTTCAGTGTTTGGGCAGGTCAATCCCAACGAGTGGGATGAACCAAAGCTAATCTCAAAAAGGGTCAGAGGCTGCCAGTGGTCCAGTCAATATTGCCCGTGCAAAGGCGGCGTCCTCCCTAGCCCTAACATCCAAGCGTTAATGCTTGGAAAAGGTGTGCAAAGATGACCATGTCACCGATCGGTAAATTTCAGCAGGTGACAACAAATTAAGTTCTGCCCACGATACCGCCTGAGCCCTTGTGGAATGTGGTCCAATCTGTTTCAATAAGGCAACCATAGTAGCCACATAGGCTGCCGTAATGACTTTCTTAACCCAGCGAACAATCATTGCCTGCGTCGCCAGTGCTCCCTGCTTACCTCCACCATGGCGCACAAACAGGAGATCAGACTTCCGAACAGCCTTAGTCAACTCCAAGTACTGCAGTAAATGAGGAAAGAACCTGAGCCTGACTGCCATCCGCCAACAAAACGACCCGGAGGCCCGCAAACGCTGACCAGGCCTCGAGCCGTGTGGCCTGGCCCAACCGCGCCCCCACAGACGCCTCGGCCAATAGAAGACCGGCACCCGACAGACGTCAGCGCCCTGGGACGCCGGGTAAGCCCCTTTAAATTTGGGCACATACCTGCGGCGCCGCGCACCGGGCGTCGCGCACACGAAGGAGCACGACCTAAGGGGCACTCCCCTTAGTATGCCTCTTTGTGCGACAATTCCATGCAGGCTCGGAATTACAGAAACAGCCCTGCTTTGAACCTGCCCGAGCTAGCAACGCAACCAACTCTGC
Source organism: Rhinatrema bivittatum (assembly GCF_901001135.1). Lineage (NCBI taxonomy): Eukaryota > Metazoa > Chordata > Amphibia > Gymnophiona > Rhinatrematidae > Rhinatrema > Rhinatrema bivittatum. The sequence continues at coordinate 383,862,535 of NC_042615.1, forward strand.
TCCACCCCACACTACTAACTCGCTCCCTGATCACTGCGCCTGGCAAGAGAAGTCCACCTGGATCAGAGTCTGAACCGCACACAACCACCAGTCAAAGACACTCAACCTGGAAACCAAAAAAACCACTATCAGTGAACTCGAGTCTACTCACCGGACCTAACCCACGGAGAGACGCTGAAGAAAAACCACGGCTTTACCGGAAAAAGGACCTGAGGAAAGACCAGCAGAGGAACCCCAGGCCGCGCGATTGGCACCGTTCCATCGGGGGTAAGGCCTCCCTCGAGCCAACCGCTCACAGACATACACGCCGCCAATCCTACCCTTAAACTAACCCTCCCCCCCCCACGCTAAGCCCACTCTGAAGGACCGCAACCAAGGAACCTACCACTCCACGCCCATTTAGCAACACCCCCTGTGAGCCCCATTGAGACCCCCCCACCCATCCATCCCCACGCAATCCCCTTACCATAACCCATACCAACAAGGCACAAAGGCACTTGCACACAACAATCACCCGCAATGACAACACCTTGCCACATTCCCATACTCCCCCACCGCAACAACAGACACCCCACCACCCTGAAAACCATTCCCATCAGACACCTCACCAACATCCCTATCAGCACAAACATCCTCAGGTCTGCATTCACTATTCTCACCCTTTTCCTCATTACGCCCAATCAATCACCAAAAAAATCCCCATCATAAATGACCTAATCCTTGACCATTTACCTGACATTTTCTGCATCACAGAATCCTGGCTGAAAAGCACCAACACTGTATTACTAAATCAACTGCCCAGAAACAACTACAACATATTCTCCATAAACAGACCCAAAAGAAAAGGAGGTGGCCTTCTATTCTTAGCACACAAAAAGCACAAATTCTCATCCCACATACTAAACCTCCCCCCCACCCCCCATTCGAGACCAACCTATTCAAATCTAAAAACCTCCAAATACTCCTCCTCTATGCACCCCCCCGGTCTCCTCCAACACAATCTATTCCCCCTAATCGAAACCATAACAACCCACATCAACCTACAGGAGCCAGCCATCATTCTGGGGGACTTCAATCTCCATATAGACACCAACCCCCCTCCCCCACCAGCCAACTCCTCCTCTCCACCATGTCCGCCATTGGATTCACCCAACTCATCAACACCCCCACTCAAAAATCAGGTTACACCCTCGACCTACTATTAACAACAAAATCTCCACCCTAGGCCTACCCACAGCCACCCTAACTCCATGGTCAGACCACAGCCTCATTCAAGTCATGCTTCAATTCCAACGCACCCCAATGAAACTAAACAAGCACATCATCGAATTCACCAAACCGTGCTCCAGCGATGACCTTGCCAATCTACTACCTGAAGCCTTAAAGACCCTTAACAAAAATGACGCCAACACTGCCATGAACTCCTGGATCTCCATCAACACGGATATAGCCAAATCATTATGCCCCAAAGTAAGAAAAGTAATCAAAGAATCCACAAAACACAAATCCCCATGGTACACCCCAGAACTAAAAAACTCAAAGCAAACCTTAAGACATACAGAAAAACTATGGAGAAGAAAGCCAACGCCAGAACTGAAAGACAAATTCAGAACTCTACTTCAAAAATACACAATGGATATCAACACAGCAAAGCGAAACTTCTATACAACAAAGATACACGAATACCAGTTCAACCCCAGGACCCTTTTCTCCTATGTTAACGATCTAACCAACCCAATCCAGAACGACTCTACCCTGGACACCCACAACATCTCCAGCGAAAATCTAGCACACTTCTTCAGAGACAAGGTCAACACCATCATCGCCAAGATCCCTCCAGTCCACCCTGACGCAATAGAAATTCCCCCGCTCAACTCCACGTGGTCACAATTCATCCCTGTGGCTTCGACAGAAATAGAACCCATCATCAAAAAAACCAATCCAGCCTCCCACCCCTTAGACCCCATCCCCATCAAAATCCTAAAACTCATCAGCAAGACCATCACCAAACCCATAACTGATATCATCAACCTATCACTCGAGCAAGGAATATTCCCTGACAAACTAAAAAACACCATAGTCAAACCAATCATCAAAAAACCACAGCTCGACAAATCAGATCCAGCAAACTACAGACCAGTATCCAACCTCCCCTTCATAGTGAAAATCCTTGAAAAAACGGTGAACAATCAACTCACAGAACACCTCGAAACCTACAACATCTTACAACCTGCACAGCATAGCTTCAGAAAACTCTTCAGCACTGAAACCCTCCTTCTTACACTCACCGAAACCATCCTCAGAGGGCTCGACCACGGCCAATCATACCTCCTAATACTCCTAGACATATCCGCCACCTTCAACACCATCAACCACGGAACACTCCTCACAAGACTCAAAGAAATCGGACTACGAGAAACTACAATCAAATGGTTTGAATCCTATCTCACAAACAGATCCTACAACGTAAAGATCCTCACTTTCCTCCACCCTATTCAACATATACCTCTTCCCACTCTGCAAACTCCTCTCAGAATCGCACCTCACTTATTTTGTATACGCTGACGACATACAAATATTACTCCCCATAAACGAAACCATCAAAAACACCCTAGACAGATGAAACCAACTCAACACAAAAATTACACCGCTGCTATCTCAATTATCACTCTGCGTCAACCAAAACAAGACGGAATTCCTACATATCTCCAATCAGCGTCCCTCGGCCCCCCTCAGAATCAACACCCATAATAACACAGAGGTGCAACTTACACCATCTTCAAGAAATCTGGGAGTGACTATTGACAATGAACTCAACCTCAAGCAATACATCTCCAACTTGATCAAAGATGGATTCTTCAAGCTGCAAACACTAAAAAATCTCAACCCCTTCTCCTCGCCCAAGACTTTCGAACAGTCCTGCAAACAGTGATCTTTTCAAAACTCGACTACTGTAACTCATTACTACTTGGTCTCCCCGAAACCACCATCAGACCTCTTCAGGTTCTACAAAACGCCGCCGCCAGGTCTATCACAAACATGAAAAAATGCAACCACATAACACCCACACTAAAAGAACTTCACTGGCTTCCTATCAACCAAAGCATTCAATACAAAACCCTCACCCTCATCCACAAAAAAATAAACAGCAAAGAAATGAACTGGTTAAACACCACCATAAAGAAACCTCAGATCTTCAGACTCTGGCCTCCTCACCGTTCCAAACTCCAAAGCCACACACCTCACTTCAACCCGTAAACAAACCTTCTCTGTGGCTGGTCCCACACTCTGGAACTCCCTCCTGCCACTACTCAGAAATGAACCCTCCACACAAGTATTCAAAAAACAACTCAAAACCTGGCTTTTCAGAAAAGCCTTCCCGCCAGATACCTAGCCTCCCCACAGGCTCATCCCTTGCCCCAAACACGAAACTGACTCTGCAGTTACCGAACCCATAAATCCCACCCTACACCCCCCCCCCCCCACCCGCCTTTAAATGCCCTCCTCCTAGGTCTCCACCCCGCTAAGACCCTATCAAGATCAAAATCTTTCATTTATATTCCCAAGTTGAAATGTATTGCATGTTATAAATTGTTCCAATGTTCTACAAAACAGAACTACTCATTCTTTCTCCTCCTAACAACCCCTCATGCAGTCTCTCCCCCACCCCCTCACCACCCAGCTGCCCTCCTACCCTACTAGTCCGCAACCTTGGCATTATGATAGATAACCAATTTAACCTCAAAAATTTCATTTCGGCCACTATAAAAAGCGGATTCTTCAAACTCCACACCTTGAAGAGAATCAAACCGCTTCTTCACACCTCTGACTTCCGCACAGTACTGCAAGCTATGATCCTGTCCAAACTTGATTATTGCAACGCTATCCTCCTAGGCTTACCAAAAAGCACTCTACAACCGCTACAGTTATTACAAAATGCTGCTGCACGCATCCTTACCAATACTCACCGTCATGACCACATCACTCCCGTCCTCCAATCATTACATTGGCTCCCCGTAACCTCCAGGATAGTATATAAAGTACTCACGCTTATACACAAAGCCATTCATAACCACGACATGCAATGGTTCCCAGAACATCTCCTGCTTCACACTCCGACCAGACCCACAAGAACGCCTCACCAGGCCAAACTCCAGACTCCCTCTCCCAAGCTCATGAAGCATACCACCTTTAGAGAGCGATCATTCATCATTGCAGGAACCGCCCACTGGAATAAAATGCCTTCCCAACTACGCCAGGAACCTTGCCACAAAAAATTCAAGCACAATCTTAAAACATGGCTGTTCAAACTAGCGTACCCTGACTAACGAATTGACTCCCCCCCCCCCAAAGATGCGACATGACCACCCGACTGACTCTCGCCCCACCTACTTACTCACCCTACCCTCCACCCTCTGTGGGTATACTCCCCTCTACCCCTCCCCTATTAATACTTTCCCCTGCTAATTACTCTGACTGCTTTGATGAACTCACTTGTTAAAACTAACTTGTACATATGTATATAATTCTCGTATTATCTACTCCTGCCCTTGTTAACCCTCTCCCTGTTAAAAAATGTTATTATTGTAAAGCCTGTTGCTAAGTTATGTTACATTGTGAACCGAGGCAATGTTTTGCAAACGTGCCTCGGTATATAAAAAACCCTTAAATAAAATAAAATAAATAAATACAATACCAGTCACCAGGCTCTAATGTTCCTATTATACCAGTTCCTTTTTATTATGTAAAATAAGCAGATTTTGCCTTATTTGTTCAGTTATCTGTAAACCGATGTGATATCTCGATCGAATGTCGGTATATAAAAACAAATAAATAAAAAATAAAATAAAGGAGGTTAGAGCTGTTCAGCTTGGAGAAGAGACAGCTGGGGGGGAGGGGGTATGATAGAGGTCTTTAAAATCATGAGAGGTCTAGAATGGGTAAATGCAAATCAGATATTTACTCTTCGGATAACAGAAGGACTAGGGGGCACCCCATGAAGTTAGCAAGAAGCACATTTAAAACTAATCTGAGAAAATTGTTTTTCACTCAATGCACAATTAAGCTCTGGAATTTGTTGCCAGAGGATGTGGTTAGGGAAATTAGTGTAGCTGGCATCAGTAACATGGGATCTACTTAGTGTTTTGGTACTTACCAGATACTTGTAGCCTGAATTGGCCACTATTGGAAACAGGATGCTGGGCTTGATGGACCCTTGGTCTGACCCAGTATGGCAATTTCTTATGTTGATGTCCAAGGAATGCAAAAGGTGGTACTCAGCTTCATCTTTGTCCCTGTCCAAGGCAGGCAAAGAAATGGACTAATTTAAATGGAACTCTGAAACCACTTTGGGCAAAACAAAGGGCACATTCCGAAGTTGAACCGCACCCGGAATCATTCGGAGGGAAGGCTCATAGCAGGAAAGAACCTGCAGTTCAGAGACCCAACATGCCGAACAGATTGCCACCAGAAAAACTGTCTTCAAGGTAAGCAGCCACATGGAAAGAGTACGCAGTGGTTGAAAAGGTGAACCTGTCAAAAACTCGAGGTCTAAGTTAAGGTCCCACAGAGCCACCAGAAGCCGCAATGGGGGGGGGGGGGGGAGGGCAAAGCTGCTTAACTCTCTGTAATAAATGGGACACTTCCGGATGGGAAGACCAAGGCCCTCCATTGACTCTCTCCCTATAACAAGCCAGGGCTGCTACTTGAAACCCTTAAGGAAGCTATCTTGTAAAAATTCCAAAATAAAAAGAATATCCACCTTGAGCAGTTGAATACCTCGCTCAGAACACCAAGCCTCAAAGACCCTTCAAGCTCTAACATAGGCTAGAAAAGTAGAAAATTTCTGGGCCCAAAGAAGAGTGGAAACTACCACAGGTGAAAAATCCTGCTTCAAAAACCTAGCCCTCTCAATGGCCAAACCATAAGACAGAGTCGACCCAGATTCTGGTGTAGAATGGGCCCCTGACGTTACAGATCATCCAAGATGGTAGCCTGAGTGGACTGCCCACCAGACGTCTCTGAGATCGGTGTACCATTGCCTTCAAGCCCAATCCAGACCCACAAAAAGGATTGTGTTGGTTTATCTTGAAATCTTCTGGACCAGCCTTCCTATCAGAGGCCAGGGCAGAAACACATCAGACGGGCACCGCATAGGCACTCCTGAACAAGAGCATCGATGCCCATTGCTTTTAGGTCCCGCCTGCATCTGAAGAAACGTGGAACCTTTGCATTGTTGAAAGTCGCCAACAGGCTTAGATCCGGTAAGCCCTAGCAGTTCACCAGGAGCTGAAAGGCCTCATCTTCCAGCTACCATTCACCTGGGTCCAAGTTTCTACTGCTGAGGAAATCGACTCTGATATTATACTTTCTGGTAATACGAGAGGCGGATATGCTCAGGAGGTACTGCTCCACCCACACCATGAGCGCATCTATCTCCTCTGACACCTGTTGACTCTTAGTTCCACCTGCATTTTTTTCAGACATTATCCGGACCGCCAGAGCCTTTAGCCACTCGGTGAACTGCAGGCACACCAACCAAACCACTCATGCCTCCAGTCTGTTGATGTTCCACTGCAGCTCTGCTGCATTCCCATGTCCTTGCACCACAAACTCCTGACAGTGAGCCCCCCAGCCCCGGAGGCTTGCTTCTGTCATGAGTACCAACCAATCCGGCGTTGCCAGGGAAATTCCCTTCCTGAGATGATCTATGTGTAACCACCAGTTCAATTGGGATCTCACCTCTAACGGAAGGAGCAGCCTCATCACATAGTTCTGCGAGTGCAGACTCCATCGGGACAGCAATGCACACAGAAGAGGGTGCATATGTGCCGACGCCCAGGGAACCACTTCTAAAGTGGTAGCCATCAACCCCAGTTCCTGTAGATAAGACCATACGGTCAGACGAACAGAGTTCTGCAGGGATCGAACTTGCAGCATCAACGTGTGGATCTGAGATTCTGGAAGAAATACTCTGCTCTGCCTTGTATCGAATTGAACCCGAGATACTCCATGGTCCGAGACAGCTGCAAATTGCTCTTGGCCAGATTTAACAGCCATTGTAATGTTGCTTCCACTTCTACCCTCTTCTAAGGGGAGCTGCATGAATTCATCTCTCAGAAAGAAACAGTATCATCATGATCCACCTGCATTCGAGCCCTGTCAAATCGCACTGCGCCACAGCACTTGACCATGGAAACAGACAGAGAAGCACTTGGAATGCACGGAACTACCTTAGTAGGCACTGCAGATTCAGAAGACCAGCCCTATAGAAATGTCTGCAATCCCTGGAAGAATTCTGTCCAAGAAAAGGACGGGTGCATTCCAGGCCCCATAGGCCCGAACTCAACGTTCTGAAAGCTAGTGTCCCCTGAGGACTCAACCTATGGATCAATCAAGGGAGGGGACACCTCTGCCATGTCTTCCTCTGGCCCGCTCCGCTCAGACCAAGGAGGTGGACCATCGCTGGCAAAATCAGACGTAAATCTTCCAGAACATCCAGCCAGCGCTGACACAGGCTTAAAGAAAGCTCCGGATAAATGGCCCTGATGTGGCATGCAGCACAAATAAGATAGGCGCTAAGGCTTCTTCACTGCGGGCGCCATGTTATAAGCATGCAGACTGATAAAGGATCATGCCTAGATTACCTGCCCGTTTAAGCCGCACCCAAAATGAACGCACAAAAATTGTGTGTCCAAGCACAGGCACCTAGGCCACTCATCCAACTGGATGCCCAGTACCGTCGCCTAAGCTGGATGTACAAGATGTGCGTCCAGAAGGAAGCACATTCAAATTGGATACACAGACTAGAATAGATGCATACATGGACGCGCAAGCATGCGCTAACAGCCTGCAGCAAAAAATGTGCAAAACTACCCCATGGTCTACCATGTGCCAAAATGGGAGAAGCCGGGGAGTGGGGCCTTGTGAAATGGCTGCTCGAAGTACAGTGTCTGCACTATCTCCTCACCTCAAAGAATTCCCCAGAGGCGTGAGTGGGACAGCTGAATGGTGAGGAAACAGACCCTTCTCCTGCTTTCTCCTTTTTCCTTGTTCTTGTTTTGTTTTGTTTTTTAAGTAAAAAACATTTACCTGAGCTCAGCCCTTCCTGGCCGAGAGCAGGAATGGGTCCCGGCTACAGATGGCTAAAGCCTTCACCACCAAGCTTCTCTTGGCCTGCAACTGCTAATTAGAATTTAGATCCATGCCAGTCAAGGCTACCGGACTGAAAGCACTCTACTGAGGGAGGGACTGCACGGTATCGCCTCAGGAGGCAAGCGGTACTACATCGACATCTTGTCTTTCCAATATCTGCTTTCCAAATTTTCTTCTTTTTTTTTTTTTTTTACTCACAGGCAATCCCCTGAAGGAGAATGCATGTCCACCAGCTGCTGGAGCCAGAGAATACTGGGGGCCTGCTGTCGGGGCAGGACTATATAGCAGTCCTTTTGCTCCATCTCCATCTGCTGGCACAGGTGCATAACCGACATATTGGGATTGACCTGCACAAATAGTGTGGCATTGTAATTAAGTTAACTCATGGCTTCTTGAGGACCATGCCCACATAAGCACATGTTACAATAAATCTAATATCATAGGAGTTGCAAGTGTCTTTTTTGCAGGGTTTTCTGGTTGGCATCAAACAGATGTGATGTGATATTTTTACCTCAGAAAGCCACATTTGTAGGGTGATGGGGATGCCGTTTTTCATGTAAAATCTGTTGTTATGAATGTATAATTTTTAATTGTGAGGGTGGAGTGGGTGGAAACCATGACCAGGATATAGATATACCTGGCTACATTCTATTCAGGAAGGCACATGAAAGGGAGGAGGTGTAGTCTTATATATATAAAATATATTAAAGCAACAGAATTGCAGGGTTTATGAGCTAAGGAGGCACTGTGAGTTAATCTGGAGAGAATGGAACATCTATTTATATTGGTGTAATATACAGATCTCCCTCACAAAAGAAATAGATTTATAATGGAGGATATTCACAAAATTGCTATGAAAGGGGAGGTGCCATTGCTAGGAAATTTCAATTGGCTGGATGTTGATTGGGACATCCTGGCTGCAATGTCTTCTAGAAGCAAGATCATGCAGGAAGAACTATTCAGTCTACTGCTAATGGAACCCACACAGGAAGAAGCGATACTGTGTATGAATGGGACTCTGCCTGGGGGTGTATGTGTGTGAATGCATGGGTGCCTGCCTGGGGGTCTGTGTGTGTGAAAATGAATGTGTGCATGCCTGGGGGATGGGGAGGGAGTGGTGTGAAAGTAAATGGGAGCCTGTCTGGGGGGGGAGGGGTGTCAGTGTGTGTGTGTGTGTGAGTGAGTGAGTGAGTGAGAATGACTGGGAGCTTGCCTGGGTGTGTGTGTATGTGAGGGAGCCAGTGAGTGTGAGAGCATGAGTGTGTATGAGAAAATCCAGGGGAGTAAGAGTTTGTGTGGTGGGGGGGGAGGGTGTGGAGGGGGAGAGCGTGTCTCAGTTTCTGAGAGCGAGAGGTTATGGTGGATATAAGAGCATGAATATGTATGTATGTGACAGTGTATGTGTGAGAGAGAATGGACATGTGAGTATGTGTGAGAGAGGATAACCTCTTAATTCTCGACAATATCAGGGTGACTGGAAATCAAGAGCTCCCACAGAAGGGGACAGCAAGGGCTTTTTAAATCCTTATTAGTTTTAATTATTGGATGTTATTTGATATATGTGCAGTTTTGAAATATTTTATTGGTGTTTGGGAAATTGTAAAAAATGTATATGATTTTAATTAATAGAAATTCTATTTATCAGTTTTAAAATATTCTTTTATTATGGTTTTACTATTATAACTGATGCTTTATGTTTCTTGATTGTATTTGTTTTATGAGGTATGGTGGTTCTGTTTTTCCATTGTTAATACACAGAGTCTGGCTTCTTGGAGTTTCCATTTCAGTTTTTGTCTAATTTGTGCTCCTTTATTTTGTATTCTGTATTTGGTGAGAGTCTGTCTCTGCTCTGTGTGTGTGACCGTGATGTGAGATTCTGCTAGCATGTAGTGTCTGTATAGGGATCTATAGCAATTGGGTTTTTTTGTTTCTGCAGTAGGTGGTGTATTGGTATTCTAGGACCCAGTGTAATATTACCCTTGTTTTTTCACAGGTAGGGTTATTGTTGTTTGAGGCCTTGGTTTATTACTGTTATGTTACGATGGGATTGCAATATAGATTTTGAGTGTCTTTTTTTTGCAGGGGTTTGTGTTAGTTCACAATGTGCCTGGCAGTGGAAGGTGTTTGTGCTGCTGTTACTCAGGTCGATACAGTTATGCCGCGTTAGAAAGAGTGCGGCAGTGCCAGGCGCACCCTCGTTCCCCGCATGCACAGTTCTCTTCACCTACCGCTCGATACTCTCTTCAAATTGCATGCAAATGCATGCCGCATCTGCGAAGCGTTAGGCAAGCGTTAGGCCCGCACAACCCATTTTACTGTATAGGCGCTAATACAGCGCCTATACAATATCCTGGGTGCGCTGGTACCTGTCATTTCAAATGACATTTGAAATGACAGGCACCAGGAAGTGGATGGTTCCCCCCCTCCCGAAGCAAGGCGCAGGGCAAAAATTAAAACGGGAATAAAGTGTAAAAAATGGGGGTAAAACCAAAGGGAGTAAAGTGTAAAAAACCATGGACAACCTCCATATTAACATTGCAGCGTAAGTTGTTTATATATATGTATAAATACCTGTCACTTTCCGAATCCCCCAGGCGTGCGGTCATCGAGGCGGCGGTGGGAGCCGGCGGGCGGGTGGGCGCGCGTTGGATCCAGGAGCCGGCGGGCGGGCGCGCGTTGGATCCGGGGGCGGGTGGGCGCCCGTTCATCCAGGCGGCGGCGGCGGGAGCCGGCGGGTGCTTGTTCGATCCAGGCCGCGGCCGGAGCGGGCGGGTGGGCGTGCATTCATCCAGGCAGAGGGAGCCGGCGGCCTCCCAGAGGCCGCCGGCTCCCTCTGCCTGGATGAATGCACGGCCCCCGCCGGCAGTGAATGAATGCCCGTGCGATTTCGACGCTCAAGGCGTAACGTCACAACGCTTGACGTCACGGCATGTGACTGCCTTGAGCGCCGAAATCGCACGGGCATTCATTCACTGCCGGCGGGGGCCGTGCATTCATCCAGGCAGAGGGAGCCGGCGGCGAAAGCGGCCTCCAGAGGCCGCCGGCTCCCTCTGCCTGGATGAATGCACGCCCACCCGCCCGCCCGCGGCCTGGATCGAACACACGCGCCCACCCGCCCGCCGGCTCCCACCGCCGCCTGGATCCAACGCGCGCCCACCCGCCCGCCTGCTGCCGCCTGGATGAACGGGCGCCCACCCGCCCCCCGCCACCGCCTGGATCCAACGCACGCCCACCAGCCCGCCGGCTCCTGGATCCAACGCGCGCTCACCCGCCCGCCGGCTCCCGCCGCCGCCGCCTGGATGAACGGGCGCCCATCCACCCGCCGGCTCCCGCCGCCGCCTCGATGACCACACGCCTGGGGGATTCGGAAAGTGACAGGTATTTATACATATATATAAACAACTTATGCTGCAATGTTAATATGGAGGTCGTCCATGGTTTTTTACACTTTACTCCCTTTGGTTTTACCCCCATTTTTTACACTTTATTCCCGTTTTAATTTTCGAACACCATACTAACACCAAGTAGAGGGTAGGCGGTAAACTAACAGGTTACAGACGCGGCAAAATAGCGGGTTACAAAGGAGATAATCTGAGCGCGCGTCACAGTATCGGAGGGGAATAGCTAATTCCTTCATTAAACAGCTAATTTGTTCATTTACATATTGTAACCGTCTCTTTTTAGTCAGTAAGGAGGTCCAGACAACTGATCCGTAAAGATAGACTTTTATTGCCAGCAAGATGCAGCTAAGACAAAGGCTCAGTACAACTGCATGCCCCTCCCCTCCAGGAGCAGACTCTTATGCACTTTACAGTTCTTATCTTTTACACATGCGTTCTAAGCATTGCTGAGCGAGCATATTCCGGCTGAAGGGGCTACTGACCCCCTCCCTAGACACCCTGGAACTTTCGTGAAACTTCTCCCATGTTCTGCAGGAGAGGCTGCTGGGACTTGCAGTTCTGGAAAGGAATTCGCGAGTCTGCAGTAATACAGCCCATCACATAATACATCCATTGTTCTAATCTAGGTTACAGCAGTGAAAGCTTATCAGAGAATAAGAACAGCGAAGCCAAAAAAATGAAAATGTGCAATGTGCTGACAGAGAGTTTCTCAATGTCCTAATTACAGCTGTATTGCAGACTGTAAGTAAACCCGTCATGAAGCAGGGAATTCTGGTACATGAAGTCCTTTGTCAGGTTGAAGCGTTCAGACCCCTTCATTCCCCCCTTTGATACTTATCATTATTTATGAAAAGTATCACACCATCACAACGCAACTGTGGAGCTGAAAGAAACAGAAACAAGAAAAATTAGCAATTTGAGTTCTCAGGGGGCCCTAATTTCCCAAACAGTCCGATGGTTTCTTCACGGGTTTGAGACGGATGGGCCCTAATGGCTCCACCCCCCTTTGTAGCCCGAACTTGTCATGTATGGGAAGATGGCCCAGGATAAAACATGAGGATGGTTAAACAGGTTCTATAGGCTCAGAGGAATACATGTACAGTGACAGAAGCTGCGTGGCGGTTTTGCGTTCAGCAATGTCCTTCATCACTCGACGAAGGCGGTTTGAGCAAGAAAGGAATAATTCAAGGTCCTAAAAGACAAAACAGAATTAAACTGGCTGGGATAACAAACAAGCTCTTAAATCCACCGATTATGGAAAACCAACCACGGAATCCATTGGTCCAGTCCCAAGCACTATTCCATTGCTGGACAGGGACGTGTGCCATCTTGACCATGCGATCAGTGATATCTTGGATAACCTTGCTTTGGTCATCTACCTGTAAACAACAATTGGAGAGGTTAAATGTTCCACAAACCCTCCTTCCTGGGCCAGAGGGTAATCTAAAACCAATCTATTCTGGTACACTGCAGTCATAATTTTGGTATTTTGTTTTGCCCAGAGTTTAAGAGCGAAAGCAGTCGTTGGTGATGAGCTCCAGGACTGCCTGAAGCCTGATGATTCGATGCAATTAATACTGCTTGGAAGGGTTCCCGAGTTGCCCCTTTTTGCTGCTTCATCTGCTCTCTGATTTCCTTGACAATAGGGTTTGATTTCCTGGTGTGTGCTTTGCAATGCATTACAGCCACCTTGCGAGGTAGCCAAACTGCGTCTAGTAATTCACGTACTTCTGATGCATTGTTCAATTGTTTTCCCTCTATAATGCTCCATGCACTTGAATTGTAAGAAAGGCATATTTAGAGTCTGTATAGATATTTACAGTTTTCCTTCTGCCAACTGCAGAGCTCGAGTAAGGGCAATTAGTTCAGCTTTTTGTGCAGACGTTCCTGGGGGAAGAGGTTGAGCCTCAACGATTTCATCTTCGGATACAACAGCATATCCAGCAGAACGTATCTCATGAATGATTTGGCTGCTCCCATCAGTTAATAAAGTCCAAGCTCCTTGCCAGGGTTGATCCCTCAGGTCTGGTCTACTGGAATGTATTGTAGTCATGACTTCTTCACAATCATGGGCAACTGGTTCAGGTGCCGGCATAAGAGTGGCCGGGTTCAAGTTTTTGCTGTCTTGTATTTGAATTTCAGGTGTTTCACACAGTAAGGCTTAATACTTGACGAGACGTGAATTAGTCATTCATTTTGGTCCATGGGTCTCTAGCAGTCCTTGAATGGTGTGGGGAGTTGTTACGTTCAGAGTTTGACCAAAAGTTAATTTGACTGCTTCTGGAATTAGTAAGCATGCAGCCGCAATGCTTTGAAGGCAACCAGGCCATCCTTTTGCAACATTGTCCATTCCTTTTGAGAGATATGCAACAGGTCGCTCCCATGAGCCTAAGGTTTGAGTCAATACCCCTATGGCCATGCCTTTTTTCTCGTCGACGAATAGATGGAATGGTTTCATCACATCTGGCAATCCTAAGGCAGGTGGTTCAATTAAGGCTTCTTTTAATTGACGTAAGCTTGCCAGTTCGTTTCCTTCCCATTGGAAGGGTTGAGATTCTGCCTCTTTACCCTGCAGCTTGTCGTACAGGGGTTGGGCAATAACTGCATAGTTAGCAATCCACAGCCTACAGTATCCTGCAGCTCCAAGGAACGCCCGGAGCTCTTTCTTGCAAGTGGGTACAGGTTGATCTCTTATAGAACTGGTGCGAGAAATCCCCAGACATCGGGTTCCTCCACGTATTTGGAAGCCTAAATACTCTACTTCCAATTCACAGATTTGCGCTTTCTTTTTACTTGCACGATACCCTTTTGAGTACAACGTCTTTAGCAGCTGAAGAGTGGATACCGCACATTCGAGGTACGTCTCTCGAAACAACAGAAGGTCATCCACGTATTGTATGACTGGCCCATACTTTACTTGATACATCTTTAAGTCTTTTGCCAGTTGCTCACCGAACAGCGTAGGTGAGTGCCTAAACCCTTGAGGCAACCGAGTCCATGTGTACTGCTGCTTTACTCCAGTATCTGCATCTTCCCATGTGAAAGCAAAAATCTTCTGACATTCCTCCGCCACCGGGACGGAGAAGAAGGCATCTTTGAGATCAATGACACTGTACCACTTTGATGCAGGAGAGACTTGAGCCAAGATTGAATACGGATTTGGGACGAGGGCTACTAGATCTGCTACTTGACTATTCACTTTTCTTAAGTCTTGTACTGGTCGATAGTCATTAGATCCAGGCTTCTTTACTGGCAACAAAGGGGTGTTCCAAGCAGATCGGATTCGCCGAAGAATGCCCAAATCATACAGTCTTTGCAGGTGTATCTGGATTCCTTGTCTGGCCATATATGGAATGGGGTATTGAGGTTGATTAATCACCTGTGCATTCTGTTTCATCTCTATCCATATGGGGGTAGCGTCGATAGCTATTCCTCCCGGGTTCTGTTCGAACCATACTTGGGGTACACTATCCATCAGTTGTCTTCGTTTTTGTTGAGGGGGGTGTTGTTTTCATATCGATGTTCGATGGTTCGTTCGACTATGGGAAGATGTAGTCTCCATTCTTCTTGGAGGGGACAGATGAGTATCACTGGATGGTCCCCGAAGGAGGCTTTAACTTCCCCTGTTGGTTGAAATCTCAATGTGGTCTGAGGCTTACACAGCAGGTTCCATCCGATAAGGGATACCATGGTCCCGCCTACTTGTATACTTCATTCTTTCTGCAGAGGGGCAGTGAGTACCTGACCTGAGTCACCCACTATAGAAACAGTCTCTTTCGTCGGGGGGGCCGATTGGTGCAGTCATGACAGATCGTTGGCCTCTGAGTCCAACAGGCCCCTGATTTTTGTTGTGTTACCTCGTGGATCTCCACCAGAGGGTCAGTGGGGATTCTTCCCTCCCGGTCTCTTCAGGCTGTATGCTCCTTGTCGCCTCCCCCGCCATCTGCCAGTGGGGGTTGTCCGATCTCCTTCCTCCTCGGCCCCTTTGTGTCGGTGCAGGTCCATTTTTGTCGTTAGTATTCACTGCAGGGCTCCCGTATTTCTTTTGCCATTCTTCACAGTCTCTCTTCCAATGGCCTTCATTTTTGCAGTACGCACACTGATTCTTTCCCAAAGGGGGTCTTGTTCCCCCTCCTCTTCGCGGTCTGCCATTGTCTTGGCTCCTTCCCGTCCGCGTGTCCTCGAGAGCGGCGGCTAACAGTCACTTTCTCCTTCATGTCTCTACTTGCTTCTCTCTTTTCTCTTCCACTTCTCTATTTCCACATACCTGGTCTGCTATAGCTTTTAACTGGCTGAGGCTCATGCCCTCAAAGCCTTCGGCCTTCTGCAGCTTCTTTCGGATGTCGGGTCTCTATTATTAAGTTCCTGGTTGCAGGGACGGGCCCTTTTCTTCTCTTCCTGATCCCTGTTCCCATACATCTCAAAATACGATGAAAAGATCACAGTCCATCTGGAAATTGAATAGGTGACCTGCGCCTGGAGGCAAATCAGTTCTGACGAGGCTGAGAAGCTGCAAAACATTGCTTCCTTCATACTTGTAAGTTTGGCATTGGGTTAATTCAATAAAGTCAACCTGGATCTGCAGGCAAGGATCCAGGGGGGGGCGCTTTAGGTGTGCAGGAGTGATGATCAAACCCTTGGAAGCCTTGTATCAATTACATTGCAAACACTAAGAACATATGGTAATAGCCAGAGCCCAGCCCCCACCAGTGGTCAAAGAACATAATTGCAATATATATATATATATATGTGTGTGTGTGTGTGGGGGCTACTACTTTATCATTTGGGCCGACTCATATTTGCTCTTGTTCCTAATCTTGCATAGTGGCCCCTTCTCTTGCCCACAACTTCCAATAATCCTTATCTTGCGCCTGCCACTGAATCAAAATTTTTAATATTAAGTCTTTGTTTTCTCCGTTTTTGTTTTTTTTTTTTACAAACGGCATCCTGTAATTCCCACAGTCAGCGCTGCACATGCTTGGCTGTCTTATCTTGCCAGTTCCTTAAAACAGGGAGTAGCTCTGCATATTTAACTACTGCTAGCCAAAGAAGCAACAAGAAAAACTTTAACAAAGAACCCATTCTTAATCATTTCTCTAAATTTCCCAGAGACAGCTTCAAAATAAACTGTGTCAGCAAAAGGGAGTTCATACTTTATCATGCGTTCCAATGTAACTTTTAAATAACAGATAATATATATGAGACAAGCATTGAAACGCACAGCCATATTGAATGCACTACGCACTGGCTCAACGTCTTTTTTTTTTTTTTTTTCCTCTGGCTCGATTCCCTCCTCTCTCCTGTAATTATCTCTGCCGTTAACCCTTAACTGCCATCAAGTTCTAAACTTCAACACCAGTAAATGCATTCTCCAGCAATCAAATCAGTATTTTAACTTAACACTGTACATTAATTTGTTGTATAGTAGTCTTGTGCAGCATCTGTAAACCAAAATCTCTCCTTATTAGGGTTTAAAACAATTAAAAACAAAGAATCCCTGGTACATGTGCTTGCAATTCACAGATAGCAGTTACATACATTACAATCCTTAATTAATAATGGGGACTTCCAGTTCCCCATTTTGTGCGCCTGAGCCACCATTACGAGGGCGGCTCCCTCCACTAACTTCTTTGCCCACGACGGAGGATTCTCAATAACTGCAATCCAAGCAGTTATGTACGGTATATCCTCAGGGCAACCCGGATTCCCTTCTCGTATAACTATATTCTGGACCCTTGTGGCCGTTTGGAAATTGAAAGTTCCTACCGGAGGCCAATTTACACACAAACTGGGCCACCTATGGGTACATCGTTGAATCATTCCGGGTTTAGTACATTTATGTCTATCGAACACTTCCCTATAGTGTTCCGTCATGACTTTTAATGGAGTCGAACCGCCCCTCCCATTAGGATAGAATTCACAGACAGAGGAGGGAAGGGAAGACGGATAGGTAAGGGGTCCGTACCCGTCAGACACAAAAGGGTCACAATCGCCCCGACTAGGACGCGGTCAGCCCGGCCTAGAACTGCGAGGCCATTCACTCTCTTTCACACAACAAGAAACCTATTCCCACTATCGTATGCGTTACTTCTTTTTCCTCTTTTTATGCGCGTGGCTTTCGGAATGCAATTCCTACCAAACCACCGCTTGGGGTGTGATCAAAGCCCCCTCGGTCCCCTCACGGATGGACCGGTCATTTGCTACTCTTTTAGCTATTCTTCACTTTTCCCATCATTCCCTTAATACTCGCCTGCAGGGTTCTTCCGATCGTCACGAAAGCCTTCTTCCCGGATCACCAGCCCAAAGGTCTCAGAGGATCTCCGTGGAATGACCCCCTCAGATACCTGATCACTGAACTCAGCGGTGGCCACTCACCAGGCAAGTCTGGGGGATCACTCCGCCACAAAATCCCCTGGACCAACTGGGGGGCTAAAATAGCGTCCCCGGTACCTCCTGGCTGGCTCGCCAAATGTAACCGTCTCTTTTTAGTCAGTAAGGAGGTCCAGACAACTGATCCGTAAAGATAGACTTTTATTGCCAGCAAGATGCAGCTAAGACAAAGGCTCAGTACAACTGCATGCCCCTCCCCTCCAGGAGCACTCTTATGCACTTTACAGTTCTTATCTTTTACACATGCGTTCTAAGCATTGCTGAGCGAGCATATTCCGGCTGAAGGGGCTACTGACCCCCTCCCTAGACACCCTGGAACTTTCGTGAAACTTCTCCCATGTTCTGCAGGAGAGGCTGCTGGGACTTGCAGTTCTGGAAAGGAATTCGCGAGTCTGCAGTAATACAGCCCATCACATAATACATCCATTGTTCTAATCTAGGTTACAGCAGTGAAAGCTTATCAGAGAATAAGAACAGCGAAGCCAAAAAAATGAAAATGTGCAATGTGCTGACAGAGAGTTTCTCAATGTCCTAATTACAGCTGTATTGCAGACTGTAAGTAAACCCGTCATGAAGCAGGGAATTCTGGTACATGAAGTCCTTTGTCAGGTTGAAGCGTTCAGACCCCTTCAATATCATATACATGCTGGGTGCGGAAAGGGTTATGCGTCTGTTTTAAGAAGCGCTAAGGACGCGTGAAACTGGAGACTGTATCGCTGGATCGCCTTACGCGTCCGAATTGTGCGCTCACAGCACGTTACAGACGGGAAATCTTCAACCGCACGTTACAGTATCGATCCGACTGTGAGGTGACACCAGAATTTGAAAATATCTTTTGGTATGATGAGCTGTAAGGGAAACATCCAAGCTCCATTGTTTGGGGGAATTTCAGTGGATGCACAGAGCTAGAGAACTGGAGGTGCAGGATTTATATTGACATTCTATCCCTTCCTATATAGTCCAGAATTCACTCTCATAGCCATATAGAATTAGTTGAATGAGACTATCAAATAATTTTATAGTAGTTTTACTAGAAGTGTGAAACTGGCCAGCTTTTTAAAATTACGCAGAAGACCCTTTGGACTTTTTTATTAACACTTTTTTTTTGTAACAAATTTTAAAGCAGGATCCATGCTATAGAGGTGGATATGATGAAGAAATGTCATTTTGGCTACCCCCCCCCCCCCAAAAAAAATTCTTCTGTCTAGAGATGCCACTAGTACAAGGATTAGGGGGGTGGGAATGCTAGAGAGGCACACAAATGCATTGGCCCCCGGGTGCCAGAGACCCTTGGTACGCCACTAGGTAAGAACCATATGGGGCCGCAAGCAGAGGCAAAGAGGAGTGGAGATTTGGCAGAAAACCACACAGCCGGTGGGCGTGATCGAGAAGGATGTAGGAGTCGGGGCCGAGACGGGGCCGCGCAAGGGAGAAGGCTCGTCTAGGGCACCTAATCCCCTTGCACCAGCCCTGAATGTAAAGCATGTTCAGACCAAAACGTTCTTGTTAGGAAAAAAAAAAAAAAAGAGAAGCCCGGGCATGAATCCCTTAGACTTCCATAGAAGTGGCAGCACAGTCAGCGTTTGCACAGGGCAACAAAACAGGTACCACCTGTCTACTTGTGAGTGTTGTGAATTAATCTTTCATTAAGAGATTAGTCCGTATTTACCTTATTTTAGACTACTGCAGGCAGTATGTGATTTATTGTTGCAGATCACAAAACTACTACTACTACTAAAACTATTAGGATTTGTTCACACACTGACTCTCCCTCTGAAAGAGGTTGGACTGTTTTGTTTTGTGAAACTGGGCAACAGTAAAGCGATGCAGGAACGAAATACCGGTAGCTCGGGTAGGGAGCTGCAGAATGTACTCTGCAAGCAGTAATCCCACAGGTGTCATCGCGCAGGAGTCCGAGCCGAGACCGGAAGAAGCCACAGAGAGAAAGCAGACGCTTTGCCTTCCACATCACGAGGAGCGTCAAGCACGTCACGCCTCCTTTCCTCACAGTCGCCTCTATGGAGGAAGAACACGGCCCGGAGGAGAGGGCGAGGCACCGTCCTCAGCCACATCTCCCCAGGCCACGGCTAGCACGCGCAAAGGTCCTGCCCAGCCTCAACGTCACCGACAAAGGGGCGGAGCTTGGAGAATCACACGCCTGTGCTAGTCGTAACCAAAAGCAGGATGGGATGTGAACAGAACGTTGTGCATGTGACTCGCGCGTCTCACAGCGCCTCTCTTCCTGGTGACATAAATCCTGCTCAACGAGTTTTTCTGGCTGTGTTGATCATAGGGAGAGAGAAGAGAAGGAGGAGGGAAGCAGTTGTGCTGGCCCCTGGAGGACAGTGGAGTGTATTTCTTTTTCTCCTCACTTCCTGTCGCGAGGCAATGAGCCTATGGGCCGGGGTGATGACGGCGGGACGTGTGAGTGATGGAGGGAGGCGCGCGGCGGCGGCGGCGGGAGAGGAATGAGCCTACCAATTTATGCGTTGACTGAATGATAGCTTTTCTCACGACATTTTGCTAATGACGTCACTTCTGCTATAGGTGACGTCAGCTGTAGAGCGGATTGAGTTCTGAAGTATTATTGACGAAGTACACAGATGCAACAAAATTAATGGGATTTATGGAAATTGTGTTCTTTAGCAGGCGAGTTAAATCTGCTTTCACTGTAGTCCTAATGTAATTGGGTCCGAATAGTTAGCAGAGAGAGAACTGCCAAATTACCCGATTGATATGGGAGGGAGATTTTATGCCAGTTCTTGGATTTCTGACGTCCCCATCTGGGTGCATTATGTGACCTTCAACATTAATTTCAATTGGTAGAATCAGGAGCTACAACTACAAGCTACACAACGATGCAATTCCAAAATCAGGACTGGGCAAAAAATCTCCATCCTAGAACTGGGTAATTTGGCAGCATCCCAAGTCAACTGATCAGGCCAGGCTGATCCTGGCCTGGGTTTGCCTCATTGAATGCATGGAGTTATATTTCTTAAGGATATGATTGAAAAAATCAAACCTACAACTAGTGTTTCCAGATTTTAAATGGAGTTTGTAGTCCAGTACCTCAAGGAAAGGAGGGTCCCAAGCCCAATCGTCAAAAGACCAAATAGAAGTGAATACAAATGATAGTTTGAATAAGTATTGTATCTACAGTATGGAAACATCAAGATAAACAAGTGAACTGCATTAAGCAAATATCAAAGGAAATTGAACTTTGTAATTTAGAAATCTTTAGACCACTTAGAAAAATAGAAAATGATTGCAGAAAAAGATCATGCAACCTCTCTAGTTGGCCCATCCGCACGACTGCTCAGCCCTACAATCCCTTCTACTTCCACAGAGATTCCCTGTGCTTCTCCCTTGCTTTCTTTAATTCAGATACTGTCCTTGTCACCACCATCTCCATTGGCAGGCTGTTCCATGTATCCACCTCCTTCTGGGGCTAATGCAATATCATGCAGTAAAATGGGGGCTCATTATTGAGCACCAGTTTTCCTAACGCGCACACAGCCACCTCTCCTGGGTGCCCGATGTAATATTTAAATGAGCTGGTGAAGTAAAAAAGATGCACTAGGGAACAAATTGTGTGTCCCTAGTGCTAAAAAAAAAATTGGGTGCCCAGGAGAGGTGGCTGTGAGCCAAAGAATTTTAGAATTTTCAAACGTGCCCTACTGAGCATGTGTAGCTGTAGGTATCCTCCTGCCCAGGTGTTTTTATCCACGGAGCCGTGTGGTCATGGTATTCAGCTTTGCTCTCTCCTCACAATTTAATTGTGATTTTTTTTCTGGAGCTGCAGCTGTTTTTCTTTTCTTTTCCTTACTGTAGTTTTTGTTTCTTTTTTATTTTTTCTCTACCTTTCAACTTTCTGCCAGCCACATGGCAGGCCTTGGTTGCTGTGCAGTTTGGCAGAGCTTACTTCTAATTCTTAATAAATGCATCTGCAGTTTAGTTTGTGTCTTTTCCTTGCTCTTTTTTTGGTGCCTTTGTCTCTTGCTGACAGGAGTGACAGAATGTAGTCCGTCGGTGTTCCATGTAGGCCACTGAATGTGGGGACTTGCCTGGGTTCTATGTCATTTCACTGATCGATTGGCATCGATGGAGGCACAGATAGTGAAGGTATCGAGGGCCACACCGTTCCTGTGGGGGGGGGGGGGGGGGCAGCTCATCCTCCCCACATTCTAAGGAACTAGTCTTCACGGGCAGGAGCCCTGGATGACATAGCCTCCCCTCCTGCTTGCCAGTGATGGCAGTGCAGCCTCCTTGTGAGAGAAGGTGAGCAGGAGCCTAGGCAAACAGCATTGCCATGCCTGGTATCAGTTGCCCATGCACATCTGTGACCAGTGCACCGATGATCTGATACATCGATATCAGGATTGTGTCAGGGCCCGGGACCACCATTGATACCATAGTCACCTAGGGGCCATTGACCGTGGGCATCTTCGAGTGTCGTGCATGCTGTCGATTCACAGTTCCGGGCTGTAGGCACTGGCGGGTGCCATAGATGCCATTATGCAGCATTGGCTCTTGATTCACTGAAGGAACGGTACTGACCCACACGTCCTGAACTGCGATGGGCATCGATGCACCGGGATAGCAGCATGTCTGGTGTCATGGTCCGACCACATCGGGAACCAGGTTGGCTGTCGAGCACCATGATCATTCTTGAAGCCATTGGAGCCACCCTCGAGGTCACCGAGGTGCGGAGCCACTCTTAACCGAGTGCTTGGAGGCTATCAGGCATGTTTGCCAGCAATGTTGTTCATGGCTGTTGTATGTCAAGCACAATCGCACCAGTGTCATCTAGCGCCTGGTCGCCCTCAAGGCCATCAACTGCCAGGGCGTGGAGGTCCTGAGAGCCCTTGAACACAATGGAAGCCCTCTGCTGATAGGGGCTTTGAACGGGCGGCTGCGGTACTCATCGATCCAAGGCACCCTGGAGCGCTGAGGCATCCAGGGTGCACCATGGCCTAGTGCCCTCGAGGTTACTGAGTGTTGGGGGGCACCGGGAGGCATCGAGGTTTGCCATTGATGGCATCAATGGCATGGCAATGGCATCAATGGCAATGCCACTGATGGCATATTCCACAGCTCCCATAGACTGTTTTCATACTGTTGACGTCCAGAACCTATGCTCATGTTTTTACTCATCAATAAGAAATTTCTCCCTCTTCCCCCCCCCTCCACGAACAACCTTCCTTCCCCCTCCCCCCCCATTAGCAAACCTCCCTCCCCATGTGCTAGTCTCGCTCTAATAGTGCATACTGCTACTGTTCCTAGTTATGTTATGTTATATTATCCAAGTTGTTCACTCCCTTGTTCATTGTAAGACATATGTTGTCATTGTTTTCTACTTGTTATAATGTAAACCGGAGTGATAAGTAATTCTGTTACCTGAACTTCGGTATAAAAAAAGTTATAAATAAAATAAATAAATATGACTGTCAGGTGCTCGGAGCCGCTGTACTGTGCCAAATGTGCAGGTGTCGCAAGGCACCTCAGCCATAGGCACGGTCATGGATGCTGTTGAGCCTGAAGCATCGACACCCTTGGGCACATAACTGAACCGAGGGGAACCGTGGAGGACACTGGTTGTCTTTGGACCCTTGGGGCACCGAGGCAGCTTGTCAGTTCCATGAGGCATCCGATGGTGCATTGGTGCTGCAGGGCCTCCGCATTTAGCACTATGGTCATCATCGGTACCACCAAATCATCGACACCTTCAGGCACTGGTCTCCATTGGTGCCACTGACTCTCAGACATTTTCAGAGAGCTATCAGCACCTTCAGGCACCATGTACATCGTGAGTGCCACTAGGCAGTTGCTGTATGCAGTCACTTAGGGCACCATTGTTAGCGCTGCATGCTGTCAAAAGTGCCTGGTGCAGTTAAGTGCTGTCAGAGCCGTGGGCACAGTGTCGGTGCCATGGATGTGATCCATCGCTAGTAAGTGCAGAGGGCGCTATTGATACTGGGAGCACTGTAGTCACTGTGGGCACCGGTGGACTTGGTCGGAAGCTATCTGTGGTCGGTCCTTTTAAGGAGTTCTGAGGGAGTTTCTTATATATTCCCTCACGCTCCTCTAAAATTCATGTTTCATGCAGCTTGTGAACGAGGCAGTTTTGGCAGCGGCCATAATTTGGAAACGGTTGTGCTACTACTTAAACCGGGCAAAGATCCATGTCTCCCTGAAGCTTATCGCTCCATTTTATTACTAAATCAAGATGTAAAAATTTTTGGCAGTAGTTTTTGCTGTTAGGCTCAACAATATTTCTAAATTGGTATCTCAGGATCAAACCAGGTTTTGGGGTTTTTTAAAACTGTTTATTTAAAGAGTAAGAGACAGGGTCAGATAATGCATAAAATTACAAAAAAGCATATCAATTTTCATAGATATTTACCCTTAACATTCAGTAATTTGCTCCTTACATAGGATAGATATTTACCCTTAACATTCAGTAATTTGCTCCTTACATAGGATAGATATCCAATTAAGAAAACATTCAAAAGACAACAGAATAGTCAACTCATACTCTTAGGAGCCTATTTCAAATCTTTAGACCTCAACACCCAGATTCCTATATTTTCCCATAGAAATCCAGTTTATGTTTCAGCATGTATATTAATTTTTCTATCATTGTAATATCAAATATTTATTTGTGCCACACTTCAAATGACGGAGCAACCTTCCATCTTAGAGCAATTGTATACATTCCAGCATGAAAGAGCTGGTCAACTAAGACTTTTCATCGTAGATAGATGGGGGGGAGGGGGGGTTCCCATCTATCCAGCAAACATTGCTTAGATGTGAGCACTAAGTCAGTGCTCATGATAGCTTTAATTAAAGTTTGAACTCGCTTCCAAAAGAAAATCATTAATGGGCATTCCCACCACATATGCAGACAGGATCCTTCAGACCCAGCACTGCCTAGAGAGCCAAGTGAGAAAGCAACATAAAAAAGTGGGTACCTGCAAGTAAACCAGAGTAGACTGTCTAACAACAACCTGCTGAAAGCACTTTTAACACTCCTGCTTTCTAGATGTGCTGGAGTGGGTAGGATGCTGGTGAGCTTGGACATAGAAAAAGCATTCAGTTGTGTGACATGGACTTTGTTAGGGTGTTGGACGAGAATGTGGACCCCTTGCCCGAGGGGGAGTTGGCGCTACCTGAGAGGGTGAACCCCTGCAGGTCCCTACCGTCGGAAGGCGAGGCTGAGCTGGTGCAGGGGCCGGCTGGAGCTTCGCCAATACCAATCCTGTTCACTGCGGGTTGAGCCTTTGGGTGCCGGGGGCCGGCTGGTCTTAGGTAGGCCCCTGTGACGGTGGTTGGATAACAGCTGGAAGGATCGCAGATAGCCAGTCCAAGATCAGAAGCCGGAGGGTCGCTGATAGCCAGTCCAAGATCAGAAGCCAGAGAGTCACCGAAAGCCAGTCCGAGGTCGAAGCCAGAAGAGTCACCGAAAGCCAGTCCGAGGTCGAAGGCAGAAGATACGTCCACAGGAACCAAGGATGGGAGGAGGAACCAGAGCAGGAACAGGGCTCGGAAGGCAGGAACAGGAATGAAGGCACAATGAAGCACAGAGAACTTCACAGACGTGAAGTAGACTCGTTGCCAAGTCAAGGAACAGCAAGAGGAAGTTCCCTGATATAGTCCCAGGCTTCAGACGTCATCCGGGAAGCTGGATTGTATTTCATGTGACTGGCCCTTTAAGAGATGGCAGGAGGCACGGCTGCGTGCCTAGGGAGGGCCCGGCCCAGAGAGGGCTGCTGGCGGCATTGGTCTGTGGCCTTGCGCCGTGAAGAGGCTGTTCGGGATCGTCCCCCCTGCCACAGGAGGTGGTGCAAGTTCTGCGGCAGAAGCCACGAAGGCAGACAGGGCCTGGTGTGTGCGATGGGGAAGTCTCCCCGCAGCCGCATGGGTACTGGTGGAGCTCCCGGCACCGGGGAAGAAGGTAGGAGGGGCTGGATGCGGCCATCTGTGGCCGGGACGCCTAACAGTTGTTACGCCGGTTGGCCACGGATGCCTTGCCCGACCGCGCTTACCTTCTCCCCCGGCTGGCCTCCAGTTCCGCTTTGGCCACGAGGAGGCCAGCAGCTCATCTCTCCCCCGCACGGCTTGTCCTGTGGGCAGGAGGCCTCCTCTCGCGGCAGGAACGCCGCCGCCGGTTAGGCTCCGCCCCCTGGCTCTCCTTAGGCGGGCATGCCGACGTCGGCCACTTATTTAAAGGGCCCAGGGCGGGAACCCTGGTCCAGCCCTAATTATTGACGTCATCTCAGGTGGGCTATTTAAACTCTTTCTGCTTTCTCTCCAGTGAGTTAACAAGGACTTCCTTCCTGCTTATTCCACTCTATTCGGAGACTCTTCGCTTCTCTACTTGAATGGATTCCTGAGCTTAGAACACCTTAGGTACCCGCTCCTCAGGGGCCTTATTATGTTTTGGCTATCCGCTCCTCAGAGGGCCTTCCTGCCTGGAGATTCCTGTCATCCTTATTCAGGACACCGCCAGTTCAGCCTTGTGAGTACTATTATCGCTTCCACCATCTTGCTGACGGAACCACCAGTGTACCCCGTGCCTCGGGCCACTACCGTGCTCATCCCAGCTACCTTTCTACACTCCGGAGTATGTACCATCATCATCTTCGCTCTGCTGACCTTCTGCACCTCTCTGATCTACTACTCGCTGATCCTCGGCATACCCCGCGCTGCGGGCCACTACCAGATCCATCCTAAGGGATATTGTCTTGAGAGGAGTTCCCTGGCATACCCCACTCTGCGGGCCACTACCAGGGATATCAACATTGAGCAGCCTCACTACTCTGGACTGTCTTCTCTCCATGCTGTGGGTATCACCCACGATTCCAGTATAATAAAGTCTCTCATAGCTGTGTCCGTCTCTGCTGAGGCCACACCCATCGTAGTGAGTCCCCACAGGGCTCCTCCCTGTGGGTGGAGTCAGCTCTCACTACAACCCAGGGTCTACAACCACACCAGATTATAACAGTACCCCCCTTTTTAGGGCGCCTCCCCAGGGGTTTCGGTTTGGATGGATAGGTCAGGTGGAACTGAGCGAGGAGACCCTTGTCCAGGATATTGGTGATCGGCTCCCAAGTATTTTCCTCAGGTCTGAAACCTTCCCAAGCCAGCAGGAATTCCCACTTCCTCTTGTGTTTTCGAACGTCTAGAACTTCCCGGACTTGATAGGTGGAATCGTCTTCGGAGGAGGGAGACTGCAGTTCGGGTAGAATTCTGGACAGCCATGTTAACACCACCAATTTTAAGAGTGACACATGGAAGGTGTTGTGGATTTTAAAGGAGGACGGCAGAGAATCAGAAATGGACCGATGAAGCAGGGAGCGAGACGCATAGATGGGAGTTTCAGGCGGATAAACCGCGTACTCAACCACACCTTCTTGCCGGGTCTAAGAGTTGGGCCAGGTCTTTGATGAAGGTCTGAAAATTTTTTGGCTGCCTGGCTGGCTTTGTGCAGGGTTTGTTGGGTGAAAATCCAGAGTCGGTGCAGTTCCCTGGTGGACAGCTGTGCGGCTGGTGAAGGGACAGGCACGGGCAGAGGTGGGAGAGGTTGCTTGCCGTATACTATCTGAAAGGGCGAAGAGCCAGTGACGGCAGATGGATGAGAGTTGAGGGTGAATTCAGCCCAGGGTAGTAGGTTCGCCCAATCATCCTGTTTGTTATTCACATACGCCCGCAGGAATTGTTTAGGAGTCCGGTTAGTTCTTTCTGTTTGACCGTTGGTCTGTGGATGGTAGGCTGATATAAATTCCAGGGTAACATCGAATTTCCGACAAAGGGATTTCCAAAATTTAGCGGAGAACTGGGGTCCACGGTCTGATAGGATGACCTTAGGCAGACCATGAAGGCAGAGGACGTGGTGGATGAAGAACTGGGCTAACTGAGGTGCAGAAGGTAATACTGGCAAAGCCACGAAGTGGACCATTTTTGAGAAACAGTTGATGACGACCAAGATAGCAGTGTTGCCTTTGGACGACGGCAAGTCAACAATAAAGTCGGTCGAGATGTGTGTCCATGGTTCGCTGGGAATAGGTAGTGGTTGGAGTAGGCCCCAAGGTGGACCCGTGGGATTTTTGTACCGGGCACACGTGAGGCATGATTCAACGTAGGACCGGGAGTCCTTGGTCATCCCTGGCCACCAGTAAAACCGGCAGAGCGCAACCAGGGTTCGGTGTTGTCCCGGATGGCCCACGCTGCGAGAATCGTGTGCCCAGGTCAACCCTTGTTTCCATAGATGTGGCGGAACAGAGGTCTTCCCTGGGGGAATAGATGTGGTAGCGGCCAGCAGAACCCGAGTTGGGTTGATGAAGAAGCTAGGGGGTTCCAATGCATCCGTGAGGTCGAAGGCTCAAGAGTGAGCGTCCGCCTTCAAGTTCTTAGCGGCTGGACGATACAGTAGGATGAAGTCAAATCTTGTGAAGAACAAGACCCAACGGGCCTGCCATGGGTTGAGACGTTGGGCCTGGTGCAGATACTCTTATGATTCTTATGGTCAGTATAGACCGTAATCTGGTGCTGGGCCCCTTACAACCAGGGGCGTCATTCTTCAAAGGCCATTTTGATGGCGAGGAGTTCTTTATCGACAATGATGTAGTTGCGTTCTGCTGCAGAGAATTGGCGGGAGAGGAAAGAACAGGGATGGAGGGTATTGTTGACGGAGTATTGACTAAGGACAGCTCCGACTCCTTCAGTGGAAGCATCCACCTTGACAATAAAAGGACGTCGGGGGTCTGGGTGACGGAGGCAGGGCTTATGGAGAAATGCTTCCTTCAAGCAGAGAAAGGCAGAGACCGCATCAGGCGGCTAATGCTTGGGGTGGGCTCCCTTATGGGGTCAGGACAGTCAGGGGAGCCAACAGGGAGGCGTAGTTGAGGATAAATGAACAGTAATAGTTTGCAAAGCCCAAAAATCGCTGTTGGGGTCGTAATCTGGAAGGCTGGGGCCAGTCTTGGATGGCTTTGGGTTTTTCAGGATCCATGCTGAACCCCTGATTAGAGATGATATACCCTAAGAAGGGAAGAGCTTCTTGCTTGACGATGCATTTTTCGAGTTTAGCGAACAGCTGGTTCTCCCGGAGATGTTGGAGTACCTGGAAGATGTCTCTGCGGTGAGTCTGCAGAGACTGAGAGAATAGCAAAATATCATCAAAGTAAATGACGACGGACTGGTACAATAAATCTCGGAAGATTTCATTCATTAGATTTTGAAAGACGGCCGGGGCATTTCAAAGTCCAAAAGGCATAACTAGGTATTCATAGTGCCTGTCTCTGGTGTCACCTTCTTTAAAATGGATCAAGTTATAGGCTTCCCTAAGATCCAGCTTGGTAAAGATTTGCGCCCCCTGGAGACAGTTGAAGAGCTCTGAAATTAATTGGAGTGGATAGTGATCCTTGATTGTTATAGTGTTGAGGCCGCGGTAGTCATTACATGGGCGGAGTGTCCCATCCTTTTTGCCCACGAAAAAGAACCCGGCTCCAGCTGGAGAGGTGGACCTCCGGATAAATCTTTTGTCCAGGTTTTCTCAGATATAGTTGGACATGGCCTGGGTCTCGGTAGGTGAGAGAGGGTAGGTATGCCCTTGGGGCGGCTCAGTGCCAGGTAGCAAATTGATTGTGCAGTCAAATGACCAATGAGGTGGTAGAGTCTCTGCCCCTTTCTTAGAGAACACATCTGCAAATGATGCATATTGTGATGGCAAACCGACTGGAAGGGTAGTTGCAGCCAAGCATTGTTGGGGAGAGACAAGTTTGAGACAGGTGTCTTGACAGGTGGGACCCCAGCGTATCAATTGCAAAGTCTTCCAGTCGAATTGGGGAGAGTGAGCTTGCAGCCAGGGGAGCCCTAGCACAATGGGGTGTATGGCCCAATTCAGTACATGGAAAGCTAGATACTCTTCGTGAAGCACCCCAGTGCGGATTAGAATAGGTGCGGTAATATGGGTGGGTACCGGCGAAGCTCCTGGCGCCGGGGAAGAAGGTGGAGGAAGCCGGATGCAGCCATCCATGGCCAGGATGCCTAACAGCCTTATTTAATTTGGATCTTGGGTAAATTTGGTATAGGTGATGTTACAAAACCGGGCTGGGCCCCAGTTCCCTCGCTTACCCTGAGGCAGCTCCGGTCGGATAGAGGCGCCCCGCGAACCCCAGAGCCGGAATCGCTGCCTGCCGCGGCTCCTGCACAGCGTCGGAGACGCTGCCGACTCCGTTGCTGGCCCCGCCCACTAGCCGCGCACGGGTGAGGGCTAGCTCTTAAAGGGGCCAGCGCGGGAAATGGTCAGGAAGTGCCTGGGATGACGTCAGACGCCCCAGGGTATTTTTACCCTGCACCTACACCTCTCCAGTGCCTTGCAACAAGGTTCCTGGTGTGGTGTGTTGTTGCTGAGTTCCTGATTTGTTCTTCGTCCTGCTTCTGCCTTCCCTTCGCTGTTTGATTCTTCTAGACTTGACCCGTGGACCGGCTTTGGACCACTCTCTGGCTTCGACCCGTGGACTGGCTTTGCACCGCTCTCTGGTGACCGACCCTTGGACTGGCTGCGGACCGCGCTTGGACTCCGATTCCTGGACCGACTTCTGGATTCCCTACGACCTGCTGGAGGCGCCAGCCGTCTGGAACCATGACCTGCAGGAGGCGCCTGCATCCGGACCACCCTCACCTTCAGGAAGTCGCCTAAGTCCCAGCAGCCGTGTCCCTACGGGCTCCTCCTGGGGGGACTTCGGCTTCCAGGGTGAATCTCCTAAAGTCCCAGCGGCTGGACTCCTAAGGGCTTCTCCCGGAGGAGTGCCGGTCTCCAGGGTGAAGAGTCTTCTACCACTCAGGTCCAACATCGTCCATCCGTTCAGTGGGGATCTAGTCCTTGGTCGCAAAGGACTTCACCTTAGTCCTGTGTGTTAGCCAGCACCGAGCCTCCGAACCGCCTCCTGGTTGGGACATTCGCTGTGGACCTCTACAGCACTCCATCTTCTGTTCCAACCAGCCCAAGGGTCCACGAACGTAACAGGTGAGCATTTTATAAAATGGATTCCATTGTTATATAATAAACCTATGGTCCAGCTGTTGATCAATGGCACCCTATCTGATTCATTTGAATTAGGTAGAGGGACAAGGTAAGAGTGCCCACTCTCACCATTGTTTGTTTTGCCCCTTGAACCTTTGCCTGTGAAGCTCCACAAGCTAGCTATGTTTGAAGGACTAGTCTTTAAGAAAAAAACAGTTAAACTGTGCCTATTTGCTGATGACATGATGCTATTTGTGGGTAACCCTAAAGTTTGCATAGAGGAAATTATAGCGGTCTTTAATGGGTTTGGAGAATTTGCAGGTCTTTGCATGAACTATAATAAGAACATAAGAAATTGCCATGCTGGGTCAGATCAAGGGTCCATCAAGCCCAGCATCCTGTTTCCAACAGAGGCCAAACCAGGCCACAAGAACCTGGCAATTACCCAAATACCAAGAAGACCCCATGCTACTGATGCAATTAATAGCAGTGGCTATTCCCTTAGTAAACTTGATTAATAGCCGTTAATGGACTTCTCCTCCAAGAACTTATCCAAACCTTTTTTGAATCCAGCTACACTAACTGCACTAACCACATCCTCTGGCAACAAATTCCAGAGCTTTATTGTGCATTGAGTGAAAACGAATTTTCTCCAATTAGTCTTAAATGTGCTACTTGCTAATTTCATGGAATGCCCCCTAGTCCTTCTATTATTTGAAAGTGTAAATAACTGAGTCACATCTACTTGTTCAAGACTTTTCATGATCTTAAAGACCTCTATCATATCCCCCCTTAGCTGTCTCTTCTCCAAGCTGAACAGCCCTAACCTCTTCAGCCTTTCCTCATAGGGGAGCTGTTCCATCACCTTTATCATTTTGGTTGCCCTTCTTTGTACCTTCTCCATCGCAACTATATCTTTTGACCAGAATTGTACACAGTATTCAAGGTGTGGTCTCACCTTGGAGCGATATAGAGGCATTATTACATTTTCCGTTTTATTAACCATTCCCTTCCTAATAATTCCTAACATTCTGTTTGCTTTTTTGACTGCTGCAGCACACTGAGCCGATGATTTTAAAGTATTATCCACTATGATGCCCAGATCTTTTTCCTGGGTGGTAGCTCTTAATATGGAACCTAACATCGTGTAACTACAGCAAGGGTTATTTTTCCCTATATGCAACACCTTGCACTTGTCCACATTAAATTTCATCTGCCATTTGGATGCCCAATTTTCCAGTCTTGCAAGGTCCTCCTGTAATGTATCACAATCTGCTTGTGATTTAACTACTCTAAATAGTTTTGTATTATTTGCAAATTTGATAACCTCACTCATCGTATTCCTTTCCAGATCATTTATATATACATTGAAAAGCACCAGTCCAAGTATAGATCCCTGAGGCACTCCACTGTTTACCCTTTTCCACCGAGAAAATTGACCATTTAATCCTACTCTGTTTCCTGTCTTTTAACCAGTTTGTAATCCACAAAAAGGACAACGCCTCCTATCCCATGACTTTTTAGTTTTCGTAGAAGCCTCTCATGAGGGACTTTGTCAAACGCTTTCTGAAAATCCAAATACACTACATCTCCCGGTTCACCTTTATCCACGTTTATTAACCCCTTCAAAAAAATGAAGCAGAGGTGTTCCCTTTACATGAGTCATTGAGAGAAAGTTGTGAGGGTACCTTCCCTTTGAAATGGACCAGATGCAATATTTAGGGCATAAAGAACTGATCTTTATAGGTTTATTTTGACCGCTTTAATTTATAGGTTTAATTTGGAAAGAGTTAAAACACAGCTGAAGAGATGGAGAGTCTTGCCTCTATTGTTAATGGGGCAATGTGCTCTAGTAGAAATGATGATCCTTCCCAAATTTTTATATTGCTTGCAGATGCTCCTATTATTGGTTAAAAACAAAGACATACTGGTATTTAGATCAGCAATAAGCACATTCATCTGGGGTAACAAAAGAGTGCAAATTAAATTTGACACACACCGGCTTGGGAAACAGCAGGGTGGGCTAGCATTACCAGATTTACAAGTCTATAATGTTGCATGTCTCCTTTGTCATATACAGGAATGGGTTTCCAGCACCAAAAAATGTTATGTGGAGGATGTAATGGCAGATTGGATATCTCTTTATAATCCATGTAATCTCCATTTTAAAAGATCACAACTTGCAGTGTGGGAATACCCAGCTTTCTGGTTGATGGCTATCCACCAAGCATGGATTTGGTGGAAGAAAAACATAGGATGTAGCCCTGCTTTTTCTCCTTTTAGGAAATAGTAAATTTTTACTGGGATTGGATAGCAGGATTTTTCAGTAATGGACTGATTATGGGATTGCGTGATCTAGAGCAATGGATTGATTTTGAGACAACTAGTATGTATACATTTCAGCAGTTGCAGGAGACATGAGGCATATCAAGAGCACAATTTTATGTCTACTTAAAGGATAGGCATGTCTGTCAACAGATATGTGGGGAAGATCTGAGATTACTATCCCTTACAGAGGAAAAGAAGAGTTTTTTGGATAGTATTCCTAAATTCAGTAAATTAGCCATTTGGGCCATGCATATTAAATCTAGCTTGCATTCAGTTCATCTTGTTAAATTAGCACAGTTTTGGAGTAAGGATCTGGGACTGGAGTTAGAAGAGAGAGATATGCAATTAGTGTTTACGTTGTTATATATATTTCCAGAACACTGGGAGTTAAAATGCAGCTGTGGACAACTGCTTCCTCTATTAAATGTATCTCACAGGAAGGTACTCTCTGCCATATGTTTACAGGGTGTTGTAAGCTGCAGGTTTATTGGAACCAAATAGGGATGATCTTGGATCGAGTTGTGGGAATGCAAATTTCCTGGTCAGGCCAGTTAATTTATCTACACTTTTTTTGATAGGGGGAAAAAGGTTTCTGAAAAAAAAAAAATAATCTTGTTCAATTGGAATAGTGCTAATTTACCTACTTTTAGTTCCTGGTAGAACTTAATGAAATAAGCCATGCAGATGGAGCTATTGGGAGAAAGGGTATAAATATGCTAAATCCTATACAAAAGGCCATACAGTTGGGATATTTTCAGCTGTGGGAGACTGTGTCAGGAATGTTCATGTTAGATTGTTTTAGGATATGTCACTTGTTACTCCTGCTGATGCTATTTTGTGCATTTGTATTAATTGTGTACCAGCTGTATGTGTGTGTGTACTTTTGTGGAGTGAATGGGTGATGGAAAAGAGAAACGGGGGGGGGGGAGGAGCTATTATATGAGAAATACTATTGGATATTATCACATATGAGTAATCCACGAGACAAACTCTAACTTATTACTTCGTAGATTTAATTGCATTTTTCTAGAGTCAGGTTTTGTTTAATCTGTTTCCCTGCCATGTTTGATGATGGGTCATTTGTAATTGCTCCTCGTGTTTCTAATAAAAAGAATTTAAAAAAGCAGTATGGAAAGGCCAGCAAGCTGCTAGGCAATAAAAAGAATTAAAACAAAATATACAAAACTACCTCACCATGTCATGTCAGATCATATGGAGTCACTTGGTAGCTGTAAAAACTAAATTTTGTACACAGCTTTGGGCAGGTTTGTCTTGGGAAGACTGTATATAAATGAAATTAAATGAAACATGATAAAACCAAACCCCAAATATGATAGACAGGAAAGATCTTTATTTACTAAAGGGTCATTTTTAAGCTGCATGTATACTAAAATAAGAAGTATCACACAGAAGGAAAAAACAAGAAGTCTCTGCATAGTGAAGGAATTTCAGTATTATGTATTTATATTTACATTAACTTTTTCCACACATTAAGAAAGGTGGAAAGAAGGCAAAACGATTACCGGCATGGTTAAAAGGGGAGATGGAAGAAGCTATTTTATGTTGAAACGTTTTTATTGGGTTTTATATAGAAAAAAAACAGTACAACACCAGAGGGAGTAGGCTCAGATCTCCCTCTGCAAAGAACCCAACAAGGTACAACTGTTTCCCCCCCCCCCTGACACAAGGAAGAAGCTATTTTAGCCAAAAGATCTTCAATCAAAAATTGGAAGAAGGATCCAACAGAAGAAAATAGGATAATGCATAAGCGTTGGCAAGTTAAATGTAAGACATTGATAAGACAGGCTAAGAGAGAATTTGAAAAGAAGTTGGCCATAGAGGCAAAAACTCACAGTAAAAACTTTTTAAAATATATCCGAAGCAGAAAGCCTGTGAGGGAGTCAGTTGGACCATTAGATGATCGAGGGGTTAAAGGGGCACTTAGAGAAGATAAGGCCATTGTGGAAAGATTAAATGATTTCTTTGCTTCGGTGTTTACTGAAGAGGATGTTGGGGAGATACCCATACTGAAGAAGATTTTCATGGGTAATGATTCAGATGGACTCAATCAAATCATGGTGAACCTAGAAGATGTGGTAGACCTGATTGACAAACTAAAGAGTAGTATATCACCTGGACCGGATGGTATACACCCCAGAGTTCTGAAGGAACTAAAACATGAAATTTCAGACCTATTAGTAAAAAATTGTAACCTATCATTAAAATCATCCATTGCACCTGAAGACTAGAGGATAGCTAATGTAACCCCAATATTTAAAAAGGGCTCCAGGGGCGATCCGGGAAACTACAGGCCAGTTAGCCTGACTTCAGTGCCAGGAAACACAGTGAAAAGTGTTCTAAACATCAAAATCACAGAACATACAGAAAGAAATGGTTTAATGGAACAAAGTCAGCATGGCTTTACCCAAGGCAAGTCTTGCCTCACAAATCTGCTTCACTTTTTTGAAGGAGTTAATAAACATGTGGATAAAGGTGAACCAGTAGATGTAGTGTACTTGGATTTTCAGAAGGCGTTTGACAAAGTTACTCATGAGAGGCTTCTAGGAAAAGTAAAAAGTCATGGAATAGGTGGTGATGTTCTTTTGTGGATTGCAAACTGGCTAAAAGACAGGAAACAGAGAGTAGGATTAAATGGACAATTTTCTCAGTGGAAGGGAGTGGACAGTGGAGTGCCTTAGGGATCTGTATTGGGACCCTTACTTTTCAATATATTTATAAATGATCTGGAAAGAAATACGACGAGTGAGATAATCAAATTTGCAGATGATACAAAATTGTTCAGAGTAGTTAAATCACAAGCAGATTGTGATAAATTGCAGGAAGACCTTGTGAGACTGGAAAATTGGGCATCGAAATGGCAGATGAAATTTAATGTGGATAAGTGCAAGGTGATGCATAAAGGGAAAAATAACCCATGCTATAGTTACACAATGTTAGGTTCCATATTAGGTGCTACAACCCAAGAAAGAGATCTAGGCGTCATAGTGAATAACATATTAAAATCGTCGGCTCAGTGTGCTGCGGCAGTCAAAAAAGCAAACAGAATGTTAGGAATTATTAGTAAGGGAATGGTGAATAAAATGGAAAATGTCATAATGCCTCTGTATCGCTCCATGGTGAGACTGCACCTTGAATACTGTGTACAATTCTGGTCGCCGCATCTCAAAAAAGATATAATTGCGATGGAGAAGGTACAGAGAAGGGCTACCAAAATGATAAGGGGAATGGAACAACTCCCCTATGAGGAAAGACTAAAGAGATTAGGACTTTTCAGCTTGGAGAAGAGACAGTTGAGGGGGGATATGATAGAGGTGTTTAAAATCATGAGAGGTCTAGAACGGGTAGATGTGAATCGGATTTTTACTCTTTCGGATAATAGAAAGACTAGGGGGCACTCCATGAAGTTAGCATGTGGCACATTTAAAACTAATCGGAGAAAGTTCTTTTTTACTCAACGCACAATTAAACTCTGGAATTTGTTGCCAGAGGATCTGGTTAGTTTAGTTAGTATAGTTGTGTTTAAAAAAGGATTGGATAAGTTCTTGGAGGAGAAGTCCATTACCTGCTGTTAATTAAGTTGACTTAGAAAATAGCCACTGCTATTACTAGCAACGGTAACATGGAATAGACTTAGTTTTTGGGTTCTTGCCAGGTTCTTATGGCCTGGATTGGCCACTGTTGGAAACAAAATGCTGGGCTTGATGGACCCTTGGTCTGACCCAGTATGGCATGTTCTTATGTTCTTAACTAATGAAAGTAATGCAGACAATGAAGGTTAAGTGCTGAGACCTTGAACAGTAACATCTATTGGGGAAAAGCATCAGATCCTTGATCCTTTCTTTGCAGATCCTAGACCAGGGGTCAGGAACCTTTTTGGCTGAGAGAGCCATAAACGCCACATATTTTAAAATGTAATTCCATGAGAGCCATACAATATGTTTAAAACTAAATACAAGTAAATGTGTGCATTTTATGTAAGATCACACTTTTAAAGTACAATAAGTCTCTGAAAATATTACACCAGGCCTTAAGACACCAATACATCTCCTATTAGGAAAACGGACCAAGTCAGGCTGCTATAGAGTCCTACACAGAAACTACACGCCAGCAGAAAACCTCACCTGAATCACGTGCTGTCCCTCACCTAACATAGAATAAAGAGACCAAAACGCATAACAAGAAGCATGCAGACAAAAACTGAATTGGAAACTGCAACAAGCCAGAGTCTCTGTATGCAGTGTAACAAAGGAAAAAGAAACATCACACATCCTTATAAAACAAATCAAGAAATATAAATCATCAGCAGTAAAACTGTACTAACAAAAAGAACATATTTCGAAACAGCTGATGAGTGGAATATCCAATAATTAAAAACTCATATAAAACATTTCCAGATACCAACAAAATATTTCAAAATAGCAGACACAAAGATCCAGTAATGAAAAATAATGATACAAAATTTTTTTTGCTCTGCATACCTGGGAACGTTTGATATCCAGGTGTCCTGAGATTGTTCTGAATTAGCAGGAGGTGGGGTGGTTTGCTTGGAACTTTCTCCTCTCTCAGTCACATACCAGCGCTCTCTCTCACACTGGCTCTCAATGACACACCTATACACACATGCTCTCAGTCACTCACATATACAAATGTTTTTTCTCTCTCACTTATATAGGCTCTTAATTACACATTTACACACATGCTGTCTATCTTTTCACGCTTACACACACACAGGCTTTCAATCACATAAATACATGCTGTCTTTTTCTCTCACACACAGACTCTCATTCACATGCTTACAAACATGTCCTCTCTTTCTCTCATTTACACACAGGCTCTCAATCACATACTCACATGCTCCCTCACCTAAATCAGCTCTCAATCACACACAGACACACATGGTCTCTCTCTCTCATTTAAACACAGGCTCTCAATCACATACTCACATGCTCCCTCACCTAAATCAGCTCTCAATCACACAGACACACATGGTCTCTCTCTCTCATTTAAACACAGGCTCTCAATCACATACTCACATGCTCCATCACCTAAACCAGCTGTCAATCAGACACAGACACACATGATCTCTCTCTTACTTATACACACAGGCTCTTAATCATACATACACATGATCTCTCTCACACACAAAGGATCTCAATCATACACACATACTCTTTCAAACAAACAGGTTTTCAATTACAAACTTACACATACAGGTTCCCAATGGTAAACTTACATTCATGCTCTCTCTCTCACAGGCAGGATCTCAATCACAGACATACTCTCTTTCACATGTACAGGCTCTCAGTCATTCACATACATGCAATCTCTCACTCACACTCACAGGATCTCAAACACACATGCTTGCTCGCTCATTCACTCTCTCTCTCCCCCCCGGGAACTCGCGGCAGCAGCAGCCACCTCCCAACGCTAACCTCCTTCATTTTCAGCCCTCGCGGAGGCGAAGGCGGAGTCCCATCGGCCGCGGTTGAAGATTTTCATTTTCCTCCGAGCCGCGCTGCAGTCTTCTTCCCGCGGGTGCCTGCGCGGGAAGACCCGCGCAGGCACCCGATGACTCCAGCGCTGGCACCCGGCTGACACCCGATGACTCCCGCGCAGGCACCCGGATGACTCCAGTCGGCGTGCTCTCTTCTCTTCCCCCCCGCGGCCCGGAAGAGGAAGTGGTGAGCATCGGGTGCCTGCGGGGAAGAAGAGACCACGCTAGTGTGGTCTCTTCTTCCCGCGCAGGCACCCGATGCTCTCCACTTCCTCTTCCGGGCCGCGGGGGGGAAGAGAAGAGAGCACGCCGGTGCCGCTGACTCCAGCTGTCCTGCCGCGTTCCGCCCGGGCTGACAGCATTTTAAGCCCGGGCGGCGGAGGACCGGGGAGCAGCTGGGTCAGCGGGGAACCGCGAAGTATGGCGACACGTGTCTGCGAGCCAGATGCAGCCCTCAAAAGAGCCATATCTGGCTCGCGAGCCATGGGTTACCGACCCCTGTCCTAGACACTGCTTTAGCACATGCCAAATCAGAAACGAACCCCCTCTTGGCATGCATGGCCCTCTGCTGTACCTAAGAGGGGAATCAGAGGGTTCCAGGCATTCTTCATTTCCAGAAAAAAAAAAAGTTCAGAATGCAAGAAAATAGACATGTCTGCTACATCCTAATCCCACCAGCCCCCCTCCCCCACTCGGGAAGAGAGAAACAAGCGCTCTCCCGGTGTGCGTACAGGCCACTCTCCTGTGCGCGCGATTCACTAAATTAATTTATTTAAGTTAGGGTCCGCGGCAAAAAGAAGCGCTAGGGACACTAGCGCGTCCCTAGCGCCTCTTTTTATACAGGAGCAGCGGCTGTCAGTGGGTTTGACAGCCGATGCTCAATTTGCTGGTGTCTCTTCTCGAGCCAGCTGACAGCCACGGGCTCGGAAACCGGACGCTGGCAAAATTGAGCTTCCGGTTTTCAAACCGCGGGCCGATTTCAAATTTTTTTTTTTAACTCTTTGTAACTTTCGGGACCTCCGACTTAATATCGCCATGATATTAAGTCGGAGGGTGCACAGAAAAGCAATTTTTATTGCTTTTCTGTGCACTTTCCCGGTGCCCGGAGAAATTAACGCCTACCTTTCGGTAGGTGCTAATTTCTTAAAGTAAAATGTATGGCTTGGCTGCACATTTTACTTACTGTATCACGCGGGAATACCTAATAGAGCCATCAACATGCATTTGCATGTTGCGGGCGCTATTAGGTTCGGGGGGGTTGGACGCGCGTTTTTGACGCGCTATTACCCCTTACTGAATAAGGGGTAAAGCTATCGCGTCGAAAACACGCTTCCAAATGCCGGCTAACAGTGTGCTCCGTCGGAGCGCACTGTACTGTATCGGCTTGAAACAGAATAAAAGGAATGGCAGATTAAATGGCTTATGCTTTTTTACATCTTGGGTTTTATTTACTTCTAAACATGAATTTGAAGGATCTCTGCTTAATTCCAAATTAATTTTTAGGGGGTCAGGCTAAAATAAAACTTTTCTGAGTGAGTGATAAGGGCATGGAGAGGTCTGCATTACAAATGTGATCCAATAGGATCTCAAAGTTTTAATCCCAGCTCTGATGCATATACTTTGGCAAACCTTTTTCCATATCCTGTCTTGGTTCATGCAAGGTTAACAAATGATGCAAAAATATTTTGGGCGCTTTTCACATCAGAAGCTACCATGTATTGTCCAAATGCTCAAATAGCAGCACAGCCATTTCACTCAGGAGGTGGCTGCCCATGTGCTCCTGAATGCATGGAAGCTGCAATGGAAACTATTAAGTTGGGTGAAAAGAGCTAAATGCACTTTACTGCCAGTCTCCTGACTTGAGTGCTGTTAAAAGTCTTGCAGAAACAAATTAGATCATGTTCCCATGATTACCACTTAGGGCTTAATCCACTAAGGCTTGTCTCCCACCCTTGAGTAAAGCTGGCTCTGAATGATGATCTCAAGGTTCAGGAAACGTAATCAGTGACTCAAAGGCATTCCGATAACCGTGAGAGTGAGCACATTAAAGAGTCAGTGATGCAGGGAAAATGAGTCTCTCTGAGAACAAGTGACTCTTGAGATATGTTTGACTGTAGAGATGCCTGAACGAACAATAACATTTACAGTAGGAAGCGCATTATGGCTTAACCAGTAGGAGAAAAACGATTCAACAATTACAACTCATTAGGATGTCATAATGTGACAGCTACATGGCAATAGAAATAGTACCTGGTCGCTTTTTTCCACCCAAAATTCTTGATGATCAAATATAGTGTGCCTTATTAATTATAAATATCTTGAAACAAGAGCTTTTAGGCTTCACTAATAATTAAAGGGGATATATTAAAAAAAATTAACCTGACATTGTCCAGATTGGCTGAATGGGAATTTCATGTGGATTGCAACAAGCCAATTAATTTTGTCCTGAAACCAGGGCACAAGTCTGGAAAGAAAGCAGGACACCTAGGCTGGAGCTTACACAGGGGAGGGGCACTGTGCCTATTGCCTGACAGCCTGCTTCCACCTCTGCACTATTTTAAAGTGAGTTGGATGTGGCAAAGGACTGCATTGGCATCCCCTTACTACATGGATAACCCATAAAAAAATCCTCTTTCTACATAATGGATTGAAAAGCATCATCGACAGGCCGACCCTGACTAGTACATTGTATCTTTCATCCATCCACAGGGGAGGGGGAAAGCGAAAATGATGCTTTATGTTTTGTCTCTTGTTTACAATCCTTGGGGCTGGATAGGAGGGAAGGAGGAGAGGGGGGGGTCCCATCATCCTGTCAAGTGGGGACTTAGGATTTACTCTCACTTGCTCAAGGAATGACTCAGAGGGATCAGGCCAGGGCTACTGAGCAAGACAGAACAAAGCTAGGAAATCTTTGGCCTATGCCAGCCACCTCCCCTGGAGGTTGAGCTCTTAGGATCTGGCAATCGACAGGACTTAGACAGAGGCTTGGACTGAGACTAGTGCTGACTGAAGACTGGAGCCGAGGCAAGACTGGAAGCAAAGGCAGGTGTGGAACTGGAATCTGGAACCGAATGCAGAGAGGCATGGCACACTGAAGCAGGCTGGAACCTGGAACACTGGAGGAGGCTGGGACACTGAACAGGACAGACAAGACAAAGATTAGACCAGACAGGTAACACAAAAGGCTTAGGGAGGACACTGAGCAAGACAAAAGCAGGAGGCTTGGGAAAGCCACAGAGCCAAAGCTGGAACAGAAAGCTTAGGAAAGCCACAGAGCAAAACTAGAGCAAAAGGCTTAGGGAAGCTACAAAGCATTTAGAGACATGGGGACAACCAGGGAGCTAAGCAGACTCGATGAAAAGGCCCTGAGCATAACCAGAGGCAAGTTTAAATTGTCTGGACCCTGCTGAGCCATGGGATCACAGTGACTGAGTGGAGAGAGAGGGTACGAGCAGCTACCCAAGGGCCTCTGGTGGTTGGGAGGCTGCATAACAGGCAGAATCACAATATCATGGTCCTAAGATAAGAATGCCTCCATGCAATCCCATTGACACTGACAAAATAAAAGAAGGCCTACAGGGAAAAGATCAAGGCAAACTCAGGAGGGGTCAGGGCCAAGCAGAGCATGTCATTCAGTGTCTACCAACTCGCAAACTCCTTTATGGAGTTGGTGGATATTGCGTCTGCATGAATGCATGCAGATTTTGAAAAGGTCCCCACCCTCTAGCCTTTTCCTTTTGGATTAGATTATGGTCTCTTTGCCCATGGTCAGGAGGAGGCTAACTAGGTGGTCCCACTATTCTGTCTTCGGGATCCTTCACTCTGCGTGTCCAAAAATCAAAAGGAGGGGAGAAAAGTGTAAACAAAACTTAGGAAGCAGTGTTAAGACTAGAGAGGGGTAAGATGGGAAAACTGCAAAAATGTTCCCTGCCACAAAAAGAACACTGGAGGTAGGAGTGAGGGAAGATGTTGGTGAATCTGGCAAGATACCTGCTCATAGCCACTGTTCCATGCTGAATCCTTCAACATGAGGTTTTGGTGGATTTGGGAACTAATTTGGAGTAGCTGGACTTCCACTGGGGATCTTTCTCATTTCCAAAGATCATTGTGTGTTGGGACAATAGACTAGAACATGCATGGTGCAGACCTTCAGTCTATATATTTATTTATTTATTTGTTTGTTTGTTGAGTTTTATATACCGTCATTCGGTAGAGCCATCATAACGGTTTACAAAAATATACATTTTTCTTAGCAGTAGTCTAACAGAAAAAACAATGTGAACGTTATACATTTTCTTAGCAGTTGTGCAATAT
This sequence comes from Rhinatrema bivittatum, assembly GCF_901001135.1. Lineage (NCBI taxonomy): Eukaryota > Metazoa > Chordata > Amphibia > Gymnophiona > Rhinatrematidae > Rhinatrema > Rhinatrema bivittatum. The sequence goes on from NC_042615.1 coordinate 383,905,664, forward strand.
ATGAACTTCCTCAGCATGCACAGATACGTGCTGGAGGCCATGCCCAAACCAGGAAGGGTGAACATGTAGAGGGGGCTTACATGCAAGATGGGAAGTGTTGGAACTCCCAGCCAGGGACCTCTGTCCTGTAGAACTCCCTCTGCCCGACCAGAACTTTTGGATTCACCCACTTTCCTCCCACAAAATCACGGATCATTCTGGCTCCTGCTGAGATGAGCTAGCCATACACTGCAGGAGAGAGTCTACCATCTCCACAACTAGAGCAGGGTCTTCTAAGAAGTCTACATTCCCAGGGTGGCTAGCAGGGTCAGCTCAAGGCATTCTGCTGCTTGAGGCATCAATAAGATGGTGCCCACTCCAAGGTGTGGCACAGATAAAATCACTGAGGGAAGCGAGGAGGAGGGTGGGAATATCCCCCTTGGAGTCTAACACTTTCAATAATTTGAAATGCTGGAGAAAGGGGGAGGTAGGGATCAAGGTTTCCAGAAGTGTCACAGATAGAGTGTCACTGATAATATTTCTAAGGAGTTGGCAATCTTGCTACACTCCCAGGAACCCTACCAGCTGCATCCTGCCTTTCCCCAATATTTGCCCCCTAGGGATGTAGGAGATGGGTGAATGGTGGGAGTCTGTGTGATGCCTTCTTTTATGGCCAGTCCAAGGATATTAAATACCCTAGGTCAGTGGTTCTTAACAGGTGTGTTGGGACACACTAGTGTGTCACAAGGTCCCAGGAGGTGTGTCACAAAGCCAACAGAAGGCTGCTCTTTCCTCATCAGTCTGGGCAGGGGTTGCCTGACTTCTCCTTTATTGGGTATGACTGGAAGCTGCTCACTTCCTTCTCCTCTTCCTGGCCCAGTGGGAAGTTGTTCCCTCCTCCTTCACCAAGATCAGAGTGAGATACCACTAACTCCTGTTCATATGGGTCTGGCAGGTCATCAACTTTATCTTCCTCTGCCTAGCCTGGTAGTGAGGCTGCTGATGCTCTCTTCTTCTCATGGGGCCTGGATGTGAAAGCAGGAGCATAAGAGAGAGAGGTGTGTGCTATATAAATCTACTGCCGACTTCCGCTGCCTCATTTTTTTCCTCTCCTCATGTTGTGACCGTGGGTCTGCGACGGCTTCACCCCACCTACCTTACTCTTCTTGCGGCTCCTCCCGCTCACCTCGGACTACTGGCTGCCGCGGTGTCTGCCAATCTCTCTGGCGTCCCCGGACCGGCTTTGGTGCTGCTTCCCGCCATGCTCCTCCAAGGTACCATAGGGTGTGCGCGTGCTCGCCGCCCTCATCTTTATTTCCTCATTGGCACGAACCTCAGGGGCGCCCCTTGAGATAACGTCATGCTGCCTGGATATTTAAGCCTACCTCTTTTGCTAGCTAATAGAGTTAGCAACAACTCAGATTACTACAGATGGAATTCACTCTCTGTACTGAAGCTACTCTGCCACTCCAGCGTTTTCTGGAACTCTTACTGCTAACGGGGTACCCGCTCCTCAGGGGCCTCTTCTGCTTCTTTCAGGTGCTATCAGGAAACTAGTACTCGCTCCTCGAGGGCCCATGTTCCCTGAGTCGTTGCCTGCATCTACAATCCTTTCTACTTGGAAGACTTCACTAACAGTATCCATCTGTGAGTAAAACTACCATCTATTCCACAGTACTGCTTCCCTGGAACCAGGTACTCGCTCCTCGAGGGCCTGCCCTCTGTTCCAGTGCCAGACCTCTCGTGTAGTGGAACCGCTGTGTGAGTACAATACCACTGAGTCTCCCTGCTCTAAGGGATCAGGTACTCGCTCCTCGAGGGCCTGCTCTCCCTGTCTCAGAGCTTCACCTATTCTACCTGGGACTCTGTATATTTCTCACTGTGTACTCATAACTCTGTCTCTTTCCACTACAGCAGAGCCAAGCAGAGGATCCGCTGTTCCAGCGTCCTGTGGGATACTTGCCCAGCCGGGCTGAACATCTACTACTCATTACTGCCACCTCTGGTGGTTTCCAAAACTGTTTAAATAAAGATTCAATCTGTGTTTGTGTGGCCAGAGTCTAGCCTGACACCGTGATCCCTCACGGGACTGCCCCCCGTGGGCATGGTCAGCTGCCACAGTGTCCAAGGATTCACCCAAACACCAATAACCATAACACCTCAATGCTTCTTGCCCTCATCTGCTGTTAGTCAAGAGTGAGGGAGACTCTGGATTGGAGTGAAGGCTTTTCTGCTGGCTGGGAGCCAGGAAAAGGAGTACATATGCTGGGCAGGAAGGGGTGGGAAGATAGGGAGGAAGGGGTGAGGGAGAGGAGGTTGAGGTTGCTGGGTAGGGAGAGGAGGTTGGGGTTGCTGGGCAGGGATGAGAGATGGAAGAGATAAAGGTGTGAGGCTGCTAGGTTGGGGGAGAGGAGAGGGGGGATGCTGCAGGAAGGGGGTGGGAAAGAGGTGGCCAGATGTATGCTGGGTAGGGTAGGACAGGGAGACTTGAGGAGAGGGAGCATGGGGAAGAGGATGCAGGGGTGGGGGTGTCAGAAATGTTGGACAAGGATATGAGCATGTGAAGGGATGATTGAGGAGTTGGGAGAAGTGAGGGGTGATAGGGTGATGGGGGCATACAGGGGAGTGACAGGGTACAAGAGTTATAAAATGTCAGTTTTGATTCTTTGATATCCATGTTTTTCAGTTCATTGTGATACACGCAATAAAAATTGTTTTCTCAAAAAAAAAAAGTCAGTTTGGGGAACGTGCATTTCTTCTATCTTTGAACTTTGCTTAGTGTAGGAGGAAATATATTTCTGTTTCTAGTTCTCCAGTTTTGCACTGTATGCAGTCATGGTGAACTGCTGCCTTTTCATGGGTAGGGCTATTGCTGTGGCAGGTTTTATTCCATCTTGCTGAATTCTCCTCTTCAAGGACTTCCTGTTCCTGACTTCGTCTTGGCATCTGGATGCTCTGAGTACCCGCTCCTCGGGGGCTCCTCTGCGTTCCCGGCTATCCGCTCCTCGGAGGACCTACCTGCCTGACTGCTACAGACCTGCTTCTCAGGTCTCTCTCTCTCCAGGAACCATCTTCTGTGAGTACCTATACTGACTTCTACTATACAAACTGTGCTAAAGATTCTATGCAGTGTACCCCGTACCCTGGGCCATTACCGCCTTCCTTCGATAGAAGGCATTCAGCTATCCTGCACTACAGAATATCTGCACACCAACTTCAGGAACCACTTCCGGGTTCCGGCACCTCTACCAGTGCCTCAACATCTACTATACCGACAGTATTGGCGTACCCCGCTCCGCGGACCACTACCAGATCTGTGTTACTGAGGTGCCTACACTTAGTAACACAGAGGGGATTCCCGGCATAACCCGCTCCGTGGGCCACTACCGGATCTTCTCATCTGTGGTCTCAGTCTGGGCATTCCACATTGCTCAGTACTGTACTACTACATCTGCTATTCTGTGGACATTATTGTTTTCTTCATTTATAATAAAGTCTCTACTTCTAGCTGTGTTCCACGCCACTGAGTTGGCACCTGCTGATGGTGAGGCTCACAGGGCTCAACATCTGGAACACCTTACATCTCAGCCCAGGGTTCACATTCTTCCATAAACATAACAGCAGTCTTCCAAAAAATGGTGAACTACCTCTTTCAGGACCTTTTATACTCCTCCATAGTGGTCTATTTGGATGACATCCTTATCTTTTTCAAGTCTCTGACCACATACAGACTACATGAACACCACCTGTATGCCAAGTTAGAAAAATGCCTCTTCAAACAAGAACTACTCTTCTTGAGTACCGATCTACCTATAGATCCAGCAAAACAGACGGCTGTCCTAGACTGGTCCCAGCCGGTCAGTCTTAGAGCCCTACAATGATTTCTGGGCTTTGAGAATTATTATTGTCATTTCATCCTCGAGTACTCACAAAGGTACAGACCCTGGAAGCCGTCGATGTATTCCAGGCAGTGAAGCAAGCTTTCTCTCAAGGGCTATGTATATGATATCTGGACCCCATTTGCCCTGTTGTGCTTGAGATAGATGCCTCTTCCCTCAGGGTTGGGGCTGTCCTCAGTCAACATAGCGCAGAAGAGACACTTCTTCCATATTCATTCTTCTCTAGGAAATTATTCCCAGCGCATAGGAATTTACACGATCAGGGACAGAACTCCTAGCAGTCAAGTTGGCCCTTGAAAAGTGGCAGAAACTCCTAGAGGGGGCCCAACATAAGATCACCATCTACACGGACCATAAGAATCTAGAATACCTTCAGCAAGCCCAACAGCTCAACACCAGACAAGCTTGCTGGTCCCTTTTCTTTTCCCAATTTGATTTTGAACAGTGTTATCAACCAGCTGCAAAAAAATCTAAGAGCAGACGCACTATCCCGTTTCTTAACTGAAGATGTACAAGAGGCCCCCCGACATATCATTGATTCTACAAAGATTATCTTCACTTCCACCACTTCTGTTCCTGCAGGAAAGTCTATTGTCTCTAAGAGGCTACAGGAAAAAGTGTTGAAGTGGGTGCATGACTCCTGCATGGCAGGACCTCCTTCAACGCCACTATTGGTGGCATCAGGTCAAGAAAGATGTCAAGGATTACACAGACTGCTGTCCTACCTGTGCACAGAACAAAGCTGTTCATGCCCAATCCCCAGAGTTGTTACAGCCAATGCCAGCCCCCAAGGAATCCTGGCCCCATATATCCACAGATTTCATTGTAGATTTCCCTCTTTCCTATGGCTCCAATGTGATATGGGTCGGAGTGGATAGATTCTCTAAAATGGCTCATTTTGTACCCCTCGCTGGGCTACTCACAGCTCTGGAACTGGCTCATCTTTTTGTTCAATGTGGAGCAGCTACAAAAGTAAAAAATGTCCAAGAGGCGTGGTCATTGTTAAAAAATACCATTCTAGAAGCACAGTCCAGATGTATTCCACACATTAAGAAAGGTGGAAAGAAGGCAAAACGATTACCGGCATGGTTAAAAGGGGAGGTGAAAGAAGCTATTTTAGCCAAAAGATCTTCATTCAAAAATTGGAAGAAGGATCCAACAGAAGAAAATAGGATAAAGCATAAACATTGGCAAGTTAAATGTAAGACATTGATAAGACAGGCTAAGAGAGAATTTGAAAAGAAGTTGGCTGTAGAGGCAAAAACTCACAGTAAAAACTTTTTTAAATATATCCGAAGCAGAAAGCCTGTGAGGGAGTCAGTTGGACCGTTAGATGATCGAGGGGTTAAAGGGGCACTTAGAGAAGATAAGGCCATCGCGGAAAGATTAAATGATTTCTTTGCTTCGGTGTTTACTGAAGAGGATGTTGGGGAGGTACCCGTAATGGAGAAGGTTTTCATGGGTAATGATTCAGATGGACTGAATCAAATCACGGTGAACCTAGAAGATGTGGTAGGCCTGATTGACAAACTGAAGAGTAGTAAATCACCTGGACCGGATGGTATACACCCCAGAGTTCTGAAGGAACTAAAAAATGAAATTTCAGACCTATTAGTAAAAATTTGTAACTTATCATTAAAATCATCCATTGTACCTGAAGACTGGAGGATAGCAAATGTAACCCCAATATTTAAAAAGGGCTCCAGGGGCGATCCGGGAAACTACAGACCGGTTAGCCTGACTTCAGTGCCAGGAAAAATAGTGGAAAGTGTTCTAAACATCAAAATCACAGAACATATAGAAAGACATGGTTTAATGGAACAAAGTCAGCATGGCTTTACCCAGGGCAAGTCTTGCCTCACAAATCTGCTTCACTTTTTTGAAGGAGTTAATAAACATGTGGATAAAGGTGAACCGGTAGATATAGTATACTTGGATTTTCAGAAGGCGTTTGACAAAGTTCCTCATGAGAGGCTTCTAGGAAAAGTAAAAAGTCATGGGATAGGTGGCGATGTCCTTTCGTGGATTGCAAACTGGCTAAAAGACAGGAAACAGAGAGTAGGATTAAATGGGCAATTTTCTCAGTGGAAGGGAGTGGACAGTGGAGTGCCTCAGGGATCTGTATTGGGACCCTTACTGTTCAATATATTTATAAATGATCTGGAAAGAAATACGACGAGTGAGATAATCAAATTTGCAGATGACACAAAATTGTGCAGAGTAGTTAAATCACAAGCAGATTGTGATAAATTGCAGGAAGACCTTGTGAGACTGGAAAATTGGGCATCCAAATGGCAGATGAAATTTAATGTGGAAAAGTGCAAGGTGATGCATATAGGGAAAAATAACCCATGCTATAATTACACGATGTTGGGTTCCATATTAGGTGCTACAACCCAAGAAAGAGATCTAGGTGTCATAGTGGATAACACATTGAAATCGTCGGTTCAGTGTGCTGCGGCAGTCAAAAAAGCAAACAGAATGTTGGGAATTATTAGAAAAGGAATGATGAATAAAACGGAAAATGTCATAATGCCTCTGTATCGCTCCATGGTGAGACCGCACCTTGAATACTGTGTACAATTCTGGTCGCCGCATCTCAAAAAAGATATAATTGCGATGGAGAAGGTACAGAGAAGGGCTACCAAAATGATAAGGGGAATGGAACAACTCCCCTATGAGGAAAGACTAAAGAGATTAGGACTTTTCAGCTTGGAGAAGAGACGACTGAGGGGGGATATGATAGAGGTGTTTAAAATCATGAGAGGTCTAGAACGGGTAGATGTGAATCGGTTATTTACTCTTTCAGATAGTAGAAGGACTAGGGGACACTCCATGAAGTTAGCATGGGGCACATTTAAAACTAATCGGAGAAAGTTCTTTTTTACTCAACGCACAATTAAACTCTGGAATTTGTTGCCAGAGAATGTGGTTCGTGCAGGTAGTATAGCTGTGTTTAAAAAAGGATTGGATAAGTTCTTGGAGGAGAAGTCCATTACCTGCTATTAGGTTCACTTAGAGAATAGCCACTGCCATTAGCAATGGTTACATGGAATAGACTTAGTTTTTGGGTACTTGCCAGGTTCTTATGGCCTGGATTGGCCACTGTTGGAAACAGGATGCTGGGCTTGATGGACCCTTGGTCTGACCCAGTATGGCATTTTCTTATGTTCTTATGTTCTTATCCTGTCTGACAGAGGGTTCCAGATTACAGCCCACAACTGGAAGGCCCTCTACTGGAAGTTTGGTATCTCTCTAGATTTCATGACAGTCTATCATGTGCAGGACAATGGGCAGATCAAGAGGATCAATCAAATCCTCAAAACCTTCCTTCGGCCATATGTTAACAGAAGGCAAGACAACTGGGCCACCCTGCTACTTGGGTGGAATGTTTGCAGTGAGCAATGTGAGCAGTGTGACTGGCTCCTCTCCATTCCAGATTGTATATAGGAAACACCCACGGATAGCGCTTCCTCTGCCTCTCGCTGTGGACTTCCCTGCAGCCCATCTCATAGCCAAAGAACTTTACGACCTTTGGACTCACACCAGTCAACTAATTTCTCAAGCAGTCACTCAGACCAAGAAGTATGCGGACACCCGACATCGACCAGCACCACAATTCAAAGTAGGCGATCTTGTATAGCTAAGTACTCAGCACTTATACCTTTGGGTCCCCTCGCTCAGCTGGCAACTCGATTCATTGGACCTTACCCTGTCCAACAACAAGTTGGGACCATGACATACCAGCTGAAGCTTCCCATCCCACTGAGAATCCATAATGTGTTCCACGTCTCATTATTGAAACCACTGATCCTTTCTTGGCTCTCCAGAAAACCTCCCACACCTACAGATGTAACTGAAGAAGACAAAGTTTGAGGTACAAGAAATTTAAATTAATGTAGGCAACAGAACAAACTAGAGTACCTTATCACATTGAAGCACTTTGGTCCAGAGGAGAACTCCTGGAAGCCTGCCACCAACCTCAAGGCACCACTTCTGTTAAAAGAATTCCACAGACAACTCCCCTCCAAACCTAAGTCTCAGACCCTGAAGAGGGAGCTTAAGGGGGAGATACTGTTACGTTTCCCAGCTTGCAGGCTGCCCCTGTGAGCCGGCTGATTCACCCAGTGCCGTCACACTGCCATCAGTGCTCTCATGCGCTCAGGATGCTGTTGCCATTGCTATTGGGGCCTTCCTCTAGGCATGTGTGCGCAGGGCACACGCCAGCCTATGAAGGCCCCACGGTGGTAGAGCTTTCCTAGGCACACTTCGATGACGTCATTCGGCTGGGTATTTAAACCCTGGCCATGCAAAGGGTCAGCTACCTAGCCTGGTAGTGTGAGTTGTTGCATCTCTTCAGCCTTGCCCAGCCTGCCTTCCTCTCTCCAGCCTTGCCTTAGCTACCGCATTACCAGCCTTGGATGGATTACTGGTATCGACCTCAGCAAGAACTCTTTTCCCTTGCCTGCCGCCTACCACTGACCCCAGTCTGGACTCCTATTCATGCTTGCAGCTCACCTCAGTCTTTAGCCTTATCCCAGATCTTCTCTTCTGCCTTCACTCCAGACACTGCCACCTAAGACCTGCCCCAGAACCCAAAGGCTGAACCAGAGAGGAAAAGGGTTGGTACAGGTGAAGCTCCAGTTCAGTCTCTGCACTGTTTGCTCTGCAAGTTGGCAGTGAGGACATACAGGGCCTCCCCTATAGGTTGCACCAACCTCACCCCAGCACAAGGGTCCACAATCCTAACAAAGAAATGAATAAAATGAATTACAATTACAATATGATAATCCTCTGATACCAAAACAGCACTCAAACAATCCTAACTATGAAAAGGGAAAATTACAAATATTACACCAGGCCCTAAAATACCAATACATTCCCTATTAAGAAAACAGAGCAAGCCAGGCTGCTATGGATCCCCACACAGAAATTGCACATCAACAGAATACCTCTTCTTGGTCACACATGCAGAATAGAGACAGACCCTTGCCAAATACAGAATAAAGTGACCATAAAGTATAAATAGAAATGTACAGACAAAAACTGAACTGGAAACTCAAGGAGCCAGACTCTGTATGCAGTGGAACAATTTCTTCATAAAACATCAAACAAGAAATATAAAACATCAAAATAGTATAACCTTATTAGTAAAAAGAAATATTTAAAAAAACAGCTGATGAATAGAAAATCCAATAATGAAAAAATGTTTTAATTTCCTAAATGCCAGTAAACAATTTCAAAACAGACACATCAACCACCACCCAATAATTAAAACTAATAAGGATAAAAGAAATCCACTGCTTGCCATGCCTGAAAACTTCTCTTTTCCACTCACCCTGAGATTGTCGTGGATTAGTGGGGCAGTGCACAAACTTTCTTCTCTCTTTTTCATATATCTATACACATATAATATCTCTCTCTCTCTCTCTATATATATATATATACTAGCCTTTAAGCCCGTAACAACGGGCTACATTACATTTTTTTTCAGTCCATTTTCGAACACAGCACCCTTCTACACTTTTTCTCCCTCACTCCCCCTTTCCCTCGTTCAATCCTCCCCTTCCCTCCACTCAGTCTTACTCACCCTCTGTCTCCCACTGCCTCCTTCCCCTCACTCTCACCTCCCTCCCCTTCCCTCAGTCACTCCCACCTCTCTCCCCTTCCCTAAGTCACTCCCCACCCCCTCTCCCTCAGCCCTCCTCCACCCTCTTTTTCTCTGCTCCACAACTTCTTACCCTTCCACTTACTCACATCCCTGTCTCTCACCTCTCCCTCATTCTCCCTCTCCCCTCCCTCCCTCTCACTCAGTCCCTCCCCCTCAGTCCCTCCCTCCCACTCAGTCCCTCCCTCAGTCCCCCCCCTCCCTCCCTCTCACTCAGTCCCTCCCTCTCACTCAGTCCCTCCCTCCCCTTCCCTCAGTCCCTCCTTCCCACTCAGTCCCTTCCTCCCCCTCACTCAGTCCCTCCCTCTCACTCCGTCCCCCTCACTCAGTCCATCCCTCTCACTCAGTCCATCCCTCCCTCTCACTCAGTCCGTCCCTCGCTACTGGCCGCCGCTCCTCGTCGTCGCCGCTCGCCGCTGCCGCCCACCGCTGCTGCCATTCGACGCCGCCATGTTTTTTTTTTTCCATGTATGTTTGCCCGCACATGCGCAGTAGAGCTGCTCTCTACTGCGCATTTGCGGCACGTCGGTCCGGGCTCCCTTATAGGTATGATATATACACACACTCTCCTGCTGTGCAACACAGATTCACAAACTCATACTCCTCCTTCCCAAACAAGTTCACACACTCACATGCCTCCTCACACACATACATAACATCTGCTCCCCTCTCTCACATACACATGCTCACACACACACTAGGCCTTTCTTCGGTCCCAGCAGCCCCAGACCTTCTTCTTTATGTTGGCCAGTCGCAGCCTCCTCTTAATTTCAGCCACCATGCAGGTTGAGATCTGCCCAGGTAGCCATGAATTCCTCTTGTTGGACCACTGGCAGGTTGGGACGCGCTGGGCCGCCATGGCCTCTTCGGCAACTGACAGGTTGGGCACTGCCATGGCCTCCTTTGCATTTAGGAGGCCGGCAGGTTGGGAACCACCAGGTTACCCTGGCCTATTCTAAACTTTGGTGGTCAGTGGGTTGGGGGTCCACCGTGGCCCCACAGCCTCTTGTATTCTGCCGCAGGTGACCCCCCAGGCTGCCACTTACTTCAGGCTGCTGCACTGTGAAAGTGCATGACTAGCACAGTGGGTTGTGCCAACCCTGGCTAGTTGCCTTGAGCAAATCCTCTGGTAACAAATTCCATAGCTTGATTGTGCTCTGTGTGAAAAAATACTTTCTACGATTTGTCTTAAATCTGCTGCTTGTTAGTTTCATGGAGTGTTCACTTGTTTTAGTAATTTTTGAAAGGGTAAATAACTGTCCTTTATTTACCGTTCCACCCATTCATAATTTTATAAACTTCTATCATGTCTCTTTTCCAAGCTGAAGAGTCCTAGCTTTCATAGCCTCTCATCATAGGGGAGCCGTTCTGCCCCCTTTGTCGTTTTTGTTGCCCTCCTTTACACATTTTCTAGTTCTGCTATGCCTTTTTACACATGGGGCAACCAGAATTTCACATGCGTGCATGGATTCATAGAAAAGCATTATGGATATTTTCCATTTTATTCTCCATTTCTTTTCTGATCATTCCTAACATTCTATTTGCTTTTTTGACCACCACCGCACACAGAACAGGATTGCAATTGTTATATTGTGTATGAATTAATGTATTATGTTTTCCCTATTTACTGGAATAACATGGTGAATACTGAAGAATGGCAGGACCCCAAACTGACATTAGCTTACATTTCATGTCTAGTCCAAAGGCAGTGGTATTTCCCATTCATTAGCTCCTTTAAAGGCAGAGGGTATCATTAACTGGCAGTGATTCCAGTGCCTCCAGACCCTCTAACTCCTGCACCTTTAAGGGGCTGACTCAGATGGAACATGAGCATGCTGCTAGGGTCGGTGGGGTCTGAGTCAAAAGTGAGGGGACACAGGCCCCCAAGGCCCATGCATGACTACACCTTTTCTCTGGGGTGGGGTGGATCCCATGATTATATGAGCACCAGACCCAAAATGTACGTTATCTGGAGATTGTATACTGCATTTCTAGTCCATCAAATGATCACCCAGCCCAGAAACTGGGGGGAGGCGGCTCAATATCCTGGGCAAGAATCCTGTCAGTAGCTCATTGTTGAATTCTAAAATTGTACTCTGGCTTCCTTGAGGGGAAAGCACAAGCTGGGGGTAATTTCCCCCACCACTTCCACTACTGGAAAGGAAGGACGACATGTTTAATCCCTGCTGTTCCTTTTTGCCCCTGTGCTTCTCAGGTATTTTTCTGGTCCCTGTAGTTCCAACCTGCGACTTATTTATTTATTTAAAATCTTTTATATACCGTCGTTAAGTTATTCACCATCACAACGGTTTACAAGAAGGCACATATAGTAATATTAAGTATTTACCGGTAAATCAGGTAAAACGTTATAGCAGTGCCAAAAATGATTCGGTAACAAAGTGTAATTTAATATACAATTATATGATGAGTTTGTTTGTCTTGTCCTTTTGATACCTGTTTCAAAGTGTAACTTACACTATGGTGACAAGGGACACCTTTAAGTTAAACTGGCAGGGGTGAAAGAGCCAATAAAGGAGAAAAGGGAAACAAAAGTAAGGGGGTGGAGTGAATTAACTCCTCTCCTGCTGGCTTCAAACGTCAGCCAGTTAGTGCAGTTACATTCATATACATGGGTCCCCAAACTATGGCCCAAGGGGTGAATGCAGCCCTTGGCTGACTTGTCTGGCCTCCTACAGAAACAGGAGAAGCTTGATCCAGCCTGCAGCAGCAGAAGTGCATTCTGCCCAGGCCCGGCGTGACCAGGTGTGCATACCATGCATTTGCATGGAGCAGCATACCTGGGGAGGCGGCGGGCCAGCAACAGCAGGAGAGGCCACGGGCCACCGGTGAAGCTTAACCAGCCGGCGGCCAAAGAAGGAAAGCGCCAGAGACGGAAGGAGATGCCTGACTTCTGGGTATGGGCATGCGTGCGCACACACCCACGCACAGCTTCTGCTCCCTCCCCCACCACATAGGAAGATTGGTGGGCCGTATGGCCTGTAGATAGGAGGGCCGTGATGGAGCTCATCCTGCCATGGCCCGATGATAACAGGAGACCATCTGTGTGTGTGTGTGCTTGTATGTATGTGTGAATGAGTGAGAGCCTGTGCGTGTCTGACAGCCTGTATGTGTGTGACTGTGTGAGATCCTATGTGTGCGTGTGACTGTGTGGGAGCTTCTGGGTGTATCTGTGTGAGAACCTGTGGGCCTGTGAATGTCTCTGTGTGAGAGCTTGCACGTTTGTGTGCCTATGAGAGCCTATGTGTCACATATAGGCTTTCACAGCCGTGCACACACACACACACGCACGCACGCACATAATGTATCTGTGAGGGTGAGGGAGAGACAGCCTGTGTATGTTAGAGAGAGGGAGTGTGTGAGAGAATGAACATGTTATTGTGCATGTGTGTGAGAGAGAAGATAAAATTTGTGTGGCCCTACCTCTCCCAATCCACGGCAATCTCAGGGTGACTGGAAATCAGATCCCAGGTATGGAGAGCAGATTTTTTAATCCTTATTAGTTTTAATTATTGGGTGTAATTTGATGATTCTGCTCTTTTGAAATATTAATTTTTTTGGTGGGGTAATAGAACATTTTTAATTGGATTTTTTATTTATCAGATTTTTAAAATATATTTTGGTGTTTGGGAAATTTTCGATATTCTATTCATTAACTGGTTTGAAATATTTTTTTATGAATATTACTTTACAATTATGATTGTTTTATATTTCTTGATTTTATTTCATTTTTTATGATGAATGGTAATGTTTCTATTTTTCCTTTGTTACTCTGCATCCAGAGGGTGGCTTGTTATGGGTTCCAGTTCAGTTCTTAACACGTTTCTGTTGATACTTTCTGATCTTTTTAGGGCCTGGTGTAATATGTACAGTGCTGTCTTTTGATAGATAAGGTTGTTAGGGTTGTTTTGGTATGGAAAGTTATATTGTAACAGTAATTTTGTTTGTTCATGGCTTTCTGAGGGCCAAGCTCACATCCAATACATATTACAAAAAGTCTAATTCCATAAGAGTCCAATTGTTTTTTTTGCAGAGTTTTCTGGTTGGCACCACAGGAGTGCATGTAAATATAATATGCATTTTGTAAGTGATATTTTTGCCTCTGAATTCTGTACTCTTGCATGTTTTTTTCATGTAAAATTTGTTATAAATGCAATTTGTGTATGTCTATAAAGGATGTGTGTGTGTGTGTGTGTGTGTGTGTGTGTGTGTGCGCACGCAAGGCTGTAAGGTTTACCTAGGGTACCAAATACACTTCCTTATCCATGGGTTCTGGGGGGGGGGGGGGGCATTGTCCGTTTAAAAAAAATATAGATTGAAGGATGCAGGACAGAGATGGGCTTTATTTTATAGACCCGGGTCAGGCACTGAATGAATTGGGGGGGGGGGGGGGGGGAAGAGGGAGAGGGAAACAGCACAGTAATTTTTTGCACAGGGAAGCAAAAAAAACCTAGTACCAGCCTTGATTCTGCCACTATTGCTAGCTCAGATATCGAAGGGGGAAGTGTAAGTGACAGCATATCAAAGCAGCATGGGCAGGGCCTGCCAGTTCAAGGCCACCACAGATTGACTGCTTTATGAACTGTTGGTGTTAATGTTGATTGTGCAGGTGGAGCCACTTGGGACAAAGACTGGGAGAGAGGCTGCAGCATAGCCATAAGGAATTTTCAGCGGCTGTACAAGTCACAGGGAAGAAGACACTGGTGGTACCAAATCATGGGTTCTGTGAGGCTATCAGGGAAAACCAGGTAAGGATGGTGGTTCAGCAGCTCCCAAACATGCCACCATCATTTCAGAGCTTTTGGGGAGGGGGTATGGACTGTTACTGTTCTGTTCAATGTAAACCGAACTGATTTGTAACCTTTTACAAGAATTTCGGTATATAAAACTGTTAAATAAATAAATAAATGACCTCTAAGGATGCAGGCTTTGGAAATGCAGTGTAGAAATCCTCATTAATATAACCCAGGTATCCATGTCTGTCCTTAGATTAGGATCTCCAGAGGGGCCTGTTTTGATTATACCATGAATCTGGCATGTTGCAAGAAAGTTTATTTAATTCCACTTTTCAGGCACTTCAGAGTGGATTACATTCAGGTACTGTGGGTATTTCCCTGTCCCCAGCGGGCTCACACCGTCTGTGCCTGAAGTAATGGAGGGTGAAGCGACTTGACCAAGGGGAGTGAGAGGAGGAGAAAAGATGATAAAGGGGAAGGAAGTAGAGAGAGAGGAAGAATGCACAGACAAGAAGTTCTCTGTGGCTTTTACCTCAGCTCACAAGCGCTTGTTTTGTTGAGTGACGGTTCTATTCGGAGGGAAGGGGGGGAGGGAGTTCCAGAGGTAGGTGCTAGCTATGGAGAAAGCCCTTTCTCTGGTGAGGGACAGATGCACAGCCTTCAGGGAAGGAATGTGTAGGGTACCTGCATGAGCACTTCTTGTGGGGCGGTTGGAAGTGCGGAAGTGAGGCATTTCTTCCAGCCAGGTGTGATTGAATTTGTATAATGAGCAGTGAAGAATGGTCAGTGTTTTGTATTGTGAGCGGAAGGAGATAGGCAGCCAGTGCAGGTCTTTTAAAATTGGAGTAATGTGTTCTGTTTTGCGGGTGTTTGTTATGATTCTGGCCATGGAGTTTTGGAGGATCTGGAGTGGCTTGATTGTGGTAGCAGGGAGGCCGAGTAGGAGGGCGTTACAATAGTCCAGTTTCGAAAGCATAGTAGTCTGGACTACAGTTCGGAAATGGTTGGTGTGGAGCAGAGGTTTGAGTTTCCTGAGGACATTTAATTTGTAGAAACCTCCCTTTATGAGGGATTTGATGTAAGGTTTAAAGTTTAGTTGATGATCTATAAGGACGCCCAGGTCTCTTACCGCCTGTAATTTGTGTTGTGGAGCAGTTGTGTTAACATAAAAAGGACGTGGTTATACACACAAATACACTGCTAATTAAGCTTCAAATAAGAAAAAGAATGCCAAGAGGGAAAGATTTATTAAAAGACAAAAAAAGTCTTACAAATCTTTTCCTACAAAAACCTCAACACAAAATAAATGTTGATAACTATTGTCTCTGTCACGGACTGTTATTTTGTTATGTAATATTTTATGTTGATACCTACATTTTAATATTAATTTATGGTTTTGCTTTTGTAAACCATCTTGATGAAGGCCATGTAGCAAGTCAAACTAAAACTGAAGCCTAAAAACTTTTACAGCTTGGGGAACCAAGCCAGGCCAACCCCCCGAATTTTAATTAAAGAAACAACAGTAGGGGGAACATAGAAAATAAAATCAAAAGGCAAAAAAAAATGGAGGCAGAGAAGACACTTTTCCCATAAAAAGTCCCAAAAGATCAGAATGAAAAGGTGGGAGACAGGAAGGAAGCTCCAGCTTCTCCCATCCCCAAGCCCCTTTCACAGAAAAAGGCAGAAAGGTTGCCTTAAGACTAGTGATAGAGAAATAGCAGGAGTCTCGTCTCAGCAGAAAACCTAAAAAGACAATTAGTTTAGCTCTCACGACGCAGGAGAGAGAAAAAAAAACAAACAAACAGCTGGCGCTAAAGACTCTGCAACTGGGACTCCGGAAGCCCTCCCTAGCTGTGAGGATTCTCCTTCAGAGCTGGGGGAGGGGGGAACGCCCTCCCCACTGCAGCGAAATGAAATCCCAGCATGCCCCTTCCCCGGCCTCCTGCATTATCACCGTTAGCCTGGCTTTCTGCCCAATGAGGTAAAGGCCCGTGACGTCACTATCGGCGGCAGGGCGGGGAGGGTGTATATAAGGGCCGGGCATGGCAGGGGCTCTATTGTTCTGTGGAAGCGGTGTGTGTTTGTGGCGCGAGGTAGTAGACGTACACGTGAGTTTGATGCATTTTGCTTTTGTCTCGGTGTGCTCTGCTTGCTCTTGTGTCTAACCGTTCAGAGTCCTGCTATAAACTATCTTGGTTTGACTACTCTTTTTTTAATTATTTTAAACTTAAACTTGCTTTAACTTAATGAGCTGTTCTATGAGCATATTAATACGTTGTATATGTAACAAGTGGTAGGCTTGGGGGTGGCTTTTTCTCAAGTACTACAAAACTGCGGGTTAATAAGGGGGGAAACTGTTGCATGCCTATTCCGCGACCGGCTCTTGAGACGTTTGATGAGTCGAGACTCCAGACTTTGTCTGTCTTTTTCCGAACTCTGGTTAACCTGCTTCCTACCCTTGTGGGCACCCCACGTGGTGATTCTCGCAGCGAGCTGGCACTCGTCTGGCTCTCTGGTCGCCGCGACTGATCGGCGTTGCTTTTTGTTGTTTAGACGGACAATGGGAGACAAGCCGGATATGAAGGAAATCGAGAGCTTCAATAAAGACAAACTGAAGAAAACTGAAACGCAGGAGAAGAATACTCTTCCTACGCAAGAAAGTGAGTCTTCATTGCTGTATTAAGGGCGGGATGGGATTTTTATTTTTTTAAAGAGCTCCTAAACGGAGATCACTGGCAGTTTCCTTGAGTAAGTCTTTGCTTTTAAGCATTAAGATAACCATGTAACCGTTTAAGAAATGTATGATAAGTATCTTACTCTAAAATAAGATGTTGCTTTTGTATGCTTTCTGTTTTGTCTGCTTTTAACTCTAGCACTTAAAAGCTAAGTGACTTCTGTTCCCTTTCAGCAATTAATCAAGAAAAGGAGAAAGAATGAGTGGCTTACTGACTTGCAGCCTTCCTATTATCCTAAAAGGATTTACTTGGTTTCTGCCACCTGAGCACTGAGAAATGAATGTGACTGGGCCTATTGAACCCTTCCGTGAATAAGCTATGAAGAATGCTGAAGGGACTTTAATGAATTTTCTCATATCTGTTAATAAAGGCTTTGAAATAAGAATGGTATTGGTCTTATTTAGGAAACAAGCTGCACAAATGTTCACAAATTTGTAAAGTAGTGAAAATTGGGATGGGCACAGAATTAGCCTGCCCAGGCCTCAGTAACTTAGTCTAGGGCTGGATTTAGAAATAGGCAAATACCTGGGTGTGAGGTCTAATTTCTAGGACTAAAAATCCTCCATCTGCTAGTTCTCTAGGGCTTCCCTTATAAAATGGGGGCTCTCAGACAGTATGAATGATAAATGAGGTGCATGGACATGTTAGTCTCTTGTGTATGGCAGTTGGTGTTTCAGTAGCAAACCTGGTCAAATTCTATTCAAGATGGTCTAGTCTAAGCTGACATGTGCTCCCCTAGTCCTCAGGCTATGGCTTGAGTGTGCTGCGTACTATCCACTTTTTTTTGTAATATGTCATAGGGTCCATGTGAGTGAGACAGGCAGTACTCAAGAGCACAAGTATCCATCAGTGTTAAAATCATACCTTATTCCTGGATAGGTCTAGCAGGATCCAAGGAAAGAAAACAGGTAATCCCACCTTCCTTTTCTTCCTAGACTAGGCATGCATACTCTCCCCTGGTGTGAGAAGATAGGGCTGTCTTAAGGCCTTCCCCCAAAGCTAGCATCTACCTTGCTGGGTGGCTCAAGAGTCCAAGGAAGATTAGCCAGCAGTCTTGCAAACTTTCTGCAGAGACATTGAAGCTGCCTCATCCTGGAATGATGTTTATATGCTTGTAGCTTGAGCTGGTGTGCTAGTGGGGGGCTATTTGCTTGAAGTAGGTAGACCGATGCGATTGCATCCTTGATCCATCTAGCCATGGTGGCCTTAGCTGCCTCCCCTTTCTGGGTATCCCCAAACTGCTTTCCTTAAAACTCAGTGCTTATTAGTGCTGAAGCCTGGAAAGGATGCTGATTGGTTGACATGAAACATAGATAATTACCTTTTGGGCAGGAAAGATGGGACCAGGTGAAAGGTAACAATCTTGTGAAATTATTAGATAAGGATCTCTGCAGCACAGAGTCAGCAGCTGTGTGATGTCTAGCCAACCATATTCCTAGTCCTTAATCAATGCCTGTCTTATTAGACCTTTAGCACCAACTTGAGATCCCACTAACATACAGCTTTGGCAGTGCCTGATTTTAAAGCATCCCAATGTGGGCTAGGGACTATTCACTATTTTAAAATGGTAACATCTAGGACCCAGATAGGAAATGGCCTATGTGGCCACCCATTAAGAACTTGCAGCAGAGGGGGAAAAATGGGAATACTTCCTATTGCAAACTTGGTGTTTCAGCCAAAAGAGCAGGTCCAAATAGCCATCCCAACAAGTGATGAGCATACCTGCTGACAGAAACCTACACTGAATAAATATTCTAGGGAAAGGTGATTAAAAATTGGAAAGACTGGTCAGAGTGTACTTCAGCAAATACAAAGCCAGGCATGTGGGATACAGAAATTAAGGGCTACAGCTAAGAGCTGGGACTAGCTGTGATGTGAAAGGTAGCTGGGTAAGTTATAACAATCTAGTTTTTATAAGTGAGTATGGAGCGCATTACTGTTTCTAGGTCTCTAATATTCACTGTCCTCCACCCCCCACACCTTGTATGCTGTATGTATATAAGAACATGAGGTAGTTCAAAGAAGAGCCACTAGGCTGCTGGAGATAGCTGGTGCTATAAGCTCGAGAGCCAGGAACAACTGAAGATGTACTCTACAACTAGGAAATAAAAAGAGCAAAGGGGAAGGGAGAGCAGTATGTAAATTTTATAGCTATGTTTGTGACTGGCCACTTCAAAGCTAATTACTTGCAGATACTGTGGCTATTTACCTGTCTGCAGGGGGCTTACAATCTAATAGGTGGATTGACCAAGCCATGATAAGGCAATATTGTGAATTAAACAGCATGTAACTTGTGTTAAATGCTGTTTATCACGTGATAGAACACATTTCCTGCTTATGTGGAAAGAAGCTGCTTTGCATACATAAAATTGCCCAATACATCCAAAGCGGCTTATGCATTGCCAATCCTATGGTAAAACAACTTGGCTGACTTACAAAAACACCAGCCTCTGTTGTTTTATCATGTTTGAGGGTGGTGGTGTTATTTTCCAGAGGGAGCATCAGGCTGTGCTAACTTGGGTCTCCAATTGTCCCATGGGAAAGTTAAAGGGCTGATGTGCTCAAACACCCCCCCCCCCCCCCATCCAGCAAAAAATAACTCTCAGGATTACTTTAGGTTGCTGTATGCCAAAGCAACTCCGCCTCACCTCCCCCCAGAATAAATATAAGGGCAACTGGGTGATGGCCCCTTAAGTGTCAAGATTCCAATTCACCCCCATCCAAATAAAATCTCTGGTTTCTAGGGTACCCACCCCCAACCCCCCAAAAATTACACTGGTGGTCTGGGGGAGTCAGGTGGATCCCAATCCATACCACCAACCCCGCCCCCCCCTAACTACCATTTCTAAAATTGGATCTTTGATAGTGGTGGACCTGGAGCAGCTTTAGCTCTGGGCCTATCCCATTTTTCAAAATGGCACCGACCTGACTTTGCCCCTATCATGTGACAGGGGCAAAGTCCGGGGATCAGTCCAAGGCCACATTGCCTAGGTCCAATTCCTGTACCCACTCCGACAACTCCATCAAGGTAGAGGCTGAGATCCCCATTTGTGACAAAAATAATAAACATCATCAGCTTATAGGGCAATTTTATGCTTCACCCCCTTTACCTTGAAATCTTCAATCATCTAGCATTCCCTAACAGCTTTCTGCCAAGGGTCTATGGCCATATCAAAGAGAAGAGAAAAGAGGACATCTCTGTCTTGTCCCACTTCTAATGAAGAAAGGGGAGGTCAGAACCCCATTGACCTGAACTTAAGCTCGAGGCTGGTGTATATGATCTTAACCCAATGAATGAATTCCACTGGTAATCCAAATTTCTTTAACACAGCAAACACACCACTGATTTCTGTCAAATGCCTTGTTAATGTCATATAACTATCTGATCCTCATTTCCTCTCTCATTCCAAGTTATTGTTTTCCTTGTTATATGTAACTGCTTTTCTGCACTATTGTTTAAATGGTAAAGTTTATTATAATTTCACCCCTGTTTCTTGTGAACCAGCATGATGGGACCACCGTCTTGAATGTTGGTATATAAAAAACTTAAATAAATAAATAAATAAATAAAAATAAGTGCTAAAATCACCCCAGATAATTTCTTTTTCCTAGCCCAATGTAACAAATTTAAAAGGTGGCTAGAAGTATGCACCAGCATCCTTCCTTTAATATACCATGGTGATCTAGTGATTTTCACTTGGAACGACGGTATGTAAAACCTATAAATAAATAAAACAATACATCCTATCTGATCTGGATGAATAAGGAGTGGCAGAAGATGCTCCATTCTCAACTCAAGACCTTAGGAAGCATCTTAATATTTGTATTGAATAGGGATATCAGACAATAGGAACCCACCGCTAACTCATTTCATTTTTTTGTACAATATGAGCATCATTTAAGTCCTGTACTGAGGAAGGAGATACCCTAAGGATTTTTTTTTTTTAGAAAAAGTATGAAGTTCCCCCTCCCCCCCACACACTTTTTAATAAAGTTTTATTTGGTAACCACTGGGGCCAGGTTGCTTCCTAAACAGCAAACTACTAATAGCTTTTTAAATTTCCAAATCAGTAATTAGGGTTTTCAACATGTCAACCACTTCACCCGGGACCCAAGGAAGACCAATACCATTTTAAAAGGTATGCATAGCACCTCGGTCCAATAGATTAAAAAAAAAAATCCTTAGCCATTTTTTTCATTTTTCAGGGGTCATTAATAAATCTTCTGGGTACATTTTGTAATTTATGTATGAAAGTATGCAAAACCCTTCTCTTCAATGCTGACAAGGCACAATTTTACTGCCATGTACATAATAGCGCTGCTGATGTAACATAGTGACTATTCTGTAAAGCTCTCTTTAAGGCCCTTTACCTCTCCAGTGACTCCTCCTGAGCACAGACTCCTCTGACATAATTGCCAGCAGCATCTGCGTCCGGTGACTTTGACTAGGAAGTAGACTGCAGCTCCTGAGCCTTTATAGCTCCTGCATTCCGGACTTCCTGTGATATCACCACTCTCCCTGTGATGACATCACTACTCTCCCTGGATTTAAAGACATTCAGTGGAGTGAGCCAGTTTCTCAGCAACAGGTCCTTCTATCTAGGTGTTGGCTTTATTCCTGATCTTGACTCCTGTCCCTACTGGTCTTCTTGTCTGTTTTCCAGTTCCTGTCTCTTCTCTAGTCCTGCTTTACCTGCCCTGCTCTGCTTGTTCTTGCCTTCAGATTATCCTCTTGTTGCTGAACTGGTATGACCTTCAACGTTGCTCTGCCTGAACTCATGAAGCCCTGACCGTAGCATGCCTTCATTTCTGCCTAAACTCAGCCAGCTCTGATCTTGGCCTGCTCCTTGCCTCTACCTAGTCTCTGCCTGCAGTCTACAGTCTGCAACCTTTCAGCTGCTGCCTGTTGGAGCCTGGTCTGTGCTTGCATGAACCAGGCTGCACCAATCTGACAGTGGCCCAAGGACTCAACTCCCTAAAGCATGACACTCTCCAACAATCCCATTTTCAGTAAGTTTTCTATAAATCTGGACAGAACATCTTTTCTTATGCTCTGCTTCCCAGTCAGCTGTCTCCATCTCTAGCTGCCTTTGTTCCTCAAGGTTAATTCTCTTTACAAGATTAGCATATCCAATTATTCCCCCCTCCCCTTCCTGTAACACCACCACTTTAAAAGTTTTCTGCCTCAATGCCAGGTCATAATCCCCACCATCATGGTAGAAATTAAAGTCCTCAAAGGCCTCCTCGACTATCTTTAGGAATTCCTCCTTGCCCAGAAAAGAAAGATTCAGTCTCCATGTACATGAAGAGCTTGTAACCTGATCAATGGAAAGTGACAGGGACACCAGATGATGGTCAGACAGCTGATAAGTCAAAATATCGCATTGTGAGAAAAGCACAAAAATAATCTAAATTGCTGTAAGTATTATAGCATGGAGGAAAAAAGTGTAGTCTTTACCCAATGGGTATCTCTCCTGTCACACACCTGATAAATTGAAGAGATCAATTAATCTAGTGAGGGAAGTAGGCACTATCAGTGATCTTCGGGGGTTAGAGAAGTCAACACCAAAATTTAGGAAAATATTCCAATCCCCTCCTCCCCCAACACCACCACTGGGAGACCTGCAAACTTAGCACCATAAAAAAAAAGGACCAAGATCTACATTTGACCCATATACATTAGTTAATAAAAATTTCTTGGGAATACAAATTATGAAATAAAAAATATCTGCCATCCCCATCTATTTTTGATCTCGAGATTTGCTTGTGAATCAGCATATGAACACCCCTAGTCTTGGAAGAGTAGGTTGTGGAATAAACTTGGCCCACCCAGTCTCATTGGAGCCTCTCATTCTCAGCCTGAGATGTGCGGGTTTCTTGAAGGAACGTTATCTGCACCTGTTGCTTCTTTAAGAATTGCAAAATATCATCTGGTATGTAATCCAAGCAAACGTTTGTCCAGGTCGAGACAAGTATGATGTGGTGGATGATGGGGGCTTGGGGGGGGGGGGGGGCAGGGGTTTGTGGGCTATGGTTCCTTTAGTTCTTGGGTTAAAAAGTCTGCGGTTCAGGAATCTGCTATTCTAGCCTGGCTCCCAGTGAGGACGGGTGGCTCAAAACCTCCTCACTCCCAGACTCCGAGAAGGCACCTTGCAACGAGGTTCTTTGAATTCTAGTTGCCTTCCTGATCCTGCTCGCTGCTAGTTCCTGGTTCCTGGGTCTCCGGTGCCGTTTCAGTTCCTGCTTCAGTGACCTTCATCGTTTGTCTTCCTGGTTCCTGATCCCGGTCTGCTTCAGAACTCTGCTTGCTAGCCGCCTGCCTAGACCCTGGTCTGCTTCTGAACACTGCTTGCTAGCTGCCTGCCCTGACCCTGGTCTGCTTCTGAACACTGCTTGCCAGCCGCCTGCCTAGACCCTGGTCTGCTTCTGAACACTGCAGTTAGTCACGTGCTCACCTGCATAAGGCTAGATATACCTTCTTAGCACCCCTAGGTTAGTGTTTTCTTACCATCTCCTGGAAGCACAACTAACTAGGTTATAGACATTTCCTCTAGGAACTTATCCAAACCTTTTTTAAACCCAGTTACACTAACTGCACTAACCACATCCTCTGGTAATGAATTCCAGAGCTTAACTATGCACTGAGTGAAAAAGTATTTTCTTCAATTTGTTTTAAATGAGCTACTTGCTAACTTCATAGAGTGCCTCCTAGTCCTTCTATTATTTGAGAGTAATAACTGATTTACATTAATTTGTTTAAGTCCTTTCATGATTTTGTAGACCTCTATCATATCCCATCTCAGTCGTCTCTTCTCCAAACTGAACAGTCCTAACTACCTTTGCCTTTCCTTATAGGGCAGCCGTTCCATACCCCTTATCATTTTGGTCGCCCTTCTCTGCACTTTCTCTAGTGCAACTATATCCTTTTTGAGATGTGGTGACCAGAATTGCACAAGGTATTCAAAATGTGGTCTCATCATGGAGCGATACAGAGGCATTATGACATCCTCCATTATATTTTCTATTCCCTTCTTAATAATTCCTAACATTGTTTGCTTTTTTTATTGCCACAGCACACTGGGCTGACATTCAATATATTATCCACTATGATGCCTAGATCTCTTTCCTTGGTGGTAATTCCTAAGATGGAACCTAACATTGTGTAACTACAGCAAGGGTTATTTTTCCTTATATACATCACTTTGCACTTGTCCACTTTAAATTTCATCTGCCATTTGGAAGTCCAATCTTCCAGTCTCACAAGGTCCTCCTGCAATTTTTCACAATCCGCTTGTGAGTTAACTACTCTTAATAATTTTGTGTCATCCACAAATTTGATCACCTCACTTGTCATACCCCTTTCCAGATCATTTATAAATATATTAAAAAGCACCGGTCCAAGCACAGACCCCTGAGGCACTCCACTGTTTACCTTTTCCCACTGTGAACAAAGACCATTTAATACTACTCTCTGTTTCCTGTCTTTTAACCAGCTTGCAGTACACAAAAAGACATCGCCCATGACTTTCTAGTTTTCTTAGAAGCCTCTCATGCGAGACTTTGTTGTACGCCTTCTGAAAATCCAAATATACCACATCTACTGGGTCACCTTTGCCCACATGTTTATCCCCTTCAAAAAAATGTAAAAGATTTGTGAAACAAGACTTCCCTGGGTAAATCCATGCTGGCTGTGTCCTATTAAAACATGTCTATCTAAATGTTTTGTGATTTTATTCTTTATAACTGTTTCCCTGATTTTCCCAACACTGAAGTCAGGCTCATCGGTCTATAGTTTCCCAGATCACCCTGGAGCCCTTTTTTAATATTGGGGTTACATTGGCCATCTTCCAATCTTCAGGTACAATGGATTATTGTAATGATAGGTTACAAATTAATTAAAATAGGTCTGCAATTTTGTTTTTTAATTCTTTCAGAACCCTGGGTGTATACCATCCAGACCAGGTGATTTACTACTCTTTTGTTTGTCAATCTGGCCTACCACATCTTCCAGGTTCACCGTGATTTGGTTCAGTGGATCTGAATCATCACCCTTGAAAACCGTCACCTTTATCTCATGCATATTTATTGTAGCAAGCCTGAAAACCCAATTGGTTAGGTGTGCATCCAGGAGAGGGTTGGGAAACACTGCCCTAAGCAGAAGTGAAGAGGAGGGGTCCTCTCCAAGATACAGGGAGAAATGAGGCCCCACAAGGAAATGTAATGATGAAAATGGCACTTCCTCTTCCTCAGGGTAGCCCTTTCTCTCAAGAGCCACTTAGCTTGAGAAGCAGCATCCCATTGGCCCTGACTCCTTAAAGGTGCAGGGGTGAGCTAGTAGGAATTTTACAGTGCTTCAAATGCCATTAGTTTGCTCCTGTGCTTTTAAGAGGGTGAATCCGACGGGATGCTGCCACTCCTGCTGAGCAGCACCCAGTAGAAAATGCATTCAGCCTGGTGCCCCTATACTGCCTACTGGGAAATCTGAACCTGCATGTGTGTCCAACTTTAAAACTGCAGTACCAGTCAGAGGCTTTCCTGGTTCTTGACACTATTACTTCCTCTTTTGATCTTAGTGTCCAGTCCCCTTATTGTATTAATACATTTCTTATATTTTTACACTGTTTTAGAATATGGCCACACCCTGCTTTTAAAAATCTTTACCCTTGACAGCACCTGTCAGCTGTTCATGCCAGATTCATACGACAGATGTATTCATGTGATGCCCGCATGGGGCTCTGAGAAGGATCAGCCCAGCAGCTGCCTGAACTGTTATATAGATTTACATTGGTAGGAGTGGAGCCAAGAACAAGGAGCTTTTGGAAAATGTAAGCTATCTCCCCCAAAGTGGAAAAGAAATGAGGAAGAAAATGGGGATCAGGATGATTTTGTTTGAATTAAAAACGGAATGATCTAGAATCTTGTTTAATAGTTCTATTTTAGAACACTTATAATTAATAGCCCTATATTCTCTTCCCTCCCAACCTTGCATTTTGAGCCCTTCAAATCCCCAGATGTACTTTTTCATCTTTGGGACCACTAATTACCAACCTTCTGGATGCTTTCACTTGGTAATCAATCATATATTACAGCTCTGCCCTGCATGGAGCTGCTCTGAATGCGCTCAGGAACACTCACTTGCTCTGCAATCTGCTAATAATATTTTATAACTAGGGTAGCTGTGATTGTAACTTCTCTCTTTATAACAAATCTTGGCCATGAATCCTAAATCTTACCTTCCAGAATAAATCTTATACAGTATATACATTTTATGTTTAACCTTTATTTTTTATTATTAAAAGAAGTCAGATGAACAAACACCTAGCATACATTTGTTTCGTATGGACACCAGGCCAAGGGTGATATAACAAATTGGTTAGTTCTCTGAATTGGCTCCTTCTTGCTGCTCCCTTTGGGAATCCATTAAGACACTGGCTCTTTGACACCGTGTTTGACTGCTGCAGTCGACTGCTATTCAGATTCTCCTACTTCTGTAGCATTTCTTCTTGGATTCCTTGTAGGGTGAGATACATCTTATTGGACAAACAAGATTATTCAAAGGTGTTGTAGCACTTGAGTATTTGAGACCACATGGATGCCTCTTTCAGATATTGATATAGAAACATAGAAATGACGGCAGAAGAAGACCAAACTGCCCATCCAGTCTGCCCAGCAAGCTTCTCACATTTTTTTTCTCATACTTATCTGTTGGTTCTATTTCCCTTCCACCCCCACCATTAATGTAGAGAGCAGTGATGGAGCTGCATCCAAGTGAAATATCAAGCTTGATTAGTTAGGGGTAGTAGGGGTAGTAACCGCCGCAATAAGCAAGCTACACCCATGCTTATTTGTTTTACCCAGACTACGTTATTCAGCCCTTATTGGTTGTTTTTCTTCTCCCCTGCCGTTGAAGCAGAGAGCTATGCTGGATGCGTGAAGTATCAGTTTTTTTTCTCCCCTGCCGTTGAAGCAGAGAGCTATGCTGGATATGCGTGAAGTATCAGTTTTTCTTCTCCCCTGCCGTTGAAGCAGAGAGCTATGCTGGATATGCATGAAGTATTAGTTTTTCTCCTCCCCTGCCGTTGAAGCAGAGAGCTATGCTGGATATGCATTGAAAGTGAAGTATCAGGCTTATTTGGTTTGGGGTAGTAACCGCCGTAACAAGCCAGCTACTCCCCGCTTTGTGAGTGCAAATCCTTTTTTCCACATTTCCTCTTGCTGTTGAAGCTTAGAGCGATGTTGGAGTCACAGTAACCATGTGTATGTTTATTGAATAAGGGTATTATCTCCAGGCAGTAGCCGTCATTCTGGCGAGCCACCCACTCTTCATTGACGGCCTCTTGACTTTATGGATCCACAGTGTTTATCCCATGCCCCTTTGAAGTCCTTCACAGTTCTGGTCTTCACTACTTCCTCCGGAAGGGCATTCCAGGCATCCACCACCCTCTCCGTGAAGAAATACTTCCTGACATTGGTTCTGAATCTTCCTCCCTGGAGCTTCAAATCGTGACCCCTGGTTCTGCTGATTTTTTTCCTACGGAAAAGGTTTGTCGGTGTCTTTGAATCATTAAAACCTTTCAAGTATCTGAAAGTCTGTATCATATCACCTCGGCTCCTCCTTTCCTCCAGGGTGTACATATTTAGATTCTTCAATCTCTCCTCATAAGTCATTGGATGAAGACCTTCCACCTTTTTGGTCGCCCTTCTCTGGACCGCCTCCATCTTGTCTCTGTCTCGCCTCCATCTTGTCTCTGTCTCTTCGGAGATACGGTCTCCAGAACTGAACACAATACTCCAGGTGAGGTCTCACCAAGGACCTGTACAAGGGGATAATCACCTCCCTTTTCTTACTCGATATTCCTCTATGCAGCCCAGCATTCTTCTGGCTTTAGCTATCGCCTTGTCACATTGTTTCACCGACTTCAGATCATTAGACACCATCACCCCAAGGTCTCTCTCCTGCTCCGTGCACATCAGCCTTTCTCCCCCCATTGAATACAGTTCATTCGGATTTCCACTCCCCATATGCATGACTCTGCACTTCTTGGCATTGAATCTCAGCTGCCATATCTTCGACCACTCTTCCAGCTTCCTTAAATCCTGTCTCATTCTCTCCACTCCTTCCGGCGTGTCCACTCTGTTGCAGATCTTAGTGTCATCCGCAAAAAGACATTGATTTGCTAGTTATGTGCTTTTGAAAGTTCCTATGCTACAACATGTTTGGATAACTTTCATGTTTGTACAGCACAAGGTCTCACAACCTGCAAATAATCCAGTTTTCTCTAGGACATATGACTAATAGAATTCTGGAATACAGCCTTTCGATTTTCACTTAATCTGCCTGTCTCATCCTTCCATTGACCCCTGTTTATTTCTATCATCCTTTGCTCCGTACAGCGCTGACTCCACCTCTTTCTAAATATGTTTCATGGTTCTCATTCTCTGACATCCCTATATATCCTGAATTCTCTGATTCCTGCCTAAATGCCTGATTCTCTCCTCATCTTGTGTGTAGTGCCATTTCTCACTCTTCTCAGTCTTCGTCCTGTTTGGTATAAGCAGTACCCCTTCTGTTTACCCATGTCCATATCTACACGTAGAGAGGGTAATTTTCAAAGGAATTTCTGTGAGTAAAACTGTGCTCTACTCTCAGAAATGGCTTGTTACAAATATGCTCACCCATATGGGGGTAAATTTATGCAAGTATATCCTATATGCGCACATGTTTACCCAGAGTGAGTGGAAACATTCATGGGGATGGAGTTGGAGGAGGGGGATTGAACTTCCACACATAACTTTGGATTTTCAAAAGTGTGTATATAAATTTTCCCCCCAAAATTTCTGCATACATTTTATCAGGTGTAATTGTGTGCAGGTAGCTTTGGTGGGAAAATTATCAAAGTGAATATCCATGTAAAATGTTTGCTTGAAAACTGGTGTAATTTCTGCATGTTTTTGCCAACTTCTTAGGCAGGCTGTTAATAAAATTGTCCCCTAAATGTACTCCTCTCTTTGACCTTTCATGCTTTCTAAATCTTGCTGCATTTGTCTTCCTGCTCTTTCATCTGCCTGTTTAAAATGAAGAAGCTCCTACCTTGCCTGACACGAACTGTCTGATTAGCATTTCAGATCAGTGTCCTCCAAAATACTCTGCAGCAGCAAATACCTGAGCACATACAACTTGGTAGGCTAGTCAGCTGAAGTCATAGAAGAAGTTATTTTTAGCAAAGAAGGAGCCTCCATAGCCTATAAGAACAGTAAAGAGGCAGATTACATAGTTTAGTATACTGTGTAGGACCAAAACCAAGAGTCAGAAGCTGATCGTCATGATCTGTTTAGTACTTTTGCTATGTCAGAAACCACAAATTTGCAGAAAAGAGACACAAATTATCATCGCACACCCAAAGCAGTTTTTCAAGATGTCTTCGCACAGCATTGTGTGTAGACATACACATAAGAAATATGGTGAAGATAGTCCATCAAAGATTTCCTCTGGCTAAAGTGAAACTATTGGTTTTTTCATTTCATTGTGAGAATTTCATTTGTGAGAATTTGTAATCAACCAAAATTGTATTTTCAGTATTTGCGCATGGTTTCCATTCTATTAAACAATAAGGCACAACATGGAGTACATTCTGTAGACTGGTTTGGAATAACACAGGTACACGGTAAGGGGAGAGGAAAGTGCATTCAACCTGCCGGGAACTACCCATGTTCAGCTAAAATATCTACCTGGAGGGTCTCATGATTTTTTGAACACAAACTATCATTTTTTTATTGGACTAAATATTGAATTATTGCATCTTCTCACTATGAAAATTAGTGTGTAGGTACAGATCCATCCAAGCTAACCCCATCTATTACAAAATAAATTATTGAACAAAATAAGCTGAGGGCTTTCCATGCCCCTTTCAGCATGATATTTCTGGAAAAAAAAAAGTGTGCATTCCCTTCGTTCCTATGTTCTCACTCTTTTTCTCTCATTGCTCCCCTTTCTCCAGGGCCATCTTTAGGCTGGAATAGGGTCTAGTGCAGTAATAAAATATAGGGTTTTAAGTAAGCTGAAGAGAAATACCCTGTTTGGCGACCAAATTTACAATTGTTGATTGTTGGGATTACACCTTCTGATGGTGTGAAGGCTCTGAAAGCTTGAAAGCAGCCTACATATATAGAGTGGGTAGGCTTGGGTAAGCAATTCTGATCCTGGAATCCCACAAACAGGCCTGGCTTTCAGGATATCCACAATGAATATGCATGAAAGATTTATATACAATGGAGGTAGTGCATGCAAATCTATCTTTGCATATTTATTGTTATGAAAATCAGACATGTTGTTGATACTCCAGGACTGGAGTTGCCTAACCCTGGGGTAGGCTATCAGTGACATAAACAGCATGATAATAGCAGAAGAAGGACTGACTGTATAGAGGATAGTTTTGGGGGTTTATGGTACAGTTAGGTCAACCTTCAGCTGGGAGCAAACCAGGAATAAGGTACAGTTAACCTGCCAGGATAGCAGAGGGAATTGCAAAGGGAAAAATGAAAGGGAGACAGAAAGCAAAGTCATCATAATCAGGAGATTGCTGGGTAATATGGTTCTAAGGGGACAGAAGCTGTAGAGACAGGTATGACCTATTATAGTTTGGTTTAGAAGACAGAAAAGTACCTTGGAAAATTTGAAGAAGATAGCTGATGTGAGAGGGCCAGAAGGCTGCCAGAAGAGGCTGAATGGGGCTCTTATAGAGGGCTATCACCTAGTTTGAGATATTCTTGGAAGCATGCAGGGCACTGTTCCCTCTAAATTGTGCATGTGTGCACACTGTTATGAACCCTCCTGTAGCGGTGCTACGGGAGGCTCCTTACCTCTTCCTGGGGGCTGCTCCGAAGCCGGGGGTCTCGCCTGCGAACTGTCCCAGGATTTGCTCCAGGGCCTGGGAGGCCTCGGTATTCTTGGGGCCTGCCTGAGGCTGCTTGTGTTTGCATGGACTTCCTGGTTTGAGCCACGCCCTTCTTCCTAGGGGCCGGCCCGCAGCACTCCTCCGTAGTTATAGGGCCAGCTAGGTACGGGCCTCCCAAACTCCTCCCAGGGAGTCGCCGGTCTGCAGCCCTATAAAAGGACTTCAACTTTCAGTCAGCTTTGCCTTGCATTGGAGTTACTTCGTCTCTGGAAGCTCCTGCTGTCCAGTGCTCTGACAGGCCTGTGTCTTCTTCGTGGAGCTCCTCATCTCGTCTGTGTCTTGAATCATGTCTTCATTGCCTGAGGTCCCTGTCCAGGTGTCCTGGTGTTTCAGCTCCTGATGTCTCGCTTCCTGATGTCCTAGCCCTCTTTGGTGTTCGTGCTTGCTCCGGAGCCTTCTGTTCTGCCGGCTGTGGATCTCCGGGTGATGCAGCTTCGTCATGGGAGATGATGGCAGTGGACTGGTGTCCTGTGCTCCTGAGCCGTCTTGTCCTGCCAGCCCTTGTGGAGCTCCAGATGACTTCTGGTTCCGTCGTCAAAGTTCTGCCTCGGCTAGATTCTTCCCTGCGCTTGTCCCATTCTCAGCGTGGTCCATGACCAGCCTCCTCGGGCTGTGTAGGGCACACAGTGGGACAGGGTGGTCCATGACCAGCCCATTGGGTCCGCCCGTGAAGGTGGGCTGTGTAGGGCGCCCTGAGAGACAATGTCAATATCTTCCTTCCCAGCTTCTCGTCTCGTCTGGACTTCGTCAAGTTCCTTGTCTCTGATGCCGTTGCATCAGCCCTGGTGTCATGTCTTCGCCTTAACCCTCGTCTGTGATGCCGTCGCATCAACCTTGGTGTCATGTCTTCGTGTCAAGGCCTCCGTCTGCCTTCGACCTTAGGCCAGGCCTGCTGCTCCATGCCGATCCAAGCGGCAGGTCCGAAAGGGCTCGGAACAGTCGGAGGACCATTCCCCTACCAACATCATCTGTTGTTGGCTCTGGGAGCTTGCAGGCCTGGCAGAGGGTAAGACCGTGTTCTGTCATACTGGGACACGCCGTCAACCCTCGGTTCAGTCCTGGATCCATCTGGGGTCGGGCTGAGGCCCAAGGGCACACTAAAACACCCCTACGTAACACATACACTTGTGAATCCAACTCATGGCAAGAAATACAGCGCACAAAAAATCCCAATATTATTTGTATTATACTGACCCATAGCACACAAATTTGAACTTAGCTTATAAAAAGTTGAACAAAAGAAACATTTTTTCACACATAGACTTTCAAAAATTAGAGGGAACATTGATGCTGGGTGAGTCTGCTCTTCAGTTTTGCAGCCTGGACAGATCATCATAACAAGGTGTTTGGTTACCGTGTAGGGCTTAAGTCAATCTGTGTATAAGATTCCTGACTATTGTCTCGAAGGCCCTGGTGTTACAGGGAATGAAAGTGTATTGTTGCCTGTGCAACAACAGATTATATGAAACAATAAAGGAATTTACTGCAAGTGTTTAGCTGTGCAGCTCTTTTTGACAATTTGGCAGTGTCCCAGGGCAGGCCAAGAGCAGTGACCTGTCACATATTTCTTTGAATAATAGGGGACAAAGCATTGACTATAATAAAAGAGAAGCCCACTTAAATGTGCAGCTCAGACTATTCAAAATGGTGAAGCACAATTGAGATGGGTGGCATGGCCTGCTCCTCTGGACCAGAGAGAAGTTAGCGTGCCCAGGCAGGGGTGTATCTTAGAGATCCTGGGCAGTCCAGAGCCGAGATCTTCTGCCTGCAGCAGCCGCTGTTCCCTGTGGGCTAGGCTCTTGGATGCAGGCAGCCGCCAGGATTTACCAGATGGAGGCTGGAAGCCAGAACTGGAGGAAGACACAGGAGTGAAATTGAAGACCAGGATCAAAGGCAAGGTCCAGGAACATGCAGGAAATGAACCAGGCAACAGGATATAGTGCAAACTCAATGAGGACTATTGGACCAGCAAAGGTTAGTCAGACTAGGCCTCCTTAGATACAGCTCTCAATTTGGGACAAACCTATGCGGGTCCAATAGAGATCCTCTGGGGGTGGGTCTCCCTCATGCTGTTTTAGGTTCATGGTTTCTACAGGATTCTTGCTGAGCTAGAGTCCCTGTGGCTCCACTGCAAGTTCTCTTCGCCTTGAACACCTGCTGCCCCTGATAATGAGATTCGAATAAGCACTCCGATAAATGTTATTACCATAGTAACAGAAATGAATGATTAAAAACTTATCTACATCAAAGACTGTGTGGGAAACCAAGCCTTTAAGATGTACTAAAGTGCGATAATTTTGACAAGTTATCATGAATGACTTGCACAAATTATTGTGCAAAAACAAGTCAGATTGTGTGATTGGTGCACTATGAGTGGTCTTAGGCATGCCAGAGGACAGATTCAGTCTGGACTCTTGGCTATCCTTTGTTTTTTTATAAGCAAATTAAACACAATCCAGCCTGTTTACTTCAGCCATTTTAGAAACAGCAAATGAGCAGTTTATATACATTAGTCTTGTCTGAGACCCCCACAGCCCTCCTAGGCCTGGCTAGTTATACTCCTTTCCTAGGGATGTCTGCCCCAGATCAGGATTCCCTGCTTATGGGGTTTAAGGTGGACAGGGCCAGATCTCTGGAGACAGTCCTTTATGGTGTTCTGGGGGTTTCCTTCTGTATAACCTTTCATATGCCCTCCTCATCAGCTCAAACCTCTCAGGTTGAGTGCTTGCTCTTACTAGGGATATATGCCTGAGTAAACAGGTTATGCCTTCAGCCCAACTCAAGGAAATTCCTCTCACGTGGGACTTGCTTAATTTCTCTAGGGCTACCCTCCCCCACCCTTTATGGAGACTCAGCTAAGGGTTGCCAGAATATCCCCGGTTCCTCATGAAACATGTTACCACAGCCAGTAAAGTCCCTAAAACGGATCTCTCGGATTTTCCTCTCAGGTGCTGCCTCTGTGTTCTGGATATCTTCGAATCTGTGCTGTGTACATTCACAACGTTCTGTAGAAAGGCTTCCAGAGGAGATGTTTCTATGCAGTCTAAGCTGCCTTGACTAGCCATGAGTTGGCCCCACAGAGTCTCAAACTGGGGATAGTCGCAACCCAGAACCATGGGTTATGGAAGCTCGAGAAGTATTCCCACTTCTATATAAGCTTACCTTGCCGAGATTATCAGTAAAACCTGACTGGTTGGGTACTGTTGCTGGTAACCATGTATGCAGGTGAGTGTTGCCTTCTTCCTGTAACCAATATGCCCGCTTTTGGCTAACTCCTTATTGATAAGATTCTTTTTATACCCTGACTCTACCAAAACCTGGGGAGAGATCTCATCTAGTTCAATAGGGATCACAAGGTCCTTAAATTCAAAACGGAAAATATACACAAAGTTACAGCTATGAAAATTTGTTAGATTACACCACATTCTCCTTCAAAAATGCACTCCCAATCTTCAAGCCAGGGACAATCTGTGACAACATGCTCTTTCCTTCCACAATAGAAGCATGTCTGCGGGCCTGTACCTCTTTAACGTCAACGCTTCATAAAAAGGGTTCTTTGTTCTCTTCTTTATAAAAAGCGCAAAGTTCCTTCTTATGCTGCCCAGCATAAAATGAGCAAAATGAGAAAATATTGAAAATCTCACTACTTGTTTGTGTAGGTACCTCAGGTACTCTTCCTCCCTTCCAGTTTGGTGGTCGTCGTCCTTGTGGAGGTTTTCCTTTGCTAGTGGATACTTCAGTGCTGGCAGAGCCACCATAGGTTCGCTCCTTTTGTAGCGACAGTCTTTGACCAAATGGCCTCTCTTTCCACAGTTGAAACAAGCTGGGGAGCTTGGGGGTGTGCGATCTGGGTACAGAACCAGAGCTATCCTGCGGGATCCTGTACTTTTACTGCCATGCCACGGAGGCTATGCAGGTTGTCTTTCTAGCTTTTGCACCAACTCTGGCATCAACTGAGCCAGATGGAAGGCATCAGCCACTTCCAATGCCTTCTCTAGAGTGAGACAATTCTGCATGGGTTGATCCAGCCCATGCAGAAATTGCTCCAGGAGGATCTGATTATCTGCCACGAAGCCTGTCTTCATCTCTGGCTATAACCACGTTCATCCAGTTTCTTTTAGCCTGTGAAAAAGGCTTTGTGGAGTGTCCCAGGTTGTATGATGCTTCTTTGACATTGTTGCCAGTATGTTTCTGTCATGTAGCCCACTCCTTCCAGGATGGTGGGTTTCTCTTCTGAATAACTAACTCTCCCATTTGGATTGGCAGCTTGGAAGGTGGCATGGCTCTTGCTAGTAAATAGATTTGCCAGGTAGGTGGTCCAGCTAGCTTCTAGCCAGTCAGCCATAAATGCAGTTCTTTCAAAGTTATTTAAAAAAAACCATTTGGATTTTCCCCTGATAATTAATTTTAAACAACACTAGAGGTACTGGGGTTTTCAGTGTTTTGGCAGTTTGTATTGCTTGGGCTACCTGTATCAGTGCCCAGTGCTGCTGATTCACCACTCCCAGCTGCTGTCTTATAGGGTTTCAACCCATTTCAGGACCTGCTGCTGCCCTTCTTCAAGAGCCTGTAGTAGTAGCCACTCCATGTTACTTAACCGGCTCCAGTTGTACAAAAGCTTTCTCTGCCCTGTTCAGAAATATACACAACAAGTTTTCACTTAGGAAGAAGCCTCACCTGAAAAAATATGCCTGTTTGGCTCTGACTCACTATATATAAGTTCCTATCAAGAGAGGTCTTGAATGAATAGATGTGCATCGGTTATTTACACTTTTGGATAATAGAAGGACTAGGGGGCACTCCATGAAGTTAGCATTTAAGACTAATCAGAGAAAATTATTTTTCCCTCAATGCACAATTAACCTCTGGAATTTGTTGCCAGAGGATGTGGTTAGTGCAGTTAGTGTAGCTGTGTTTAAAAAAGGATTGGATAAGTTCTTGGAGGAGAAGTCCATTAACGGCTATTTATCAAATTGACTTAGGGAATGGCCTCTGCTACTACTGGCATCAGTAGCATGGGATCTTCTTAGTGTTTGGCTACTTACCAGGTTCTTGTGGCCTGGTTTTGGCCTCTGTTGGAAACAGGATGCTGGGCTTGATGGACCCTTGTTCTGACCCAGCATGGCAATTTCTTATGTTTTTATCTCCAGGTGGAACTCCCCTCTTTAGCCTGCTATACATTAATTTTTGTCCACCACTGCAGCAAAGCCCCACAATAAAAGACAGAAAAAAATGTTTCACCCCCTTTTTTTTCTTTCTTTGTGGTGTGGTTTCTGCTTGTGAAAGTTTAGCACAGAAATCCCCAAACTGACACTATATGTGGCACTATGAATGGTGTTTGGCTTGCCGGAGGACAGATTCAGTCTGGACTCTTGGCTATCCTTTTGCAATTATTTATTTATTATAAGCAAATTAAACAGAACCCAAGCCTGCTTACTTCAGCAAAACAGCAGTTTACACAAGTCATTTAGCAAAGTTCTTACCTTCTCCTAGTCTCATTTGGGGGTCCCCTCCAGAACCTCCTAGGCCTGGCTAATTATACTCCTTTCTTAGTGACCTCTGCCCTCGACCAGAATTCCCTGCTGCATTGGGTTTAGGTGAACAGGACCTGGAGCTGGTCCTTTAGGGTATTCTGGGATTTCCTCCTGTATACCCCTTCACAGTGGTATTTTTACCACATTACCATGTAATACGCCTTTACTGCACAGTAAAAATAAATACTTTCCAGTATTTTGACCAAGCATGGTCCCCAAATTATTACAGAAAATCACCATATCCTCTCCAGAAAAGTATAAAATTCAGGTTTTCACAGCTACTTACAGTCAGGATAATAGAAAGACTAGGGGGCACTCCATGAAGTTAGCATTTGGCACATTTAAAACTAATCGGAGAAAGTTCTTTTTCACTCAACGCCCAATTAAACTCTGGAATTTGTTGCCAGGGGATGTGGTTAGTGCAGTTAGTATAGCTGTGTTTAAAAAAGGATTGGATAAGTTCTTGGAGGAGAAGTCCATTACCTGCTATTAATTAAGTTGACTTAGATAATAACCACCCCAACGGTAACATGGAATAGACTTAGTTTTTGGGTACTTGCCAGGTTTTTATGGCCTGGATTGGCCACTTTTGGAAACAGGATGATGGGCTTGATGGACCCTTGGTCTGACCCAGTATGGCATGTTCTTATGTTCTAAGAAGGATATAGAATGTTAAAAAACCTTGAAACTTACCCCACCAGTCGCAACACTTTATGTGATGGTATATCCAAGAGGCCTCTATCTGAGGATCTAAGAGCATGAGTGGGCACATAGATCTTCAACAAGGAGTTTATCCATGGAAATGAGCCCAGTTTTAAAAGATTGTACACCCTCCACCCCCAGGCATCACTACCTTCCCTCCCACCCTTTGACACCTCCATTATCCCTTCCCTCCTTTCTCCCCACATTCTGGCATCACTATATTCCCCTCTCTCCCACCCTCTGGCATCACCTCCGTCCCTCCCACTTCTCACCCACTAGCATCAGCACCTTCCCTTCTCTTCACTCCTATGGAATCTGCTAAGAGGAAACAGGCAAGCAGGCAAGCAAGCAGTGCTCATTACCTGATGCTGCTGTCTCTTCCTCTACCAGCTTTCTTATGAAGTTGGAACTGCATAGGGCCCTATAGTATTGCAAGACCAATTAGCCTCACATGGTTCCAACTTCAGAGATAAGCCGGCAGAGGAGGTAGCAGCAGCAGCAGCAGCAGGTAAAGAATGCTGCTCTGGGATAACTCCTGCTGATAAAAGATGCTAATGTAGGGAATGTGAGGAGAGTGAGAGAGAGATGAAGACTGCTGCTGGAAGTAGTGGCTGTGACCCACTCCCATCTTCTTTCTACAGGGGACCAAATTTCGTGGCACATTAGTGTGCTGTGGTAAACCAATTGGGAACCTCTGATTTATTGGATCAAGTCTTTACTTATATAAAAGCCAGTTGAGTTGTCCATGTCATGTCTCTTTGTTTCAGGTGGGCCTGCTGCACACATGTGGACTGCACATAGTATGCTGTGCGGTCTGCCATTTCACCATAGTGGGAGAAGCTGAGGGATCGACCTGCAAATGGCACATGGTGCCAGCCCTAGTGAGTAGTGTAGATGGTGAGGAGCAGAGGCCCTACCTATTTGCCACTGTGATGGGCAGAAGTCAGTGTGCTGATGGACCACACTGCTGTGATAGAAAGCAGGCCACATGGGCAGGAATCAGACATGGAAGTAGGAGGATGGAGGAGTAGATCATCTTAGTGTTGCGGTCCCGACCGCTCCTCTCCAGTAGTCGCCGGATTCCGCCCGCTCCGGGTCCTGGGGGCCTCTCTCCTTCCACGTGGCAGTCGCTATTACGGGCCTGCTCCCCTCCGGTCTCTCGTGCGAGGACGTCCTTCTTGAGCGCCCAGCTCCCGGAAGCCCGGTCCCGCCCTCGCGGCTGACGTCACGCCCGATTCCCGATATAATCGGCGTTTAGACACTCTCTCAACGCCTTGCAACGAGGTTCACAACTTCTTAGTTGCTTCCAGTTGCGTTCCTGTTGATCTCCACGCTGCCTGCTTCTGACTCCGGTTTGCTTCTGACTCCACTTCAGTCTGCTGCCTGCCTCTGACTCCGGTTTGCTTCTGACCCCGCTTCAGCCTGCTGCCTGCCTCTGACTCCAGTTTGCTTCTGACTCCGCTTCAGCCTGCTGCCTGCCTCTGACTCCAGTTTGCTTCTGACTCCGCTTCAGCCTGCTGCCTGCCTCTGACTCCGGTTTGCTTCTGACTCCATCCCAGCCTGCTGCCTGCCACTAACCCCGGTTTGCTTCTGACTCCGCTGCCGCCTGCTGCCTGCCTCTGACTCCGGTTTGCTTCTGACTCCGTCCCAGCCTGCTGCCTGCCACTAACCCCGGTTTGCTTCTGACTCCGCTGCTGCCTGCTGCCCTGTCTTCAGCCGGCCTTCGGCTCTGCGCAGCCGGTCCCCAGCCCTCCGGGTACCTTGAACTTCCTATTCACTCTGCCTGTCCTGGTCCTGGCCTACGCTTCACCACAGCCTTCTGGACATTCTACAAACAGCTCCTAAGTCCCAGGGGTCCAGGTCCCTACGGGCTCCTCCTGGGGGGTCCCTGGTTCCTGGGTGAAGCCTCCTCAGCTTGTGGCTCCGCCTCCCGGCCTACTCTGTCTCCCTCGGTAGGCCGGCCCAAGGGTCCACTATCCTCTCCAGCAGCATCAAACTGCAACAGTTTGCAAGGCCATGGACTCGGCGGAGGCCCCAAGCCTGCAGGCCATCCCAGGGATGGCACACGTCTCCAGCAGCAACAACACTGTATCGACACTTTTGCTGCTACCGTGGAACAGCTGGTCAGCCGTCTGGAGGCCGCTCCTCCGGATCCGCCTCCAGCCCCCCCTCCGGCTTCAGTACCCAGTTCAGCATCAGTGACTCAGTTGCCCACACCGACCCGCTATGCCGGGGATATCAAGACATGCCTTGGCTTTTTGAATCAAGCTACGTGCGCTTTGCTCTTCTGCCTGCGCAATTCCCCTCAGACGCAGTTAAAGTGGCATATATATTTTCGCTACTGGATGGTAAAGCACTCGACTGGGCTTCTCCCATGTGGGAACGTCTGGATCCCTTGTTACAGAATCTTCAGGAATTCGTTCTCAACTTTCGCCTCGCTTTTGATGATCCTGCACGCCAGACCACCGCGGCTTCGGAACTCTTGCATCTCAGGCAGGGGTCACGCTCGGTGGCAGATTACACTATAGACTTTCGCACACTAGCCATGGAAGTTGGCTGGCGGGATGATTGCCTTAGGGGATCTTCCTGGAGGGGCTTGCCAGCCGCATCAAAGATGAGTTAGCAGGCCGAGACCTCCCGGAGGACTTAAATGACTTAATTGATATCGCCGGCAGGGTGGATCGCTGCCTTCAGCAGCGGAATAAGGAGACCCGCTCCTACCGTAAAACGCTACCACTGTCGTCGTCTGCCACCAGAACCCCGGCACCCAAGGGACCCCCTGCCTAAGCCAACATTGGAGAGCCTATGCAGCTGGGCAGATCTCCACTAACTCCCGAGGAAAGGAAGAGGCGCCGCTCGCAGGGCCTCTGTCTCTACTGCGGAGGCAAGGGGCACTTCCTTGCCAATTGCCTGGAACGTCCGGGAAACAACCGAGCC
The DNA here is from genome assembly GCF_901001135.1 of Rhinatrema bivittatum. Taxonomy (NCBI): domain Eukaryota; kingdom Metazoa; phylum Chordata; class Amphibia; order Gymnophiona; family Rhinatrematidae; genus Rhinatrema; species Rhinatrema bivittatum. The sequence continues at coordinate 383,945,827 of NC_042615.1, forward strand.
TAGGTTATACCGAGGAGCTACTCCTAGGCTTTGCAGGCTCAGCTCCTCAATGCACTTTACCAGTGACTCTTAAATACCCCGGTGGGGAACTCCAGATCCGGGCTTTCATTGACTCTGGTGCCGAGGGTAATTTCATTGTTGCCGATCTGGTGAACCAGCTGTCTCTCCCCACGCAGCGAAAGGTCCCTCCACTGCGTATTTCCTCCATTCGGGGTACGCTGCTCCCTGGAACCATCACCTGCTCCACAGCTCCCTTGACTCTCCAGACTGGGCTGTTCCATTCGGAAGAAATCTCCCTGCTAGTTTTGGAATGAGCCGTGCACCCTCTGGTCCTTGGACTTCCGTGGTTACAACGGCATTCACCCGTTATTCAATGGGATACCTTTCAACTAACCCAATGGAGTCCCTTCTGTTTTGAGCATTGTCTACAGCTTCCACGTCCACCGAAGCCCCTACATCTCTGCTCGTCTCTCCTTTTGCCCGAACCATATCGGGCATTCGCCGATGTCTTCTCCAAGGAGATGGCTGAGATTCTTCCCCAGCACCGGCCTTTTGATTGCCCGATTGATCTGCTACCGGGCACCACGCCTCCCCGTGGCCGGGTGTATCCTTTGTCCTTGCCAGAGACTGCTGCCATGTCTCAGTACGTGACTGAGAACCTTGCCAAAGGCTTTATTCGCCCCTCTCGTTCTCCCGCTGGAGTCGGCTTCTTCTTTGTGGCCAAGAAGGACGGCTCCCTCCGTCCCTGTATAGACTATCGTGGCTTGAATGCCATCACCAAGCGGGATCGTTACCCGCGTCCCCTGATTCCTGAACTTTTGGATCGCCTTCAGGGAGCACGCGTCTTCACGAAGCTAGACCTCCGAGGGGCCTATAACCTCGTCCGTATTCGTCCAGGGGTTGAATGGAAGACGGCCTTTAATACCAGGGACGGGCATTACGAGTACTTAGTAATGCCCTTTGGATTCTGCAACGCCCCGGCTGTCTTCCAGAACCTCATGAATGAGGTCTTACGTGAGATGCTCCACTCTCATGTTATTGTCTATCTTGATGACGTGCTTATCTTTTCCAGGGATCTGGAGACTCACCGACACCACGTCACACAAGTTCTGCAGGCTCTCCAAGACAATCATCTCTATGTCAAGCTAGAAAAGTGTGTTTTTGAAGCTGAGGCCTTGCCCTTTCTGGGGTATATCATTTCATCCACGGGCCTCCGGATGGACCCCGAAAATGTCTCTGCCATAACTAGATGGCCCCAACCCCAGGGTCTCAAGGCTCTCCAAAGATTACTGGGATTCACTAATTTTTATAGACATTTTATTCCACAATACTCGCATCGGGTCGCTCCCCTCACTGCCATGACCCGCAAGGGAGCTTATGCCAAGAACTGGTCTGACGCTGCGGTCGCAGCCTTCACCGACTTGAAGGAGGCATTCCTGGCGGATACCTGCCTTCGCCATCCGGCCCCGGCAAGACCCTTCATCGTCGAGGTCGATGCCTCCAGCATAGCTGTCGGGGTGGTCCTTAGTCAACACTCCGATTCTGGACAGTTATTGCCTTGCTCCTACTTTTCCAGGAAGTTTTCCCCTGCCGAGGCGAATTACTCCATCGGCGACAAAGAGTTGTTAGCAATCAAGCTCGCATTCGAAGAATGGAGACAATGGCTCGAGGGGGGCAAGATACACAACCACCGTATACACGGACCACAAAAACTTAGAGTTTTTGTCCCAGGCCCAATGGTTAAATCCCCGCCAAGCCCGGTGGGCCATGTTCTTTAGCCGCTTTGACTTTGTCCTACAATACCGTCCAGCAGCCAAGAATCTCCGAGCTGATGCTCTCTCACGGACCGCCCTGTCCAAAGAAGACCAAGAGCCTCCACAGTACATCCTAGACCCTAGTAAGGTCTGCTATCCGCCCTGACAGTCCTCTCCCAGGGTAGGACCATGGTTCCCCGACGAGACCGTCTAAAGACCCTGCGCTGGGCCCATGACTCCCTCACTGGAGGGCACGCTGGACGAGAGAGAAAATTGGAGCTCCTCAATCGTTACTACTGGTGGCCCAACGTCCGACAAGATGTTCGCACCTATGTAAGTTCTTGTCCCACCTGTGCTCGACAAAACCCAGTTCTGGACCTCCGTGTGGTCTTCTACAGCCTCTGCCGGTTCCCACAGAACCCTGGACCCATCTCGCTACAGACTTTATGGTTGACCTGCCGCCGTCTCGCGGTCAGACGGTTATCTGGGTCACCGTCGACCGTTTCTCCAAAATGGTGCACTTTGTCCCTTTGCCTAAGTTACCCTCTGCACCCGAACTGGCTCTCCTCTTCGCCCAGCATATATTCTGGCTGCACGGCCTCCCTCAAGATATAGTTTCCGACCATGGGCCGCAATTCATCGCACGCTACTGGAGGGCTCTCTGCAAATGCTTCAAGGTGCAGCTCGGCTTTTCTACTGCTTTCCACCCTCAAAGTAATGGGCAGTCCGAAAGGATGAATCGATCCCTGAAAACCTACCTACGAGCCTTCACCAATGAGAGGCAAGACAACTGGTCTGAACTTCTGCCCTGGGCCGAGTTTGCCTATAACAACCAAGTTCATGCTGCCACCGGACTCTCACCTTTCCAGCTAGTATACGGGAAACAGCTGAGACCTCCGCTTCCCATCGCTACGCCCAGTGCCTCTCCAGCCGCCCAGTTGACTGCCCAACAGTTGCAGACCTTGTGGCGGAAAACCCAGGACAAGTTGACCCTCTCAGCGTCTTCTGCCAAACGTACGGCTGATCGCCACCGACGCCCAGCTCCCACCTATCAGCCAGGAGACCGGGTTTGGCTCAGCACGAAAAACATTCATCTCCTTCTCCCCTCACGGAGATTTGCACCCAGGTTCTGTGGGCCATTCCGGATCGCCGAGAGAGTGGGCCTGGTCTCGTATCGGCTGAGATTGCTGTCCTCTCTTCGAGTCCACAATGTTTTCCACGTATCCCTGCTAAAACCTGTAGTTCTTTCCCGCTACCACCGAAGACCTCCGGATCCATCACCCACTTCCTTCGATGATGATCCCACTTATCAGGTACGCGAGGTCCTAGATGTTCGATTCTACAACCGAAGGTGGGAGTATCTTCTCGCCTGGGAAGGTTGCGGCGACGAGGACAACACCTGGGAGCCCAGCCGTAACATCCTGGACAAATCCCTTTTGCAGCAGTTCCACCGTGACCACCCGGAAAAGCCCGGTCCTCTCAAGAGGGGCCGTAAAGGGGTGGTACTGTTGCGGTCCCGACCGCTCCTCTCCTGATAGGGCTCAGGCCCGCCTACCTCCGCTCCAGTAGTCGCCGGATTCCGCCCGCTCCGGGTCCCGGGGGCCTCTCTCCTTCCACGTGGCGGTCGCTATTACGGGCCTGCTCCCCTCCGGTCTCGCACGCGCGCGGACGTCCTTCTTGAGTGCCCAGCTCTCGGAAGCCCGGTCCCGCCCTCGCGGCTGACGTCACACCCGATTCCCGATATAACCGGCGTTCAGACACTCTCTCAACGCCTTGCAACGAGGTTCACAACTTCTTAGTTCCTTCCAGTTGCGTTCCTGTTGATCTCCACGCTGCCTGCTTCTGACTCTGGTTTGCTTCTGATTCCGCTTCAGCCTGCTGCCTGCCTCACTCCGGTTTGCTTCTGACTCCGCTTCAGTCTGCTGCCTGCCTCTGACTCCGGTTTGCTTCTGACTCCGCTTCAGCCTGCTGCCTGCCTCTGACTTCGGTTTGCTTCTGACTCCGCTTCAGCCTGCTGCCTGCCTCTGACTCCGGTTTGCTTCTGACCCCGCTTCAGCCTGCTGCCTGCCTCTGATTCCGGTTTGCTTCTGACTCCGCTTCAGCCTGCTGCCTGCCTCTGACTCTGGTTTGCTTCTGACTCCGCTTCAGCCTGCTGCCTGCCTCTGACTCCGGTTTGCTTCTGACTCCGCTTCAGCCTGCTGCCTGCCACTAACCCCGGTTTGCTTCTGACTCCGCTGCCGCCCGCTGCCCTGTCTTCAGCTGGCCTTCGGCTCTGCGCAGCCGGTCTCCAGCCCTCCGGGTACCTTGAACTTCCCATTCACTCTGCCTGTCCTGGTCCCGGCCTACGCTTCACCACAGCCTTCTGGACATTCTACAAACAGCTCCTAAGTCCCAGGGGTCTGGGTCCCTACGGGCTCCTCCCGGGGGGTCCCTGGTCCCTGGTTCCTGGGTGAAGCCTCCTCAGCTTGTGGCTCCGCCTCCCGGCCTACTCTTGTCTCCCTCAGTAGGCCGGCCCAAGGGTCCACTATCCTCTCCAGCAGCATCAAACTGCAACACTTAGACCATCATATTTGACGGACCTCTTCAGTTAGTGTAAGAATAATCCAAAGATGCTATAGCAGATGAACCTTCAAAAACACATCCTTCCCTTACCACAATATCATTGAATTAGTTTTATGTTGATCCAATAAAAGGTAGCAGAATCTACAAAGTATCCATTTGTAAAATTAATGCTCGTGTATTCATAATAGTTGTGAAATCTTTACAGATCTGAGCTCTTAGGATGAATGGGATTTTTTAATCAGAGTCTACTATCTATGCACTGTTCCCCAGATCTATACAGAAACTGAGATGAGTCAGAGCTTACATGTTTGGATTAACTATAGAATAAGGAGAAGATCAAGAAAAAGTGCAAATTGTGACAGCTTGTATACATTACATTGAGCAATGTAAGCAGAAAAAAGAAATTCAAATATTCAAAGACAATTTAAATGTGTTGTTGTAATTGGAAACTCCCATCAGTAAAACAAAACATGTTTAGCTTAGCATAATTAGAAAAGAATTTTGCATCTAGAGGGATTATGGTTAATTGAAATGACAGTTAAATGGTGAATTTAGTTTGACTTATTGTTCTAATGGTTTTATTGTGTGGTTCTTGTATATGTTACCAGGGACTGGGAAAAGTATTTCAATAGATAATTATACTTCAGCTCTAATAGAGAGATTTGCCATGGAAACTGCTATGGGCAACCTTATTATGGCAGATTTGGAATAAAAATTATTAAACACAAACTCCATTGATGCCACTTTTATTTTATGCACTGACGGGAAGAGAATTATTTATTGTATTTATTTATTTATTTATTTATTTATTTAGGCAATTTATATACTGTCATTCCAAATAAAGATCACAATGGTTTACAACATGACGTACGAAATATACATCGCCAATTACATTGACTTAATGAGGTCAAACAACAAGAGTATTACAGATCTTCTCATTCTATCCATTCATCAAATATAAAAGAGTGCTCCATAGAACTATAGTGACATAGTAATGATGACAGAAAAAGACCAAATGAACCATTCAGTCTGCCCAGCTATTTTTTTCCACATCTATTCCAGCTACTTTCTGCAGAAGCTTGACTGCTCCTTATCCAAGTTAATTTTTGTTTTCTTCTTCTTTGGTTCTCCACTGTTCCAAGCCCAATCCACATCAGCCCTCATCCTTCATCTCACCTCCATGTCTGCAACAATCCAAGCAACCACTAAAACCAGCAAAACCATTGCCCAAACATCTGATCACCTTGCTGAATGATACTCAACTACTACCAACCTACTGGCACTGACATGGTTGGTTTCTGGGGAGTCGTATGTAGTTTGCTGGTACCAGTTTTGGTTGCCTCAAGCATTGCTTGTTCATGCTTGCTTTAAGTGAACTTTGTGAACATTACAGTCTCACTTAAGACACATTCAAATATCTGTTTCTAGAAAATCTACAGGCAGATACCAATACTCCTACATCTCCAGTTTCTATTCTTCATGTACCCACATGACATCACATACAACTGAGCAATATGGTGCCACTGAATATGTTCAGGATGAACAATGCAACATACTAATGGAATCCCTTACACAAAAAAAGATATACCTGTTAAATTATCTCCAGAAAAATTGTATCTTCAATGAAAACCCCAAGGAGGATTTACACAAGAAACATAAAGTATTTTTCTCTTATAGTAACAAACAAACTTCTCTTGAGTAGTTCTCTTGAAATGGTTTAAAGACTGGAAAGAGCACCAGTGTTTTTTAAAGTTTCTAAGAAAAGTCATAATCTACATGAAGCAGCCATTGGGTAAAACATGGGGATATTCAGAGCACATTCAGAACTATTTATCCGACTGAGTGGCAGCCGCTAAATAACTGCCTATGCTCAGTGGCCTACCCTTAGCCAGATAAGTCACTTATCCGTCTAAATTGATAGCTGGATAGTCAATGGGTGGGCAGTGGGCAGATCAGGACAGCGTTCTTATCTGGTTAAGTTAATCGGATATGTTAGACTAGCAGGTATAACTTATCTGGCTAAGTAGCAACGTCTATGAGGATATCCACCTGCATAGGAGTGCCACTGAAAATGCCTTGTAACTTAGCCGGATAAGTTATATCCAGCTAAGTTACTTACCTGGATAACTCTAAAAGCTGGATCAAAACTGTGTTGAGGTTGACATTATGGTGTTTCTTCTTTTTTCCAAAGCCAGATTTATTTGGCTTTAAAAGATATACATATTCACTGATTTCTTTATTTCTTTATTTTTTTAAATTTTTTATTTATAATCTTTTGACAAATATACAAATAAACATTTGTATTGGAAATACAGAGATATAGTAAACAAAATAATCTGGGCTAACCAGCCTTATAACTTACAAATCAAAATATCTCTATCTAAATCTCTTATTACATAGGAAAAACAGGAGAGAACAGAAACTCTTACGAGGAGTACATAACATAAGCATTTTCAAGTCTAGGAGCCCTGACCACCAACTTATTTATATATACCCGTTATTCCTCATCAGGATGTCTCCTACCAGAAATAAAAGCCCTTAACTGTTCTGGTAAAAAGAAAACATAGGTATTTCTGGCCAGTTGAATGATACATTTACAGGGATAGCGTAACTTAAAGCTACCCCCTAATGCTATGGTCTCAGCTCTCAAAGTTAGGAATTCTTTTCTACGCAATTGCGTAGACTTAGCTAGGCCTGGATATACTCGAATTAGGGCCCCATGAAAAGAAACATTGATATTTTTAAAATAATTCTTCATTATCAGTGAGACCGCCACTTCATCAAAAAAGGAAACAAAAAGCACCGCACGATCCATTATTTCATCATTAGAATTTTCCAATAATCTGTCAGGTTCTGGAAGTCTGACTGTGGAGGAAATGTTAACGGTGTGCTGCTTCTCTTAGGCAAAAAGAATAATTTTTTAACAGGTGGTATCTCTTCACATGGTATTTTTAATACCTCCATTACATATTTCCTAAAAGTCAATAGGGGTATTTCCCCTGATATAACTGGAAAATTTAACAGTCTTAGATTAAGATGTCTCATGAAATTTTCAATAGACTCTAGCCTTCTCAAAGAAGATACTTTTTCTAAGACCATTGTAGCATTTGCGTTTGGAGGCTTTTTATATCTTCATTAATTTTCCAAATAGAATTATCTTGCTCTTTAAATTTAATTCTTGTGTCCTTTTCAAGAACTCCGACCTTAGCGGCTATCTCGTCAAGTTTTTGAGCTGTACATCTAGTTTGAAAGACATTCCTGCCATGAGTTCCCAGATATTATCCAGGGTTATTACCGCCGGTTTGTTCCAATTGCCGGGAGAGACTTCTTACCCCGAGACCGACGACTTCGTCAGATTCACCCGATATTCTGGGGGTTGCCACTGCCGTTCCACCTTCTCCACCCGGCGTTTCAAATTCTCGGGGATCCAAGATGACTCCCTGCTCTCCACTCATTCGGTCGGCGTCTGGGCCACCCAGCGAGTTTCTCCCGATGATGTCATCGGGCTGCGACTCAGCTCCTCGGTCGACTGTTGGAGGCAAAGTTCGCGGCGGTGTTCTAGGTTCGGGAGGGCTCAGTGAAAGTTCCCCAGGGGAGTAAGGCTCTCCTCCAGCCTGCTCTCCAGCGGGGTCTGCCGCCCTTAATGCGTTGGTTGGAGGGCAAAGTCGGAAATCAATCGCTGTCCGGCAGCAGAGCTTGGGTCCGGTGGAAAGACCCGGACTTTACCTTTCCTTTTATGAGGCATTTGGAAATTTCGATATCTATGGCTCTCTCAGCCGAATAAAGAAGAACTGGAGCCGGAGCTAGCGAAGGTACACCCTCTCAGGCGCCATCTTAGGTCCTCTCCTCTGATTTCTTTATTTTTTCCAGTTATTTCTATGGTGATTGACATTATGGACCACTAGGTGAACTGTACACAGGAAAAGCAATTTTCAAAAGCCATTCACCCAGGTGAAAGGGCTATTGAAAATTGCCCACTCAGTATATGAGTAAAAGTACAGATGTTGTTCCACAGTGCACCTACTTTTATTCACATTTTCACGGAGGTATTCCTGGGTTAGGCTGGGGAAGGTAACAACATGCATTGTTTTGGCTGCAAAAAGTATCCTCAAAAAAAGGAAGAAGTGGGTCACGTGTTGCTGCGGTGCTAGTCAGATGCGGTTTTCCCTCGCTCCCAGCTCCAGATCCTTCTAATGGCTCTAATCCCTGGTTATTTCAGATCCAATTTGGGTAAGCTATGGTGGAAAAGCAGCGAAAAAGTCCCTGCCCATGCTTTGGGGAGATCAGACAGTTTGTGCTAAGTGAACCTGTAGAAAAACCGCGATAGACTGCATGGCCTGCAGTGAAGAACCTGCCTCCGACGATGATAATATGGCAGACAGCCTGCTCCCCGCTGATCTAGTGGAAGCTGTTAAAGCCACCATCAATCAACTAGGTGACAAAATTCACTCCAGCTGTTGTGTTTGTGGCATCGTGTGGACCCTTAGTTGCAGTGGAGATGACTCCCCCCATGGGGAGGGGCCCCATGGGGAACCACAGCAATAGGTTAGACTCAGAGAGCAGACACTTGTAGGTGGAAAGCTTTATTGTACTTCTGTAGATAGATGGTATGAGGCAGGAAGGAAAGGCACTGTAGTCCGGCAAGATGCCAATGCGTTCAGACAGTCTCAGATGTAGAGTCTCACCCAGATGTTCAAGGCAAGTAGGAACCCGCAGTGCAGGAAAAGCCAAGCCTGGTGGGTGGAGTTGGAGAACCAGATCATAGAGGTACTCACAGGAACGTAGTGCAGGTGTCTTCCTGGTAATGAAGATGGTGGGACCCATGGTCCGTGGACTGATAGGCACTTGAGGAGCGAGTACCTGATAGTACAGAAGATCCTGAAATAGATAAAGAGAGGACCCCCGAGGAACGGTTGTCTAGTTAGTAGAAACCCCGAAGGGTTGGTGGAAGTGAGAGGCCCCAAGGAGCAGGTGCCTAGAGCTTCATCAGGAGCGAGATTCCCCAGAGTGTAGCGAGGCATCTAAGCGAACAGCTTAGAGCAGTCAGAGTAGCTAACCGAGTCCTTGCTAACTCGAAGTAGGTAGTGTAATGAAGGCTTAAATACTCGGAGGTATTGACGTCATGTGGTGGGGATGCCCCCAAGGTTCCCGCCATGACGTGAACTTAAGCGTAGGCAACATGCGCGCGCCCTAGGAGGCTACGGGACAGAGCATGGCGGACTGGGATGCCCAAGCTGAGTTGGAGATGCCGAGGGTTTTGGCACTCGGCACTGGAGGCAGCCATCTTGCCCAAGGAGGAGGAAAAGGGTAGAAAAGAGGTAAGGCAGAGCGGTCGCAGCTGTCTTTGACCGACGGGCGCAACAGTACCCCCCTTCAAAGGGCCCCCTCCAAGACCTCTTCCAGGCTGTCTGGGTTTCCGTGGGTGTGCCAGGTGGAACTGACGTGCCATGTCCTTATCTGTGATGTTGGCCAGCAGTTCCCATGAGTTCTCTTCTGGTCCATAATTCTCCCAGGAGATGAGATACTCCCATGTCTTGCCTCTCTTACGGACATCCAAGATGTCATCCACGGCATATTCGATGTCGTCCTCAGTGTCCAGACTGGTTGGTTCTGGGGTCTTTTTGGAGAACTCGGAGAGCATCAATGGTTTTAACAGAGAGACATGGAATCCATTGTGTATCTTCATTGATGGAGGTAGCTTCAAACTGTATGTCAGGTTCCCTAATCGCTGAAGGATAGCAAAGGGTCCAACATAGGGGTGGATTTTAAAAGCTGGCGCGCCTATTTTCCATAGGCCTGCCGGCGCGCGCAGAGCCCCGGGACTCGCGTAAGTCCCGGGGTTTTTTGTCGGGGGCGGGGCCGATCGACGCGGCGTTTCGGGGGCAGGCCCGGGGGCGTGGTTTCGGCCCGGGGGCATGGCCGCGCCCTCCGGAACTGCCCCCGGATCGCGTCTCGGCGCGCCAGCAGCCCGCGCGTGCATTTACGTCTCCCTCCGGGAGGCATAAATCCGTGGACAAAGGTAGGGGGGTGTTTAGATAGGGCCGGGGGGGTGAGTTAGGTAGAGGAAGGGAGGGGAAGGTGAGGGGAGGGCGAAAGAGAGTTCCCTCCGAGGCCGCTCCGATTTCGGAGCGGCCTCGGAGGGAACGGAGGCAGGCTGCGCGGCTCGGCGCGCGCCGGCTGCCCAAAATCGGCAGCCTTGCGCGCGCCGATCCTGGATTTTAGAAGATACGCGCGTATCTACTAAAATCCAGTGTACTTTTGTTTGCGCCTGGAGCGCGAACAAAAGTACGCGAACGCGCCGGTTCTAAAAATCTACCCCATAGCGAGGAGCAAAACGTGCCGAAGAAAGATTTAGTCGAAGATACTTTGTACTTAACCAGACTTTGCCTCCAGGCTGAAACTGTGGTGCCTTTCGATGATGGGCATAATAGGTTCTTTTGCCTTCTGTCCTGCTTTGAGGAGTAACTCCTTTGTTTAGGGATGTGAATCGTTTTTTGACGATTTAAAATATCGTCCGATATATTTTAAATCGTCAAAAATCGTTAGGGCCACGATACAATACCAATTCCCCCGATTTATCGTTAAAAAATCGTAAATCGGGGGAAGGGGGAGGGCAGGAACTTACTTACTTGCCCTAAACCAATGGCAGGAAAACCGGCACACTAAAACCCCCTAAAACCCCCCCCCGACCCTTTAAATTAAATCCCCCACCCTCCCGAACCCCCCCAAATGCCTTAAATTACCTGGGGGTCCAGCGGCGGTCCGGAACGGGCTCCTCCAATTGAATTGTGTTGTCTTCAGCCGGCGCCATTTTGCAAAATGGCGGCCGCAAAATGGCGGCGGCCATAGACCAACACGATTCGACTGCAGGAGGTCGTTCTGGACCCCCGCTGGACTTTTGGCAAGGCTTGTGGGGGTCAGGAGGCCCCCCCAAGCTGGCCAAAAGTCCCTGGGGGTCCAGCGGGGGTCCGGAAAACGATCTCCTGCCGCGAATCGTTTTCCGTACGGAAAATGGCGCCGGCAGGCGATCGACTGCAGGAGGTCGTTCAGCGGCGGTCCGGAACCCCCGCTGAACGACCTCCTGCAGTCGATCTCCTGTCGGCGCCATTTTCCGTATGGAAAACGATTCGCGGCAGGAGATCGTTTTCCGGACCCCCGCTGGACCCCCAGGGACTTTTGGCCAGCTTGGGGGGGCCTCCTGACCCCCACAAGCCTTGCCAAAAGTCCAGCGGGGGTCCAGAACGACCTCCTGCAGTCGAATCGTGTTGGTCTATGGCCGCCGCCATTTTGCGGCCGCCATTTTGCAAAATGGCGCCGGCTGAAGACAACACAATTCAATTGCAGGAGCCCGTTCCGGACCGCCGCTGGACCCCCAGGTAATTTAAGGCATTTGGGGGGGGGTTCGGGAGGGTGGGGGATTTAATTTAAAGGGTCGGGGGTGGGTTTTAGGGGGTTTTAGTGTGCCGGTTTTCCTGCCATTGGTTAAGGGCAAGTAAGTACTTCCCTCCCAAAGTTGATGAAGTATTAAGGCATTTGGGGTGGGGGATTTAATTTAATGGGTTGGGGGTGGGTTTTAGGGGGTTTTAGTGTGCCGGCTCACGATTTTAACGATTTTCACGATATTTTAAACACCCAAACGGCAACAATACGATTCCCTCCCCCTCCCAGCCGAAATCGATCGTTAAGACGATCGAGGACACGATTCACATCTCTACCTTTGTTTGCTTCCAAAGTTGAGATAACTCTGCTGCAGTAGTCTGTGCGGCAGGAGAAGTCACTGATAACGGAATTGGCAGAGGAGGCAGTGGTTGTTGTCCGTAGATGAGCTGGAAGGGAGAATAGCCTGTAGAAGTAGCAAGATGCGAGTTGATGGCAAATTCTGCCCAAGGCAGTAATTCAGCCCAATCATTCTGCCTGGAATTGACATAGGAATGCAGAAATTGTTTCAGTGTCCTATTCATTCTCTCAGTCCTACCATTAGACTGAGGATGGTAAGCGGAGGTTAAGTCCAAGGTGATGTCCAAATTTTTGACATAAAGCTCTCCAAACTTCGCAGTAAATATGTACTCCTCTGTCAGATAGGATATGCTTAGGCATCTCATGAAGGCAGAAGATGTGTTTAATAAAGAGTTTTGCTAACTCTGTAGCAGAGAGTAATCCTGGTAACACTACAAAATGTGCCATTTTGGAGAAGCGGTCAACTGTGACCCAAATGGTGTTGTTTCCATTGGATGGTGGCAGGTCTACCACGAAATCGGTTGCTATATGTGTCCAGGGTTCATCTGGCAATGATAGAGGTTGTAACAAACCCCAAGGATGTCTGGCTAGAGGTTTCTGCTTGGCACAAACAGCACAGGAACCCACATAAGCTTGTACGTCCTTTTTCATGGTTGGCCACCAATAGTACCGTTGTAACATAGCTAGGGTATGACTCTGTCCCGGATGGCCAGTCAGACGGGAATCATGCACCCACTTCAACAGCTTCTTCCTTAGATTTTCTGGCCACCACTGTCTTCCCGACAGGTACCGCATGAGTTACTGCAAGAACCACTTTACCAGGTCAATGATGAGATGGGGTTCATCTGGCACATCCTGAGGGGAGAAGGATCGTGACAAGGCATCAGCCCGAGTGTTCTTTTTCTCCCAGACGATACTTCAGAAGGAAGTTGAATCTGTTAAAGAACAGGGCTGTTTGAGTCGTTGAGCATGTCTGAGGTACTACAAATTCTTGTCATTGGTGTACACTGTCATGGTGTACACTGTTGCAGTCCCGGTCGCAGCACTTGCGACCAGGACCTTACCTTCCCTTCCGGGGTCCTGGGGCCAGGAGCTCCACTTAGTCCGCTGGTTCTTGGGCCTGGTTCCCGGCAGCAACCTCCGTGCCCGGGCGGGCTGGCACGACCTGTTCTGCGGTGGCGTCTCCATGAGGGAGACGCCGCCGAGTCACTGAATTCAGCCCTCCCCTCCTAGGCGCGCAGGTGCGAGGAGGGTGAATTTAAAGGGCTTTTCCTGCCACACTACGGGCCGCCCCTTTCCGTGACGTCAAGACGCCGGCAAATACTTAAGGCCGGCGTCTGCCTCTGTTTGATGCCTTGCAACAAGGTACCTTCTGGTGCTTAGTTGCTGTGTGCTCTGACCACTTGCCTGCTTCCTCGCTGGTTCCAGTTCCAGTTCCAGTTGTTCCAGTCCCAGTTCCAGTTCCGGACCTTCCTCTCCTGTTTCAGCACCCGCTTCAGTTCCAGTCCCGGTCCTTCGTGTTCCAGATTACTGTTCCTGCTTCTGTTCCAGTTCCGGATCTTCCCTGCCTGTCCTGGTATTGCTTCTCTGGTTCCAACTTCAGCCTGCCTACGACGCTTTGTGTTTGCCGCCTGCCTCGACCCTGGACCGTCTCTACTGGTAAGAACATAAGAACATAAGAAAATGCCATACTGGGTCAGACCAAAAGGTCCATCAAGCCCAGCATCCTGTTTCCAACAGTGGCCAATCCAGGCCATAGAACCTGGCAAGTACCCAAAAACTAAGTCTATTCCATGTTACCATTGCTAATGGCAGTGGCTATTCTCTAAGTGAACTTAATAGCAGGTAATGGACTTTTCCTCCAAGAACTTATCCAATCCTTTTTTAAACACTGCTATACTAACTGCACTAACCACATCCTCTGGCAACAATTCCAGAGTTTAATTGTTCGTTGAGTAAAAAAGAACTTTCTCCGATTAGTTTTAAATGTGCCCCATGCTAACTTCATGGAGTGCCCCCTAGTCTTTCTACTATCCGAAAGAGTAAATAACCGATTCACATCTACCCCCTTCTAGACCTCTCATAATTTTAAACATCTCTATCATATCCCCCCTCAGCCGTCTCTTCTCTAAGCTGAAAAGTCCCAACCTCTTTAGTCTTTCCTCATAGGGGAGCTGTTCCATTCCCCTTATCATTTTGGTAGCCCTTCTCTGTACCTTCTCCATCGCAATTATATCTTTTTTGAGATGCGGCGACCAGAATTGTATACAGTATTCAAGGTGCGGTCTCACCATGGAGCGATACAGAGGCATTATGACATTTTCTGTTTTAGTCACCATTCCCTTTCTAATAATTCCAACATTCTGTTTGCTTTTTTGACTGCCGCAGCACACTGAACCGACGATTTCAATGTGTTATCCACAATGACGCCTAGATCTCTTTCTTGGGTTGTAGCACCTAATATGGAACCCAACATTGTGTAATTATAGCATGGGTTATTTTTCCCTATATGCATCACCTTGCACTTATCCACATTAAATTTCATCTGCCATTTGGATGCCTAATTTTCCAGTCTCACAAGGTCTTCCTGCAATTTATCACAATCTGCTGTGATTTAACTACTCTGAACAATTTTGTGTCATCTGCAAATTTGATATCTCACTCGTCGTATTTATTTCCAGATCATTTATAAATATATTGAAAAGTAAGGGTCCCAATACAGATCCCTGAGGCACTCCACTGTCCACTCCCTTCCACTGAGAAATTGTCGCCTAAGTCCCAGCGGCCCGAGCTCCTATGGGCTCCTCCCGGGGGAGCCTCGGGCTTCCACGGTGAAGACATCGTCTTCAGTCTCCTAAGGCCCAGCGGCCCGGCTCCTACGGGCTCCTCCCGGGGGCGTCTCGGGCTTCCAGGGTGAAGATCCATCTCATCGCTCTACCAGGTATCCGCCTCCCAGCCTGTGTTCCATCAACAGAGACTTCTCTTCTCACTATCTCTCCTCTCCGTCAGGCCGGCCCAAGGTTCCACCAAGACACTCACAACAGTACACTACTATTTGGTGTTGTGCGCCTTCCAGCCAAGGACACCACTCTTCAAAGGTCAGCTTGATTGCGAGTAACTCTTTGTCTCCGATTCCATAATTTCTTTCAGCAGGCAAGAACTGCCTTGAGAAGAAGGAGCAAGGATGGAGCACATTAGATTCGCTATACTGTCTTAAAACCGCTCCCACACCAATGTCTTATGCGTCGACCTCGATGATGAATGGACGATGTGGGTCAGGATGGTGGAGGCACAGCTTCTTTTGAAAAGCCTCTTTGAGCGTCAGAAAGGCTGATATGGCTTCTGGAGACCAATTGGCAGGATTGACTCCCTTCTTGGTCATAGCAGTTAGAGGGACTGTCAATGATGAGTAGTTTTTAATGAAGGATCGATAGTAATTGGTGAAGCCCAAGAAGCGGCGCAGAGCCTTCAAACCCGTAGGTTGGGGTCAGTCCCGGATACTTTCTAATTTCTTGGGGTCCATCTGAAACCCGTTCTTAGAAACAATGTACCCCAGGAAGCGTACAGACTCCTTGTGGAATTCGCACTTTTCAAGCTTTGCGTATAGGTGGTACTCACACAGGCGTCTTAAAATTTTCTTGACATCCTCCTGATGAGTTTGCAGATCTTGAGAGAAGATCAATATATCATCGAGATATACTACTACACATTGATAAAGTAAGTCCCGTAAGATGTGTTTATCATATTTTGAAAGACTGCAGGTGCGTTACTCAAACCGAAGGGCATGACAAGATATTCGAAGTGTCCATCACAGGTGTTAAAAGCAGTCTTCCATTCGTCTCCTTCACGAATACACACCAAGTTGTAAGCTCCTTTAAGATCCAATTTGGAGAATATCTTGGCTCCTTGGAGCCTGTCGAACAGTTCAGATATTAAGGGCAGGGGGTACCTGTCCTTGATGGTAATCTGATTCAGACCCTTGTAATCGATGCAGGGGCGTAAGGTGCCATCTTTCTTCCCTACGAAGAAGAAGCCTGCACCAGCAGGAGATTTGAAGGGTCTGATGAATCCCTTCTGCAGGTTCTCTTGTATGTACATAAGAACATAAGAACATAAGAAAATGCCATACTGGGTCAGACCAAGGGTCCATCAAGCCCAGCATCCTGTTTCCAACAGTGGCCAATCCAGGCCATAAGAACCTGGCAAGTACCCAAAAACTAAGTCTATTCCATGTAACCATTGCTAATGGCAGTGGCTATTCTCTAAGTGAACTTAATAGCAGGTAATGGACTTCTCCTCCAAGAACTTATCCAATCCTTTTTTAAACACAGCTATACTAACTGCACGAACCACATTCTCTGGCAACAAATTCCAGAGTTTAATTGTGCGTTGAGTAAAAAAGAACTTTCTCCGATTAGTTTTAAATGTGCCCCATGCTAACTTCATGGAGTGTCCCCTAGTCTTTCTACTATCCGAAAGAGTAAATAACAGATTCACATCTACCCGTTCTAGACCTCTCATGATTTTAAACACCTCTATCATATCCCCCCCTCAGTCGTCTCTTCTCCAAGCTGAAAAGTCCTAACCTCTTTAGTCTTTCCTCATAGGGGAGTTGTTCCATTCCCCTTATCATTTTGGTAGCCCTTCTCTGTACCTTCTCCATCACAATTATATCTTTTTTGAGATGCGGTGACCAGAATTGTACACAGTATTCAAGGTGCGGTCTCACCATGGAGCGATACAGAGGCATTATGACATTTTCCGTTTTATTCATCATTCCTTTTCTAATAATTCCCAACATTCTGTTTGCTTTTTTGACTGCCGCAGCACACTGAACTGACGATTTCAATGTGTTATCCACTATGACACCTAGATCTCTTTCTTGGGTTGTAGCACCTAATATGGAACCCAACATCGTGTAATTATAGCATGGGTTATTTTTCCCTATATGCATCACCTTGCACTTATCCACATTAAATTTCATCTGCCATTTGGATGCCCAATTTTCCAGTCTCACAAGGTCTTCCTGCAATTTATCACAATCTGCTTGTGATTTAACTACTCTGAACAATTTTGTGTCATCTGCAAATTTGATTATCTCACTCGTCGTATTTTCTTTCCAGATCATGTATAAATATATGAACAGTAAGGGTCCCAATACAGATCCCTGAGGCACTCCACTGTCCACTCCCTTCCACTGATGAAAATTGCCCATTTAATCCTACTCTCTGTTTCCTGTCTTTAGCCAGTTTGCAATCCACGAAAGGGACATCGCCACCTATCCCATGACTTTTTACTTTTCCTAGAAGCCTCTCATGAGGAACTTTGTCAAACGCCTTCTGAAAATCCAAGTATACTATATCTACGGTTCACCTTTATCCACGTGTTTATTAACTCCTTCAAAAAAGTGAAGCAGATTGTGAGGCAAGACTTGCCCTGGGTAAAGCCATGCTGACTTTGTTCCATTAAACCATGTCTTTCTATATGTTCTGTGATTTTGATGTTTAGAACACTTTCCACTATTTTTCCTGGCACTGAAGTGAGGCTAACCGGTCTGTAGTTTCCCGGATCGCCCCCTGGAGCCCTTTTTAAATATTGGGGTTACTTATCATTAAAATCATACCCCTCCAGTCTTCAGGTACAATGGATGATTTTAATGATAAGTTACAAATTTTTACTAATAGGTCTGAAATTTCATTTTTTAGTTCCTTCAGAACTCTGGGGTGTATACCATCCGGTCCAGGTGATTTACTACTCTTCAGTTTGTCAATCAGGCCTACCACATCTTCTAGGTTCACCGTGATTTGATTCAGTCCATCTGAATCATACCCATGAAAACCTTCTCCATTACGGGTACCTCCCCAACATCCTCTTCAGTAAACACCGAAGCAAAGAAATCATTTAATCTTTCCGCGATGGCCTTATCTTCTCTAAGTGCCCCTTTAACCCCTCGATCATCTAACGGTCCAACTGACTCCCTCACAGGCTTTCTGTTTCGGATATATTTAAAAAAGTTTTTACTGTGAGTTTTTGCCTCTACAGCCAACTTCTTTTCAAATTCTCTCTTAGCCTGTCTATCAATGTCTTACATTTAACTTGCCAATGTTTATGCTTTATCCTATTTTCTTCTGTTGGATCCTTCTTCCAATTTTTGAATGAAGATCTTTTGGCTAAAATAGCTTCTTTCACCTCCCCTTTTAACCCATGCCGGTAATCGTTTTGCCTTCTTTCCACCTTTCTTAATGTGTGGAATACATCTGGACTGTGCTTCTAGAATGGTATTTTTAACAATGACCACGCCTCTTGGACATTTTTTACTTTTGTAGCTGCTCCTTTCAGTTTTTTTCTAACAATTTTTCTCATTTTATCAAAGTTTCCCTTTTGAAAGTTTAGCACGAGAGCCTTGGTTTTGCACACTGTTCCTTTTCCAGTCATTAAATCAAATTGATCATATTATGATCACTATGCCAAGCGGCCCCACCACCGTTACCTCTCTCACCAAGTCCTGTGCTCCACTGAGAATTAGATCTAAAATTGCTCCCTCTCTCGTCGGTTCCTGAACCAATTGCTCCATAAAGCTATCATTTATTCCATCCAGGAATGTTATCTCTCTAGCGTGATCCGATGATACATTTACCCAGTCTATATTGGGGTAATTGAAGTCTCCCATTATTACTGCACTACCAATTTGGTTAGCTTCCCTAATTTCTCTTAGCATTTCACTGTCCATCTCACCATCTTGACCAGGTGGACGGTAGTATACCCCTATCACTGTAGTCTTCCCTGATACACAAGGGATTTCTACCCATAAAGATTCAATTTTGTATTTAGTCTCATGCAGGATGTTTATCCTGTTGGACATGGCTTTAGTCTCAGCTACTGAAAGAGGGTAGACTCTTCCTTTGTGAGGTTTTGAATTAGGCTTCAGAGTTATAGCGCAGTCAAATACTATGTGCGGTGGAAGTACATCTGCTGCTTGTTTTGAGAAAACATCCTGGAAGGAGGCATATTTTGGAGGTAAGCCAGGTAACGATGGTGTAGTGGGCATGCAAATGAGCGGTGAAACCTTTGCGAGGCACCGGCCATGACAGTCAGGCCCCCACCGGGACAGTTCCAACATGGCCCAATTAAATTGAGGCATATGATCTTGAAGCCAAGGCAGCCCAAATACCACCGGATGCATGGCCTTTTCCAATACGAGAAATGAGATGGATTCAGAGTGTAAAGCTCCAGTGCACAGGCCAATGGCCTGGGTAGTCAATGAAACTTCTCCAGGAAGTGGTTCTCCATGGATAGATGACAATAGCAAAGGTTTAGCTATTGGTGTGGTAGGAATCCATAGATGTTCAACCAAGTGCTTCAAAATAAAATTACCTCCGGCACCAGAGTCAATGAGAGCGAGAGTCTAAAATTCAAGGCCTCTGCAGAGCAGAGATACTGGTAATGATAATGGAGGAGTAGGAGATGTGAGGCCCAGGAGAAGTCCTCCTGCAGATCCCTAGGCCCGTCAGTTTCCTGGACAGATGGGACAAATTTGGACGGCGTGGCCCGATTAGCCACAATACATGCATAACCCCATGTGTTTGCTCTTCCTCTTCTAAGGAAGTTGACGGTAGATTGGAAGCAATAGGCACGGGTTTAGGACGGTTAGCCCCCACCATGGACTTTCATGGGCTCTTAGCCTCCTGAGTTCAGTCTCGGATACGGCAGTCAATTCTCCCAGCCAGTTCCAACAGGGAAATCATGAACCACTAATTCTTCCTTTAAGCGAGAGTTGACACCCTCCATGAATATGGTAGATAGACATCCAGTGTCCCAATGTAGTTCAGATGCTAAAGTCTTAAACTCGATAGCAAAGTCTGTGAGTGGCTTATTACCTTGCTGGAGATTGAGCAAAGCAGATCCAGTGACAGTCTGGCGAGCCGGGTCATCAAGACAGACTTAAAAAGCTTAAGAAATCCTGATAGGTCATTCAGGATAGGATCTTCACGTTCCTATAACGATGAAGCTCAAGCCAAGGCTCATCCCTCTAGAAATGATAGGATGTAGGTGGTCTTGGAAGCTTCAGTGGGAAAGAGGGTAGGCTGTAATGAAAAATACATGCTGCATTGATTAACAAACCCTCTACATATCTTGGCTTCACCCGTAAAGCGGGTAGTTGTGGATAAGGGTACAGTGGCCTTGAGGGTCACCATTGGAGACAGCACTTCTTTCACAGGAGTTGCTGAAGAATTCAGTTGAGCATGTAACTGATTGAAGGCAGTAGCTAGGCGCTCCAAAGCCTTTTGTTGTTCCGTGATCCGCTGGGCTAGGCCAGGAATGGCCTGCAAGGCCACAAGCTGAGCCGAGTCCATCTGTTGTGTTTGTGGCATCGTGTGGACCCTTAGTCGCAGTGGAGATGACTTGTCCCATGGGGAGGGGCCCCATGGGGAACCACAGCGATAGGCTAGACTCAGAGAGCAGACACTTGTAGGTGGAAAGCTTTATTGTACTGCTGTAGATAGATGGTATGAGGCAGGAAGGAAAGGCACTGTAGTCCGGCAAGGTGCCAATTGTTGCGTCCATCGGTCTCAGACGGCTTCGACCTCTGTGCCTTCTCTCTCCACAAGCCTTGGGAAGATGGCTGCTGCCACGTCATCATGCCGCTTTCTCCGGCTTCCCCGGAATGGCTACGACGACGGTGTTCACCATTTTTCTCCTAAGGGCCTTCTAGGGTGCTTGCACGCACGCCACCCATGTCTTTGTCCACGTCATGGCGGGAGGAACCTCGGGGGCGGCCCCCTCTCAGTGACATCACGCCATCAGGGAATTTAGCCTGCCCTTCGTTTTCTAACAATCTGAGTTAGCAAGGATTGGATTGCCTCCGGTCTAAGCTGCTCTGCCGCTTCCTTGCTGCCGCTGGAAGTTCTCTCTGCCCTCCGGGGCCATTCACCTCTAACCTGGGTACCCGCTCCTTGGGGGCCCTATGCTTTCTTTCAGGTGCCTATCTGGGATACTGGGTACTCGCTCCTTGAGGGCCTACTCTCCCTGCCTTGGTGCCTGCAAACCAACTACTTCTGCCTGCCAGGATCTTCAACAACTACAGCTATCTAATTCAGTGAGTAAACTAATCTTGTCAGCTTGTCTCACCTTCAGCTTCAGCGCTGCGAGTCTACATCCGGGACTCTCTCTTCTATCCAGTGCAGCTTACTATCATTGGAGCGTGGGACGGGTCTCCTCTGCCGAGGACTCCTGGACTACTCTACTGGGTTACCTTACTGCTGCCACCCCTTGGCAGTACCACCAAGCTGTATAATAAACATGAATTCTGTGTCTGTGTGTATAGAGTCTAGCCTAGTACTGTGGGTCCTCATGGGCTCCTCTCCGTGACAGTGTCCATCTCCGCAGTACCCAAGAATGCACTCAAACACCTCGAAACCATAACAGATTGCTAACTCACGGATTCGGCTCAGCTCACCGCTTTGCAGGCCATTCCGGACCTGGCCCAGCGAATCTCTGAACAACAGAATTCGTTGGATAACCTGACTGTTGCCTTTAAACCAGTTACACGCACAGATGAATACACAGACTACCTCAGGTAAAGAAGTTACACCGCCTGAAGTGACGGTCAAGACAACAGTGCCTCTATCTGCTCCAATACACTTCTCGGGTGAAGTGTGGAAATGTAGAGGATTTATCAATCAATGTTGCATGTACTTTTCTCTGCAACCTAACCATTTCCCTACAGTGTATGCCAAGACCATATCTTCGTATCTGGATGGAAGAGCGCTGGCTTGGGCCTCACCACTGTGGGAGTGCAATGACCCTATCCTGAATGATCTTGCCGGGTTTCTTGAACATATTATAATTGTATGACTTATTTTTATTATTGGTGTGAACTGACTGTTTCTTTGGAAATGGAACTATGTATAGAAATGTGTGCGTCATCATGATCCTATAGATCTGTATAGACGTTTTATTTGTTAACCGTCTTGATTTCTTTTTGAGGAAAGTCGGTATATAAAAATATGTAAATAAATAAATAAATAAATATTCAAATCAGTATTCGATGACCCTGCCCGGTATACTACAGCAGGATCCACTTTGGTTCATCTGAAACAAGGTGATAAAAATTTACCAGACTTCGCCATAGAATTCAAGACGTTGGCTTCTGAATTACATTGGGACCCTAGATGCCTGAAGACTCTCTTCTTTGAAGGCCTGAACTCCCGCTTGAAGGATGAGCTGGCAGCTTGAGAGATGCCTGAGACCTTAGCAGAACTGATGAATTTGGCAACAAGGATTGATCGCCGACTTCGCGACAAGGTTCAAGAGGTCAAGAGGCCCAGAAGACCACTTCAGGGAGAGACACGAGTCAAATCCGTAACCAGGCCTATACCTCCAGGTCCTGTTACTGGCGAAGAAGAACCAATGCAATTGGGCCACAGACATTTGACTTCTAAAGAGAGACGAACTCGAAAGAGATTGGGACTATGCTTGTATTGTGGACAAGCTGGTCATGCTGTTCAAACATGTCCAGGAAACTGGCAGACCTAAGTCCTGTGGGAGGACTCTTCTTAGGTCTAACTGCACCCTTTCCTCCACTCTCTCTTCCAGTATCTTTAATCTGCGGACCTCTAGAATACCAGACACTTGCCTTAGTGGACTCTGGGGCAGGGGGAAACTTCATTTTGAAACGTCTAGTGGAACATTTGTGGATCCCCACCACTACCATGAGGTCTCCTCTACTCCTGTCCTCTATTCACGGAGAGCCCTTACCGGGTGAAGTAACCCTGCTTACAGAACCGGTGCTCTTCATACAGAGACTATTTCCTTCTTTGTGCTAGAGAAGGCCATGCACCCTTTGGTACTTGGGTTACCGTGGCTGCAGAAACATATGCCACAATTCAACTGGGCCACTTTGGAGCTTTCACGTTGGGGTCCAGATTACCATGGCAAATGCCTGATGGAAGTCTCTCCTATACCATGCATGCCAACTACCCTGTTGTTGCCTAGGTTGCCGCCTCAATATGCATCTTTTCAAGATGTGTTTTCTAAAGAAGCCGCTGATGTATTACCCCCCACATAGATCCTATGACTGCGCCATCAATTTGAAGCCTAAAACGGAATCACCCAAAGGTAGGGTTATCCTCTCTCTGTTGTAGAGAATAAAGCGATGTCAGAGTACATCCAGGAGAAACTGCAGAAAGGCTTCATAAGACCTTCCAAGTCTCCTGCCGGCGCAGGCTTCTTCTTTGTGGGGAAGAAGGATGGAACATTACGTCCATGCATTGATTACAGAGGCCTGAATGAGATCACCGTAAGGATCACTATCCCTTACCACTCATCTCAGAGCTATTTGACAGGTTACAGGGAGCCAAGATATTCTCCAAGATTGACCTCAAAGGAGCATATAACTGAGTTCGCATCTGCTCTGGTGATGAATGGAAGATGGCTTTTAATACCCAGGGTGGGCACTTTGAATATCTTGTGATGCCCTTCGGCCGTCTTCCAAAACATGATGAACGACATTCTGTGTGATCTACTCTACCAATGTGTTGTTGTCTGTTACGATTCCTCCCATAGCTGTGCCATGGGAGGCCTCTCAACTTCTCTGGAGGCCGCTCCAAAGCCGGGGCTTCGCCTGAGTAATCCTCCGGATCTTGCTCCACAGCCTGGGAGGCCTTTGGTGTCAGCAGGGTCTACCCAAGGCCTACTCCACTGCAGCCTGGATGCTCTGGTGTGGGCCATGCCCTTCTCCTAAGGGGCTCCTCTCCACTCTTGTAGGGCCAGAGAGGTGTGGCCCATCTGGACTCCTCCCAGACAGCTGTCTGCTCCTGGGGTATAAAAGCTCTTCTCCAGCACTCATGCATTGCTTTGCATTGGAGTTACTCGTCTTTGGAGGTCTCCTCTTCCAGCGCTCGGTCTGGCCTTCGTTCTTTGTTCTAGCTTGGTGTCCGGTATCTTGCACGTTTCTGATGTTTCCTGATGTTCTTTGATGTTGATTCTGTTGTTCCTGTCGCAGTACCTCGCTTCTGACTGTCGGTCTGCAGTACCTCGCTTCTGACTGCCGGTGTGCAGTACTTCGTCCCCTTCCTGCACTGGTCCCGCTCCCGCGGATGTAGGACAGGGTGGTGTAGGGCGCCCTGAGGGACCCTGCCAATGTCTGAACCTTCCAAGTTCCTGAGTGTACATCTACAGTCTACAGTTCCCGAGTCTTTGTCTTCAGTTCCTGAACCTTCGTTTGTTCTCGTCCTGCGCTGGTTCCGCTCCCGCTGATGTAGGACAGGGTGGTCTGTGACAAGACAAGTGGTACTGGCTGTGTAGGGTGCCCTGAGGGACCGTGCTAATGTCTGAACCTTCCAAGTTCCTGAGTCTACGTCTACAGTCTATGGTTCCCGAGTCTTTGTCTTCTGTTCCTGAACCTCTATCTGCCCACAACCTGAGTCTGGCCTGCTGGCTTTTGCCATTCCAGCGGCAGGTCCAAAAGGGCCGGGAACAGTCGGAGGACTGTTCATTACCAACATTCCATAGTTGGTTCCAGAGGCATGCAGGTCCGGCTGGGGGTCGGGCCATCTCTCACCACCCACACTGACACACACTACACCTATCCTTGGCGCGGTCCTGATCCACTTGGGATTGTGCCAGGGGCCCAAGGGCACACTCCTTCTAAGGGGGACCACTCTCCCAGTGCTCCTCATAACAGAATGCAAGGCTTCTCAAGGCCATCCGGAACATAACAGTTGTCTACCTAGACGACATCTTGATATTCTCACAGGACCTGCAATCCCACCAGGAGGATGTCAAAAGAGTTCTGCAGAGACTTTGTGAGAACCGCTTATACGTCAAGTTGACTAAATGCGAATTCCACAAGGAATCCATGCCCTTCTTAGGGTACATTGTCTCAAACAAAGGTTTCCAGATGGACCCTCAGAAGCTTGAGAGTATTCAAAAATGGACACAACCCACTGACCTAAAAGCTCTAAGACGCTTTTTTGGGATTTACAAACTACTACAGGACCTTCATCAAAGATTACTCTTCATTGACTGTTCCATTAACAGCGATGACTAAGAAGGGAGCCAACGTTGCCACTTGGTCTACAGAAGCTGTGACAGCATTTCAGAAGTTAAAAGATGCCTTCTCAAGCAAACCGTGTCTCCGCAATCTGGACCCTACACGACCTTTCATTGTGGAGGTCGATGCCTCTGACGTTGGTGTAGGAGCCGTGCTAAGCCAGACCAGTGACTCTAAGATCTTGCACCCCTGTTCTCGCCAATGGAGAAGAACTACGGCATAGGGGATAAAGAATTCTGGCAATAAAGATGGCATTCGAAAAATGGCACCCCTGGCTTGAAGGTGCACAACATCAGATCACTGTCTTTACTGTTCAGAAAAATCTGGAGTACCTCCATCACGCTCATCGCCTAAACCATAGACAGGCAATATGGTCCCTGTCCTTCAACAGATTTGATTTTGCCCTGAAATATTGCCCTGGTGATAAGAATGTCAGAGCAGACGCTCTATCTCGCTCTTTTCTAATGAAGACGTACCTGATGAACCCCAGCATATCATCGACCCAAAAAGAGTTATTCTGACAGCTACACGTCCGGTACCTGCAGGCAAGACCATCGTACCTTGCAATTTAAGAAAGAAATTGCTAGCATGGGCTCACGACTCGAAACTGGCCGGTCACCCTGGTCAACGGTGAACACTGGCTAAGCTACAGAAGTAATATTGGTGGCCCACCATGAAGGAAGACACACTTGCGTACGTAGCTTCCTGTTCCAATTGTGCAGACAGAAACCTCCGCCCGGACGTCCTTGGGGCCTGCTTCAACCCTTGCCAGTACCAGACTAGCCCTGGACCCACATTGCTACAGACTTTGTAGTGGACACCACTTTCTGGAGGTAACAACGCCATCTAGGTGACAGTGGATTGACTGTCGAAGATGACTCACTTCGTGGCTCTCCCAGGCTTGCCTTCAGCCATGGAACTTGCTAAACTATTCATCAGTCACATCTTCCGCCTTCACGGCATGCTAAAACACATTGTTTCCGACAGAGGAGTTCAATTTACAGCCAAGTTCCTGAAAGCCGTGTGTAAGAAATTTGACATCACACTTGACTTCACCTCTGCGTACCATCCTCAGTCGAATGGCCAAACTGAGAGAATGAATAGAACTCTCAAACTGTTCCTCCGCGCCTATGTTGTTACACGACAGAATGACTGGGCTGAACTGTTGCCCTGGTCTGAATTTGCCATCAATTCGCATCCAGCATCATCTACTGAATCTACACCATTTGAAGTGGTCTACGGACGACAATCCTTACCACCTTTATCACTTCCACTTTCAGTGTCGTCCCCGGCAGCTCAATCTACTGCCAAAGATATACAGCAACTCTGGAGAGAGACTAAAGAGATGCTCCAAAAAGCAGAACAAAGAGCAAAGAAAGGCTATGATGCTCCCCATTGCAAAGCTCCTGAATTTTAGCCTGGTGATAAAGTCTGGCTGTCTTCCAAACATCTAAGACTCAAGCTTTCATCTGCTCGATTTGCTCCACGCTTTGTCGGACCCTTTCCCATTCTCCGACAACTGGGCTCACTGAACTGGCCACCTCCAGCCCTGCCTCTCCCCGCCCCCCCTGGACCACCCCTTTATTTGGGCCCGGCCCTTCGGCACATAATGGGGGTTATGTGTGTGGCTGGACCCCTTTGAAGGTGCGCACAAGGCCCGACCACATACGTAACCCCCGTTTTTAACATGCGCACGGGATTTAAAATTTGGACATATATATGCTTCTCCCCTAGTCTCCATTACCCTTTTCCCTATGCAGGCAATCACATTGCCCTGAAAACCTTTTTCCATTGATGGAGTCCTTAAAGAACTCTGAGAAAGTATTCCCAGCGTTCTCATGAATCCAAGCATAAGGTGAGTGAATGAAAGATTTACTTTTGATATATTGCTTTATATTTTTTAAGGTACACTGCAGACCCGATATAACATGGGCAATAGGGTTCAGAAATGTGGTTTGCATTATAAGTGAGCCCATGTTACATAGAGTTTATATATTTTGCTGTAATAAATAAGAAAGATGTGATAATCTTATATTGTAAATTTTTTGAATACTGGAATAAAGATTTAATGGAAATAAAAGTGTTATTGCTATGAACAAAATACCTGCACTCTATCATTATCAATAAAAAAAAAAGAAATAATACTGAAAAACTGAGAGCCAACTTTGACCACGTTATAAGAGATTTTGTGTTATATCAAGCCAAGTTCTGTTAATGCTATGGACCCTTGGGCCAGGATGAGGGTTGGCTCCACCACCGAGGGATGGCCCCCAGTGGACCTCGTCACCAGAAGGCAGTACTGGTGAGGAAGACCCGACTGGAGCTTCACCTATACCAGCCCTCGTTCGCCTCAGGTTGAGCCCCTGGGTGCCAGGGCTGGCAGGACTTAGGTGCGGGTCTCCTCAGTGAAGCGGAGTCCAGGAGCAGACTGAGGCGGCGTCAGGAATCCGGGTCGAGGCTAGCGGAGTACAGGCTTGACCAGTTACAGTCTGGGGGTTGAGGCTGGCAGTGAGGGTGCATTACAGTGAACCAAGCCAGAGGTCAGGGGCAGGCAGCAGACGAGCATAGACGAGGAACAAGCAAAAGGTCAGGACGGGCAGCAGACACGCAGAATCAGGAAACCAAACCTGAAGTCATAATCAGGAGGACAAGCCAAGGAGAGGAACGCAGGAACCTGGAACAAGGAGGAACTCGGAATCAGGAACAAGCAGGAACTCAGGAACAGGAACAGCAGGAACTCAGGATCAGGAACAGCAACCACGCACCTCAAGGGAGCAGGACCTGTTGCCAAGGCGAAAATCAGAGGACTGAGCCGGGGTTTAAATACCCCGGAGTCATGACGTCATCTTCGGGGGCCGGGCACTTAAAGGGGCTGCGGCAGGAAACGCAAAGAGGAAGTCGGCGGCATCCAGGGCCGCGTGGGGGAAGCGCCGTCAGCCGGCTCGGGCCCGGAACATGCCACGCCGAGCGCAGAGAAACCCGCCAAGCATCAAGGCAGGTAGGGGGGACCGGCCGTGGGTTGCTGCGACTGGGATTCCCAAAAGGTTCTATTAGGTCTCCGGTGTAATCGATTTATGAAAGATGTATCAATAGACAGTAGTTAGGGCTGAAGACATGACAATTGATACTACTGCTCACAGGTTTCAAACTTGTGCTAATTCAACCCTTTTATATGGAACCATGTGTCTAATGTACTGTATATGTGCATATTTTTCTGTGTAAAAGCCTTAATAAAATTAAAAAATACCACATTAAGTTCTCATTCCGATCCCATTTTTTGGACACTCAATCAAATGAATGGATCAAATTTGTTTGAAATGATCTTCCTCATGTAAAATCATGCTGTCTTGGATCCTGTAAGCTGCTTGTTCTTTGTCAACCTTCACACATTTCTCCTTTTCAACTTTCAGATTTATAATTTATTCTCTGCACTTTCTCTTAACACTAAAAAATGTAATCTGTCATCCTTGCTTTACTGCCTTAAGCTATTTTCCCCCTCTTTTTGCACCTATTCTATGATGAATACCTTCCTAAGTAAATAATAGGGTGGAGAGGATGAACCGTATACACGCTGGTGACAAACCATGTGTCAATAGTATAGTGCTAGAGGTTCTGGGATCCTTGTAGAATTAATGAAATCAAAAGTCCAATAAAGATGTAGTCAAGCATTTCCAACTTTTATTCAGAAGTGTGGTATGTTTTGGTTCCCCTTTTTTGACACAGACCGTGTTTTGACACTAGGGCTGTGTCAGGAGGGACAGATGCCTAAAACTAGACTGCCAACAGATAAAAGGGAGGGTGTCAAGAAACAAGGATCCAAATTAAATCAACAACAAAAATAACACAGATGGCTACATAAAGTAAATTATATAAAGCGAAGTGTTAAAACAATAAAACTTAGCTGGGATATGAAACAATAATATAAAATGAACATAACATAACAGAGATAAGTGTAGCAAGAGGAAATTTAACAATAATATAACAAAACTAAATTAGTGGAGAAAGAAAGAAAAATGAAAACATGTTAAATAGTATAAAAAAATGTGAACCAAAAGGAAAAGGAAAAAAATATTTATATATCAAATAGTGACCAAAGAGGGAAAATAAGGGGGGTGGGGGGGGGGGGGGGGGGAGGGGAACAGACAAGGGAAAGAATGGGGAACAGGAACGGAAGGGAAAAAACACGATTCGACTGAAGTGTACATTTTGAGAAATACCTAGTTGCACAGTATCAGAAAAGGTTTTCCTTCAGAAACAGCTCCAAACACTATCAAAAGAAGGGGATCAGGTAAGTAGAACAGGAATATCTGAGGCTAAAGGCCACAAAACAGTGTGTATAATAGGAAGTACATACCGCGCGAAGGAAATGCAAGGACTGAAAAAATGTATTTCAGACGGCATGTGTAGCATCTCTGATCGTTGATTTTGGAAAACGACAAAAACAAAACAAGCCAAGCGAGAAAACGGATGGCAGAAATACATTTAAAGAAATTGAATAATCCTAAATTAACAATAAATAAATATAAATCTAGAAAGTGGAGGTACATACCAGACGCCAGGTAATGTAATGTATACTTTAATGTCTATTTTGTATTACCATTGATAGCAACAGGTGCCAGGACAAAGAAGTTTGTCAACAAACGGCACTGTGGCGTCGAAGGGCTTCATCCAGGGCAGACTACAGCAAATCAAAAAAAACAAAACATAAACCAAAAGCTAAATGAAGGCACATAAAAGGCACAGAAACATTGGGTGAAAGGACCAAGGGAAGGAGACAAAAATGGCATGACCTACTGTCAAAACAAGTCTAAGCTGTGTAAGCAAGAAGCAACCATGGTAAACAGGATGCAAAGGAAACAATGGGGAGAAACAAGATGCAGTAATACGGGGGAGTTATGAGAGGTAAAAAACCAACAGAGGAGCAAAGCTCAATGGTAAACAAAACCAGAAGCAGGCAGAATTGACCTGTATGAGTTGATATATGAAAAAAATGAAAAAATCTTGAAAGTGAAACAAAGAACCAATAAAAAGACAGACTATTGAATATCACAGTTTAAATCAAAAGGATGTACCATGTTTAAGTAAAAATCCCACCACTTTTCTCTTTTAATCAACCATTCACTAAATTGCCCCATTTGCAAAAATGGAGGTCTTCGATCTGGTGGTGGAAATCGTGCTAGTGCAGGACTAAGGGGGCTTCTTCACAGGAATTATGTATGAAGCTTATATGTTCGAAAATCTGGGTTTTTGAAGCCTGGATGGTTTTGCCAACATAAAACAGCGGGTAAGGACAAGAGACCACATATGCCTGTTGCGAGTGCAAGGGGTGCAGTCACTTGCTTGAGGGAGAATGTGCCCTTGGCCCACAGAATGACCTCAGAGAAGAGCCCCAAGGCACGTACCTTGGGAGGCGAGCATATCCGTGCACAGGTGGAACGAGGGGCGTAGCTTGGAACACTCAGGCCTATACTGAACCTGCACGCACCGGAAGAGACCCAACAACGCAATGCTGGTCTCACGAGTAGCTCTCTGGCCACTCGATAGCCCTTTCAGACCTGCTGCTTGGGAACGACGAGTGCGTCAGGTCAGGCGAAGGCTGAGGACGGGACATGACATGGAACTCAGACAAGGACTCCAGAAATTTGGAAGACTTGGATGAACACTGTTGGAACTTCGAAGACTCAGACGAGGACTCTTGGAACTTGGAAGACTCAAACGAGGTACAGAGGAATTTGGAAAGACTCAAATGAGAACTCTTGAAACTTGGAAGACTCAGATTCAGGATGGAACTCAGGACCAAGGGCAGTGAACCTCAGTGCGCACTCACAGCCCCCCATAGGCTGGTCATCATCACGCTGTCCCACTGCGCGCCCTTCACAACCTGCCACACGGGAAATGGGACAGGCTCAGAACTGAAAAAAGGATGGGATAGGAGCTAGGACATATATTGGAACAAGGCTTGGAACTCTTCTAGCTGTACCATCCATGAGACTGGAACTAGGAAACAGGTCTCTGAGGAGTGGAACCAGAGAAGGAGGACTTGGAACATGGAGATCTGCTGGCTCGGAGGTCAACGAGACCGGGACTAGTAAACCAGAGAATCGGAACAGGAATGACCTCTGAAGAACTGATCCAGTGACGAAGGACTTGGAGACAGGGCCTGTGCCAGGAAGTGCCCTACACAACACCCCATGGGCTGGTCAAGGACCACGACGATGACATGCCTGGAGGAAGGACGAGGAAGGATCTGGAATGCTGACAGAGGACCAAAGACAGGATCATCCAGGACTTGATAGAAGGTTCAGACGAGACGGAGAATCCGAAGACTTGGACGAGGAACTGACGAGAAACTAGGAACATGGAAGAGACTGTACAAGGAGCTCCAACGAGGAACAAGGAGACTAGGAACATGGAACAGGAACTTGGAAACTGAAACACACGAATCAGGAACACACAACGAAGAACATGGAACCATCTAGACAGGAGTAGACCATGCAGGACCTTGCAGGATGAAGAGACCATGGACAACCATAAGAATCCATTGCGAAGGCCCTGAGGAAGTGGAGAGCGGCTCCCAGCCGTGAAGAGGAAGTGTCAACTACCCGGCTGAGGAAACAGCCTCGGTGGCACTCGGGCCATGGTCAGGTGGCAGAGTCAGGCAGTGGCAGCAAAGGCAGCGGCTCCCCATGCCACAAAAAAGGCATAATGCCAGCAATGTCGGCTGGAGAGGTGAGAGGCTGCTCGCAGGAAGTCCCATGAGCGGCATTGCAACGTACCACACCGATAAAACTGCAGGTTGAGGCATGATATAGGAAGAAGGTCTGGCCAGTACTAGGATTGGTAAAACTATGTAACTGTTCTGAAAAGGGGTAGGCAGCACAAGAGCCGCAAGTGGGAGAGATGGAGACGTCCATGTGTGTAGTATATAAATCAGATGATACTAACACATCTCTCAGGTCATGGCCACAGGTAAATGCAAAGCAGGGGGATCCTGAAAAAGTGAATGTGGTGAAAGAACATGCCAAAACTGTTGTATAACCGAACAAACTTGGCTGATTCTAGAAGAAAAAGACAGGACACAGGTCAGTTAAGAAGATGTGGAGTCAAGAGAAGCTCTCAATTAGAATAGTATGTGCATGTCATAGTTTGTTTTAAGAGTTTGTAGGGATAGCTTTTCTGTACTGCCTCCTACTTAATATCCTTGAGATATTTATCAGCGTCTGTTTTCCTAACCCATGGATGTGCCAGGGGTTCAGGAACCGGATGCTTGTGAACCGAGCATCCGCTTCCTGCACCTGACTGCTGTGCTTTTTAAACTTTTTTTTTAAATTATTTTAAAGAGTTGTGTTATGGTTTTGATGAAGTTGTGAACCCCGGGCCGAGATGAGAGATGTCGCCGCCCACAGGGAGGAGCCCCGTGGGCCTCACCGTTGGTGGGCGTGGTCACAGCGACATAGGACACAGCTGTGAGAGAGACTTTATTAGGGAGAAAAGATAATGCATAACCCGAGGAGCAAGAAATGCAACAACCACAGTTCTTGAGCAGATAAAGTAGTCAAGGTGGTATTGTAGATAAGAAGATCCGGTAGTGGACCGCAGCGTGGGGTACACCACGAGATTCCTGCAAGCTGATGGAGATGCCTCTGAGTGCAGATCTGGTAGTGTCCCGCAGCGCGGGGTATGCCAAGGAAACTGTACTGTAGGTGTCAAGGAGGCAGAGGTCTGGGATGCAGGAACCAGGCTGTAGATATTGTGAAGATGGAGCAATATCCTGAAGTACAGGATGAGTAGAATAAAGATGCTGAAGAACGGTAGTGGCCCGAGGCACAGGGTACACTGTGGAGACTTCAGCAATGTTGAAAGAGATGAAAAAGGTACTCACATAAGGAAGTTCCAGCAGAGATACCCAAGGAGCGGGTCAGGAAAGTCCAAGGCAAAAAGGTCCTCAGAGGAACGGATAGCCAAGACGCGGAAGAGCCCCATGGAGCAGGTACTCAGAGCGTCGGAATGCCACGTGGAGAATCTGGAACAGAAGATCCAAGTGAGAGTGGATTTAACAACGAGAGAACTCCTTGCCAACTCGTCTTAGCAATGGGCCAGTCAGTTTAAGTACACTAGCGGGCTGACGTATTCAGGATGAGACGCCCCTGAGGTTCCCACAATGACGTATACAAAAGGAGGCCCTGCGCGTGTGCCTAGGTGATGGCGGAAGTAAGATGGCGGTCGGCAGCGCCCACGCCGTCCCAGGGATGACGGGGAGGTCGACGTTGGTTGGCGGAGGCCGCCATTCTCCCCATTGACAGTGCAGGGAAAAAAGAGGTGAGCATGAAAGGTTGCAGCCGTCTGCGACCAATGGGCGCAATAAGTTGTTCCTCCTACTTAATATTAGGGATGTGAATCGTTTTTTGACGATTTAAAATATCGTCCGATATATTTTAAATCATCAAAAATCGTTAGGGCCACGATACAATACCAATTCCCCCAATTTATCGTCAAAAAAATCGTAAATCGGGGGAAGGGGGTGGGCCGGAAAACCGGCACACTAAAACCCCCCAAACCCCCCCCCCGACCCTTTAAATTAAATCCCCCACCCTCCCGAACCCCCCCCCCCAAATGCCTTAAATTACCTGGGGGTCCAGCGGCGGTCCGGAACGGCCTCCTGCAATTGAATTGTGTTGTCTTCAGCCGGCGCCATTCTGCGCCGCCATTTTGCAAAATGGCGGCGCAAAATGGCGGCGGCCATAGACCAACACGGAACCCCGGCTGAACGACCTCCTGCAGTCGATCTCCGGCCGGCGCCATTTTCCGTACAGAAAACGATTCGCGGCAGGAGATCGCTCCCGGACCCCCGCTGGACCCCCAGGGACTTTTGGCCAGCTTGGGGGGGGCCTCCTGACCCCCACAAGACTTGCCAAAAGTCCAGCGGGGGTCCGGAACGACCTCCTGCAGTCGAATCGTGTTGGTCTATGGCCGCCGCCATTTTGCGCCGCCATTTTGCAAAATGGCGGCACAGAATGGCTCCGGCTGAAGACAACACGATTCAATTGCAGGAGACCGTTCCGGACCGCCGCTGGACCCCCCAAGTAATTTAAGGCATTTGGGGGGGGGGTTCGGGAGGGTGGGGGATTTAATTTAAAGGGTCGGGGGTGGGTTTTAGGGTGTTTTAGTGTGCCGGTTTTCCTGCCCTCCCCCTTCCCCCATTTAGCTACGGACCGCTGCTGGACCCCCAGGTAATTTAAGGCATTGGGGGGGGGGGTTCGGGGGGGTGGGGGATTTAATTTAAAGGGTCGGGGGTGGGTTTTAGGGTGTTTTAGTGTGCCGGTTTTCCTGCCCTCCCCCTTCCCCCGATTTAGCTACGGACCGCCGCTGGACCCCCAGGTAATTTAAGGCATTTGGGGAGGGGGGTTCGGGAGGGTGGGGGATTTAATTTAAAGTGTCGGGGGTGGGTTTTAGGGGGTTTTAGTGTGCCGGTTCACGATTTTAACGATTTTCACGATACTCTAAACACCCAAACGGCGACGATACGATTCCCTCCCCCTCCCAGCCGAAATCAATCATTAAGACGATCGAGGATACGATTCACATCTCTACTTAATATCCCAAGGAGTGCAGGAAGCGGACATTCAGTTCACAAGCGTCCAGTTCCTGAACCCCTGGCACATCCATGGGTTAGGAAAACAGACGCTGATAAATTCAGCGTCCATTTTCCAAACCTGATTGCCGGCACTGGAAGGAGCGAATAAATCAATATTAAAGTGTCGAGCACTTAATATTAATTTATTCACTCCTTCACTTATTGCCCATTGGTCCTTTTCACTGACATTTGTCAGTGAAAAGGACCAATCCCCTTTCAGGACAGCCTTCTGAAAGGGGATTGATCCTTTCATTGAAGAAAGATAGGGGGCTGCTACGAGAATGAGGGGTGAGTGGAGAGAGTGAGATGGTGCCTGGGGTAAGAGGGGGTTGCTAGAGTTCAGGGACAGAGAGAGGGATGCTGTGCCAGAGCTATCTCTGGTATGTAGGTTTGTAATGGGAGTGGAGGTAAGGGGGCCGAACAAGGCTGAAGGTTTGCCTAGGATGCCTTATACACTTATACCAAGAAGAAGAAGAAGAACATGCCATACTGGGTCAGACCAAGGGTCCATCAAGCCCAGCATCCTGTTTCCAACAGTGGCCAATCCAGGCCATAAGAACCTGGCAAGTACCCAAAAACTAAGTCTATTCCATGTTACCGTTGCTAGTAATAGCAGTGGCTATTTTCTCTCTTTCTTGGGTTGTAGCACCTAATATGGAACCTAACATTGTGTAATTATAGCATGACTCTGCAGGTACAGTATTACCTCCTCACTTATAGGTTCTCTATTTTATGGCTGTTTGTAAAGATTATTGCAGTTTCTTGTTTCCCCCTTAGGTGTCTAAAGCGAAAGGCTGTAAATCAATTTTTTCTAAATAAATGAAATTGACTGAGGGGTGCCCTTGTAGGGAGCCTAGTATCTTCCTGCTTTCAACTCAGTGCTTCCCATAATAGTCTTCTAAAGTTTCCTAATTTATTTCATAGATATTCTGTTCCGAAAGTCGGCCGAATGGGACCGCAGCCCGACTCCCCCACTTACCGGCTCGGCCGTCTCTGCCTCCTCGGACCCGGGAACCTCGCTTCCACCGGCGGTCGAGGACAGCGAGCTGCGCCGCGGCCTTCCTCCCGGGCCACCACACCGACGCCGCGTGCAGGATGGCATGCCAGCGGCTCCTGCTCTGGTCTTCCTCCTGACCCAGGCTTCTCAGGTGCGAGCATGCGCCACCTGACCGCGGGAGGGGCACAGACTCCTTCTCCCAAGCCTACAACTATTTACGGCAGGGCCTGCTTCTCAGGCCTTGCCTTGGCTACTTCTGGCTACAGTTCCTGTTTGGATCCTCCGTCGTCTGAATCCTGTCTTCTGTTTCTCCATGCCAAGAAACTTGCCTGCTCGACTATGAGATACGCTGCCTGATAAGACCCTTGCCTGCCTGACTACGATACGCAGCCCGCCAAGACCCTTGCCTGCCTGACTACGAGCTACACTGTCTACCTAGATCCTTGCCTGCGGACTCAAGTGTCACCACCAGCTTGAGACCTCATGTAATTCCAGCCGGCCCTGGTACCCAAGGGCTCAACCAGCGGGGAACGAGGGCTGGTAGTGGTGAAGGTCCTGCAGGGTCTCGGGTCTTACACAGCCTTGCCTGCTGTCGGAAGGGGCCTCTGGGGCTCCTCCCCATTGGTTCCCTACTCCGCCGGCCCAAGGATCCACTCCCGTAATAGCTAGCCAAAGCCATGAATCCGGCTGAGGCTCCTGCCTTGCAGGCAATTCCTCGGCTGGCCCAAAGAATCCAGAAACAGAAGGCCCTGGAATCGCTGGCAGCTTCTATGGAGCGTCTCAACGCCCGTTTCGATTCTGTGGCCGCCACCTTTGTTCAGGCTGCTCCTCCTTCCGGCTCGTTGGCCTCAGTGGCACCTCCCCGACCAGTAATTCCCTTACTGGCTCCATCTCGCTCTGCAGGGGACCCTCAGCAGTGTCGTGGGTTCCTTAACTAGTGCAATATGCACTTTTGCCTACAGGCTGCACTGTTCCCAGATGCATTGACCAAGACAATGTATATCCTGTCTTTGCTAGAAGGGAAGGCCCTGGCCTGGGCCTCACCTTTATGGGAACGTTCAGATCCACTGCTGCTGGACCTTTCGAGTTTCTTGGTACGTTTTCGAGCCGTCTTTGAAACCCCCGGGCAGCAGACGCAAGTCAGCACGGTACTCCTTCATCTCAGACAGGGTAGTCGTTCCCTGATGGACTACACCCTGGAGTTTCACACCCTATCTACTGAGCTCCATTGGGAGAAGCCATGTCTGCGAGCTATATACCTAGATGGTCTTTCTCCTAAGGTTAAAGATGAGCTCGCAGCCCGCAACCTTCCAGGAATGCTAGGCATGTTAATTGACCTGGCCGGGAGAATTGACCGCTGCCTCTAGGAGAGGTTCTTCAAGCTCGCAGGGTCTAAACGACACACTACTGGATCTCCTCAACCTCGTCCTGTCTCACTAAGCACCTCTCCACAGTCCTCCTCTGAGGCCTCTCCGGAGGAGCCCATGCAACTGAGCCGAGGCCCCTTGTCGCCGGAGGAACACCAAAGGCGGCACCGTTCGGGTCTATGCCATTATTGCGGGGGTTCTGGACACCTCCTGGCCCAATGTCCAGTGCGGCCGGTAAACTCCAGGGCCTAGGATTCTCTGGAGGGGTGAACCTAGGCCTTAATGCTCTTGTCCCTCCACTCAACTTGCCGGTGACTTTGACTTTCCAAGACTGCAGCCTTCCTACCCTGGCTTTGGTTGATTCAGGGACGGGTGGAAATTTTCTCATGCAAGAGATCGTAGACCAGTTATCGATTCCCACTCAGCCTTGTCCTGTTCCACTGGTTCTCTCATCTATCCACAGAGAGCCCTTGCCAGGTTGAATCACCCATACAACCGTTTCGCTGGAGTGCCTTGCTGAACCTGGGCATCGAGAGCACATCTCCTTCTACGTCATACAGAGGGCCATTCACCCGGTGGTCCTGGGTATCCCATGGTTGCAGCAGCATAATCCTCAGATTGATTTGACGTCTCTGGTGAGCTTTCTCCTGAATCCAGCCCCGAAGTACCAGCGGGGCTGCCTCCTCAATATGCTCAATTCACAGATGTATTTTCAAAGAAAGCAGCCAGCACTTTGCTGCCCCATCGGCAATCGACTGTGCTATGACCTTGATCCCGGGCTCCACACCTCCTCGTGGCAGAGTATACCTGCTCTCGGAACCGGAGACCCAAGCCATGACAGACTACATCCAGGAAAACCTCCAGAATGGGTTCATCCGTCGTATCAACTCACCTGCAGGTGCCGGCTTCTTTTTCGTGGGTAAAAAGGACGGGTCTCTCCGGCCCTGTATTGGCTATCGCGGCTTGAACGCGATTACTGTCAAGGACCGCTACCCCTTGCCACTAATAACAGAGCTTTTTGATCGCCTACAGGAGGGCCGGGTCTTCTTGAAATTAGATCTATGAGGTGCGTACAATCTCGTCCGAATTAAGGAGGATGACGAATGGAAGATGGTATAACACAAGAAATGTCCATTACGAATACCAAATCATGCCATTCGAGTTCTGTAATGCACCCGCCATCTTCCAGAACTTGATGAATGAAATCCTCCGTGACATCCTATACGTCTGCGTAGTTGTTTACTTGGACGACATTTTGATATATTCCAAGAACCTGAAAACCCATCGACAGCACGTATGTCAAGTCCTGAAGCTCTTGAGAGAGAATAGTCTCTATGTTAAATTAGAGAAATGTGTTTTTGAGAAGACCTCGCTGCCCTTCCTGGGCTATATAGTATCCAACCAGGGGTTCAAAATGGACCCAGCCAAGAGGAAAAGTATTCTGAATTGGCTGCGGCCGACAGGCCTACGCAGTCTTCAATGCTTCTTAGACTTCCCAACTACTACTGAAGGTTCATCATGAATTACTCCCACCTGGCGGCACCTCTGACCAGTTTAACCCGTAAAGGAGCTCTGATAAAAGACTGGCTTGCCAAGGTCAAGGAAGCCTTCCAGGCCTTAAAACGGGCCTTTCTGCATCACTCCTGCCTCTGTCATCTGGATCCCTGACTGCCCTTCATCCTGGAAGTGGATGCCTCCTTTGAAGGAGTCGGGACCATCTTAAGTCAACTCGATCCAGCTGAGACGTTACGCCCAAATGCCTTCTTCTCCCAGAAGTTCACTCCAGCTCAATGGAATTACACTGTAGGTGACCAAGAACTCTTGGCGGTTAAAATGGCCTTCGAAGAGTGGTGCCAGTGGCTCGAGGGAGCCCAGCATTGTATATCGGTCTATACCGACCATAAGAATCTAGAGCACCTGCATGAGGCGCAGCGTCTCAACCCTCGCCAGGCCCGTTGGGCTCTCTTCTTCAAGCGCTTCGATTTTGAACTGCGTTTTTGTCTGGCCTCCAAGAACTAGTGAGCAGATGCCCTTTCACTGTCCTTCTCCGCAGAAGAGGCACCTGAAATTGTGAGCCACATCATCGACCCTGCATGCGTGATCCTTGCAGCCACCCAGACGGTCCCCGCAGGGAAGCCTGTGGTGCCACATAGGCTTCGGAACTGAGTTTTGGCTTGGGGTCACGACTCTCCTTCTGCCAGACATCCCGGACGGGCGAGAACACTAGCATGTCTACTACACTACTACTGGTGGCCCAGTATACGTTTGGATGTTCACGCCTATGTGGCCTCTTGCCAACCTGCGCCCAACAAAAAACACCCATGGGCAAACCCTGGGGCCAGCTCCAGCCTCTGCCTCCACCTAGTGAACCCTGGACACACCTTTTGACAGACTTTCTGGTGGACCTACCTCCCTCCAAAGGGAACACTGTTATCTGGGTCACCATGGATCGATTTTCCAAGATGGTTCACTTTGTGGCTCTGCCCTCTCTTCCTTCAGCTCCGTGCCTAGCATAGCTTTTTACCCAGCACGTCTTTCGACTCCATGGCCTACCTCAGCACATTTCCTCAGACCGTGGCCCACAATTCACCGCCAAATACTGGCAAAATCTCTGTAAGAAATTCTGTGTCATCCTGGATCTTTCTTCAGCCTATCACCCACAAGCAAATGGCCAGGCGGAAAGGATGAATTGCCTCCCTTAAACAATTTTCTGCGAATGTATATCGATGCTCGCCAAGATGATTGGGTTGAACTACTTCCATGGGCCGAATTCTCGCACAATTCCCATCCCTGCACTGCCACGGGGGCTTCCCCAATCCAGATAGTCTATGGCAAGAAGCCGCTTTTCCCTATTCCACTACCGCTTCCTATACCTTCACCGGCTGCCCAGATGACAGCAGAGAACCTGAAGAGCCTGTGGTCACAGGTACGTAAGATGCTCCTCAGAGCCGGTAGTTCAGTCAAGAAATTTGCGGATCTCCATCGCCGTGCCAGACTGCAATATCGTCCTGGCCAAAAGGTTTGGCTCAGCACCCAGTTTATCCGGTTACGGGTACCTTCTATGCGACTTGCTCCTCACTACATTGGACCCTTTTCCATCCTTCGGCAACTGGACTTGGTGACCTATCAACTCCGCTTACCAGCCTCCTTGAAGATCCATAATGCTTTCCATACCTCTTTGCTGAAGGTTTTAGTCTTGTCATGGCCCTCCAGGAAGATACCCGAAGCTCCACCTATGTCCGCTGAAGAAGATACCACTTACCAGGTACACGAGGTCCTAGATGTCTGGAGACGGGGACGCAAGTGGGAGTACCTGCTTGCTTGGGAAGGCTTTGGTCCCGAAGAAAATTCATGGGAACCCTCTACTAACATCCTTGATAAAGACTTGATCAAGCAGTTCTACCGGGATCATCCCAAGAAACTCAAACCCCCGGGGAGGGGGCATAGAGGAGGGGGCACTGTTGCGAACGTTGGTCGAACGGGACTGCAGCCCAGACTCCCCCCACTTACCGGCTCAGCCGTCTCCTCCTCCTCAGGACCCGGGGAACCTCGCTTCTACCCGGCAGTTGTGGCCGGCAAGCCGGGCCGTCACGCCGGAGGCTTCCTGCTCTGGGCCCTTCCTGACCCCTGGCTTCTCAGGCGCGTGCACGCGCCACCTGACCCCTTTTCAGGGGTCACCACGGGAGGGGCCCGGACTCCTCCTCCCAGCCTGCAACTATTTAAGGCAGAGCCTGCTTCTCAGGCCTTGCCTTGGCTACTCCTGGCTCCAGTTCCTGTTTGGATCCTTCTCGTCTGATTCCTGTCTTCTGTTTCTCTGTGTCAAGACCCTTGCCTGCCTGACTACGAGCTACGCCATCTGCCTAGATCCTTGCCTGCGGACTGAAGTGTCACCACCAGCCTGAGACCCCACGTAAGTCCAGGTGGCCTTGGTACTCAAGGGCTCAACCTGCAGGGAACGAGGGCTGGTAGTGGTGAAGGTCCTTTGGGGTCTTGGGTCTCACACAGCCTTGCCTGCTGTTGGAAGGGTCCTCTGGGGCTCCTCCCCATTGGTTCCTACTCCGCAGCCAGCCAAGGATCTATTCCCATAATAGATTCATTGTGGCTCTTCTGAAAACTCAACCGGCTATGGGGGTCACCAAGACAGGTTTGTTTTAACTATTTCTGCAGCAGAAGCTGCTCTAATTATCATCAGACAGATTACGATCTCCCATCAACAACAACTCTCCCTTCTTTGCAATCTTATGGATGTCTTTGACTAAGTCTCTCTCCAGCAACTCTAGCTGCCTTGAAGGGAAAAATTTTGGAACCACTGTAATAATGCTGATCAGAAAATTGTTGCCAGGCAATTGGCTGCAAGTTTCAGTGTTCTCTATTTTAGAAAAGAAGCCTGGAGAAATAATGTAGTCTTGCTGTTAAAAAATGTGACTGGTTGCTCTTTGCATATCATTGTGTATTCCACATTGCACAGCAGAGTCCAGTTCTGATCTCCATTTTTATCTCCTTAGATAGTTCAGGGTGAGGAACTTTATGAAGGTGATTTGTCATTCTTGTGGTAGGATGCATGCAGAGTCGCTGACAGCATAGAAATCTTTGCTGAGAATTAGTGGATATTGTAACAAGTTATTTTAAAGGGGACAGCAGAGTGTACTCTTAGGCTAGTAGCCTAAGTGCAAGACATTGATGAGGGACCCTGGAGCTGATGTAACCCTTCGGGTGGGGGGGGGGGGTTGTTTTGTTTCCCTTAGGGCCATAAAAGTATTTGTTTAGTCAGTGCTACTCTTTCCATTCTTCCCCTTCTTTTTACAAACTCCCAGGGAGGTGAACTTTTTCTGTTAGGGGAAAAGAAATTCTTTGTGGGCCCAGGTGATGAAGTGTTTCTCATGATGTGTGTGTATCTCATAGCTGCAGTATTCTCCTCACGGACCAAACAAACCGGGTCTTCAAATAAAGTTTACTGATTATTTCTAAAATGTCAATCACTGTCCATAAAACTTTCCATAAATGAAATTGTACATCTGAACTATTTACATTGTCTCTCTGCTGGGGTGCTTGTGTCCATCTATCTAGTTCCTGGGAGGGAGATTGCCACTGTCTCCTCATCTGTATGCAAAAGCCCAGTAAGTTGGAGAATCCTACAGGGGAGCCCCACGCCATAAAAAAGTTCCTACCTGAGTCCAAAGTTCTGTCTTTTGCCCACAGCCTGTGTCTTGATCCCTTTAGGGTGGAGATCTAGTTGGGAGTCACCAGATCTTGATATTCAATCCCTTCTCTTCTTCCACTGTATGACTTCTCTGAGAGAAAAGTCTGATGTTTCTAGTCTTGAATAAAGTCCTACATCTCCTTCCTCCAAGTTGTGAAGTGGGGTGGAAAAAACCTCCACAGTAACAAAAAGGGGAAAAATCCAAATTGCTCAAAATCCAAAAATAGCCCACACGGGTAGTGCTGTTACTGCTCTTGTCTCCTTTAGGAAGTAGAGGGGTAGCTCACAGGTCTCCAGCCCCAGCTCTCTGAATTGGGTCTTATCCTTCTCCAAGCACAGAGTGTTCCCGAGAACGAGAAAAAAATTATCAAAAACCCTGACCAAACCCTTACATAAATCTCTCTCTCTCTCTTTTCAAAAATGAAGCAGACCCTATCAGACAGGGAGTGTACTGATGAGGAATCTCCTCAAATGTAGAAAAATACCAAATGGGGGTTAGTAGGCCCACATTCAACAGGGTGAAATGAAAATAGGGGTTAGATTTTAAAGAAGTACGCGGGTTCCTGGCACACGCACATGGATGTGCCAATTTTATAACATGCACATGTGCATGTGTGGGCGGCGCACGCGGGTAGGAGTGAATTTTTCAAATGTTGCAGCAATGCAACCTGGCCCTCCCCCAGTTCCCTCCCAGACCGCTCCAATTAAGGAGTGGATTGGGAGGGAACTCCCTATCCACCCTGCCTAACCTCTCCTTCCCTTTCCCCTCTCCTCCACCCCTACCCCTTACCTACCTATAAGAATTTTTTAAAATGTTTTACTTACTG
Source organism: Rhinatrema bivittatum (assembly GCF_901001135.1). Lineage (NCBI taxonomy): Eukaryota > Metazoa > Chordata > Amphibia > Gymnophiona > Rhinatrematidae > Rhinatrema > Rhinatrema bivittatum. Next base: position 383,988,959 of record NC_042615.1, read on the forward strand.
CTCCATTGGAGCAGAAGCAACTTGCGCGCCGCTGGCTGGCTGCTGGTGCACACTTCCCTGGAACAGCAGCTAATGGCCACTGTCCCAGCCACTCTCTGTCCCACACCACCTTGCCCCTCCCCCCCCAGCCCACCCCTTTTTCAGGGCCTGGCACTTGTGTGCACATCAGCAGTTATGCGCTTGGCCGGGCCCTTTTGAAAATGGGTGTGGTGCGCGCAGGGCCCAGCCACCCATGCAAATGCTGGTATTTGCGCGCATGGTCCTTTTAAAATCCAGCCTATAGCTCCTTACTCTTTAAAAGTCAACTCAAACTGACCATACTCTACCTTTAGCTCCACCTTATGTCCTTGAGATAGCCAATTACAGTCAGCAAATTGGAGAGACTGAAAAAGAATGGAAAATCCCACTTTGATGTTACTAGTCCTGATGGTAGGGGACCTAGCGCCATCTAGTAGCTGACCGAAGGGTCGGCCACACGATATAACTGCCACACATGCTTGGTGGAGAAAGAACTATTACGGTTTAAGTGATGGATAGTTGATGAGAGCGCACCAGTCTGAATTGAAGCATGAGGACAAAGGACCTGTCCTGTAACACTGCCCTACAGTCAGAATTTCATTAGTCAAAAATCAGAAGAGCAAGCACTTCTAGAACAGGAAGGCCTGAAAGATATAAAGCTAGAAGAAATATATTAACTTTAACTAATATGAGGTCCAAATTCAAAACCCATTTAGACAGATAACTTAGTTATGTCTAAATGACTTACCCAGCTATATTCAGCCTTTATCCAGCTAAATTCTAGATGGCTAAGAAATGAGGAGGTGGGGGCAGTTGAGGGGCATATAAATGGGAGGAGTTGAGTTAGCTGGCTAAGTCTGGTTGAGTCAAAGAGCTGTTCCTAAAGTTAGGGAAGGAGAAAAGAGAGGGCGAGAGAGGCATTACCTGGGAACTTTTGAATTCCAGTCACCCTGAGATTGTCATGGATTAGTGGTGGTGGGGGGGAACAGGGGGAGGGCAACTGCACAGTGGGACCGGATGCTCACAAATTTGCTCTCATAAAACTCTTACATGTTCACACTTACTTCACTGCTCATTCTCTCACATGTCCATTTACATCTTTACTTCTGGCCATTCTCCCACCAACACACACACACTCATGTCTCTCCCTCTTCCATACATACATGCCCACTCACTTTCACACCCATGCTCACTTGCTCTCAGCTCTCTCCTACATACACTCTCAGACTTCTTCTTCTTACACAAATACACACTCACTCTCACAGACATGCTCATTCATTCTCTCTCCCCCACTTTCAAAACACACTAGCAACAGCAGACTCTAACTTGGACTCCTGGAGCAGCAGCAGCAGCCTCTTCCTTCGCCTGTGCTACGGAAGTGGACGCTGCCTGTTTCTTACTCCTCGTTTGATGCATGGGCAGGAAATTGCAATGTCGATTGGCCAAGGCAAACAGGATGGGGTGGGCAAGTGGCTGGATACAGGAAACAGGCTGTGCAGGAGCAGCTGGTGTCACGAAGAAGAAGCGAAGTTAAGAGTTAAAAAGGTCCGGAGATGGTAGAAATCACCGTCGAGTGCCTCCTTTTTCAGCCGCGCAAGACCAATGACGTTCATTTCTTCTTTCCGTGTCCAAGCAGGTTGGTTTTGCTGCAGCACCCAGAGATTTCCAGTATTGGCCTGGAGACCTGGTAATTCTTTTAGAATTTCGGAGTCTCCGGGCCAAATCCGGAGAGTTCCCAGGTATGGAGAGAGAGAGAGAGAGAGCGAGAGGAAAATCAGACTAAGATGAGATTTCTACAATGTTCTCTCGCCCTAGCTTGATAGTGTACCGTGGTAGAGAGTCCATCATGCTAGGGCGAGAGAACATTGTAGAAATCTCATCTTTGTGTGACTTTCCTCACGCCAAATGACGTCAGATCTTCACTAAGGTCTACTGTGCTGTTCGTGAGTCTCACTCTGCATGTAAAACTGGCCCCCAAAACCTTACACCACCACTAAAACCTCACCTTGAGTTACTAGCTGGCCCTCCTATAGCAGTATAAATAGTTGACTACTATGTGTGCCACCCCAGAGGCGCTCTCTTCCTCTCTCTATGCCCAAAAATGCCTGAAACGGAATCGCAAATTGCGTTAAGGCTGTTTCGAGCATATCGTACAGCTTAATGCCAGGAAAAAAGGTGTAGTTATTTCCGGCATTAAAAGCATGTGATAGCGTAATGCACACTATTGCATGGTGCGATAATGCCCCTCATTTTCATGAATCCTGTTCAAACTCCCCAATCCCACCCCCCTTTGAATACATTTGACAAATTTGCATTCGTGCCACACACTGAGATAACTATCCCGTATGTTATGGTGTTATCGCGAGTGTTAACACCATAACGCACTTTGATGAATGACCCTGAAAGATAGCCGGCTATTTTGAATAGTTTGGCTGCACTGTTAAATGTGCCTTTAAAGTTAGCCAGATAAGTTTATCCGGCTAATTTTGCTATCTGCACTGTGTCTGAATATAGACCTCTATGTATATAAATACTGTTTGATAAGTTTCCTTGGAAATATGGTCTATTGCCAAAAATGTTACTTCAGAGCTTTTTTGAAGCATTTAACTACAGTAGAACCACTTACTTCAGGATACACTGTCTACTCTCCTAAGGTCTATGAACAGTAATGAAACTGATTAGGAATAGCAGCAACCTGTTCCTACACGTTATTTGCATGACAAAGTGCCTGAACAGATTTGTTGCCTTGTGCTACTCTAGGTCTCCCGAATCCTACATTGTAAATGTTCTTTGGCTTTATTTATTTATTTTGAGGCTTTTATATACTGAAGTATAGCGAGATGCCTTCACTCCAGTTTACAAGATAACAGCTTAATACAATTTTATAACACTGGCACAACTTAATATACTGGTAACTGAGAAAGGGATATAGGAGAGAGGGAGCAACGAATACAAACTTGAAGGGAACATTTTACAACAAACATTAAAATCATAAAGACGGGGGGGCGTAGGGCAGAGCTCCTAGATAGGTGAGGGTTTGCAGGAGGAATAGATGAGGCGAGGAGGAAGATAAGGGGAGGGACAGGGGTGGAGGAGGATCGGAGAAGAGAGGGGTGGAGAGGCAGGGTGGAGGGGGGAAGGGGGAGGACATTCGAGGGGGTTCGAGCGTGATGTGCGTAGGAGAGGAGTGAGGAAGGAAGTTGTGGACGACTTAACCAACGCCATCACAGAAAGTTAGATTGAAATACCAGGTTTTGAGTTCCTTTTTAAATGATTTGATGTCACTGAGTGAACTTAGGTAGTGAGGAAGGGTGTTCCATAATTTGGGTCCTGCGATAGAGAAGGCTCTGTTCCATGTGGTGGTCAGTTTGGCAATGCTGGGGGAAGGTATGTCTAGATTCAGTTTGCTTGCTGTTCTGGTCGATCGTTGCGCTTTGTGAAGGTGAATCATGTCATTGAGGGCAGGGTTGGCTTCTTTGAATATTGTGTTATGGACAATTGTCAGAGTTTTGAATTCAATTTTTTGTGCTACTGGTAGCCAGTGGAGACTTTTCAGAATGGGGGTGATATGATCTGATTTCTTCTTGCCAGTGAGGATTCTGGCGGCGGCATTTTGCAACATTTGGAGTGGCTTTATGGTGGATTTTGGGAGGCCAATCATGAGGGAGTTGCAGTAGTCGAGGCTGTTAAAGATGAGGGATTGGAGCACAGTTCGGAATTCTTGATGGTGTATGAGTGGTTTTAGGTGTTTCAGAATGTGGAGTTTCTGAAATCCTTCTTTCGTTTTCGCTGCGATGTTCTTTTTTAAGTTGAGTTCATTGTCGATCCAGATTCCGAGGTCTTTTGTAGTGTTTTTCAGTTGGATGCAGGTGTTGTCGATTTGTAGGAAGTGTGAGGAGGTTGTCAACCCTGGGTTGAGTTTACCTATGAGGATGCATTCAGTTTTATTCATATTAAGACATAGTTTTAGCTGGTTTAGTTTGTCTCTGATGGCGATTAAGTGGTTGGCTGTGGAGTTCAGAGTCTCTTCAATGGTGTTGGATACGGGGATGAGTAGTTGAATGTCATCTGCATACATAAAATATGTTAAGCCAAGACTCGAGATGAAGTGGCAGAATGGGAGTAGGTATATATTAAAGAGGGTTGCAGATAGGGCGGAGCCTTGTGGTACCCCCGGTATCAAGAGGGAGGGGGGCTGGATGAATTGTTGTTAGCGGTGACCTTGAAGAATCTATCTTTTAGGAAGGAGGGTGAACCAGCTTAGTGTTTTGCCAGCCATACCAATGTGCGCAAGACTTGAAATCAGGCTTTCTTGGTCAACCGTGTCGAACGCCGCGGAGAGATCGAGTAGGATTAGTAGGTGATTTTGTTTGTCGTCGAGGCCTCTGATTAATTTATTAGATAGGTGATTAGTAGAGTTTCGGTGCTTCTGTTTTTTCTGAATCCATGTTGTGATGTATGAAGGATATTGTTGTCTTCTAGATGTTCGTTAAGCTGAATTAAAGCTGCTTTCTCAGTCAACTTGGTGAGTAGTGGAGGTTTGAGATGAGGCGGGTAGTTATTCAGATCTGCAGGGTCAAGGTTCTTCTTTTTAAGATTGGAGAGATAGTTGCTGTTTTTAGTTGGGGTGGGAGTATCCCTTCTTCGAGCGATTTGTTTATGATAGCAGCAATGGTCGGGTGCAATGACGTGTGCCATTTCTTTCAGGTATCGGGTTGGAATTGTGTCTAGCTGGTGCGCTGGGTTGATTTTTGTTAGTATGTTTTCGGCGTCTTTGTTGGAGATTGGAACGAAGTTCATCCATGGTGTTATGGTGGGTTTTGCGTTATGGTTCTCCATGTGTGAGTGGGAGTTGAAGGAATTGGTAATCTTGCTTATTTTGTTCTTGAAGGACAGGGCGAGGTCTTGGCTTAGGTTATTTGTATTTGTTGTGATAGTGCTGTTGTGGTTGTTTTCTTCGATCAGATTTCTTACGATGTTGAATAGAGCGTTAGAACTGTTTGAGGAATTCTTTATCTTTAGGCTGTAGTAGTCTCGTTTGGTGTTCATGATTGCCTTTTTATATGAAGCGAGTAGTGCACGGTAACGTTGAGTGGCTGCTGGGCATTTGGATTTTCTCAGGTTGCCTTTCATTGAGCTGAGATGTGAGTTGAACCAGGGGTTGTTTTTATTGCCGATTTTTTAAAACTTTTTGGTTTTCATGGGGTTTATGTTGTTGGCGGTTAGCTCAGTGAGGAGGAGCCAGGAATGAATGGCATTGTTTGTGTTAGAGAGGTCTAGGTTGGCGAGTTGTTTAGAGAACTCTTGTTGTAGTTGGTCGAGTTGGAAGGGGGGTCGGTATTTGAATGATGGTCGGTCGGTGGCATCCTTTAAGATGTTGATCTGTATTTTTGTCTTGCATTGTAAAATGAAATGATCCGACCAGGGGACTGGATTGTATGATATTTGCGGGTCAATGAAGTGGTGGTTGGTGAAGATCAGGTCAAGAGTGTGACCAGCTTTATGTGTGGGGAGGTTCACTAGTTGGTGCAGGTTGAAGCTGGAGAGCATGTCGAGTAGGGTTTGGCAGCTTTGAGATCGTGGGGTGGAGTCCGTGTGGAGGTTGAAGTCCCCTAGTAAGATGGTAGGTTTTTTTGTGTTGATGTTCGAGATTAAGTATTCTAAGAGTGGGGATAATTCGCTATCAAGGAGCTTGGGGGGGGCAGTAGACTAGGCATATTTGAAGTGTTTCCGAGTCGAAGAGGGCAACTTCGAACTTCTTCGGCAGGTTGTGTGGTATCAGTTTCATGTTGAATTTCTTTTTTATGGTAAGGAGAAGGCCTCCTCCTCTGCGAGCCTTGCGAGGGATGGAGAATAATAGTCGTAGTCGGGGTGGGATATTTGGTTAGATATAACATGATCTGTGTTTTTTGAGGCCACGTTTCAGTTATGGCGATGAAGTCGGGATTTTTATCCTGGATGAGGTCGGCTAGTAGCATAAATTTTTTGGATAGGAATTGAGCGTTAATAAGGAGGAAGGTGAGGAAGATGAAGTTTTTTGCGTGTTTCTTGAAGGGGATGTTGATCAGGTGCCTGTATCCAAGCTGGCGAAATGTTTTTTGAGGGGAAGTCATGTTTGGGATGAATTGAGGTTGTGAGGCCATTATGTCTTCTGGTTGGATTGTCGTAGGAGAGGAAGTGTTGGAAATCGAAAGAGGTGTCTTGATGGTTCGCAGATGGGTGGGTGATGTGAGCTTCGGAGTTCGGGTCCATTGTCGAGCTGTCTCTGGAGTTTAGAGGGGTCGGGGCGCGTCTAAGTTGAGGGATAGGTATAAGTTAGGGTTAGAGCAGTCTGAGTGCCGGTTAGGAGGTGATATGAGCGAGTGGTGACGAAGTATGGCTGGAGGTCAGTTGAGTATTAGGAATCAGGCTGGGTGGAGTCTGGGTGATGTCTGGGAGCGGGGGTTGTTGTGCCGGGGTGACGTTGATGGCATATAAGTCGAGCTCTAGGTGGGGTTGGATCGCTCAGGCAGTGAAGGCATGGAGAGAGCCAGTGTGAGTGGTGGAGGAGGGAGGTCTGGCTAGGCATTGAAGAGGTGATGGTAGAAGGTAGAAGGTGGCTTGGAGGCGGATGATATTGCTGCAAGCGAAGGTGGGCCTCTGTATAGGAGCTCGAAAGCCAGAGGGAGAGAGGAGAAGGTATATTAGGATCTATTGGCAGCACTAGGGGGCTGCACTAAGGGGCGCACAAAGGGGCAGGCCCCTTTGTTGCGCGCCTTTGGCGCGCGACGCCCGGGGAGCAAGCAGGGATTTAAATCCCTTCGGCGTTGCGTTCGTGATGACGTTGTACAGGCGACATGGTTTTTCGGTGGGGTCGCATGCAGCGGAGTCGGCGTGAAGGCGGCTGCTGTGAGTCAGACGGCCCTCGTGGCTGGCGGTAGGCCGTCGGCGGTAGGGCGAGGGACAATGGGCCTTACCCCGATGGGTCCTGGCGCCGGCTGCGCGGCCCTCCTCCCAGCTCCTCCGGTTGGTGTGGTCTTTACTATACCTCTGGAAAGATAATTGATTTATTTACTTATTTCAGCATTTATATATAGCTTTGCACAAGGCCGCTGGATAACAAATTGTACACAAGTACATATTTAAGCATTATACAACTATCAAAATGAAAATAAGAGACTTCAATGAGATTTGCCCTATTGCCATTAGCTTCATTCAATCCAATCATTCATTCAGTCAATCATTGCCAAAATGCCACTGCATTCATTCATGGGCATGAAGCTAAATACAGTAGATGAGACACATCAACAAATGAAAAGCACAAAGCACTTCTAACAAAACTATTAAAAAAAATATAAAGTTTAGAAGGTAGAAATTAGCACAGTTCTAAAATATTTGCTAAATTTCCTCAGCTCAACATTTAAAGGTCCATATTGAGTAGGCTGGTGAGCAGCAAAGTTATCTGGGTATAGTTACCTGGACAACTTTAGCCGAATATTCAGCAGGACAAGTCTCCCACTGAATATATCTGTCTAAAATTATCCAGATAACTTTAGACCTAAACAACTATATTCAAATATATTCATAAAAAAATCATCGTTAAGCAGGCCCACTCTGCTACCCCTGAAAATACATTCTAAAAAATGTTGGCACCTAGTGCCAGATCTACCCTCCAATCCTCAAAATAATGAAACCACTATTGGCACTGTAGTGGCCGCCTCCCTGCCAGATATGAAAATTAAAGAACTGGCTCCAATGTCCCTCCTGCCCCACTCAGAACCCCCCAAATCCTCAAGGTTGGGGGATTCTGAGTGGGGCAGTGATTTGCATGGAAGTGATTTGCATTCACACTGCCTCAGTTGTATACAAATTGTTTCTATGCATATTCATTAGGGATATCCTGAAAACCTGACTGGTTTGCAGCCCTCGAAGACCAGAATTGCCCATCCGTGAGATAGATCCTTGGTGGGTGACCTCTGACTTTTCCACTTTTAAAGTCAGTGAGCAATTTGGAAGGGGAAGAGGGGGCAAAATTGGCAGTCTTTACATAAGAAATGCATGAAGTTTGTGTGTATGCTCCCCCCCCCCCCCCTAAGTTTGAAATGGATGGACCTAGTTTTCCAGTGTGTGTGCAAGGTTAATCATTGGCAGTAGGGGAAATCTGACTTTTCAAAATTGGTGAGAGATTCTTGGGGAGATGGGCAAAGTTGTCACCTTATTTGAAAAAAGTGCTGGAGAGGTGGAACACAGGCTATCTAGAATGTCACACTTTCTACTTGTTTTCTCTTTGCCAGTTAAAAAACTAAAAGAACCAGTGGCGTTTAACCAAATGGTCAAGTTCAGGCTAACAGATCTTCTACCTCTAATCTCGATAATGTCCCTGCAAGCAGTGAAATGGCAGTTGGACTGTTCCACTATAAGTGATGGGGACATTTTTTTTAAAGTTCCAGAAATAAATAAAAGAAAGCAATTAAAACATAAGTCATTGGTGATTTATAATAATAAATAATGCGAGAGAATTTTCTCACTGGGTGTTACTGTTTGTCTCGCCTTTTTCATACCCTGGTCCCATTGCCAAACGTCAACAATGACCCTTCATACAGTTAAAAAAACAAAAACAAAAAAGCCATTGCCACAACATAACTTGGAAAGCCGGGAAGGGGTTTCAGCCAATGAAACTCCTCGATTAGCTGGCACTCCCCTATCTCTAAAACTGGTAGTTTCCGCGTGCCGTGGAACGGCAGTTGGAGAGTTCCACTTGTGGGGATTGGCCTTTGAGTTTTTTTTGAGAACTAAAACCCCAAAATGAAATTTATCACAATGCATTCATAAATATCGAATTCAAAGGAGCTTTACAAGCAGACTAATAGGCGTTACTACCAGTGTGTCTTTACTGTTTCAGACCGTCACCGAGCACAGATTTCCGTTCTCCAAAGTGCCCTCACGCTCAAAGATACGTGGCGAGAGCCCGGAAGAGTAAGACACACGAGACAGCAGCAGATGGCCATTAACTCACTACAAAGCCTCATATTTCTGACTGCTTTACAACATGGATCTTCCATTTCTATTTTTTTCTTAAATGCCGTCCAGCAAAGTAACAAAATTACAAGTAAAGACGGTACAGCCATTTTTGGGGGGGGGGGGGGGGGGTTATTACTCTTAAGTTATAAGGCACTATCTTGTCATCTATGATAGACATAAGCGGCAGGCGAATGGGCGACTGTCTGGCAATTGGGATACCATCCCTAATTTTGTATTAAAAAAAATAACCCGTTTAAATTACTATCATCTTGTTCTGCGAAATAAAATATAGCGATGTAATAAACACTTGGTAACTTGTTCCATTTCTCTCGATGCATGCGTGTGCGTTAATACAACTAATGAGGAGAGTCAGCGCAGCGCTGGAAGCCGGCAGCGTGTCAGGGAAGGGCTTTCGCCGCCGCCGCCGCCCCCCCCCCCCCCCCCCGGCTCGAGGTGGGGAGGTTATGCCGAGCGCTGCGCTGCCTCTCTTTCGCTCTCACTGTGCCCAGGGCGGCCCCTGCGCTTCCTCTTCCTGCGACGGCAGCTCGGGGCACTGCGTGCGCGCCTCTGACACGACGGAGGGAGGCGGGGAGACGGCAGGGGGCAGGGCCCTGCTGGTGAAGCGCACGGAGCGGCGGCGCCCGGGCCTGACGGAGGCAGCAGCAGCAGGAGAGAGACGCGGGCTCGGAGCGTCCCAGGAACCCTCCCTCCGCATTGCAGGCGCGGGTTTTCTCTCTCGGTGTCACGGAAGAGGAGGAGGAGGAGCCGCCGTCTCCTGGATGAGCAGTGGTGGGGCCGGCGTTGAGCCTGAGCCGCCGCCGCCCGCGCTGCCCCCGGGGGAGGGGAGGAGCGGCCTCTTCACGGAGCTTTGGGGAGGAGGAGAGAAGCCGCCACCGCCGCCAGGGGCCGAGTGCCAGCGCCTGACCGACTAGGATGTCCCGACATGAAGGTGAGAGAAATGGGGGCCCGACACCCTCCCCCTATCCCCGGTGGCTCTCGCCTTGCACATTTAAGGGGGGGGGAGTGAGCGTTATTTCCCGCCGTCGCCTGTGGCGCTTCCTCCTCCTCCTCCGCCCGGTTGTGTATGTGGGGGAGAGCGCGGCCGGGCCTGTGCTGGCCAGTCCGGAGTGGAAGCGTGGCCTGGGGCGCGGTGTCGGCGGCCGTCCCGGTCTTGCAGTGTCATGGGGAGGAGGAGGAGGAAAGGCCTTCTTAGGAGCGGGGAAATCCTCCTTCTCCGACTCAGAGCAGCGCTGTCCGGCTCGGGCTTCCTCCGTTTGCCGGCGGGGCTCGTTATTGGCGGCCTGCGGCCTAGCGTTTGCTGTCATAGCCTCGGTGCCTGAGTCACTGCCGCTCTCTCTACCGGCACTGGGCTCGGTACTTCCAGTGCTCCTCCCGCGGCCATTATCCGTGTCACTGTCAGTGCGGGAGGTGCGGGCCCTCGGGCCTGCTGTATATTCCGTCTCCTTGGCCTGTATTATCCCCCTGGAGCGGCTTTGGATGGGTGAGTGGCCGCCTCTTGTCTGGCCTGGTTGCCGCTTTCCTATCGTCACCTTGTGGGGGGGAGGGGGAAGAGGCCCAGTCCGGGGCCCCGTCTTACTCTTTGTACTTCCCGGTGGTAGTCTGCGCTCGCCAGTGAAGCAAAATGACTTTCGGTTGTGTATTTTAAGAACGTTTTTCGAGTTATAAAACTGAAGGCGGCCACACTAAAAGTTCAGAAGTACATTTCTCAAAAATAAATTTTGGGCCAAGTTTCATTCTTTGGTAAACAGCATAACGTATTGGTTACGACTGCTTAACTTTGTTAGGATATTGGTCCTTTTGACACTCGTACTTCCCAGTTTTCCACGGTAGCTTACTGGATGCATTTAGCTTTCTGTCTTGTCATTCATGTTCAAGATTTGTTAGACTTGCCTGGATATTTGATGCAAATAATGTTTCATTTTGAATCGGCATTGCACCCTAGAAGACCTATTGGAAAAAGTTGTTAAATTAACTTTCTTCAGCTATAGAAGTAATTCAGCTTTTCCTGCGAATATTCTTTTCCATTTTCTCCTGATGAATGTTGTTGGTGTCTCTCTGATTTCCTTATGCATCTGCAGTATGTTTAGACTTCTCTCCTTATCTTTGCTGACGTTCCACAGTAGGAGAGGAGTGGCTACAAACTGGAAACATTTAAGAAGTGTGAGAGTGGTCGAGTTGCATAAAAAATCAGTATGGGCTTGCTTCACTAAGATTTTTCCCCCCCATAGGGTAAGAATGGAAGAAAAGCCTTAGTGAATCAGGCCCTGTGGGTCTTAGTTAAATCTGATATGAACTGACTGAGCAAGAGTCATTGCTGCTGTGTTTCACAGCTATCATAATCAAATAAGATATGAAAATATACGTGATTTAGTATTTAACTGTTTTAATTTTATAGGTCGGTAACATGGAGGGCGGATGCAGTATTTAGTATGGGGCAAATATTTTATAGTGGGTAGGGTGAGGATGCTGAAAATGTCTGAGCCTTATAATATGCCTACAATACCTGATTATCTGCTTTTAAGTGCCAAAAAGCAGAATGTAAATCAAATAAATATGCTAGTGGTCCTGCTGCACTCTGTAGTTTCATTATCTATGAAATCTATTTCATTATTTATTTATTTATTTTTAGATTTTTATATACCGGTGTTCCTGTATAAAAATACAGATCACATCGGTTTACATTGAAACATAAAAGATGCGCCGAGAGGCGGTACATATAACAAGGTTATAGAACTTGGAAAACAGGTAAACTAATTAACAAAGAGAAAATTGTAAAGTCTCTTTGAGTATCCAAATCATAAAATAAGGTGAAACTGAATAAGTTAAATGTGATCTGCAGAAGGGATTTGAATCAATGTCAAGTAATATAAAAGAACATAAATATTGCGATGTTGAGAAAATCTTAATAGCTGGAGGTGAAGGAAAGGAAAAAAAAAAATGATGATGATGATCATAGTTCTGGAAAAGCTTGGTTAAAGAGCCAGGTTTTAATTTTCTTTTTGAAGGAAGCGTAGCAGATCTCAAGACGGATGTCTGGCGGGAGCATGTTCCATTGGACGGGTCCTGCTAAAGAAATGGCGCGTTTCTGATGTAAGGATATTGTTGAAGGTACATAGAGAGTGCCTTTATAAGCTCCTCTGATAGGGTCTGGTGAAGAGTGAAAACGTAGTTGGGTGCTTAAGTGGAGTGGGGATATGTTGTAAATGATTTATGAATTGCTGTGTATACTTTAAGAGAATCCTTTGCTTAATAGGCAGCCAGTGGGAGGAGTTTTAGTATGGGGGTTATGTGGTCTCTTTTATTCGTATTGGTAAGGATTCTGGCTGCAGAATTATTTGAAATCATTTGGAGGGGTTTGATAGATGAAAGTTGGAAGGCCAAAAAGGAGCGAGTTGCAATAGTCTATTTTTGTTAGTATAAATGGCTTGTAGAACCATCCGAAAATCATTGAAGTGGAGAAGTGGGTTTCAACTTTCTCAGGACAAGAAGTTTGTAGAAACAGTCCTTTAGTGGTGGGTACTTATAAATTTTTTGAGATTAAGCTGATTATCTATCATGACGCCTAAATCCTCGTACATATGGTGAGTGATTGATTATAGGAGTGGTAGAAATGAGTGGGACAAGCTGGGTATATTCGATTATTATTAACGTCATGATTGATAATTAAGATCTCGGTTTTGTTGTTAAGAATGAGGCTGAGGCTGGAGAGAAGATGATTGATTTGTTGCAAGCAATTATTCCAGTGAATCAAAGTTTTGTGTAGGGATTCGTGAGATTGGGATTGAGAATTTGGATGTCATCCGCGTAAATGTAGTGTGTTAAATTAAGATTATTAAGAAGTCGACAGAGAGGGAGAGGTAAATGTTGAAAAGGGTTGGAGAGAGGGAGGAACCTTGAGGGACTCCTTGATTTGCTGGGACCGGGTGTGATTCTTTGTTGTTTATCTTTACCTTGAATTGTCTATTAGCCAGGAAAGGACTTGAACCAGCTGAGTACTGTTCCCTTATTGCCTATGTCTGTCAGACCTTGTAATAAAGATGAATGGTTACAGTGTCAAAGGCCGCAGAGAGATCTAAAAGAATAAGGAGATGAGGTGGTTTTTTATCCATATTAGTTAGAATATTGTCGGTAAGAGAGATAGAAGGGATTCAGTGCTTAACGATTTACGAAAGCCGTACTGGGATGGTGCAAGAATGTAGTTTTCTTCCAGGTACTCGGATAGTTGTTATTGACTATCTTTTCCATAATTTTGGCGATTTCATTATTTGAAATTGGTTAATAATCAGTTTAGAAAAATGTGTTAGTATTTTAAATCATGTTAAAATTATTCATATTTTGATGCTGTTTTTTATAGCAACTATTTTTAGTTTATTTTCTTGACCTTTTAAAGAGGACGGGAAGATATTTCTATTATAAACATCCTTCTTTTTTGAATCTTTGGAGAGTAATCTGGTGTAAAATATTAATGGCTTGTTTTTATTCTGCTCGCTTCTCTCCTGAGTAGTCTGTGTTCTCCCTTGTTCTGCTTTGTATTCCGTGTGATGTTGGTTTATGTACAGTGGTGTCATTGGGTTTCATTTTTTTACTTAGAGCAGAGTTCAGATGAATTAAGTGGGCAGTAAACATGAAACTAGTAGTTTCCTCTCACTTTTAGGCTCAATTGGACCTTGGCTCCAAATATACTATGCATGGCGCAGTGGTTTCATTCGCAAATACTTGGGGTTTTTCTCTTATTGTCCCTCCTAGCTTATTTAGTCTGTCTACTGTAGTGACAGTCTTCTTCTGGGGACAGTGACCTTTCAGAAATGTGCATATATTCGGCCTAAGAACAGTCACTAGATGTTGGCATTGCACAATGAATGGGGGCATCCCTCCCCTGCCCAGGGCTGTGAACATTCTCCGTAGCATCCCCCCAACCCTTGCTGCGCAGGATTGTCCTAGTCTGTTCTTGGATTCTCATTCAACGTTCTCTAATATAGAAAAGAAGCTTGATGAAACATCTGCAGATTAAACAGTTTTGCTTAAAAAAAAAATTGCCTGGTAGCTTAGTGCATATCATTCTGTATTCCACACAAAGCAGTTCCAGTTCTGACATTTTTTTTTCCTTTTTAGGTAGGCCAGGGTGAGGAACATTATGAAAGTGATTTGCCATTCTTGTGGTAGGAAGGATGCATGCATAATTGCTGAGAACATATAATACCTTTCTTTCCCTCAGAAACCCCATTGTCTTTCTCAGCCCTCTTTTTGCCTCCCTCTCCATTTTGGCATGTTAGGAAAAATTGACTGACACCTAATGGAAGAACTGGCCCTGTCAAAAAGTCATGTTTTTAGTAACTTCCTGACAACTAGATTGGGAACTAGCCTGATGTTCGGTAATATATTCCATAGGGGTAAGGGCTGATTTGAGAAGGCTCTTTCTTCTACTACTACTACTACTACTACCTACTACTACTACTATTTCTTCTTCTACTTAACATTTCTGTAGTACTAATGACACATGCAGCACTGAACAAACATACAAAACAGTCCCTTCTCAGTAGAGCTTACAATCTAATAAGATAAACATACAGGATAATAGACTTGGGTATTTCATAAAGCATTTTTCTGATGCTTGTGAAGTGCGTTTCTCTTGAGGCAACTTGAGTAGGTAGGCTTGTGGCAGAGAGTGCAAAGGGTGAAGTGATGTCTGTGTGTTATAGATATATATATAGGCTAAGGCAGTTTCCAAGGTATTGCTGGGCGCAGCCATTGAGGGCCTTATTAGTCAAGACCAATATTTTAAACTTGGCACAATAGATTAGTGGGAGCCAGTGTGGAGATATAGGGAGTGTGATCCTTTAAAATTTATGTGGCTCCTCTGTGTCCATTGTGCGGGGCATCTTCTCTTACAGCAGCAGTGTTAGCTAGACTGCTCAGAACATGAACTTGCTTGTTTCAGATTTGTTGCTTCTCTTCTGTGTCTTATTCCTAGGTCTGTTGTCTTTATTTTTGTTGGTTATCCACCCTAAGGAATGTATTAATCAGTTTAAAAAAAAAAATATTTTTTAAAAATTTTAGAGCTGTTTTGCTTCTTTTTGAAAACAAACTTGCTGAAAAAGTAGCATATGTTTCAAAAGTTTGAGTATCAAAACTTTTTGAGTTAACTAGCATGTGCTGCTTATTGTTAAGCATGCGACTCAGGTTAGATTCCTGAACTTCTGCTTCTTAGGTCAACACTAGCTGGTTGACAGAAGGGCACACTTGTATTGGATGGAATGGTGGTTTATGCCACTTAGCTATAGGGCTCTTGCAGAGATGGCTGGACAAGATAGAAGGGGATTAAGAGGTAAAAAAGCCTTACATAGTGGTGAATTTATGTTGAAGGGGGTTATCCCCATAACTGATTTGTACTGCCATACCCTCAGTAGATAAAGATTAACTGACCTATCCTTATATACACAAGAGCACAGCATATATATATAACATTTTTTTTTCTAAAAAAATAGATTGTGAAGCTGCATTCATTAAATAATGGTGGTTGGTGATTAGTTAATGATTATGATACATTGATTACTAGGCAACCAGGTTGATGCCTTGATTAGTAAATATATGAAACTACCACCTGTCCCTCTTTATTTATATTTACAAACGTTTATTCCAGGGGTTAAAGATTAGACATTTGTATTCTTTAAGGGTTAACCTACGAGTGGAAATTGTTTGGTTAGTTGGTGTGTTATAACCTCGGTAGAAGCAGGTTCTGATTGAGCTGCAAGCCCAAAGTAGGAACTTGGCTAGGCCAAAACATTTGCTTTCAAGGTTGCCTACCTCATGAATGAGAAGAAAATATAATTCTCTAATGCCTGAGTTTAACTTTTTATACATAGGCATCAAAAGGTCAGGCACTGTATTGAATCTTATCCAACTGTGGAGTTCCCCACAAAATATCATTATGGGCAATAGGGGTTGAGGATGCCTGCAGGATGTGTTCCATCATGATTAAAAACAGCTAGGGTCCTTTGTTTTCAGTTTAAACCAATTTTCACATTTCCAAAAACCCAAGAATTTCAGTGAAAATTGGTTTAAACTGGTTTTCTTCATAATTTATCAACTATTCCTCACTCCTCTTGCAGTCCACCTCCCATGCCTCAGGTTTGATAATCACACAATACCTATTACCAATGTAGCTGGCAACTTAGTAGTCATTCTTGACTCCAATTTGTCTGTGTCCATCAACATTGCTAATGTTAACATCCTTTTACAAACTCAACCTTCTCAAAAGATTAAAGCCTCTATTATACTCTGATTTCAGAACTGTTCTACAAGCTCTTATACTTTCTGGATTAGATTACTGCAATTTGTTATATATAGGCTTCCCAGACTCATCAGTCAGTCATTCAATTAATTAAAAATGCTGCAGCCCATCTCTTTACAAATGTCAAAATTAGAGTACACATTACCCAGTCCTCCTTGATCTTCACTGGCTCCCAATCTGACAGCGTATTCACTACAAAATTTTCACGTTGATTTTCAATTAATTCATAATCCCTCTGCCGTCTGGCTATGCACTTCTTTATGATTATATTAACCCACATGCCAATTACGTTCAACTGATTAAAAAACCTCCTTCAGATCCCAACAGTTAAAATAGCTAGGCTCGACCTAGCAAAACGAGCTTTCTCAGTAGTGGGTCCATCTCTTTGGAACTCTTTTCCAGTGACCTTAAGATTCCTGACCAACCCCAAAGAATTAAAATAAAAACAAAAAAACAAAAACATATGGTCCATTGTTTTCAATACATCACAATCCAATTGATATTCTTCTTATGTTAGGTATTTTTAAATGTATAACTTTGAGTATTTGTTTTATGTTTTTAATTATGTATGTTTACATTATGTAAACCGCTTAGATCTCACTTTGTGTAAGAGGTATACAAAAGATTTTAAATAATTTCAACACTCAGCTGCAGGCCTCTAGAAAACAGACAATGGAGCATACGTAGGAATTAAGCTTGGACTGTGCATGCTGCAAAAAAGTGTAGAAACAGCATTCACATGCTTAGTGCAGCCACAATAACATAACATGCCCACACCTTAAGAGGAAGGAGGAAGTTGCTGATGGAAGAGGGAGGCTGGATCCACTACCAAAGCAGGAGTCCCCACTGGAAGGAAGGAGGCTAGAGCTGCTACTGGAATAGATATTGAGAAGGGAGTCTGAGTTGCTGTTGGGAAAGAAGACCAAAATTGCCACTGGTGCTGCTGCTGAGTGGGGAGACAGATACGGTTTCCCCTTTCTTGCAGGATAGGTGACAACAGAAGGGATCACTGGGAGGGGTGACGAAAAAGGGAGATGCTAGGGAAGGATAGAGGAAATGCTGGGGAAAAAGGGAGAAGTTGGAAAGAAGAAACTGGAAAAGGGGAAGAACTGATAGGAGAGAAGGAAGATGCTGGGAGAAGAGGTCATTATTTCATAAGAACATAAGAATTGCCATGTTGGATCAATATCTTATCCCTGATAGTGGCCAATTCAGATTTGTAAATACCTGGCAGATCCCATAAAGTAGATGTAATACCTGTTGTTCATTCCTAGGGATAGCAATGGCTTTCTTTAGTCTCCCTGGCTTCTAATGCTTTATGGATTTTTTCCTCCAGGAACTTGTCCAAAACCTCTTTTAAACCTGCTATGCTATTCACCTTGATCATGTCCTCTGGCAGTGGATTCCACAGTTTGATAAATGAGTTGAGTGAAAAAGTACTTTCTGCAATTCATTTTGAATCTGCTGATTGTTAGTTTCAAGAAGTGTCCCCTTGTTTTAGTAGTATTTGAAAGAGTAAATAATTGTCCTTTGTGTTCTACCCCACTCATGATTTTATAAACTTCTATCTTATGTTTTTAATTTTATATACATGTGTATTTTTTTTATTTTACATATATTTATGTATGTGGGTTTTTATACTTGTTTTTAATAGCCCCTGAAGCAGCTCCTAGATGAGTGAAACTCAGCCAGATTCGGGCAAGATCAATAAAAGTCCTTGTTTTACCGATCCTTCTCTTCGTGTTTATCGCTGCTAGCCATCTTGGATCGGCTTCCACTTTGTTTTTTTGGGACTATAAACTTCTATCATGTCATCTTTCAGCTCTTTTCCAAGCTGAAGAGCCCTGGCCTGTGTAGCGTCTCATTATAGGAGAGATGCTCCGTCCCCTTTATCATTTTTTTTACCTTCCTCTGTACCTTTTCAAGTTCTGCTATGTCTTAAGATGGGGCAGTCAGAACTTCCCTCTAGCCCTGTTGGTGATTTTCTAAAGTTGTCCTTCATTTATTTATTTAGATTTATATTCTGCTTTTCACACTTTTGTTTTTCAGCATATAAAGTTTGAGCATTTCTGATCTAAGATCCTAATCTGTTTAATCTTTTTCCCACCGATTTTCAGGTTTTTTTTTTTGTTCTTTTTGTAATAAATATAGATACATTCCTTGGAAAAATAAACTAAAAACCAAAAAAACACATCCCACCTGGTTGATCTTCTACAAGATTGCCCACATTCTGTCCTTGAGGGCCGCAACCCAGTTGGGTTTTCGGGATTTCCACAATAATTATGGATGAGATTTGTTTGATTTTTGCATACAGCAGAGGCAGGCTATTAAATCTCATGCGTATTCATTGTGGAAATCCTGAAAACAGACTGGGTTTGGGGGTGCCTGAAATTGTTGTACTGTTCTATAGTGGGGGTAGGTTACTCTGGTCCTTGAATGCTGCAACTGGATCTTGTTTTTAGGATATCTGCACTGAATATGCATATGAGAGGTTTACATACACTGCCTTCATTGTATGCAAATAACTCATGCATATTTTTTGTAGATATCCTGAAAACCAGATCTGTTTTACTTTTGCAGCATTTAAAGTCCAGAGTTGCCTGCCCTGTATTTTAATTTCTCCCTACTAGAGCTCTTCTTGGCTCAGTATTCAAGTTTATAGATATTTATGACTCTATAGTGTAGTATTATATATGAAACAATTCATCCAATAAGTTACCCTAGTTTCTGGATTATCTGTCCCTTTCAAGTCAACAACTTTGTTTTCTTCTTGCTTGTGCACACAGGCAGAAATGTAAGTGAATTATAAGGTTGATTTTTAAAATATAAAAAGCATTTAAAATTTTTTAATTTCATTTCAAGCTACCACTGTGAGATGGCTACAGAATAGAAATTATCTAGTAAATATATTTTTCACAATTTTCTAAATCTAAAATATTAAGTGATTAAATGTGTACAGTTACAGTAACTTCTAGGTGTAAATAGTCTATTAGATTTCTATATATATTTAGTTGCACACAACTTTTTAATGGTTTCATCTGTTAGCGAGCATGCATCTTTAAAACAAATACATTTGGGGTTTGACAAGATATGTGCTATCTAACTTTGGAACTGCTATCTTCTTGAGCCCCAATTGTTTTATGCTGACATTCCTCCCATTGTCAGCGTAGAACAATTTTGCAAAGTCTGGTGGGCTATTTTTCTTGACCAAAGATGTTTACAGGCCAAGCCCGGTGATGGGCAGATTGTGGCAAAGGCGGAATAAGCAGGTCTGTGGAACACACATGATAAAGTTGCTTCTGGGTCTACCAAGTATTCATCTCTTATTACATCAGAGACCCTATGGACTGCCATTAAGGGATTAGAACAATCTGTAACTGGAAGAGTCCAAGGGTGTGTTGTTGGCCTTTGGGGAACTGCAGGAATTCCCAGAAACAATCAATTGCAGAGTCTATGAATAGTTGGTGACCTTGTTACACAATGTTGCACAAAATGGACTTGGCTCTGATTAAGGACAAACAGTTATTACAATTGTAAATTTGAATATTTTGAAAACTAGTGTAGAAGATTACATTTTACATTTCTAAAATTTTCCCAAATTTTCTATGGTTACTACATTAGACATGTTAAAACAGTTTTATATCATAAATTTGGCATCTCCCAAGCCAATCTGATATTTACAAGGATGTAATAAAGTAAAAGAAGCACCTAATGCCAGCACCCTCTGTTGCATTATCAAAAATGGTTTCAGACATGGGGAAATAATGTAATCTTATAACCAAGAAATAACTTCTCTCAAGGTGTAAAAACATTTTTAATGTCCACATTTTTTTATTGATTCTAACATGAAAGAAACCAATAAAGTGGCTTTAGATTGAATATCCATTTGACAATCCTGTAAGAAGACAGATCTCCAATATTATCCAAAAGTTTGGAATTAACAGATGTGCTAATGGCTAAGCTCTTAGTTCCCCTTGTTTTAAGATAAAACACCCTAGAGATTGAGGGAATGATTTTTGAGGAATAGGGAATATCCTGTGCCAAGTTCTCCCCAGATATACCAACCAATTAGCTAGGGGGTTCTGTTGTTCATGAGTATTAAATTAATAACCAGCATGTATGTTTGTAGTTGATTTTGTATTTTTCCTGATAATACCCCCTCCCCCTGTATTGAAGTTAAATTGGATGGATGATCTGTTTTTCTGTGTTACACTTTTTTCCCCCTTATCCATGGTAATGCTAATGTCAAGTTTTTCTTCATATAGTGTTAATTAAATCAATGAGTTAAACATAAAAAATACAAATAGAAAATTTCAGTTCAGATGACTGATTTAAATTGCTGAATTAAATCATCTTGATTTGAACCTGTCCACTCTGATTTAAGTGGTTTTTTTAAAATAAAGATCAATTAAAAAAAAAAAAAAAGAAGATACTTTTGGCCCAGATGGATATGGGGGGGGGGGGGAATTCTACAAGATTGAGAGCGGGTTTCTCCTTTCCTGCTTCTTATGTATGAATTGCTCATTGAAAAGCAGTATTTTCTATACAATACCAATAGGGTATTTATCCCTAAAAAGATAAGGCCCTGTTCCTGTTGGACTCATACCCACCAGTATCGCTATTAAATTTTGACATCAAGCTAAAATGTATGTGGATCAGTTAGCATGTGTCGTCCCGACCTTGATGCAGGATCATCGGGTGGTGGGGTTTGTGCGGGGATGTCTACCTGGTATTTAATGTCAGAAGGGTACTGGTCTCTCTTGCTTGGAATGTGTCCCATGAAATACCATCATTATTGGTCAGTTTTCATGCTGGAAAGGCTTTTGATCGTGTAGCATGGGGCTACCTCTTTGTTTTAGAACAGTTTTAGGATAAATGTGGTACATTTGCTTTATTTTGATCCCAGGTTTCAGATTTTGGTGACTGGCTCTCCCACAGAAGAGTTTCTTTTACAGTGTGATACGCACAGGATGCCCTCTATCCCCCCTCTTATTTTTCATTAGAGCCACTGCTACAGGCCATTCATCAAAATCTTTGTATAATAATATATTTATTTATATACCATCAATCTGATG
Source organism: Rhinatrema bivittatum (assembly GCF_901001135.1). Classification (NCBI taxonomy): domain Eukaryota; kingdom Metazoa; phylum Chordata; class Amphibia; order Gymnophiona; family Rhinatrematidae; genus Rhinatrema; species Rhinatrema bivittatum. Next base: position 384,010,364 of record NC_042615.1, read on the forward strand.
TACAAACTTGGTGGTTTACAATAAGGTTAAAAAAATTACATAACATGGTTAATCATAATTAAAGCAATGTACAAACCTACAACAACATATTAAATTAATGAAAAGTATCTCTGGTATTAAAGTGGGTTACAGAATGTTTAAGATTGCAGCTTTTGGCTCTTTTTCAGGTTTCAAGCTGAATATAAGCAAGTTTGAGGCAGTAGCAAATCCTGCACAACTTCAGCAGGAGTGGGGCATGGAATTTACCCTTTGGTGGGCTGGGGACTCCTTTCGATATCTTGGGGTGCAGGTGTCTGTGAATCTTGCTGGGGTCTATGACTTAAATGTTTTGCCATTGTTAAACTTTGAAGAATAAGTTTCTGGAATGGAAGGACCTGCCACTTTTGGTAACTGGTAGGGTGAATGTTTAAAATGCTTCTCTGGCCTCAATGGCTCTTTTCCTAGCTTCTATGCTTTGCAAACAGTGCCTTTAGTACTGCAGAAGCAGACAGTATCATTGGGGAGGGATTTGTGGTAATCATGAAGGGCAAAATCTGCTGGCTAGATTTACAATCCACGATATAGGGTTCTGGAGGGAGCATGGCTTTTGGGCTTGGGACCATTGCTGCATGACCAGACTAGGAATAGTTGGAGGGGCGGGTCTGTTAAATAGAGGAAAAATCCCTGGTTTTGTAAATAAAGGTGTGTGGTACCAGGATTCCAGCACTTGTTCTGATTGAGCTGGAAGGAGGTGAAAGGAACTACTGGGCCAAAATCATTAATCATAAATGTTTACTGAGGTGTGTAAATCTTAACTGTAGGGGGTCTTAATGTGTGTTTTATTTTAATAGCTTAACTGTTTTTTTAAGCACTTGTGCTGTAAATAATCAGAAGTACTTGGCAGTGTAACTGATGTCATTTAGTGTGCCCAACTATTTCTGAGTGGGAGAGAAGGAACTGCTAAGAAGGGCAAGTTAGGTGAAGACAGGTGTTGTATGTTTATAAAGGACAGCAAAAGTCAGGTTCCCACTACAAAGTTAACCAAATCAGGACAATATTTATAAAAGTGACAATTTTGTTTTTAGCACATTTAGGATGTGACTAATGTCCCTATTTTTTTTTCCTTATTTATTTTTTGTATCAAGCAGTTTTCCTCCTCCTTTCGGCTTTCAGTCAAGTTGGAACCATGGCTGAAATCTGGTTTTTCTGAGCCTTAATTCACAACTACCTAGGGATTTTTCCCCCTGTTTGATATCCCCTTCCTAACTTAATGTTGGTCCAGTTATTACAGTGACAGTACTCATCAGGGAGCCATGCACCAGGACTCCTTTTGGAATCCTGCCATCATGGGTCCTAGATCAGCTGCTAGTTATCACCATTGTGCAATAATATGACCTGCATTCCTTTAGAGCACACCTCTCTTCAGCTTCATATGACCCCTTATCCCACAGTGTTTCATTCTTTAGGAAGTACTGTCTTCTGTTAACTTAGTGAAGCCTTTTGTTTATCCTGTAAGTGTCTCTTGATTAGATTGTCCCATCTCCATTGAGCTTATAGTCTCATATATATATTTGCAAGACTATAGTAGTATAGATTCTCCCCCTTTCCCTTCTTTCTTCTAGAGCAATGGTTTGTAACCTGTGAGCTGCAGACCACTTGTGGTTCGTGAGGCCATAACAAGGGGTTCTCAGGATGCAGGAAAGAGGGGCTCCCCCCCCCGAGTTTCTTTTTCAATGCTAATCCTTGTTAGCTGGAAGTAGCGGGAGGCAGCAGCCCGCCAGAATCTGCTGTGGCAGTGGGGAAAGGGATTATTGTGGCTGCTTAGGCAGAATTTGCTGCAGCAGTGGGGAAGGGATTGAATGGGCCGAATGCAGCTGGAACCATTAGGGATAGGAAGCAGAAGTAGGAGTGGTGAGAGGACACTAGCGGCAGCCCATAGGGAGCAGGAACAAGTGCATTAGCAATAGGTGAGGAGAGAGAGAGAGACTAATAGTGGTGTGGGAGATGGATTAGGGAGAGGAGAAAGAGTGTGTGTTATGGGACTGGGAAGGGTGAGACAGGAAGACTAGTAAAAACAGATTGGTGTGGGGTTGGGGGGGGGGGGGTGCATGAGGGGAGAGAAGAGCAGCAGGGATGGACTTAAGGGTCTCTGAACTTTTGGAGCTTGACAAGTGAGCCACACAGCAAAAAAGGTTGGGAAACAAGTTAGAGAAGAGCACATTTTGAGCTCCTTCATTCTGAATATTGCTTATAATGTATGCAAGGCACCATTTTGTTGGCCCTCCTTTGAATTGTCTCTACTTTGTCATGACCTTTTAGTAGATGGTTTTATAGAACTAATACCATTATGAAAAGACCTTAGAGAGCTAATATTCTTCCTAATATATACTCCTCTGTATTAATCAAGTATAGTATTAGCTTTCCAACTGGCTTTTCATGCTGACTGGCTAACTTGGGGTCGTTAGAGATGGTGGTCCCATGGTCTCTCTTTAAGGACTGCTAGTTATTCATATCCAAAAGGTATTTGGCCCTATAGTTTCTGAATCCCAAAGGTATGACTTGTTATTTTCTGGATTAAGCATAGTTGTCTTATCTTTGACCATTTTTTCAGTTTTAAAGTCCTCTTTCATCTTATCTACTATCTTTGGCATACATACACCGTTGCAAATTTTCATATCATCTGCAGACATATACATTTTCTGTTTTACTTTCTTTAGTGCCACTTATAAAAATATTGACAACGAATAGAGTCTAGCACTGAAAATTGTGACATACCACTGTTACTTCCCCTCTTCAATATGTGTCCTATTGGACTGCTTCTATTGAGTACCATACTTTAGCTCTACCAACTCTTACCCAGTTGATATATTTTGTTCCAACCCCAGACTGGCTAGCTTATTCGCCAGTCTTCTATGTGCAACAATTTTAAAGGCGCTGCTGAAATCTAGATGAATTTCAACTAGTCTGATCATGACATCAAATTAAGTTAGTTTGGCATGATTTTCCTCTTGTGAATCCATGATGCTTATGATCTGTAGCCCACTGACTTGGAAAAAACTACAGAAGAAGAGTACAGAACCTCAAATTCCAAGCCCACCATGCCTGTTAAACAATTAGGTCTGTAGTTCTATTTTTTTTTCCCACCCTTGTGAAGTGATATTTATTACATCTCCTGTCTAGTCTTAGTTCTTAAAATGGAACAGTTGAACAGAGCTGTTAGGGGTACGGTTTTCATCTTTAGCTCATCAGTATTCCTGGATGTACCTCTCGAGCCTCCTAGTTTTATTATTTCAGTTAGTATATATTAAATACTGCTTTCTCAGAAACATTGTATTCATTCCACAGTCCCTTATGTCCTTACTTTTGTCTTTAATCTATCATAAAGTATTTGTTTAAGATAATCTGCTGCTTTTTTCAATCTCCTTCTTCATTAAACTCCCAGGACTTTAATTCTTATATTCCCCTTTTGGTCTTCCTTTTCTGCTTGCATATCTAAATAAAATGTTATCACCTCTTTGCGGATTTGGCAGCATATTCCTAGGTTTGAGCCTTTGCCTATCTGGCCTCCCTTTATTTCTCCTGGAAATGTTGCCTTTCATCTTCCTTGTTTTTTCTGTATTTCCTGAGTACTATTCTTTTTGTTTTTATTTTTCTCCTACTACTGTACTAACTGTACTAGTCCTATCATTCCCATTACTATCATGTCTGACATGCGGGCCGATACAGTACAGTGCGCTCCGGTGCTAGCTTTACCCCTTATTCAGCAAGGGGTAATAGCATGCTGAAAACGCGCGTCCAACCCCCCCCCCCCCCCCCCCCCCCCGAAAGTAATAGTGTCCGCAACATGCAAATGCATGTTGATGGCCCTGTTAGTTATGCCCGCACGATTCAGAAAGTAAAATGTGCAGCCAAGCCGCACATTTTACTTTCAGAAACTAGTGCCTACCCAAAGGTAGGCGTTAATTTCTCTCGACACCGAGAAAGTGCACAGAAAAGCAGTAAAAACTGCCTTTCTGTGCACCCTCCGACTTAATATCATGGCAATATTAAGTCAGAGGTCCCGAAAGTTAAAAAAAAAAAAAAAAAAATTGAAATCGTCCGGATCGCGGGTTGAAAACCGGACGCTCAATTTTGCCGGTGTCCGGTTTCCGAACCCGTGGCTGTCAGCGGGTTTGAGAACAGATGCTGGCAAAATTGAGAATCGACTGTCAAACCTGCTGACGGCCGTCGCTCCTGTAAAAAAAAAAAAAAAAAAAAAAAAGAGATGCTAGGGACGCGCTAGTGTACCTAGCGCCTCTTTTTACCGTGGGGCCCTAATTTAAATAAAGTAATTTACTGAATCGTGCGCACAGGAGAGTGGGCGCTCGCCCGCTCTCCCGCAATTTTTACTGTATCGGCCTGATGATTTGTTACCATTTCTGTGATGTTTTCTGTTGATGTCAATAGTTCCCCTGTATCTCTTGGATCCTCTATTCCTGACAAGGTTGCCTTAATGTAATCATTTTCCTGGCCCTTCTGAAATCTAGGATCCTTGTTCTAGCATATCCAATATTTCTTTACTCCATAATATTATAACTAGAGGTGGGAAAGTGCTGTCTCGGTGTTCACATTGAATCACTCAGTATGGTGATCACTGGACCCCAGATTGTCCTCTACCATAACCTCAGTGATATTGTCTCCATGTGTCAATACTTGGTTCATTATTGCCTTTCCATGAATGGGGCTCTTCTAGTCGCTTGAGAATTCCTTGCAAGGATTCCTGTATTGCTATACTTCTGGTTGATCCAGCAGCTTGCATACTTCATTATACATTGGTTAGATTCAAGACCCTCATTAACGGCATCACACTAAGTCTGCCCAAAATTGAAAATTTGTGCTAAATAGGAGGCAAGCCTTGTTGTGACACAGAAGAACCCAGTATTGAACTTGCTAGTTTTATCTAAAGTGGGTGGTCTGAGGCCATAGTGGGTGGTCTCTACCTCTTTTCTTATCAATATGCCAATCACCAATGAGTTGCTTATGAAATATCTTCTGTTGTTGACCTGGGAGCATGGCAAGGAGGTGAGACTGAAATTCCACAGGATACCTTCAAGGTTCCAAGGTAAAATACATTTAATTTTAAACTTAAGAAAACACCCAAGAGAAAGTGAGAGATAGATGGGAGAACAAACCATGCAGGTTTTCATAGTTTTCTGTAATACGAGTCCTGTACTTTTTTCCCCCCTGAGACTGATTTTCCATATTACAACTTGCATTGTTATGGTGAGTATAGAAGGCACTTTTGCTTGGCAGTTAAAGCATCTTAAGTTAGAATTTCATTTATTCTCCATTTTATTTTGAATACATTGAAATTTAATATTTTTGAAAGCTTATATTGAACTGATTAAAAAAGTCTGGGCACTACTGTTCTGTCCTCTTGCAGATGTTATACTAATATATAGAAAGTATGAGCACATCATAGACAGCTGAAGAGTATAGATGGAAGGAGATTTAAAAAAAGAAAAAGTGAACACATAATTAGAGAAAAGAAGCAATAGAATTGGGAAGCAGAACAGTTAATATATTTAAATGTGTGTGGGTATATATATATTCTTATATTTCACAGCTTCCTAATATAGTCCAGTGTGATTACATCAGGATAATGCATTCAACAGACCTTTGTCATATAGTAACCAACTAAATAAAATCCATTAAGAAATCAGTCATAAGCTTCAGTTTAAAAAAACAAAACTTTATAAAAAAATTTCTCCATGTAGCTCAGCTGTAAGTTTCTTCCATATCTATCTTACTTGCATATCAGTGGCCTGCCAGATTTCTTCCTGTTCCTTATGACTTTCAGGTCCATTATAACTTGTCCCACCTGGGGCTGTCTGTCTAGCACCATGAGCCTTCATTTGTGCCTCCCAGGATTTCCCACACTCTTAAAAGGCCCCATTTAGATCAGCAATAATAGACAATTTTCACCCAGAGGATACAGGCTGCAGTTCATTATGGAAAACTGTATGTGTACAACTTAAGTCTGGCCACTAGTGTTGCTGTTGTGCGATGCCTTGGCCAACTCCTCCCTTTGGGCAGTAAATCCTGCCTCTGCAACATCCTCAGCTCCTGCCATCCTGAAGTGCAGAAGCTGGATTTAGGAATTATATATAGATTTCTTGGAAGGCAGTGTGCCGCACTGCCCTTGAACCTTTAGGCTAGCTCTGCTATATTTTTTTAAATGAAAATATATAGGCTAGTTGTAAACTGATGTTAAGGCCAGCAGAAGTATAAAATCCTAATGATTTGGTCTTTATGGAGGAGGATGTTGGGAACATACATACACATGAAACAATCTTTAATGGTGGAGATTCTAATGCAACTAAACCAAATACCTCTAATAGTGGAGAATGTAATGGATCAGATTGACAAACTAAAAAGTAACAAATTACTAGGACCAGATGGCATCCACCCCAGAGTTCTAAAAGAACTAAAACATGAAATCGCTTACCTGTTAATTGTAATCTGTAACCTATTATTTAAAACAGCCACAGTTCCTGAAGACTGGAAGGTAGCAAATGTGATGCCGATTTAAAAAAAAAAAAAAAATCTCCAGGGTGATCCAGGAAACTATAGACTGGTGAGCCTAATGTCAGTGCTGTGCAAAATTGTAGAAACCATTCTTAAAAACAATATCGCTGGCCATATAAATAGACATGGCTTTTAATGGAGAAGAGTATACATGATTTTAACAAGGGGAAGTTTTCTTACCAATCTTTTAGAATATATTATTTTTATCATTTAAAGTTTTATTGAAAATCATCAGTGTACAAAACAGGCAAAGGAACTCTCAGAGAAAACACTGAAACAAAGTATTTCAATCGCATATTCTAACATAATCAGAGTATCCCCTTAATCTTAACTATAGACAATCTATACCCCCCTCTTCCCCCCCCCCCCTCCCCCAACACCCAAAGAATCCCATTCCAGGAGTAAAACCAAACTCATGTATACTACTGTATACAACAATACAGAGAGAAATCAAAAAGAAAACTTAAGCAAACACAGATCTCATGTCATGTAGGGACCCCAGGCCAGAGGAGAGTGCTTAAACCCCAGCATTCCCAGTTACTGATGAGCATTCGACATAGGGTTGCTAAACACCATGAAAACAGGGTCGTGATCCATTCTGAATCGTTGTCAAGTGCTCCATATGATACTCTCTGGAGCTTTGCCTGAAATTGAGTCGTGGTTGGAACCTCAGAACGCCATTTACATGCTATTTCTCCCTTTACTGCAAGCAGGATTTTTATTGAGTCTGTACTCCAAGTCAGAAGTGAGTGATTCAAAATACCTAATAGGAACAATTTGTGATCCAGAACTACCATCTGCCCTGTTAAGGACCTGAAAAATGAAATAGTTTCCACCCACAGCCCTTGAACGCATGGACAACCCTACCATAAATTGAAAAATATTCCCAGCCCCCCCACATCCTCTCCAGCACTCTTCAGAAAAAGTAGTAAATATCTTATGAAGTTTAGCTGGTGTTAAATACCACCTGTATAGTATCTTGTAACCAATCTCCATAACACCCGTGGAAATGGAACTTCTTTTCACAGCTAGAAAACACTGATCCCACTCTGCCACTTCCAAGGCCGCCCCCCCCCCCCCCCCGATCTCGTTCCCAAGCCCTGAAATGACAGTTTGTCTTTAAATCTGTGTTCAGAATATTATTAATTTTGGAAATAGGCCTACGAAGAATATCAGCTTGATCACTTCATCCCCAAAGAGGGTCTTACCCGTCTCCAGGTCATAAATTATCCCCTTCTGATTGACAAAATGCAATAATTGAACTAGAGCAAACGTATCTCGGTGAGATGATAAAGAGTAAGTGTCCTGAATTACTTGAATAGGAAGTACTCCTCGACCTCCCCATACTTGTTCCAGGCGGGTTAATCCAACCGATGCCCGCATGGAGCGGAGTCTAAGTCTGGAGAAAATTCATTTGGAAATGCGAAAGAGGAACGGTAGTTATAATTCCGCTCCCCCACCAAAGCTAGTGTTCACTTTTTCCAGACGTCAAAAGTAGTTCTCGAAAAAGGAGAGAGATCCTGTACCCGTGTTGCTTTTACCATCCACACTCTCATAACAAGGGACAACTTCCCTGGCCAGCTCGCCTCTGTGTCCACCCAGGGTGGGATCCTCTTGAGCCTGTGCCAGTCCAGAATGGCTTGCAACTGGGAAGCTGCATAATACCACCCCAAATTAGGTACCCCTAGGCCACCTGTCAGCTTGTCTAAATAAAGGGTTCCTCGTGCCACCTTCGGAGGTTTACATTTCCAAATAAAACTGAATAACTTTTTCTGCCACTACCTTAAAAACTTATCTGGGATTTGAACGGGTAGAGTCTGAAAGAGATACTTTTAGAATATTTTGAAGATCTAGATAACTGTGAGCCAGTTGATATGGTGTATTTGGATTTTCAGAAGACATTTGATAAAGTTCCTCATGAGAGATTCCTCAGGAAATGACAAAATCATGGGATAGGAAGCAGTGTGTTGTTGTGGATTAGTAACTGGATAAAAGACAGGAAACAGAAGGTAGGGTTAGGTGGTCCTTTTTCCAAATGGAGAAATGTTGGTAGTGGAGTACTACAGGGATTGATTGTAGGGTCTGTGCTGTATAAAAGTAACGAGTGAGATGATTAGATTTTCAGATGACCCATAATTATTCAAAGTTGTTAAAACAATAGATTGCGAGGAACTGCAGAAGGACCTTGTGAAATTAGGAGACTGGCCAACTGAATGGCAGATGAAATTTAATGTTGAAAAATGCAAAGTGATGCATATAGGGAAAAATAATCCCAACTACAGGTACACAATGCTGGGTTTTATATTGGGAGTCACTGCCTAAGAAAAGAAACGAGGAGTCCTTGTGGGCAGTACGTTGAAATCCTCAGCTCAGTGTGCGGTGGCAGTCAGAAAAAGCAAATAGAATGCTAGGAGTGACACAAAGGAATGGAGAATAAAATGGAAAATATCATATTGTCTCTGTTTCGAGCCGTGTTGTGAGCACAGCATGAGTATTGCGTTCAATTTCTGGTCACTACCTCTTAAAGACTTATTAGAACTAGAAAAAGCGCAGAGGAGGGCGACCAAGATGATAAAAGGCATGGACCATCTCTACTATGATGAGGCTATACAGGTTAGGGCTCTTCTCTGAGGATGGTAGTCCTCACACATGGGTAACATCATCAAATGGAGTCCCAATGTGCAAAACTTATGTCAGTGTTTCTAGAACTTTGATTAAGAATACTGAGCATGCTGAGCATGCCCTTTTCCACGCATCCACATTGACTCCCTCTTCAGACTCTTCTTTTCCTCGAAGCTTTAAGCCTCACGGTGTGATTGAGCTCACGTTTGGTTGTTTTTAGCCTTGTGGAAAACTTTATTTTTTTTTCTCCGCGTTTTTAGTGTTTTTTTCCTCTTGATTCAATCGCCAGGTCCCTCTCTGTGCCTCCCTGTAGTGTCTCTAGTCGGGGTTTTTGGTATTTCGGGTAAGTTTCCTTTCACGGTCATTTTCCCCTCATGGTGGTGGTACCTTGGGGGGCAGGCCATTGATGCCCACTGCCTTCGTTTTTGACTTTGCGGCCCTTTTGTTTCGCCCTGTCATGGCCACGTTCAGTTTGCCTTAAGACCATGTCTATCACTGATCCCCATGAGGTATATCCTTTGCCTGGGGGCGTTGCATGATGTCTGGAGTTGCCGCTTAAGCGCCCAAATGACCCTGAAAATTTGTCTGCTTCGGCTTGACAAGATGGATCAGCTCTTTGGGTCGAAGAAGTCCAAGGCATAGTCATCGATAGACTTTGGAGCGGCACTGATATTGTGCCATAGACATCGGTGGGACCGTCTGTTCCGTCAGTGTTGTTGGCGGATAGGGGCACTGGAGACTGACTGTTGATCTCCTCTGGGCCAAGGACGCCTGGTTCATTGTCTGTCTGCGATCTTGGCACTGGGGAAAGACCAGGCTGAGCATCTAGGAAAGCCTAGGGAGCATTGGCACCAGTTCCCATTGATGCAGGGTGCATGGATGCACCAGCTTTTGCTGTGATGCTCCTGAAGCAACCCCCGTTATGAGAAGAACCCATTCTCTATCTGTGGCAGGGATCCACGACTGTCTCCACCAGTCCTGGTGCTAGTTGCTGATCCACCTCGAGGGTCCGAATAAGATCTGGCCACCCCTCCTTTCTCCCAGTGAGTGTTGGCGTTGGCAACTTTTGAGGAGGAGCTTGAGTGTTAAGTCCAGCTGACGGTGGATTGGGCACTTCAGGGCAACCGAAGGGCACTAGAGGCCGGTGCTGCCTGTCATCCTACCACTGCTGGAGAAGCTCAACATGCTCATCTGTGCATTACCGACCTAGTTGGTGCCGGTTCCTGGGACAGCACCAGTGCCCGGTGGGGCACCAAAGCTTCCCCCTACCAATAAGGTGGTTGTGCCAATTTCTCCGAGGATGCTCCATGAGTCTGGCAGAATGCTGAGGTCTGAAGCCCCCCTTCCAGTTTTTACCGGTGCCTGTACCTCTGGACGAAGGCCAAGCACCTAGGGCCCCAATCCCTGTAGCATATGGTAAATAATGAAGGTCCCCTATGACCCCTGGGGGATGATCTGTCTGAGTCCTCATCCAAGGACTCTGATGGTCTCCCGTCAGACCCTTCTCCTCCAGATTAGCGAGGGAAGTTCTCACCTGAGGACTTAACTTTCATAGGGTTTGTAAGGGTAATGGTAGAGGCCATCCCATTCCACCTTTTGACTGAAGAAGACGCCAGGCACAAAATGCTTGAGATCCTCCAGTTTGTGGAGTGTCATAAAGAGATTGTGGCACTCCAAGTATTTATTTATTTATTTTATTTAAAGGCTTTTATATACCGGAGTTCATGCACTAGTGCATACCACTTCGGTTTACACAGAACAAGGAACAGAAAATTACATCAAACAGATTGAACAATTAAACAAATATACAATTACATCCAACGATTGGGTATAAATAACATGGCTAACTTAGTAGGAACTTAGAGTTTGAGGTAAAGGAGAGAAATAGTACCAAGTGGTAACAGAACAATGTTAATAGCTAATAATAAATAAAATAGTAATTACATATAAATAGTACATATAAATAGTAAGTACACAAGATCCTTAAGGAGTTGCTGATTGAGGATATGGGAACACCCCCTCACAGTGCCTCCCATCAATAAGAAGGTGGACTGGGTCTATCTCATCCAGAATGCTGCTAGATTCGATAAGCATCAGTTGCCTCACCAGTCGGTGGTGGTCTACTCTGCCCTTGAGGGCCAAGCACTTTCGGACCATTCCTCAGTGCCCCCTGGGGAAGGACCACAGAGTGATGGACACTCTTAGGAGGAAGGTGTTCCAGGGTGTCATGCTTATTGCCCACATCACTGCCTATCAGCTCTACATGAGGCAGTACTCATGGGATATCTGGAAGCAGGTGCAGAAGGTCGAGCAGCTGCCTCAGTAGCAAGACACCCTCATGTTGCTGGTGCACAAGGGTCTGGAGTGCGGGAAACACAAGGTCTGTGTGACCTACGATGTTTTTTAGATGGCATCGCGAATCTCTGCAGTGGGAATTGGCTGCGGGCCTGCGATCTCCGACCAGAGATACAGAAACAACTTGCTGACATGCTGTGTACTGGAGAGAATGTCTGTGAAGATAGTGAGAGATGCTGTGGCCCAACTTCGGGACCATCATGAAAGTTTCCAGCAACTCTCTGCCAGAACTCTGGACCCATCCTCCTTATCCAGGAGGCTGGCGAGATCAGGGCCAAGAAACTTTTTTTTTCTATCACCAAAAGAAGTACTATCCCCGGATCTTCGCTCCCATCCACCATCAGGGCTTCCATGGCCGTCCCAGGCAGCAGAGAGCCCCCGAGTACCAGCTAGCTCCTCAGTCAACTCCACGAATGGGGTTTTGACTGGGCCACAAAGAGCATAAGCCAGATGCCCATACCCAAAGTGATGGACCTTTTGGTCGGGGGCAGGCTGCAGTTCTTTGTGAACCAATGGGATGTGTCCTTATTCCATCTATTAGGTGTCCCGCCAAACTGCTCTCTGTACCCGTATCGGGGGTCATAGCACATTAGGAGTTACTTCTAATGGAGCAGTCCTCCCTCTTAATGGCCAGAGCGGTCAAGCCCGTACCACCAGGTCAAAGAGGGCGGGGATTCTACTCCAGGTATTTCTTGATTCCAAGAGAACATGAGGACTCCGTCCTATCCTAGACCTAAGGGCTTTGAACAAGTTTAAAAAAAAAAAAAAAAAAAAAGTTCAAGATGGTTTCCCTGGGCATTTTGATCCCCCTTTTTGCAAAAAGGGGACTGGCTATGCTCCTTCTACCTAAAGGATGCATATACCCATATTGAGATCTTCTCCGGTCACAGAAAATATATTTGATTTGTGGTGGGAAATCAGCATTTCCAGAACTGGCTGTTGTCTGCTGTTCAGGTTTGTGTCCGCCCCACGGGTCTTCACAAAATGCCTGACCATGGTGGCAGCACACCTCTGCAGACTGGGAGTGCATGTTTTCTCGTACGTAAATGATTAGCTGGTCAAGAGCTCATCTAAGGCAGGAGCTGTCAGATCCATGCACTTGACCATTCGGGTATTGGAGTCACTAGGTTTTGTTCTTAACTACCCAAAGTCCCATCTTAGCCCGTCACCTCAATTGGATTTCATAGGAGACCTGCCAGACACAGCTTAGGCCAAGGCCTTTCTGCTTCGCCAGAGGACCATCGCATTAGGGACCAATGCGGCAGAGGTTCAGCACAGCCAGCAGGTGTCAGCCTGGCACATGTTGAGGCTGTTGGGCTATATGGCCACAGCCGTCCATGTCACTCCCTTGGCATGTTTATACATGCGCAGAGCCCAATGAGCCCTGAGGTCACAGTGGCACTAGAGCCTCCAGGATTGCATCTGAGTCACCCTGTCCCTCAGGGACTCATTGTCCTGGTGGTGGGTACTTTCCAATCTGGAATGGGGGATTTCGTTTGAGTCTCCCCACTCAAATTGTGCTAACCACAGAGGCTTCTACCCTGGGGTGGGGAGCTCATGTAGATGGGCTTGGCATCCAGGGCTTGTGGCCTGCTCAGGAATGTTCTTGTCAAATCAACTTTCTAGAGCTCAGGGTGATCAGATATGCACTACAGGCTTTCGGAGATTATCAGTCCAACAAAGTTTGAAAGCTGTACTATGCATGACAACAGTCCTCATAAAAAAAAAAATTAAAAAAAATTAAGGAAACCATACCAAATCAGCAGTCAACTACTGGATAAAATTCACACCAGAGCTGATTATAAGAATCTCATCCAGACCAACAACCAAGTAGCCCATGTGGTATGTCAAGCAGGGAGGCACGGGATCATACCTCCTGTGTCAGGAAGCGGTCCAGATCTGGTCATGGGCCCTGTCCCTGGGATGGTGCTTAGGGCCATGTACCTGGCTGGGGTGGAGAATGTGGTAGGCAAATAGGCTGATTGAGCCTTTCAGACACCACGTGTGATCCTGGACCAGGGGAGTAGTAATTGGATATTCCGCCTTTGGGGGAACCCAGATGTAGACGTTCATGTCCCCCCTGCAACAGGACGGTGCCTCGGTCCTGCTGCCTGTCTAAGTCGGACAGCAAACCAGCCTCGGACGCCCTTGCCCTTCACTGGAGCAAGGGTCTTCTATATGCATATCCTCCGATTTCCCTTCGTGATGAAGACTCTCTGAAGCTTTGTGAGGACAGAAGCACTTTGATCCTCATAGCCCCTCATTGGGCCGAGACTAGTCTGGTTTCCACTCCTGCGGGAGCTGCCCATCTGAGGTTGATTCTGCAGTCCGCTTGATCTTTCAGAAGATGTGTCTCTGGTTCTGGTGGCTACTAGAAAGTCCTACGGACTGAAGTGGAGAAAGTTTTCCCGTGTGGTGTGAGCAGAAGGGCCCTAGATCCATTCTCTTGCCCCACACAATACTGCTTGATTACCTTCTATACCTGTTGGAGTCTGGCTTGAAAACCAACTCTATTAGAGTTCCTCTGAGTGCAGTTGTGCATACCACCATGATGTAGATGGTACGCTCATCTCTGTACGGCCTATAGTTGTAAGCTTCATGCAGGGCCTACTTCAATTGAAGCCTCCCCTAAGACCTCCTGCTGTGTCTTGGGACCTCACCGTGGTGTTAATTCAGCTGAAGAAAGCTCTTTTTGAGCCACTGTGCTCCTGTGACCTGAAGTACCTGCCCTGTAAGGGTCATATTTTTGGTGGCGGTCACTTCAACATGCACGGTCAGCAAGCTCCAGGCCTCAGTGATTATCCACCTTATACTAAGTGTTATCATGACAGGGGTAATTTTGTGTACGCACCCTAAGTTTCCTGCCTAAGGTGGTGTCTGATTTCCATCTTAACCAGTCAATCATCCTGCCAATATTTTTCCCCTGGCCCCATTCTCACCAAGGTGAACGAGCACTGCACAGTTTGGACTGCTAGCAAGCCTTAGCCTTCTATCTGGAGCAGACAGAAGCCCATAGACACAGTCCATCCAACTTTTTGTTTCTTTTGATGATAATAGGTTGGGCATTGCTGTTGCCAACAAGACACTATCTAGTTAGCTAGTAGATTGCTTCTCCTTCTGTTATGCCCAGCCAGGACTGCATCTCGGGAGGGGGGGGGTGCGGCAAATCCAGGCTCATTCTGAGAGCGCCGTAGCAGCGTAGGTGGCCCACTTACGAGCAACTCCTGTGGAGGAGATCTACAAGGCTGCAACATGGAGTTCTCGCCACACATTCACATCCCATTACTGTCTGGATAGGGATGGCCGACGTAACAGGTTCAGCCAGTATGTCCTCAGGAGCCTGTTCGAGATGTAGACCCCAACTCTCCCAACTTAGGGCCCCATTTTTTTGAGTTCAGGCTGTCTCCCCTTCTGTTACCAACAGCACTGGTGTTGTGTCTGTTGGTCCCCTTTTTGTGTTGGGGAGCAGCCTGTAGCTAGCGATTTACCCATTTGTGAGGACTACTGTCCTGCTTGTCCTTGGAGAAAGCAGAGTTGCTTACCTGTAATAGGTGTTCTCCCAGGACAGCAGGATGTTAGTCTTCACAAAACCTGCCTGCCACCCCGCGGAGTTGGGTTTCTCCTATTTTTTTTAACTTTTAATTGTAATTCTATGTTACAAGACTGAACAGGGTCGATGCCGTGGTAAAGGGCATGCCGGGCATGCTCAGAGTGCTAGTCAAGTTCTAAAAACTTTGCCGTATGTTTTCTGTGTTGTGTGACATCATCAGATGGAGCCCCATGTGCGAGGACTAACATCCTGCTGTTCTTGGAGAACACCTGTTACAGGTAAGCAACTCCTGCTTTCATCTTGGAAAAGATGGCTGAGTGGGGGGCATGATAGAAGTTTATAAAATCATGAGTGAGGTAGACAGGAAAATAAAGGATAGTTATTTATCCTTTCAAATAATACTAAAACCAGGGGACACTCTATGAAACTAACAACCTGCGGATTCAAAACAAATCATAGAAAGTACTTTTTTACTCAAAGCACTATTAAGCTGTGGAATCTGTTGTCAGAGGACGTGATCAAGATGTCTATCATAGTGGGGTTTAAAATAGGTTTGGACACGTTTCTGGAGAAAAAGTCCATAAATTTAGCCAGGTAGACTAAAGATCTGTAGCTGTCCCTGGGAGAGAGCAATATGAATTAGATCTACTTTGAGATCTGCCAGGTACTTACAACCTGGACTGGCTAAAGTTGGAGACAGGATGTTCAGCTCAATAGACCTTGATTTGAGCCAGCATGGCAATTCTTATGAAATTGATATGAGATTGCTGCATATTTTTTATTGAAGATCAAAAGCACATGGACATAGTTTTAGATACTGTTGTGGCTTTAAATATCAAAAATTTAAAGCTTCCTATTTTGTAAACTGTCATGACTGAGAGAAAATCTTATTTTGTTTATAAATTGGCTATAAAAGATGTGTGCATTGCTTAGGTAGGTACCTTCATTTTTGGTTTTTATTTTTAAACTTTTCCTGGTAATTTATCGGGGTTTATTAGGTCAAGAACAAAAGCAAGAGAAAATTGGTGGAAAAATGTGACTCATTTTTCTGCATAATTATCTGAGTTTATTTTGTGGACAGAAGCAAGGAGAATAAAACAATATTAAGTGGATTCTCTCACTCAGCAGCCAGGGCCAGCATGACCATTATGTGGGATTAGGTGGCTGCCTAGGGCTGTATCAGTGGGTGTGGCACTGCAGGGGTTCATGAGGTGCCATTATAAAAAAAAATGTGAAAGAAGGGGCAAGAGTCACGCAGCATGAGAGAGAGTGTAATAGGAGGACCAAAACACTATATATCTACCACTGTCAGCACATTCAACTCAGGGTGGGTTGGGATGGGGGGGGGGGGGGGCAATGTCAAATTGGTCTGCCTAGGGCACTACAGACCCTTGCACTGGCCCTGTCATTTATTTGCATACCTGTCTCTACCCCCTTTCCCTGCCTAGCACCTCCTTTCTCTCCCCATACCCCTGAGAATCTCCCTCTTCCTCTGATCCTATTGTAACAGCATTCATTTTTACTAGAAGTGGCACCAGGGAGAGAGTGAACTTGGGGTTGGAGAGGAGGGGGCAGTGAGAGAACTGGAGAAGTGGGGGCTTTGTGGAGTGGGGGGGAGTGAACTGGGCTGAGTGAAGGGTTCATTGGGGTTGAGGGGGTGGCTGGGGTGAGGGAGAGGGCACCAGGTGAATGAGGATTTTGTTTGCGGGGAGGAATGAATGAACTAAATGGGGATCATGTGGTGGGAGATGACATGAGATGTAGGCCAAATTTGACTACATTTAGCTAGAAATAAGCAGAGTACATATAGCAGAGTAAGCAAACAAATATTTGCCATTAGATGCTACTAAAGATGAATAGACTAGTGTGAAAATGCTCCAGGTAGAGCAAAAACGGTGAATATATTTGGTCCTCTAATATGTAACTAAACACTTAAAAAGTTCAGATTTGGAAAAGTGCCAGTGATATTTGATGAAGATATAGTTGAACTCTGAAAAGAAAGGAACTAGGAAAAAGTGATAAATCAAATTATCATATGGAAGTTATGTACATTGGAAGAACCACAGAAAATTTATTGACTTCCAGAAAATATATTCTGTGGCCTGCAGAGAAAATATCAGAAATTTTTGTGCATACATTCTTAATATTCTATTGACCTTTTGTTATTTCCTGTGCAGACTCCTGTATAAAGACAGCCAGAACTAATCTAGTAGCTGGAAAGTTTGAAAGCTGTACTATGCATGACAGTAGTCCTCATAAAAAAAAAAAAAATTAAGGAAATATAAAAAAAATCAGAAGTCAGCTATTAGATAAAATTCCCACCCGAGCTGATAAGAATCTCATAATAAAACGTTACAAGCATGCTTTTGACTTTGTTTAATGATGATAAAACAAGGTTTTTGAGAATTGGCTGAAAGCAAGTTATCAAATTTTCATACATGAGTAACTTTTCTAACTGTATATTAATGAGCATGTAGTATATAGAATCTTGCTGCAACAAACTTGGCAGAAAATTCTGTGCTGTCTTGCTTGTAATATTTAAAACATTAATTAGGGACTCATTTTTATTGGGAAAATATTTTCCATGCTGTGAACAAACAGTTCTTGGAGAATGCTTTCATGCAATTTCAGTAACATTTCACTCAAATGATACACATACAAAAGAATTTATATATGCAAATTGTCACATGACACTATTTGTTTTTCATATTGGACTTCTTAGGGAACTGCTCTGAGACTGCAGAATATATTTGGCAGAAGTGAATAAAAAATTTTCAGTGGCTCTTCTGATATACAAATGTAATATCCATATAGTAACACATGTGGGTTTCACTTTATCCTAGTTCCTTTCTTTTCAGAGCTTAACTATACCTTCAACAAATGTCACTGGCATTTTTCCCAGTCTGAAGTTAAAGTGCTTAGCTAAATGGCTGAGGATCAAATATATTGACCTTTTTTAGCTCTAATTGGAGCACTTTTCTCACTAATATGATTTTGTTTGTAAAATGAGTCTTAAAAATTACAAAAAGCTTTATGAACTGTTGGGACCAGTGTTTATAAGATGGGAGAATAAGGCTAAGTTTCGATATTTATTCTGATATATATTATAAAATTTACAGTTAATATTTTTTTCCCCACTATGGTTATAATACATGTAGAAATTGTTTTTGGTACTTTTCATTGAACCAGCATATCCAACGATGAGTCTTCCAGATCCCATAGAATCCCCTCTGTAGATGTGACCAGTTGGAGAAATGCTGGCATTTCAGTTTGAGGTTCCATCATGACAGAGGCAGAATAGAATATTTGGAATGATAAAAACATTCCTTCTTTATTTGTGTGTGTTTGAAGTGCTGATGCATGGTTTTTCTTCTCAAAGAAGTGATGTCGCTCATAGCTTACATTTGATGTCAAAGAACTTGAGTGACTTTCTTTAAACTTGTTGGATCCTGAAACCATTTGTATGCTAGTTTGTTTAAACTCTTCATTCCAACTGACAAGATTGTCATCTAAAATTTAAGTTGGTATGAAAACTGTACCAATCCTTGAAAGAAATATTGGCTAAAACCAAACTAACTTAGCCAGTTGGCAGTTGTGAACCACCTCCTACACGGCAAATGAAACTCCCACTCTTCCCCAAGCTCCAGCTACTTCTTGCTAGCCAAAAATGCTAATGCTTTCAACCTGTTTTGAGTTTACTCATTTGCAGGCTTCATTTGCACACATGGCACTGCATCCCAGAAAGCCAGAGTTGTATTTCCCCTACCTGAAGTGGTGGTGGTGGTAGTAGTTGTCTGTGATGTCTAGATGCTTACAGGCCCAACATTGGCAGTTGTGGTGTCAGGCTACTGGGTATTTTGAATTTTAAATGTGACATTATTAGTCTCTCTGATATGAGACAGCTCCGTAGCTTGCAGTGAATCAAAGGAAGAATATTCATTCTTTTTTCTGTACATCAGATATACTTTATACATTTTCTTCTAGCATTGGAGGCTGTGTGGTAATTGGACATAGAATTAGAGTATGTAGTGCTGTCAGTGATTATACATGAAGCACATATAATTAGCCTTTTCCTTAATTTAAAAATAAACTAACTGGAATGTACAAAGATTGAGAGAAATGTGAGGAAAAACTGTGGTCAAGCTATCATTAGTCTGAGTGTTTGCAGAAGGCCTTTTCTGCTTTCTGAGTTTTAACGGAATTAATATTTTCATTTTGACCTGCTTTTCATATTTTCATTTTATTGGTTTCATGGATTGTTTTCAAAAAGTGCTTTAGATTTTTTTTTTTTTCTTACTAAGCATGCTGTGGTAGACTGCAAACTTTGATCTTAAATCTTCCTAAGCAATGAAGATTGAGCACTTATAATTCCAGTTTTCTGGTAAGCAATGAAAAGCATGTTAGAAAAGTGAATTAAACTATAACCTTTTTTCCTGGAACTCCATGGTTTATATACATCAACAGAAATGTAAAGAAGGGAAAAACCCCTTGTTTTTTCTTCTTGAGAAAGACCACATTTTAGGAGGGAATAAAAGAATCAGAAAAAAAAAAGGGAATTTTGATATATGTGTTAAAACTGTTCTTAAATATCAAAATACTCTGTACATATATCTCTCTAACTTCTTAAAATCTGCAATATAGCTTCAAATGAATACTACAATGGTTCTGAATATTCTTAAGATAGTGGAACAATAGTTAGGTTGCTCTTACACTTGTACTGCTGACATCACCTAACCCAAACTCTTTTCTCCCTCATTCTCTCCATCTTTCTCTTGCCTGCTTCTATGTCAGCATCTTTTTGCCCTTCTGTAGCTTTTCTCATATTCCATTTCCATTCCATTTTCCTTTCTCTTATTTTTCCAGTCTTGTTTTCTCATTCTTATCTCTGCCTCAAATAATTCTTTTTCCCAGCATCCATCTCCCCTATTTTTGTCTTGCTGCATTGCGGCACTTTTCAATGCTAACCCCCACCTAATAACAATTTTGCCTCCTCAAAATGACTGATAAGAAACCTGCTGTGGGTGGGATCATGAACTGTATCAGTGGAAAGACCTCTCGAATGTTATCCTTGCTTTGCTCTGGACCATGACCAGGCAGACTGTTATGCCTGTGAGCTGATGTTCTGCATACTCAATGCTCCAGTGTGAAATGTATGGAGGAACTGCGCAAGTCTCTCAGAAGCTGCAGTGGATCCTTTTCCTGCAGTGCAGTGTTGTCTGCTTCATTGGGACATGAGTTGAGCAGGAGTTCCTCAGACTACTCCATTGGCCCAAATCGAAACCGCCTGGTCCAGTGATTATGAACCTGCATCAAAGAAACACAAGTCAGCATCTATGCGCTCGATGCATGGTGCTCTGATGCATGCATCAATCAGTACGCATTGACACATTTGATGCACAGGAAGCATTGATGCCATTCTAGAGGCCCATTGATGTACAGCGCAAAAATGAGCATGGTTGCCCATTCAAAGTCAATCACTTGGATGCATGCATCAACAAAACATCCTCACTATACACTTCATTGAAGCATTCAATGCACCGAGCCTAAATAAGAACCATCAAACTGCATTTCTTACACAGCTGTATGTAAGCCACTTTAGGTCAAGTGCTGAAGGAGTTATCTTACCATTGACACAACCCTCATTTCTTCTGGGTTGGTAGCGAAAGGCTTCCATTTAGAGACTCCAGCTCCATTATGCTTCATACTGTCACTTACTTCCCTCCAAAATAATAAACCTTCTATTGAGGTACAGGAAGAGGATGTAGAGCAGTGGGCTATGAACCAGGGTACAAATCCCACTGCTGCTTTTGTGACTTTGGGCAAGACACTTTACTCTCCTCTGCTTTAGGTACAAACTTAGATTGTAAGTCCCTCCGGGGATAGGGAAATACTCACAGTACCTGAATGTAATCCACTTTGAAGTGCCAAAAAGCAGAATATTAAAAATAAATAAAAATGTTCCTTTTGTCTATACCAGTTAAGAGGACATGTCAGTCGTTTGACCAGATTGCAGATCTAGTGAGAAATCTCTCTATATCTTCATCTGAAGAGATGGAAAGGATGATCAGCCACTCCTCGCCAGCGATACTTCAGACTGGAGTCTCTTGTGGTGCCCGAGGTGACTATTAGAGCTCTTGTTACGGGTTCTTTTATCTTCCTACTCATTGCAGCAGAGTCAAGTCACTCAGAGGCAGTTGATCAGGGCTTTTCCCCTCCAAAGGAACTGGAAAAAGCCCCCTTTGGTTTGTGTATGTCTTTGGCATCCTAGGTTAGTAAACCCTTGCATTCAGAAGATGGGTGTACTGATGTACCTTCTAACCCATTTCTGGATACACCTGACCAGAGCACCTGTCATAGTCAAAGTTTGTGGAAAAGGTGAGGACAACACTTAGCATTAAAGATCCTCTTCTTAGAACTCTTTGGGTCCCATCGGATCTAGTGGCTCTCCCATTCCACAACATTCTACACTGGTTACAGATGAGAATATGGGAAACGCCTATTTCTGGCATTCCTACGGCTAGGAAGCTGGATCTCAAATACAGAATCGAGAAATCTCTGTAGTTCAGATTGCTCTCCTACCTTATTTAAAATTCTTGTATGCTTTGAGCATTGTGTAAGCATTGAGCAGCTTAACACAATAAAACATAATATAGTAGAAATAATAAACTGACAAAATATAAAATGTAAATAGTATCATACATCTCTTCATAAAATATAAGAAAAAATATAAAACAATGTTACAAACGTACAACGCATTTTAACTTAAGACTCCTAAAGTTTGGCATTGTCAGAAAATGCAAGGTTGAAAAAGGTCTTCGTTTTCTTTAAATGTCTTAGTACAGATAGTTAATTGTAGGAGCTCAGGGAGTGAGTTCATAACTTGGAAGCTGCTATGGAAAAAGATCTTTCCTGAGTCTCACATAATTGTTCAGCACTAACTGATGGTTTGTCTAAGAACCTTCTCTGGGAGGATCTAAGAAACCAGGATGGATTATGGATGTGAAACATTGTGTTATCCACGATAATGCCTCCATGCTGATCATCTTCTGAATGGGGCAAGCTATTTTGAATTGGACTCTGAAACTCATAAAAAGCCAGTGTAGCTCCTGAAGAATAGGGGAAATGTAAGCTCTCATTTTGGGGCCAATGCAAAAAAAGTGCGCTGAAATCGGGCACTGAATGTTCAGCGCCTGCTTTCCTAACACGCCCCCAGGCACTTCTCCTGGGGGTGCAATGCAATATTTAAATTGGGGCTTGTGCTGTCAAGGAAGTGCCAGGGGCGATTGTGCGCCCCTAGTGCCTCCTTGACAGCAGGTGCCTGAGAGAGGTCTGCTGTCGGTAATTGTCTGCCGGTTAAGAAAGCGGACGCTGAAATTATCAGCATCCGTTTTCCTAACTGCACATATCATAGGTTAGGAAAACGGACGCCGATAAATTCAGCATCCATTTTCCGAACCTGACTGCTCGCACCTGTGTCTGACCTGCCCTAAGCTCTCTCTCCTGAGTGTCGGGCCCTTAATATTCACTCCTTCACTTATTGCCCATTGGTCCATTCACTGTCACATGTCAGTGAAAAGGACCATTGGGCAATAAATGAAGGAGTGAATGAATAAATATTAATGGCCCGACACTTTAATATTGATTTATTCACTCGTTCTGACCTGCTCTAAGCTCCCTCAGGGGGAAGGAGCTTAGGGCAGGTTAGACATGGCTCACTGTCAAGGAGAGAGATTTTTTTCCCCTAACTCTTTTTTGTTTCTCAGACTTAATATCTCCACGATATTAAGTCAGAGGAAGTACAGAAAAGCACTGAGTGCACTGTATTGCATCGGCCCCTTTGTCAGCTCGGTTTATAACTGGTGTTATCAGTCAGTTGGCATTGTTGACCCTGAAAAAAAAGCTGCTAGACAGTTTGGGCAAGAAAGTCTTCCAAAGCTCCATGCTTACTGCCTGTATCTCTATGTAGCAGTTCTGTGTGGAGCAATATCCTCACACCTGTGTTTAGAATCTGAAAGCTTTTCTACGACCCACAGAAGGAGGGTATTTCCCACAACTACATTTGAAGGCAGAAGAGTACATTTGTCACACTTTCTTTTCTGCTCTCAAATGTTTTGGCTCCCATTTTCACGTACCTCCTTAGCTTCAGTTGGAACTCAGCATATGATGTGGCTAAGGGCGAGTAGCATCTGAGATGGTATATAAAAAAAGTTAAATAAATAAATATAAAAAAAGTTAAATAAATAAATAAAAATGTCATTGAGAAGTTATAATCATCAGTAAACCAATTTGGTTCAGTGGTGATCGATGATTATAACACTGAATGTGCATGAAATCAGTTTGAGTCTGTGTGCACAGCATTGCATGATGGTCACCTATTAAAACAAAGTGTTTGTTTTGTCAGCTTCCCACACAGGACTTTTTTTTTTCCTCTTGTATTGGATTATTGACTTTCTTGAGAAGATCTTTTTAAGTATTGTCCATGAGAAGTTACCAGTCCTATCTGATTTTGTTGACACATTATGAAACTGACTGTAACAGTCCAACCCTGTCGAGGGTCCCCTGAACACCACCTACACTTAGTCATACTTTCACAGGCATCAGTTTCATTTGTTTCAGTAGTACTGTCTTTTCCTGCCCAGTGTCACCAGCCACTTCTGGTCAGACTTAGGCAGCACGAGTGCTGTCAGCCTAAGATTACACAACAGGCTCATCATATTTCTGGGCCTAGTTTTTTTATCCTTCCAAATTCTGTTCTGGAGGGGGAGTGGAGAACAAGATTCAAATCTTCTTGAAGGCGTGGTGCCATATAACAAAGGACCTCTGGGTCCTCCAAATTATAGAGTTTGGATATTGTTTGCATTTTTCCTGGCTACCATCCCTTCCACATTGTTCAAATCTTGATCCACATTCATCTCGCTGGATGATGAACGAATGGACAGGGTTTCTACTTCCAGTAATCCCCAAGAAATCAGAAGGATTGAGGCCCATTTTGGATCTGATACCCTTGAATAAGCATCTGCTTTGAGAGGAATTTGAAATTAATTCACTCAGCATGATTCTCCTTTACATTCAAAGGCAGGAATGGATGTATGCTTTCATAAGATTTGCCATACTGTGTCAGATCAAAGGTCCGTCCAAGCCTAGTTTCCTGTTTCCAACAGTAGCCAATCTAGGTCACAAGTACAGGGCAGATCCCAAAAGGTCCATAGATTCTGTGATGCTGATCCCAGGGATAAGTAGTGTATTTCCCCATGTTCACCTTAATGGTTTATGGACTTTTTGTCTACGAACTTGTCCAAACCTTTTTTTAAACCCAGTTAAATTATCAGCTTTCAGAGTTTAATTATGATTGAGAAAAAAAAACCTATTTTCTCCTATTTGACTTAAATGTATCACCTAGTAACCTCATTGTATGTCCTCTAGTCTTCTTACTTTTTGAAAGGATCTGAGGGATGCATTTATTTTTTTTAATTTATTTACTTATGTTCCATTTTTCAGCACTTCAAAGAAGATTACGTTCAGGAACTGTAGGATTTCCCTATTCCCAGAGGGTTTAAAATCTAGTTTGTACCTGAGGCAATGGAGGGTGAAGACACTTGCCCAAGAAACGGCAGTGGGATTTAAACCCTTGCTTCCCTGTTTTGTACCCGTGTAACCAGTAAGCTACTCCACTTGCTTATATACTCATCCATTCTTCCCATTGGTGCTACCTTTGTTTCAAATTGGACTCTTCTCACAACCAGTACAAGGTACTCCCATTTGCTCTATCGGCAGCTATGAGAGTTTTTACCAAATGTCTTGCAGTGGTAGCTGCACAACTGCATGACCTAGGGATTCAAATTTTCCCATACCTGGATGACTGGCTAATCACCTTGAACTCTTGAGATTAACTTGTGTAGGGAAAACAATGCTTATCTGTCTTCTACAATATTTGGGCTTTTCTAGTCAGTTTTGAGAAGTCAAATTTAGTACCTGTTTAGGAGATGAAATCTATTGAAGCATGGGTAGACTTGCTTCAGGAGAGAGTTTCTGGTGAGTGGTTGAGTGTATACCATGATATTGCTTATATACAAACTACTGACCTTTCAACGTGCGACAGCCAGAGCCATTCTCATTGTGCCATGTCATATGGTGGTGACCATCACCCATTGTCTTACTGACCTGCCTTCGTTCATTTATCTACACTGGGGTCTCCACTTTTAATGGGCTCATCTGCCCTACCCTTATCAACCACAGTCCAGGTTTTTGAGGCGAGAGTTACACTGGTGGCAAAATCTTTGCATGATAGGGGATGAAGTGTTTTGCTCTCTTCCTCATCAAGTCTTGCTAGCAATGAATGCCCCCTTAAAAGGAAGGGGGCGCTCACACAGGATCATTCTGATTCTAAGGCATCTTGTGTCACGTGGAAAGTCACTTTCAAGTAAGTCTGCTGGAATTAAGAATGATCAGATATGCTCTATCAATATTCATACATCTTCAAGGGAAGAGCATCTTGATTCAGATAACCAGGTTGCTGTGGTTTTTTTTTATTTTTTTTTTATTTACATCAGCAAACAGGGAAGCACAGAATCATGGCTTCTCTGTAAGTACGCATTACAAATTTGGGAGTGTGCAAACAGGCATAGGTGGCATGTAGGGACAGGCCAGACTTCCAGGAATCTCCATTCTGCTAGCTGATCACCTCAGCAGAGTATTCCTACCACTCGAGTGGTTCTTGTGACGCTTGACAGTCAACGAGCTAGTCTACTTAAGGGGTTGGCTATTGGTTGACTTGTCTGCTTCAGAGCAGAACAGAAAACTAGATCTATTTTTCCTCAGTTTTAACCACTTGTCTCAGACTGGCTCAGATTGCTTTCCTCCTCAATCAGGAAGACAAGCCTTATGTGTGCTTTTCCATCAATAGTGCTGATTATTAGAACAGTGCAAAAGCTGCTGCAAGATCATACTCACTTGATTCTTAGAACTCCAGTGTGACCCAGACAGGCATTCTTGCATATCTTGTACAACTTTCCAGCAGTCTCCCCATATTTCTGGGGACAGATCCAATGTCTGGATGAAAGAATGCTTGGCTGTTGAATGCTCAATATTCGCTCATCTCTCTTTGCCTTGACTGATCGCAGACATTTTGGTTCCAGCTAGAAAGCCATCCACCAGAAAGAGCACTGCCTTCAAATGGATTGGATATTCCCAGTTGCATCAACACACAACCTTGGACCCTTTTTCTTGCAAGCCCAAGCACTTGATAACGTATTTGTTCCTAGTTGTCTCATCACATTCATCGTCAATGAATGTATATTGCAGCACCTTGACGTCGTATCACGTTAAAATATATGCTAAACCCATTTCTTCTCTTCCACTGATTTTGAGATTAATGAAAGGCTTGTACTATTTTAAGCCCCTGTCATGAAAACCTTCACTTTCAAGGGTCTTGCATGTTGTCTTTTTTTTTTTTTTTTCAGCTTATGAAGCTGCCCTTTGGGCTACTAAAGAATTTTTCTCTTAAGTTTGACCTGCAAAGTATCTTACGTCTGACCTGCAAAGTATCTTTCTTCATCACAGTTACCTCAGCTGAAAGAGTCAGCAAACTCACTATCTGCCTTACATGCAATTCTTCCATGCGGGTGATCCTTCCCACTCATTTACCAAAGGTTCTCTGCTTTCCCTATCAATCAATCCATCATACTACCTTTCTTTTTTTCTAAGATAGCATGCCTTATCCTTGACCTCCTCTTTCCCTTGCCTTGTTGACAACCTTATAAGTCAGCTAATTTGTATATAGTGCCCCCTTTGTTATCCCCCCTTTTCCTCCCCCTCACCCCCCTTGCCTTAGCTTTGCCCTTCCCTTTTCCCCGCAGCATTTTTTCTTCCCTCCCTCCACCCCTCTTTTTTAGACCCCTCCTCCATTGATATCAAAAATTGTTGTTTTTAATGCTCTTCAATTGTAAAATGTTTTCAATGATCTTCAATTGTAAATTTTCTTTGTTATATTTTGTCTCTTCTGTGTATATTTTGTAATATTAGTTATAGTGCCTATCTGTTGCTTCCCTTCTCTGTACCTTCTCCTTCAGATACTATTCCTATATTATTTCATCCTGTCCTTCTTTCTCTCCCTTCACTTGTTCTTCTCTCTTCTCAGCTTCTCCCCTCCCCCCACCCTGGTTTTTTGTAATTTCCTCCTTCAGTTACATTGTAAACCGGCATGATGTGCCACATGAATGTCGGTATAAAAAAGTTAATAAATAAATGTCCATTAAGGAGAGAGAGTCCTTTATTCTTTAGATCATAAGAGCCTTCGTCTAGTATAAGAGACGAACTCAACTGCTTTGCCAGACTTTGCATTTATTTGTTGCGTATGACCCTGACAGAGACTAGTCATGCCAGTTACTAAGTGTACTTTGTCTAATTGGATAGCTGAGTGCATTAAACACTGCTACACCTTAGCAGGATTGCATGTTATAGACTCTGTATAAGCTCATCACGTGAGCACTGTGGCTTCTGTTGCTCATCTTCAAGAAGTGCCTCTTGAAGACCTCTGCAGAGCTGCAATTTGGTCATCAGTTCACACCTTTGTCCCATTACTATCTTGAGAACCTCTCAGGAACTGACAGTAAACTTGGACAAGCGGTTTGGTGATACCTGTTCTCGAAGTAGTTCACTCTTCACAGGTTGCTTGCTAAATAAACACTCCACTGCAACTCTGAGCTTGACTCTCCATATATAAGGACTAATTCAGCCTGCTTATTGATGAAAAAAGCAAGTTTGCTTACCATAAACAGTGTTTGCTGTAGGTAACAGGATGAATTAGCCATAAAATATCCACCTGCCTCCTTGGAGAGATGTCTACCTAGCAAGAGGAGGCTCAAGAAGCAATGCCCATGCAAGGACTTACACACATGCTCAGTAGAGCCTAAAGCACTACTAGCTTGGAGAGACAAGTCCATTCAGTTCCATTGAATGTATTGGCTAAATTAATCTTCTTATCTATGGAAAACACAGTTTATGGTAGGCAAGCTTGCTTTTTTGGTGTTCTAGATTCTTTGAGGTGCTTGTCCAGCAGTGACACCTCTGTATGTAATTTTATTGTTTCCATGGAGGAGTGATTCTTTTTTTTTTTCCCTTGAGTCCTTGTAGGTAGGACACTCTTAGGATTTTTGCTGCATAATATTGATTCTAAATTAGCCCTGTGATATTGGATGCTCCTTTTTTTCCAAATTATGGTCTCATTGATGATACTTTCTAGCATTTTATTTAGGTAGTCTTTTTTTTCTTCTTCTCTTGGACCCCAGCAAATATCTTCACTTTCAGACAATACAAGATGCATCTCCTGATCTTATTTGCATTTCATTTTGATGCTATTTCTTGGCCTATTTTGCATTGCTCTCATCATCCTGTGTTGCACCTCTGTCATTCATTGTCACCTGTTGCCTCCTCCAGTTTCTCCTTGTGCATCTCTCTTCTGGTGTTCAATTCTCCACGCTATTTTTTGTTTATCCCTCAGCTATTTAAAGATGTCATCACTTAGGTACTTCTGTTTTATGATTTATGCAATTAAAGATCTTAAATTTCCATTAGTTGCTTCTTGAAGCTTTTCTTCCTTTTCAATGTGAAATGTGTACTATTCTAACTGAACAGATCTTTTTATTTTCTGATTACCTTATATTTTAGGGGAATTTGTGAAACAGCCTATATGAGGCTTTTTTGTCACTTACTGGACATGTTTACTTAGATCACTGGCTATAGCAGCTGTACTAACTTGTTTCTTCAAACCATCAGGTTGCTTTTTTTCTTGTCTGTTGCTTTGTATTTTGATTGTATTCTTAGGTCTTCTGTCTGTTTTATTTTCTTATTTGCACTTTTGGACCAGCAATGTACCATGAAGATGCTCCTCTTTTCTTTCTGATATTCATTCTTGAAAAGACACTAACAGGTACAATCTAAAAGCTTTTCCTACCATTAATAAATTGGATAAATCAAGGTGCTATCCTGATACGTATCAGGACTCCATGCATAAAACTGTGAATACAGCATAACATGCAGACTCAGGGGAGGAGATATTTTTAAACAAAATGCAGTACCTAAAAGATATTTAGAAAATGTAGGTCTTGTCTCAAATCTTTGAGGTGGGAAGGAAATTATTTTTTTTTCTTGTACATTTTTTGGGGAGTTGCTCATGGTGGTGGTCATTTTTATGGTTTTAGACATGTTTCAGCAACATGCTTATCTGTTTGTTTGTACATCTGTATCAGGGGTCATAAGATATGCCATGCTGAGTCAGACCAAGGGTCCAATAAGCCCAGCATACTGTTCGTAACAGTGGCCAATCCAAGTCACAAGTATCGGGCAAGTACCCAATAGATCTCAAGCTACTAGTCCTTATTGATTAATAGTAGTTTATGGATTTTTCCTCTAGGAACTTATCCAACCTTTTTTAAACCCAGTTATACTAACTATTGTAACCACATCCTCTGGCAATGAATTTGAGAACTTAACTATGCACTGAGTGAAATAATTTTCTTCTATTTGTTTTAAATGAGCTACTTGCTAACTTCATGGAGTGCCTCCTAGTCTTATTATCTAAGTAAATAACCAATTTACATTAACCTCTTCAAGTCCTTTCGTGATTTTGTAGACCTTTGTCATCTCGTTCCAAACTGAACAGCCCTAACTTCTTTAGCATTTCCTCATAGGGGAGCTGTGCTATGCACATTATCATTTTGGTCCCCTTTGTCTGCACTTTCTCCAGTGCAACTATATATTTTTTGAGATGTGGCAACCAGAATTGCACACAGTATTCAAGGTGTGGTCTTGCCATGGAGTGATTCAGAGGCATTATAACATCGTAAGAACATGCCATACTGGGTCAGACCAAGGGTCCATCAAGCCCCAGCATCCTGTTTCCAACAGTGGCCAATCCAGGCCATAAGAACCTGGCAAGTACCCAAAAACTAAGTCTCTTCCATGCTACTCTTGCTAGTAATAGCAGTGGCTATTATCTAAGACAACTTAATTAATAGCAGGTAATGGACTTCTCCTCCAAGAACTTATCCAATCCTTTTTTAAACACAGCTATACTAACTGCACTAACCACATCTTCTGGCAACAAATTCCAGAGTTTAATTGTACGTTGAGTAAAAAAGAACTTTCTCCGAATAGTTTTAAATATGCCACATGGTAACTTCATGGAGTGCCCCCTAGTCTTTCTGTTATTTGAAAGAGTAAATAACTGATTCACATTAACCCATTCTAGACCTCATGATTTTAAACACCTCTATCATATCCCCCTCTCAGCTGTCTTTTCTCCAAGCTGAAAAGTCCTAACTTCTTCAGCCTTTCCTCATAGGGGAGCTGTTCCATTCCCTTTATCATTTTGGTCGCCCTTTTCTGTACCTTCTCAATCGCAACTATATCTTTTTTTGAGATGCAGCGACCTGAATTGTACACAGTATTCAAGGTGTGGTCTTACTATGGAGTGATAAAGAGGCATGGCATTTTCTGTTTTATTCACCATTCCCCTTCTAATAATTCCCAACATTGTTTTCTTTTTTGACTGCTGCAGCACACTGAGCCGCCTAGGTCTCTTTTCTGGGTGGTAACTCCTAAAATAGAACCTATCATTGTGTAACTGCAGCAAAGATTATTTTTCTCTATATGCATCACCTTGCACTTGTTCACATTAAATTTTATCTGCCAATATTTCTGTGTCTCAAGGTCCTCCTGCAATTTATCACAGTCCACTTGAGATGTAACTACTCCACATAATTTTGCGTTATCCGCAATTTGATCACTTCACTTGTACCTCTTTCTAGATCATTTATAAATATTTTAAAAAGCACCGGTCCAAATACAGACATTTAATCCTACGCTGTTTCCTGTCTTTAACCAGTTTGCAATCCACAATAGGACATTGCCTCCTATCCCATGACTTTTAGTTTTCTTAGAAGCCTCTCATGAGGGACTTTGTCAAACGCCTTCTGAAAATCCAAATACACCACATCTACCAGTTAACCTTGTCCACATATTTATTCATGCCTTCAAAACATTGTGGGAGATTTGTGATGAAAGACTTCCCTTGGGTAAATCTATGCTGGCTGTCCCATTAAACCATGGCTATCTAAGTGGTTTTTTGTGATTTTATTCTTTTTATAACAATTTCCATTATTTTTCCCGGCACTGAAGTTAGGCTCACCAGAATATATTTTCCCGGGTCACAGTTGGAGCCCTGGTTTTTTAAATATCGGGGTTACGTTGGCCACCTTCCATCTTCAGGTACAACAGATGATTTTAATGATGGATTACAAATTATTTGAAATAGGTCTAAATTTTTTTTTTAGTTTTCAGAATCCTTGGGTATACCATTTGGTCCAGATGATTTACTACTCTTCAGTTCGTCAATCTAGCCTACCACATCTTCCAGGTTCACCGTGATTTGGTTCAGTTCATCTGAATTGTCACCTTTGAAACTGTCTCTAGCTCGGGTATCTCTCCAACATCCTCTTCAGTAAACACCAAAGCAAAGAATTTATTTACTCTTTCCGTGATGTCCTTATCTTCCCTACGTGCCCCTTTAACCCCTCAATCATCTAACTGTCCAACAGATTCCCTCGCAGTCTTTCTGCTTTGGATACATTTAAAAAAAATT
Organism: Rhinatrema bivittatum; assembly: GCF_901001135.1. Taxonomy (NCBI): domain Eukaryota; kingdom Metazoa; phylum Chordata; class Amphibia; order Gymnophiona; family Rhinatrematidae; genus Rhinatrema; species Rhinatrema bivittatum. The sequence continues at coordinate 384,042,076 of NC_042615.1, forward strand.
GAGCTCTTGCCTCTGTGGCCAACTCCTTTTCATACTCTCTCTTAGCCTGTCTTATCAGTGTTTTACATTTAACTTGCCAATGCTTATGCCTTATTCTATTTTCTTCAAATGGATCCTTCTTCCAATTTTTGAATGAAGATCTTTTGGCTAAAATAGCCTCTTTCATCTCACTTTTTAGCCATGCTGATTGTTTTGAGCTTACCCACCCACTTATTATAGTCAAACTAAAAGAAATGCACCTACTTCGTGTTGCACTACAGGTATATGCCTCTGTTTGCCCATTTTGCTTTCCCTTTCTGCCCTCCTACACACTAGTCTTTTACTCTCTCCCTTCCTTCTCTGTGGCCCAGTGGCAGGGTACAGCATCAGAACAGATGTCCTCTCTGCCCCAGGCCAGTAGCAAGCACCAGGGATATTAACATAACTGCCAACTGAATTAGCTAAAACAATTTTTACTACTTCTGCTGTTTTTAAAGTTCTCATTTGATATGTTCACATGAATAATAAAAATGCACTAGACCTTAGGATGTTTTTGTCAGCAGTCAATGGCATTGGACTTTATCCTATTGTCTTTGGAATAATCTCCTAAGGGGGGAATCATTGTGATTTTTTGCTGAGTCACAGGTTACTTTCCTTTTAAGCACACACTATAAAAGCCTTTTGTAAAACATTTTTCTCTTAAAAAAAAAAAGTCTGATGTTGGTAGTGATGCTTCCCTGTCTGGGATTAAAATGTTGCATTTTTGCCATGTAGACTTTCATAATGTTTTGACCACCTGCCATATGTCTACAGCTCTGGGAACATGAAAGTCAGATTAAGGGCAGTGCTGATCACTGCCATGCGGTGGACTTGAATTTGATTCCCAGCTCAAGTCTGCTCTTCGGGAATGCCACAGAGACAATATTCACAGCCCCTTGGGGGGGAAGGGAGGGTTGCAGTGCATTTAGAGTGTTTCAGAAGGAGCCCTAGTATGTGGGTCAAAGACTGGGTCACATAACTTGGGATATAAAATAGGGTAAAAAATCCTCATGTAGTTGTGAATGGTGCTGGCTCCCAACCCTGGTTCTGAATGGGCTGGAAGCTCAAGGGAAACAGCTGGGCCCCAAGAAAAAAAAACAATACTTAACTCCTCATCCCAGTATAGAAACATTGTCTGGTGGAGAGAAGCTCCAGGTCAGTTTAGATTTGCCATTTCCTTTTCTTTCATAATACTACAGACCCTACTTGAAGTCTAGCATTGTATTCACTTTTCCGCTGCTAAGGATTGACATTTTTCTCTTGCATCTTCTAATGGATTACTGGGTAATTATCACTATAAGTGGTCAGGGCTGTCGGGGAATCCTCTTCTAGGATGAAATTTTGATGCCAGCAAATATCACCAAAAATTATAAACCTAACAGCAATTTTAGTGATCAAGAGACTAGGTACCTTAGGGGAATCTTATTTTTCCCTTTTATTTATAAGACTGAAATAGTTTTGACTTATGTAAGGATACACTTTATACAATGTTTTTTCACACTGAGTTGGCTCAGATAAATGAAAAATTTGCCAGTTTTATGGTAAAATATACTGGCTGTCAGATTGGAGCAAAATTTTCTGTTTTTGACAAGTTCTGCTGAAAACTGAGAATACTAATGTAAATGTTTAGATACCATTTACTACACACACGTCTCTATTTGCTCATTGTTCAAATCTGTCTTAAAATAAAAAGCTTATTAGACTTGGAGAAGGTTGCTGGTTGATCATTGATCGATTATGTATTTTGAAGTGACAATGAACCCATCAACTTAGGCTACCTTTTTACTATAGATGTTGGTCTGGCTGTGTGGGTATTGAGGTCTGTGACTGAAGCTATGAAGCAGGTATATTTTGCTGTCATGGGACCATATTTTTCTCAGAGGACAAGCAGGATGGTAGTCCTCATACATGGGTGACATCAGATGGAGCCTGAGATGGAAAACTTATGTCAAAGTTTCTAGAAACTTTGATTAGGCACACTGAGCATGCTCAGCATGCCCTATACCGAGCGTCCACGTGGGCTCTCTCTTCAGTCTCTCTTTTTTTTTTTCTGCGGAGCTGTCAGCATCACGGTTGAATTGAGCTCTAAAACGTTTGGCTTTCTGCTTTGTGAAAAACTTCTCTTTTTGCAGTTCTTACTTTTCCCTTCTAAAGTCCGTTGCTGGGCTCCTCTCAGTGCCTCCCCATAGTGTCCCCAGTCAGGGGTTACGGTGTTCGAGTAAGCTTTATTTCGCGGTTGGTTCCCCCAGTGGTGGTGGTGCCTGTCTTCCATTGACACACGCCGCCATCGGTCTGTTTTTTCCCCCGTTTATTTTGCCCTATCATGGCCACGTCTGACTTTGGCTGATGCCTCCAGTGCTGAGGATGGTGGACCCTCCGGTCAGGGGCAGGCTGTGGTTCTTTGCGAACAGATGGCCTAGTGTAACTTCAGACCAGCGGGTTTTGTCCATCGTCTGCCAGTGGTATCAACTAAACCTATTGGGTGTCTCACCAAATTGCCCTCCTTGCCCATTTTGGGGGCTGGTAGCGCATCAGAAGGTTCTACAGATGGAGCTCTCCTCCCTATTATTGGCCTGACCAGTCAAACTCGTGCCATTAGGGCAGAGAGAGAGCGGGGATTCAACTCCAGGTACTTCCTGATTCCGAAGGAAACAGAAGGACTCGGTCACATTCTAGACCTGAGGGCCTTGAACAAGTTTCTAAAAAGAGAAAAGTTCAAGATGGTTTCCCTGGGGACTTTGATCCCCCTTTTGCAAAAAGGGGTCTGGCTATGCTTCCTTGACCTAAAGAATGCTTACACCCATATCTAGCTCTTCCCTGGTCATAGGAAGTATCTCCGATTTGTGGTGGGGAAATGGCAATGCCCGGTACTGGAAGGTGCTGTTTGTGCTTGAGTCTTCACAAAATGCCTGGCTTTGATGGCGGCACACCTCTGCAGACTGGGAGTTTGTTTTACTACATCTGGATGATTGGCTGCTCAAGGGCATATCTCAAGCAGGGGCCATCTGGTCCATGCGCTTGACCATTTGGGTATTGGAGTGATTAGGGTTTGATCTCAACTACCCAAAGTCCCATTTCAGACCATCACCTCAATTAGACTTCTTCAGAGCCCTGCTAGACACTGCTCATGCTAGGACCTTTATGCCGCATCAGAGGGCTGTTTTGGCGACCATTGTGACAGAACCAGCAGGTATCAGCTTGGCAAGTTGGGGCCCATGGCCACGCCAGTCCATGTCACTCCTTTGGTGCGATTACACATGCACAGAGCCCTATGGACGCTAGAATCATAGTGGCGCTAAGAAACTCAGGGCCTCCAGGGTTGCATCTGAGTCACCCTGTCTCTCAGGGACTCCTTGTCCTTGGGGCGAGTTCTCTCCAATCTGGAACAGGGGATTTCATTTTGGAGTCTCTCTTTTCAAATTGTGCTTACCATGGATGTATCTACCTTGGGGTGAGGAGCTCATGTAGATGGGCTCTGCAACCAGGGACTGTGATCTACTCAGGAACGTTCTTGTCAAATCAACTTCCTGGAGCTATGGGCGATCAAGTACGTGCTATGGACTTTTGGATATCAACTGTCTAAGAAAATTATCCTGATCCAGACCGACAACCAAGTAGCCATGTGTGTCAACAAGCAGAGGGGCACGGGATAATACCTCCTGTGTCAGGAAGTGGTCCAGATCTGGTCCTGGGCCTTGGCTCAGGATTATGTATCTGGCCCAACGGAGAACGTGATAGCGGTCAGATTCTGTCGAGCCTTCAGGCCACATGAGTGGTCCATGGACCAGGGGGTAGCGAATTGGATTTTCTGCCTCTGGGGAAGCACAGACATAGATCTGTTCACATCCCCCTGCAACCTGAAGGTGCCCTAGTTCTGCTCCCTGTCCAGATCAGACAGCAAACCAGCTTCTGACACCCTTGCCCTTCATAGGGGCAGGGATCTTCTGTGTGCGTATCCTCCAATTTCCTTAGTGGCGAAGACTCTCTTGAAGCTTTACGAGGATAGAGGGACTATGATCCTGTTGCTCACAGCCTGGATGTTGAGAGGTTAATCCTGCAGCCATTTGATCTTTCTGAGGATGTCTCAGGACTTGGTGGCTTCCTGAAAGCCTTCCATTAGGAAGTCCTATGGACTGAATTGGAGGAGGTTTTCTGTGTGATGTGTGCAGAAGGCCCTAAATCCATTCCTCTGCCCCATACAAAAACTGCTTGACTACCTTCTGCACCTTTTGGAGGCTGGCTTAAAAACCAACTCTGTCAGAGTTCATCCATCTTAGTGTGATTGGTGCATACCACTGCGTTGTAGATTATGCTGTACAGAGGTGGGCATACATAGTTGTCCACTTCATGCAGGGCCTGTTTTAATTGAAGCCTCCCACTGTATGTTGGGATCTCAGTATGGTGGTGGCTCAGCTGATGAAAGCTCCTTTTGACTCACTGCGCACCTGTGACCTGAAGGTCATATTTTTTGTCATGGTCACTTCAGCATGCAGGGTCAGCGAGCTCTAGGCCTTATTGATTTCTCTACCTTATACTAAGTTTTATCATGACATGATGGTCTTCCATATGCACTCTTTAAGTTTCTACCTAAGTTGGTGATGGATTTCCATCTTAACCAGTCAATCATCCTGCTAATTTTCTTTCTCAGGTCCCATTCGTACCAATGCGTATGAGCACTACCCAGTTTAGACACAAGCAAATCTTTGCCTTCTACCTGGAGCAGACACAAACCCATAGACAGTCCATCCAACTTTTTATTTCTTTTGATAGGAATAGGTTGGGTGTTGGTGTTGCCAAACAGACTATATCCAATTGATAGCAGATTGCTTCTCCTGTTATGTCCAGGCGGGACTGCATCTTGGGAGTCATGTCCATGCTTATTCTGTCAGAGCCATGGGAGCGGAGCGTTGATGGCCCACCTGCGAGCAGTTCCAGTGGAGAAGATCTGCAAGGCTGCGATGTGGAGTTCTCTCCACACATTCACATCCTACTATTGTATGGCTGACGTGACAGTTTCGGCCAGTCTGTCCTTCGAAACCTGTTTAAGGTGCAGAACCCAAGTCTCCTTACCTTGGGCTCGTTGTTTGGGTTCAGGCTGTTTCCCCTCTCTGTTACTAACAGCACCAGTGTTGTGTCTGTTGGTCCTCTTTTGTACTGGGGTGCAGCCTTTAGCTAGGGATTCATTCATGTGTGAGCACTAATATCCTGAGAAAGCAGAGTTGCTTACCTGTAACATGTGTTCTTCGAGGACAGCAGGATGTTAGGAAACCCGCCCGCCACCCCGTGGACTTGGGTTTCTCCTATTTTATTTTATTGTAGTTCTGTGTTATGAGACTGAAGAGGGACCCCTACGTGGATGTGTGGTATAGGCAATGCTGTGCATGCTCAGTGTGCCTAGTCAAAGTTTCTAGAAACTTTGACTTAAGTTTTCCGCATCGGGCTCCATGTGATGTCACCCATGTGTGAGGACTAATATCCTGCTGTCATCGGAGAACACCTGATACAGGTAAGCAACTCTGCTTAAAAATGGGGGGGAACCCTTTAGCATAGCTGGATCATAGCGAGCTTTTGGAGAAGCAGTTTAGTATTTAAGGAATAAAGGGGGTGGCAAGCATTTATCTTGGGGAGGTGATTGAAACAAAGCAATGGGCAATCATGCCCATCAGATTTATTTTTTTTTACTTAGTATGTGTTAAACAAAAAACAAACCCAAAACCCCCCAACAAGGCAGCAGACTATTCTTTTCTGCTCTACTGCATATTTCATTAGTTGAATTGGTATTAAGAAGACATTTAGTTTTGTGAGAGGAACAGAACAGTGAAGTTGTAAGATGTTTGCCATGTATTGACTTGGCAGTGAGCAGGCCTTTAGCTTCAGGGTAGTAGGTATGTTTGGTGATATAGAAAGTCAAAATGTTGGTTTTGTGATTGGTTTACAATATACATATGTATTTAGTAGCAATTTTTCTAAAATTTTGGAAGTTGAGCTTTTATTTCTGTTAAAGAAGGTTTATGCCATAATGAAACAAAGCCCAAAGCGCTGGCTGAACAAGTTTGGGTGCTTTTCTTGTAGTTTAGGTGTTTAGAAGTGGTGTTGCTTTTTGTCAAACCTTCTTTTCAGAAGTAATTGATGGGCCATTTTGTGGATGTAGGCGTGTGCTCCATTTAATTTTGGCTAGCATAGTGATGTTCCTGGAGGGTGATGAGTGGATAAAGACCTATGGCTAGTGCTAGCTTTTTTGCTGCCCTTTGTGAACAATTACTGTACTGCTCCCGTTCATTCATTGTCTGTCCTGGGACCACCAAAAAAAAAAAAAAAAAAAAGCCCTTCTCCTTCCAGTGATACAAACTTTAAAAACTGAGTGCCCCCCCCCACAGAGCCCATGACTGGTGCCAAGAGTATTAGGTACCCTACGCAAACCTTATAGCCTTGAACAACTCCCCCTACACCACCCCCGCCCTGCTCTACACTCACAGTTAAGAGTGGATAAAAGATTTGTAATTTGGGGTGCTGCAATAATGATAAAAAACAACAAATTGTATTCTGAATGTTGCCATGTTGGAGGATCAAAAAAGATAATCAGATTATAATTGGAATACTTATGTGGCTTGATCTAAATTGTAAAAGCTCAAGAGCTGAAGCTGTATAACAATCTGAATTATCCTGTAGGTTGCTGGTATCCTGGCTCCATATTGACAAATACTGTTTCACAGTGCAATATGCTGTTATGCAAGCTTTGTGGCAATTACAGGAATCTAATATTTTGACACTGCAAGTAAATGTTGAGGGACAAGGTTCTTTAATTTTTATAACAAGAAAATAATGTGCAGCAAGCAATGTACTGGACAATAACTATTAACAAAAATGATTTTATTTATAAGTAAGCACACATCAGTTCATAATTCTAAACATACAGTTCAAATGTGGTGTACCAACAAGGACCCTTTTTGTTAATAGTTATTGTCCAGTGTATTGCTTACCGCACACTATTTTCTTGTTGTATTTCTCCATGTGTGTATGCTGTTTACTCCGCCGTTGCTCAGTATTTAATTTTTATTACATGAGAGAGCCTGGGTGTTGGATTAACATAACATTATTATATATTGATTTATTTTTTATGTAAACTATTCATTGTTTTAGATTTTTATTTTTATTATATATTTTTGTAATTTTGAGCTTTTATAATTTGATAAAATAATTTTATAATTTAAAAGAACATAAAGATATGTTCTTTTAAATTTAAATCTTTATTTACATTTGTTTTTTATTTAGTTATGTAAACCGTTTTGATTAAACACTGTTTGTAAAGACGGTATACAAACACTTTTAAATAAATAAATAAATAAATAAATAAGATATGCCATGCTGGGTCAGACCAAGGGTCCATCGAGCCCAGTATCCTGTTTCCAATAGAGGCCAATCCAAGTCACAGTTACCTGGCAAGTACCCAAACATTAGATAGATCACAAGCTACTATTACTTATTAATTACTGTCATAGCAGTTTATGGATTTATCCTCTAGAACTTATCCAAACCTTTTTTAAACCCGGTTACACTAACTGCTACAGCTACATCTTCTGGCAATGAATTCCAGAGCTTAACTGTGTGCTGAGTGAAAGAATTTTCTTCGATTTGTTTTAAATGAGCTACTTGCTAAGTTCATGGAGTGCCCCCTGGTGGTCCTATTATCTGTAAGAGTAAATAACAGATTTACATTAACTTCTAAATTCAGAGCCAACTTGAAAACCTGGCTATTCAAACATGCCTACCAAGAATATCACCCCATTCACCTCCATGCAAACATATCTGAACCCTCTCATGCAAACTCACCCTGAACCTTTGTACAAAGTTCCTTTTGTTTTACAAATTTTATGCTCAATATGAACTTTTGTGGCTCTCATTTGTTTCTGAGTAGCCTGATTCCTATGTACTTTCCAATCATCGCTCTCCCAGTTCCTATCTCTCCCTCCCCACCACCCTGTTTTATGTAATTTCCAATCTTTTTGTTTTTTATGTAAACCAATATGATGTCCCTTCTAATATCGGTATAGAAATTCAAATAAATAAATAAAATAAACTTGTTCAAGTCTTTTTATGATTTTGTAGACTTCTATCATATCCCCTTCAGTCATCTCTTCTCCAAACTGAACAGCCCTAACTTTTTTAGCTTTTCCTCAAGGGCAGCTGTTCCATGCCCCTTACCATTTTGGCTGCCCTTCTCTGAACTTTCTCCAGTGCAGTTATATCCTTTTTTGAAATGCGGTGACCAGAACTGCACACAGTATTCAAGGTGCGGTCTCACAATGGAGCGATACAGAGGCATTATGATATCCTCCATTTTATATTCCATTTCCTTCTTAATTCCTAACATTGTTTGCTTTTTTGATCACCACAGCACACTGGACCAACAATTTCAATGTATTATCCACTGTAATGCCTAGATCTCTTTCTTGGGTGGTAACACCTAAGATAGAACCTAACATTGTGTAACTAAAGCAAGGATTATTTTCCCTATATGCATCACTTTGCACTTATCCATGTTAAATTTCATCTGCCATTTGGAAGCCCAATCTTCCAGTCTCGCAAGGTCCTCCTGAAATTCATCACATTCCGCTTGACATTTAACTACTCTGCATAATTTTGTGTCATCCACAAATTTGATCACCTCACTCGTAACCCTTTCCAGATCATTTATAAATATATTAAACAGCACCGGTTCAAGTACAGATCCCTGAGGCACTACTCCAGTTTACCTTTTTCCACTCTGAAAACTGAACTTTTAATCCTACTCTCTGTTTTCTGTCTTAACCAACTTGCAATCCACAAAAGGACATCACCTCTTATCCCATGACTTTTTAGTTTTCTTAGAAGCCTCTCATGTGGGACTTTGTCAAACGCCTTCTGAAAATCCAAATACACCACATCTACTGGTTCACCTTTATCCGTATGTTTATTCACCCCGTCAAAAAAAAAAAATGTAGGAGATTTGTGAGGCAAGACTTCCCTTGGGTAAATCCATGCTGGCTGTGTCCCATTAAACCAGGTCTATTTAAATGCTTTGTGATTTTATTCTTTATAACAGTTTCCATGATTTTTACCAACACTGTAATCAGGCTCACCGGTCTACAGTTTCCCGGATCACCCCTGGATCCCTTTTTAATTATAGGGGTTACATTGGCCATCTTTCAATCTTCAGGTACATCAGATTTTTTAAATGATAGGTTACAAATTTTTATTAATAGGTCTGAAATTTCATTTTTTAGTTCTTTCAGAACCCTGGGGTATATACCATCCGGTCCAGGTGAGTTACTACTCTTCATTTTGTCAATCAGGCCTACCACTTCTTCCAGGTTCACCGTGATTTGGTTCTGTTGATCTGAATCATCACCCATGAAAATCTTCTCCGGAACGGGTATATCTCAAATATCCTCTTCGGTAAACACTGAAGAAAGAAATTGTTTAATCTTTCTGCGATGGCCGTATCTTCTCTAAATGCCCCTTTAACCCCTTGATCATCTAACAGTCCATCCGACTCCCTTGCAAGCTTTCTGCTTTGGACATATTTAAAAAAAAATTTTATTGTGAGTTTTTGCCTCTATGGCCAACATATTTTCAAATTTTCTCTTAGCCTGTCTTAATCAATGTCTTACATTTAAGTTGCCAATGCTTATGCTTTATCCTATTTTCAACTGATGGATCCTTCTTCCAGTTCTTGAATGAAGATCTTTTGGCTAAAATAGCTTCTTTCACCTCACCTTTTAACTATGCTGGTAATCGTTTTGCCTTCCTTCCAACTTTCTTAATGCTTGGAATACATCTGATCTATGCTTCTAGGATGGTATATTTTTATTTATTTTTTAAAACATTGTCCACGCCTGTTGCACACCTTTTACTTTTGTAGCTGCATCTTTCAGTTTTTTCTAACTTTTTAGCATTTTATCAGTTTCCCTTTTGAAAGTTTAGCGCTAGAGCCATGGATTTACATACTGTTCCCCTTCCAGTCAATTCAAATTTGATCATATTATGATCACTATTGCCAAGCAGCACCTTTACCTCTCTCACCAAATCCTGCGCTCCACTGAGAATTAGATCTAAAATTGCCCCCTCTCTCGTCGGCTCCTGAACCAATTGCTCCATAAAACTATCTTTTATTCCATCCGGGAACTTTATTTCTCTGCATGCCCTGATGTTTCACTTACCCAGTCAATATTGGGGTAATTGAAATCTCCCATTATTACTGCATGACCAGTTTGGTTAGCTTCCCTAATTTCTTTTAGCATTTCACTGTCCGTCTCACCCTTTTGGCCAGGTGGATAGTAGTATACACCTTTCACTATTCTCTTTCCCAACACACAAGGGATTTCAACCCATAAAGATTCGATTTTACATTTAGTCTCATGCAGGATCTTTATCCTGTTGGACTCTATGCCATCTTGGACATAAAGTGCCATCCTGCCACCATGATGCTCCTCTCTGTCATTGTGATGTAATTTGTACCCCGGTGTAGCGCTATCGCATTGGTTTTCCTCTTTCCACCATGTCTCTGAGATGCCAATTAAGTCTATGACATTTACTGCTATACATTCTAATTCTCCCATCTTACTTCTTAGACTTCTGGCATTAGCATACAAACATTTCAAAGTGAGTTTTTTGTTTGTATTTACATTCTGCTTTTCAATTGGCAGGGATAAATTGGAGTCTTTTAGCTCAAGTCAGTTTTTAATTGTAGGCACTTGGACTACTTTTCTTATTTTTGGAACCTCTCTTTTGGGATGCCCTAACTGTGAATCTTTTAAGAATCAGAGACCAGGAATAGCTTACCATCAGAGATGGTGGTGGCCAACAGCACTATAGCAGGATTTAAACATGCTTAGGAGAGGTATAGAGGGCATTGGTAGGAACAGGAATCAGAGATTGGGTATGGGACTAGGGGAGTGGGAGGGAGCTGGGGTGTGTTTAAGTATGGGAATGTATGTGCTCTGCTACCCAAAGTGGTAAAGAATCAGCAAAGAAAACTGAGCAGACCAGGTAGGCCAACTGATCTTTATCTGCTGTCATCTACTATGTTTATATGTAATTACATTACCATTTGTTTTATTACATAATAGGAATGTTCACAGAAAAATTTTTCATTTGATTTGTGTTCAGTTCAAATGAAAGATTCCCATATTTCAAAATATCCGTTTGTTCCATTTGTTTTCAGTGGTTTATGCACATAAATGGTGTTTTTACATGCATTGAAATGCAATTTTTATGCATGTAAATTTTACATAAGTGCATAAATCTCCAAAACCGAACAGAATGCATGAGCCTCTTTGCCATATAATATGAGGATTCTGCTTACCCAAAAAGGACTCCCAGAGCAATTTAGTCTGTTTCTTTCTATGTATATAAACTTGAAATATACTGTGTAAGCTTGTCTCTGTCAGACTGTGTTTGTGGTCACTAGGTGGCACCTGGAATAGTGGAAGGTGCACTGTGTAAAGACAATATGCTCCGTCTACAAAACACTTATCACACACAGTTGCATTACAGATGCGCACACACATGCTCATGCAGTGCAGAGACACAGGGATGTGCACACATGGGTGGGCACACAGGCAGACATATGCATGCGAACAACAAAGTTGTAGCTTTGCAGATGTCTTTGAGAGGCACAGCTCGCAAATGAGCCACTGATGTAACCATAGCTCTAACTTGATGAACCTTGATATTGTCTATAATTTGTAGGCCTGCTAACATATAGTTGTGCCCAATGCAGTCTGCTATCAATTGGACAATGTACGTTTGGCCATTGTTACACCTAGTCTCTGTATTGTAAGGGACAAATAGAGAAGCCAGACAGTGAGGCTGAGTTCGTTTCTTGTAGTAAGCCAAATAAAGCCTGAAGTTTGCAGACTTTTCTGGCTACCGCTATCAGGAATATTACTTTCCAAGTTTGGAGTCAGCTTCTCAAATTCCTGTGGTTTATATGGTGGCTTCATTACTTGTGCTAGAACAATGTTTAAATCCCAGCGAACAGGTGGTTTTATGACTGGAGGTTTAGTATGCTATAAGCCTTTCATGAACTGTAAACTAATGGATGATTTTAGATAGGCTTGCTAGCAATTTGAGCATGGTAAGCTGCTATGTAACTGAGATGTAATTTTACTGATGAGGTGCTGAGACCTGAATTAAAAGAATGAGTAAATAGTTCAGTAACTTCTTCCCACAAACTATGTGGTTCAGATATTCAGAGGGATAGCCGTGTTAGTCTGATGTTGCAGAAGGTGCCACCCGCGTGTTCATTTTTGCTACCCAAATTATGCTTTCTGAGGTGGATTGCTCTTTACAAGGATCAGTAGAGTTGTAAATTGTAGAAATGATTGGGCCAATGAGATTCAACTTTAAGATGAGTTAGTGATTTTTCTCATTTTAGTGAGATGGATTTCTTAAATTGTGCTGAATTGAGACTTAGGATCTTATTCAATATGGACATTTCCCTATTCTGTGCTTATAGAAAAACTACGGTATTAAATAAAATCTTTAGTCTTTTATAAATGATAAACATAGCTTTTTGAGGTGTATTAGCTGAGGAGAAGGATCAAAGTTAAGATCACAGTAACATAATAATGATGGCAGAATAGGACCAGATGGTCCATCCTGTCTGCCCAATTACTTTTAGTAGTAATTGCTGCTCCATACATTTACTCCCATTACTCCCAAGCCTTATGATAAGGGTGGTAATAAATACAATCAAAACCAAGCAACTGTTGAACCTATAACAAATTATTGCTAGCAATATTTTTATTGGGTGATGAGCCGCCTTGATAATTCAGACAATGCTGCTTGATTTTTGCTTTGGGACTTGACCATATAAACTGCTGACCTGTGCTTTTTCTCTTCTGTCTGCATGTCTGTACCCCTTTGATAACATTAAAGCAGCTTACAAAATAAAATCAGCAACTCCCACCCCCTTTGAATATAAAAAGATGGAAAATTGTCTACTGTAGATGGCAAATCCTAAGAAAGTGCTGTGTAACATACATAGTGAAATCACATTTTGAGGATGCCCCTCACTTATAGGTATGCCATTTACGATTTGGTGCTTTTCAAACTTGCAGTTCACAGTATAAGTGAGATGAAAAATTAAAACAATTTTATCTTGACTGGTTCAAATCCAAACTTGATAGGTAATGCGCTGTCCACAGTGATGTTTACTCAGAAATGATCAGTGACCAATTGATAAGTTTCATGAACTATTCATGGTCAAGAGACCTGATGACAATGTATCTTTCTTTTTCCTTGCATACCAAACCTCAAGCTGCTGTAATCAGATTCGCTTCCTCCTCCTTTCATTATCATTCTCCTAAATTGCTTTAATATCTTTAAACCAGCTGCTAATGGCCTTACCTTCTCTTTCCTCAACCTAAACTTTAACTTTATTTACTTAATTTTCCTGTACCTTCTGCTGATTTTATTTTGTAAGCCACTTAGATGTTATGAAAGGTGGGTATTAAATAGGATATATATTTTTTTAAATAAAGCTATGGAAATTTAGTAGAGAGATTTGTTTTGAAAAATCTAAACTTAGTGGTCTGTTTATTAAAGGTTTTCTTCCATTGTGTGACTGTGGGGAAAAATGCTTAGTGAGCTACTAGGGGCTGGTAATCCTGGTAACACCAGACTGGCTGAGACGGCCTTGGTACACAGACCTAAGGAGGCTAAGTGTAGAGGAGCCAATCAGATTTTGCCCAGTACCAGGCCTCCTTACAGTAGGGCCAGTCAAAATGGAAAATCCGGCACGTTTCTCTCTTATGGCATGGCTATTGAGAGGGACAAGTTCAAGAAAAGAGAATATTCCTCAAGGGTAATCTCCACACTTAATGTGAGAAAAAGATCAACCTCATTAGCCTATGCAAGGACTTGACTCTTGAGTGCTGGTGCTCCTAAAGAGACCTTTGCTCAGGGAAGGTTAATACAGCAGCAATACTGCAATTTTTACAGGGCTGCCTGGTTAAGAAGTTAGCAGTGTGGCAGCTATCACATGCTACAAAGTGTGGATCAGAGGCTCCTCCATTGCGTCACTTCTGGATGTAGTCAGTTTCTTATAAGGGGCAAAACACAGCCACCGTTCAAACCGGTAGTTTCTATATAGGACCTGAACTTGGTGTTGAGGGCGCTAGCTAAAGTCCAGTTAAGGGATCTTACCAGAAGACGGCCTTCCTGGTAGCAATATACTTGGCAAGAAGAATATCTGAGATCCAAGCCCTATCATGTTGGGAACCATATCTCTCCTTTTCAAGAGGAAAAGGTGACAATTTGGAGTTCCACCTCAGCCAGGTAGACTGTGCGGAGAAGAGTAAGGACCTGCATTTTTTGGATGTCAGAGGAATCCTCTTTAAATATTTCAAGTCTATAAACGACTTTAGAAATTCAGACAGGCTGTTTGTTCTATACTCAAGAGTTCGGAAAGGAGAAGCAGCCTCCAAACCCTTGATTGTAAGATGGATCAGGGAAGCTATTGCTTCAGCTTACATAGTGAATGGTAAGGAGGTACTGCAAGGTCTGAATGCATAATCAAGGGCGCAAGCCTGTAACTGGCCAGAATACAGATAGACTCCCATCAGCGTTTGCAAGGCAGCCATGTGTACCTCTGTGCACACGATTACAAAAATTTCAAGCTGCACCTGCATGAGAGAAAAGAGATGAGATTTGCAATAGGGGTCCTAGAAGCAGCCCTAGGACTTTCCCACCCGGGATGACTATAGCTTAGGTACATCCCACTGTGAAGATTGGTCTGGCAGGACGAAGAGGAAGGTATGATTAGGTCTTACTTTGCTAATTTTCTTTCCTTAAATCCTGACAGACCAGTCCAAAATCCTACTCTTAAGGGGGCACTTCAAAAGAAAAATACATAATAAAAAAGAGTGATTCTATATAAAATGGGGAGAAAGGAAAATATCCTCTTAAGGTGACCAGGACAGGAGAATCCGGAGGAACCCACACCTACAAATTAATGCACTCAGGGTGAGGGGCGCAAGGGCCATTCCCGTCTTTTTTGTTTTCGGCCATGGGGAAGGCCACACTTTGATTTACATTTTAAGGTGAAGCTACCCTTTGTTGGTGGGAGACAGATAATAATAAGTTTACAGAGGGAGGAAGGTAAGTAGGAGTTTGGCCTCCCCAGGTAGGGACCCCCCATGTGATAGCACCCTTTTCGTTAATTTTGCTGTTTAGGGGACATAGGAAATAGCAAGGATATAAAGGCAAATTTTGTAGATAGCACCAGCTTGGGCAAGAATCTACAGACTTCTTGCCTGCTGAACTAGCCTATATAGGAGTGCCTCAGGGAAGAGGTCTGGAACTGTGCCTCAATCTGTTGGTAGGGGGACAAAATCCACTGTGAAGACTAATCTGTCAGGACTTGAGGAAAGAAAATTAGCAAGGTAAGATCTAATTGTATCTTATACTTTATTCATTAAGTATTATCAAATGTATTGATTTTATATATTGATTTTTATATTTTCTACTGCTGTAAACTGCAATCCTTATCTTCCTGCTAGACCAGGGGTGGGCAATTCCAGTCCTCGAGGGCCACAACCTGTCGAGGTTTTAGGATATCCTAATGAATATGCATGACATAGATTTGCATACAACTGAGGCAGAGTGCATGCAGATCTCTCTCATGCATATTCATTAGGGATATCCTGAAAACCAGACTGGTTTGTGGCCCTCGAGGACCGGAAGTGCCCACCCCTGTGCTAGACCAAACCTTACTCATGGGATTCCCCCTTCACAGCTGCCGGAGACAGAAGACACACCTTTTTCCTTTGTGACTTTATGTCCAGCTATAAGGGGGTTTGTGACCTTGGGTAATTGCCAGTAGTCTGTCTCCAGTAGTTGTGAACTAGTGAGGATAGATCTCTAGTCAGCTCCCAGGATCCTGGTTAATTCTTGGCCTGGTTGAGCCTACTAGCTTCTGGGGCAACAGTCCTTAGAGACTGCTCTAGTTTGTAGTAGCCTATCCCAGAAGGAAAGAGAGAAATATATTTCTTGTAGAGCTTTTTTTAGGCGCTCTCATAGGGGTCTGGTTGAGCAGTCCTGGAAGGGGTGCTCCTATTCCTTTAGGGAATGTGGGGGGGGGGGGGGGGGGGGGGGGAGATAGCAGGGACTGAGAGCTGGATTTCTCTCCCACCCCTTCTCCTTTGCCTTGCTGTTCCTTGTGCTTGTTACCGGCATAGAATTAAAAAAAACCAACCAACCAAACAAACCCAAAAATGTAAAGAGTAGGAGTTACGGAGCATACAAAGGTAGGAGCCTTACCACAGCGTTACGACTCAAAGGTATGGCGCTGGACCACAAAAGTAGTGAGTAACCCGTTTGTTCCATGCGGAGGGAGAAGTGTACAAGGTCTAGAGCTACAGAAGTGTGTGGCTTAGCATGCATGATTACTAGATGGCCTGCGGTAGCTTTCTTGTTGCTAAGCCAGCCTCTAATGTGGCAGATAACCTTGCCACTGAGAAAAAACAAACAAAATGCTATGAATAGAATCTTCAGGTGTATGGCCTTTTGCACAAGATGGCTTCCCATGGTAGCTGGTTCTCTCTGCCTTGTGTGTAATAGGGACGCAAAACCAGCATTCCAGAAGGTTATGGCTGCTAATTCCCCTCCCTGGGCAGAACAGGAGGAATGGGCAGGGCCATAGTTGGGGGAAGCAGCAAGTGCAGCCTCAGGAGCGGCTCCAGCATTGAGCACTTCGGATATAGAAAACTTTCATGTCCTGTATGCATGTGGGGCCCCCCTTCAGACTTCTCCTTGGTAGGAATCCAGGCATGAAGCTTCTAACCAGGGCAGACCCAGAGCTGCAGGACACACAGTGGAGATCTCACTCACGGGCTTATAGGGATTTTTTTCTTCAGAATTTGTGCTCCTGATGCACCAAGCCTTTATGCTTAAAAAAAAAAAAAAGCCAGCAATGGCACAAACACCTGCCCTACTGGGATCTTCTCATGCTTCAGATGCTAGGGGCCTACCTCTTAAGTGGCCTAGGGCTTCTCTGCCCACAAGCTTACACAGGAGTCTTTGGTGGGCTTGATGTCTGGGGGAAAACTCCGAACACTCTATCCCTTTATATAATCTCTGGAAGAAGGGGAATGGCCTCCAAATAAGTAGTCCTCAGAGGTGAGGTTTCAAAGAGAAGAAAATCCTGCATTAATTACTAATGTGATGGCTGTTTTCCAGATTTCTGGTCCCAAGGGAGATGACTAGATGGAGGGGGACCTGATCCTACAGGGAATCCAGAAGTCCTCAAAAGACTTCCCATTACACTGGGCTCTGAAGAGAATGGTGTTAAGTGAAGGGACTCCCCTCAAGGGGGATGAGGGATGGCAGACTTATGAATTAGTTCTATCCCCTACCTCTAAAGGATAGAAACAGTCTGTTCAGGATTCCTAGGGTAGATGCCTGGTCTCAGTAGTTACCCACAAAACAACTATTCCAGCCGAAGGCAGGACAGCCTTAAAGGATCCCCAGGATAGAAAGGTTGAGGTTGTGCTGAAGCAAGCCTTTTCCACTAATGCCATGTCCCTGGAACCTTCTATCTATGGAGGTTATGTAGCATGGGTAGTAGCACGCTGGCTGCAACAACTCCTGGAATCTGAGGATACAGCAAGGATAGTGAGGCCTTTCTAGCAGACACCATGTATAATGAAATTAGAATGGCATCCTGAGTGTTGGTATCTAGAGTGTCAGCCAGGAGGCTCCTGTGAGTCCAAATTTGGGTGGTAGACACTGCATCCAAGGCTCACCTTTCCAAATTGCCTTTCAAAGGATTGCTTTTTGGCGATTGCTAGTCAAGGGCCTAAGAGAATCCAAATCTCAAAGGCTCCCCAAAGATAAGCCTTGGGAAGGCACCAGGTGCCCCAGATGCCAGTGTTTCATAGAATACCAAAAATTTAAAACAAGTCACATGCCTTTTTAGGGGCAAGGAATGCCAAGGGTGACAACACCTCTGCAGTTGCAGGCTTGGGACATATGACCCAATGATATTTAGAAGGGTCCCTCCCATGATAGTTCCAGTGGGAAAATGCCTTTGGCAATTTTACATGGAATGGACCCGCATTACATCAGATCGGTGGGTTCTAGACATAACTCAAAAGGGGTACTCCCTGGAATGAACAAACTTTGTCCCCCCAGATCTTTATGGCATTCCCTTATTCTTATCTGGCCAAGAGGGAGACAATAACGACCACACTGGCAAAACTGTAGAATCTCCAAGCTGCTATTCCAGTTCCTGCAGCAGAGTGGGGATGGAATACGTAATCTATTTTGTGATTCCCAAAGGTTGGCTCCTTTTGACCTATTCTAGACCTAAAGTAGGTCAACAAGTGTCTCAGGGTTTGACATTTTCACAGACATTCTGCTTGGTCATGTCGGTAAGGAAGGGAGAGTTCCTAGCATCCCTCAATTTAGTGGAGGCCTATTTTCATATCCTGATATGGGACTCCCATCAAAATCTTCTGTACTTCTGTGTACTGGACAAACGCTTTCAATTTCAGGCCCTACGTTTTGATCTGGTGACTGCCCTAGGAACCTTAACCAAGGTGGTGGCAGTGGTGGCCATGGCACTATGCAAGTAGGGCATACTGGTTCACTCATAGTTGGACAACTGGTTTATCAAAGCTAAGTCTTTTCAGGAAAACAAACTAGCTTCAAATACATTACTCTGGACCATGGAACAACTTGGCTGGGTGATAAACCGTGCAAAAAGCAGCTTTAATTCTATCTTTGGAGTTTCTGGGAGCTCTTTTCAATACAATAGAGGAACGAGTGACTCGCTCCAGGGGATGACTAAATTAATATCATGTATAAAATTTCTGGTCTCAAAAAGCACCTATTTGGGACTGTCTCCATCTCTTAGGGCTGATGGCAGGCATGGGCCAAAGTTCACATGTGGCTGTTGCAGCACTCTCTCCTATCCCAGAGGTCTTACCCCCATCAGTAAGGAAGACCTTAAGATGGTGGATGGAACCCTCCAGTCTGTTGAAAGGCATGGACGTAGAACCTCCTTTCTGATTCACCATAAACACAGATGCCAGCACAAACAACTGGGGATCCACCTGCACAAGAACAGTGGTCAAGAAAGGAATCTATATGGTCAATGATAAGGTTAGAAATAAGCTGTTAGATGAGCCCTATGCACCTTCTTGCCCCTTTATAAAAGGGATTCCATCAGAATCCAATCTGATAACAATCACGCTGTAGCATATGTGAACATGCAAGGTGGCATGCGCAACCAGATGCTAGTGGCGAAAGCAAGCATGTTATGCAGATGGGCAGAGCAAATTCTGTACCTTCTGTGTGTTGCCCACATTGCAGGAATCGAGAATCTGCAGGCTGACTTCCTCAGTAGAAACAGGCTAGCTCCCAGAGAGTGGGAACTCAGCAGGGAAGCATTTTGGGTAATATGGAAATTTTACTGTTTGTGGTAGTGATGTGTAAATACTTCAGTAAACCATGGGTGAAAATAGTTTATTTGGACTGTTCTTATAGAACAGGTCTAGACATGTTCTTAGTATAGAAGCTGACTGAAGCCATTCATGTTTTAAAACTTTGTATTTGTAAGGTTCTTTAGTTTCTACATGTGCAGTAACATTGACATGCCATACTTCTAGACATACCTTACTTGCGCTGGACTGTTTTTTGTAACAAGCCAAATATTTTTTATTTATTTATTTTTGGGTTTTCAGTTCAGGCAGAACAGTGCAGTGAGATTTCATTCACAATTACCCATGCTTTTTAGCATGCTTGGATTTTAGTTTACATGCTTTTCCAAACCTGTGCAATTCAGACTGTAAGCTCTCCTGGTTTAAACCTAAGTTGATGATACCTGAACAAATGTGACTTGCCCAAGGTCACAAAGAGGTCAAGTCTGCTACTCTACTAGGCCACTCCTCCAATCTGGAAATGAAAAAAAATAAGCTTATATTGCTTTGTCACAAGGATTAGCAGGAAGGCGAAGAAACTGAGAACATAATCATGGTAGTCAGAGCAGCAGGGGTAGCAGAGTTCCCTATAATGTCAGTGCCATGGTTATGTTCATGGCTCATCTGAGGCTGTGTTTAGGAGTTGGGCAAAGCTGCGATGCGGATTTTAGCTCATATGTTCACGTTTCACTATTGTTTGGATGCAGACTCCTGATGGGACAGCAGGTTTGGGCAGCCTGTCTTTGAGGATTGGAACCCAGCTCCAGCCACCACAGGCTCAATTTTTATTGTTCCAGGTTATCTTTCAGATTTTAAAAAAGGGAGTTAAACTGGACAGAAAAACATTTTTGGTGGGATTTGTTTGTTGCTTTTTACCCTTTTGTGTTTGAAGAGATTTCTTACCTAGGGAGCCCCATTTTTTTTAAATGAACAGATTGAGTTCAGACAGGCCAATGCAGCACAGTATGTTCAGTAGAATGCACAGTTTTCCCTTTAGTTGTGTGCATCTTATAAATGTAAGTCTTATTGCCGATGCAGTAAGGAGTTATGTGCATAAACTGCCCTGCTTACCATCCTGGTATGGAAATCCCATACAAAGGAAGGCATTAAGCATTACCCCACCCCGCCGATGTAGGGAGGAGTGCTGGTTTAACTTTGAATTTTGTTAGTTCTAGATGTTTTACTTCAGGTCAGAGGTGATAAGCATGGAGGTAATGGGGAATTGGATTCAAACAGCAACCAACGAGGGCCCTGACTTTTACAGACTGGAAACTGATAAGAATGGGAGTAACCTACACCGCACAGAAGATACTACCAAAAGCTTGCTGGGCAGACTGGATGGGCCATTTGTTTCTTTTCTGCCACCATTTCTGTTTCTGTGTTTGTTTAAAATTTCCAGCACTGTCAGAGGCTGTGTACAATGCTGCCTGCCCACTCTGCTATCCTTGCAGGATCAGTTGAAAGAAATCTCTGCCTGAACTATTTGTATACCTTGAACAGCTAATGATTCTCCCTTTGAACCTTTAGATTCATGCCACATAAAATACCTAACCTGGAAGATGGTATTCCTGGTGGCCGTCACATCAGCAAGGAGAGTAAGAGAATTGCAAGCCTTGGTTCACTATTCCCCTTAGTGTTACCACAACAAAGTTACCCTTCAACCTCATACTGCCTTCCTTCCCAAGGTGGTCTCTGCTTTTCATATTAATCAAACCATCACTTTACCAATATTTAAGCCAAAGTCTCCTAACAATGAGCGAGACAGACTCTGACACTTGCTAGACTGCAAAAGAGCTCTAGCTTACTATAAATGGAGGAATCATTCTTCTTCCAGGCCTTCTCAGCTCTTCCTTTCCTTTGATCCAAATAACCCTGGTCAACCCATATCTAAGAGAATCATCGCCAGTTGGTTATCGCAATGCTTTGAGTTCTGTTACAACAAACGTTCAATTAAACTCAACAAAAGGCCTAAGGCGCACCAGATATGCGCCACAGCAGCATCTATTGCGCACTTAAAACGTTCCGCTACTGGACATAAGCAAGGCGGCAACTTGGTCCTCCATTCATACCTTCACATCACACTATTGTATTGAGCAACAAGCATCCTCCGATGCAGCACTAGGTTCAGCAGTCTTGTCAACCCTTCATAATCCATGAGACTGTCTACTCTGCCTAATGGTTGGTGTCCTGAACCTCCAAGAGTCGTACTACATGGACTCAACCTGGGAGCTTGGGACTCCCAGACAGCATGGCTAATTCAGCCCTGCTATCGACGGGGGAAAAAGCAAGTTTGCTTACCGTAAACTGTGTTTCCGTAGATAGGATGAATTAGCCATGCAATCACTCCCTCCTCCCTAGACAGTCTAATGATAATCAACTTGTTTAACTGTTACCTCTCGCTTGGCTACAAAGAGACTGAGGAGAAAAGGAGAGGAAGACGACCACGCAGAGTCAAAACTCTGACTAAGAAAACTCAGCCTACTCCAGTTGCGTGCACGCTCCCAGACAGCATGGCTAATTCATCCTGCTATCTACGGAACACAGTTTACAGTAAGCAAACTTGCTTTTAGTACTGAGGGTTAGGAGCATAGAGGGGGAGTGCTAGGGGTGCAAGAGCCAATTTTTGGATGTGCATTTCTTCTCTTTGTGCCTGCTTAGTGTATGAGGAAATATATTTTGGTTTATAAGTTCTCCAGTTTTGCACTGCATGCAGAGTGGCTTTCTGGGGTTTCCATTCCAGTGTTTGTCTCCACATTCGTAATTTGTGGTCTTTTATTCTGTATTTGAAGAGAGTCTGTTCTGTGTATGTGACCAATGTGAGGTATTTTACTAGCACGTAGGCATTTGTATCAGTCTTATTTGTTGTATTTTCTCGATAGGATATGCATTGGTGGTGCACTGATACCTATTCATAGATACAGTTATTGCTGTTTGAGGCCTCAGGGTTAGTGTTGCTATGGTGGGTTTGCTATGTCTGTGCTGAGTTTGGGTCCCCCCACCTTCCTCATTTTGTATTTTATAATGCAGTTTGTCTTGCTGTTACTGAGATGACACCAGAATCAGAATATCTTTTTTGTATGGTGTTATATGGGGAAATATCCTAGTTCTGCTCTGCACCCATGTTGGTGGTCTGAGATTCCCAGGGACACAGAGTATGTTCATATTTAGCCACATGTTGGTCATGTGTTCATTGTGTCATGCGTGCAAGCATCATATGTCAGGCGTATCCCGATAGAGAAAAGGTTAAATCATTTAAGTATTCTATGTGGAAAAGCAACATTCTTCACTGACATGAAAAATGTAATTGAAACATCCTTGCATCAGCATGTTAGAACTTAACCAAATGAATACCCTGTAATAGCATTAATATTTAGGAGCTAATTGATATTAATTTTAAGTTTGCTAAAGCTGCTAGAATTCTCTTTTAGCAGCCTGTTTAATAACATCACTAATGAGAAGAGCTCTTCTCCCAGTTCAAGCAGAATAGCAATCCTCACATGAGTGACACCATCTGATGGAGCCCAGCAAGGAAAACACGTCAAAGTTGACTGAGCTTCACTGAGCATGCCCAAGCATACATTATACCATGCAAGAACACTTCAGTCTTTTTTTCCCATGGAACCCGGTATCACGGATTTTCTGAGTCTCACTTCAGGATTTTTCAATTGTTCGAGTACCCGTGAGATTTTTTTTTCAGCTAAAGCATGTCTTGGGCAGGAGCTAAGGAGTCCGTATGCATGACCATCCAGGTGTTGGAGTTCTAGGGTTCATCGTCAGTTACCCCAAGTCTTAACATTTGCCAGTCACTTCAATTGGAGTTTTTTGGAGCTCTGTTAGACATGACTCAGGCCAAAGCCATCCTCTCACAGCAATGGGCTGTCACCCTGTTGGCCATTGTGGCAGAGCTCCAAGAGAGTCAGCAGAGATCAGCTTGGCACATGAGGCAATTGGACCATGTGGGCCGCAACAGTTCGTTACCCCCATGGCATGCCTTTTTGTAAGTCAAGTCCAGTGGACCTCACAGTCCCAGTGGTAGTAAGCCACTCAGGATCTTTAGGATGTATCTGAGTCACTCCGGTGCCCTGGGACTCTGTCCTGGTGTCGAGACATTTCCAATTTGGTATGGGGGATCCCCTTCCAAATTCCTCCAGTGCAAATTGGCCTAACCATGAATGCATCGAACCTGGGTTGGGGAGCTCATGTAGATAGGCTTTGCATCAAGGGCTCCTGGTCTTCCCAGAAATGTTATTACAAATTAACTTCCTGGAGCTTCAGATCATTTGGTATGCACTATGAGCTTTTAGAGATCGGCTGTCCAACAAAATTGTACTGATCCAGATGGACAACCAAGTGGCGATGTATTGCATCAACAAGCAGGGAGGTACAGGTTCCTACCTCCTGTGTCAGGAGGACGTGGTCCAGACTTGGGCCTGGCCACTCTCTCAGGGGTTTGTGCGCAGGGCCACCTATCTGGCCAGTCTGGAGAACAGGGTGGCTGGTAGACAAGTCTGTCTTTCAGACCCATGAATGTTCCCTGGTCCAGTGGGTAGTGAATTGGATCTTCTTCCTGTGGGGCATCCCAGATGTGGACCTATTCGTGGCCCTCTGGAAAAGGAAGGTCCCTCTTCTGTTGTACTTACAGGGCACATGGCAAGATAGCCTTACATGCCTTCACCCTCCATTGGGGCCAAAGACTCCTGATTGCATATCCTCCAGTTTCAGTAGTTGCTAAAACTTTGAAACTCAGGGAAGAAAAGGGGACTATAATCCTCATATCCCCCATTGGCCAAGACAGAGATGGTTTCTGCTCCTTCAAGAGTTTCTATTTGGAAACTGATCAGACTGAGTACTTCCCCAGACCTCATCACTCAGAATCGGAGCAGGTTGCAGCATCCCAAATTCCAGGCAGTCTCACTTGGATATTGAGAAACTGATTTTTAGTCCTGGGGGAATTCTGAGCTACTGTGGTGTGCAGAATTCGCACAGAATCCCCCCCCCCCCCCCGCGCAGAATTGCCAAATTGTGCGCAGAATGGCAGAGACCCCGGCATGTCGCGAATGGAGCACACTGTTCACGGCGAAGATGAAGGCTCCTGGTGCACTGGTCATGGTAAAGATGAAGGCCCGTGCGTGTCTCGGGACTCACTCCACTCACGGCAAAGAAGAAGGCCCCGGTGAGCATGAATGTATGTCGAGGTGTGTGTGGGGGAGGGGGTTGTGAGGGGGGGGGGGGGGAGAGGAGGATGAGAGATTAGGAGAGGTGAGGGGGTGAAAGAGGGGAGTGTGAGAGACCAGGGAGGGTAAGCAGGGGGTGTTTGAGTGTGAGTGCCAGAGATAGGGAGCCTATATGAGGAGATTGTGAGGGGATTGTGTATGTGAGAGAGAGAGCCTGTGTGAAGGAGTGCGTGAGAGAGAAAGGGAGCTTGTGAGTGTGTGCATGCAAGAGAGAGGGAGCCTATACGAGTGTGTGTATGTGCACTAGAGAAAGGGAGCATGTGTGTGAGAACGGGGATCAAACTCTGGGAGTGCAGATAGAGTGGAAGAGGTTGAGCCTAGAGGTGGAGGGGAGAGATACTGGCATGTGGAGGAGTTGGAGCCTAAGAGGGCAAAGTGGCTAGGGGAATAGGGAGAGTGTGGAAGGGACACTTACAGTGAATTTCTAGGGAAATTCTGCTCAAAATATTTAAAATTCTGCATCTTTAATAACTTTTTTCTGTATTGGTTTAAAATGTAGTTACTTAAGGACCGTCATGTAAATTGTGTTGTTTTGACCAATATAAAGTTTGCAGAATTTTAAGTTTTTGTGCACAGATTTTATATATTCTTTTTTGATGCAGAATTCCCCCAGGAGTAGATTTTGCAGTCTCTTAACCTTTCTGAAGATGTCTTGTTCTCTTAGCTGATTCTATTCTCTCAAAACTTTTGTTAACAGGTGGGTAATAGCCAGGAAAACATACAACGTATCAAATAGATAGTAACCCAAGAGATACAGTCAAATTACACCGTGAAATACTGAATTTTTTGTTCATTCAAAGACCTCATAGAAAGGCATACTTAATCAATGCCCATTGGCTGAGATATTATGTATACCATTAGATATAATCATAGGTCTTATGTATGATATTTTTTCATGCTTTTGTGATAAAAGTATTGTCATATTCAATTATATATATGTCATGTTCAATTTTTTCACTTCTGAAACATGACATGTAAAGGCAAGTAATACTTGAAAAGACTTAGCTCATTAGCTTGAAAGTAAGCAGAGGAAATGCCTGTACACTTAGTCTGAGAGGCTTAGATGGTGTCAGCCCGACACGGACCGCGTTTCAGCAAAAGGGCCAATTGTATCTGTAGAGGCAAAAATTGTGTGAAAAAAATGGCATAGCATATGAAAAGAAATCTCACTGATACAGATATAATTGAATATGACTACTTTTATCACAGAAGCATGAAAAAATATCATACATAAGACCTATGATTATATCTAATGGTATACATAATATCTCAGCCAATGGGCATTGATTAAGTATGCCTTTCTGTGAGGTCTTTGAATGAACAAAAAATTCAGTATTTCACGGTGTAATTTGACTATATCTCTTGGGTTACTAGCTATTTGATATGTTGTTTGTTCTCTTAGCTTCCAGAAAGCCTTCCTCCAGAAAGTGCTATGCACTGAAATGGAAGAGGTTTACTGTATGGTCTGAGCAAAGGGCCTTAAACCCTTTCTCCTGTTCAATAAAAAAAAAAAAAAAAAATACTGCTTGACTACCTTCTACATCTTTCTGAGGCTGGTTTTAAGACCAACTCTGTCAAGGTTCATCTTAGTGCAATTGGCACATATTGCCATGTAGAAGGTAAGCCCATCTTTGTACAGCCTTTAGTTTAACAACTAACATTGATTAAACTATGTTACCGAACATTATGGCACCTGTGTAAACTGATAGAGGTTAATAGCATTTCTTTTGTGCCTTACTGTAAACCGTTGTGACGGTACCCACCTTAATGACGGTATAGAAAAAGTTATAAATAAATAAATAAATAGTTGTATGTTTTATGCAGGGTCTGCTTCATTTGAAGCCTCCCTTTAGACCTCCTGTTGTGTCATGGGACCTTATTATGGTTTTGCCCCAGCTGATGAAAGCTCCCTTTGAGCTGCTGTGCTCCTGTGACTTGAAGTACCTGACCTGGAAGGTGGTCTTTTTGGTGGCGGTTACTTCAACGCTTATGGTCAGTGACTTATCCACCTTAAACTAAGTTTTTTCATAATAGGGTGGTCTTGCGTATGCATACTAAGTTTCTGCCTAAGGTGATGTCAGAATTCCATCTTAATCAGTTAATGTTTTTCCAAGAGTTTGGATGGAAAGAGAGCCTTGACCTTCTATCTGGAGCTGGGGGTCGCCGTTGCCAAGCACTCTCTCCACTTAGCTAGCAGATTGCATCTCCTGTTATGCCCAGGTGGGCTTGATTCTTATGGTTGGGAAAAAAGGTTCCTCCATGACTGGGTGGTTCTCTGCACTCACCCTAAATTCCTGCCTAAAGTGGTCACTGATTTCCATTTTAATCAGTCCATAGTCTTGCCCACTTTCTTCCCAAGGCCTCACACTCACCCGGGTGAGTGAGCTCTGCACACCTTGGACTGTAAACGTGCACTTGCATTTTATTTAGATCGCACTGCAGCCCTAGGAAGTCCACCCAACTCTTTCTTTCATTTGACAAAAACAAGCTTGGAGTTACGGTGGGCAAGCAGACTCTCTCCAACTGGTTGGCAGACTGCATTGAATTCTGCTCGAGCAAGCAGGCCTTCCACTTCAGGGACGAGTGACGGTACACTCAGTCAGGGCCATAGCAATGTCAGTAGCACACTATCGTTCAGTACTGATTGCTGACATCTGCAGAGCTGCGATGTGGAGTTCTCTCCACACCTTCGCAGTCCACTACTGCCTGGACAAGGGTGGAAGACAAGACTCTGTCAAACCAGTCTGTCCTACGAAACGTATTTCCAGTATGGAAACCCAGCTCGTCCTACCTCGACCCGTTGTGAATTTCAGGCTGCCTCATTATTGCCAACAGCACCCCAGTTGTTGTGCCTGTTGCACATGTGTGCTGCTTGGCCTGCTTCTTATGAGTCAGCCTGTAGCTTCCTATTCACCCATATGTGAGGACTACCATCCTGCTTGTCCTGGGAGAAAGCAGAGTTGCTTACCTGTAACAGGTGTTCTCCCAGGACAGCAGATGTTAGTCCTCATGAAACCCGCCTGCCACCCTGTGGAGTTGGGTTCGATACAGTTTTATTATTTTATTTTTTGCTCGTACGTTTTGCTACAAATGAGACTGAAGGGGGACCCTTGGTGGCTACAGGGTTAGCATGCTGGGCATGCTCAGTGTGCCAGTCAAAGTTCTAGAAAATTTGACAAAAGTGTTCTGTGACAGGGCTCTATCTGATGTCACCTATATGTGAGGACTAACATCCTGCTGTCCTGGGAGAACACCTGTTACAGGTAAGCAACTCTGCTAAACACTGAACACATTTTTACCCCTGTGAGGTAGAAAGCTAGTGGCTAATGTTGATTTAATAAAGTTATGGCTGCTGAATTCAGTGACTAACTCTTACAAATGCTGGCTTGCTTTGAGAGAATTCTTTTTTCCCTCTCATATTATTTCACCTAAGGATTTATTTTCATCAGATACCTTTTGTTCTATGAACTGAGAATAGTGAAATAGTTGTTAGCATGTTCTATCATAGTTTACACTACAAGAACATCTTGGACCACCAAATGTATAGTTTTAAACTTGTATTAAAAGTATGTGAACTTTTACATAACTTTTCTACTATTGCATAAATTGATCTTCTCAAGTCCTTAGACCAGGGGTCTGCAGCATGTCAAATTTCACAGGTTATTTTTTGTCCCAAATATTTCAAGAGCCTCAACTCTCATAAATTTACACTCATGTAAATCGCCACTACTTCCCCCTGTCATCCTTTGCAGTATCTTTCTCCTCAGTACCCAGCCCTCTTCCTAAGCAAACTGTCTATATATAATTTTGCAGTTCTCCCCTTTCATCCCCAGCAGTCACTCTTACAATCCCTCCCACCAGTCACTCTCTCTCACTTCCTCTTCTCTCATCCCTAGCAGTCAGTATCTTCTCTCACAATTTCTCCTGCCCCTCCCCCTTCTTTTTTAACTTGTCTCCCCAGCTAGGGTCATGTACCTCTCCAGCATGAGCGAAAAACAGAACCTCAACCTTCTCTCTCCCGCCTAACGCATACTGATGATGCTAGCCTGCTGACCCCTTTCCCTGCGGCCAAAGATGCTTCCAGAACTTTTTTTTTCCTCCCTGTTTGGTGCCAGCCAAAGATGCTGCCAGAACTTTTTTTTTTCCTCCCTGTTTGGTGCCAGCATTGCATGGTGCTGAAAAAGCTGCATGATGCTCAGGAGCCATGGTTTCTGATCCCAGCCTTAGACTAAATTTGTGTGTGGTACTTTCCAAAGTTAATGTTAGAATACCACCAAAGTTAATGTTAGAATACCACCCGCTCAGCGGGTGACGTAACACGCCGTCACCCGCTGAGCGGGTGACGGCGTGTTACGTCACTTCCGATCAGACAATATGTTTGGCTTGAGATCGCAGGTCGGCGTATTTCATCAATAAATATGTAAAAAAGGAAGGATGTATAGAAATTCATAAGGGCTAAAGGAAACGCCGCGAAACACAGATGGTCGAAAGACGTGACTAATGAATGAAAGGGAACGCTGTGTTGAAGGAACTTTGCAAGAAGTTAGAAGTGTTATAGGTTGAATAAATTGTTGCAATTCAGTGTGGCAATACACTTGTAAGTGTACATTTACATCAGTCCCTGAGGAAGCCCCAAATGACAGGGGTGAAACGAAGAGATCTTGCATCTGCTTCTGTCGGACACAAATGGCACATAATTCCAATTAAAAGTTTGTAGTAAATTATTAATTCTCAATTGAAATTCTATGAGTATTTGTAAACTCAATTGGTAATATAACCAGAGTTATATACTGTATCTCAATACAACATATTTTTTAACTTGTGGGTATGAATGTGTGTGTGTGCTAGCTTAGTTTTATTGTCTATATAGGTATATCTGTGTGATATCTTTAAATACATTTTGTATGATCCATTTTTGCATAGACATGTTTAATGGAAATGAACAGACATCTTGCCAAATTTGCATCATAGACTCATTAATTTACCTGATAGTAGTGAAAGGGTATTTCTTATTGTGTTGAAGGTGTGTATGTGAGGTATGGTACTTGCAACACATTCTCATTTCTCCTCTCCTCTTGCTCAAACTCCTTGAACTTTTATGCTATTAATGCATGTAACTGCAGATAGTATAGAGACACCAGTTTTTCTCATTCTTAATTTGACACACGGTTGGGACATTTGCAGGTATTACTGACTTTTTGCATAGGTAAATGAAGACGTTCTTCTTATTGCGAAAACTGAGGTGCAGGCAGAACATTGCTTTAATGATCTGAGATAACTAATCATTTGTAATAGTGTTAAAACAGGAGTACTAGTCAGTTTTATCTGTAAAGCAATTCAGAAATGCTATTAAATAAAATTAATTTGATATGCTGTGCTTTTAGTTTTTTAGATCTATATCAGGAAATATCCTGATGTTTCCAGATCCACACAGGCTTGTAGGAGAAGTTTCTTATCCTCGAAGAGTAAAACTTTGGCAATTGGAGCCACTTTTTTTCTGAAATTTCCTTGTTATTGCTTTATTACTTTTCAGACTAAGAAATTTATATTTTCTGACCCATTACACTTGGAGATATTTTTAAGGGATACGTCCAATATAACTGAGAATCCAGTTTAGTTATTTTAAGAACTAAGACAATTGAATTTTGATTCAACTCTGCTCTCCTAGTATTAGTTGCCTTGGTAATATGTTTATATGCATATGTTATAAGATTTTATTCATATATTTAAGCATGTCTTTCTTTTCTCCCCCATGATTATTGGGTCAAGAATTCAGTTTGTTTTTTCCTAAATATATTTATGTATTTTTTATACTGTAACAAGCCGTTAAGGCTGTTAAAATGGGCAATATTTTATTTGAAAAATGAGAATCAACAGCCTAAGAAGAAAATCATAGTTGATGTTTATAGTACACTTTTTTATACAACGTTATTTGTGTAAACAGAATTAGATCCTTGAATTAGTTTACCTTGTTCTAATGTGTCTTTAATATTTTTACATCTGAAGGCCTTCTAACTCTAGAAAATGCCACATAGAGCTGTCCATGGCTAAAGACAGGGTTTGGTAGGTAGATTCCAACCTTGTCTAAAGTTTGACCTTGGGATTTATTAAAGGTCATGGCAAATGCTAAGTTTACAGGGAATTGATGTCTTCGAAGTTGAAATGGCAAACCTGAATCTGTAATGAGATTATTCTTGGAATGAATACTGTTTCGCTTTGTGTGTTGCCAGTTAAAACTTTTGCCATTATGAGGTTTGGTTTTAAATCAAGAACAATTAATCGTGTCCCATTACATAAACCTCTTTTAGTGTTTAGGTTCCTAAGCAGCCATAACTATTGCTCCCTTCTTAATTTTCAAACTATGAGGTGCAGTACCGGATGGACATTAGGTATTAAGAAATTCAACTGGATAATCGCTGACATCACCATCTTCACTCATGAGATTGTCATAACTTAGATATGTTTTCTCTTCTCCTTCAAGGTTGTTTAACACTTGAAGATTAATTTCATTAACATCTTCATTTTTGGGTGATAAAATAGCTACTTTTGAGTATGCTTCAACATCTTTGTGTAGTAATCTTGTACCAAATATATCAGAAATAATGTCATCAGTTACCATGGAAGATGGAATTTCAATTGTCTTCACTTAGGCCAACAGTATTTGTTAATTCACAGTTACCAAGTTTAATAAGCCACTCACTATAATTCACATCTGTGCACCTCATATTGGTTTGCAGTTTCAATTGTTTAAATTCATTCCAATTTCTATTAAACTTCAGGGAAGATTGAACTACTTATGATGAATGGCCTCCAGGTATTACAGGTAAACATTGTCGAAAGTCACCACCCATTAATAGTACTCTTCCACCAAAAGGAAGACTTTCATCATGTGTTAATTCCTTCAACAAACGGTCAACACAATCAAGTGCTAACCCAGGTGTCATGGTTGCTTCATCCCAAATGATCAATGCAGAATCAGTAATAGGTTTTGCATCTTTTGATGTCATTTTGATACCTAATACAGATGTTTTATTAAGTTTTAACGGAAGTTTAAATTGAGTGGTATGTTCTTCCAGATTTCAAAAGATTAGCTGCAATTCCTGTAGATGCAACAACCACTACAGCTTGGCCATGACCTCTAATGTAAGTTAGTAATGTTCTATATAAATGGGTTTTTCCTGTTCCACCAGGGCCATCTAAAAAGAAGCATTTAGTTTCTCGTTTTGTAGAATTCATAGCAGTTTTTATAGCATCAAAAGCTTGTCTTTGTTCAGGGTTTAAAGTTATTTCCAATTCTTCAGATATTTCTCTATCAAGTTGGACATCTATTGCTTCATTAAACTGCAAAGGCAGGTTTTCCAATGGTGTTTATAGAGAAAAGTCAATGCACTTTTTTCCCATGTGCCATCAGAACATCTTGTATATCTGTTAATGCATATGAATCACAGAGATTGCACTCATTGTTAATTAAATGACCATGTTTTCTGCAGAAGTCTACAATTAAACTTTCTTTATGATTATTCCATAAACTGGACATGTCAGTGAGCCCACTAAATATACAAATGTAGGCAATTAAATCTCTTAAACTTCTCAGCAAAGCAGCAGCTGCAGCATCAACCAAAGTATCGTTCCAAATATTTTCATCGGTTGTCAAACCTTTTGCTTT
The DNA here is from genome assembly GCF_901001135.1 of Rhinatrema bivittatum. Classification (NCBI taxonomy): domain Eukaryota; kingdom Metazoa; phylum Chordata; class Amphibia; order Gymnophiona; family Rhinatrematidae; genus Rhinatrema; species Rhinatrema bivittatum. The sequence goes on from NC_042615.1 coordinate 384,074,460, forward strand.
AGCAGCCTCAAAGTATGTGTCATATTGAACTCCATTAACTGTTTTGAGATATTCAAAAGATGTTGCTCCAGGGACATGCAGCTGTAGCAATCTTAGGAAATATCATTCAGTATCAGTGATGCTTACTGGATACATCCTTCCAATTGTTTTTCCAAATCCTGCTTTCCTAGGTTGCCATTTGTGGTTTTTTTGAACAAATACAAAGTGTTCTGGAATCTGACTGTATGTGTACAGACGCGCAGTGTCATTTTCTTGATTCATTTTAAACCATGCAGTTAAAGTGGTGTCATTATGTTGTTAAATAACTCTGGAAACACTTTCTAAATGATGTTGATATAGAAGAGTTTGTTCTCCTTTAGTATGAATGGCTAGTCTCATTATTGAGTGGCTTGGCTGATGCATATCAAAGCGAAATATTCTCCACATGGCCTCAGGAGGGCTTACATAGCGAGAATCAATATAAGTTTGTATTTCATCGACTTGGAAATTTACATTTGCACAATCAGTGCCTTTAAATGCATACTTGAATAAGTATTTAATGTTTTTAAAAGAAGCACAAATTTCAACATTAATGTGACAATTGTAACGAAGTGATAAGTAAGGATTGTAAGGAACAACCCACCTATTATCAATGATATGTTTACCAAGTTTTACTGGCTCTAATTTTTGTCTACGATAAGTAGGATATCCATCTTCATTCATTGCTGTTGCATGTTGAAATTTCTTTGGAAACCCTTTAGAACACTTTCCATCAACTAAGCATGGGGATTTTGGATTTCTTTCATCACATGGTCCATGTATCATGCTCTTTTTCACAATTTGGTGCAAATGAGGCTGTGAATTTGCATCTGGAATTTCTGCGGAAACTATTGTGACTACATCTTTAGGTTTGTCATTTAATGCCAAAGTAAAGATCATTTGGGCATGTGGAAGTCCTCTTTTTTTGAAACTCGATTACCTGAACATATGCGTTAACTTTTCCAAATATTTCATCCTTCACAATTTCTTCCATAAGTTCTTTAAGTTTAAGTATGAAAACCCTATCAATCAAGTCTGGTCGATTTTCAGGTGCTTCACCACTTGCCATATTTTCTGAAATTTCTTTCCACATTGGATTACATGTCATTGTAATAAAGTCAGGTTTACCATTGTGAGCGCATTACATCTTGGTAACATTGTTGCATATTTCTGGGGCTTCCATTAAAACGTGATGGTAAAATAACCTTTTTTCCAGCATTTTTGGCATCGCTATTGTCTTGAATGTTGGTTAGCTCATTGTTTTTCTGTTCTTAGTTCTTTTTGCTTGCTTCTTACAAAGTTTAGATCATTGTTTTCCGCTTTAACATAAGCATTGACAATGTATTGTTGTGTCAACCGTCCTGCTCTTAAAGGATTAAGTGTCCCTAATTTGCAAATAGCATGAATAATAAATAAATATTTGTTTTATATACAGACATTCAATCTGACATGTCACACCGGTTTACATTCAGGTACTGTAGGTATTTCCCTGTCCCCAAAGGGCTTACAATTTAAGTTCGTACCTGAAGCAATGGAGGGTAAAGTGACTTGCCCAAGGTCATGAGGAGTGACAGCAGGACTCGAATATTGTTTAAGGGATATTTGCCTTGAGTTTGATCCTCTTGCATTGTGCAAAGCTAAGCCAATACCCCAACTTTGTTCGCTGTTTGGAATTAAAAGTAGATAACAAAGAGTGTCCAGATTTCTGTCCTATAGTCAACTTGACTTGTTGCATGTACGCTTCTTCAAGGTCTCAGATGAACCAATAAATCTCTGTCAATTGGTGGTTCCCTGTCAGGGCTCACAAACACCATAGCGACCTCATTACAACGTTGTGGATTGTATCGTCTAGGATCTGAATTCCTGTTTCTTAAAATTATCATATGTATATTGGAATTGTTTACATTACTACCATGTAGTTGTATTTGTTCTTTTTCAACCTCATGCATCATTTTGTATGCATTTTTATAGGCACTCTTATACATGGCATGATGCTCAATTCTGATAGAAAGGAAAATGTTAAAGCACTGATGTAACAACAAACAGATTGACTAGCATCCTACTCATAGAAAAATTGTCCATAGAAATATTTTAAATCTTTCTTGTTAGCAGGCCCAATGCTGGGAAATGGCCAGAAGGCCAGCTCCCGACACTTAGGCCTCAGCTTAGGCTGGAGCCTGGACCCCAGCTGGAAGCTGGGGCCTGGCCAGGAGGCCAGGTCCAGATGTTGGAGCTATAGTCCAGATTAGGCCCAATGCTAGGGATTTGAGCCAATTCTTTTTCCATGATATGTCTTTTGCAAGTTTTGTTTGCTGGATTATTCATTCTTTCATCATTTGCAATTGACTCACCTAAAATATATAACTGAGCATATTTTGGATCATTATGTTCTGGTGGATGAAGGGTTCCAGAAAGATGATACATTTGCCCGTGGATTTTAAAACAATATGGTCCGAAACCTATAGGCACAGTAATATTTGCTCCAACAGATACAAAGGCTAATGCACTATTGTACGATCGTATATTTTCCATAAATATTTTTGAATCTGAATGTTCTCCAGTCATCAGCTTCCTAATGTAATCATTTGTACTTAGATCTGGTAAAACAGATCCTTTATTGCAACAGACATTAAACTTTTTGTCACTCGGGCGCTCATTTTTAAAGTGTTTTGCGTTACAATGCTCACAAATTTCGCTCAAAGTGCCAAGGTTGCTCATGGATATATTTGTTTCGTCAGTCGTTTAAATTTTCTTAAAGCTTTTTTTCTTGATATTTTAAGGATGAATGTGCTATTTGTAATCCTGGATGTTCAATGTCTCTCTATTTCAACATTTTTTTGTTCATTCCTTTTTAATCTTAATTTGCAAAGTCTTTCCAGTTCTGTATTTTTCTGCTTCTGATCTATTTTCACGTCTAATTTTTTGCTTTTCAGCTTTCTGCCGTTTAAACTGAAGTTCATGAGCTGCACGCTCATTTTCTGTCATTTCTTTTTCTACGTGGCATATCTGTTCAGTTTGTCAGTAGGCTAAATTAAGTTTAGTAACTCTAAGTTGAATGTAATTAGGCAGTAGCTGACTTGAATTAAAGTAGACAGTAAGTTATATTTAATGTGTAGTGGATTTGTTGCTTGTAGGCTATGTTAAGAAATAAAACTTTTTTGTGGTACTTTAAGAGCTGTCAGAGCAGCTGTGTTATGTCAGTTGTCACTTTTTGTGGCACTTTCTTAGAGCTGTCAGAGCTGATGTGATCAGAGCTGCTGTAGTGGGGTATTTGCTGCACTATAGCGTGATCTGCGCACGTCTGTGATAGGCTTTCCATTCAAACAGGATTAATTCAATTGGACCGTCACCTTGTTCAGAGCAGTTTCCTTCTCCACAACTTATGAGCCTTTTCCACTTAATAAATCATATCTTTTTTTCCTTGACCTTCCATTCTTTCATCTTCCTTTTCCTTCCCCTGTTACCTTATCCAGAACCCCTTCCTTCTTCCTCGGCCCTCTACTCACTTTTTCTTTTTAGCAGAACTTCTGACCCTTTCCACTTCCATTCCCTCTCATCTTCCTTTTCCTTTCCCTGTCACCTTATCCACAACCCCTTCCCTCTCCCTCAGTCCTACTCCTCTTCCTTTTTTCTCTTCAGCAAAACTTCTGAGCCTTTCCACTTCCATTCACTCTCATCTTTCCTTTCTTTCCTCTCTGACCTAATCCACAACCCCTTCCCTCTTCCTCAACCCTTCTCAACTATAATTGCTTGTTTTACAGAACGCGGCAGTTCGAATGTTGAGCGCGTGCAGGAATGACCATCACCAAGGATCACGAGCGGTGGGGGGGGGCATGCTGAAGCAGCACATAAACTTACTTATTTGCACGGATCCCGGTTCTCGCTGTGGCTGTCACTTTTTTCCCAGCCTTCCTCTGCGTGCACTGGTGGTGTCATTTCAGGCCACAGAACGGAGAAACGGATCGCGCAAGGTGGCAGCTTTTCTCACAGGACAAGCAGGATGGTTGTCCTCACAAATGGGTGACATCGAGGATGGAGCCCACCACGGAAAACTTCTGTCAAAGTTTAAACAGAACTTTGACTGGCCCCTACTGGGCATGCCCAGCAAGGCACTGACCCTGCAGCCAGCAGGGGTCTCCCTTCAGTCTTCTTTTTTCCGCGCAGCAGTTGCCACGCGGTGAAAGGAGCTCTCTAACCACGTTCCTGACAGGAATTTGGAAATTAATTTCCTAAGAAAATTTGCCCCTCAGGGGTCTCCCTTCGACAAATTTTTAGTCATCTTTCGGAACCCGGTAAGTTTTTTGCCTTTTTCCATCGACTACCGTCGAATTTGGCCCTTGAGGCCTGTTGGCACTTACCGATCCCCAGCCTAAATTTTGGCTTCAGGCCATGGCAACGGGGTTCCGCCGTTGTCCGGATTGTACCCGGACTATGTCCATCACAGACCCCCACAGGGTTTGTGTGATGTGTTTGGGTAGTGAGCATGATGTCCTGACTTGCACCAAATGTGCCTTAATGACACCCAAGGGTCGCAAGGCCAGGATGGAGAAGATGGGGCTCCTCTTCCATGCACCCACCCCAACGCCATCGATAGCATCGACCTCATCGGAACCGGCACCGTCGAAGTTGTACCATCATCGTCAACCCTCCGGTGACCGTCCGCCATCGATCGCTTCTCGGCCGTCGACTCCCGTCCCTTCCCCGGATGGGCGAGGGGATCGGAAGGAAAAGCACCGCTATCGACGGCACAAATCTCGGCCTGTCGAGGATCCACAGCCATCGACCTCTGCTCAAGCCAAGCCACCGACAAAGAAGCCGCGAACAGACCGGACACCCTCCACGTCTCGTTCGCAGGCATCGAGGAAACCCTCACCCTCCCGGGGTGCGGGGGCCGTGATCCCACCGGTTACGGTGGTCCCTCCAGCCCTGCCTCAGCCTCCCTCTCCCGTCGAGCCGGGTATGGTTACCCCTGGTCTCCGGGCAGAACTGGACCGGCTGGTCCAGGAGGCCATCGAGAAAGCGATGAAGAAATTGCAACCTCCATCGGCACCGTCTCCGGCACCGATTCCAGTGCCGCCCCCGGCACCGGCTTCGCCACCGAGGAGGGAACCGACCACTGAGCCGTTGATACAAGCGCTAGCACCGCTACTAAGCCGCATGGAGGCGCTAATGACGGCCCTTCCATCGGTGATTCCAGTGCCATCGACAACACCACCGTCTCCGACTGGATTTTCATCGGCAGGAGAAACACCGTTCCGGATTCCCCCTTCCGGGGTGGTTCCATCGGTGCCTTCTGGTATATCTCCACCGATATATCCTTCGGTTCCATCCATTCCACGCCAGGCACCGATTCCATCGACAGCACCGAAGCCATCGATGCCATTTCTGGTTCCACCTACGGCACCGATTCCACCTCGGTTTCCATCGATGCCTTTAGAGCCTCAGCCAGGTCCATCAGGGTTACAAACCCCACTTGATCCCTACGATACCTGGGGTGATGATGATGATACATCTTCTGACACGGATTTGCCTTCGCCTCCATCTCCTACAGAGAGTAGAAAACGATCTCCTCCTGAGGATCTATCTTTCATTAATTTCGTGAAAGAGATGTCAGAAGTTGTACCTTTTCAACTACAATCTGAAGCTGATGACAGACACCAGATGATGGAACTCCTTCAATTTCTGGATGCTCCAAAAATCATCGCTTCCATCCCTATACACCAGGTGTTTTTGGATCTGCTCAAGAAAAACTGGGAATCTCCTTCATCAGTGTCCCCAGTTAACAAAAAAGCTGACTCCACCTACCTTGTCCAGTCAGCACTAGGTTTCCAAAAACCTCAACTGGATCATCGCTCTGTTGTGGTTGAGTCCGCGCAGAAGAAGGCCAAGCGTCTTAAGCCACACTCTTCTACCCCACCTACCAGGGACAACAAGTTCCTAGATAGTGTTGGACGGAAAGTCTATCATGGAGCTATGTTGATTTCACGCATAGCTTCATATCAACTTTATATGACTCAGTACAACAGAGCCATCCTTAAGCAGATGCAAGACTATGCTGACACGTTACCAGACCAATACCAACCGCAGCTTCAAGCCCTTCTTCACAAGGGATTTGAGGCAGGGAAGCACGAGATTAGGACTGCCTACGACATATTCGATGCTTCCACAAAAGTTTCAGCCACAGCCATCTCAGCCAGACGTTGGGCTTGGTTAAAATCATCCAACCTTCGCCCAGAGGTTCAGGATCGTCTTGCTGATTTACCCTGCTTAGGCGATAATTTGTTTGGAGAGCAAATTCAGCAGATTGTGGCGGAGTTGAAAGACCACCATGAGACGTTGAAACAACTCTCATCTGTCCCACCTGAGCTGACCTCCAAGCAACCGCAAAAGAAAGACTCTAAGAAGTCATTCTTTCGACCACGCCGTTATTACCCTCCATCGGCCAGGCCTCGTCCAGCTCGATCCTCTACTAGGCCTCAGCCGCGTCAGCCTAGGAAACAAAGGCCTACTGTAGCCCCTCCTCCTGGGCCTGCGGCTGGCCTTTGACTCCCCTGTAGGGAACACATGCCAAACCCCTCTTCCGGACATCCCTGTAGGAGGTCGACTGTACCATTTTCTACAACCTTGGTTGCAGATCACCTCAGATCAGTGGGTGCTAACAATTATCGCACAGGGTTACCACCTCAACTTCATAACTCTTCCGGCAGACTCCCCGCCTCTTCAAGCGTGGAGTCTATCCACCCATTTGGCTCAATTACAACAGGAAGTATCCCTTCTTCTGCAATCAAATGCTATAGAACCTGTTCCTCCCTCTCAACGAGGCAAGGGATTCTATTCCAGATACTTCCTAATACCAAAGAAATCGGGGGGACTACGTCCCATTTTGGACCTTCGAGCCCTCAACAAATACCTTCAAAAAGAGAAGTTCAAAATGGTAACCCTAGGCGCGCTGCTCCCTCTGCTACAAAGAGGGGATTGGCTGTGCTCTCTCGACCTCAAGGACGCTTATACCCACATTGCGATATCACAATCCCATCGCAAATATCTGCGGTTTCTAGTTGGCCACGACCATTATCAATACCGTGTCCTCCCTTTCGGTCTAGCTTCTGCCCCACGAGTCTTTACCAAATGTCTCGTAGTGGTAGCAGCATTCCTCAGGAAGGAAGGTGTCCACGTCTACCCATACCTGGACGATTGGCTAATCAGGGCCTCCACCCAACAGATAGCTCAATCCTCCCTAAAATTGACAATTCAAACACTCCTTTCCTTAGGGTTTCTCGTCAATTACGAGAAATCTTGCTTAGTCCCGTCTCAAACCTTATCCTTCATTGGGGCAGACTTGGACACCTTACAGGCAAAGGCTTACCTTCCTCTTCAGAGGGTCCACACCCTAATGTCCCTGGCTCGCCAGCTCCAGTCTCAGAACACTGCCACGGCTCGCCAGTTCCTCATTCTCCTAGGGCACATGGCATCCTCGGTTCAAGTCACTCCCATGACCCGACTAGCCATGAGAGTAACACAATGGACTCTACGACACCAATGGATTCAAGCTTTTCAGCCTCTGTCCTCCATAGTCACAGTCACACAAGCGCTGCGCCTATCCTTAACCTGGTGGACGACTCAGGTCAACCTCCTTCAGGGCTTACCCTTTCTTCCACCGGATCCGCAAGTAATCCTAACCACCGACGCTTCTCACATCGGTTGGGGAGCCCATGTGGACGACTTTCAAACCCAAGGGTTATGGTCCAAAGAGGAAGCCGAACACCAGATCAATTTCCTGGAACTTCGAGCAATCCGCTATGCGCTCCGCACTTTCAAAGATCATCTCTTTCATCAGATAATCTTAATCCAGACGGACAACCAAGTGGCCATGTGGTACATAAACAAGCAGGGAGGCACCGGCTCCTTCCTTCTGTGTCAGGAAGCTGCGCAGATCTGGGCGGAAGCCCTCTCCTACTCCATGTACCTCAGGGCCACTTACCTGCCGGGAGTAGACAATGTATTGGCAGACCAGCTGAGCCGTGTCTTCCAACCGCACGAGTGGTCACTCGATCCTCTGGTAGCGACCTCTCTGTTTCACAAGTGGGGTTCTCCCCGCATAGACCTCTTTGCGTCCCCTCAGAACCACAAAGTGGACGATTACTGCTGTCTCATTCGGAGCCAGCAGTCTCGGCCGAGGGATGCATTCTCCCTCAAGTGGACAACCGGTCTGCTCTATGCATTCCCTCCACTTCCTCTTGTGTCAAAGACTCTCGTGAAGCTACGCCAGGACGGGGGAACCATGATCCTGATAGCACCTTACTGGCCACGCCAAGTATGGTTTCCAATACTCCAGGATCTCTCCATCCGCAGGCACATTCCTCTGGGAAAGGACCCGCATCTGCTCACTCAAAACGACGGATGCCTCCTCCATCCCAACCTCCAAGCCTTGTCCCTGACGGCATGGATGTTGAAAGGTTAGTCCTTCAGCCTTTCAACCTTTCAGATTCCGTTTCTCGGGTCCTGATAGCTTCACGAAAGCCTTCCACAAGAAAGTCTTACTCATACAAATGGAAAAGGTACACATCATGGTGCACTTCTCAGTCCCTTGATCCCCTTTCCTGTCCAATCTCCAAATTCTTGGACTATTTATGGCACCTCTCTGAATCAGGTCTTAAAACCTCTTCTATCAGAATGCATGTCAGTGCGGTAGCCGCCTTCCATAAAGGTGTACAGGGTGTCCCTATTTCAGTACAACCCCTAGTAACACGTTTTCTTAAAGGCTTGCTCCATCTGAAGCCACCCTTACGTCCTCCGGCCCCATCTTGGGACCTTAACCTGGTTCTTGGTCGTCTAATGAAACCTCCTTTCGAACCTCTGCACTCCTGTGAGTTAAAGTATCTCACATGGAAAGTGTTATTCCTTTTGGCTATCACTTCAGCTCGCAGGGTTAGTGAATTGCAGGCCCTAGTTACCTATCCGCCTTACACTAAGCTCCTGCAGGACCGGGCGGTGCTCCGCACTCACCCTAAATTTTTACCTAAGGTAGTTTCTGAGTTTCATATTAATCAATCCATCATACTACCTATCTTTTTTCCCAGGCCCCACTCCAACTCCGGGGAACAGACTCTGCATACCCTAGACTGCAAACGAGCTCTAGCATTTTATCTAGACCGTACAGTTGCTCACAGGAAGAGCACTCAATTGTTTGTCTCCTTCCATCCTAACAAGTTAGGACAACCTGTGGGTAAGCATGCTCTTTCCTCCTGGTTGGCGGACTGCATTTCTTTTTGCTATCAACAAGCTGGCATTCCCTTTCAAGACCGTGTGAAAGCTCACTCTGTGAGGGCCATGGCGACGTCAGTGGCAAACCTTCGATCGGTGCCGCTTTCTGACATCTGTAGGGCTGCAACCTGGAGTTCTCTCCATACCTTTGCAGCCCACTATTGTTTGGACAAAGCTGGAAGACAGGACTCCATCTTCGGCCAATCTGTCTTGCGTAACCTTTTTCCAACGTGATGTACCAACACCCTTCCACCTTCCCGGTAGGGTGCGGATGCCCTTTACCAAATTCCACCCCAGTTGTAGTGCATGTTGCACGTCATTGGGTGCATTTGGTGCAAGTCAGGACATCCTCAGCTCGGTACTCACCCATTTGTGAGGACAACCATCCTGCTTGTCCTGTGAGAAAGCAAATGTTGCTTACCTGATGTAACAGGTGTTCTCACAGGACAGCAGGATGTTAGTCCTCACGAAACCCGCCCGCCACCCCGCGGTGTTGGGTTCGTTTTAGTTTTTACTTTTTAGGCACTGCCTGTAGCTTTGAAAATCAGACTGAAGGGAGACCCCTGCTGGCTGCAGGGTCAGTGCCTTGCTGGGCATGCCCAGTAGGGGCCAGTCAAAGTTCTGTTTAAACTTTGACAGAAGTTTTCCGTGGTGGGCTCCATCCTCGATGTCACCCATTCGTGAGGACTAACATCCTGCTGTCCTGTGAGAACACCTGTTACATCAGGTAAGCAACATTTGCTATCTCAGCCAGAGAAGGGAGAAATCAAAAGCTCTCTGTGTTGCACATGCGCGGTAGAGCTGCTCTCTACTGCACATTTGCGGCACGTCTGTCAAGCTTCGTTTATCTAGATAGATACTTGTTTCCTTTAGTTTTATAATGTGTAAACGTTTATTTATTTATTTATAATTTTTATATACCGAAGTTCTAGTAGGGACTACAAATCACTCCGGTTTACATAAAACGAAGAACTGCTCAACAGATAGCGGAGCTTTACATGGAACCGTATAACATATGGAACAGTATAACTGGTTGACAATTTAACATAGTGCTAAATAAAGTGATAATATTTTAACTGGTAATAAATAAAGAAATATAATATTTTATATAAGAAGTATAACTATTTAACGTAGCAATAAATGTAAATATAAGCAATGCCTAATATATATATGAAATAAAGTGAAATTTTTTTTTTTAAAGTGAATTTTTGAGCTCACAGATAATTGTCCAGTTGCAGATTCTTAAAAGTAGTACTTTATACAGTTTATACTGTATACAGTTTATACTTTATACAGTTTAAAATTAAATAAAGAAAAAATTCTTAGATCTGTGGGTACAAGGTCTTCCCCTGAGCTTTAGGAAACTGTGTTGTACAGGTCTGGGGCTGTAACCTAAAGGAGAAGACTTGGAGAAAACAGTAGCGCTAGTACCAAAATATATGGTATCCTGACAGCAGGCCAGAAGTGTTATCTGACCAGGGACAAGATGAATCAACAGCAAAACCTGAGACTTGTCCTGTACTCTCTGTAACCTGTAATTTTACTTTATTTTGTAATTTTTCAGTCGACCATCAGGCTGAACTAGCTATTACATATCATTTGGTGGCACCGAACGGACTTTTCTCTAAGCTAGTAGACTCCAATGGGGTCTTCCTACCCTGAAGGATCAGTTCTCAACTACTGTCATCTCAAGTGCTAATCACAGAGACTATGAAATGAGAATTACATTGGTAGCTACACTGTGATTTCTCAAGAAAGGAGCCCCTTTTCGCTCACTTCCCTATCAAATGGTTCTGATAAGAATATTCCAAACAAAACAACCAGAGCTCCAAGTGCACTTTACAACATAAATTATCCAGTCAACTAAGTGCACAATAAATTTGATTTGGTCGTGGTTATAATAACTTCATTTATTTTAAATGGTGACTCCTTCTTTACATCCCACACAGATAAGGCATACAGTTTAACAGCAGTCCCCGACACGGTCCCGTGTTTTGCCTGTCGGCTGCTTCGGGGGGATTCTTAGTATATCTTAGTGGTTACAATCCTGCAGACCTGTAAGATTGTAACCACTAAGATATACTAAGAATCCCCCCGAAGCAGCCGACAGGCGAAACACGGGACCGTGTCGGGGACTGCTGTATGCCTTATCTGTGTGGGATGTAAACGAGGAGTCACCATTTAAAATAAATGAAGTTATTATAACCACGACCAAATCAAATTTATTGTGCACTTAGTTGACTGGATAATCTGATAAGAACATGCCATACTGGGTCAGACCAAGGGTCCATCAAGCCTAGCATCTTGTTTCCAACAGTGGCCAATCCAGGCCATAAGAACCTGGCAAGTACCCAAAAACTTAAGTCTATTCCATGTTACCATTGCTAATGGCAGTGGCTATTTTCTAAGTCAACTTAATAGCAGGAAATGGATTTCTCCAATACTTTTTTAAACACAGCTATACTAACTGCTCTAACCACATCCTCTGGCAACAAATTCCAGAGTTTAATTGGGCGTTGAGTGAAAAAGAACTTTTTCTGATTAGTTTTAAATGTGCCACATGCTAACTTCATGGGGTGACCCCTAGTCTTTCTATTATTCGAAAGAGTAAATAACTGATTCACATTAACCCATTCTAGACCTCTCATGATTTTAAACACCTCTATCATATCCCCCTTCAGCCGTCTTTTCTGCAAGCTGAAAAGTCCTAACCTCTTTATTCTTTTCTCTTAGGGGAGCTGTTCCATTCCCCTTATCATTTTGGTAGCCCTTCTCTGTACTTCTCCATCGCAATTATATCTTTTTTGAGATGCGGCGACCAGAATTGTACACAGTATTCAAGGTGCAGTCTCACCATGGGGCAATACAGAGGCATTATGACATTTTCCGTTTTATTCACCATCCCCTTTCTAATAATTCCCAACATTCTGTTTGCTTTTTTGACTGCCGCAGCACACTGAACCGACAATTTCAATGTGTTATCCACTATGAAGCTTAGATCTTTCTTGGGTAGTAGCACCTAATATAGAACCTAACATTGTGTAACTATGGCATGATGCATATAGGGAAAAATAGCCCAACTTGTACTTATCCACATTAAATTTCATCTGCCATTTTGATGCCCAATTTTCCAGTCTCAGAAGGTCTTCCTGCAATTTATCACAATCTGCTTGTGATTTAACTACTCTGAACAATTTTGTATCATCTACAAATTTGACTACCTCACTTGTCGTATTTCTTTCCAGATCATTTATAAATATATTAAAAAGTAAGGGTCCCAATACAGATCCCTGAGGCACTCCACTGCCCACTCCCTTCCACTGAGAAAATTGTCCATTTAATCCTACTCAGTTTCCTGTCTTTTAGCCAGTTTGTAATCCACGAAAGGACATCACCACCTATCCCATGATGTTTTGATGATAATAGATGCCTCCACCAAAATGTGGGGAGCGCACACCGAAATCCTTTAAATACAAGACATCTGTACCCCGGAATAGAGCAGCTATCAAATCAGTCTTCTAGAGTTGAGAGCAAGCAGATATGCTCTATCAATCTTTGTGCATCTTCAAGGGAAGAGCATCCCAATGCAGACAGACAACCAGGCTTCAATATTTTACATCAACATTCAAGGAGGAATGGGAACATGGCCTCTCTGCCAGGAAGCCCTAAAATAGAGCTGTTCTACAGGCTACCTATCCTCTGGGCATTTCAAACGCAAGGGCAAATTGACTCAGCAGAGTTTTTCAACCACATGAGTGCTGTCTGCTGTAGCGAGCCCATTAGACCCATACTGACAGCTGGAAGACATGCCCCTCAGTGGGACAGGCTGGAGCGTCACCTGTACCAGCCTCCTCCCCTGAAGGTTGAGTCCTTGGGTTCTGGTGGCCAGCAGGATTTAGGTGGATCCCTAGGGCGGTCAGGCAGACAAGAGTCCAGTTACATTCCAAGATCAGGGCTGGTGGCAGACAGAAGATACCAGAAACAGGCCAGAGGTTGGGGCAGGCAGCAGACAATGTAGTCAGATCCAAGGTAGAAGGTCAGGTCCAGGCAGAGGTCAAAATCTGGGCGGTCAAGCCAAGCGATAGATAAGGAGAAATGGGGCCAGGACCAGTCAAACATACGGGCATGGCAGGACAAGAGGGACAAGGCAAGGGAAGGGTATGTTGGAAAACTGGAATGCAGGAACAAGGAATATAGGAATGCAGGAACAAGGCAACATGCACTGAAGGCTCAAGGCATGACAGGAGACCTGTTGAGGGGAGTGCTCCTCTGAAGGAGGCTTAAGTAAAGGGATGCTAGTGATGTCATAGAGTGCTGTGGCTGACTTCCCGCCATTGTCCCTTTAAGATCGAGGATGCCGGTGCATGTGCCTAAAGGAAGCCAGGATAGGCGGCAACAGGGTATATGAGCTGTGCAGAGCAATTTTTATAGTTCAAAGTGGTGTTGGGGTTGAGCAAGCCGCCAGTCATAACATCTACAGTAATTAGTGGCCGATGAATTCTTCAGCTTATGGGGTTTCCCGTCAGTGGATCTAATTGCGTTACAGTAGAGCATAAAATTAAATCAATTTTGCTCAATTCTGCCAAGCGAGCACAGATTAGCTCAAGACAGTTTCCTTCTTGACTGGGGATAAAGCCTCATATATGGTTTTCCACAGTTATTGCTTATTGCCAGAACAATGAAGTTAGCATGTGGCACATTTAAAACTAATCAGAGAAAGTTCTTTTTCACTCAGTGCACAGTTAAGCTCTGGAATTTGTTGCCAAGGGATGTAGTTAGTGCAGTTAGTGTAGCTGGATTTAAAAAAGGATTGGATAAGTTCTTGGAGGAGAAGTCCATTACCTGCTATTAATTAAGTTGACTTAGAAAATAGCCACTGCTACCGTGTTTCCCCGAAAATAAGACATCCCCCAAAAATAAGACCTAGTAGAGATTTTGCTGAATTCTTAAATATAAGACCTCCCCCGAAAGTAAGGCATCCCTTGTAAACAGGGGCGGATTGACCTATCGGGGGATCGGGCTTCCCCCGGTGGGCCGGTCAATTCTGTGACGTCATTTAAAAATTTTTTTTTTTTTTTAAATAAAGTTTCCAAAGTATTAGGGGCAGACGCGAGCAGTGGTATCCCGAGGGGAGCCAATGCCCCCGGGCACAAGGAGGCTCATGCGGCCGCTGAGCCTCCTTGCCTGAAGAAAAAGATCGCGTTCAAACGCGTTGATGCTCTTCCTCCTTCCTGCCTGTGCGGCCCGGAAGTAAACGTTGCCGGAGCCGCATGGGCAGGAAGGAGAAAGAGCATCAGCGCGTGCAGAAGAGGAGCCGCCGCGGGCTGCTGCGAATCCCAAGTCATAGCGGCCTAGGAAGAGGCCGGTAGTAGGGCCGAGGAAGAGGCCCGAGAAGTTCAGGGCCGCTGCAGAGCCCATCCTGCGGCGACCAGCGAAGAGGAGGCTCAGAGGTGAGAGAGAGGCTGAGGGTCTGTAGAGGGTGTGTGTGTGCGTGCGTGTATGAGATGAGTTGAGAGATTGTGTGTGGGAGTGAGGATCTGAATGTTTGCAGAGGCAGCATGTGAGAGCCTCTGTGTGTGTGAGAGACAGCGTGTGACGGTGAGAGCCTATGCTTGAGCAAGACAGCATGTGGGAGTGAGAGAGAGCCTGTGTGTGTGTGTGTGTGTGTGTGACAGCATGTGCCAGTGAGAGACTATGTGTATGAATGATTGTATGAAAGACAGCATGTGACAGTGAGAGCCTGTGTGTGAGTGAGAGAGAGAAATGCATGTGAGAATGAGAACCTGACTGTGTTTGAGGGAAGAAGACGGAGAGAAAAGAAATACGGAAGAAAAAAGGACAATATAAAAGGAATTGGCAGAAAAATAAGAAAGGGAAGGTGGAAAAAGAAAAGCCTGTGACCAACCGATTAGAAAACTAACATCAGCCAGCAAAGGTAAAAAAAAAAAAAAATTACTTTTTAGTGATTGGCACATGTAATCTTTGGGAATGTGCAAGAATAGCACTTTCTCTATGCGGATCTCACAATGTACGAGATCAGCATGGAGAAAGTGGAAGCCCACGGGGCCTGCACAGAGGAGGCAGCAGAATGGGCTTCAGTGTCAGTAGCAGCAATCGGCGCCTCCCCAATAGCCAAGTGGCAGCAGTGACAGTGGCATCAAGATTACTGACATCTGGGGATGGTGGCAGTACCAGTCGGGGGACCCCTTCCAAGCAGTGTGCAGAGGTTCAAAAGCAGCAGAGTCAGCTCAAGCTGACTACCATGAATGCTGCACACTCCTACCTCTCTCTGACAGCACACTGGTGAGGCATGGCTGACGCAGGGGCAGCCAACAGCTCAACGGTATTAGACATCCCCTGAAAATAAGGCCTAGTGCATCTTTGGTAGCAAAAATTAATATAAGACACTGTCTTATTTTTGGGGAAACAGGGTATTACTAGCAACAGTAACATGGAATAGACTTAGTTTTCGGGTACTTGCCAGGTTCTTATGGCCTGGATTGGCCACTGTTGGAAACAGGATGCTGGGCTTGATGGACCCTTGGTCTGACCCAGTATGGCATGTTCTTATGTTCTTCAGGATCGTAATCATCTGATCCTCATATCCCTGGTATGACCCAGACATATCTGGTATGCATATCTCATACAACTTCCAGCAGTCTTTCCATACATTGCATTGTTAATTCATAGAAACATTGAAACATGTCGGCAGAAAAAGACTGTTACGGCCCATCTTGTCTGCCCATTCATCCAATTAATTTAGCTTGTTAATTCGTTAATTCCCATCTCTTCTTTAGAGACCCCCCCTGTATTTATCCCATGCTTTTTTTTTAAATTCAGATACTGCTTTTGTTTCCACCACCTCTCTGTAAAATAAATAAATAAAGTCCCCAAGATTATTCTGTCTACCCAATTTTCAGTCTCATTGTATGACCCCTTATTCTAGAATCTCCTTTCTGTTGAAAGAGTCTCACCTCCTGTGCATGGAAACCTTTTGAGATCTAAATTTCTTTCAAGCAAAAACGCACTTGGGTCCCTCAGTGCTTTGTATTGACTGTATTAGTGTGATATTCGAAGCGAGTGATGTCCAGCATTTGGGCTCAAGTTCTCCACTAAAAGGTCTACCGTATTTGGAAAATTTTCTGGTGTGACAAAAGGTATATTGGCAACACGACTTCTGTTTATTTTGGAGTTTATTACCTTGAGGGTTTTCAGCATAGGCGTCTTTTGATTGTTTAATTGTGGGGGGAGGAAGAAGGATAGAGTGGTAAGATTTGGAGAGAGATGTGTGTATGCGAGCTCCCCTTTCCTGTTACCTGGAACCCCATTCATTACCCTTTTGCCTGCTCACCTCTCCCTAACCCTTCTTTCTTGCACACTTTTATTTCAAATTATATAATTTATAAGAAATTAAATTACAAATAAAGATGAGATCAATTAACACCAGCAATCCTTAATTATACAAGTCAAAGAATCCAATTACAAGCAGCCCACCATGTGTAGAGGGGAACACAGAATCCAAAAATATAATTAAAAAAAAAAAAAGAGGAAACAGGAATGTCTATTGTAGATGTGATTGCTACTCTCCTGCTTCTGGGGAGGAGGAGAAGCCTTGCCATGTTTGCACCACCTTCTTCCTTGAGTGGTGGGGGGAAGTTGTTCTTGCCATGATTGCTTGCTCTTACTCTGCCTTAGGGGGTGGGTCCTTGCCACAATCATCCAGTTCTTTCTCCTGCTGTAGAGTGACTGAGTGTGTGTGTGGGGGGGGGGGGGGGGCAGGGGGTTTCCTTGCTGTGTTTTCCCAACAATTCCTTCTGCAAGTAGAGAACCAGCCCTTGAGATTTAAAAAATGCTTGTGCATGCTGACAGCAGAGGAAGATAGCACTCAGCTAGCTGTTCCTCTTCAGTGGCTGGCAGGCCACACAGAAATGTTTGGTAGGCTACGTTTCTGGTTTGTGGGTCACAGGATGGATAAGCACGCTTTGGAAACAGTGTGCAGAACCTTTGGGGAGAGGAGCCTTAATGAATCAGTGACACCTAGTGGTAGATCTCAGGGTTATGTTAACTGGGTTCTAGATGGAGCTGTGGTTTCTCTTGCCTGGTCACTGGCTCACTGTGATGGCTCAGTTGAGTTGTGAGGGGGGATATAAAAGGAGAAAATGAGCGGGCCTGGTGACTTAGTGGCAGTGCTTCATCCCATGTTGGGTCCTCTGTTCCTCTGGTTGACCGGAAATGGTATTGCTGCAAAGGCTAGCGGCTGGATTCAGGGCTCATAATCTGGAATTCTGGAAGGAGCCCTGGTGCAGAACCATCACTGCAAAGCCCAGACTAGGTATGTTGGTGCGAGGATATAAAATAGAGGAGAAATCCATGGGTAGTTGCAAATGAATGCTCGTGGCACCAGATCCTATTCCTGTATCAAACTGAACTGGAACTACAAAGGAGTAGGAAGACACCCCCAAGTAGTTGCAAATGAAGGCTTATGCAATCATAGCCCAGAAGAGGTGACTTTTGAGCTGAAAGACGAAAAGGAAAATGAGGAAACGGGCAGCACACAAAAAAGAAAAAACAGCTAGAATATAATTATCGAGAGAGCCTTGCACATGGTCAGGTAAAGCTCTATTGGTTATGGACAGCATGCTGTTCCTCTAGTACAGAGCTTTCCAAACTTTTCATGTTGGTGACACACTTTTTAGACAAACATAATTTCGAGACACAGTAATTCAGTTTACTAGCAAACCAGAGGTTAAAGGTTAAACGAACTAAACGTATTTCGACAATTTATGTATGTTTCCTTAAATATATACATAATAAAATGTTTCACGATACAACCTATCTTGTGAAAACCTCTCATTTATATTAAAAATATATAATATTCCAAGATTAATGTTATTGTTCTAATTTATGAATAACAATAATAAAACAAAGTTATTGTGTTGTTCAATTTACCTCTTTAATGAGATATATGAGCTTGATGGGATGAACACAGATTTTGAATATTTGGTGTTAATAAGAAAGTCCGAAGGGTCTTCTGTGTAATTTTAAAAAGCTGGCCAGTTTCACACTATATAATTATTTGATAGCCTCATTCAACTAATTCTATATGGCTATGAGAGTGAAGACTGGAATTTATAGGAAGGGACAGAATGTCAATATAAATCCTGCACCTCCAGTTCTGTAACTCTGTGCATCCACTGAAATTCCCCCAAACAATGGAGCTTGGATGTTTCCCTTACAGCTCATCATACTAAAAGATATTTTCAAATTCTGGTGTCACCTCACAGTAACAGCAGCACAAACACCTTCCACTGCCAGGCACATTGTGAACTAACACAAAACCTCGCAAAAAAGACACTCAAAATCTATACTGCAATCCCATCGTAACATAACAGTAATAACACCAAGGACTCAAACAACAATAATCCTACCTGTGAATAAGCAAGGGTAAATATTACACTGGGTCCTAGAATACCAATACACCACCTACTGAGGAAACAAAACAAACCCGATTGCTATAGATCCCTATGCTAGCAGAATCTCTCATCATGGTTACACACACAGAGCAGAGACAGACCCTCACCAAATACAGAATAAAGGAGCACAAATTTGACAAAAACTGACATGGAAACCCCAAGAAGCCAGACTCTGTGTATTAACAATGGAAAAACAGAACCACCATTCCTCATAAAACAAATAAAATCAAGAAACATAAAGCATCAGTTATAATAGTAAAACCATACTAATAAAAGGATATTTTAAAACTACTGATAAATAGAATTTCTATTAATTAAAATCATATACATTTTTTACAATTTCCCAAATACCAATAAAATATTTAAAAACTGCACATATATCAAATAACACCCAATAATTAAAACTAATAAGGATTTTAAAAAGCCCCTGCTGTCCATACGTGGGAGCTCTTGATTTCCAGTCACCCTGATATTGTCAAGGATTAGGAGGTTATCCTCTCTCTCACACACATGCTCACATGTCCATTCTCTCTCACACATACATACATATTCATGCTCTTATACCCACCATAACTTCTCGCTCTCGCAGACACTGACACACTCTCAGGTTCTAAGACACTCTCTCCCCCTCCACACCCCCCCCCCCCCCCCACACACACAAACTCTTACTCCCCTGGATTTTCTCATACACACTCATGCTCTCACTCTCTCTGGCTCCCTCACAAACACACACACCCAGGCAAGTTCCCAATCACTCTCACACAAACACATACACCCAGGCAAGCTCCCAGTCATTCTCACACACTGAAACTGACCCCCAGTCAGGCTCCCATTCATTTTCACACCACTCCCTCACCATCCCCCAGGCATGCACAAATTCATTCTCACACAAACAGACCCCCAGGCAGGCACCAATTCATTCTCACACACACACACACACACACACACACACACACACACACACACACACACACACACACACACACACACACACACAGGCAGGCACCTATTCTCACACATACAAACCCCAGGAAGACACCCATACATTCTCATACACAGACACACCCTCAGGCAGGCACCCCAGGCAGACTCCTATTCATTCACATGCTCACTAAAGGCAGACCCCCTCTCTTTCTTTTGCCAGCAACCTCAAGAGCCTCTCTCATTCCTCTGCTGCCACTGTCACTGATGCCGCATGGCTATTTGGGAGGCGCTGATTGCTGCTATTGGAAATGAAGCCCATTCTGTTGCCTCCTCTGTGTAGGCCCCGTGGGTTTCCACTTCCTCCATGTTGATCTCGTACATTGTGAGATCCGCATAGAGAAAATGCTACTTTTGCACATTACCAAAAATTACATGTGCCAATCAGTAAAAAGTAATTTTTTTTTTTACCTTTGCTGTCTGATCTTAGTTTTTTATCGGTTGGTCACAGGCTTTTTTGTTCCACCTTTCCTTTCTTATTTTTTTTGCCAATTCCTTTCATATTGTCTTTTTTTTCTATTTCTTTTCTCTCCATCTATCTTCTTCCCTCAAACATACAGTCAGGTTCTCATTCTCACATGCTCTCTCTCTCTCACACACACACACACAGGCTCTCACATGCTCTCTCTCATACAATCATTCATACACAGTCTCTCTCTTGCACATGCTGTCTGACTCTCACATACACAGGCTCTCTCTCACTCCCACATGCTGTCTTGCTCAAGCACAGACTCTCACTGTCACATGCTGTCTCTCTCACACACACACAGGCTCTTACATGCTGTCTCTGCAAACATTCAGGTCCTCACTCCCACACACAGTCTCTCAACTCATCTCATACACGAACACAATCTCTCAACTCATCTCATACATGCACACAATCTCTCAACTCATCTCATACACGCACTCTAAGGGCCCTCAGCCTCTCTCTTACCTCTGGGCTCCTCTTCACGGGTCGCTGCAGGATGGGCTCTGCAGCGGCCCTCTTCTTCGCGGGCCGATCCGCGGCAGCGGCAGCCCTCTTCTTCGCGGGCCGATCCGCGGCAGCGGCGTCCCTCGTCTTTGTGGGCCGATCCGCGGCAGCGGCGTCCCTCGTCTTCGTGGGCCGATCCGCGGCAGCGGCGTCCCTCGTCTTCGCGGGCCGATCCGCGGCAGCGGCGTCCCTCGTCTTCGCGGGCCGATCCGCGGCAGCGGCGTCCCTCTTCTTCGCGGGCCGATCCGCGGTGGGGACCCTGCTACCGGGCCTCCTCCTCCTCTCAGCCCACTGCTCCTCTTCTGCACGTGGCTGATGCTCCACCTCCTTCCTGCCTGTGCGGCTCCGGCAACATTTTTCTTCCGGGGCCGCGTGGGCAGGAAGGAGGAGCACCACCTGCGTGACCTTTTTCTTCGAGCCGTGGTGACGTGAGCTCCACCACGGCCCTGCCGATCTTCATGCTGTGTG
Source organism: Rhinatrema bivittatum (assembly GCF_901001135.1). Lineage (NCBI taxonomy): Eukaryota > Metazoa > Chordata > Amphibia > Gymnophiona > Rhinatrematidae > Rhinatrema > Rhinatrema bivittatum. The sequence continues at coordinate 384,095,637 of NC_042615.1, forward strand.
TCTCCGGCACACAGCACAGCCCAGCCCAGCGAAACTTCACTGCTCAGCCACCAGTGGGATGAGGTCCACCGGCGGCTGCATTGGTTCCCACTTGCCGGTGTGTCACGTGCACCGGGCTTGCGCGGCACACCTCAGGCGACACACTATAAAGTGTCGCGACACACACTTTGGAAAGCTCTGCTCTAGTACTTCCAGGAGGAGGAAACTGACAGGCACTGCTAGATACCAGGCTGGCTGTGTCTGAGATTGACCATTAGTGAGGCCATGGAACTTTAAACTGCCAGGGGAAAATCTTTTATTTTTCTCTCTCCAAAATTGTAAAATTATTACTGCGTAACCCTAACCTACCCAGTCATAACTTTAATGTGGGTGGGCAACCATACATTATGTAATTCTTTTAAGAAAAATGAACAAAAAAACCCACTTTTGCTAATCATTTTAATAATGGTGACAAATTATTTGCGGTACAAGCATGGAAAGGGAAAATACTAGCGTGGAATTTGTGCTTCAAGTAATCTCTAGTGTAAAAATAATCCTGTAGTATGACTCATGCCTTTGTGTAGCAGCATAGTTCATGTGACACCCTTACAAATTATGTTGGTCCACCCTACTCACTGGCTGTAAGCGTTGTAAGTATTTATATGATAGGAAGATTCATTTTTCTGATGTACTGACATTTCAGATCATCAGTTCCTGTTTTACCAGCCTGATCACTTCGGATAGAGTAATTGCTGTGTTCATTCATATCCCATTTTGTAGTTTGTTTTAGAGCACAATTATAACACAACATACCTGATGTGATTAGGAACCATTTTTCTGAAATGTGTGAATGCTTTCATAATCAGTTGCACATCATACCTAATATACTGACCAATGGCAAAGCAGCAGTACTGGAAAAATGTTTAGTCCTGTTTTGTTTTTATATTACCTTCAGGTGCTGCAGCAAAGATGCAAATTGAAGCACTAGGATTGATCTGTCTTGCATAGCCAGTTGTTGACAAAGCAGTAGGCCAGTTCCTCTGGCCTGTGTGTACTGTTGCACTATAGTTATAGGCAAGGTATTCTTTAATTTCCATGTTTTATTTTAAGTCTTAACAGTATGGTTTCAACCTGCTTCACTCAGACTTCATCTGTCACTTTGGCAGGTGACCATGCAGCAGAAATGATTATTTTTTTTGGAACATTTTTATTCTGTAGATATTAGTGCAATAGAGAATTCTAATCAGATAAAAGGAAATCAAGTGGGTGGCAGAGGATCATGGAGACTAATGCTTAAAATCTTGTTAAATTAATATCACTTACTTGGGGGCCACCATGGCTTTAATGTGGTCACAGTCACCAAGCATTAATATGGTGGAAAACAGGATTGGAATGTGACCATCTAGGGCAGCGATTCTCAACCGGTGTGTCGCCAAGCACCGGCAGGTGTGTTGCGGCTCCCGGTGTCCCACTGCCCCACTTGTGCTTCCCTTCTCCCCAGGGGCGGACTGGCCAATGCAGTTGATAGGCTGGCAGGCTGAAGAGTGGAGAGATGCTGAGCGCTGCCGGCGGAGGCCGGGCCGGCGGTGGCTGAAGAGCGGAGGCCAGGCTTATTGAGCCAAACAATGAGAAGGAGGCTCCACGTGAGTGTATGTGTGTGAGTGGCAGTGGTAGAATGGGTGCTGGGTGGTGAGTGAAAGGTGTGTGTGTGTGTGGTAGAATGGGTGCGTGAGTAGCAGCTTTGTGTGCCTGTGGTAGAATGGGTGTGTGAGTGAGAGTTGTGTGTGTGGTAAAATGGGTGCGTTTGTGGCAGCTTTGTGTGCCTGTGGTAGAATGGGTGCCTGGGTGTGTGGTAGAATGGGTGCGTTTGTGGCAGCTTTGTGTGCCTGGGTGTGTGAGAGAGAGCTTGTGTGTGTGGTAGAATGGGTGCGTGAGTGGCGGCTTTGTGTGCCTGTGGTAGAATGGGTGCGTGAGTGGCGGCTTTGTGTGCCTGTGGTAGAATGGGTGCTTGGGTGTGTGAGTGAGAGCTTGTGTGTGTGTGTGGTAGAATGGGTGCCTGACTGGCAGCTTTCTGTGTGTGTGTGGTAGAATGGGTGCCTGACTGGCAGCTTTCTGTGTGTGTGTGTGGTAGAATGGGTGCCTGACTGGCAGCTTTCTGTGTGTGTGTGTGGTAGAATGGGTGCCTGACTGGCAGCTTTGTGTGTGTGTGTGGTAGAATGGGTGCCTGACTGGCAGCTTTGTGTGTGTGTGTGTGTGTGGTAGAATGGGTGCCTGACTGGCAGCTTTGTGTGTGGTAGAATGGGTGCTTGACTGGCAGCTTTGTGTATGTGTGTGGTAGAATGGGTGCCTGAGTGGCAACTTTCTGTGTGTGTGTGGTAGAATGGGTGCTTGACTGGCAGCTTTGTGTGTGTGTGGTAGAATGGGTGCCTGACTGGCAGCTTTGTGTGTGTGTGGTAGAATGGGTGCCTGACTGGCAGCTTTGTGTGTGTGTGTGTGTGTGTGTGGTAGCTGTGTGTGGTTGGGTGTGTGTGTGGGTGTGATTGAGAGAGACCATGTTCAGAGGTGATGTGTTACCGTGAGAGAGACAGACTGGTCAGAGAGGTGACTGTGTGCATGAGGAAGAGAGACTGGTTACGGAGGTTATTGGTCTATGTGAGACAGACTGGTTGTGGGCCCTAAGGAAGAGGACCTTGAGGACCGAGCTTCAGCAGCCACTGCTGCTTCTGCTGAGTGCTATTGGCCTGCAAGGGAAAAGAGTAGGAGAGTTGCTGGAGAGGGTAAGTAAAGGTGGCTTTTTAAGTTTATTTTTCTTGATTGAATGCCATTTTAATTATTGGGTATTGTGTGATGTGTCTGCTGTTTTGAAATATTTTATTGATATTTGGACATGTTTTAATAATTTTTGAGTTTTTAATTGGTGGATATTATTCTGTTCATCACTTGTTTTATAACATTTATTAGTTCAGTTTTACAATTATTTCTGTGTGGGGCTCTATAGCAGCTTGGCTTGTTCTGTTTTCCTAATAGGAGGTGTATTAGTGTTTAGGGCCTGGTTAAATATTTGTAGCGTTGCCTTTTCATAGGTGGGGTTGTTACTGTTTGAGTGTGTTCCATAATACAGGTGTAACTTTGTGCGGGTTAGTTTGTGTGCATTATTGCAGATCCTGGGACTATGTTAGGTGCTATATTTCTCTTTCCATTTCTCCAGGTTTGCACTGCTAGCAGAGTGGCTTTTTTGGTTTTCCATTCCAGTTTCTCCATATTTATAATTTGTGGTGAAGGTCAGTTCTGGGTGTGTGACCAGGGTGAGGTATTTTACCAGCATGTAGGCATTTGTATCAATCTTATTTGTTGTGTTTTCTCAATAGGACATACATTAGAGGTAAATTACTGTCTTTTCATAAGGAGGGGTTTGTTTTTCTTTTACGGAGATGTCATCAGAACCAAATATCTATTTTTATATGGTGAGTTGTATGGATAATGCCTTAGTTCTGCTCTGCACCCATTTTTGGGGGTCGAAGGGGTTCCCATGGATGCAGAGTGCATGTTTACATTTAGCCCCGTGATGGTCACATGTTCAGTGTGTCTCGCATGTGAGAACCATCTGACAGGTGTGTCCCGGCCGAAAAAAGGTTGAGAACCACTGATCTAGGGTATAAAGTTTCAGAAGAATAAAGAAAGAAGGCATAGCATTTTTCATTAGGGACATAATAGTTTGAGCCCCAATCTCCTGCGATGCTGCAGAAATTACAGTAGAATTGCTGGAAACTAGACTGTTGTGCGCTTGCTATCTCTGCCTTCTCTTTACATCTGCACCCCCCCCCCCCCCCCCCCCCCCCCCCCCGTCATCTCCTGCAGCAGTCAGTGCCTTCCTACCAGGACATGCTTGCTACCACATGGCTTTGCGTGAGTTATGTGATGCTGGTAGGATATTGCTCTGTTCATCAGAGTTTGTTGGAAAAAATGAGACTTAAAGCAAAGCAAAAAATAAATTTCCATAGCGCTTTAAACATTTTTGGCTGGTACCTAAGTTTTTGAAATATTTTTCTAACCTTTTGAGTACGTAAGAGAGATCACCAGCAGTTGAAAAAAAAACAATTTGCATTTGCTCTAAAGACAAGCCAGTTAACCATAGGTGTCATACTCCTGGATATCATCAGGTGGCACCAACATGGAACACATTTTACAGAGCTTTCTGGCAAAGCCTTAAATACCCCTTTCCCATGAATGGGAATTACTGTAGCTGAGGTATGCCTTACTTTTTTCCCTCTCATGTTTAATCATTGCAGTTTTTCAGTATACCCATATATAGATGCATATTTGTCACAGGAAGTGTCTGATTCGTTATGGGGCTGCATCATCTCCTGCTTTGCATGCTGCATTGCTGGCCTACCTGAAGTCAACCTCTTGAAGAGAGATGCAAAGCTGCTATATGGATTTTTGTTCATACATTTACATCTGCTATTCTTTGGATGAAGACCCTCAACATGTTAGCACAGGGGTCAACTTCAGTCATTGAGAGCCACAAACAGGCCAGGTTTTCAGGATATCCACAATGAATAGGCATGAGAGAGATTTGCATGCACTGTCTTATGTCTATTCATTGTGGATATCCTGAAAACCTGGCCTGTTTGTGGCTCTCGCAGACTAGAGTTGGCAACCCCTGTGATAGTGGGTTTGGGCAGTCTGTCTATTCTTCAGGTTCTCTTAAGGTTACAGCCCAACTCTAGCCCCCGTGGGGCTCATTTTTATAGTTTTGGGTTATCTTCGTTAAAAAAAAAAAAAAAAAGAAACATTTTAAAATCTCATTAATAGCAGTTATCTGGTTAGTAGTTTGTTCCCCACTTTTTATTTTTTATTTTTTAGTACAGCACTTAACTAGGCAGTTCTATATTTGACACCTATGGTGAAGCTGGGGTGGGCAATTCCAGTCCTCAAGGGCTGCAAACCAATCAGGTTTTCAGGATATCCCTAGAGAATATACACGAAATAGATTTGCAAATAGGCAGAATGCATGCAAATCTGTTATCTCATGCATAATTCATTAGAGAGATCCTGAAAACCTGATTGATTTGCAACCTCGAGAACAGGAATTGCCCACACCTGCTTTAGAGAAAACAAATTTGCATACCTGTAACAGGTGTTCTCTGTCAGTGCCATTGGATGATGTCAGTCATATGATATTGCTGTCAGAAAACCTCATTACAGGTGAGTAATTTTATTAAAGGTTACTAGTGAGACCCTTAACACTGTACTTATTTCTGGAAGCCATACTTTGATAAAGACATTGATAGGATGGAAGCAGTTCAGAGGGGGGGCTAAAAAATGATACATGACCTTCAACATAAAACCTTTCCCAGAGGGTCTAGAAACATTTAAACATGTAAACCAACGAGATGTTCCCAACGTACGTCGGTATATAAATGCCTTTAAATAAATAAATACATTTTCTGCAAATTTGGGCCCTAGATCAAATATATTATCTGTTTTATGTAAGGGCCTCGCTCAAGGGTCTTGCCCAATGGTTTTGTGTTCACTGTAAACCGATGCGATGTGCGAACGGCCATCGGTATAAAAGAAACGTTAAATAAATAAATAAATAGATTTTTTTTTTTTTTTTTGCTTATTTTGCAGTTGTTGTTTTTTCACTCTGTGCTTTCCTGCCACTTCCATGCTACCCCACTCCCCTCCCACCGTGATCTCCTCTCTGGCCTCTGCCCATTCCCCTCCTCTCCCACTTTCTGGCCTCACCACTTCTTTTCTGCCCAAGCCAGCGGCTGCAATTGCCTCTTCCAGTGGGCCAGGGCTGGTGTCAGGCATTAGGCTTCAAATTCAGGGGTGGCTCAAGACAATTTGCCTGAGGCAAGGAAAGAAATAACACTACCCTCCCCCCCCTACCCAGGCTCAGTACAGGTCAAAGCGAGAAAATAGAGGCAGGGGGAACTATCTTGGCATCTAGTCTTTTGGGCTATTTAAAATGCTAGGGAAGAGGGGATGCAAGGTCAGGATTCCCAGAGGAGTGGTAGATAGAGTACTAATGATATTTCTAGGAAGCTGGCAGGAACCTTATCACTGGCCTCCCAACTTCCCCAGCATTCGCCCCTTGGGGGGAAGTAGGTGAATGGTGTGACTGTGTGTGACTCTCAGGGCTGGTGCAAGGGTATTAGGTTTACCTGGAGGGCCTTAAAACTTTTCACCCAACCTCACCTTTCCCATACAAAAATTACGCATTTATTATAATAGATTTTACAAGAAAAAAGACAAAGTACAGTCTTCTGTGGTAAAAACATCACTTATATTTACATGCACTGTTATGGTGCCACCCAGAAAAGCCTACAAAAAAGGCAAAAAGAGACACTTGGAACCCATGTAGTATTAGGTCTATTGAAGTGTGTTAGGAGTGAGCATGGCCCTCAGAAACCTATAAGTAAACTGAATTACAACTTATAATGTAGTAAGCTTCCCATGCCAAAATAGCTCTATCTGCCACGACTCACAGTAAAAACTTACCTCTAAAAAAGCAATACTGGAAATTACACCACACCCTAAAACACCAATATACCTCTTATTAGGAAAACAGAACAAACCAGGCTGCTATAGACTCATATGCAGAAATTACCACACCTTAGGCACATTTGCACAACACACAGACTTTCACTAAATACAGTATAAAGAGACCAAAAAGAATATAAATAAAATAAAGTACAAATAAAAATATGATGACAAAAGCTGAACTGGAAACCATGACAAGCCAGACTTTGTATGTAGCACAACAGTAGAAAACCAGAAAATCACCATTCTTCATAAAACAAATACAGTTAAGACATTTAAAACAATCATAATAAAAGCATACTAAAAAAATGTTAGAACAGCTGACAAATAGAACATTCAATAATTAAACTGTGAAAACAATTTAAAAAGTCTTTAAATCCTCAGCAACATTAGCAGATGTATGGACTTTACTTATTAATATGGAAAAATAACTGGCTTCTTCTTTTGCTCAGTTTGGTAAATTTTCTAGTGAAATAAATACTGTAGAGGATTATGGATTACATATTAATAACTTAGAAGTAACATCTAGCACTATAACATCTCAACTTACATTGTTGCAGTCATCTAGCACTATTTTTTTTGAAGGATAGTTTAATTGTTCACAAACAGTTGGAAAATCTGGAGAACGAGATTCGTATGAGGATTCTTAGTTTCCTAAATTTTCCAGTTTCTAGATTGCTTTCAGCTACTAAACTATTCAGAAAATATATAGGTGAAGTATTAGCTATACCATCAGCAAAAGAAAATCTATTTTCCTGATAAATAACCAGACAATTACAAGGGTATTTTAAAAAGAAAACTGCTCCCAAGGACAACACTCTAGGCTTTAACATAAATAATTGCTTTCTCCTCATTTGAGTGTTCCTAGAAACATCAGGGAAAACCTGAATTTTTGACCACAAAAAGACACATCTTTATTTCTAAAATATTTCTGAAACACCAAATTTTTATCCTGCTCACTGCAAAAAGATACTAAGTGTTGCCCTTGTGGGGATATCATCAATGGATGCTTCCAAAAATGAAGTCAAATTAAAGACTGTCTCCCTGCAAAATGACCATCTCCTCTTCCCGATCTGCTGAACTCACTTTAAATCAAGGAATATAATATAACTTAGAAATAGCCATTATTTTTCAAGATCCTAGTCCATTTAGAGACATTTATTCTAGATAAGCAAATCTCCTAGTATATGGAATGTGTGGAATGTTAAGGTAAAGAAATTGTATTTCTCTCTATAAGCTTTAAATTTTGCAGTGTTTTCTTTAACTATATTTTGTTGGGATTAGGAACAAGGCTGAGTCACAAGAAATCAGATGGGGAACAGTGAAGAGACTTGGGAGCAGGGAGTATGACCTATTGATAAGACGCCCAATAATTGGAATGGGTTTCTGTATATACAGGACTATTGACATTAGTCAGTGCCACAGAAAATTCAGGAAGTCAACCCGGAAGTATTAGTGAGCCCCGGGTAGAATGGGATATTGAGCAGAAGCCAGATGCCGGGAGCCAGGCTGAAGGACCTCAACAGGCTGCAGGTTTCTGCAGTGGGATCTGGACTGTGAGGTAAGAGTGTGTGGTCAATGGTATGTCACACTATGGAATTCACTTAATAGAAATAAGGGGTGAGACATTATTCTGAGTTCAGGAAAGCAATTAAAACATTCATTTTTAATCAGGTGTTCTGAGGGTAAATCTTGGATTTACTTTTATATTTTTCAAACCACATAAAATACAAATTCAGTCATATCAATGATCAATCATCAATGGACCATCATACTAGCACTACCAGTTTTTACACCTTCTTTGCTTTACATTTAATCATCAGTCCAGAGCCATCACCTATCTTTTTTTATTTTTATTTATGCAAATACAAGAATATTTTTGTGAATTTTATCTAAGTATTAGTCCAGTGTCCCAAAATGAATCCTGACACATGTGCTTCAAAAACCCAAATCTGCACCGGGATATGGATCATTGTCTTAATTTAACTATATAGATTATAAAGAGAAAATATAATTAAAATGTGTTGGGAAATTAGCTTATTGTTCATTAAAGCATTCTTAGATTCTTACCACAGGAAATCTCCAACAGGCCGATTCAGTAAAAACGCGGGAGAGCGGACTAATGCCCGCTCTCCCAGTGCGTGCACCGGCCACTCGCCGGTGTGCGCAATACAGTATGCAGATGAGGTGGTGCGGTAGGCTCGGGCAAAAGGAGGTTCTAGGGACACTAGCACGTCCATAGCGCCTCCTTTTAGCCCGGCTCGGTGGCTGTCAGCGGGTTTGACAGCCAACGCTCAATTTTGCCAGCGTCTGTTCTCGAGCCCGCTGACACTACGGGCTCGGAAACCGGACACCGGCAAAATTGAGCGTCCGGTTTTCGGCCCGACAGCCACGGGCTGAATTCAAATTTTTTTTTTTTTTACTTTTTTTTTACTCTTTGGGACCTCCGACTTAATATCGCTATGATATTAAGTCGGAGGGTGCACAGAAAAGCAGTTTTTACTGCTTTTCTGTGCACTTTCCCGGTGCCGGAAGAAATTAGCGCCTACCTTTGGGTAGGCGCTAATTTCTGAAAGTAAAATGTGCGGCTTGGCTGCACATTTTACTTTCTGTATCTCGCGCGCATACCTAATAGGGCCATCAACATGCACTGTACTGTTGGAGCGCACTGTACTGTATCGGCCTGCAAGTGAGCCATTTAAAATACTCTCATCCCATAATGGATGTGTCATCCCCAGTCACCATTTTTTGTGATGATGTCGTCAGAAGTATGTCTGAAATTACACTATGCTTTTAAATTAGAGTACCTCTCAATTTTGACATTGTCCATAGGGGGTGATGGTGTTTAATTTGTATATCTAGTGCTGTTCAAGAAACGCCAATTTTGCATTGCACTCATCTTCTCGGATGGTGGGATATTGATTAGATTAGACCTTCCATCGCAAATCAAGAAATTGGTGTGAGTGAGAGATACAATGTTGGACCATTGGGGCATTAAGTTTTAGTCAATAAACAACTTTTATGTTCAGTTAGCTGAGTTTTTATCATCCATTTTGTTCTCCCTATATGCAGAAGCTTGCACAGATGTTGCGTAGATTACATTAGTTGAACTAAGTACAGTCTGTGGCATGATGTATATTGTAGGTGGTGGTTCTGGCCCAATTAAATATAAAGCAAAGGAGGCGTAAAAACTGGTAGTGCTTAAAATGATGGTTCGCTGATTGATCACTGATGACTGCCTTGGTATTTTATGTGGTTTGACCATAATTTTTTTCAACACTTTGATTTTCTGATTCTGTACTTATATTTTTGTCAACATTGTTATGAATTAAACTTGCTGCGGACTGAATAAGACTTAGCAGCTCAATGAGAAAAATATTTTATTAACAATATAATAAGATATATCTTATGGAGAGGTTACCATGCAGTAGAACAGGGTCAGTTCTCTCAAAAATCATTCACTGATACCAGACTCTCTATAGGGGTTACACCTCTAAACTCTACCCCAAAAACTGGTTTCATAACATTTTTCTAATTGGTTAGCATTAACAATTATAGGATGGTATAATTTTATTTTATATACAATTTTATTTTATGTATATTATAATTTTATTTGTATTTATATATATGACCTGGGATTCTTGTAAGTCTTGGGATTTCTTGTAAATTGAGCCCAGAAGAAAAGAACGATTCTCACAGGACAAGCAGGATGGTAGTCCTCACATATGGGTAACATCATCGGGATGGAGCGCAATCACGGAACACTTTTTTGTCAAAGTTTCTATAACTTTGACTGGGACCTGCATCCAGCAGGGGTCCCCCTTCAGTCTTTTTTTTTTTTTTTCCTCGCATCAATAGCCACGCGGGTTAAGTAGCTCTCTTGATATTCCTGACAGGAATTTTCCTCACGGAATTTCTCTTCAAAGTTTGACAAACTTTACCCCACCCCCTATCGATTCCATACCCGCGGACGTGTAGGTAACTTTGCGGTCGATTCCTGTCTGTTTTCCTTCCGAGGCCTACTGGCCATAGACCGCACCGCATACGCACCCTAAGTTCTTGCCTAAGGTGGTGACTGATTTCGATCTTAACCAGTATTATCCTGCCAATTTTTTTTCCCAGACCCCATTTCCACCAAGGCGAATGAGCAGTGCACAGTTTGGACTGCAAGCAAGCCTTAGCCTTCTATCTGGAGTGGACAGAAGTCCACAGACAGTTCATTAAACATTCTATTTCTTTTTGATAGGAATAGATTGGCTGTTGCCAAACAGACAATATCCAATTGGCTACCAGACTGCATCTCTTTCTGTTATGCCAAGGTGGGAATGCATTTTGGGGATCATGTCAAGGCTCATTCTGTCGGAGCCATGGCAGTGTTTGTGGCCCACTTGTGAGCAGCTCTTGTGGAGGAGATCTGCAAGACTATATGGAGTTTTCTCCACACATTCATATCCCATTACTGTCTGGGTAGGGATGGCTGACACGACAGTAATTTCGGCCAGTCTGTTTTCCAGAACTTGTTTGAGGTGTAGAACCCAACCTGGGGCTTGTTTGGGTTTATGCTTTCTCCTCCTTTGTTATCCCAGGACAAGCAGGATGCTAGTCCTCACATATGGGTGACGTCACTGACGGAACCCTAGTGCGGGAAAACTTTCTGTCAAAGTTTCTAGAAACTTTTGACTGGCCCTGTGAGGCCACTGAGCATACCCAGCATGCCATGATATTCTCTGCCACAGGGGTCTCTCTTCAGCCCACATTCTTCAAACCCCCCAGGGAAAAGATCATAGATTTTTGGACTCCCTGGGTAAGAAGATATACCAAGGAGCTATCCTGAACACCAGAATTTCCTCCTATCAACTTTATATGACTCAATACCAGAGGAATCTCTGGAAACAAATGGAGAACTTCACTACATCTCTGCCACAACAATATCAGGAAACAGCCCAGACAATCATCCATAAAGTTTATTGTTTATTGTAAATGTTTATTGTAAAACACTGTTGCACATGTTTGTTCTATTTGGCACAGCTGCAATGTTTCTGTTAGTTGTGAACCGATGTGAGGTTACTAAACAAATGTCGGTATATAAAAACTGCAAATAAATAAAATAAAGGGCTTGAAGCTGGAAAGCATGAAGTCAGAGCTGCTTACGATAGCTTTGAAACAGCTTCTAGGACAGCAGCTTCAGGGATTGTGGCTAGGCATTGGGCATGGCTTAAGGCCTCTGATCTAAGACCTGAAGTACAGGATAAACTAGTCGATTTACCATGTACTGGGGATAACATATTCGGTGCAAAGGTCCAAGATGCTGTGGCGCAACTGAAGGAGCATTCAGAAACCCTGAGACAACTGCCCCTAGTTCCACAGGAACCTGCTCCAGACATCTCGCCGTCCCACACGACGTGAACCCAGGCGTGCATTCTATCGTCAGAGATGCTACTACCCTCCAGCATCGAGAGGCAGGTCGTCTAGGCCACAACAACGTTCTCAGTCCAGGCAGACAAGAACCCCGCTCGCCCTCAGCCCCCACCTCAGACAGGGCCTACTGCGGGGTTTTGAGGCTACAACCAGAGAACAAATCCATCTCCCTAACCCTCGAGCAGATCTACCAGTAGGAGGCCGACTATCCTACTTTTACAACCATTGGACAAAAATAACAGACCAATGGGTACTTTCCATAATCTCTTGAGGTTACAAACTAAATTTCTTCTCAATTCCAACAGTCTCCTCTGAGAATTCTCTTTCTAAGAGACGATCACATAATTCAATTACAAGTAGAATTGTCCACTCTTCTGAAAGCCAGGGCGGTAGAACCTGTGCCCCGGTCTCAGCAGGGCAGAGGATTCTATTCCTGTTACTTCCTCATTCCAAAGAAAACTGGAGGCCTACGTCCAATCCTAGACCACAGAAATCTCAACAAATTTCTAAAGAGAGAAAAATTCAGGATGGTGTCTCTAGGCACCATGCTTCCACTTCTTCAAACAGGAGATTGGCTTTGTTCTCTGGATCTACAAGATGCTTACGCTCATGTTCCAATATTCCCTCCTCATCACAAGTACCTGCGCTTCATGGTGGGCCATCAACATTTTCAGTACAGAGTACTACCATTCGGACTTGCCTCTGCTCCCAGAGTTTTCACCAAATGTCTGGCAGTAATAGCAGCACACTTGCACAAAGAAAGTGTCCATGTCTTTCCTTATCTCAACGACTGGCTCATCAGAAGTCAATCTCAACAAGGAGCTCTGGCTTCTCTCAGTCGAACAATTACTCTACTTTACTCCATGGGTTTTCTCATAAATTATCAAAAGTCCCATCTCATCTGCTTCAATTCATAGGAGCAGACTTTAACACCATCCTCTCAAGGGCCTTTCTACCCGAAGATCGAGCAGAAACACTTTCCATACTGGCAAACTCAATTCATTCAGAGAAAAAAGCAACAGCTCATCAGTTTCTAACCTTACTAGGCCACATGGCCTCCACAGTGCATGTCACTCCTATGGCAAGGCTGGCTATGAGAGTAACCCAATGGACTTTAAGATCACAATGGATCCAAGCCATTCAACCACTGTCCTCTCCAATTCAGGTAACCCACCAGCTACGTTCCTCTCTAATTTGGTGGGCGGACAAGGACAATTTGCGCAAGGGCCTACCCTTCCAGCAACCAGTCCCACAAATAACTGTAACTACAGATGCTTCCACTTTGGGTTGGGGAGCTCACATAAACAATCTCCAAACCCAAGGTACTTGGACAAAACCCGAAGCAACATTTCAAATCAATTTTCTGGAGCTTCGAGCTATATGTTATGCGCTACATGCATTCAAGGACTACCTTTCACACAAGACCTTTCTGATCCAAATGGACAATACAGTAGCCATGTGGTACATCAACAAACAGGGCGGTATGGGCTCGTATCTCCTTTGTCAAGAAGTGCACAGATTTGGGGCTGGGCCCTCAACCACTCAATGTTCCTCCGGGCCACTTATCTGGCAGGCATTCACAATGTAGTGGCGGATCGACTCAGTCGTCAGTTCCAACCACACGAGAGGTCCCTGGATCCCTCAGTAGTGACCAGGATATTTCATTGTTGGGGACAACCAACAATAGATCTCTTTGCGTCACATCTGAATCACAAAGTGGACAAATTCTGTTCTCTACACAGAAAAACCAACCAGCCAAGGACGCCTTTGCTCGCCCTTGGAACTCAGGCCTTCTATACGCGTATCCTCCAATACCGCTCATAACCAAAACTTTAGTGAAGCTACAACAGGACAAGGGGACCATGATACTCATAGCCCCATAGTGGCCTTGACAAGTTTGGTTCCCCACAATTCTAGACCTCTCAGTCAGGGATCCAATTCGTCTAGGAGTAGCTCCCACTCTCATAACTCAGGATCAGGGTCGGTTGCGCCATCCCAACCTTCAATCCCTATCCGTGACAGCATGGATGTTGAAAGCTTGATCTTACAACCACTCAATCTTTCAACTAATGTATCTCAAGTGCTTAAAGCTTCACGTAAACCTTCCACACGAAAGAACTATTCTTCCAAGTGGAAAAGATTTACTTTGTGGTACAGACAAAAGGATATTGATCCTTTCACCTGCCCCATTACTTCGCTACTAGATTACTTATTCCATCTTTCAGAATCTGGTCTCCAGACTTCATCGGTAAGAGTATACTTAAGTACAATCTCAGCTTACCATAACAAGATGGGAGATGCACCAATATCCATACAACCTCTCGTCAGCAGGTTTATGAGAGGTTTATCTCAACTTAAACCACCAATTCGACCACCAGTCACAGAATGGGACCTTAATCTGGTTTTAACAAGCCTCATGTGTTCTCCTTTCGAACTCATGAATTCCTGTGATCTTAAATTTCTCACATGGAAGACTATCTTCCTCATAGCCATTACATCATCTAGAAAGGTTAGTGAGTTACAGGCACTTGTCTCGTACTCACCCTACACAAAATTCCTACATGAGAGTGGTTCTCCGTACACATCCAAAATTCCTTCCTAAAGTAGTTACGGAGTTCCACTTGAACCAATCTATAGTTTTACCCACATTTCTTTCCAAGACCCCATTCTCACCAAAGGGAACGAGCCTTACATACCTTGGACAGCCCATAGGAAATCCAATCAATTCTTTGTATCTTATGATCCAAACAAACCGGGAAAACCGGTGGGTAAACATACTCTATCCAACTGGTTAGCAGATTGCATACAATTTTGCTATGAAAAAGCAGACCTTCCTCTCCAAGGGCGAATAAAGGCGCATTCAGTAAGAGCAATGTCAACTTCAGTAGCACACTATCGTTCAGTACCAATTCTTGACATATGTAAAGCAGCAACATGGAGTTCTCTTCACACCTTTTTCAGCTCATTACTGTTTGGACAAGGAAGGACGACAAGATTCAGCATATGGACAATCTATCTTAAAGAACTTGTTTCCAGTTTAATCCCAACTCCTTCTACATCCAACCTGCTGTGATCTTCGGCTGACTCATTTTCAACAACAATACTTCACTGTTGCTTCACTACAAAATGACTCGGCCTCTAGCTTGCTAATCACCCATATGTGAGGACTAGCATCCTACTTGTCCTGGGATAAAGCAAAATTGCTTACCTTGTAATAGGTGTTATCCCAGGACAGCAGGATGTAGTCCTCACAAAACCCACCCGCCACCCCGCGAAGTTGGGGCTCAGACCTTTTATTATTTTATTTTTGCTAAAGCTTATTGCTACATACGAGACTAAAGAGAGATCCCTGTGGCAGAGAATATCATGGCATGCTGGGCATGCTCAGTGGCCTCACAAGGCCAGTCAAAAGTTTCTAGAAACTTTGACAGAAAGTTTTCCTGCACTAGGGCTCCGTCAGTGACGTCACCCATATGTGAGGACTACATCCTGCTGTCCTGGGATAACACCTATTACAAGGTAAGCAATTTTGCTTTACCAACAGCACTGGTGGTGTGCCTGTTGGCACCTGATTAGGTGTCTGCTGATCCCCTTTTGTTGGGGAACAGCCTGTAGCTAGGGATTCACCCATGTGTGAGGATGACCATCCTGCTTGACCTTGGAGAAAGCAGAGTTGCTTTCCTGTAACAGGTATTCTCAGAGGATAGCAGACTGTTAGTCCTCACAAAACTCGCTCACCACCCTGTGGAGTTGGATTTCTCCTATATTTTATTTAAATTGTTATTCCTTGTTAAGAGACTGAAGAGGGACTCCGCAGAGATGCATGGTATAGGGCATGCTGGGCAAGCTTAGTGTACCTAGTCAAAGTTCTAGAAACTTTGACACAAGTTTTCCACATCGGGGTTCCATTTGGTAATGTCACCCATGTGTGAGGACCAACAATCTGTTGTCCTCAGAGAACAACTGTTATAAGTAAGCAACTCTGCTTTCTCCTCTCTCCCCACTTTATAGCATAGTACTGTCCTTTAAAAATCATCATTACTATTTTTTTCTGTTTCCTGTCTGTGATCAACTAAATTTCTAAATTATCCTGTTCTTTTAGATTCTAGTGTTTCTAGTGAGATATCTTAAAGTATTAGATAATATGTAGGTCTGTACCTGTTGGTGATAGGGTTAGAGCAGCCCCTCAGTTTTCAAATCTCTCACAGCTGCTCAAGGAGGCATTGATAAACTTTATGTTCTTGATTGTCCTAGACAGTGTTGGTGTGTGCTAGACAGTGTTCCTTGGTACAGAGCTTGGTTTTTATGGTTCTGTTCCTGAATCCTATGTCAACACGGATGCTATGGTTCTGTTTCCAAATCCTAAGTCAGAGTTGATTTCTGTATATACAGTGCTTCTATATTGGCTACCTCAGCAGTTCTCAACCGGTGTGTTGCGGCTCCCAGTGTCCCAAAGCCCCACTTATACTTCCCTTTATCATTTTCCTGCTCCTGCAGGCCAATGGGAAACCTCTGTTCTTCCTGTCCCCACGGGCCAATCGGAAGCCTCCTCCCTTCTTATTTATTTAAAAACTTTTCTATACCGTCGCTAAGTTATATACCATCGCAACGGTTTACAAATAGGCACATAGACTAAGGTAAGTAAATGTAGGATATCGTACATTCTAACAGGTGCCAATAAAGTTCGGTTACAGTTTCATAAATGAAATCATTATTTGAGTAATGTTGGTCAAGTCCAGGCGTATTATTGAGTTACTATCGCTTTGAAATATTACATCTTAAATGTAGGATTGAGTAAATTCATTCTCATCTGCATTACCCTGTACTTTCATTCTTCCCTCCCCGTGGGCCAATTGGAAGCCTCCCTTCTTCCTGCCAGTGGGAGGAGGAAGCCACTGATTGGCCGGTGGGGCAGGAAGAAGGGGGGCATCTCACAGCCCGGGGATGGGGTAGTTTGAGGGGGGCTGGGAGGAATGGCAGTGTTCAGGCCCGTGGTGGTGAAGAAGCCTGACCCTGTGGCTGCCATGGTCTGGAAGTGCTGAAATTAAACACAGTGGCGAGCCACAAAGAAAAGAGGCCAGCTATGCCAGGATTTCAGGCTTTCAAAGCGGCAGGGAGCCACAATAGAGTAGGGATTCCCTAAAGCGGCAGTCAGTCGCAAGCCTGAAGAGGCCGGTTGCTCCAGGAATTCCCCCCACCTATGCAACAGTGAGCACTGCAAAGTTGCGATTAAAGTAAAAGTGGCACTTAGCCATGCTGATTACAGATGGGGCAATTGGAGCTCCCAGTGGCCGTAAAAGCAGGCAGATGGGGGGGGGAGGCGCAGGAATCTAGGGATATCCCAACACCCAGAAGAAAGGCTTGAGTGCTGTGGCATATTTTTCTAAAATAAATGTTTGCTGCTTCAGTACGGCTGAGAAGGCAGTGGCAGCCCTGGGAAATCTGCCACTGCGAAATTAAAGGGGAACACAGCATTGGGATTCTAAGCAAAGTGTGTGTGAGACACAGAGACTGGGCAGGGAGGTGACTGGGGTGTGAGAGAGACTGGGCAGGGAGGTGACTGGGGTGTGAGAGAGACTGGGCAGGGAGGTGACTGGGGTGTGAGAGAGAGACTGGGCAGGGAGGTGACTGGGGTGTGAGAGAGAGACTGGGCAGGGAGGTGACTGGGGGTTGGGCCCTAAAGAAGAGGACCATGACAGAGCTTCAGCAGCCGCTGCTGCTCCTGGTATGTGCTTTCAAGGGAAAGGAGTAGGAGAGTTGCTGGAGAGGGTAAGTAAAGGTGGCATTTTAAGTTTATTTTTCTTGATTGACTGCCATTTTAATTATTGAGTATTATGTGATATGTCTACTCTTTTGAAATATTTTATTTTTTAATAATTTTTGAGTTTTAATTGTTTGACATTCTGTTCATAAGCTGTTTTGAAACATTTATTAATATAGTTTTACAGTTATTTCTGTGTGGGGATCTATAGCAGCTTGGCTTGTTCTGTTTTCCTAATAGGAGGTGTATTAGTGTTTAAGACCTGATTTAATATTTGTAGTGTTGCCTTTTCATAGATAGGGTTGTTATGTGTTCCATAATGCAGGTGTAACTTTGTGCAGATTAATTTCTGTGCATAATTGCAGATCCTGGGACTGATAGGCGCTATATTTTTCTTTCCATTTCTCCAGGTTTGCACTGCATGCAGACTGCTTTTTTTGGTTTCCCATTCCAGTTTGTCTCCATATTTATAATTTGTGGTCTTTCTGTACTTGGTGAAGGTCTGTTCTGTGTGTGACCAAGGTGAGGTATCTTACTAGCATGTAGACAATTGTATCAGTCTTTATTTGTTGTTTTTTCTCTATAGAATATGCATTAATGGTAAATTATTGCCTTTTCATAAGGAGGGCTATTGTGCCTGGTAGTAAAAGGAGTTTGTTTTGCTTTTACTGAGATGTCATCAGAACCAGAATATCTTTTTTTTTTTTTTTTGCATGGTAAGTTCTATGGGTAATGCCTTAGTTCTGCTCTGCATCCATTGTTGGAGGTCAAGGGGGTTCCTGTGTATGTTTACATATAGCCCCATGACTGTCACATGTTCAGTGTGTCACGCATGTGAGAACCATCTGACAGGTGTGTCCTGGCCGATAAAAGGTTGAGAACCACTGGGCTACCTAGTAGTTGTATTGAAAAATGGTACTATATGAAACTGTTTGAGAGATACATAAACTTTCCTTTAAAAGATGAAGTCTAGGGGGGAAAGCTCTGTATTTTGGTAAATTTAGTTTCCGTTAGAAAACAAACCTCTCATACTGCATATCTTTAATTTCTGCTGCCTTTCTGAGACCCCACAGAAAGCATTGCCCTTTCACTAGTTTAGCAAAGTATTCAAAGAAGGCCTTAATCTAGCTGTGACACAGTTCAGAGACTTTGTTTTAGTTATTATCTCCATTTCATTATTTATTTATTTATTTATTTATTTATTTAAAAGTCTTTTGTACCGATGTTAGTCGAAACATCACCTCTGTTTACATGGAACAAAAGCAACGGAAATTACAAGTAACAGGGGAAGGGTAAGGGGTACAATCTGTTTTTCAATTTGTTTTCCTCAGTAAATGTTTGGGTTTAAGAATCTGCCTGTCTTTGTGTATGAAGTTGAATGAGGGTTTAGCTATCGGTATCGCTGTGCACCATGATGTAGTGAGGACAGAGAAATGAGGAAGGAAAGTACAAACATCTCTTAAGATCAAGAAAATTAAACAGAGCCACCTCTGTTTTGCAAGTCAGAACAGTTTTGTTCTTTATGGGCGAAACAAGGGGGAGCCACGTCTACCTCATAAGACTTCAATTGCTAGGTGCAGAGCGGTAAGCAAACCTAATATGAACGTAACCTGGACTACAGGCACAACTCGAAGGGTGCTTTGCTGGTTGGGGGGTAATAATGGTTCACATTTGCTGGAAGGAGGCTTTGTGTCATGTGGGTCAGCAGGGAGAGAAGGGGCGGGATTTGTGTTGGTCTCTTCGGCCAGGAGGAGAAAGATCTTGCTTTGGTCTTCATGGGCATAAGAAGAGGAGGATGCTGTGCTGCAGTTGGTAGGTATGTTAGGCTGAGGGAGAATGATTGATTATTTTATGAAGTTTGAGTCCCCCAACTTGTGATGGCGTGTGGTCTGTACAAGGTGAGGATACATTTTTTCACTTGGCCATAAGTACCAAATTTCCTGGTTACAGCTTTGATTAAGTGGGTAAAAACTTGTATCTTTGGGGGCCTACAAGGCAGATAGTTTGTAGATGGTTATTTGTGAAGGCTCACTCCACTAAGTTTATAGGGAGAGTAGAGGCATTGTTGATGCCTCACCCTGGATGACCATATACACCATCAAGAAACATCATATTGATAAATGGGTAATCTGTGGATGAGGATTATTCAGGCTACAAACAGCCCTTTCTAGAGGTGGACTGCTATGGTAGGTTCCACCTGGGCCAGCTAGGAAGAGATGCAGTTGAATGAATCTGATAGATTTCACTGATAGGGTTATCATTGTTGTGCTTCAGGGATCATTTCTGTATTAAGGGAAATTAGAAAAGCCCTGGTATCTTCACTGACTGACCTTTTCGTTGCTGCTTTAGAGTCTGTAGTATCAGAAGACTGGAGACTGGCAGATGTGGTTCCTGTTCATAAAAGTGGAAGTAAGGAGGAGACTGGGAACTACAGGCCAGTTAGTCTGTGCTCTGTAATGAGAAAATTAATAGAATTGCTGGAATCCAATGGCTTTCAAGATCCAAGGCTACTTGATTTTACCAGAGATCTCTTCAGACAAATCTGATCAGTTTTTGGTTGGATTACCAGAGTTGCATCAAGAGAGAGCACTAGATGTAGTGTACTTGGATTTCAGTAAGGCCTTTGACATAGTTCCGCATAAGTGACTTAATAAATAAATTGAGCGCCCTTAGTATCAAACCTAGAGTGACTGGGTTAGAAACGAGTTGAGTGGGAGGTGACAAAAGGGTAGTGGTAAGTGGCGTTTACTTTGAGGAGGGGGACGTTACTAGCGGTATGCCTCAGGCATCAGCCCTTGGACCAGTTCTTTTTAACATTTTTGTCAGCAGGATAGCAGAAGGATTGTTGGGAAAGGTTTGTCTTTTTCTGGATGATACCACATTCTGCAACAGAATAGAAGCCAAGAAGTGAGGAAAACATGAGGGATCTAGTCAAGCTTGAGGGAATGGTTTAGGGTCTGACATTAAGATTTAATGCTAACAAATGCAGAGTAATGCATTTAGGATGCAAAAACCCAAGGGAGAGGGTACAGTATTGGGAGTGAAATTCTTCTAAGCATGAAAGAAGAGTGGAATCTGGGGTTGATTGTAACTGATGATCTTAAGGTGGGCTAAACAAGTGGGTAAAGCAACGACAAAAGCCAGAAGCTTGGCTGCATAGGAAGAGGAATGGTCAGCAGAAAAAGAGGTGATATTGCCCCTGTATAGGTCCCTGGTAAGTCTTTATTTGGAATACTGTGTACCTTTCTGTAGACTGCCCCTTCAAAAGGATATAAATGGTTTGGAGTCAGTCCAGAGAGTGGCTACTAAAATGGTCAGTGGTCTTCGTTCTGAAGCATAAAGAGAGAAACTTAAATGTCTCTATCATTTGTCTCCTATCTAGTCTTTCCTCTAGAGCAGCGCTTCTCAACCGGTGTGTCGCCAAGCACCGGCAGGTGTGTCATGTGCTCCCGGTCTCTCCTGATGCTCTTCCTTCCCTGCTGCCGTTGCCGCTGGGCTATCGGCACGTTCAAGCCCAGTGGGAACGGCAGTGGTGCTATAAGAAGCTGTGGCACCGGCGCCTGGCTCCCCCCCCCCCCCCCCCCGTGACCCGAAACAGGAAATAATATACGGTGCGCGGGAAGGAGAAAGAGCCATGCCGCATGTAAAAGTAGCGGCGGCTGCAGCAGCGGCCCCCGAGCAATCGAAGCAGCCGGTAATCGGGAAAGGAGACAGCAGCATGAGCCTCCTGCGGCCGATGGGATTTTTCTTTTTTGGCCTGCGGGGGCTGGAGGAGGAGGCTGCTGCAGCTACCATTTGTGCTCCGGGGGAGGGGGAGGAAGTGAGTGAGAGAGAGAAGCAGCCAGCCAGCCTGTGTGTAAGTGAGAGAATGTGTGTGTGATTGAGAGCCTGTGTGTGATTGAGAGAAACTGGTCAGAGAGCTGATGTGTGTGTATATGTGAGAGACAATGAAAGTGACTGCTCAGGGAGATGACTGATGTGTATGTGAGTGTGAGACATTGGTAAGGGAGGTGACTGTGTGAGAGAAAAAAGCATGGAAGTGAGAAACCTGGGTATGTGAGAAAGCATGGGAGTAAGAAGCCTGGTGTTGTGGGGGTGTGTGTGAAAGAAAGCATGGGAGTGAGAAGCCTGATTATGTGAGAGAGAGAGCATGGGAGTGGGAAGCCTGTGTGTGTGTGCATGCATGAGAGAGATTGGTTGGTAAGGTGACGGTGTGTGTGAGAGAGAGACTGGTGTGTGTGAATGTGAGAGAATGTGATGCAGGGAATGAGAAGCCTGTGCACGTGGAGAGTGAGCATGGAAATGAGAGAGACTGGTGTGTGTGTAACAGAGAGAAAGTGATTATGGGAATGAGAAGCCTGTGCAAGTGAAGAGTGAGCACGGGAGTGAGAAACCTGGGTGTGTGTGAGACACAGCATGGGAGTGAGAAGCCTGTATATCTGAAAGAGAACATGGGAGTGGGAAGCCTGTGTGTGTATGCATGAGAGAGATCAGGTGACTGGTGTGTGTTTGTGTGTGTGTGTGAGACAGAGAAAGTGATTATGAGAATGAGAAGCCCGTATATGTAAGTAGAACTCGGGAGTGGGAAGCCTGTGTGTGTGTGTGTATGGCATGAGAGAAACTGTTCAGGAAGGTGACTGGTGTGTGTGTCAAAGACTGTTTGGGAGACGATGGGTGTGTGAGAGACAGAAACTGGTCATGGGAGCATGACTGGTATGGTGTGTGTGTGTGTGAGAGACATGGGCACTAAGGAAGAGGACCAGGAGTATAGAGCTTAGCCACTACTGCTGCTTCTGGTATGTGCTACGGCCTGCATGGAAGAGGAGTAGGAGAGCTGCTGGAGGGGGTAAGTAAAGGTGGCTTTTTAAGTTTATTTTTCTTAATTGACTGCCATTTTAATTATTTAATATTATGTGATGTCTGCTTTTTTGAAATATTTTATTGGTGTTTGAAGAATTTTTAATAGTGTTTGAGTTTTTAATTGTTGGATGTTATTCTGTTCATAGCTGTTTTGAAAAATGTATTCTGCTTATTAGTATAGTTTTACAATTATTTCTGTGGGGGGATCTATAGCTGCTTGCTAGTTCTGTTTTCCTAATAAGAGGTGTATTGGTTTTTAGGGCCTGATTTAATATTTGTAGTGTTGCCTTTTCATATATAGGGTTGCTCCTGTTTGAGTGTATTCCATAATACAGGTGTAACTGTGTGCGGATTAGTTTATGTACATTAACAAAGAACCTGGGAGTATGTTAGGTCGGTTCTGTGTCTGTTACCGAGATGAGATATTTTACTAGCATGAAAGCGTTTGTATCAGTCTTATTTGTTGTGTTTTCTCAAGAGGACATGCATTGGTGGTAAACTGCTGTCTTTTCATAAGTAGGGCTATTGAGTATGGAAGTAGAAGGAGTTTGAGTTGCTGTTACTGAGATGACACCAGAACCAGAATATCTTTTTTGTAGGGTGAGTTGTATGGGGAATGTTGTAATTCTGCTTTACATCCATTATTGTGGGTCAGGAGGGCTCCCGTGGATGCAAACTGTACTTTTACATCTAGCCCCGTGACAATCATGGGTCAGCATGTCATGCATGTGAGAACCATCTGTCAGGTGTGTCCCGACAAAAAAGGTTGAGAACCACTGCTCTAGACATACATAGATCTTTAAGTATGTCAAAGGTTTCCATGCACAGGAGGCAAGCCTCTTTCAATAGAAAGAAGGATGTTGAACTAGGGATCAGGGTGAAAGAGGGTAGACTTGAGAGCAGTCTTAGGAAATATTTCTTTACAGAGCGGGTAGAGGAAGCATGAACAGCGACCCAGTTAAGACTGAGACAAAAACAGTATTTGAATTCAAGAAAGCATGGGATAAATATAGGAGAACTCTGGGGGAATGATGGGATTAGTAAAGCTAAATTAGTTGGCATATGGTCTTTTTCTGCCATCATGTTTCTATGATGGGAATGAGGTACTGATATGCACCAATCAGCAGAGAGATCAAGGGGTGAATCATATTCTGTTGATCTCAAAGTAGGAAAACCAGTATAAGACAGTGTCCAGACCCTGAAGAATCCTAAATGGACATTGGGGAAAAAGGAAGTGATGTATCTGTACAGGTATTTGGTGAAACATCTTCAGTACTATGTCCAGTTCTGGATGTTGTACCACCAAAATGTTTACAGATTAAGGCATTCTAGAGAAGAGCTAACAAAGTGGTACAGGTCCTGCACCAAAAATCCCTATAGATGAGTTTTAAGGAATTAATTATTCCCTGGAGGTGGGGAGGAGGCAGGGGAATATCTCAAATGCACAAGAAGCAAACATTTTTCGGTAGAAAGGATGTTCTAGAAACAGAGGAGGTTATAAGAGGCTGATTGGGTGAAGCTGGGATATGAGAGAATATTTCTTCACAAAGAGTGCTGAATGTATAAAAAGGCCGATACAGTACAGTGCGCGCTGACGGAGCGCACTGTTTACCTGCCATTGGACTCGCGTTTTCCCTTACCCCTTATTCAGTAAGAGGCGGAAAATGCGCGTCCAACCCGCCGAACCTAATAGTGCCCTCAACATGCAAATGCATGTTGATGGCCCTATTAGATATTCTTGCGCGATTCAGAAAGTAAAATGTGCAGCCAAGCCGCACATTTTACTTTCAGAAATTAGTGCCTACCCAAAGGTAGGCGCTAATTTCTTCCGGCACTGGGAAAGTGCACAGAAAAGCAGTAAAAACTGCTTTTCTGTGCACCCTTCGACTTAATATCATGGCGATATTAAGACTGAGGTCCTGAAGAGTGTAAAAAGTAAAAAAAAAAAAAAAAAATTGGAAGTCGGCTGGCGGGTCGAAAACCTGACACTCAATTTTGCCGGCATCCGGTTTCCGAGCTCGAGAACAGATGCCGGCAAAATTGAGCGTCTGCTGTCAAACCCGCTGACAGCCACCGCTCCTGTCAAAAAGGAGGCGCTAGGGACGCGCTAGTGTCCCTAGCGCCTCCTTTTGCCCGTTTCTACCGCCGGGCCTCATTTAAATACTGAATCACGCGCACAGGCGGGTGGCCTGTGCGTGCGCCGGGAGAGCGGGCGTTCGCTCGCTCTCCCGCGGACTTTATTGAATTGGCCTGAAAGTGGCCTTCCAGTAGAGATGATGGGGGCAAAAATGGCATTCAAGAAAACATGGAATAAATACAGAGAATCCTTAAGTAACATGAAGGGAAAGTTAGATCAACTGGTCTATTTCGCTGCTAAAGGAAGTAAATTGGCAGACTACATGGGCCTTAGTCATAAGAACATAAGATTTGCCATACTGGGCCAGACCAAAGGTCCATCAAGTCCAGTTTCCTATTTTCAACAGCGGTCAATCCAGGTCACAAGTACCTGGCAGGATTCCAAAAGGTTGATGGATTCCATGCTACTTTACCCATGGACAACTAGTGTATTTTGGTATAAGCCCTGCCCACCTGTTGTCAGGGTCCCGTCTCTTCTCTCTCTCTCTCCCCCCCCCCCCCCCCCCCCAACTGATTCCACTTGAGCTGATACCTGAGATATAGCTTATATTTACCACCAGTTGTTTTGGACTGCTTATCCTCTCTGCACTGCTGTGGATTGAGGTTTTCTTGATATTTCAGGTTGGTTTCTTGTGCCTGCTTGCCCTGCTCCCCACAGTCTGCATAAGCCCTGCCCACCTGCAGACATCGAGGTCCTCCTCTGGCTGATTCCAGCCGAGTGGAGAGGCTTCCTTTGTCATGCTCTTTCTTTCAGCCTTTGTAGGACTAACAGGTGACTCTTCTACTATTTTGTCATTTTTTTTTCTTCCTCTTTGCTTTGGTCACTAATTTCATTCACACTTGCTTAGGGTGTGGTAGATAGGCCTCTTAATTTCAGTACAATAGTAAATTCACCTATGTTTCAATAGACAAAACCCTTTTTGCAAATTATGTATAACAATCATATTAAAGACACTGAAATCCACTTATTTGTAGGAAATCAGAAACTGGTCTAACCTAGATCTCGTCTTGAGATTATAATCATTGGTCATAGGAGCAATATTTTGAGAATTTTTCAAATTGCAAGTAAAAAACTTGACTTGAGAAGACACTCCCAATAATCCAAATTCTCTAAAGATGCCGCCCAACACTGCCAGCACTGTTTCAGTGTTTTGGTTTCTAAAATATTTGCGACTACACTATTTTCATTCACAGGAGTCTTCAGTGCATTTAATGACAGCATTACTAACTGAATGAAAATTACATAATTATGTCCCCTAGTCTTTATACATTTTGAAAGAGGAAATCGATTTGCATTGACCTGTTCCACTCCACTCATTATTTTATAGACTTCTATTATATTTCCACTCTGCCATCTATTCTCCAAGCAGAAGAGTCCTAAACTCTTTAATCTTTCTTCATAGAGGAATCGTTCCATCTTCATCATTTTAGTTACCCTTCCCTTTACCTTTTCTAATTCTGCTATATCCTTTTTTTGAAATGCAATGACCAGAATTGCATATGATATTCAAGATGTCTCATCAGGGAGTGATAGTTTTTATGATATTCTCTCATTCTCCATTCCTTTTCCTAATAATTCCTAGCACTTTATTTGCCTAGATCTTTTCCTGGGAAGTGACTTCTAATGTGGAACCTTGCGTAGTGTAGCTATAATTTGGGTTGCTGTTCCCTACGTGTATCGCTTTGCCCTTGTCCACATTAAATGTCATCTACCCAGTCACCAAGTCTCGCAAGGTTCTCCTACGATTTCTCACAGTCCTATTATGATTAAACAACTCATTTGTTTCCATCTCTAGGACATTTATAAATATGTAAAAAAAAAAAAAAAACCCCAACAAAAGCCCATCATATTGTTTGTATTTTTGAAGACTCCTATTAATCTCATGCCAGACCAACCTACCCTGTATCCTTAATCACAATGTGTGATTTTTTGATGTGTGATTTATTCTTTAAATTTTGCTGTGTATGTCACTCGGAATTGTCCTGGGGAGGGAGTGATTATGAAGTAGGAGGAAACGGCTAGGAGCAGCCTAAAACTCTTCCACAGTGCTGGTCTTCTCAGCAGGTGGCACTATACCCACCTGGTCCTATCCAGTGTGAAACCAAGAGAAAGTTGTCAGGCAGGTCAGGCTTGGGCACACACTGATAAGGTGCATTAGGCCTCTGAAGAAAAATGGTGATTGCTACTACTGTGGTGACTCCTGCTGACCAATGAACAGTGCTAAGAATGCTTTAGAGGAGGTAACCCTCCAGTCCACAGGCTGGCGAGGGTCTCTGGCATTGCCCAGGAATGTCAACTAGGGAGATGGAGAATGAAAAAAGGGAAAATTGAAACAAAACAAAACCATTAAGAGGCCAGTATTCCAAAATCTGGAAAATGGATAACCTATCCAGCTAAAGCTAGCTAGATAAATTATCTGGGATATTCAGTGGAATAAAAGTCCCTCTGAATATCCCCGATTAAAATTATTCGACTAACTGTAGCTGGATAACATTAAACCTTACTGGATATTTTTTAAATGTTGCTGGTTAAATGTAAAGTTGTCTGACTACTGTTAGCCAGATAACATTGGTCTTAACCGGTTAAATCAAAAGAATATAGCCGGTTATGTGGAAAGGAAGGGTTTAAAAATAAAGAACTCCCATCCTCCCAATACCTTCTGTGAGTACTTTCTTCAGTCCTGATCATGGTAGCAGCTTATTGTGACCCTGGGCCAGTTCTTCTGTTGTTGCTAGGGAGCCATGCTGGAAGTATACGCTTCCATTGTGTCGCTTCTAGGGAGCTAAGTTAGAGGGCTGTGCTTCCTAGCGGTGGCAAAAGCACTAGTCCTGGATTGCTGTAGGCTGCTACTGCGATCTGGGCTAAAGAAAGTACTGATTTGAAGGTATTGGGGTGGGTAGGGTTGGAAGGGTGACCCTGAAGGTAACTATTTGTTACAGATTTGATTGGACCCAGGAGCTGGCGGGGGGATTGGCACCGCCCAAGCTCTCTTAAATTTCATATTTCTGTGATGGAGGAGTTTGAGGTGGTGGGAGGCTGGCTGAGCATTTGGAGCACAGATAGGGGGAGTGAGCTGTGATAGGAACCAGTAGGCCCACAATCTTTTATAAATCCTACAGCTCAGTATTGAACTGGTTACATACTTCTGAATATAGTTGGTTAAGTCTAAAGTGATTTGGATAACGATAGACCTACTCTCAGATATATCTTGTTAGCCGAATGACTTATTCAGCTAACTCAACCCCATCCTGGAACACCCCCAATATGGCCTGTTTTTATCCAGCTAAATCTTAGCTGGGTGATGACTAATCCAGCTAACATTTAGCCGGATAAGCAAGGGAAATATTCAAAAGTTGTCTTTTAGCTGGATAACTTATGTGTTTAAATGGCTTAGAATATTGACCTCTAAGTTTTTCAAGGTGCAGTGAAAATTTAGGAAATAGATTTAAAATATAGTTTGGTGCCACTTGGAGACAGATATATGTACATATATTATTTTGTACATATGTACATGTTATTTTCTATAACCTTTTGTTATATCCTATAACCTTTTGTTCCATGTACCACTGTTATAATATGTTATAATTGTTTTTTTTTTGGTTACCATGTTATAATGTAAAATAGGGCGGACTACGCCCTATTCTCTTGGTTATCTGGAAACCGATGTGATATCTCGATTGAATGTCGGTATATAAAAGAAATAAATAATAATAATAATAATATATGGGGAGATATTTGAAAACATAGCGGTCAGAGTAAAATGAATGTCATGGAAAAAAAGGTAATATTGTACCCACTGTGTTGCAGACTAAAATTTCTTATTCAAAAAGGTGGGCAATAAATCCAAATATTTTTTCCAGGCTTTTCACATCTTTTCATCTTTACATATCCTTGTTCACTTGTTCAATTATCCTTTGTTCTTATTTTTATTTTCTTGACCTCTGTTTCTCCCTTTTCATGCTACATCCAGTTTACTTTCCCTCAAATCTGTATCCTGCTTCTACAATTATATTTGTTCAAATATATGCTTTTATAGTATGCCAGTTTGTTTCCCATCTTTTTCACTACTTTCTGCTTGTAAAATTGAGTGCCCGTTTTCCTAACCTGACCCTCCGGCATGCTTTTTTTTCTTTTAACCTTTGGTTCCTCTGACTTAATGTCACCACGATATTAAGTTGGAGGATGTACAGAAAAGCAGTATGTTCTGCTTTTCTGTACACTTTGTCAGGCTGCTCAGAAATTAATGCCTGCTGTTGTGCAAGGGGCACACTTTTTTTTATTTATTTCCCAGTATCTGGGACGAATGACGTGCATTTGCATGTGATAAGCGCTATTAGTTTTGGGGTGGTTTGGAGACGTGTTATGGACTCGCTAAACCCCTTATTGTATAAGGGGTTGTGGATGTGTGTCCAACCAGGGTGAAACAGTGCTCTCAGCTGGGCGCACTTTACAGTATCGCCCTGTAAGAGCTCTGTGTTAGAGAATCCTCCAGTCTTCAGATGAACACTATCTGTGACAGCAGTGGGGAGGAGCTGGATTCTGTGCTTTCCCCATCCTTCTTTCCACCCTTACAGGAGAAGGGTGAATAACCTCTATATTTGTGGTTTTCAACCTGGTCTTTGAAGACCACTTAGCTAGTCTGATTTTCAAGATATCCACAATAAATATGCATGATTGTTTGCATTCATTGCCTCTATTATATGCAAATAAATTTCATGCATGCTCATTGTGGATAATCAGACTGGCTAGGGATCCTCAGACAGGTTTGAAAAACACTGATGTAGAGACTATTGAGAGCTACTGCTCCTCTTTTCCTTTTATTGGAGTTTTACATTTGTTTTCCACTAATGCTTTTAGAGTACTTTTAATTTTTGGTATTTTTTATCCTGAAGTTAGTGATGTATTTAAAGAGGCTGTACTAGAAGCTGCCTTATGTTACCTTTTATAAGAGTACTTATTGTTTTACACTGCCTGCTTTCCTGACTTGTTTTAAGTTTTTCTTTTGTTTCTTTTATTAGTGAGAATCATAGTAGTGTTCCTTGTATTTGTATTACGTGTATTTTGCAACTACCGGCTTAATTTTCACTATTGTCTCTTAGATTATTTTATTGGTTAACTACTAGTTTACCTTGTTTTATCATGTTTATTATTGTGGAGATGGACTTGGATATTGTTGCACTTATGGAGACATAGTTCATTGATTCTCATGATTTGGGTATGGCCATCCCGGGCTATAACTTGTTTAGGAAGGACGGGGGGGGGGAGGGGGGGGGAGTAGCTCTTTATGTCAAAAAGATTTTCCGAGGACAAGAAGTATGGTAGTCCTTACCCATGGGTGACATCATCAAATGGAGCCCAATGGAGAAAACATCTCTAGGCACCTATAACATCTATCTTCAGTCTTTTTTTTTTTTTTTTTTTTTCCCACGGAGCGCTGAATCTCATGGTTTGAGCTAAAATATTTTGGCTTTTGCCTTGTGAAAATGTTTGATTTTGCAGTTTTTTGCAATCCTTCGGTCCATGGCTGGGTCCTTCTTGGTGCCTCCCCATAGTGCCCCCAGTTAGGCTAAGTATATTTTTGTGGTTGGTCTCCCCCCCCCCCCCCCCCCCCCCCCCCGAGGTGGCAGTGCATCGATGCCTGTGCCATTGTTCTGCCTTTTCCCTGTCGTTTCGCCCTGTCATGGCCATGTTTGGTTTCCACCGATGCCCCCATTGCCCAAGGACCATGTCTATCACCGATCCTCATGATGTTTGCATCCTCTGCCTGGGGGCATCGCATGACATCCGGGGTTGGCGCTTGTGAGCCCAGATGATTCCTAAGGGATGTCTGCTTCAACTCTATAAGATGAACCACCTCTGAGTCAAAGAAGTCTGAACCATAGGCATTGGTGGCACAAATGGGCTCTACACCAATGACAGTGGGAACATTGGTTCCATCGAGGTCGCCGCTGAATAGGGGAGCCAGAGACAGACTGTTGTCTAACTCCTCCAGGCTGAGAACGTCAGGTTCATCTTCCTTGGCACCAGGGAAAGACTAGGCCAAGCATCATGGGAAGACCAATAAGCATCAGCACTGGTCCTAATCGATGCATGGGGTCGCACCGACTTTTGCTGTGATGCCCCCAAAGTGACCCCGTGGCTAGGAGCACTCAACCTCCATCGATGCCCGGGGTTTGTGATGTTCTCCACTGGCCCTGGTGCCAGTCGCCGATCCCCCTCACGGATTTGAGGAAGATTTGGCCAAACCCACCTTCCTCCCAGTTGGTGTTGGCATCGGCAAAGTTTGAGGAGAAGCTGGAAAGTCTAATCCAGCTAGCAGTGGAGCAGGCGCTGCACAACTTTGATCCTATGGTACCAATGGCACCGGATCTAGTGCTGCCTATTCCTCATACCACTTCTGGAGAAGCTCAATTTACTCATCTGTGCTTCACGTACTCAGCTGGTTGGGGCACCTAAGCTTCCCCCTACTGATACAGTGGTTGTCGCTGGTTCCTTCGAGGAGGAAGCTATGCCAAGGCCTGTAGTCTCCTTGTCCTCTTCCAATGGTGTGTGCATCTCTGGATGTTGGCCAAGCACCTAGGGCCCCATACCCTATAATATACAGTGATTGAGGATCCCTATGACCCCTGGGAGGATAATTAGGAGTCCTCTGAAGATTTGGATGGTCTCCCATCAGACACTTCTCCAGAGGAGAGAGGGAGGTCTCCACCTAAGGACTTAACCTTCGCAGGGTTTGTAAGGGTAATGACTGAGGTCATCCCATTCCAGCTTTGACTAACTAAGATACCAGGCACAAAATGCTTGAGGTTCTTCAGTTTGTGGAGCCTCCTAAGGAGATTGTGGCGGTCAGGAGATCCATACGGAGTTCCTGCTGAGGTTTTGAGAACACCACCGCAGAGTGCCTCCCGTGAATAAGAAGGCGGACAGGGTTTACCTTGTCCTAAAAGCCACCAGATTTGATAAGCGTCAACTGCCCCATTTGGTGGTGGTCGAATCTGCACTCGAGGACCAAGCTTGGACCCACTCCTTGACAGACCCTGGGAAGGTCCACAGTGCGTTGGACACTCTTGGGAGGAAGGTGTTCCAGGGCTCCATGCTTAATGCCCGCATTGCTACCTACCAGCTCTACGTGACCCAATACTCACGGGACATCTTGAAGTAGGTGCAGGAGTTGGCTGAGCAGCTGCCTCAACAGCAAGACACTCATATCGCTGGTGCACAAGAGTTTGGAGTAAGGACAACATGAGGCTGTGCGACCTGTGATGTTTTCGAGATACCCACTGCAGAGATCCTTGCTGCTATCTGCGCTTGCAGACTGGCGTGACTGCGGGCCTCTGATCTCAGATTAGAGGTACAGGAATGACTCGCTGACAAGCCGAAAACCACGTAGGTCGCATAGGGTGAAGTATGCTGTGGCCCAACTCTGGGTCCATCATGAAACCCTGCAACAACTCTCTGCTAGCACTCTGGACCCATCCTCCTCATCCAGGAGGTCTTCGAGGCTGGGGCCAAGGAAGTCTTTACTCTGCTGCCTCAATCCCGTCAACACCATCAGAACTCCCGTGGCTGTCCCAGGCAGCAGAGAGCTCCCAAGCCCTAGCCAGCTCCTCTGTCATCTCCAGGGATGGGGTTTTGACTGAGCCGTAGGGAGCAAAAGCTAGTTGCCCATGTCTGGGACGATGGACCCTCTGATTGGGGCAGGCTGCGGTTCTTTGCGAATCAGTGGCCCAATGTAACTTCGGACCAGTGGGTTTTGTCCATCCACCAGTGGTACCAATTAAATCTATTGGGTGTTTCGCCAAATTGCCTTCCGTACCCATATTGGGGGGCCGGTAATGCATCAGGAGGTGCTATAAGTGGAGGTCTCCTCCCTCTTAACGGCCAGAGTGGTTGAGACTATACCACCAAGGCAAAGAGGACAGGGATTCTACTCCAGGTACTTCCTGATTCCAAAGAAAACAGGACAACTCCATCCCTTACTAGACCTAAGAGTCGAACAGATTTCTTAAAAGAAAAGTTCAAGATGGTTTCCCTGGGCACCTTGATCCCCCTTTTGCAAAAAGAGGACTGGCTATGCTCCCTCGACCTAAAGAACGCATACACCTATATTGAGATCTTCCCCAATCACAGGAAATATCTCCAATTTTGTCCCTCTGGCTCGTGTCCACCCCATGGGTATTCACAAAATGCATGGCCATAGTGGCGACACATCTCCGGAGACTGGGAGTGCATGTTTTCCCATATCTGGACAATTGGTTGATCAGGAGCACATCTCAAGCAAGGTTCACCCGGTCCAAGCGCTTGACAATTCAGGTATTGGAGTCACTAGGGTTAGTTCTCAACTACCTAAAATCCAATCTGTCCGTCATTCAGTTGGACTTCATTGGAGCCTTCTAGACACGGCTCTAGCCAGGGCCTTTCTGCCGCATTAGAGGGCTGTTGCTCTGGCGACACTGCGACAGAGATGCAACAGAGCCAGCAGATATCCATGTCACTCCCTTGGCACAATTACACAGGCGCAGAGCCCATTGGACCCTGAGGTCACAGTGACCACTCAGAGCCTCCAGGACTGCATCCAAGACACCCCGTCTCTCAAGGACTCTTTGTTCTACTGGCAGGAACTTTGCTATCTGGAAAAGGGGATTTCCTTTCAGAGTCACCCTACTGAAATCATGCTAACTACGGATGCATCTATCCTGGGATGTGGGGAGCTCATGTAGATGGGCTCAACATCCAGGGACTGTGGTTCGCTCAGGAACGTTCTTGTCAAATCAGCTTCCTGGAGCTTCGGCTGATCAAGTACTCACTATGGGCTTTCAGAGAATGACTGTCCAACAAAGTTGGCCTAATTCAGACCGAAAACCAAGTAGCCATGTGGTATGTCAAAAAGCAGAGAGGCATGCGATTGTACCTCCTGTGTCAGGAAGTGATCCAGATCTGGTCTTGGGCCCTGTCCCATGGGATGGTGCTCATGGCCCATGTACCTGGCTGGTATGGAAAATATGGTAGCGGTCAAGCTGAGTTGAGCCTTCAGACCCCACGAATAGTCTCTAGAACAGGTGGTAGCAAATCGGATATTCCGCCTCTAGGGGATAGCGAATGTAGATCTGTTTGCGTTCCCCTGCAACAGGAAGGTGCCTCAGTTCTGCTCCCTGTACAGGTCAGACGGCAAACCAGCCTCAGACTCCCTTGCCTGTCATTGTGGCGAAGACTCTCTTGAACGTTCTCAAGGGCAGAGGGACTATGATCCTCATAGTCCCTCATTTGTAGAGGCAGGGCTGGTTTCCACTCTAATGGGAGTTGTCTATCCGGAGACCAATCAGTCTGGGGACTTCCCCAGATCTCATCACACAAAATCAAGGTAGGCTGCAGCATCCCAACCCCCAGACCCTGTCACTTACAGCTTGGATGTTAGAGGTAAGCAACTCTGCTATATCCAAGCAACTGAATTGTAAGGGCCATAGAGGAGAAGCATTATAGACTGTCCTAAAAAAATAATAAATAAATGGTGTTTCCATTTTTACTGGTGTGATGTATAGAAGAATTGGACAGAGATCTGATTGAAGACAACCAAGAGATGGGGAAAGAAGGGAGAAGTGTTGCTAGGAGATTTAAATCTGCCGGATGTGGATTGGAGTATCCCTTTTGCAGAATCTACAAGAAGCAGAGCGATAGTGGATGTCCTTCAAGGGAATGTGTCCAAACATGGTAATGGAACCTATGGGGGAGGGTGTGCTACTCGACCTAGTGTTCACTAATGGGATAATGTCTCTAATGTCCGGTTATGTGCTCACCTGAGCACCAGTGATCATCAGACTGTATGGTTTGATATCATGAACAGGATACAGAGAAGTCACACAGAGACCCTAGTTTTGAATTTTACAAATACAGACTGTCAAAATGGGGTTGTATTTGGAAAAAGAACTGAAAGACTGGGAGTAAATGGGTGAGATGGAACAACAGAGGGCTAAATTAAAAGGAGCTGTTACAAAGGCAACAAATCTATGTATTAGAAAAATAAACATAAATAAGAGGACAAAGAAACAGATATGTTTCTCAGAGGAGATGGTTGAAAAAAATAAAGGCAAAAAGAACAGCATTCAAGAAGTAAAAAGGATTCCAAAAAAAGGAACACGGGGAAGAATACCCAGTGAAGCTGAGAGAGAAGAAAAAAATCAGGAAAGCAAAAGATTAAGCAAAAGCAATGATTGTCAGGTAAAGCGAGGTGAAGACAAGGACCATTGCTGGTTGACAAGCCCTTAGTTGGGATGAGGTAGACGAAACTCTGTTTACAGAAGAGAATATGAGCTATGTAAACTGAAAGTAGATAAGGCATGTGGCCGGATGTGGTACATACTAGGATTCTGAGGTAGCTCAGAGATGTATTGGGAGGTCTGCTGAAAAACTTGTTCAATAGATCCATGAAAACAGGTGTAATGCCACGGGCATGGTTCCTCTTCACAAGGGAAGTAGCAAAGAGGAGGCTGGAAACTACAGGCCAGTGAGTCTCACCTCAGTGGTGGGGAAAATTTAATGGAGACTCTGCAGAAAGAAAGGATAGTGAACTATCTATAATCAGGTGGCTTGCTGTAACCAAGGCAGCATGGATTCACCAAAGGAAGGTTCTGTCAGACCAGTCTTACTGATTTTTTTGATTAGATGAATAGAGAATTGGATTAATGAAGAGCGCTCAATATGTTCTCATTGGATTTTAGCAAAGCTTTTGATATGGTCCCACATAGGAAGCTTGTGAATAAAATGAGAAGCTTGGGAGTGGGCACCAAGGTGGTGGCATGGATTACAAACTGGTTGACTGATAGCATGTAATGGTAAATTAAACTTACTCTGAAGAGAGAACAGTGTTAAGTGGAGTGCCACAGGGATCTGTTTTGGGACCAGTTCTGTTCAGTATCTTTGAGAGTGACATTGCGGAAGCGATAGGTAAAATTTATCTACTTGTGGATGATACTAAGATTTGCAATAGAGTGGACATGCCTGAAGGAGTATAGAATGAAAAATGATTTAAGAAAGCTTGAAGAATGGTCAAAGATTTGGCAACTAGAGTTCAGTGCCAAGAAGTGCAAAGTCATGCATCTGGAGTGTGGTAATTCAAAAGAGCTGTATATGATAGGGAGTTAAACACTGATGTGCATGGACTAAGAGAGACACCTTGGGGCAATAGTATTTGGTGATCTGAAGATGGCAAAGCGATGTGACAGCTAAAGCCAGAAGAATGCTGGGCTGCATAGAGGAAAAAGGAAGTTGATAATGCTCTTGTACGGGGTGAGGCCTCACCTGGAGTACTGTTCAGTTCTGGAGACTGTATCTCAAAAAGGATAGAGGATGGAGATGGATTCAGAAAAGCATGACCAAAAAGGTTTTGAGGTCTGTATTTGGAAGACTTATGAGGAGAGGCTGAAAGATCTAAATATGTTTATCCCAGGACAAGCAGGATGCTAGTCCTCACATATGGGTGACATCGGTAATGGAGCCCTGTGTACGGAAAAACGTCTTTAAAAGTTTCCATGAAACTTTTGAATGGCACCGGAGTGCCTACTGAGCATGCTCAGCATGCCATGATATTCCCTGCCACAGGGGTCTCCCTTCAGTCTTCTTTTTTCCGCGAAGCCGTTAGCATCGCGGGCTATTGGAGTCCTGAGGTGGTTTTCACCTATTTCAAAAGTTAATATTTTTCGGAAAAAATTACTTCCATCGCAGGGGTTTCCCTCAGTTATCGCCAGCGGTAACTTTTTTCCGTTTTCGGTTTCCGGCCGGGACCGATATTTTCAGGTCATGGCCGTCGACGGCTGTCCAGCGAAATGGCCTCCGGGTTTAAAAAATGCCCAAACTGTACGCGGACGATGTCTATCACCGATCCGCATTTTGAATGTGTTCTTTGCCTAGGCAAAGACCACAATATTCAAACTTGTAAATCCTGTGCGGAGATGACTTCCAAGGGCCGTCGTCTCCGTGCCGAAAAAATGGAACAATTGTTTAATATACAGTTGCTTCCAAGGGCTTCGACTTCACGACAGTCATCGCCATCGGGATCAGTCCGTCAAGCTCTTCTGAAAAAGACTCGTCCGGAAGCGGGAGATGCCTCAACTCCATCCCCTTCAATGTCATCGAAAGCATTGACTTCCGGTAGCGAGAAACAAAAAGAAAAACATCGACACCGGCATCGAAGACGCCAAGCACTGATGACCGAGGACCCATCGTCAGGTACGGCCTCACCCGCAAAGAAACCCCGGACGGAGGCTTCGAGGCCTAGTGATCCAGGGCGATCCCCACCGATATCGGTGCCGGGCTCCGTACCTCCTCAGGGTTCTGAGGAGGTACCGCCATCGCCAACACCGCCTCCCTCCATAGCTGCTCTATCACCAGCTATGAGAGTGGAACTTGACACGTTCATACGTCAAGCGGTGCAACAGGCTCTGCGCGATGCGATTCCGCCTCAGCCATCGACACCCCCATCGATGCCGATTCCAACCCCGAAGGATCCATCGCCATCGATGCCGCCGACACAGACGATGCCACGGGAACCGGTCCCGATGCCCATTCTGGTACCGCCACCGGTGCCTACACCGATGCCCAAGGGAGGATGTGTCTATACTCCATCTGGTCATCTCCAAATTGGACACACTCCTGGATATTCTTTCCAGCAAGGTACCAGAGGAGCCCGTTCCAGGTCCATCTGGAATACCAAGACCTCCAAGGCCTTGTTCTCCTCTTCTGCTGTCAAGGCCTAAGGAGCCACTTACTCTCCACACTCCACGGGAGGTGCCTGTGGACACCAGTTCTGAATATTCTTCGGATGAAGAAATCTTTTCAGAACCATCTCCACCAGACGACCACAGGAAGTCACCTCCTGAGGACCTCTCCTTCACAAATTTCATGAAAGATATGTCTGAAACCATCCCCTTTCCGTTACAAACAAAGGTGGATGCAAGACAAAAAACGGAGGTTCTGCAGTTCGTGGACCCTCCTAAGGAAATGCTGGCAGTCCCTGTCCATGAGGTTTTCCAGGAACTGCAATACAGAATTTGGGAACATCCAGGATCAGTATCAGCGGTGAATAAGAGATCAGAGGCAATGTACTTGGTGCAGCCTATTCCAGGATTTCAGAAAGCACAGTTGCCTCACCAATCAGTTGTCGAATCCGCCCAAAAAAAGGCGAAGCGACAAAAATCCCATTCCTCTATGCCACCTGGAAAGGAGAGTAGGTTTCTTGACAACCTAGGACGTAAAATATTTCAAGGATCTATGCTGGTGTCTAAGATATCTTCCTACCAGTTATATATGAACCAGTACCAAAGGAACCTTTGGAAGCAGGTTCAAGAAATGGCTCTCTCTCTTCCAGAACAGTATCAGGAACCATTACAGAATATCATTCACAAGGGCCTCGAATCAGGGAAGCATGAGGTCAGAGCCACTTATGACTGTTTCGAGACGGCGGCAAGACTTTCAGCATCTGGTATAGCTGCAAGGAGATGGGCATGGCTCAAGGCCTCTGATCTACGCCCAGAGGTACAAGAACATTTAGCTGATCTTCCTTGCTTGGGGGATAACCTCTTTGGAGAGAAGGTAAAAGAAGCTGTGGCAACCATAAAGGACCACACAGAAACACTAAAGCAGTTGTCCTCACTACCACAGGATACTCAGCCTTCCGCAAGGAAGCTTCCAAGACGTGATACTAGACGTCCTTATTATCGTCCACATAGATATTACCCCCCAGCAAGTAGGCCCAGAACGGCCCGGCCATCTCAACGCCAACAGCCTAGACAAAAGCCTGCAAGGGCGCAACCACCACCACAAACGGCCACTACATCTGGTTTTTGAAAAGCCCCAGAGAGCAGCAGCCAGATCAACCCATTCCCAAATATGCCAGTGTGGGGTCGAATAAAATACTTCCACAGCATTTGGACCTCCATCACCTGCTGTGATGGATAACACAGCAGGTGTTATCCATCACAGCAGGTGTTATCCATCACCTGCTGTGATGGATAACACCCACTGGTCGGTACCAGTGGGTGTTATCCATCACAGCCCACGGTTACAAACTGGATTTTCTTACTGTTCCAAAAGAAAACCCACCACTTCCATCTTGGACAGTAAATCATCATTCCATAATTCTTCAAACAGAATTATCCACCCTTCTGAGAGCCAGGGCCATAGAACCAGTTCCTGGACCTCAAAAGGGCAGAGGATTCTACTCCAGATATTTCCTTATTCCAAAGAAAACAGGAGGCCTTCGACCCATTCTAGACCTCAGAAATCTCAACAAATTTCTCAAAAAAGAAAAATTCAGGATGGTATCCCTGGGCACCATTCTGCCTCTTCTTCAAAGGGGAGATTGGCTCTGCTCTCTGGATCTTCAAGATGCCTACGCTCACATTCCCATCTTTCCTCCTCATCGCCAATACCTGCGATTTCGGGTAATGGATCAACACTTTCAATACAGAGTGCTGCCATTTGGCCTTGCATCAGCACCAAGAGTATTCACAAAGTGTATGGCGGCAGCAGTGGCACACCTCCACAAACAGAGTGCACGTGTTCCCTTACCTGGACGATTGGCTTATCAAGAGTCAATCAAAAGAAGGAGCTCTCACTTCTCTCAAGCTCACTATCCATGTGCTTCACTCCTTGGGATTTCTCATCAACTATCAGAAATCCCATCTGTCACCAAATCATCTTATACAGTTCATAGGTGCAGACCTGAACACTACGATAGCAAAAGCTTTTCTTCCAAGAGATCGAGCTCAAACACTTGTCCTTTTGACTCACAATCTTCGCAACCAAATCCAGGTAACAGCTCATCAGTGCCTAATTCTTCTAGGCCACATGGCTTCCACAGTTCATGTAACTCCCATGGCCAGATTGACCATGCGGCTACTGCAATGGACACTCAAAGCACACTCTATAGCTAGCAAGAAACTCAGTCTTGCATAAGCAAAACAAATTGTATATACCTCGAAGTCTGCATATTCTTTATAGCAGTCTGTCAAGGTGGATAGAATTCTGCAAATAGAGATTAATATTAAAGAGGACAGTGCAGACCCTTGGGGAACACCGGTTTTAATGTGGGAGATAGATGAGACTTCATTTTTGAATTTGATATACTGAACACAGAGATATGAGCGAAACCAGTCCAACACTTTGCACTTTGTTTGAAGCTCTGTACACCCTCTCACTGGCCCGCAGGTCGGAAGACGGAAGCTCAATTTAGACGGAGTCTGTTTTCCGAACCTGTGGCTGTCAGCGGGTTTGAGAACCGACGCTGACAAAATTGAGCGTTGGCTTTCAAACCCGCTGACAACCACCGCTCCTGTCAAAAAGGAGGGGCTAGGGACGCGCTAGTGTCCCTAGCGCCTCCTTTTTACCATGGGCCCTAATTTGCATAGGCCACCCTCCTGAATCGCGTGCCCAGGAGAGTGGCTTGTGCGCGCCGGGAGAGCTGGTGCTCGCCGGCTCTCCTGCGTGTTTTTCTGTATCGGCCTGACTGTAGGTTGGATGTACAGGGTAAGTAGTATGTGGCCTTCAGGTCAGGGGTCCGTAGGACAGCCCTGTCTTCCCACCCAGCCTAGAGTTAGCTTTTGTAAATCCTAAGTGTAAGGACTGGTATAACAAGAGGAAAAAGAAGATAAAATTGTTCTTACCAGATTATTTTCTTTGAGTTCTACTAGACCAGTTCAAGCCCCACCTGGGAACACAGGGGCCATAAGCAGACACACCCATCATTATTCAGTTCTTTCCTCCTCTTTCTTCTCCACTTTTTGACCTCCCCTGGAGGGGAAATAACCTTGACGGATCCAAAAAATATATAAGGAGGAAGAAAAGGGGTAAGAGAGCCTTTAGGGTCGATGCAATACAGTGTGCTCAGCTGAGTGCACTGTATAACCCGCACTCCGCGGGTTAAATAGGCGCTAATCCACCCCCTAATGCAATAGGGGGATTAGCGCCTATTTAACCCATGTTGGATGCGGAGTGAATGCAATAGCGCTCATCACATGCAAATGCATGTGAATGAGGCTATTACTCATTCACTCCGCATGCAAAAAAAGTGTCTCTTAAGCACACATTTTCCTCTCAGCTATTAACGCCTGCCAGGAGCAGGCGTTAATAGCTGAGCGCAGGTAAAAGTACAGAAAAGCAGAAAAAACTGCTTTTCTGTACTTTTTTAAATTAAAAAAACAAAACAAAAAAAACAAAAACCCTTGGCAGACCGCCGAGTTATGAAGACCGACGCCGGTAAACTCTGTTATGAAAACCAATGCTGAGTTAACCAGCGTCAGCCTTTATAACCGGCAGCTGCGACCCCCCTAATTTGGGTATAGCATGGCGCCCCCCCCCCCCCCTTGTGAGCGCCATGACTTTTCAGCGCCTGCTTTCCATGCTTTTTATTGCATCGGCCCCTTTAGTTGCTTTGGCAGAAGGTGGCCTCAGGCCACTCTCCTTGTATGGCCAAGAACGAGGTCATGAAAAGGGTGTATCCTCGGACTTCAACAGCTGAAGTGTGTGGACATCCCAAGTGTAAGGACTCATCTAGCAGGATTCAAGAAAAGAAAATTCAGGTAAGAACAAATTTACCGTATCAGTTAGAAACCTGGCTAGTTTATATCCATTTTATTTTTCTGAAAATGTGATTTGTTAAACAAGGCAACAGCAAATTTCCAAAATATCTGGGCCTTAAAGGAGAGGGTTAAGAATTTCTTATTTTGAGACATTTCTTATAAACTTAGTAACACATAGTAAAGAAAATGCAATCCCGCATATTGTTAAATTTTAAAGAACTCCGGAGAGTTAAGATTAAAACTTGATAAGGATATTCTGAGGATCAAAATAAGTCTTACTGCTTGGCTCCTTACATTGTCATTCAGGGGCTAATAACACATAATATCTAATCTTTTTTCACTTGTATGAAAGCAGCACTTCTGTGACTGGTGTTCTAGCCACTTCAAATTTTTAGGACATGTCAAGGGAACTGGGAGGACTCCGGGGTGGGGGGAAGGTTTTTAGTTCATACCTGTGTGGACACATAGATGCATGCATAAGTGTGTCCTGGTAACTAGTTTTGGGTGGACATTCTTGTTTACCCCTTTGCTATGTTCTAATAGAGAATTTCCTGTCGTGTAGCCAGATGGACTCAGAACGAATGGGTATAGTGTGCTCGTGCTAGCAGTTGGAGACGGATCTGACGTCAGCACGGGTATATATACCCCCACAGGAAGCGTAGCAACTTAGTAATTTCCGTCTCCAAAGCAGTTTGGAGAGCCTGCACGCTCGCTGAGCGTGTTTCCAATCTACTTTCTACTTTCTTCTTACTAAATTTCTACTGCAACATAGAGCCCCGCACTCCTGCGGTGATACCCTTGGAGTCCCTCCCCCAGTAGAGTTTCCCGGGGTGATTTCCGTGGTCCCCCGGAGGTTTAAGACCTCGGTCCGGTGGCCGAATCGCGGCAGGGACATAGCCCATGGGCGAGGTTCGGGCGTGGCGAGCGAGGCGCCTCGGTCCCGGCGTGGATGAGGCAGTGGGTGCATATCCTCAAACGCGGCGGTGAAGGTACTTGCCCTCTCCCCCCGCAGCCGGAGACCGCCCGGGTTCCAGCCGGGAAGCGCCGAGGATCAGGTAAGATGTACATCTCTTACTTTGGTCTCCGAGGAACCGAGGCTCGGCGGCGTGGCACGCCGTGGAGGGCGCCATTTTGTGGGCCTTGTTTCAGGTATTGAGCGCCCGTGATAGGCGCATGTCTATGACTAAGCGCATATTATATACATTATTGTGCGCATATTCCTGACCGCATATTGCTGAGAGCATATTTAATACTATTGAGCGTGTATTGCTCACCACTTATTGCTGAGAGCATATTGTATAATATTGAGCGTGTATTGCTGACCGCTTATTGCTGAGAG
The DNA here is from genome assembly GCF_901001135.1 of Rhinatrema bivittatum. Classification (NCBI taxonomy): domain Eukaryota; kingdom Metazoa; phylum Chordata; class Amphibia; order Gymnophiona; family Rhinatrematidae; genus Rhinatrema; species Rhinatrema bivittatum. Next base: position 384,138,254 of record NC_042615.1, read on the forward strand.
CATATTGTATACTGTTGAGCATGTATTGCTGACCGCTTATTGCTGAGAGCATATTGTATACTGTTGAGCGTGTATTGCTGACCGCTTATTGCTGAGAGCATATTGAATATCATTGACCATATATTGCTGCCGCTTATTATTGTGCGCCTGTTCTACTAAGCGTATATTGCTGCCGCATATTATTGTGCGTCTGTTGTACTAAGCGTATATTGCTGCCGCATATTATTGTGCGTCTGTTGTACTAAGCGTATATTGCTGCCGCATATTATTGTGCGCCTGTTGTATTAAGCGTATATTGCTGCCGCATATTATTGTGCGCCTGTTGTATTACGCGCATATTGCTGCCGCATAGCATTAAGCGCATACTTTTCAATGGAACAGAACGCTTCAGCGTCTTCAGCGGGGGCGCCTCCTGCCTCCGGCATTAAAGCCTTCGGCCTCTGCTCCGCATGCCAGCTTAGAGCCACGCACAGTGAAGAGCCAGACTCCCTATGTGCCCAATGTGAGGAGGCCGTGGGACCCTCGGGCCGGGACCAGTCTCAGCCACGATTTGCTGACAGTTCCCCAGGGCCTACCCCGGATTTAGCGGGCAGTCTCGACCAATCTGGAATCCCGGGGGATCTTGTACCCCGGCGATTAGAGACCGCTTCAATTTCCTGGGTGGATCTCTTTAAGGGGATTCATGCCTTTGTACAGATGCAAACGGCTTCCCGTCCAGGCCCTGCGGTTTCTGCTGTTCCTGCTGTGACTGCGGCGGCGGCTGCTGCTGCGGTTGCGGCTCCAGCGGCTCCTGTTCCTGGACCCTCACTCCCTTATCGTGAGCGGGTCTTCCCGCCGCTGGACAGTCCGGATCGGACCAGGAGGTTTCACCGGACGAGTCCGAACTCCCGGACGAAGGGGAACTTCCCTCAGGGATTGAGCCATATAGAACCATGAAGCGGTTCTTCCCCAAGGAGGATCTCTCGGACCTGGTGTCTCAGAGCCTGGCGGAGTTGGATATTACAGGTCCCAGCGCTACGGTACCCTCTGCGCAGAACCCCCTGCTGGAAGGTCTTCGTCCCACAGCCCGCCATTTTCCATTCTTGCAAGCAGCACAACAACTGATAGATTTGGAATGGGCTGCACCAGCGGCCGCATTCAAAGGGGGTCGGGCCCTGGCAGTCATGTACCCACTGGCACCGGCTATCCAGGAGCTGCTGGCATGCCCTCAGGTGGACGCCTTGATTAGTGCTGTGGTCAAGCGCACTACCATTCCAGTTGAGGGGGGGCAGCCCTCAAGGAACCTCATGACCGGCGACTGGACACCATTCTGAAACAGACTTTTGAGGTGGCAGCGCTATCTTTGCGGATCGCAACCTGCTGCACAGTGGTGACGCGTTCCTGTTTGTCACAGGTCAGGAACAATGCTCCAGCAGCAGACATGGAGTCAGCTCTCTCGTTCCTCACGGATGCCGCATAAGACCTACTCCGGACAACAGCCAAGGGGATCTCATCCTCCGTAGCGGCCAGGAGGCAGCTCTGGATCCGGAAATGGTCAGCCGATGCGCTTTCAAAGACACGCCTCACCAGATTGCCCTTTAAGGGCTCTTTCCTGTTTGGCAGCGACCTTGATAAATTGGCCAGCACATGGGGCGCCTCTCCAGTACCTCGACTGCCGGAAGATCGGTTCAGAAGGAACCAGCGCGCCTTTCCAAGGCCCTCCAGGGGTAGAAGCTCCCAGCGCTTCATTCCCTACAGGAGTCGCTACCAGGCACCACGTCCTCAGGCTCGGAATCAGTCCTTTCGGACCAAGCAGCGCAAGAGGGGAGCAGGCCTGGGCTCAGGTCCCGGCCGCGCCTCACAATGAGAATCAGCCGATTCATCTGGGGGATGGAGCCATAGGGGGCAGGTTAACCCTCTTCTACCCCAAATGGGTTGAGATTACGTCGGACCAGTGGGTCCTCGCCATCATCCGAGAGGGGTATTATCTGGAATTTCATCACCTCCCTCCGGACAAGTTTGTGGAATCTTCCTGTCCCACACACAAGAAGGCAGCATTGGAAGCTACCCTGGCGAGGCTCCTGTCCTTGAAGGCCATCATCCCAGTACCTGCCTGGGAAGTGAATTCTGGACACTATTCCATTTATTTCATGGTACCCAAGAAAGGGGGCACCTTTCGGCCCGTACTGGACCTAAAGTCAGTCAATCGATACTTAAGGGTCCCGAGGTTTCGCATGGAAACTCTGCGCTCCGTCAAGACCCCAGTACAGCCAGGAGAATTCCTCATGGCATTAGACTTGTTGGAAGCCTACCTGCATATCCCAATCCATCCAGATCATCAGCGCTACCTACGCTTCAGGGTTCTAGGACTCCACTTCCAATTCCGGGCTCTGCCCTTCGGGTTAGCCACATCACCGTGGACCTTTAGCAAGGTGGTCGTAGTGGTAGCGGCGGCACTCAGACGGGAAGGAATCCTGGTCCATCCCTATCTAGACGATTGGCTGATCAGGGCGAAATCACGAGAGGAGAGCCATCGGACAACCGACAGAGTGATCGCCCTTCTGGAAAGCTTGAGCTCGGTAATCAACCTCAGCAAGAGTTGCCTACAGCCTTCCCAGTCGCTGGAATACCTGGGAGTACAGTTCGACACCCAGGCAGACACAGTCAGTCTCACTACCAAGAGAAGGCTAAAACTCCAGACGCCTATCGAGTACTTGATGGGAGCCAGTCGGCCCATAGCTTGGGATTATCTGCAGGTTCTCTGTTTCATGGCATCCACCCTGGAAGTGGTACCTTGGGCAAGGGCCCATATGAGACCTCTACAACACTCCTTGCTCTCTCGCTGGAGCCCCCGTCTACGGAACTATTCCACGCACCTACCTCTGCCTGCCAGAGTAAGGACCCAGTTACGGTGGTGGTTGCAGTCCAACCACATGAGCAGGGGGTCGAAGATGTCCTCCCCCACGTGGACTCTGCTCACTACAGATGCCAGCCTGAGCGGCTGGGGAGCACACTGCGAAGGACTTACCGCACCAGGGCGGTGGAACAGAGAAGAGTCAGCGTGGAACATCAACCGTCTAGAGCAGTGGTTCTCAACCCTGTCCTGGGGACCCCCCAGCCAGTCGGGTTTTCATGATATCCACAATGAATATGCATGAGAGAAAATTTGCATGTTATGGAGGCAGTGTATGCAAATTTTCTCTCATGCATTTCATTGTAGATATCATGAAAACCCGACTGGCTGGGGGGTCCCCAGGACAGGGTTGAGAACCACTGGTTTAGAGGCTCGGGCAGTCCGATTGGCATGCCTTCGCTTTGCTCACAGACTGAAGAACAGAGCAGTCAGAGTGATGTCCGACAACGCCACCACGGTGGCATACATCAACCGTCAGGGCGGAACCAGAAGCCGACAAGTATCTCTGGAGATCGCCCCACTGATGGCTTGGGCAGAGGCGAATCTTCAGGACATCTCAGCCGTCCACATTGCCGGGAAGGACAACACCACGGCAGACTTCCTCAGCAGAGAAAGCCTAAATCCAGGAGAGTGGCAGCTGTCACCCACAGCCTTCCAGATGATTGTGGATCACTGGGGGATTCCGGACATGGATTTACTGGCAGATAAGTCCAATGCTCAAGTACCCAGATACTTCAGCCGCAAGCACGACTCGTTCTCACACGGCATCGATGCCCTGGTTCAGCCATGGCCTCCAGGGACTCTGCTATACGCCTTTCCTCCGTGGCCTCTGCTGGGCGCCATTATCCACAAGATTCAGAAACATCGGGGCCTAGTTCTTCTAGTGGCACCAGACTGGCCAAGAAGACCCTGGTACGCGGACATGAGAAGACTGCTGGCAGGGGAGCCTCTTCCCCTGCCTCCTCTACGGGACCTTCTACGTCAAGGTCCCATCCTCCACGAGGATCCAGCTCAATTCTCTCTTACGGTCTGGCCATTGAGAGGGCTAGACTGAAGAAAAGAGGTTACTCTGAGCCCGTGATAGATACACTCCTCCGAGCTCGCAAATTTTCCACATCCCTCACCTACGTAAGGATCTGGAGAGTATTTGAAGCATGGTGCGACACTCATGGCACCAATCCACATGCGACCACAATCCCTATTGTGTTGGATTTCCTGCAAGATGGACTTCAGAAGGGTCTCTCCCTCAGCTCCATCAAGGTTCAGGTGGCTGCGCTGTCTTGCTACGGTCCCAGGAGGGATGGCAAGACCATTGCCAAGCACCCAGATGTTTCTCGCTTCCTGAAAGGAGTCAAGCATCTTCGTCCGCCACTGAAGTGGCCTGTGCCCTTATGGAACCTCAACCTTGTTTTGGATTTCCTCGCGGGACCCACCTTCAGACCCCTTCGGGGCCTGTCTCTCCGTTCTCTCACTTTCAAGATGGTGTTCTTGCTGGCTGTATGCTCAGCACGCCGCATCTCAGAGCTACAAGCATTGTCCTGCCAGGATCCATTTCTCAGAATCACTCCTGAGGCTATCCATCTTCGGACAGTTCCCTCCTTTCTACCTAAAGTGGTTTCACGGTTTCATCTTAACCAAACCATATCCTTGCCTACCACAGCAGGTGTGAAGAAATTTGAAGAAGGGCGTTTATTACGCCATCTCGACATTGGCAGATTGCTGCCCAGATATCTGGAAGTGACACAAGAAGTACGAAAGACGGACCATCTGTTCGTCCTGCACAGCAGGAAGAGACAAGGTGAAGCGGCCTCGTGGCCCACCATCGCCCGCTGGATTAAAGAAGTTGTCCGAGCAGCTTACGTGGAGGCCGGGAAGTCTCCGCCTCTATAAGTCAAGGCTCATTCTACCAGAGCACAAGCGGCATCTTGGGCAGAATCCAGGATGCTGTCGCCTGCAGAAATCTGTAAAGCGGCGACGTGGTCCTCCCTCCATACCTTCTCCAGGTTCTACCGTCTGGATGTCCAGGCCAGGGAGGACACAGCATTTGCGAGGGCAGTCCTACATGGTCCTCAGGCAGCCTCCCGCCCAGGCTGGGAGTAAAGCTTTTGTACATCCCATTTGTTCTGAGTCCATCTGGCTACACGACAGGAAATGTTGAGATTACTTACCTGATAATCTCCTTTTCCTTAGTGTAGACAGATGGGACTTAGCATCCCGCCCAGCTGCCTGTGTACATGGGTTTCACCGATTCAAGGTAAGCCATGTCATCTGTTTCCATAAGAGCGTACACTCTACCAGGTGTCAACGCCTTCCGGTTGGGAATGCTGGCGGTCTCCAGCTACTATCAATCGGTCAGGGGAATCCTGTTTCACTATTTCACTGAGCGTCAGTACACACATCCATAACAGCTTTTGCAAGGAAGATTACTAAGTTGCTATGCTTCCTGTGGGGGTATATATACCCGTGCTGACGTCAGATCCGTCTCCAACTGCTAGCACGAGCATACTATACCCATTTGTTCTGAGTCCATCTGTCTACACTAAGGAAAAGGAAATTATCAGGTAAGTAATCTCAACATTGGTGTTCTGTGAATTTTATTTGATAGGATCAAGGAAAATAGACCCAAGCTAATATATTTAACCTCCTAATTAAAAAATCAATGTACACCATCCTTTCAAGAGTATGACCAGCAACCCAATTATGTAATGAGAACTATTCTCAGTAGCATTGTGTTGTTACACAATACACTCCTGATGTTTGTTTCTTCCATTATACATTTACCAGTGGGAATTTGCAGAAATAATTAAAGAAAAAAAAAGTTCTATATTAGAACTTTAAAAACAATGCCTTGGGCTTCTTTCTAGCTTAAAAAGAGTAGCAACTAGAAGAATATGGAGTAGGAAATATGGAAAGGAAATTTTGAAAGCATGACCAGTTCAATTATGTTTGATAATTTGTATGAATCCTGTAGAGCAACATATTCCAGTTCTAGTACACACTAGAGCTAAATAAATAATGGTGTATTGGGACCATCTTACAGACAGATCTTCCATGACTGATTGTAATTTTGGATGGAGTTTTTAGATTTTACACCTTTACAGGATTTGAAAACAAGTTATAACCTAACATCAGGAAAATCTATGTAGAAATGATACTGGCAGTGTGTCTGTAAATCCTACCTCTTTCTTCTCCAGAGATTCAAAAGTGGCTCTGGTCACTTAATGTTTTCGCAGTCTTTGTTGGTAAACACTTCAGGTTCCTTATATGTCCACCTAACATGCACCACCAATAATTTCTCTGCTCAGAAGCTGTATATATTGGACTCCATATTTACATTGTACATTTGTATATAATTAACCACATCTATCTCTCTTTATTTCTTACAATCCCAGTTCATTAGCCCTTGTTAATTGTAACTGCTTCTTTTCATCACGTTTTATTATGTTTTTTGGTTGTATTCTTCGCACCCCTGTTTTCTGTAAACCGACATGATGTGAACGAGTTCATGAATGCCGGTATAAAAAAACCTTAAATAAATAAATAAAATATGTGGGAAAAAGTGTTGTCATGTCTGTAAGCAGTGGTTTAGTGCTGCTTTAGAGTTGTGGTAGTTTGATTTTTAAATATAATCCCCAGCTGCCATGGAGCCTCCCAATGTGAATAAAATCATTCTTTTCCAAGCTGTTTTTTGGCAAGTTAGATCTAGTTCTGTAAACTATAAGGGAAGAGGGGTTTTCAGGGATCTGAAAATGTAATCCTTCAGTGCCAACCTAACCAACCAGGAGAAACTTGAGCTGTGATCATTGGGAACAAAGGTCGTGCAGACTCTGCTTTAAGCAACCTGCCAACTCTTCCTTTTTACAGGTAGTATGTGTGGTATGTCATATACTAAGCTTATGTGAAGCTTCCAGTTTATAGCTGTATAGACTTAATGCACAGACAATAAATTTGGACAGAGGAGGAATATTATAAGTGTTTGAGGACCCTAATCTTTTTCTGGTATTGAACTTATATTGTGTTGCATAAATGTTATGCCTTTTTTCCTATATTGTTTGATGCTGGAATTGTCGTGTATTCTGCAGCATAAACTGAAAAACATTAACAGTATTAGCAATAGCAAAAATGTAGTTAGTTTGGCAGGTTAAACTCATAAAGATAATTTGAGGGGCATTAATGTTTCAAGTTTTTGCTTCCTCCTTGCTTCCCTTTTAGTTGTTCTTGCCATTCTCAGTATATTATGGTGCTGCTGTTTGGACCTTCACCAAAATCCTTGTGTAGGCATACAGTATCTATTGCACAAATAAGTGAGGTGTGCTTTCAGAAGCAGATGTATAACAAAGCACATGGCCAAATAAAAGGCTCATACCTTACAGTAATTATAAATAATCTGCTTTGAAGTACCTGAAAGAATATAAATCAAATAAATAAGATAATTTAAATATTAGAGTGAAAAAGAAGACAGGAAATAATACAGTCAAGGAACTGGAAACAGTTGCTGTTTTGATGGATGTTTTGTATTCTTGATGATATGACAGTAATTTGGGAATAAAATGAAGTGAGAATTTAAATTTGAGAAGTTTTCAAACAAATGTCTGGATCAACATTGATGTTTTGGGCTGGGAAGATTCTCGGACTTTTCAATAATGTGCTCTGTATAATTTTGACTTGATTCTAAGTTTCAACCTTCTGTTTACAGTGAAACTACAACTCCATTACTACCATGGTGTGTGGTTTTTTTTTTCAGATTTTATTAGATATTTTTGCTAGAAAAGCAGCATATAATATAATAAAAAAGTTGAGAAAAACTTAAAGTAATAAAAATACACAAATGAAAATTTTTCACAAATGGAGAGAAAGATATCAATAGGAATTGAGCAAACATTTGTACAATTTACATCAGATTTATCTCTCATTTTAAATATCCAATAAGGTTATTAAAAACAACATATGAATCAAGCTTGTCTAAAAATCTCAAATGCTTAGGCTCCTAGAAAATAAGCTTATTTACTTGATACTCTACTACAGTTTTGCTAGGAGATTTTAGAAAAAGGTCACCCCAGTTCCAAAACTTGTTTTAAACTAGAGAAAAGCTTTCTTCTGAAGCTGTGATTATTTACAGAGATCAGGAAAAACACTCGCTTTACCTCCTAAGAAGAGAAGAGCTTTATTACTGAAAAGTTTCAAAACAGTCGCTAACCATATCAAGATCAAAAGTAACAACAAAAGTTTCCTTGGCCAAAATATCTTCTTGGGATATTTCTATCAAGACAGATAAATCTAAACTGAGAGGCAATTAACTAGGTGGTTGAACCTTCATGAATACTGGAAGAACATTTTTGAGAAGAAATATAGTGTACCATATATAATGGTGCATTTTAAGATGAAATATTCACATTTTTCAATATTTCTTATCTCATAAGGTAATACACATCTACTCCAGAGGATAATCAAAAAGCGTAAATCTTTATAACTAATAGTATTTTCAAGAAATTCAATTTTAAAAAGGAGATGTATTATCTTTGACTACGATTCCAATGATAGTACCTAACTCTGAAACTTATGTAGAAAGGAACACTAACAGAGCTGTGTGATTAGCCAAAAGATGTATGAGCCTCAATTTACGCTGAGGCATCAGAAGAAAATGTATATAATTGCATCACATAACCCTGCAAAATACCCATCATACATGTAAGGAAACCCCTAAATCATCTAAGGATACATTCTTCCTTGCTGGAGCTGCATCTCCCTGCAAATAAAGGAAACTTGTGGGTATTTAGAATTATTCTCCTTAGCTGCTGAACAAAATCCCCCCACTACATCATGAGTGGGAGTGCAGGCAGCGCTATCAACCATAGCTTGAATAATTTCCCCATCATACTGCTCAGCTACATTGAGTCTTAGGACTATTCCATTATCAGATTCATCAGAAGGAGTCACTTGAGTCTATAGGGAGATACATGGATAAAGATAGTTATGATGGAGGATTCTCAGGACTCAATAAATGAGCATTACTCAGAGAAGACATTAAGGACCTTTATCTTCTGTTCCTCCTAGCACTTGCCTGGTTGAAGTGACCTATGGAGGAAGTGACCCAAGAGTCTAAGGATCCTGACACGGCCTCAGCCACAGTAGGAAGGGGCATATTCGTCTCGTTCCTTTGTTCCCCATATGTCAGCTTGCTCAGTCAAACCTCTGGTAGCCTTCCAGTTGTCTTGGGGCTCCTTTGGTTCGCTCCTTAAGCTGCTCGCCGACTGCTGGGCACCATAGGCATGCTGATTTTAAAAGTGCACAGATTGCATTGATGTCAGGAAGGCTGCAACTTTTTACTCCTCTTGTAGAATACTGGCTCAGAAAAGTGAGAAACTGCTGCTCCTCACCATGTCCCTCAAGTAAACACCATGGCACTCTGATTTTAAAGGTGCTTAAGTTTCAATGATGTCAGTGGGAGGATGACTCTTCTTCCTCCCATGGTCTACTGGCTCAGCAAAGTGAGTAACTGCTGCTCCTCTCACTGGGTCCCTCTTCCTTGGTGTTTTAAAACGATTTAATACAAAAATTGCTGATAAGTAGTTTAGTATTAACTCAAATTTCTATTTAAGTCTCTCTCCAGAGTTCTTGGTCTGTCAGATCTTCCCTTACCTATCCCTGAGCCTCTTAAGGGAGGTGCTCCTATCATGGAGAGAATTTCTGCTTTAAATTTCTTATCTATAAATTTCATGGATTGACTTGTGTTAAATTAATTTTACCAGAACTAATGGAAGTACAATAAATAGTACTGTCATTAATTCTGCTTGGTTGTCTTTAGCACATTTTGTCTCATTCTTAAATGGTATGCCTGCTGAAATTTGTTAGTTTTTCCTGAAGGTTCAGGAGTTATATATTCATTCTAGCCTTCATCCTTTCACAAGAGTTGCAATTTTGATAACTGCTTCTTTTTCTAAAAATAACCAATTTGCTTTATTTTAGAACAATTGTACTGTATTTTTTAAGTCAGCAAGTAAAATAGTGACGCAGCTGAAGTTTAGAATGTTTTGAGGGGCAAACTAGAGCTGGAAAACCAGGAAGGATTAACAGCTTTGGGCATATTTGCAATTTGCATTTTACTAGTTTTCTTGTACTTTTTATATAAGTGAATTTGTTTTATTTTTGTGAGGACTCTGGCTTTAGAGGCCCTCAGTGGGCTGTAGTCTGTGCTGCACTCGCTTATGCCTCAGTGACTCCCATAAGAGCCCTACCCATGTGCTGTTCTGTGTCTCAATTTAAGTCTCCTTTGCTCTTATTGTTTAAGCCTTAACTTGTGCCCCTGTTTCACTTTCTGTTGCTGTTTGCTTTTCTTTTTTGTGTGGCCCTCTTAGTGGCATCCTTGTTTTTGCTTGTTTGTCCTGACTTGTTCTGTGTTTGATTCCATTATAGTGGCATTCAGGTGTGGGTTTTTTTTTGTCTTATCTTGGTTGTTGTGTACTCTCTTGTCCTGTCTTGATTTTCTGTGTGAACATCTTTCTGTTTCATGTCTGTGTGCAGCCTTGCTGCCTTAGTGGATATCCCCACCCTTGTTCCTGAGTGCACCTCCATTCAAGTCCTGCCAGCCACCAGAACATATGGGCTTAACCCGAGGGGGGAGGTAGCTGGCCAGACAGAAAACCCTGACAATTACCTGCTCTATTCTGGACTCTGAGGTTACCCTATACACCTGCACCAAGCCGTGGCAAATATATATATATTTTTTTAATTTAAACTATATTCGACCTGTACTTATTTTAAGCATATTCCTCTGTAATTGTGTATCATGCATTTAGACATACAGTATATCTGGTATTCATCGACCGTTTTCTCTATTGCAGGTGTTAGCTGCGATGCATGTTTAAAAGGCAATTTTCGAGGTCGCAGATACAAGTGTTTAATTTGTTACGATTACGATCTGTGTGCATCGTGTTATGAGAGTGGTACAACGACAACAAGACACACAACTGACCATCCAATGCAGTGCATATTAACCAGAGTAGATTTTGGTAAGTACTGATATACTCTTTCAGCAGAAGTGTGCCTGATATTATTTCCAGGAATATGCATTATAATTTTCATTTCTGTGCAGGATACTTTTTTTTTTTTACATAAATCAGAAATCTGATAACCATAAAAAATATAGTTGACTTCTTATTGTGCTGCTTCTCGGTTGTAACTTTGGCCTCCTTGTCTTGGTTAGTTTCTATGGCTACAGGATTAGACACACACACAGTTATAACTATAGACCCTTATTATTATTTTTTTTAACCTGAATTTCCAGTCCAGTTAGGCACTGCGTGTGTGTGTCTGTTTAATGGGGGAACTGCCTGGAACTGAGTTCCGCCACTTCTTTTCAGACGTAAGTCGCAGAGCAGCAAGCAGGGGTGTTCTGCTCTAGCCCCTCCCCTCCAGGTAGCCTACAGGAAAGAAGGGGTAGAGGTTGAGCCTAAAGCAGAGAATGACTGCTTCACCCCCTTCCCTCCTGTTCCGTTGCCATGATTTGTGTAAGACTGGATAAGTTATGCTTAGCTGAGTGGTTGAACTGTGGTTCCTTAGTGTTTGGATAGGTCAATCCCAACGAGTGGGTTATGCACCTCTGCCAGCAGATGGAGACTGAGCAAAAGCTGACATCCCGCCCCAACATCAGCCTGCCAGTATTCTTTGTCTCTAGTAGATGCTGGACATGCATTTCCCTTTGGGGGATTGCCTGTGAATAAAAAAAGAAAAAGAAGAGAAGAAAAGTTGGAAAGGAGATGTATGTGTAGCATTGCTTGCTTCTTGAGGTGATACTGGTCAGGCCCTCCCTCAGAGTGCCTCAGTCCAGTAGCCTTGTCTGGTGTGAACCTAAATTCCAATTAGCGATTACAGTCCGAGAGGCTTGGTGGTGAAGGTTTTAGACCTCTCCCCTCGCAACCGGGACCCATTCCTGCTCTCAGTCAGAGAGGGTTGAGCTCAGATAAAAGCTTTTAACTTAAAAAAAAAAAAAAAAAAAAAAAAAAAAAAAGTCTGTGACAGGAAGACAGCAGTGAAAGGGTCTGTTTCCTCTGTGTTCCGCTGTCCCACTCACGTCTCGGGAGTTTTGTGAGGAGAGAGAGCAGGCACGGCAGGTTGAGCAACTGTTTGGCTAAGCCCCGCTTCCAGGCTTCTCCCATTTTTGCACATGGTAGGCTGCAGGGTACTTATGCACACTTTTTTGCTGCAGGCCGACGCACACTTGCGCGTCCGGGTGTGCGCTCATTCTCATTTGTGCGTGCATTTGGGCATTCTTCCTTCTAGATGCACATCTTGTGTGCCCAGTTTAGGCATGAATCCTGGGCGTCCAGTTTGGGTGTGCAGTGGGACGAGCAGCCTAGGTGTATGGACTTGAACACACATTTTTTTGTGCCTCCATATTAGACGTGCTTGTACATGCGGGAAAGCTAGGCGCAAGCATTCATTGGGCTGTGTGCTTGTAGCATGATGCCTGCGGTGAAGAAACCTAACTGTCTATCTATCTGTACTGCTGCCACATGAGAGCCATTCAGCTGGATCTTTCTTTAAGCCTGTGTCAGCGCTGTCTGGATGCTAGGGGAGGTTTGCCTCCTTCCGATTTTGCCAACGATGGTCTGAGGGGAGTGGGATGGAGGGAGATACTGCAGGGGTGTCTCCTTTTCTGGTTGGTCCAGGGGGTACTGTGTCACAGGACATCAAGTTCAGGCCTGTGGGGCCTGGAATGAACCCTGCCTTCTTTTCCTGGGTGGAATTCTTCCAGGGATTATAGACCTTTTTACAGGACTGTTGCTGAAGTGACAGTTCCTCCTAAGGTAGGTCCAGGCGCTCCAAGTGCTCCTCCGCCTGTCTCCACTGTCAAGCACCGTAGTGCAGTCTGACAGAGTTTGAATGCAGGTGGATCAGCATGATACAGATGATGACAGTGGGGGCTCTTCTGGTGAGCCATATAGAACTCTTCTATGTTTTTTTCAGAGAGATGAGTTGCTAGGTCTGGTATCTCAGACCCTGAAGACCTTCGGAGTGGCTGGGCCTAACTCCTTGTGGATGCAGAAAAAGGATCCTATTTTGGTTACTCTGCACAAAGCTTCTTGTTTCTTGCCCCTCTTAGATGCAGTCTAGGAGTAGATTGATCTGGAATGGAATACGCCAGAAGCTTCCTTTAAAGGAAGACACATCTTAGTAGGAATATACCCCTTGGGGTCCGCATGTCAGATTGCAGTTGTGTTTTCCTAAGGTGGATGCCTTGGTGTGTTGTCACGAAAAGTACCATCATTCCGGGTGCCTGCTCCTCCATGCGGCCCAACCCTCGACTGGCCCGCAACCGCCCGAGGCCCACCTGCAGCTTGCGACGCCGACTACCCAGACGGAGAACACTCCCCCCCCCCCCCCCCCCCCCCCCGACGACATCATCAGCCTCCAACTGACGGGAGCACCTTTAACACCTCGCTGCTGCCTTCAGCTGTTCCCGGAGAAGCTAAGGACCAGGTCGCACCTTCCCAGCCCCATCGGACCGCCCCCCCGAGCGACGACATCTTCAGAACACCTCCTACCTTAGTAAGGATGCCGCGACCACAGGTGTCTCATGCCTCAAGGAGCGCAACTTAAGGGGCCTGCCCCTTAGTGTGCCCCTTTGTGCCATCCCCTGTGGGCCTGTCCCTCTATTTTATACCCTTCGGCTGCTCTTCCTACCTGCGCTTTTTGCGCAGACCCGCCGGGGTCAAGGGTCCAGTCTGTGCATTCGTGACTCTGCTCTGTTCACATACCCCTCCGTTCGGGCTGGCACCTATAGACTACGTCAACGGAGCGACCTGACCCAGCCTACTAATCTAACTCGCCGCCTGCTGTATCCTAGCTCCCCCAGCTTCCCCCTTATCGCTAGCCCTGGCAACCTACTTCAAAACTCCGTGAACTCTGGTACTGCCGATTGTTTACTTTGTTCACCGTGACTCACCACACCTAGTCTTGTCATCTCCACTGGAAGATCTGTTACTCCTTGCTAATCTTATAACTCTTTATATCCTGTTGCTTGCATACAAATGGCATAATCATGCCATTTGCACATAACTTGTAATTTGACTTGTATATCGTTTAACCATTTTATTCTTTCCTATTTTCTTCCTCTTCACCAAGTTTTGCTACCCTTGTTAATTGTAACTGTACCTTCGGTCACCTCAGTTCTAGTTTGATGTATTTAATGCACTCCCGTTTCATGTAAACCAGCAAGATATGTTCTCATGATTGCCGGTATATAAAACCTTAAATAAATAAATACATTTCTGTACCTCCCCACCGCCGCAGTCCAATATGACAACCCACACCATTCCCCACATTCATTACCCCACCCACAGAAACACTATACCCTCCTTCTCTAACCCTCTTGCACAGCGCAGATCTCTCCTTCCCATTTTGATTTCCCCTTTGATCCAGCTCCTTGGTCTCACCACCTTATCTATCGTACTCTTTAACACTCAATCACTTATGAAAAAAGCTCCCATCCTCAATGACCTCCTCCTAGACTGTAAGCCAGAAATTTGTGCCATCACTGAATCCTGGCTTAAGCACACCGACAGTCTTCTTAAATCATCTCCCTACTCAAACCTATGATATATTTTCCATCCCAAGGCCCCCCAACAAAGGAGGTGGTCTCCTCCTAGCAACCAAAAAACACCTCAAACTTAGACCATTAAACATAAACAGCCCCCCCCCCCCCCGATTTGAAATTGGCTTATTCAAATCCCAAGAACTACAAATCTGCCTCATCTACCACTCCCCCCCCCCCCCCCCCCGGCCTACTGGAACACAGCCCTTCCCCCCCTCATTGAATTTATCTCTGACAACCTCAATATAGACATTCCTGCCATCATTCTAGGAGACTTTAATCTCCACATGGATTCTAACCCCCTCACCACCTCCTGTGAGACCTTCCTCAATTCCCTAAATGTCCTTGGTTTCAGACAGCTCATCACATCCCCCACGCACAAAGCGGGCCATACCCTCAACCTTATTTTTGTCAATTCCCATATGCAATCCCCCTACTCACCCATTTGTACTCCTGACCCTTGGTCAGACCATGCACTCATCAAAGCATTTCTCTCTCTAAAGCCTTCCAACACACAAATTCCCACTCACAGTAATACCATTTCCTTTAGAAAACCCTGCTCTACTGATGACTTGATTTCTTCCCCCTCTAAATCCTTGAACAACCTAGACCTCTCCAACCTTGAATCAGCACTATCTTCCTGGAATAACCTCACCAACAATATTGCTAATGAAATATGCCCTCTCACCAGCAGAGAGATACATCATAAGCACACCAGAAAACCCTGGTACACCCCCGAACTAAAAAAAATTGAAAAACGACTTCAGACTCAAGGAGAGAATTTGGCGCAAAGACCCCAACGCGAAGCACTCAGCCATATATAAATCCGCTCTTCACACCTACAGATACTCTTCAGACCAAATGCTACTACGCAGCCAAAATCCATGACTACTAGTACAATGCAAAAGCCCTATTTTCATATGTGGCAGACCTCACCAAATCAGCCTCCCCCTCCTATCACCGACAAAGAAGCCAAAAGTAAATGTGAAGAACTCGCCCACTTCTTCAAAAATAAAATAGCAAATATCCTGCTCCATTTCCCCACTACCCCCACACCGGCGAACCCTCTCCCAAAAAACCCTAACGCCAACCTAGATTCACTTGACCTAACTTCAGCTAATAAAATTGAATCTATACTTAAGAAAATCAAACCTGCAACCCACCCCTCTGACACCATCCCCACTTAAGCACTGCTTACCATGCCTACAATCATCGCCAAACCCCTAGCCGACATAATTAACTGCTCCCTTGGCAAAGTCCCTGACCCCCTCAAGCTTGCCGTTGTCAAACCCCTCCTCAAAAAAGTCCACCCTCGACCCCCACGATCCATCCGACTACCATCCCATCTCTATCCTTACTTTCCTAGCTAAAATTATGGAAAAGGTCGTTAACTCCCAGCTCTCCAAATACCTTGAAGATTACAACATTCTACACCCATCCAAATTCGTCTTCTGCAAGTTTTTCAACACTGAAAGCCTTTTACTCTCACTCACCGACACCCTGCTCAAAGGCCTAGACCATGGACAATCCTATATCCTCGCCCTCTTCAATATCTCCTCAGCATTTGATACTATAAGCCACAATATCCTCCTTTCTCGCCTATCTGAAATTGGCATTACAGGCACGGCCCACTGCTGGTTTACATCCTACCTGAACAGAGACTACACAGTCAAAATCGGAAAGTCAGAATCCTCTCACATCCCTCTAACCCAAGGTGTCCCACAAGGCTCCTCCCTATCCTCCACCCTTTTCAATATATACCTGTTGCCCCTTTGCCAACACCTTTCCGACCTTGGCATCAAGTTTTTCTTTTATGCGGATGATGTCCAAATCCTCATCCCAATATAAGAATCCCTCCCTAAATCCCTAAAGTTTTGGGAAAACTGCCTCTCGACCATAAACACTCTGCTCACCAACCTCCACCTGGCCTTAAACACTTCAAAAACAGACCTCCTCATCATATCTAACCATCACAACCCAATTCCATCCTCCCCACGACTTCTTTCCCACACACTCTTTGCGACCTAGGGGTCTCCATTGACCAACAATTAAACTTAAAAAAAAACCCCACATTAATACAACCTTAAAAGAAGGCTTTTTAAAGCTCCATGTGCTTAACAAACTTAAACCCCTGCTCCATATACATGACTTCCGCACAGTCATACAAGCGACCCTAATCTCAAAAATGGATTACTGCAACTCCTTACTCCTAGGCCTCCCATTCTCTACAATCAAATCGCTTCAAATGTTGCAGAACGCAATGGCCAGAATTCTAACTAATCCCATAAATCTGACCACATCACCCCGGTCCTTAAAGAACTCCATTGGCTCCCCATCATCCACAAGACCCTTAACAATCACAATCTCCACTGGCTCAATTATGCCTTCTGCTTCTGTCCCTCTAATCGACCCACCAGAATAGCCCACAAAGGTACCCTCTGTACCCCTACACTTAAGACCACACACCTCACTACCACAAGGGAGTGAGCCCTATCTGTTGCAGGCCCAGCCCTCTGGAGCACCATGCCCCCTGAAATCTGACTAGTCATGTACACTGAAATTTAAAAAAAAAGCTGAAAACATGACTTTTTAAACAGGCATATCCGGAATAGGACACTTCTTATTCTTCCTATTTATTCCGGATCATAGCAATTCCCGCTTCCTCCTTATGTTAGATATGTGTATCTCCGCGCCCCCCCCACCCCCAATTTAAGCCTTCCCTTGTAAATTCATTTTGCAATTTCACTAAGCTCCCTGTTTACCTGCTGCCCTCACCCTTATTAAATTTTTCCCTCTAACCTTGTTTCCCTCTTATTTAAGTCTTTTCAGTCTCCTGTTTAACACCATGATTTGTACTACTTATCATGCTCTTCTGTATAAGGCACCTCGCTAATAGAATTCATTTAATTGACACTCTTTTGTACCCTCCTAACCTCATAAATATATTATCTCCTATGTTATTTTGTAGAAATGCAAGACTTTGTTCCATGTTATTTTGTATTATTTTGCAAGGTACTGTTCTTTTTTAGTTAATTACCTGTCATTTTTTCAGTCTCTCTGCTTTTGTATATTTGCTCCCTACTTTACCCTCTGCTCCCCGTCCCTGTTTTTTGTATTTTCTTTGTTACATGTGAACCGATATGATGTACCCATGAATACCAGTATAAAAAAGCTGTGAAATAAATTCCAGTAGAAGGTGGTGCGGCTCTGAAGGATACTCAGGATAGGAGGATTGAGGCTATCCTGAAGCAAGCCTTTGAGGCAGTGACAATGAACTTGCAAATTGCTTCTTTCTTACCATCTAGTCCAGTGGTTCTCAACCTTTCTAATGCCGTGACCCCGCAATACAGTTCCTCATGTTGCGGTGACCCCAAACCAAAAAATAATTTTGATGGCTACTTCAAAACTGTAATTTTGCTACAGTTATGATTCGGAATGTAAATACCTGATATGCATTATGTATTCTCATTGCTACAAATCAAACATAATTTAAACATAGTGATTAATCACAAAAACAATATTTAATTATATGTTGAGAAATATTTATTACTAATTCCAATAAATAACATTTCACCATGACATAGCATGGGTTTAAATATAACAACAGTAATATAACAGTAAACAACAGTGCAATATTTTGCAACAGTATGCTGCCAAATTCAGTGAGATGGTTGTGGTTGCTTCTTGCTTACCAATTCAGAAATGATTACACACAAAGCACCTTACACTTACACAGTATTGTGTGTATGGTGTGTGTACTGTTTTTACATTATTAACCTTTTTTACACCAGCAGGCTGTCTCGCAGGCTCTCTTGGCTCTCCGCCTCTTGCCTCTCCGCCTCCTAGGCTTCTGTCCTCCGGCGCTTGCTGCGTCCGCCCACTGATGACGTCAGCAAGCGCCGGACACATGTCATGCACTGCTATGGACTGTGGAGCGTTCCCCCCGCTTCCCTCGCCCCTTGCCCCGGACGGATGATGCAATCACGTCTGCGCATGCGCGCAGGCATTCAGTTTGGAACGCGCATCCATAACGGCGTGCGTTCCAGCTGAATAGCGCTGCTGCAGACGGTAGCGTGACTTCTCAGCGGCTAAAGCCATCAGAAATATGTATTTTCCGATGGCTTTAGGCGACCCCTGTGTTTTGGTCGTTCGACCCCCGCCGGGGTCGCGACCCACAGGTTGAGAACCGCTGATCTAGTCAGATGAATTCGTGTATATACTCTTGAAGTGACAGCCTGCTAGTATTATTAGTCTCCAGCAGATGGTGGATGTGCATCTCCCTACTGGGGATTGCTTCAAGTTTTAGAAGGAGAAAGAAACAAGGAAATTGACTTGTGTGTCCGACTGTATGGCCTGATGTGCGCCTAGTTGAGTACCCAGTTTGGCACCTAGTTAAGACCATAGCGCCTACCAGGGTGCAAACTTTGTGCACACATGCACGTGCCTTTTTTATGCTCATATGCATGAATGCAATTGTTTTTATATGCATTCCCTGAGCATTCTGTCAGAGCTCAAGTTCAGCGCGTTTTTCAGCAGTGTTGGTAGCCTTATCTGATGGCGTCTGTAGTGAAGAAACCTAAGTGCTTGGCCCTATGTGTGACTTGTCATATTCAGGCATCTCATCCTGACGTTCCTTCTAACTTGTCAGTGCTGTTTGGAGGCTCAGGGGGAATTACTCTCCTTTGATTTTACTAAGCCTGGTTCTACTCAGCCTGATGAAAGGACTGTGTAAAGACAGTCCAGGAGGGGGCACCTGACCTTGGACCTCCCACAGGTGCCTTCTGGTTTTGGCATGGAATCTTCTGCCTTTTCTTGGGTGGAATTTTTTCAATTATTGTAATCCTTTCTTCAGATGCAGTCCTCCGCCCCGTCCAAATTTGCCAGGCCAGAGTTGCAGGTGGTGACCTCTCATTCGCCCAGTACTATGGTTAAACACCGAAGTACTCATAGATTGGCGGCAGGTCTTCCTAATAAGGATCTGAATGGTACAGATGATGAGTTCAAACCTGTCTCTGTGGAGGATGCGGAAATTCCTCTAGGACTGTAATCATATAGGACTATGTTGTGGTTCTTTCATAGATGTGAGTTTATTTTATTTAAAATCTTTTCTATACCATCGCTAAGATATATACCATCGCAACGGTTTACATATAGGCACATAAAATAAGGTAAGTGAATGTGTATTATAGTACATTCTAACAGGTGCCAAAAGGTTTGGTTACAATATATCATAAAAGGGGCACAATAGTTGGGTAGTGTAAGTTTTTTGTCTAGGTGTACCATCGGTAATATTTGTTTATGAGCTTTAATAACATAATGTCATGTATGTTGTGAGATTATTGCTGTGTGCTTGTGTGTTTTTTTTTTTTTGCATGTTCCTGTATGTTCTCTATTCTCCGGTGTCTTTAGAAAAGGCTTGTTTAAAGAGCCATGTTTTTAAGTTTTTCTTAAAGGTTTTGAGATCGCTTTGTAGTCTGATCTCCGGAGGCATTGTGTTCCATAATATGGGGCCTGCTAATAAGGCCCTTTCTCTTACTTGCAATAGTTTTGCTGTCCTTACTGAGGGAATGGTTAGACATGCTTTACTTGCTGAGCGAAGGTTTCTTTGTGGGACGTGTACTCTTAATGCTGTGTTTAGCCAGTCTGCTTCTTTATCATGTATTAGTTTATGTATGGTACATAATACTTTGAATTTAATCCTGTACTCAATGGGTAGCCAGTATAATTTTGCCAAGGTTTCAGTTATATGGTCCCGTTTTCTTTTTCCGGTCAGTATTCTAGCTGCTGTGTTTTGTAATATTTGAAGTGGTCTTAATGTTGAATTTGGGAGTCCTAGTAAAAGTGCATTGCAGTAGTCAGTGCTTGAAAAAACTAGTGTCTGGAGCACTGTTCTGAAGTGAGATGGTGTTAGTAGTGGTTTTAGTCTTCTGACTATCATGAGTTTTGCGTAGCCTTCTTTTACTTTTAGCGCAATGTGTTTTTAGATTGATTTCTGAGTCCATTATTACTCCTAGATTACGTACGTTTTTAGCTAGATCAATTTTCTGGTTGTTTTTGAGTGTTGGATTTTGGTTGATTATGATATTTTTTCTCTCTAAGTATAGAAATTCTGTTTTGTCAATGTTAATCACTAGTTCCATTTGGTTTAGAAGTTGTTTTATAATGTTTAGATACATGTTAGCTAGATTAAACGTTTTTTCTATTGTATCGTCTATTGGCAGAATTAGTTGAATATCATCTGCATATATGTAATGTATGATTCCTAGTCCCGCTAGAAGATTGCATAAGGGTAGCATGTATATGTTAAAGAGGGTAGCAGACAGGGCTGATCCCTGTGGAACTCCTGTTTCGAACCTGACTTTTTTTCTGATAGTATGCTGTTTATTTGGACTTGAAAGAACCTATTGTTTAGGTATGAGTTGAACCAATTTAGTGTTTTGTTGTGTAACCCAATTTCTTCTAGTCTTTTCAGTAGTATTTTATGGTTTACTGTGTCGAACGCTGAGGATAAGTCTAACATTATGAGAATGTAATGTTTTCCGCTATCAAAACCCCTTAAAATGTTGTCTGTTAGTGAGAGAAGTAGGGTGTCAGTGCTGTAATGTTTGTGAAATCCATGTTGTGATGGGTATAGTATGTTATTGTCTAGGTGTTCAGCTAGTTGTTTTTGTACCATTTCTTTCAATTAATTTAG
Organism: Rhinatrema bivittatum; assembly: GCF_901001135.1. Classification (NCBI taxonomy): domain Eukaryota; kingdom Metazoa; phylum Chordata; class Amphibia; order Gymnophiona; family Rhinatrematidae; genus Rhinatrema; species Rhinatrema bivittatum. The sequence continues at coordinate 384,159,434 of NC_042615.1, forward strand.
CTATTAAGGGGAGGTTTGAGACTGGGTGGTAGTTATTCAGGATTAGTGGGTCACTATTTTTTTTCTTTATGATTGGTTTTATAATTGCCCCTTTTAGTATATCTGGCATATTACCTTCTTCTAGGGATAGGTTAATGATTTTAGCTAAGTTTGGGGCCACTATGCTTGCTGTAGTTTTTTTTTGTTTTTAATCTCAAATGTTGGTATTGTCGATTTTGTGTGGAGCTGAGTTATGGGCTCAGATTTTCCAGACATTAAAGATGCTGGGAGTAACTGGGGCGGATTCCATGACTGAGCCAAAGAAAAATCCCCTTTTGGTTTCTTTGCACAAAGCCTCTTGTTTTTTCCCTGTTATGGAAACCATACAAGAATTGATTGATCTTGAGTGGGGCGCTCCAGAGGCTAATTTCAAAGGGAGGGGGTGGGTTTTGGAAGGGCCTATATCCCCTGGATCCAGTGACAAGAGAGCGTTTGCATTTTCTGAAAGTAGATGCTCTCATCTGCCATCTCCAAGTGGACTATCCTTGTGCAGGGAGGAGTGGCTTGAAGGATGTGCAAGATAGGATTGAGGCCATCCTTAAGCAAGCATTTGAAACAGTGGCAATGACCTTACAGATGGCTTCTTGTTGTTCCCTGAGGCTCACTCCTGTTTGCTTCACTTTCAGGAGGTCGATGATTCTGGAGTGAATTCCAGGGTAATTATGGAGCCAACAGCTGCCTTTTTGGTCTGCATATTAGCCGGAGGGGTGGCTTTGGTGATAGCGGTCAGGCATCAGTTATGGATGAGAAATTGGTCAGCTGATGCGACCTCCAAGGCTAACTCTAAGAAATTGCCCTTTAAAGGCTCACTCTTGTTTGGGAGTGGGTTGGAGAAACTGGCCAATAAGTGGGGCAAATCCCCGATTCCTTGGTTGCCGGAGGATAAGAAGCAGATGCCATGCTCTTTTGGCATGAGAGGTTGTGCTAGGGGATCCAAGCATTTTTGACCTTACAGAAAAGTGACCTTTCAGAGGACCTTTTGGTAGGTCTCAGTCCTTTCGTCCCAGACAGCCCAAACGGGGGCGTGGGCTTGGGTAGTGGAATCTCCAGAGTCTCCCAGTAAAGGGGGCACTTCTCTATTTTATCGGAGGTGGGTCGAAGGCACATTGGATCAATGGGTTCTAGAGGTGATACAAAAGGGATATGTGCTGGAGTTTTGCAGTGTTCCTCAGGATTTGTTCATGGTGTCTCCCTGCCACTCTCCACAGAAGAAGCAGGCAGTGGAGAGTAGATTGTCAAGGCTCTTCTGTCTGAGGGCTGTGATTCTAGTGCCCAAATCTCAAGAAAATACAGATCGATATTCCATTTATTTCGTTGTGCTCATGAAGGAGGGCTCCTTTTGTCCCATCCTGGACTTGAAAGGGGGGTCAACAGTCATTTGCAGGTGGATCATTTTCACATGAAAACATTGCGCTTAGTGATAATGGCTGTGCAATCGGGGAAATTTCTGACCACCTTGGATCTATTGAAGCATACATACACATTCCCATTCAACTAGAGCACCAATGTTTTCTGCACTTCACGGTTTTGGGATGCCATTATCAGTTTCAGGTGCTGCCTTTCGGTCTGGCCACTGCACCCAGAACTTTTTCTAAGGTTGTGGTGATGGAGGCAGAGTTGAGAGGGGATGGGATCCTGGTACACCCATACTTGGACGACTGGCTGATTCAGGCCAGGTCTCTGAAGAGAGCCACCTGGTGACCCACAAGGTGATTTCCCTCTTGCAAGAGCTTGGATGGATGGTGATCCTGGCCAAGAGAGTCTTCAACAATCTCAGTCTCTATAGTACCTTGGTGTTCGGTTCAACAAGAAGCAGGACAGTGTTTTCCTGTTGGAAGTTCATATTCAGAAGTTGATGGCGCAGGTAAACACGACACCCGACAGTATGGTCCTATCTGCAGGTACTCAGTATGGGCCTAACTGCAGGTACTCAGTTTGATGGCAGCAACCTTGGAAATGATGCTGTGGGCGAAGGCGCATATGTGTCCCCTTAAGCTCTCCCTGCTGTTTCGTTGGAGCCCAAGTCTCAGGACTATTCAATTCAGCTCCACCTGCCAGTGGAGGTCTGCTCTCACCTACAGTTGAGGTTACAAGCGGATCATCTAAGAAAGGGAGTTTCTCACAGGACAAGCAGGATGGTAGTCCTCACATATGGGTGATGACATTAGGATGGAGCCCAATCACGGAAAACTTCTGTCAAAGTTTCCAGAACTTTGACTGGCCCCTACTGGGCATGCCCAGCATAGCACTAACCCTGCAGCCAGCAGGGGTCCCCCTTCAGTCTTCTTTTTTTCTGCGCAGCAGTAGCCTCGTGGTTTAGGAGCTCTGAACTGATTCCTGACAGGAATTTTTCCTAACGGAATTAATTTAAAATATTTCGCCCCACAGGGGTCCCCCCCTCTTGCTTTCTTTGACCGCGGTACTCCGGTAAGTTTTTTCACCGTTTTTTGTCGGTTACCGTCGAGTTTGGCCCTCGCGGCCTACTGGCCGTCATCCGTACCGCGGCTCGATTTTGCCATGGTGTCGGGATTTCGTCGTGCCCGGACTGTACTCACACCATGTCTCTCACAGACACTCATGGAGTCTGTGTTTTGTGTCTAGGCCGTGAGCATGATGTCCTAACTTGCACAAAGTGTGCTCTCATGACACCTAAGGGTCGCAAAGCCAGAATGTAGAAGATGGGACTCCTCTTCCGTGCTCACACCCCGACGCCGTCCATCGCATCGATGTCCTCTGAACCGGCACAGTCGAAGTCGGTCCATCGACAACCGTCCGGTGACCGCTCGCCATCTACGTCTTCACGGCCGTCGACTCCCGTACCTCCCCCTCAAGATCGAGGAGATCGTAGGGAGAAGCATCGCCATCGGCACTGTAGGTCTCAGACCGTCGAGGGAGCGAAATAATCGACCTCGCCACCGTCCGAGCCACCGTTGAAGAAGCCCCGTCCAGGAGCGGCACCGACCACTCCTGCGACCGGGACATCGAGGCCACCCTCACCCGATCGGGGTTTGGGAGTCGCGATTCCGCCTGCAAAGGTGGTCCCTCCGACTGTGCCTCAGCCTCCCTCTTCCGTCAAGGAGCCGGAGCTGATTGCCCCAGGTCTCCGGGAAGAACTGGACCAGTTGGTCCAGGAGGCCATCGACAAAGCGATGCAACGACTCCAGGTCCCTCCGGCACAGACACCGGCACCGAGAGTGGAACCGGTCACCGACCCGATTCCAGCAGCGCTGGCACCGCTGCTTTCCCGGATGGAGGCACTCATGACTGCCCTTCCACCAGTGCTTCCCGGGTCTCCGATGGCTCCGGTGCCCTCCCCGATGACTGCTTCATCGGGAGGAGAAACACCGTTCCGCATTCCTCCTTCGGGGGTAGTGCCTCAGCCATCAATGCCATGCCGTCCCTCGCCACCGATTCACTCATCGGGGGCGATACGCACATCGATGCCTTCGATGCCGGCACCGATGCCCCCCAAGGTGTCCGCGGTGCCCTTGGCGATTCCTTCGATTTTCTCTCAGCCTCAGCCGGGCCCTTTGGGTATCCAACCACCCTCTTGTCCTACAGGTCAGCCTGCTGATCCTTATGACTCTTGGGGAGATGATACCTCCACAGACACTGATGATTTACCTTCACCTCCTTCTCCTACTGAAAGTAGAAAGCGTTCTCCTCCAGAGGACCTCTCTTTCCTTAATTTTGTGAAGGAAATGTCTGAGATGGTCCCTTTTCAACTTCAGACGGAACAAGATGATAGGCACCAGATGATGGAGCTGCTCCAATTCCTGGATGCCCCTAAAGTGATCACCTCTATTCCCATTCATCAAGTTCTTCTTGATCTCCTTAAAAAGAATTGGGAAAATCCTGGATCCGTAGCCCCAGTACACAGGAAGGCTGACACTACTTATCTAGTACAGTCAGCCCCGGGCTTTCAAAAGTCTCAGCTTGACCACCACTCAGTTGTGGTAGAGTCGGCTCAGAAGAAGGCAAAAAGAACGAAGCCACACTCCTCTATCCCTCCTGTCAAGGAACACAAATTCCCAGACAATATTGGTCGACGAGTGTTCCAAGGGGCCATGCTCATCTCTAGAATTGCTGCTTACCAGCTGTATATGACCAAATACAACAGGGTCATTTTCAAACAGATACAGGACTTCTCTGAAACCCTGCCTGACCAATTCCAAGAACATCTTCAAACCCTTGTCAACAAGGGCTTTGAAGCAGGGAAACACGAAATTAGAACAGCTTCAATATCTTCGACACCTCCACTAGAGTGTCTGCGAATGCCATTTCGGCGCGGCGTTGGGCCTGGCTCAAGTCTTCAGACCTTCGCCCAGAAGTACAAGATAGGCTCTCTGACCTGCCTTGTATTGGTGACAATTTATTCGGTGAACAGATTCAGCAAATAGTGGCTGAGTTAAAGGATCATCATGAGACCCTCAAACAGCTCTCATCGATACCTTCTGACTTCCCATCTAGACAGCCCTCCAAGAAGGACCCTAAGAAGTCTTTCTTCCAGCCAAGGAAGTACTATCCTCCACCGACAAGGACCCGAGTGACAAGGACCTATCATAAGTCCCAACCTCGCCAGCCTCGCAAGCAAAAGTCACAAGCAGCTCCTCAACCGGGGCCTGCTTCAGGCTTTTGACTTTCACTTCGAGAGCAGCAGCCTGATTCCTCTCCCAGCCATACCAGTGGGAGGTCGACTATGCCACTTTCATGGAATGTGGCAAGCCATCACAACTGACCAATGGGTACTGGCAATCATTGCTCAGGGTTACCATCTGAATTTTCTTGCTGTTCCATCGGACTCCCCGCCGCTACAAGTGTGGGGAGTATCCGACCACTCTCCTCCCTTCTGGAGGCAGGAGGTCTCCCTTCTTCTCCAGTTAAGAGCAATAGAACCCGTTCCTCTTTCACAACAAGGCCTAGGGTTCTATTCCCGGTACTTTTTGATCCCCAAAAAATCCGGGGGCCTTCGTCCAATTCTAGACCTACGTGCCCTCAACAAGTACCTTCAGCGGGAAAAGTTCAAGATGGTAACCTTGGGCTCACTTCTACCTCTTCTACAAAGAGGAGACTGGCTCTGCTCTCTAGACCTCCAGGACGCATACACCCACATTGCGATAGCTCCAGCTCATCGCAAGTACCTCCGGTTTTTAGTAGGCCCAAACCACTACCAATACCGGGTACTTCCATTTGGCCTAGCATCAGCTCCACGAGTCTTTACCAAATGTCTCGTAGTTGTCGCAACCTTCCTCCGGAAAGAAGTTGTTCACGTCTACCCCTATTTGGACGACTGGTTAATCAGGGCCCCAACCCAGCAAGCAGCTCGATTGCCCCTGAATTTGACCCTACACACTCTAATTTCTCTAGGATTTCTCGTCAATTACGAGAAATCCCGTTTAGTCCCATCTCAAACCTTGTCTTTCATTGGGGCAGACTTGGACACTTTACACGCAAAAGCCTTCCTACCTCAACGAGTTCAAACCCTCATGTGTCTCGCTCACCAGTTGCAGTCTCAGTACACAGTGACTGCTCGGCAATTCCTTGTCCTTCTCGGACACATGGCGTCCTCAGTCCATCTCACTCCAATGGCCTGTCTGGCCATGAGAGTCATGTATTGGACTTTACGGTCACAATGGACTCAAGCGACTCACTCTCTCAACCATTATCCACATCACCGACGCATTCCGTCTGTCTCTCACCTGGTGGAAAGATCAGAACAATCTCCTCCAGGGACTACCTTTTCATCTACCAGATCCTCAACTCATTCTCACCACCGACGCGTCCAACCTTGGCTGGGGAGCTCATGTAAACGATCTACAGGACACAAGGATCTTGGTCTCAAGAGGAATCCAAACACCAGATAAATTTCCTGGGAGCTTCGAGCAGTGCGATATGCTCTCAGAGCTTTTCAGGATTACCTATCGAATCACGTCATCCTGGTTCAGACGGACAACCAGGTGGCCATGTGGTACATCAACAAACAGGGAGGCACAGGCTTCTTCCTGCTGTGTCAGGAGGCCGCTCCGATTTGGGCGGAAGCGCTCTCCCCACTCGATGTACCTCAGGGCAACCTACTTGCCGGGAGTGGACAATGTTTTGGCAGACAAACTGAGTTGTGTCTTCCAACCTCATGAGTGGTCGCTCAATCCCTCGGTAGCGACCTCTCTCTTCCAACACTGGGGTTATCCCCAAATAGACCTCTTTGCGCCCCTCAGAACCTCAAAGTAGACAATTACTGCTCCCTCATTCGGAGCGAACGATCGTAGCCCAGAGAAGCATTCTCCCTCTCGTGGACAGCCGGGCTGCTTTATGCATTCCCTCCACGTCCTCTTTTTTCGAAGACTCTCGTGAAGCTCCGTCAGGACAAAGGAACCATGATCCTGATAGCACCTCACTGGCCACGTCAAGTGTGGTTTCCCATACTCTAGGATCTCTCCATCCGCAGGCACATTCCCTTGGGAAAGGACCCGCTTCTGATCACTCAGAACGACGGGTGTCTACGCCATCCCAATATTCAGGCCTTGTCCCTGACGGCATGGATGTTGAAAGGTTGATCCTTCAACCACTTAACCTTTCAGATTCGGTTTCTTGTGTCCTGATTGCTTCACGGAAGCCTTCCACAAGAAAGTCTTATTCCTATAAATGGAAAAGGTATACATCATGGTGTTCTTCACAGTCCCTTGATCCCTTTTCCTGTCCAATCCCGAGATTTTTGGACTATCTCAGGCATTTATCGGAATCCGGTCTAAAGACTTCCTCAATCAGAATGCATGTCAGTGCGGTAGCCGCTTTCCATAAAGGTGTCGGGGATGCCCCTATATCGGTGCAACCCCTCGTAACACGTTTTCTTAAAGGTTTGTTCCATATCAAGCAACCCTTATGTCCTCCGGCCCCTTCTTGGGACCTTAATTTGGTTCTTGGTCAGCTCATGAAACCTCCATTTGAGCTTCTTCACTCCTGTGACCTAAAATATCTCACATGGAAGGTGATTTTCCTTTTGGCTATCACTTCAGCTCGCAGGGTTAGTGAGTTACAGGCCCTAGTTACCTATCCACCTTACACTAAACTCCTGCAGGACCGGGCGGTACTCCGCACTCACCCTAAGTTCTTGCCTAAGGTAGTTTCGGAGTTTCACATTAATCAATCCATCATACTACCTATTTTCTTTCCCAGGCCCCACGCCAATCCAGGGGAACAGGCTCTGCATACCCTGGATTGTAAACGGGCTCTAGCGTTCTACCTAGACCGGACAGTGGCCCACAGGAAGAGCACTCAGTTATTCGTCTCTTTCCATCCCAACAAATTAGAGCAGCCTTTGGGTAAACAGACTCTTTCCTCCTGGTTCGCGGACTGCATATCTTTTTGCTATCAGCAAGCAGGCATTCCTTTCCAAGACCATGTTAAAGCACACTCGTTGAGGGCCATGGCGACTTCAGTAGCGCACTTACGATCGGTGCCACTTCCTGACATTTGCAGGGCTGCCACCTGGAGTTCTCTCCACACTTTTGCAGCCCACTATTGCTTGGACAAAGCCAGAAGACAGGATTCCATCTTTGGCCAATCTGTCCTGCGTAACCTGTTTCCAACGTGACGTACCAACACCCTTCCGCCTGCCCGGTGGGGTGCGGATGCCCTCTACCAAATTCCACCCCAGTTGTTGTGCCTGTTGCACGCCGTTGGGTACGTTTGGTGCATGTTCGGACATCCTCAGCTCGGTCCTCACCCGTATGTGAGGACTACCATCCTGCTTGTCCTGTGAGAAAGCAAGTGTTGCTTACCTGTAACAGGTGTTCTCACAGGACAGCAGGATGTTAGTCCTCACAAAACCCGCCCGCCACCCCGCGGTGTTGGGTTCGTAATGCTTTATTGTTTTATTTTTTCGGCACTGCCTGTAGCTATAAAATAAGACTGAAGGGGGACCCCTGCTGGCTGCAGGGTTAGTGCCATGCTGGCATGCCCAATAGGGGCTAGTCAAAGTTCTGGAAACTTTGACAGAAGTTTTCCGTGATTGGGCTCCATCCTGATGATGTCACCCATATGTGAGGACTAACATCATGCTGTCCTTTGAGAACACCTGGTACAGGTAAGCAACACTTGCTTTCCCTAAAATCACTGGAGTAGTTAGTACTCATGATGGATGCAAGCCTCCAGGGTTGGGGAGGTCACTATCAGAAACTGACAGTGCAAGGGTGCTGGAGTACAGAAGAGTCACTCTGGAACATCAATTGGCTGGAAGCCCAGGTGGTCTGGTTGGCATACTTGCAGTTCAGCGGCAGGTTGCAGGGTCAAGCAGTCTGGATAATGTTGGACAATGCTATGACAGTGGCTTACGTCAGTCAGTAGGGAGGAACCAAGAGCCATCATGTGTTGCAGGAGATAGACCAACTTATGGAATGGGTGGAAATGCATCTTCAGGAGATCTCAGCCTCACACATTGCAGGAAAAGACAATGTGAGTGCAGACGTTCTCAGCAGGCAGAGTCTGGACCCAGGAGAATGGATATTGTCAGACAAGGCATTTCAGCTGATAGTGAATCAGTGGGGCCTTTCATTTCTAGACCTGCTGGCGACTTCTTGCATTGCGAAGGTTCCTTGATTCTTCAGTCGCAGGAGAGATCCGAAGTCCTTGGATATCGATGCTCTTGTGCAGGAATGGCCAGAGATGCACAAGCTGCTGTATGCCTTCCCCCCATGGCCCATGTTGGGTAGAATGGCTTGGAGGGTCAAGGATCATAGAGGGATGGTGCTTCTGGTGGCACCAGATTTGCCCAGGATACCATGGTATGTGGATCTGTGAAAGCTCCTAGTGAACTCCCCCCCTCCAACTTCCAGCGCACAGGAATCTGTTGTGGCAGGGACCTGTTCCTCACGAAGATCTGACTTGATTTTCTTATGGTATGGCCCTTGAGAGGGCTAGCTTGGTGAAGCAGGGATATTCTTCTGCGGTGATTGCCACCTTCTATGAGCGAGAAAGATCTCTACTTAACTAGGAACTAATTAAAACTAAGATGAAGGCAGCAGTCCAGCTGCAAGAGGGGGGGCTTTTCAGTCTTTTGCATTGTCACATGTATGATATTTTCTCACAGGACAAGCAGGATGGTAGTCCTCACATATGGGTGACATCACAGGATGGAGCCCAATCACGGAACCCTTCTGTCAAAGTTTCCAGAGCTTTGACTGGCCCCTACTGGGCATGCCCAGCATGGCACTAACCTTGCAGCCAGCAGGGGTCCCCCTTCAGTCTTCTTTTTTCCGCGCAGCAGTAGCCACGTGGTTAAGGAGCTCTGCAGAGATTCTTGACAGGAATTTTCCTCACGGAATTACTAAAATTTAATTTACCCCACAGGGGTCCCTCCTTCAACTTTTTTCATGCTGCGGTACTCCTGTAAGTTGTTTACCCATTTTCCGTCGATTACTGTCAAGTTTGGCCCTCGCGGCCTACTGGCCGTCGACCGTACCGCGGCTCAATTTTTTTTTTCATGGCCATGGCGTCGGGGTTCCGCCGGTGCCCGGACTGTAATCGCACCATCTCCATCACAGACCCCCACAAAGTCTGTGTAATGTCTCTCGGATGTGAGCACAATGTCCTAACCTGCACCAAATGTGCCCTATCGACACCAAAAGGTCACAAGGCCAGAATGGAGAAGATGGAACTTCTCTTCCGTGCTCAAACCCTGACGCCGTCTATTGCATCGACGTAGTCAGAACCGGCACCGTCAACTTCGCGCCAGTATCTACCTCCGGCCGGTGACGGTCTGACATCGATGACTTCTTGGCCTTTAACACCCTCTACTCCCCCTCAGGACCGTGGGGATCGTAGAGATAAACATCGCCACTGGCATTGAATGTCTCAGGCCATCGAGGGAGCGAAATCGAGCTCGCCATCGTCCGAGCCGCCGTGAAGAAACCCCATCCAGAAAAGGCACCAACCTTTTCGGCGACCAGGTCACCGAGGCAACCCTCACCCGATAGGGTATCGAGAGCTGCGACTCCGCCTTTAACGATGGTCCCTCCAGCTATGCCTCTGCCTCCTCCTTCTGTTCCGGAGCCGTGGCTGCTTGCTCCATGTCTCTGAGAAGAACTGGACTGAATGGTTCAGGAGGCCATCGACAAGGTGATGCATAGACTCCAAGTTCCTCCGGCGCTGACACCGGTACCGATTTGCGGAACCGACCACGGACCCGATTCCAGCAGCGTTGGCACTGCTGCTCTCGGGGATGGAAGCGCTCATGGCTGCTTTTCCACTGATGGACCCTGGGTCACCGATGACTCCGGTGCCCTCCCCGCTTACTTTATCATCGGGAGGAGAAAAACCGTTCCACATCCCTCCATTGGGAATTCTGACGATGCCTCAGCCATCGATGCCGATACGTCCGGTGCCACCGATCCATCCATTGGTGCCGCTACGTCTGTCGGCGCCACGGAGCCATACATTGATGCCCTCTATGCCTTCATCGCTGCCTCCAGTTATTCCTTCGGAGCCTAGACCAGGACCTTCAGGGATCCCACCGCCCCGTCGTCCTCTAGTTCCTAGAGGAGCAGGTGCTGATCTCTATAATACCTGGACTGATGATTCTTCACCAGACACCGATGATTTGTCTTCACCACCTTCACCTACTGAAAGCAGAAAACGTTCTCCTCCAGAGGACTTTTCCTTTATAAATTTTGTGAAGGAGATGTCTGAATTGGTTCTCTTCCAATTACAGACGGAACAGGAAGATAGGCATCAAATGATGGAGTTGCTACAATTCCTAGATGCTCCCTAGGAAATAACCTCCATCCCTATCCACCAGGTTCTTCTGGATCTCTTCAAAAAGAACTGGGAACATCCTGGCTCTGTTGCTCCAGTCCACAGGAAAGCTGACACCACCTATCTCGTACAGTCAGCTCCAGGCTTTCACAAACCTCAATTGGATTACCAATCTGTGGTTGTAGAATCTGCCCAGAAAAGAGCAAGGAGATCAAAACCTCACACTTCCTTTCTGCCAGGCAAGGAACAGAAATTTCTAGATGCCATTGGTTGCCGTGTCTTCCAGAGACCAATGCTCATCTCCAGAATCGCCTCTTATCAGCTCTATATGGCCCAATATAATAGGTCTTATTTAAGCAGATACAAGACTTGACAGACTCCCTGCCTCAGCAATTTCAGGATCAACTCCAAACCCTAGTAAACAAGGGTTTTGAGGCAGGCAAGCATGAGATCAGATCATCTCACATTCCAGTGGGAGCACTGAGAGGAAAGGATCACCTTGCTGGTGGCTGAAAGGAATCAGTAAGTTTTTGCTTGGGATATTGTCTTTTTTAAAAGTATTGGGGCAAAGTTAATTTGGGAATATTATTTAGTGTGTTTGTGCTTTTAATAGTCAGGCAGTGAATAAACAAGTTAGTCTTTGTATTTTTAAATAGTCAGTCAGTAAGGCAGCTAGTAAGCAGTAGGCAGTGTGTGTATTTTTAAAAGTCTGTAAGGTAGCTAGTAAGCAGAACTGAGTGTATTTAAAAAACAAAACAAAACAAAAAACCCCCCACAAAACCCCAAAAAGCCAGAAGCTAGAAATAAGCTAGGAGCAGTATATATCTAAGTAAAAAGGTTGAAAAGTTCAGTTCTGTTACTCACCTTGGAAAAGTGTTCAGGTAGTGTGATTTGGTTTGAATAGGTACCAACATTTGTTAATCAAAAGAGCAGTGAGTCACTCTGGCTGACTAACTGAAGTTAGACTGTTTGGATTTCCCACCCACCCGTAGCTCATCCTTTAATTTATAGGCAGGTGCCACTTTCACAAAAAAAACCCCAAAAAAAACCCAACAACAAAAACTTTGAGAGTTTGATCAGACCCCTGTAGGCCACTACCAGACATATAGCGAATTCACTAATACATTTAAAGGACGTTAATTAGACACATTCCTACTCCCATAGCAACTTAAAACTTAACTAGGAACTGATCAAAATTGAGATGAAAGCAGCAGTCCAGCAGCAAGAGGGGGGCTTCCCGGTCTTTTGCATCGAGTGTCACATGTATGATTTTTTTACCCAGCAGTGAGAAGTTGTACATGTGCATGCGATGCAAAGAGCTCCTGGCTCTCAGAGAACGAGTCAGATCTCTGGAGGCTAGAGTGGCAGACCTGGAGGAGCTGAGGCAAGCAGGGAGGTATATAGATGAGACCTTCAGGGACATAGTAGCCAAGTCCCAACTTCAGACTGGCAGCCCTGGTGCTGCCTTGGAGGAAGAAGGTCTCATGATTGGAGAGCATCAACCTGGTGTAACAGGATCCTGTAGCAAGGACCTGCTCTCCAGGTGATGCACTGTCCTTCCGTACCGAGGATATCTCCCCAAGGCCTACTGCCCAGGAGGGAAGGGTTAGGTCGGCCATCATAGTTGGTGATTCGATTATTAGGAATGTAGACAGCTGGGTGGCTGGTGGGCACGAGGATCACCTGGTAACATGCGAAGGTGGAGGACCTCATGCGTCACCTAGATAGGATTTTAGACAGTGCTGGGGAAGAGCCGGCTGTCGTGGTACATGTGGGCACCAACGACATAGGAAAATGTGGGAGGGAGGTTCTGGAAGCCAAATTTAGGCTCTTAGGTAGAAAACTTAAATCCAGAACCTCCAGGGTAGCATTCTCTGAAATGCTCCCTATTCCACTTGCAGGTCACCAGAGGCAGGTAGAGCTCCGGAGTCTCAATGCGTGGATGAGACGATGGTGCAAGGAAGAGCGATTCAGTTTTGTTAGGAACTGGGGAACCTTTTGGGGGAAGGGGGGGGGGGTCTCTTCCCAAGGGATGGGCTCCACCTTAACCAGGGTTGAACCAGACTGCTGGCGCTAACCTTTAAAAAGGAGATCAGCTTTTAAACTAGAACAAAGGGGAAAGCAGACAGTCGCTCAGCAGCGCATGGTTCGGAGAGAGGTATCTTCAAAGGATACTAAAGATGCATTAGAATTAGGGCATCTTGACAGTGAGGTTCCAATAATAAGAAAAGTAGTCCAATTGTCTGTAACTAAAAACTCACCTGAGCTAAAAAATTCTAACTTATCCCTGTCAATTAAAAAGCAGAATGAAAATACAAACAAAAAACAAACTTTGAAATGTTTGTATGCTAATGCCAGAAGAAGTAGTAAGATGGGAGAATTAGAATGTATAGCAGTGAATGATGACATGACTTAATCGGTATCTCAGAGACATGGTGGAAGGAGGACAACCAATGGGACAGTGCTATACCGGGGTACAAATTTTATCGCAATGACAGAGAGGAGCATCCGGGAGGCGGTGTGGTGCTTTATGTCCGGGATGGCATAGAGTCCAATAGGATAAACATCCTGCACGAGACTAAATGTACAATTGAATCTTTATGGGTAGAAATCCCTTGTGTCGGGGAAGACTATAGTGATAGGAGTATACTACCGTCCACCTGGTCAAGATGATGAGACTGACAGTGAAATGCTAAGAGAAATTAGGAAAGCTAACCAAATTGGTAGTGCGGTAATAATGGGAGACTTCAGTTACCCCAATATTGACTGGGTAAATGTATCATTGGAACACGCTAGAGTGATAAAGCTCCTGGATGGAATAAATGATAGCTTTATGGAGCAATTGGTTCAGGAACAGAGAGGGAGCAATTTTAGATCTAATTCTCAGTGGAGCACAGGACTTGGTGAGAGGTAATGGTGGCGGGGCTGCTTGGCAATAGTGATCATAATATGATCAAATCTGATTTAATGACTGGAAGGGGGGACAGTAAGCAAATCCACAGCTCTCATGCTAAACTTTCAAAAGGGAAACTTTGATAAAATGAGAAAAATAGTTAGAAAAAAACTGAAAGGAGCAGCTACAAAAGTAAAAAGTGTGCAAGAGGCATGGTCATTGTTTTAAAAAAAACAAAAAAAAAACAAACCCCAAAACCAAACAAACCATACTAGAAGCACAATCCAGATGTATTCCACACATTAAGAAAGGTGGAAAGAAGGCAAAACGATTACCGGCATGGTTAAAAGGGGAGGTGAAAGAAGCTATTTTAGCCAAAAGATCTTCATTCAAAAATTGGAAGAAGGATACAACAGAAGAAAATAGGAAAATGCATAAACGTTGGCAAGTTAAATGTAAGACATTGATAAGACAGGCTAAGAGAGAATTTGAAAAGAAGTTTGCCGTAGAGGCAAAAACTCACAGTAAAAACTTTAAAAAAAATATATCCGAAGTAGAAAGCCTGTGAGGGAGTCAGTTGGACCGTTAGATGATCGAGGGGTTAAAAGGGCACTTAGAGAAGATAAGGCCATCACGGAAAGATTAACTGATTTATTTTCTTTGGTGTTTACTGAAGAGGATGTTGGGGAGGTACCCGTAATGGAGAAGGTTTTCACGGGTAATGATTCAGATGGACTGAACCAAATCACGGTAAACCTAGAAGATGTGGTAGACCTGATTGACAAACTTAAGAGTAGTAAATCACCTGGATCGGATGGTATACACCCCAGAGTTCTGAAGGAACAAAAAAATGAAATTTCAGACCTATTAGTGAAAATTTGTAACCTGTCATTAAAATCATCCATTGTACCTGAAGACTGGAGGATAGCTAATGTAACCCCCATATTTAAAAAGGGCTCCAGGGGCGATCCGGGAAACTACAGACCGGTTAGCCTGACTTCAGTGCCAGGAAAAATAGTGGAAAGTGTTCTAAACATCAAAATCACAGAACATATAGAAAGACATGGTTTAATGGAACAAAGTCAGCATGGCTTTACCCAAGGCAAGTCTTGCCTCACAAATCTGCTTCACTTTTTTGAAGGAGTTCATAAACATGTGGATAAAGGTGACCCAGTAGATGTAGTGTACTTGGATTTTCAGAAGGCATTTGACAAAGTTCCTCATGAGAGGCTTCTAGGAAAAATAATAAGTCATAGGATAGATGGCTATGTCCTTTCGTGGATTACAAACTGGCTAAAAGACAGGAAAGAGAGAGTAGGATTAAATGGACAATTTTCTCAGTGGAAGGTTGTGGGCAGTGGAGTGCCTCAGGGATCTGTATTGGGACCCTTACTTTTCAATATATTTATAAATGATCTGGAAAGAAATACGACGAGTGAGGTAACCAAATTTGCAGATGATAGAAAATTGTTCAGAGTAGTTAAATCACAAGCAGATTGTGATAAATTGCAGGAAGACCTTGTGAGGCTGGAAAATTGGGCATCAAATGGCAGATGAAATTTAATGTGGACAAGTGCAAGATGATGCATTTAGGGAAAAATAACCCATGCTATGGTTACACAATGTTAGGTTCCATATTAGGTGCTACTACCCAAGAAAGAGATCTAGGCATCATACTGGATAACACATTGAAATTGTCGGTTCAGTGTGCTGCGGCAGTCAAAAAAGCAAACAGAATGTTGGGAATTATTAGAAAGGGAATGGTGAATAAAACGGAAAATGTCATAATGCCTCTGTATCGCTCCATGGTGAGACCGCACCTTGAAAACTGTGTACAATTCTGGTCACCGCATCTCAAAAAAGATATAATTGCGATGATGAAGGTACAGAGAAGGGCGACCAAAATGATAAAGGGAATGGAACAGCTCCCCTATGAGGAAAGACTAAAGAGGTTAGGACTTTTCAGCTTGGAGCAGAGACGGCTGAGGGGGGATATGATAGAGGTGTCTAAAATCATGAGAGGTCTAGAATGGGTAGATGTGTATTGGTTTTTTACTCTTTCGGATAATAGAAAGACTAGGGGTCACTCCATGAAGTTAGCATGTAGCACATTTAAAACTAATCGGAGAAAGTTCTTTCACTCAATGCACAATTAAACTCTGGAATTTGTTGCCAGAGGATGTGGTTAGTGCAGTTAGTATAGCTGTGTTTAAAAAAAGTATTGGATAAGTTCTTGGACGGGAAGTCCATTACCTGCTATTAAGTTGACTTAGATAATAACCACTGCAATTACTAGCGACGGTAACATGGAATAGACTTAGTTTTTGGGTACTTGCCAGGTTCTTATGGCCTGGATTGGCCACTGTTGGAAACAGGATGCTGGGCTTGATGGACTCTTGGTTTGACCCAGTATGGCATCTTCTTATGTTCTTATCCTCCTCCCTTACTGGTGCCCTCTGGAATCTTAATCTCGTTTAGGGTTTCTTAGCGGGTCCTACATTTACACTGATGCGTAGCTTTTCCTTATGGTTACTGACCTTGAAAATGGTGTTTCTTGTAGCGATTTGTTTTGCACATAGAATTTCCAAGCTGCAGGCCTTATTTTACTGGGAGCCATTCCTTCGAGAGACTCCAGGAATGATACAGTTGCATACTATTCCATCCTTTTTGCCTAAAGTGCTCTCGTATTTTCACTTGAATCAGTCCATTTCCATGTTATCTCTGGATAGGGAAAGAGGTACAAAGGAATATTGCCTATTGCAACCCTTAGATGTCAAGAGAGATACTATAAGGAAAGGTTTAGAAACCTCAAGGTATCTTGAGGTTTCTAAACCTTCCCGGAAGAAGGATCACCTTTTTGTTTTCTAGAGTGAGTAAACAGAGCAGGCCGGCTTTGAGGGTTACAATAGCTCGCTGGATTAAGGAGGTGATCATGGCTGTGTATGTGGATGCTGAACAGTTGTTGCCTAGTCAGGTCAGGGCTCATTCCACTAGAGTTCAGGCAGTATCAGGGGCAGAAGTTAGATTGTCTCCCATTGATATTTGCTGATCTGCAACATGGTCCTCTTCACACACCTTTTCCAGGTATTGTCGTTTGGATGTGCAGGCCTGAGCTGTGCACATGCAGTTTTGACTGGACTGCAGGCAGCCTTCTGCCCTATTCGGGAGTAGCTTGGGCACATTCCACTTGTTCAGGATTCATCTGACTAGATGCTAAGAAATGAGAAATTACTACTTACCTGATAATTTCATTTTCTTAAGGATAGTCTGAATCCAGCTTCCCGCCCTTGGCTGCCGAATGATTGTGATATGGTCCTTCTGCATGGCTACGTTTCCAGGGTTTACTGTAACTAGACTAGTGTTGAGGCATTCTTTGCCTGAGCTTAGTGTTTGCTGATGGTTGAGTACTGCAGTGGGTATCTGTTATTAATCAAGTTTTTGCTAGTCTGTCCACAGTTGGCTTTGAAGGGAATACTGGGAGGCTGATGTCACTGAGGAATATATGTACACTGTGATGTCAGCTTTACTCAGTCTCCATCTGCTGGAAGAGATGCATAACCCACTGGTTCTGGATTCATCTGACTATACTAAAGAAATGGAAACTATCAGGTAAGTAGTAATTTCTCATTGTTGCACCTTGGTAGCTCGGGCTACCTGCGGCTTTGTCAAGAATCTGGTGGCATTGGGTTCGATTTAGAGCTTGTGGTACAATTGGGGGCAGTATACTTGACTGATGCGCGTTGTGACTTGGTACGCGCAGCCACCAGAGGAGCTGCTTCAGTTATCACGGCCAAGGAACAGCTGTGGCTGCGCAGCTGGTCTGCAGATAGTATTTCAAAGTCCAATCTGACTAAGCTGCCTTTCAAAGGCTCACTTTTGTTTGGCGTTGAATTGGAAAAAATGGCAAGTAAATGGAGAGAGGTCCCGCATTTGGAGAATAAGAAGTCAGTTTCCCGGTCTTCTCGAGTGGCTGCTCTTGAGACTAGCATTTTTGACCTTAAAGGGGAGGTTCTTCTAAGAAATCCGATCCCTTCCACAGATGTCAGTCCGTTTGCCCTCGAGGTCTTTGAAAGGATATGGTCTCTGGAACGGAGCCCCTCTGTCTTTCCATTGAAGGTTTGCGGGCTCACCTGTTGATGTGGGAGATAGGTGGTCGTCTATCCCAGTTTTATTACAGGTGGGCCCAGATTACTTCTGATCTATGGGTCCTCGAAGTGGTTTGGAATGGCTATGCTCTAAAAATTTTTTTGCATTCCTACAGATGCCTTCATGATCTCTCCGTGCAACTCCCCTCAGAAGAGGGTAGACGTGGAAGTGACATTACGACTGAGTCTGAAAGCGGTGATTCCCGTTCCTGAATTGTAGCGAAATATGGGCTAATATTCCATTTATTTTGTTGTGCCCATGAAGGGAAGGGTCATTTTGGCCCATACTGGATCTCAAGGGCATAAACCGACATTGAATCACATTTCAGGATGGAAATGTTGCACTCTGTCATAATGGTGGGTGTGGCTCCGGGTGCGATTCAGCTTCAGACTGCGCTTTCCTTTTTGGCCAAAGTGGTTTTGAACTTTCATTTGAATCAGTCCATTTCTATACCTGCCTTGGGCAGGAACAGAGATGAATCTGAGTACTATCTTGCGTGTTCCTTGGACGTCAAGCGTAATTTACTGCGCTGTTTATTTGGAGGTGAGTAAGACTGGAAGTCTGATCGCTTGTTTGTGCTTCTTGGTGGACGTAAGCAGGGAGCACCAGAGACATGGGCAACGATTGCCTGCTGGGATAAGGAGGTCATTACAGCAGCCTATGTGGCTGCTGAGGGTGCCTTACCAAAGCAGAGTAGGCTGCATTCCACGAGGGCTCAGGCAGTATCATGGGTGGAGCTTGCTGACATTTTTTGAGTGGTGACATGGCAATCTTTGCACACCTTCTCTAAACATTACCGCTTGGATGTTTGGACTAGGAAGGACACTGCTTTTGTCCGGGCAGTTCTGATTGGACCGCTGGCGGCCTTCCTCCCTATTTGGGATTAGCTTCGGTATATCCTATGTGTTGGGATTGACCTACCCAAATGCTAAGGAAGGAGAAATTGCTACTTATTGATAATTTCTTTTCCTTTAGTTGAGGTAGGTCAGTCTCAGACCTGTTGACTGCTGGATTTGGATTTTGTGGTTAGCTGCCTTAGGGTGAGTGAGGCAGAGTGATTCCTGCTCATCTTGATAATTGGTAAGTGGCTTCTCTAGTCCTTAGTTTGCTAGATATGTTTGTTGTTTTGGCTGAGCTCAGTGTTCCTGTTGGTTGAGAAAAACAAATGGTTGCTTGTTGCTAATGTTTGTTTAATCAGGCTTGTCCACAGTTTGCCTTTTTCAGAGAATACTAACAGGCTGATGTCTGGACTGACCACCCGCTGTCATTTGGAAACATGATTTAAAAGATGGGGTAAGATGTTTAATCACTGGTATTTAATATAACAGCAGTGAAACAGTGCACCTGAATTGCAGTGGAAGTGGTATGAGCATTGAGCTGCAGATAGTGTGTTGGAAGCCAAAAAAAACCGACGTGTTTAAAGACCTATTGATGGACATTAACCAGTTGTAGCAGACTTTTATTGAAAATTTTTGCGACATTCCCCTGATGAAGCTATTGTATGGTGAAACTTAGGCCTTTGTTGTGATAATGTGAAAATTTAAATCAGGGTAACCGTTCTGGGGATAATGTGTTAATTTATGAGAATTAGAAAAATTTGAGATTTAGAGAAATATTTTTAACAAAATAGTGGTGGTTTTTTTTTTTTGTTAGTATGATTGAGGTCGTGTGGTTTTAAGAGTGTGTAGTATGTAAGAGGTGAGCATGACATTTTTGTAATTTAATAAAGGAGTGTGCTAGGGTATGTAGAGACATTCTTTTAGATCAAAAAGTCATATGTAAGCATTAAGTAAAGATTATTAAATAACAGATAATGCATGTAATATTTAGAATAGTGGGTATAATATTATGTGCTATATATAATATAAAATATGTATATATATATTTTATTTATTAGTTTTTATATACCGATATTCAACAACATAGTAAAGTGTGTATATCTAGAGAGATATATAGGTATAATATATATATATATATATATATTTTTTTTTTTATACTGGATAAGGAGTGTCTGCGCAGACAGTAGCTGGCTGCTTAGAATGCTCTTTTTTAAATCATAGCAGTGTCATCTTTTTTCTTTATACATTCTTCAACAAAATCCAAGAAAGCCATCTTAAAGTAAAGGGCAAAGAAAAACAAAACAGGTAGCCATAAAGTAAATCAACATATCCAGTCCACAAATTATGGGAACTAAATCACAAATTCAGGAAAATATTTAAACATTTCAGTATTTTAAATACATAAATTCAGTATTAAAATAGTAGGACCACTAATATTCCTTTTGTACACAATCGCCAGTTCAATAGTGTTATTGGGTAGAGGTGAGGAAGCAAGAGGGATAACAGCCAGCCATAGCCCTTGAGCTCAGGAAAGTAGTTAACTGAAGAGGGTAGTTTAACAATACATTTACAAGGAAACTGGGTCAAAATCATACACTTGTTTGCGGTATTCTAGATCTCAAATCCCAAAACTGCTTCTGCATCATCTTGGACATGTCCAGATACACTCCCACTTTAAAAAAATAAATAGACTCCGATTTGTTGAGTATAACCTTAATATCCAATCCCTATCTGGTTCTAAAACAAAGTCCACTATTAAAGTCGCAGCAAAGAGAATCCCCTCCCCAAATTTATCCAACACTTTAAAGTCAAAAGGTTAAATGCTAATTGTGGGGCCAAAGCCAAGCCCTCTCCTATCTTCTTTCTTCTTAAAAGGTAGTAAATAGTAAACTCTAGCAATTGGAGGGCATGACTTTCTTGAATTTTTCAAAACTTCAAAAAATACCTTTTAAACTTATCTGGTGGTGTGAGTAGAAAATTTATAGCAGCTTTAGCTGGGAACCTCGCAAGCACTTCTTGGTGCTATATGGCTGCAGTAGCGGACATTGGAGCTTGATCATTAAAGCATGTTAAAATCATGTTTTAGAACATGATTTTAATGTTAGTGCGAGATGTTTAATGCAGTATTCACTAAAGGGCTTAAAGCATGTATGTTAACATTAATGCACATTATCACATATTAAGTTTACCAAAGCATTTTAATAAATAATCCCCATTGATTCATAAGGAAAAAAGCAAAAAGGCCCACAACTACTTCCTTTTGAAACTGTCCTGATACTTTTAGATAAACTTTGGTGTTACTGGAATCCGTAGCCTGAGCTCATTTCTCTTAAACATTTCTCATTTCTCATAAACATTATTTTTGATAGTCCTCTTTATAAAATATTATTTTATTTTTTTGATTGACTGTTTCTGTATTTATGCATTAGCATAACTTTTTTGACTGATTTTAACTAAGTTATTTCACTTGTGCGTTGCATTTGTGTGTAGTAGACTGTTCAGTACCTGAGACTTGGTTATGCAATTGAATAGATTAAATGTAGAAAATTGTAATTGTCATAAGGGAAAAGAAAATTATTTTCTCTATGGGCAAGCAGGATGAATCAGCCACACATATATGGGTGATGTCATCTGATGGTGCCAAGAACAAAATGTTTTACTAGCTAGTCTTGGAAAGGATCAGGCGACTATACAGCCACGTGCTACAAGGGTCCCTTTTCTTAACCTTTTTGAATGGAATGAGATAGATACATATTTTATGCATTAAAAAAAACTCACTTTGGTTGCAAGGCTCCCTCAAATTCTTGTTTTGAATTTTCATTTTTTTGATAATTCAGTTTCTTCAGGAGAGAGGCCTCTGAGATCCCTTATTTTTTTGCAAGCCCTAAACATTTTTTTTAGCTTGGTAGATTCCATTTTTTCTCAATGGCTGAAGGGGAGGGGCAGGCCACAAGGTTTAAATGGTGCCATGTGTGTAGCAGAAAAATGTCTGTCACTGAGAACCATACTCGAATTTATGTGCTGCATAGAGCTTGAACATGATGTTCCACATTAAATATTTGTTCTGAAATGCCTCCAGAACATTCTGAACCAATTATCAGAATTGAATTTGAAACCTTTGAAACTTAACTTCCACCAACTCAAATCATTGAATGAAGCTTTGTCATTAAACATAGCCTACTCACTTAGGCAATGCCTACTCATTTAATGTGAGAGTAAGGACATCCCCTCCTCACTTACTCTCCTGGATAAAGCTTCAGAGTCAAGTGCGGAGTGAGCTATTGAGGCCAAGCAATGAATCTGATGCTTCAACATCATTCTAGTCCTTTGACACTATCTACTGACAGCGATGCCTATGTCATGGAGATATCCTAAGAGGTTTAGATAGGCGGTAATCCCTTTGATGCCGAATGCATTGATGGCATCTCTTATAACTTCAGAATTACCAATATCGCCCTCTGTACACTCAGTGATTCTCTATTAGTTATACAATAGGATGTGCTGTCCACCACAATTGCTTCTAAGTTGTCATCTGGAGTAGTGTATGGAAAAGATCTGGATAAAAGGGTACATGATCTCCTATCTCTTGCTAAGCGTCATACAACTTCAGTGCCATACTTCTTCCATACAGGTAGAACCTTAATTTGAATCTTTTTGTCAGCAACATTCTTTTGTGCCAAAGGTCAGCATTAATCCACTTCCATGGTGCCTGACCATTCAGTATAGGTCATTCAACCTCTGAAAGAGGCATCTGCTCCAGTGGTATACCAGGTTATTTATAAGTACACACCTCAAGACATAGATACTTCACCATTCTCCAATGCCTCATGCTTCTCCTCCTTTACCTGAGTTTCATTCACTCATAGAATATTAATTTCAAATCATGGAGTTAAACTTGATATAGATGATTCTCTGGGTCAACCATTTGACCCATTCCCTCTTCCAACTAGGCGAACTTCCCTCTGGAAGATCTTTTCTTCCTGGTTTTCATCAAGACCATGTTGGAAGCAGTTTACTTCAGCTTGCAGGTAGGAGAGGAATCTAGAACTCCTATGCTAAGACACTTAAAGTACATTAATATCTCGGTGCCAGATCATCGGATATTAAAAACTGCAAATGAAAATCTGAGATCCCCTGCTTTAATATCATGCCAGTTGTCAAGAAGCCGGACACAATACTGGATACAAGCAGATTCTGGTTTTGAAAAAATACAGTTGCTCCACCAAACCATTTTTTTGAGTTGATGCTTTAAAAATAAATAAATTCCTCAGTTCCTCTCTGCAAAGATCCAAACATTCAATCTCTTTGGCAGGAAGCTATTTCTGCTTGCATGTATTCTTGCCAGATTTTTATGGTAAATTATAAGCATTTTGTTGGAGAAAATTTACATAAAATCTCTTGATTCTCTTCCTGTGGACTAGCAGGATGACTTTCTTGTCTTAGCAAGAAACAGATGTGTTTAAGACCTTGTGTAATGACTTTGACATGGCAATTAGAAACTGATTCTTGGCTATAGAGGCACACATAGACTACTAGTCTGGCTTAGAACCTCAGGTTTAAGTGAAGATGTATATGATAATTAGCCCAGTGGTTCTCAACCTTTTTCCCGTCGTGACACACCTGACAAACCATGCTCACATGTGACACACTGCTCATTACAATCTACAGCGGAAATAAAAAATAAAGGGTCCAGTATTATTTTTATTGTTTAAGAATGACACAAGGAAATGATACTTTCCTAGCGTGTAGCAGATGGACTCAGGAGACCAATGGGTATAGTGTACTCCTGTTAGCAGTTGGAGACGGATCAGATTTCAATCTGAAGTCAGCTCCTAGTACATATACCCCTGCAGGAAGTGCAGCTCTTCAGTATTTTCCGTCTCCATAGCAGTTAGGGACTATCTGCACGCTCTCGCAGCGTTTGAACCAAATCCAAAGAAGAAAACCAAAATTAAAGGGGGAAACCTATCTGAAGTCGAGCCCCGCTCTCCTGCAGTGATACCCTTGGGTCCCTTCCCCAGTTAAGATTCCCGAGGTGATTTCTGTGGTCCCTCGGAGGTGAGCCTCGGTCCGGCGTCCGAATCGTGGCGAGGACCTAGCCCCCGATCCTTGGGCGCGGCTGAGAGGCAGCGGGTGCACCCCTCGAGCGCGGCGGTGAAGGTATTTGCTCTCTCCCCCCGCAGCCGGAGACTGCCCGGAACGAAACCAGGAAGCGCCGAAGACAAGGTAAGGTGGAAATCTTCTGTTTGAATCTGGTCTCTGAGGATCGAGGAGGAGCACAGGTCACCGATCGGAACCAGTGCCACCGGGTTGATCCGCCCTAGCAGGGCCAGGCCCTGGCTATTTCCAAGGGTCTGCCCACGTGGAAACCCTCCGAGGAGGTCGCCATATTACCCACATGCTCGCCGTCTCCATCTTGGCCCTATTCACCGCGCCGCCCGCCGTTCGATCCGAGCGCACAAATCGAGCTAAGCACACAAAAATCCTTGTGCGATTAAACTTATGCGCACATAAAACCTTGTGCGCATAAGTTGCACGCACAGAGCCGGGCACATATCTACGGCTAGGCGCATATCTGCGCGCACATCTCAGGCTCACTGGAGCGCACAAGAGCTTACGCGTCCACAGACATGGCACCTCCAGAAACAGGAATTAAAGCTCAAGGCCTCTGCCCTGTATGCCACATCAGAGCCGCACAAAGCGAGGAGGCCGCCCTGTGCACACACTGTGAGGAGGCCCTGGGAGATCCAGGTCAGGGCCAGTCCCACCCAGGGCCCAGTGCTAGCTCCTCAGAGGGTACCCCGGACCTAGCAGGCCCCAATGGGTCCACCCCACAGACAGGGACCCCCAGAGAACCTGCGCCCCTCAACTTAGACCCAGCGTCGATATCTTGGGTGGAGTTATTCAAGGGTATTCACGCCTTTGTCAAGATGCAAACTGAACCTCTGGCTGTTCAGCCACATGCTCCACCAGAGGACCCTCATGCCCCAGGACACTTGAGGCCTAGGCACAGGCTCCTACCACCCAGAAGCCCCACCTACGGGGACACGGAGTTCTCCAAAGAGGAAGTCCAACCCCTGGAGGAGTGGGAACTTCCCTCGGGGACAGAGCCACACCAAACCATGAGACGCTTCTTCACAAAGGAGGAGCTCCCGGACCTCGTATCCCAATGTCTAACGGAACTCACTATCCTGGGCCAAGGCACCCCGGGGAACCTAGAACGAACCCCCTGCTGGAGGGCCTTCGCCAGACGTCTTGCCATTTTCCTCTCTTACAGGCGGCACAACAGCTAATTGACCTGGAATGGAATGCCCCGGAGTCCACATTTATTTATTTATTTATTTAAAACTTTTCTATACCGACCTTCATGGTTGAAGACCATATCAGATCGGTTTACATCGAATAGGGGAATTGTAACTAAAACCATAAGTAGAACAGGAAGAACAAAGTTACATATAACAAGGTTAGTAAACTTGGAAGCTTGAACTGCTAGAAAGAAAAGGCCTAAGGAACGTGGTGTTTAAATAGTATAAACAGTAAGAATCAAGGGAGGCTCTTATTCAGAACTTGAAGGTAGTATGGAGATCCATTGTTCATGAAGGATATTCGGTCTAGTGTGTATCTAGGGGATCTGAGAAGGCCTGGCGGAAAAGCCAGGTCTTTAGTTTTTTCCTAAATGTTAAGAGGCAGGGTTCCAGTCTAAGGTCCGATGGGATGTTGTTCCAGATAGTTGGGCCTGCTGTCGAGAAGGCTCGATCTTTGGTTGAGGTGAGGCGAGTGGCTTTTGTAGGTGGGGCCTGTAAGGTTCCTTTATGTATTTCTCTAGTCGGTCTGTTGGTGATATGGAGAGTGAGAGGGTATTTGAGGTCAAGATGCAGGTGATTGTAGATGGATTTGTGAATTGGAGTGAGTGATTTGTGGATGATTCTGTATTTCACCGGGAGCCAATGTAAGTTACGGAGGATGGGTGATATATGTTCTCCACGGTTGGTGTTGGTCAGAATTCTTGCTGCGGCGTTCTGTATCATTTGTAGAAGTTTGGTGGTTGAGCTGGGGAGACCCAAGAGGAGGGCACTGCAGTAGTCTATTTTAGCAAATATCAAGGCTTGCAGAACTGTCCTGAAGTCGTGGAAGAATAGTAGAGGTTTGAGTCTTTTTAGAACCTGGAGTCTGTAAAAACAATCTTTGGTTGTGGTGTTGATCATTTTCTTTAGGTTTAGGCGGTTGTCGAGTAGAACCCAGAGATCTCTTACATGGGTATGCGTGAGCTGGGTGTTGAGGATGGTCTGTGGGAGTGGGTTGTCTTGGTTGGAGGAGATGATGAGGAGTTCGGTCTTAGACTCGTTAAGAACCAAATTAAGACTGTTGAGAAGGTTGGTGATCAATTTTAGGCAGTTGTTCCAGTGTGTGAGTGATTTTGCGATGGATTCTGTTATCGGAATCTGAATTTGCACATCATCTGCGAATAGATAATGTTAGGTTAAGGTCTGTTAGAAGCTGACAGAGGGGGAGGAGGTAGATGTTGAAGAGAGTGGGTGATAAAGAGGATCCTTGAGGTACGCCAAGTGAGGAACTTGTTGAGGGTGATTCTTTATTATTAATTTTAACTTTGAAACTTCTATTACTAAGGAAAGATGTGAACCAGCTGAGGGCTGATCCAGATATACCTATGTCTGCTAGGCGAGTCAGGAGGATGGAGTGGTTGACGGTGTCGAATGCCGCCGAGATGTCTAGGAGTACTAGAAGGAAGGAGTAGCCCTTGTCTAATCCCATAATGATGTGGTCTGTTAATGATATGAGAAGTGTTTCTGTACTGCGAGATTTTCGAAATCCGTATTGGGATGGGTATAGGATATTGTGTTCTTCTAGATCAGTGGTTCTCAACCATGTCCTGGGGACCCCCCCAGCCAGTCGGGTTTTCAGGACATCCACAATGAATATGCATGAGAGAAAATTTGCATGTTATGGAGGCAGTGTATGCAAATTTTCTCTCATGCATATTCATTGTGGATATCCTGAAAACCCGACTGGCTGGGGGGGTCCCCAGGACAGGGTTGAGAACCACTGTTCTAGATATTCTGAAAGCTGTGTATTAACCAATTTCTCTGTTAGTTTGGCTAGGAAAGGGAGATTTGAGATGGGGCGGAAGTTAGCAAGTTCTTTAGTGTCTAAGTTGTGTTTCTTGAGGACTGGTTTAAGAGAAGCGTTTTTAAGCTGACTGGGTACCTCCCTTGGGTTAGCGAACAGTTTATAATGTTCGCTAGAGGACCAGATATCCTGTTTGGAATTAGTAGCAGAAGTTTGGATGGAATGTTGTCCGCTGGATGGCTAGAGGGTTTCTGTCTCTTGAGGAGGGATTCGATCTCACTGGGGGACGTTGGTTCGAAATTGTTGAGCTTGATTCCAGTGTGGGTGTGAGTGTTGGTGAATAAGCAGGGGGTAGTCTTGGTAGGTAGGAGTGCCAGGGTTTTAGCAGTCTTCTGCTGAAAGAATGAAGCAAGCTCATTGGCCTTAGATTGTGCCTGATCATCAGGTATCGTTGGTGGGGATGACTTTGTGATTTGAGACACATAAGAGAAAAGCGCCTTGGCGTCATATTGGAGATCATGGATTTTGTTTGCAAAGTATTCTCTTTTTGCCTTTAGAATTGAGGTTCTGTAATGATGTAAGGTTCCTTTGTATGTCGATAGTGTTGAAGGGTTTGGAGCTTTGCGCCATCTGTTTTCTTTGTGACGTAGGACTTGTTTCATCCGTTTGAGCTCATTAGAGAAACAGGGCTGATTTCCTTTTTTTTCTGGGTTTATTGTTTTGGAGACTGCAGGGCATAAATTGTTTGCCACTGCTTCCGTAATGTTGTGCCATGAGAGTACGGTTGAGTTGGGGTTGGATAGATCTAGGTTTGCGAGTTCTTTCGCAAGATGGTCGCTGAGGGTCTCTGATGCACATGCTTTTCTGAAATGAATGGTAGAAGGGTGCTGCGGGCTGTGAGTCTGTTGTTTTGCGGAGACCTTGGTGGTTATCAGAAAGTGATCTGACCATGGGACTGGAGTACAAGAAGGTGCCGAAGAGCAGGCGAACTTCGAGTTGATAAAGATAAGGTCCAGCGTGTGTCCTGCTTTGTGTGTTGGGTTGTTGACGATCTGCGTGAATCCCATTGCGTTGAGGGAGTTGAGAGTTTCGCAATTGGGGGAGCGGGGTGAGGCGTCGGTGTGCAAGTTAAAATCTCCCATGATCATGGTAGGGAGGTCTGAATCGATATGCTTCACTATGGATTCAATGAGGGGAGAGGCGTCAGCTTCAAGTGATCCAGGCGGGGCATAGACTAGTAGTAGTTGGAGTTGTTGCGATTTGACTAAGCCCTGTTCTAGATTGGATTCTGACCTTATTGTATGCGGTGTAAGTCTGAGTTCTTTTTTGGTCGCTAGTAGTAAACCGCCCCCTCGTTTTTTGTGTCTGTGGGTTGATAATGTGTCGTACTTGTGTATAGGTAATTGGTTAATTAGCGCAATGTCTGAGTTTTTTAACCAGGTTTCTGTGATGGCACAGATGTCTGGGTCAGAGTCTAGTAGATGGTCATTGAGGATGTGCGTCTTTTTAGTCAGGGATTGCGCATTAAATAGGGTAACCGAAAGTAGAGTGAGCCCTAAGAACTGGGTAAGTGGGGTGATCATGATTGGTATGAGGGATCTGTGACTTCTTGATGGTAATTCTGGAGCAGGATAAATGCTGGTGTAGAGACGGTGATGTCTGATAGGTATATTGTGAGTTATCATTTCTTTCGGTTGTTCAGCGCTGGAAGATTGCTGGATGAAGACGGATGAGCACTGGATGATTGCTGGATGTGGAGGGATGAGTGCTGGATGATTGCTGGATGTGGAGGGATGAGTGCTGGATGATTGCGAGCGCTGGATGTGGAGGGATGAGCGCTGGATGTGGAGGGATGAGCGCTGGATGTGCGCTGGATGTGGAAGGATGTGCGCTGGATGTGGAAGGATGAGCGCTGGATGAGCGCTGGATGTGGAGGGATGATTGCTGGATGTGGAGGGATGAGCGCTGGATGATTGCTGGATGTGGAGGGATGAGCGCTGGATGATATATATATATATATATATATATATATAGGGGGACGAGCCTTGTCAGCCATGTAGCCCCTGGACCCAGCGACCAAGGAGCTTCTTGGCATGCCCTAGAGTGGACGCCATAGTCTGCGTGGTCGCCAAACACACTACCATCCCAGTGGAGGGAGGAGCGGCGCTCAAGGACGCACATGACCGGCGCCTGGAAGCCATCCTAAAACAGTCATTTGAAGTTGCAGCCATGTCCCTGCAGATTGCGGCCTGCTGCACCGTGGTGACACCTGCCTGCTTATCACAAGCCAGGAACAACGCTCCGGGAGAAGACATGGAACCAGCAGTATCATTCCTCATTGACGCTGCCCCGATCCAGTGCGCACAGTAGCCAGAGGAGTGTCGTCCGCAGTGGCGGCCAGGAGACAACTCTGGCTTCGAAGTTGGTCGGTTGACGCCTCTTCCAAGAGGCGCCTCACGAGCATGCTCTTCAAAGGATCCCTCCTATTTGGCAGCGAACTAGAGAAACTGGCCAACAAATGGGGCGACTCCCCATTACCACATCTGCCAGAAGACAGGATGAAGAGAAACTAGCTTCCCTTTCATAGGTCCACCAGGGGCAGAAGCTCGCAGCGCTTCAACCCTTACAAAAGCAACTATCAAGCACCCCGCCCTAAGTGCAGGAACCAGTCCTTTCGGAACAAGCACAACAAGAGGGGAGCCAGCTCGGGGACAGGCCCCAGCCGCGCCCCACAATGAGAATCAGCCGACCCATCCAAGGGAAGAAGCCATAGGGGGCAGTCTAGCCCTATTCTACCGCAGATGGGTCGAGATAACTTCGGACAAGTGGGTCCTAGCCATCATCTGGGAGGGGTACTACCTGGATTTCCTTCGAACCCCTCCGGACAGGTTCGTGGAATCCCCCTGCCACGACCTCCTCAAGAGGGCGGCAGTGGAAGCTACTCTATCCAGACTTCTGGCCCTCGAGGCCATAACCCCGGTGCCTACACAGGAAATGAATACTGGACATTACTCATCTACTTTGTCGTACCCAAGAAAGAGGGTACATTCAGGCCTATCCTGGACCTCAAGTCTGCAACCGCCACCCAAGGATCCCCCGCTTCTGCATGGAAACCCTACGATCCGTCATACGTGCAATACAACCAGGAGAGTTCCTCACATCCCTGGATCTTTCGGAGGCCTACTTACACATCCCAATTCATCAGGAGCACCAGCGTTACCTACCCTTCAAGGTCCTGAATCGTCACTATCCGTTCCGGGCACTATACTTCGGTTTAGCCACAGCACCCCGGACGTTCACCAAGGTAATAGTAGTGGTGGCGGCAACACTGAGGAAGGAAGGAATCCTCATTCACCCTTACCTAGACGATTGGCTGATCAGGGCAAAGTCACCGGAGGAAAGCCACCAAGCAAACAGCAGAGTCATAACACTACTGGAAAGCCTAGGATGGGTGGTCAACACAAACAAAAGCTCTCTACAGCCCTCACAGTCGCTGGAGTACCTAGGAGTCCGATTCGACACCAAGGAATACAAGGTCAGCTTGACCCCCACAAGGAGATCAAAACTGTGGAACCGGCTGCAGACCTTGCTGAGCGTTCCTTGTCCCACAGCATGGGACTACCTGCAAGTCCTCGGGCTGATGGCATCCACACTGGAAGTGGTGCCATGGGCGCGAGCCCACATGAGGCCCCTACAACGCTCACTTCTATCGCGGTGGAGCCCACTGTCCTAGAACTACATCGTACGTCTACCACTCCCGGGCAGAATCTGGACCCAACTACGGTGGTGGCTGCAGACCAACCACATGAGCTGGGGATCAAGACTATCCTCCCCAACCTGGACCCTGCTCACCACAGATGCCAGTCTACATGGATGGGGAGCACACTGCAAAGAGTTAACCGCCCAAGGACGGTGGAACGCAGAAGAGGCGGGATGGAACATCAACTGCCTAGAAGCGTGGGCAGTCAGACTAGCCTGTTTGCGGTTCGCCCACAGACTCCGAGGCAAAGCGGTCAGGGTGATGTCGGACAACACCACGACTGTGGCCTACATCAACCGACAGGGCAGAACCAGGAGCCAACAGGTGTCCCTAGAAATAGACCACCTGATGGTGTGGGCGGAAGCAAATCTCCAGGAGATCTCCGCCGTCCACATCGCCAGGAAAGACAACATCAAGGCAGACTTCTTCAGCAGGGAAAGTCTAAACCCAGGAGAATGGAACTTGTCGTCCACAGCCTTCCAGATAGTAAATCGGTGGGGGACCCCAGACATGGACCTTCTAGCAAGCAGATCCAACGCTCAAGTACCCAGATACTTCAGCCGCAGGCAGGATCCGCAGTCCCAGGGGATCGATGCCCTGGTACAGACCTGGCCACTGGGGACCCTGCTATACGCCTTCCCGCCGTGGCCCTTGCTGGGCGCAATCATACACAAGATACAGCGACACAGGGGACTAGTTCTTCTGGTGGCTCCAGATTGGCCAAGAAGACCGTGGTACGCAGACATGAGAAGACTACTGGCAGGGAATCCACTACCCCTGCCCCCACACATAGACCTACTACAACAAGGTCCGATCCTTCACGAGAACCCAGCTCCATTCTCTCTTACGGTCTTGGCCATTGAGAGGACCCGCCTGAGAGAGAGCAGATACTCGGGGGCGGTAATAGATACTCTCCTCCGAGCACGCAAGTTCTCCACATCTGTAACGTACATAAGGATCTGGAGAGTTTTTGAGGCCTGGTGCGAAGGCCACATCGTCAAGCCACGCTCCTCCAATGTCCCTGTGATCCTGGAATTCTTACAGAATGGACTACAGAAGGGTCTGTCCCTCAACTCCATCAAGGTACAAGTGGCAGCATTGTCATGCTACGGCTCCGGGAGCGAGGGCAACAGCATAGCCTCGCACCCAGATGTATCACGCTTCCTGAAAGGAGTCAAACACATCCGCCCACCACTAAAGTGGCCAGTACCTGTATGGAACCTCAACCTCGTCTTGGAGTTCCTAGCAGGATCCGCCTTCAGACCCCCTTCAAGGCCTGTCCCTCCGTCTGTTAACCTTAAAGACGGTGTTCTTGCTGGCCGTGTGTTCGGCCCACCGCATCTCGGAACTACAAGCACTGTCCTGCTGTGAGCCGTTCTTCAGACTCACACCGGGGTCCATCCAACTACGCACGTTGCCCTCCTTCCTCCCCAAAGTGGTCTCTCACTTTCACCTTAACCAAACCATCTCACTACCAACGATGGATGGCTTGAAGAATTCGGAAGAAGCCCGTAGTCTACGCCACCTCAACATCGGCAGACTCCTATGCAGATACCTGGAAATGTCGGAACCAGTACGAAAGACGGACCACCTTTTCGTCCTTCACAGCGGAAAGAGGCAAGGAGAAGCGGCCTTGCGAGCAACCATTGCCCGCTGGATCAAAGAAGTCATCAAGGCGGCCTACGTAGAAGCCGGAAAACCACCACCTCTACAGGTCAAGGCCCATTCTACTAGAGCCCAAGCGGTATCCTGGGCAGAAACTAGAATGCTGTCACCTGCCGAGATCTGCAGGGCAGCAACGTGGTCCTCCATCCATACCTTCTCCAGATTCTACCATCTGGATGTGCAGGCTCAGGAGGACACGGCATTTGCAAGGGCAATTCTAAGTGGTCCACGGCAGCCTCCCACCCGGTTCGAGAGTAGCTTTTTTACATCCCATTGGTCCTGAGTCCATCTGCTACAAGCTAGGAAATGGAGAAATTACTTACCTGATAATTTTGTTTTCCTTAGTGTAGACAGATGGACTCAGCATCCCACCCTTGGCTGCCGTTATACATGTTTTTTTGTCAATGAATCAAGGGTAAGCCATGATTTTCATCTATCTAGGGCAGAGCTTTCCAAACTTTTCATGTTGGTGACACATTTTTTAGACAAACATAATTTCGGGACACAGTAATTCAGTCTACTAGCAAACCAGAGGTTAAAGGTTAAACGAACAAAATGTATTTCAACAATTTATGTATGTTTCCTTAAATATATACATAATAAAATGTTTCACGACACAACCTATCTTGTGAAAACATTTCATTTATATTAAAAATATATAATATTCCAAGATTAATGTTGTTGTTATAATTTATGAGTAACAATAATAAAACAAAGTTATTGTGTTATTCAATTTACCTCTTTAATGAGATATATGAGCTTGATGGGATGAACACAGCTTTTGAATATTTGGTGTTAAAAAGAAAGTCCAAAGGGTCTTCTGCGTAATTTTAAAAAGCTGGCCAGTTTCACACTATATAATTATTTGATAGCCTCATTCAACTAATTCTATATGGCTATGAGAGTGAAGTCTTGAATTTATAGGAAGGGACAGACTGTCAATATAAATCCTGCACCTCCAGTTCTGTAACTCTGTGCATCCACTGAAATTCCCCCAAACAATGGAGCTTGAATGTTTCCCTTGCAGCTCATCATACTAAAAGATATTTTCAAATTCTGGTGTCACCTCACAGTAACAGCAGCACAAACACCTTCCACTGCCAGGCACATTGTGAACGAAAATAAAACCTCGCAAAAAAAAGACACTCAAAATCTATACTGCAATCCCATTGTAACATAACAGTAATAACACCAAGGTCTCAAACAACAATAACCCTACCTGTGAAAAAGCAAGGGTAAATATACTGGGTCCTAGAATACCAATACACCACCTACTGAGGAAACAAAACAAACCCGATTGCTATAGATCCCTATGCTAGTGAATTTCTCATCATGGTCACACACACAGAGCAGAGACAGACCCTCACCAAATACATAATACAAAATAAAGGAGCACAAATTAGACAAAAACTGAAATGGAAACCCCAAGAAGCCAGACTCTGTGTATTAATAATGGAAAAACAGAACCACCATTCCTCATAAAACAAATAAAATCAAGAAACATAAAGCCTCAGTTATAATAGTAAAACCATACTAATAAAAGAATATTTTAAAACTGATAAATAGAATTTCTATTCATTAAAATCATATACATTTTTTACAATTTCCCAAACACCAATAAAATATTTCAAAACAGCACATATATCAAATAACACCCAATAATTAAAACTAATAAGGATTTTAAAAAGCCCCTGCTTGTCCATACGTGGGAGCTCTTGATTTCCAGTCACCCTGATATTGTCAAGGATTAGGAGGTTATCCTCTCTCTCTCACACATACTCACATTTCCATTCTCTCTCACACATACACTGTCGCATACATACACATTCATGCTCTTATACCCACCATAACCTCTCGCTCTCACAGACACTGACACACTCTCAAGCTCTAAGACACTCTCTCTCCCTCCACACACCCCCCCCACACAAACTCTTAATCCCCTGGATTTTCTCATACACACTCTCTCTGGCTCCCTCACATACACACAAACACACACACCCAGGCAAGCTCCCAGTCATTCTCACACACTGAAACTGACCCCCAGGCAGGCTTCCATTCATTTTCACACCACTCCCTCACCATCCCCCAGGCATGCACACATTCATTCTCACACACACATACACCACACACAGGCCGGCACCTATTCTCACACATACAAACCCCAGGAAGACACCCATACATTCTCATACACAGACACACCCTCAGGCAGGCACACACTAAAGGCAAACCCCCTCTCTTTCTTTTGCCAGCAACCTCTGAGCCTCTCTCATTCCTCTGCTGCCACTGTCACTGATGCCGCATGGCTATTGGGGAGGCGCTGATTGCTGCTATTGGCACTGAAGCCCATTCTGCTGCCTCCTCTGTGCAGGCCCTGTGGGTTTCCACTTCCTCCATGTTGATCTCGTACATTGTGAAATCAGCATAAAGTGCTACTCTTGCACATTACCAAAGATTACATGTGCCAATCAGTAAAAAGTAATTTATTTCTTTTTTTTTACCTTTGCTGTCTGATCTTAGTTTTCTAATCTGTTGGTCACAGGCTTTTTTGTTCCACCTCCCCTTTCTTATTTTTGTTGCCAATTCCTTTTATATTGTCTTTTTTTCTATTTCTTTTCTCTCCATCTATCTTCTTCCCTCAAACATTCAGTCAGGTTCTCATTCTCACATGCTTTCTCTCTCTCACACACACACAGGCTCTCACTCTCACAGGCTCTCTCTCATACAATCATTCATAGTCTCTCTCTTGCACATGCTGTCTGACTCTCACACACCCAGGCGCTCTCTCACACCCACATGCTGTCTTGCTCAAGCACAGACTCTCACTGTCACATGCTCTCTCTCATACAATCATTCATACACACAGGCTCTCACAGTCACATGCTGTCTCTCTCACACACACACAGGCTCTCACATGCTGTCTCTGCAAACATTCAGGTCCTCACTCCCACACACAATCTCTCAACTCACCTCATAAACGCACACAGTCGCTCAACTCACCTCATACACGCACACAGTCGCTCAACTCACCTCATACATGCACACAGTCGCTCAACTCACCTCATACACGCACACAGTCGCTCAACTCACCTCATACACGCACATAGTCGCTCAACTCACCTCATACACGCACATAGTCACTCAACTCACCTCACACACGCACTCTACGGGCCCTCAGCCTCTCTCTTACCTCTGGGCCTCCTCTTCACGGGTCGCTGCAGGATGGGGTCAGCGGCATCCCTGATCTTCTCGGGCCGATGGCGACGGCAGCGGCCCTGATCTTCTCGGGCCGATAAGCGGTGGGGACTCTGCTATTGGACCTCTTCCTCTTTTCGCCCGCTGCAACAACGCTGCTGCTCCTCCTTCTGCACGCGGCTGACGCTCCTCCCCCTTTCTGCCCGTGCAGCTCCGGCAACATTTTTCTTCCGGGGCCGCATGGGCAGGAAGGAGGAGGAGCACCTGCACATTTCGATGTGACCTTTTTGTTCTTCGGGCCGTAGTGAGGTGAGCTCCACCATGGCCATCCTGATCTTCCTGCTGTGTGACCGGCGCACAGCGATATTTCAGTGCTCAGCCGCCAGTGGGATGAGCTCCACCGGCGGCTGCATTGGCTCCCACTTGCCGGTGTGTCACGTGCACCGGGCTTGCGCGACACACCGGCACACCTCAGGCGACACACTAAAGTGTCGCGACACACACTTTAGAAAGCTCTGATCTAGGGCATCTACCCTGCCAGGTGTCGACGCTTTCCGGTTGAGTACACTGGCGGTCTCCAGCTATAGTCAATCAACCAGTTCAAGTTGATCAAGTTAATCAAGTTTTAAACGTTCTAACAAGTTACGAAGTTATTTAAGTTAATCATATTCTCACAGGACAAACAGGATGGTAGTCCTCACATATGGGTGACATCATCAGGATGGAGCCCAATCACGGAAAACTTCTGTCAAAATTTCCAGAACTTTGACTGGCCCCTACTGGGCATGCCCAGCATGGCACTAACCCTGCAGCCAGCAGGGGTCCCCCTTCAGTCTTCTTTTTTCCGCACAGCAGTAGCCTCTCGGTTTAGGAGCTCTGAACACATTCCTGACAGGAATTTTCCTCACGGACTTATTTAAAATTATTTTGCCCCACAGGGGTCCCTCCTAACTTTTCTCAGGCCACGGTACTCTGGTAAATTTTTCACCGTTTTTCATCGATTTCCGTCTAGTTTGGCTCTTGCGGCCTACTGGCCGTCAACTGTACCGCGGCTCCATTTTTTCTATGGCCATGGCGTCGGGTTTTCGTCGGTGCCCAGACTGTACTCGCACCATGTCTATCACAGACCTTCATAGAGTCTGTGTTTTGTGTTTAGGCCGTGAGCATGATGTCCTGACTTGCACCACATGTGCCCTCATGTCACCAAAAGGTCGCAAAGCCAGAATGGAGAAGATGGGACTCCATTTCCATGCTCACACCACGATGCCGTCCATCGCATCGACATCATCGGAACCGGCACCGTCGAAGTCGCACCACCATCGACAACCATCCGGTGACCGCCCGCCATCGACTCCCGTTTCTCCCCCTCAAGATCGAGGGGATCAAAGGGAGAAACATTGCCATCGGCATCGTAAGTCTTGGACCGTCGAGGGAGCGAAATCATCGACCTTGCCACCGTCCGAGGCACCATCAAAGAAGCCCCGTCCAGGAACGGCACCGACCACTCCTGCGACCGGGACTTCGAGGCCACGCTCACCCGATCGGGGTTTGGGAATCGTGATTCCGTCTGTAAAGGTGGTCCCTCCGACTGTGCCTCAGCCTCCCTCTTCCGTCACGGAGCTGGAGCTGACTGCCCCAGGTCTCCGGGAAGAACTGGACCGGCTGGTCCAGGAGGCCATCGACAAGGCGATGCAACGACTCCAGGTCCCTCGGGCACCGAGAGTGGGAACCGGTCACCGACCCGATTCCAGCAGCGCTGGCACCGCTGCTATCCCGGATGGAGGCGCTCATGACTGCCCTTCCACCTGTAATTCCCGGGTCTCTGATGGCCCCCGATGACAGCTTCATCGGGAGGAGAAACACTGTTTCGCATTCCTCCTTCGGGGGTATTGCCTCAGCCATCGATGCCATGTCGTCCCTCGCCACCGATTCATTCATCAGGAGCGATACGCACATCGGCGCCTTCGATGCCGGCACCGATGCCCCCCCCCCCCAGGGAGTCCACGGTCCCCCCAGTGATTCCTTCGATTTTCTCGGATCCTCAGCCGGGCCCTTCGGGTATTCAACCCCCTTCTCGTCCTACAGGTCAGCCTACTGATCCTTATGACACCTGGGGTGATGATACTTCCACAGACACCGATGACTTACCTTCACCTCCCTCTCCTACTGAAAGTAGAAAGTGTTCTCTTCCAGAGGACCTCTTTCATGAATTTTGTGAAGGAAATGTCAGAATTGGTCCCTTTCCAGCTTCAAATGGAGCAAGATGTTAGGCACCAGATGATGGAGCTTCTCGAATTCCTGGATGCCCCTAAAGTGATCACTTCTATTCCCATTCATCAAGTTCTTCTTGACCTCCTCAAAAAGAACTGGGAAAACCCTGGATTCAATGCCCCAGTACACAGAAAGGCTGACACTTCTTATCTGGTACAGTCAGCCCCTGGCTTTCAAAAATCTCAGCTTGGCCACCACTCAGTTGTGGTGGAATCGGCTCAAAAGAAAGCAAAAAGGACGAAACCACACTCCTCTACCCCTCCTGTCAAGGAGGGGTAGAGGAGTGTGGTTTCGTCCTTTTTGAGTGTTCCAAGGGGCCATGCTTATCTCCAAGGGGCCATGCTTATCTCCAGGATTGCTTCTTACCAGCTGTATATGACCCAATACAACAGGGTCATTTTCAAGCAAATACAGGACTTCTCTGAAACTCTGCCTGACCAATTTCAAGAACATCTTCAAATCCTTGTCAACAAGGGGTTTGAGGCAGGAAAGCATGAGATAAGAACAGCTTACGATATCTTCGACACCTCCACTAGAGTGTCTGCAACTGCCATTTCGGCAAGACGCTGGGCCTGGCTCAAGTCTTCTGACCTTCACCCAGAAGTACAAGACAGGCTCTCTGACCTGCCCTGTATAGGAGATAATCTGTTCAGTGAACAGATTCAGCAAATAGTGGGTGAATTAAAGGACCATCATGAGACCCTCAAACAGCTCTCATCGATCCCTTCTGACTTCCCTTCTAGACAGCCCTTCAAGAAGGACTCTAAGAAGTCATTCTTCCGCCCAAGGAAGAACTATCCTCCACCAACAAGGTTCCGAGTTACGAGGCCTTATCAGAAATCTCAGCCCCGGAAGCAAAAGCCACGAGCAGCACCCCAGCCGGGGCCTGCTTCAGGCTTTTGACGTTCCCTTGGAGAGCAGCAGCCTGATCCCTCTGCCAGCTATGCCTGTGGGAGATCGATTGTGCCACTTTCACGGCATGTGGCAATCAATCACAATCGACCAATGGGTGCTAGCAATCATTACTCAGGGTTACCACCTGAACTTTCTTGCTCTTCCACTGGAATCACCACCTCTACAAGCATGGAGAGTAACAGACAACTCTGTCCTTCTGGAGCAGGAGGTTTTCCTTCTTCTCCAGTTAAGAGCAATAGAACCCGTCCCTCTTTCACAACAAGGCCTAGGGTTCTATTCCCGGTACTTTTAAAAATATATCCGAACATAAAGCCTGTGAGGGAGTCAGTTGGACCGTTAGATGATCGAGGGGTTAAAGGGGCACTTAGAGAAGATAAGGCCATCGCGGAAAGATTAAATGATTTCTTTGCTTCGGTGTTTACTGAAGAGGATGTTGGGGAGGTACCTGTAATGGAGAAGGTTTTCATGGGTAAAGATTCAGATGGACTGAATCAAATCACGGTGAACCTAGAAGATGTGGTAGGCCTGATTGACAAACTGAAGAGTAGTAAATCACCCGGACCGGATGGTATACACCCCAGAGTTCTGAAGGAACTAAAAAATGAAATTTCAGATCTATTAGTAAAAATTTGTAACTTATCATTAAAATCATCCATTGTACCTGAAGACTGGAGGATAGCAAATGTAACCCCAATATTTAAAAAGGGCACCAGGGGTGATCCGGGAAACTACAGACCAGTTAGCCTGACTTCAGTGCCAGGAAAAATAGTGGAAAGTGTTCTAAATATTAAAATCATAGAACATATAGAAAGACATGGTTTAATGGAACAAAGTCAGCATGGCTTTACCCAGGGCAAGTCTTGCCTCACAAATCTGCTTCACTTTTTTGAAGGAGTTAATAAACATGTGGATAATGGTGAACTGGTAGATATAGTATACTTGGATTTTCAGAAGGCATTTGACAAAGTTCCTCATGAGAGGCTTCTAGGAAAAGTAAAAAGTCATGGGATAGGTGGCGATGTCCTTTCATGGATTGCAAACTGGCTAAAAGACAGGAAACAGAGAGTAGGATTAAATGGACAATTTTCTCAGTGGAAGGGAGTGGGTAGTGGAGTGCCTCAGGGATCTGTATTGGGGCCCGTACTTTTCAATATATTTATAAATGATCTGGAAAGAAATACGACGAGTGAGATGATCAAATTTGCAGATGACACAAAATTGTTCAGAGTAGTTAAATCACAAGCAGATTGTGATAAATTGCAGGAAGACCTTGTGAGACTGGAAAATTGGGCATCCAAATGGCAGATGAAATTTAATGTGGATAAGTGCAAGGTGATGCATATAGGGAAAAATAACCCATGCTATAATTACACAATGTTGGGTTCCATATTAGGTGCTACAACCCAAGAAAGAGATCTAGGTGTCATAGTGGATAACACATTGAAATCGTCGGTTCAGTGTGCTGCAGCAGTCAAAAAAGCAAACAGAATGTTGGGAATTATTAGAAAGGGAATGGTGAATAAAACGGAAAATGTCATAATGCCTCTGTATCGCTCCATGGTGAGACCGCACCTTGAATACTGTGTACAATTCTGGTTGCCGCATCTCAAAAAAGATATAATTGCGATGGAGAAAGTACAGAGAAGGGCTACCAAAATGATAAGGGGAATGGAACAACTTCCCTATGAGGAAAGACTAAAGAGGTTAGGACTTTTCAGCTTGGAGAAGAGACGAGTGAGGGGTGATATGATAGAGTTGTTTAAAATCATGAGAGGTCTAGAACGGGTAGATGTGAATCGGTTATTTACTCTTTCGGATAGTAGAAAGACTAGGGGGCACTCCATGAAGTTAGCATGGGGCACATTTAAAACTAATCAGAGAAAGTTCTTTTTTACTCAACGCACAATTAAACTCTGGAATTTGTTACCAGAGGATGTGGTCAGTGCAGTTAGTATAGCTGTGTTTAAAAAAGGATTGGATAAGTTCTTGAGGAGAAGTCCATTACCTGCTATTAAGTTCACTTAGAGAATAGCCACTGCCATTAGCAATGGTAACATGGAATAGACTTAGTTTTTGGGTACTTGCCAGGTTCTTATGGCTTGGATTGGCCACTGTTGGAAACAGGATGCTGGGCTTGATGGACCCTTGGTCTGACCCAGTATGGCATTTTCTTATGTTCTTATGTAACGCACCCGCTTCTGATCACTCAGAACGATGGATGTCTACGCCATCCCAATCTTCAGGCCTTGTCCCTGACGGCTTGGATATTGAAAGGTTAGTTCTTCAACCACTTAACCTTTCAGATTCGGTTTCTCGTGTCCTGATTGCTTCACGAAAGCCTTCCACAAGAAAATCTTATTCCTATAAATAGAAAAGGTACACATCATGGTGTTCTTCGCAATCCCTTGATCACTTTTCCTGTCCAATCCCAAGGTTTTTGGACTATCTTTGGCACTTGTCGGAAGACCTCTTCCATCAGAATGCATGTCAGTGCGGTAGCTGCCTTCCATAAAGGTGTCGTGGATGTCCCTATATCGGCACAACCCTTCGTAACACATTTTCTGAAAGGCTTGCTCCATATCAAGCCACCTTTACGTCCTCTGGCCCCTTCTTGGGATCTTAATCTGGTTCTTGGGTGGCTCATGAAACCACCCTTCGAACCTCTTCACTCCTGTGAGCTAAAATATCTCACATGGAAAGTGATTTTCCTTTTGGCTATCACTTCAGCTCGCAGGGTTAGTGAGTTACAGGCCCTAGTTACCTATTCGCCTTACACTAAACTCCTGCAGGACCGGGTGATACTCCGCACTCACCCTAGGTTTTTGCCTAAGGTAGTTTCGGAGTTTCACATGAATCCATCATACTACCTATCTTCTTTCCCAGGCCCCACTCCAATCCAGGGGAACAGGCTCTGCATACCCTTGACTGTAAACGGGCTCTAGCGTTCTACCTAGACCGTACAGTTGCCCACAGGAAGAGCACTCAGTTATTCGTCTTTCCATCCCAACAAACTAGGGTAACCTGTGGGTAAGCACTCTCTCCTCCTGGTTGGCCGACTGCATATGTTTTTGCTATCAGCAAGCAGGCATTCCTTTCCAAGACCGTGTTAAAGCACACTCTGTGAGTGCTATGGCGACTTCAGTAGCACACCTATGATCGGTGCCGCTTCCTGACATTTGCAGGGCTGCCACCTGGAGTTCTCTCCACACTTTTGCAGCCCACTATTGCCTAGATAAAGCCGGAAGACAAGATTCCATCTTCGGCCAATCTGTCCTGCATAACCTATTTCCAACGTGATGTACCAACACCCTTCCGCCTGCCCGGTGGGGTTCAGGATGCCCTCTACCAAATTCCACCCCAGTTGTTGTCCCTGTTGCACGCCGTTGGGTACATTTGGTGCATGTTTGGACATCCTCAGCTCGGTACTCACCCATATGTGAGGACTACCATCCTGCTTGTCCTGTGAGAAAGCAAATGTTGCTTACCTGTAACAGGTGTTCTCACAGGACAGCAGGATGTTAGTCCTCATGAAACCCGTCCGCCGCCCCGCGGTGTTGGGTTCGTAACGTTTTGTTTTATGTTTTCAGCACTGTCTGTAGCTATCAAATAAGACTGAAGGGGGACCCCTGCTGGCTGCAGGGTTAGTGCCATGCTGGGCATGCCCAGTAGGGGCCAGTCAAAGTTCTGGAAACTGACAGAAGTTTTCCGTGATTGGGCTCCATCCTGATGATGTCACCCATATGTGAGGACTAACATCCTGCTGTCCTGTGAGAACACCTGTTACAGGTAAGCAACATTTGCTTTATTAAGTTAATCAATCAGTCAGTCACACATATATCCACAATGCTTTTAGAGGAAATTACTGAAGAGCTGCACTTCCTGCAGGGGTATATGTACTAGGAGCTGACATCAGATTGAAATCTGATCCATCTCCAACTGCTAACAGGAGTACACTATAGCCATTGGTCCTGAGTCCAGCTGTCTACACTAAGGAAAACGAAATTATCAGATAAGTAATTTCTCCAATATTCTGTCTGAACAGAAAGTGCATAAACAGTAAACATCCCACACCAAAACAGCACCAATTTCCAGCACTTAACAGTAACCATGGTACCTAAGAAAAGGCAACACTGAAAATATTACACCAGGCTTTAAGACACCAATACATCTCCTATTAGGAAAACGCACCAAGTCAGGCTGCTATAGAGCCCCAAACAGAAACTACATGCCAGCAGAGAACCTCACCTGAATCACATGTGCTGACCCTCACCTAACAAAGAATAAAGAGAGCAAAACGCATAACTAGAAGCATGCAGACAAAAACTGAATTGGAAACCGCAACAAGCCAGAGTCTCTGTATGCAGTGCAACAAAGGAAAAAAAGAAACATCACCCATCCTAATAAACAAATCAAGAAATATAAAATCTGTAGCAGTAAAACCACACTAACAAAAAGAACAGATTTCAAAACAGCTGATGAATGGAATATCCAATAATTAAAAACTCATGCATGTGTACAGCTAATTTCAGTTATATTTTGCACTATGTTATGATTCTTTAGTAAGTTTATTGTATTTATTTTATTTAACAGTTTTTCTATACCGACATTAAAATACACATCATGTCGGTTTACATGATAACAAAAAGGTGGAAATTACAAAAAACAGTGGGGGGGGGAGATGGGAGGTTAAGAGTAACTGGGGGTCGGAAGGAGACCCCAACAAGTAGGAGGAGAGAAACGAGAGGAACAGTAACATCTAAGTAACAAGGTTAACTAAGGTTCAAGGGGAAAAGTATATTGTTATTGTTAAAGGAGTAGGAGTATAAATATACAGGGGGTGAATATACAAGGGGTAAATATACAAGGCGCGTAGGTGGTAGAGAGGAAACTGGGGAGTCAAAGGAGGTTAATCCGGGAAGGCTTGATGAAAGAGCCACGTTTTTAGTAGTTTTCTAAATTTGAGAGGGCAGGGTTCCATGCGAGGACTGGGTGGTAGGTCATTCCAACGCGTGGGGCCGGCGATAGAGAAAGCACGCTTTCTTGTAACTGAGAGGTGGGCTTTTTTAAGGGGGGGGATGAGCAGGGTACA
Source organism: Rhinatrema bivittatum (assembly GCF_901001135.1). NCBI lineage: Eukaryota > Metazoa > Chordata > Amphibia > Gymnophiona > Rhinatrematidae > Rhinatrema > Rhinatrema bivittatum. The sequence continues at coordinate 384,203,080 of NC_042615.1, forward strand.
TTTGTGGATTGTTCTGGTAGGGCGGGAGGATTGTGTGGGTTGAAGGGGGTTCATTGAGCCAGGAGGAGTTGTGTTTGTGGATAGCTTTGTGTAAGATGGTGAAGGTTTTGAACAGGATGCGGAAGGAGATGGGGAGCCAATGTAGGCTTTTAAGGACAGGGGTAATGTGCTCAGATTTACGTGTGTTACTAATGATCCTTGCTGTTGTGTTTTGCAGGATCTGGAGAGGTCTGATGGTGGAGGAAGGAAGGCCAAGATAGAGGGATTTGCAGTAATCTAGCTTAGATGTGAGTGTGGCATGAATGACAGTTTTGAAGTCGTGGGTGGGTAGGAGTGGCTTGAGCTTTTTCAGGACTGAGAGCTTGTAGAAACCTCCCTTAATAACGGAGGTGATGTGGTTTTTGAGGTTCAGATGAGGATCGATAAGGACCCCTAAATTTCGAACTGAGGGTTGCGAGAGGAGGGATGTGGTCAGAGGGAGTGGCCAGTTTAAATGTGTGGTGGTTGTGAATGAGGAGTAGTTCAGTTTTGGTAGAGTTGAGGGCAAGTTGCATTGAGGTGAGTAGGGTGTTGATGGCAGAAAGGCAGTTTTCCCAGAAATATAGAGTGGCAGCAAGAGAGTCGCGGGTGGGAATAACGATCTGGACGCCATCAGCGTAAATATAGAATTTGAGTCCAAATTCTGTTAGATTTCAGAGGGGGAGGAGGTAAATGTTAAATAGTGTCGAGGACAGGGAAGAGCCCTGGGGTACACCATGAAAGAGAGTGAAGTGTGAGGATTCAGAGGAGCCAAGTTTAACGGAGAAGCATCTGTTAGATAGATAGGATTTAAACCATAAGAGTGCAGTACCAGAAATGCCAATGTCGATTAGGCGGACAATGAAGAGGTCGTGGCTTATGGTGTCGAAGGCGGCGGATAATGTTTATGGTTACTCTCCGCTTTTTCCTCCTATCCTCGTTCCTTTTTCTCTCTCATTCTTTCTCGCCCCCGGCCCGTTCTACATCCCCTTTCCTGCCTGCTCCCCTCTCCCTGCTCCTTGTTCATTGTAATTTCCCTTCCTGAGTTAATTGTAAACTGGCGTGATGTGTGCTGCGAATGTCGGTATATTAAAAGTAAATAAATAAAATAATAAAAATATCAAAAATTTCTAGATACCAATAAAATATTTCAAAATAGACACACAGACCCAGTAATGAAAAATAAGGATACAAAAAATGTCTTGCTCTGCATACCTGGGAACGTTTGATATCCAGGTGCCCTGAGATTGTTTTGAATTAGCAGGAGGGAGGGGTGGTTTGCTTGGAACTTTCTCCTCTCTCACACTGGCTCACAATTGCTCACATATACACATGCTTTTTCTCTCTCACTTATATAGGCTCTTAATTACACATTTACACACATGCTGTCTATCTTTTCAGGCTTACACACACAGGCTTTCAATCACACACATACATGCTGTCCTTTTCTCTCACACACATACTCTCATTCACATGCTTACAAACATGCTCTCTCTTTCTCACAGGACAAGCAGAATTGTAGTCCTCACATATGGGTGACATCATCAGGATGGAGCCCAATCACGGAACACTTTTGTCAAAGTTTCCAGAAGTTTGACTGGCACCCACTGGGCATACCCAGCACAGCACCAACCCTGCAACCAGCAGGGGTCCCCCTTTAGTCTTCTTTTTTCCGCGCAGCAGTAGCCACGCGGGTTAAGGAGCTCTTCAGAGATTCCTGACAGGAATTTTCCTCATGGAACTTGTTTGAAATTTTTAAAAATGTTTTACCCCACAGGGCTTCCCTTATTGATTTCTTTGCTCCGTGGTCGAACGGTAAGTTTCTTGCCTGTTTGCGGTCTATTCCTGTCGAGTTTTTCCCTTGCGGCCTACTGGCCATCGACCGCACCGCGTCGAAGCCATGGCGTCTGGTTTCTCTCCATGCCCCGACTGCACTCATGCAATGTCCATCACTGACCCTCACACGGTCTGTGTGATTGTTTGGGGTCTGGCCATGATGTCCTTACTTGCACCAAATGTGCCCAAATGACACCAAAAGGTCGCAAGGCTCAGTGGGTACTTGCAATAGTATCCCAAGGTTACTACCTCAACTTTCTCTCTGTCCCACCTGATTCCCCACCTCGGCTGATGTGGGGAACATCCGACCATTCACCACTCTTGGAGCAGGAGGTCTCCCTCCTCCTCCAGTCCCGAGCAATAGAACCAGTGCCCCTCTCAGAACAGGGGCAAGGGTTCTATTCCAGGGATTTTCTGATACCAAAAAAGTCAGGAGGGGTGCGCCCAATATTGGATCTTCGCACTCTAAACAAATACCTACAAAGAGAGAAGTTCAAAATGGTGACCTTGGGTTCTCTACTTCCCCCTTCTTCAAAGGGGAGACTGGTTCTGCTCTCTAGACCTTCAGGATGCCTACATGCACATTTCGATTACTCCATGATTCCTGCGATTCCTAGTAGGCCCAAAACACTTCCAATATCGAGTGTTACCTTTCGGCCTAGCATCTGCCCCACGTGTCTTCACCAAGTGCCTCGTGGTGGTAGCGGCCTACCTCAGGAGTCAGTGTCCACATCTACCCCTATCTGGACAATTGGTTGATCAGGGCTCCCTCTCGGCAAGGCGCACTGACTTCCCTTTGCCTCACTTTGCATTCCCTGATCTCTCTGGCTTTTCTAATAAACTATCAAAAATCCAGACTAGTTCCTTCGCAAACTCTATCGTTCATAGGGGCCGACTTGGACAATCTAAGAGTGAGAGCTTTCTTACCTCAAGATCGAGCTTTCACTCTCACTTCTCTGGCCTTTCGACTGCAGTCTCGACAACATTCAACTGTACGACAAATCCTGATAGCATTGGGTCATGTGGCCTCCACAGGGCATGTCACTCCCATGGCTCGCCTCGCTATGAGAGAAATGCAGTGGACTCTAAGATCACAGTGGACTCAGTCTTCTCAGCCAATGTCCTCTACAATCCGCATCACCAAGCAGCTCCGTCTAGCGCTCGCTTGGTGGACAAATCAATCCAATCTGGTACAAGGCCTCCCATTCTATATTCCAGAACCTTAAATAACCTTAACAGATGCCTCCAACCTCGGCTGGGGGTGCACATGTTGCACACCTGCAAACTCAGGGCATCTGGTCTCCAGGGGAAGCCAAACACCAGATAAATTTCCTGGAGCTTCATGCAATCAGATATGCTCTCAGGGCTTTTCAGGATCACCTCTCCAACCAGGTCATCCTGATTCAAACTGACAACCAGGTGGCCATGTGGTACATCAACAAGCAAGGGGGAACGGGCTCCCACCTCCTGTGTCAGGAAGCTGCACAGATATGGGCGGAGGCCCTTTCCCACTTGATGTACCTCAGGGCCACCTACTTGCTGGGAGTAGACAATATGCTGAGTCGAACTTTTCAACCGCATGAGTGGTCCCTCAACTCCACTGTAGCAAACTCAATATTCCAACGTTGGGGTTACCCTCACATAGACCTCTTTGTGTCAGTTCACAACCGCAAAGTAAGGAACTTCTGCTGTCTCACTTGCAGCCAACATCACCAGCCCAGAGATGCTTTCCCCCTCTCGTGGGCCAGCGGTCTCCTTTATGCTTACCCTTCCCTTCCACTCATTTCAAAGACTCTCGTGAAGTTGTGAAGGGACAAGGGACTAATGATTCTCATAGCCCCTCATTGACCACGCCAGGTCTGGTTTCCAATTCTCCACGACCTATCACTACACCGGCACATTCCTCTGGGGAAGGACCCGCTTCTGATCACACTCAGAACAATGGCTGCCTTCGTCACCCCAATCTCCAGGCCCTCTCCCTGACTGCCTGGATTTTGAAAGGTTAATACTGCAATCTCTTAACCTTTCAGATCCAGTTTCCCGTGTCCTAGTAGCTTCCCGAAAGCCTTCCACAAGGCAGTCTTATCGTTTAAATGGAACAGGTTTACGGGATGGTTTACTTCCATGTCCATCAATTCCTTCACTTGTCCCACTCTGAACTTTTTGGACTATCTCTGCAACCTGTCAGTGAGGTCTCAAAACTTTTTATATCAGGGCACATGTTAGTGCGGTAGCCCCTTCCATAAAGGTGTCGGGGATGTATCCATTTCAGTACAACCCCTTGTCACAAGCTTTTTTAAGGGCTTGCTTCACCTTAAACCTCCACTGCGCCCTCCGACCCCTTCTTGGGACCTCAACATGGTTTTAGGTAGGCTTATGAAACTGCCATTTGAGCCTCTCCAATCCTGTGATCTCCGCTATCTCACTTGGAAAGTAATTTTTCTTTTAGCGGTCACATCGGCTCGCAGAGTTAGCAAGTTACAGGCCTTAGCCACCTACCTGCCTTACACTAAATGTCTGCATGACAGGGTAGTACTCCGCACTCACCCTAAATTTTTGCCTAACGTAGTATCTGAGTTTCATATCAATCAATCCATTATACTACCCACTTTTTTTCCCAGGCCCCACTCAAACCCAGGAGAACGGGCTCTGCATACCCTTGACTGTAAACGTGCTGTAGCATTCTATCTAGACCGTACAGCTGCCCACAGGAAGGGCACGCAATTGTTTTTTTTTCTTTGATCCCATCAAATTGGGTAAACCTGAGGGTAAGCAGACTCTTTCCTCCTGGTTAGCGGACTGTATTTCCTTTTGTTACCAATAGGCAGGCATTCTGCTTCAAGACCGTGTTAAAGCGCACACTGTGAGGGCCATGGCAACATCAGTAGCACACCTACGCTCTGTGCCGCTTGCTGACATCTGTAAGGCTGCTACCTGGAGTTCTTTCCATACCTTCGCAGCCCATTATTGTTTAGACAAGGCTGACAGACAAGATTCCATCTTCGGCCAGTCTATGCTACACAACTTATTTGTGAACTGAGGTACCAACATCCTTCTGCCAACCCGGTAGGGTTCAGGATGCCCTCTACCAAATTCCATCCCAATTGTTGTGCCTGTTGCATGTCTTTGGGTACATTTGGTGCATTGCTCGGGCATCCTCAGCTCGATACTCACTCATATGTGAGGACTAACATCCTGCTGTCCTGTGAGAACACCTGATACAGGTAAGCAACTCTGCTTTCTCTCATTTACACACAGGCTCTCAATCACATACTCACATGCTGCTTCACCTAAACCGCTCTCAATCACACACATACTCTTTCACATGTACAGGCTCTCAATCACATACTCACATGCTCCCTCGCCTAAACCAGCTCTCAATCACACACATGCTCTCAATCATTCACATACATGCTATCTCACACACACAGGATCTCAAACACACATGCTTGCTCATTCACTCACTCTCCCCCCCCCAAACTAGCGGCAGCAGCAGCCTCCACTTCTAACCCTAAAGGCAGCAACAACCTACTTCATTTTCAGCCCTCGCGGAGCAAGGAGCCCAGCCCATTAACATTCCAGGAAATTATTTTAGTGACCTCACTCTTGGATCTGGTACCTTTAGACAGTTGGTAAACCTGAGAGCCATATCCAAATGTGAGACACCCAGCCGTGACCCACATTTCTATTTCACAATTCAAAATACTGATACCCTACTATCTACTCTTATTATGTTCCGTGCAGAAGTAGATGTTTTGGGAATTACTTTTCCTCTAAAACTTACCTTCCCTCCTCCCAATTTTCGTTCCTCCTTTCCTACCCCAAACACCCTGTAATTTTCCTATATTCCTAACTCTTTTCACTCAGAGCCAGTGTCATATTACATGTGACCTGGTGCCATCCCTTCCTTCAACCACCAAAATTGTAAAAGAAAATAAAATATCCTTGAACACAAAAAAACTCATGAACAACCAAATCTAGCAAATATTCCAGTAATGTTTCCCTGATTCATATCCTCTGCTGTTCCATATGACTCTGGAAACCTGTGAAAAAAAGAAAAGGTTAAATTCTTCTGAAAACATTTGTTTTCTCTAGTTAGACCTTGCAACTGTAGACTCAACTTAATTGTTAATAGTTAATATTTATTATTGAATATTAGGTTCTCTTTAAGGAAGCAGTGAATCCCTAGTCTCTGTCTGCAAATTAATGCTTTGTATCGGTAGTCGTGCATGGGATCCATTGGTTTAGCACTTCTTGCCATCAATGGAATATGCAAGGTTCAGTCAGATTGAGAGAAAAAGTAGTTAACACACATCTTTTCCTGCCTTGCGAACTGACACTATTTTTCGCCTCTGAATATCTGGAAGCAAAGAAGTTCCGCTTACCTGAGCCACTCTTAATGTTCAAAACAACTTCGGGGCCTAAAGAAAATACAAAACTGTTAAAATAATCGTACGATTGGAAGATTGAGAGTTGGCAGAAATCTGAGGGAGCCCCATCACGATTCTCCATTTCTGTCAAGCAGCGCTTTAATCTCCCTCTGTAACGTCTTCCTCAGGCAGTTGGTAAAATGTCCATGAAATTCAGGGCCTTCAGCACCGAATCAAATGTACGCACAGCTCCATCTTTCCATATACGCAATCTTGCAAGGAAGCGCGCACTTATTTTGTCACCAGTTTAGCGCAAACAGACATTTTGAGGCTACCTGGGAGGAGAAATCTTGGAAGAGTCGAATTGGGTTGTTAAATTTCCATTAAGTTTTTCTTGCAGCCCGCCAGATTGCCTGCCTGTGGTCCCAGTTTAAGAACTTCGCGATCACTGTGCAGTGTATGGTTTGAACCTATAAAATAACAGCTTGGGCCTCTGATAGTCTGTTTTTTTTGTTTTTTTTTTTTGTGTACTCCCTATGATGTCTCCTTTAAGCCCCTGCAGGCCTAGCATGTCGGCAAGCCAAGTGGACAAGATTTCAGCCAATTTACCGTCTTCTAGTTCGGGAAAGCCCAGAAAGCGTAAGTTATTGCGCCTTGATCTCTTTTCCAACTCGTCTATTTTATCTTCTTGCACTTTCCACCCTTTTCTCCAATTTTTGTAATTTATTTGCAATGGCCAGGGTCTCGTCTTCTGCGAATGACACTCAACCTTGTGAGGTATCCATCCATGGTCCAAACTCAGATAATGTATTTTTTAGCTCCGAGATTTGCTCCAATATCTCATCTAATTTTTTGTAATCGCTTCAGATACTACAGCTTTTATGGTGATCACCATGACTTCATCCAGTACGCATTGCGAAGTATTCCCTGCCGCTCTCGCCATTTTGGCTTTGCCAGACCTGGCTTTTTCTCTTTTTTGTTTTTAGTAGTTTTTATGGGCATATCAGATGGAGATTGTCATCTGTCAGTATTCATATATGCAGCTTATGCCTCCAGTTTCAAATTAGCAGGGAGCTAGGCAGCAGGAAGGGATGGCACCAGAGCCTGAAGGGAAACGTCCACCTGGGTTCACCGCATCACATGATGCCCCATGCAGATAGTCTTAATGCTTATTTATTGTGGCAATCCTGAAACCTCAACTAGGTTGCAGCCCTCAAGGACCAAGTTTAGGGACCCCTGTGTATTATAATGAAACATAGTAAATGATGGCAGAAAAAGACCCAAGTGGTCCACCCAGTCTGCCAGCAAGCTTTATGTATTCTTTTAATTTATTCTGTTAAATGTATCTGCTGCCTTGTGCGGGTTATCCCATACCTTCTGTCAAGGGTAATAACTGCCGCTCTGTGCAGGTTACCCTTATCTTCATTTCCATCCTTTAGCTACTAGGGATTCTCTGTTTAATTCAAAAGAGCATGGGATAGAGTTCTCATCTTAACCATCTCTCCTGGGATGGTATTCCATGCATCTGCCACCCTTTCTGTGATGAAATATTTCCTGATGTTCCTGAGTCTAACCCCTTGGAGTTTCATATTATGACCCCTAGTTCTACAGCTTTCCTTCCATTGGAAAAGGCTCTAATCACATGCCTCATTTATATACCCTTCAAGTATTTAAATGTCTATTTCCTAGCATGTAGCAGATGGACTCAGGACCAATGGGTATAGTATACTCCTGTTAGCAGTTGGAGACGGATCAGATTTCAATCTGACATCAGCCCCTAGTACATATACCCCTGCAGGAAGTGCAGCTCTTCAGTATTCTATATTTTCCGTCTCCATAGCAGTTAGGGACTATCTGCACGCTCTCACAGCATTAGAACCAAATTCAAAGAAGAAAATCCAGATTAAGTTCACTTAGAGAATAGCCACTAACATTAGCAATGGTTACATGGAATAGACTTAGTTTTTGGGTACTTGCCAGGTTCTTATGGCCTGGATTGGCCACTGTTGGAAACAGGATGCTGGGCTTGATGGACCCTTGGTCTGACCCAGTATGGCATTTTCTTATGTTCTTAACCTACCTGAAGACGAGCCCCGCTCTCTTGTGGTGATACTCTCGGGTCCCTCCCCCAGTTGAGATTCCCAAGGTGATTTCTGTGGTCCCTCGGAGGTAAGCCTTGGTCGGGCGGCCGAATCGCGGCGAGGACCTAGCCCCCGATACTCGGGCGCGGCTGAGACGCAGCGGGTGCACCCTTGAACACGGAGTGAAGGTATTTGCCCTCCCCCCCCCCGCAGCTGGAGACCGCCCAGGACGAAACAGGGAAGTGCCGAAGACAAGGTAAGGTAGAAATCTTCTGATTGAATCCGGTCTCCGAGGATCGAGGAGGAGCACAGGTCACCGGCTGGGACCAGTGCCACCAGGTTGATCCGCCCTAACAGGGCCAGGCCCCGGCTATTTCCAAGGGTCTACCCATGTGGAGACCCTCCAAGGGGGGGTCGCAATATTGCCCGCGTGCTCGCCGTCGCCATCTTTGCCCTATTCGCTTCGCCGTTCGAGAGCGCACAATTGAGCTAGGTGCACAAAGCACTTGTGCGCATAAACTTACACGCACATAAAACCTTGCACGCATAAGTTGCGTGCACAGAGCCGGGCGCGTATCTACGGCTGAACGCACAGCTGCGCGCACAACTACACGCTCATCTTAAGTGCACCGGAGCGCATAAGAGTTTACATGCCAACAGCCATGGCACCTCCAGAAACAGGGATAAAGGCTCAAGGCCTCTGCCCAGCATGCCACATCAGAGCCGCACAAAGCGAGGAGGCCGACGCCCTGTGCACGCAGTGCGAAGAGGCCCTGGGAGACCCAGTCCAAGGCCAGTCCCACCCAGGGCCAAGTTCTAGCTCCTCAGGGGGTACACCGGACCTAGCCAGGGGGACTTCCCAACAGACGGGGACCCCCAAGGAACCAGCGCCCCTCAGCTTTGACCCACCGTCGATCTCATGGGTGGAGTTCTTCAAGGGGATTCACGCCTTTGTTCAAATGCAAACTGAACCTCAGGCTGACCAGCCACATGCTCCACAGGAGGACCCTCATGCCCCAGGCCCTTCAAGACCTAGGCACAGGCTTCCACGACCCAGAGGCCCCAACTTTGGGGACTCGGACACCTCTGAGGCGGAAGCCAAACCCTTAGAGGAGGGGGAGCTCCCCCCCTGGGGACAGAGCCTCACCGAACCATGAGACGCTTCTTCACAAAGGACGAGCTCCCGGACCTGGTCAACAAACGCCTGACGGAGCTCGCTATCCCGGGCCCAGGTACTTCGGGGGAACCTAAACCGAACCCTTTTGCTGGAGGGTCTTCGACAGACTTCTCGTCATTTCCCTCTTACAAGCTGCACAGCAGCTGATTGACCTGGAATGGAATGCTCCGGAGTCCACCTTCAAGGGGGGAATAGCTTTGGCGGCCCTGAACCCCCTGGACCCGGCAACCAAAGATCTTCTTGCATGCCCAAGAGTTGATGCCATGGTCTGCGCGGTCTCCAAGTGCATTACCATCCAGGTGGAGGGAGGAGCTGCGCTCAAGGATGCACATGACTGGTGGCTGGAGTCCATCCTCAAACAGTCATTTGAAATAGCCGCTATGTCTCTACAAATTGCGGCCTGCTGCACTGTGGTGACACATGCCTGCTTATCACAAACCAGGAACAACACCCTGGGAGAAGACATGGAACCAGCAGTATCATTCCTCGTGGACACTGCCTCCGACCTAGTGCACACCGCGGCCAGAGGAGTGTCCTCTGCGGTGGCGGCCAGGAGGCAACTCTGGCTCCGAAGCTGGTTGGCCGACGCATCTTCCAAAACACGCCTCACGAGGATGCCCTTCAAAGGATCCCTCCTGTTCGGCTGCGAACTAGAGAAACTGACCGACAAATGGGGCGAGTCCCCATTGCCGCGCCTACCGAGGATAAGACTAAGAGAAACCAGCGACCCTTCCCCAGGTCCTCCAGGGGCAGAAGTTCACAGCGCTTCAATTCTTACAGGAGCAACTATCAAGCCCCCGCCCTACGGGCAGGAACCAGTCCTTTCGGACCAAGCACAACAAGAGGGGAACCAGCTCGGGTACAGGCCCCAGCCGCAGCCGACCCAAGGGAAGAAGCCATAGGGGGCAAACTAGCTCTATTCTACAGCAGATGGGTCGAGATAACTTCAGACAAGTGGGTCCTAGCCATCATTCGGGAGGGGTACTACCTGGATTTTCTACGAATCCCTCCGGACAAGTTCGTGGAGTCCCCCTGTCACGACCTCTCCAAGAGGGCGGCAGTGGAAGCTACACTGTCCAGGCTACTGGCCCTCAAGGCCATAACCCCAGTGCCTCCACACGAAATAAATACTGGACATTATTCCATTTATTTTATCGTCCCTAAGAAATAGGAACATTCAGGCCCATCCTGGACCTCAAATCGGTCAACCATCACCTGAGGATTCCCCGCTTCTGCATGGAAACCCTACGATCCGTAATAAGGGCGATACAACCGGGAGAGTTTCTCACATCCCTGGATCTTCCGGAGGTCTACCTACGCATCCCAACTCATCAGGAACACCAGCGTTATCTATGCTTCAAAATCCTGAATCGTCACTACCAGTTCCAGGCACTACCCTTCGGGTTAGCCATAGCACCCCGGACGTTCACCAAGGTAATAGTAGTGGTGGCGGCAACACTGAGGAAAGAAGGAATCCTCATGCACCCTTATCTGGACAACTGGCTGATCAGGGCAAAGTCACCGGAGGAAAGCCGCCAAGCAACCAGCAGAGTCATAAATCTATTGGAGAGCCTAGGATGGGTGGTCAACACAAACAAAAGCTCCCTACAGCCCTCACAATCGCTGGAATATCTAGGAGTCCAATTTGACACCAAAGAGGATAAGGTCAGCCTGACCCCCACAAGGAGATCAAAATTGTGGAACCGGCTGCAAACCTTGCTTGAACGATCCTAGTCCCACAGCATGGGATTACCTGCAAGTCCTCGGGCTGATGGCATCCACCCTGGCAGTTGTGCTATGGGCGCAAGCCCACATGAGGCCCCTACAGCGCTCCCTCCTATCACGGTGGAGCCCACGGTCCCAGAACTACACCATACGTCTATTACTCCCAGGCAGAGTTCGGACCCAACTACGGTGGTGGCTGCAGGCCAGCCACATGAGCCGGGGATCAAGACTATCCTCCCCAACCTGGACCCTACTCACCACAGATGCCAGTCTACGAGGATGGGGAGCACACTGCGAAGTTAACCGCCCAAGGGCAGTGGAACACAGAGGAGGCGGGATGGAACATCAACTACCTAGAAGCGCGGGCAGTCAGACAAGCCTGTCTGCGGTTCGCTCACAGACTCTGAAACAAGGCGATCAGAGTAATGTAGCACAACGCCACGACAGTGGCCTACATCAACCAGCAGGGGGGAACCAGGAGCCAACAGGTGTCCCTAGAAATAAACCCCTGATGGCATGGGCGGAAGCAAACCTCCAGGAGATCTCCGCCGTCCACATCGCCAGGAAAGACAACATCACGACAGACTTCCTCAGCAGAGAAAGTCTAGACCCAGGAGAATGGAGGCTTTCGTCTGCAGCCTTCCAATTGAGAGTGAATCTGTGGGGGACACCGGACATGGACCTTCTGGCAAACAGATCCAACACCCAAGAATCCAGATAACTTCAGCCGCAGGCGGGAACCACAGTCCCAAGGGATCGATGCCCTGGTACAGACCTGGCCACAGGGGACTCTATTATATGCCTTCCCGCCGTGGCCCCTATTGGGCGCAATCATTCACAAGATACTACACAAGGGACTAGTTCTTCTGGTGGCTCCGGATTGGCCAAGAAGACCCTGGTATGCAGACATGAGAAGACTGCTGGCAATGAACCCTCTACACCTGCCCCCACACAAGGACCTGCTACAACAAGGTCCGATCCTCCACGAGGATCCAGCTCAACTCTCTTACGGTCTGGCCATTGAGCGGGCCCGCCTGAGAGAGAGTGGATACTCCGGGGCGGTAATGGACACTCTCCTCCGAGCATGCAAGTTCTCAACATTGTTAAAATACATAAGGATCTGGAGAGTATTTGAAGCCTGGTGCGAAGACCACAATATCAAGCCACGTCATTTAAAGTTCCCGTGATCCTGGAATTCTTACAGAATGGACTACAGAAGGATCTGTCCCTCAACTCCATCAAGGTACAATTGGCCGCATTGTCATGCTACGGCTCCAAGAGCGAGGGCGACAGCATAGCTTCTCACCCGGACGTGTCACGCTTCCTGAAAGGAATCAAACACATTCGCCCACCACTAAAGTGGAATCTCAATCTAGTTTTGGACTTCCTAGCGGGAACCGCCTTCAGACCCCTCCGAGGCCTGTCCCTCCGCCTGTTAACCCTAAAGACGGTGTTCTTGCTGGCAGTGTGTTCAGCCCGCTGCATCTCGGAACTACAAGCACTGTCCTGCCGTGAGCCGGTTCCCTCCTTCCTCCCCAAAGTGGTCTCTCACTTCCACCTCAACCCAGACCATCTCGCTACCAACGACAGATGGCTTGAAGAATTCGGAATAAGCCCGTAGTCTACGTCATTTCAACATCGGCAGACTCCTATCCAGATACCTGGAAATGTCTGAACCCGTACGAAGAACGGACCACCTTTTCGTCCTTCACAGCGGAAAGAGACAAGGGGAAGCGGCCTCGCGGGCAACCATCGACCGCTGGATCAAGGAAATCAAGGCAGCCTACGTAGAAGCTGGCAAGCCACCACCTCTACAGGTCAAGGCCCATTCTACCAGAGCCCAGGCAGTATCCTGGGCAGAAACTAGAATGCTGTCACCTGCCGAGATCTGCAGGGCCGGCTACATGGTCCTCCATCCATACTTTCTCCAGATTCTACCGTCTGGATGTTCAGGCTAGGGAGGACACAGCATTTGCAAGGGCAATACTAAGTGGGTCACGGGCACCCTCCCACCCAGTTCGGGAGTAGCTTTTATACATCCCATTGGTCCTGAGTCCATCTGCTACATGCTAGGAAATGGAGAAATTACTTACCTGATAATTTCGTTTTCCTTAGTGTAGACAGATGGACTCATCATCCCACCCTTGGCTGCCATTTCGCATGGTCTTCAAATAATTCAAGAGTAAGCCATGTTTTCATTTACCTAGGGCATCCACCCTGCCGGGTGTCAACGCTTTCCGGTTGAGTACGCTGGTGGTCTCCAGCTATAATCAATCAACCAGATCAAGTTAATCAAGTTTGAACGTTTAACCAAGTTATTCAAGTTAACCAAATTATTAAGTTAATCAATCAGTCAGTCACACATATATCCACAATGCTTTTCGAGGAGAATACTGAAGAGCTGCACTTCCTGCAGGGGTATATGTACTAGGGGCTGACGTCAGACTGAAATCTGATCCGTCTCCAACTGCTAACAGGAGTACACTATACCCATTGGTCCTGAGTCCATCTGTCTATACTAAGGAAAACGAAATTATCAGGTAAGTAATTTCTCCATTAAAGCCCCTGTCCTTTTTCTCTTCCAGGGTATACATATTTAGATGCTTTAGTCTTCTCATATGGCTTTTGATGCAGACAGCCCACCATTTTGGTTGCCTTTCTTTGGACATCCTGTGTCTCTCTTTTTTTAAAGATAGTCTCCAGATCCGAACACAGTACTCCAGATGAGGCTCACCAAGGACCCCTGTACAGGGGCAATATCACCTCCTTTTTCCTGCTGGTTATGCCTCTTTCGATGCAGCCCAGCATTCTTCTAGCCTTAGCTATCACCTTGTCATATTACTTTGCAGCTTTCAGATCATCCAATACTATCACCCTGGTATCTCTTTCCTGCTCTGTGCACACAGTTCTCTTTCTATATCAGCAGCACTAAAGATGTTAGAGAAAGTTCACCTGGCTGTTTATTTGATCCAAACAGACCCTGGAGTAGCAGTCACAAAACATAAAATTGCAAATTGCATTTTGTACTATTGTTTCTTTGCTATACCCAGGCAGGCCTCTCCCTAGAAGGCCATGTAAAAGTGTGCAGTATAAGAAAAATAATAGCAACTATAGTTCCCTTTTGTTCTATCTCTGTTGAAGAAATATGTAAAGTTCTACATGAAACTGAGTACATATTTGCTTAGTACTAGCATCTGGATGCTGACTTTTACCATGATGATAAATGTGGCCAGTCAGTACTAAAAAATCTTTTTAAAAACTTTTTGTTCAACTCTTTCCTGCCATGTGCTCATTTGTGTGGGTTTTAAAGAGAGCGCGAACAAGGGACTTCAATATAACCCTTAGTTTGTAAGTCCCTATGTGTGTCTGATTCTTCCTGCTTGCCCATGGAGAAAGGAGAGTTGCTAACAGGTAACTGGTATTCTCACAGGACAAGCAGGATGGTAGTCCTCACATGTGGGTGACATCTGATGGAGCCAATCACGGAATACTTTTGTCAAAGTTTCTAGAACTTTGGCACCTACTGGGCATGCCCAGCATGGCAACCTGCACCCAGAAGGGGTCTCCCTTCAGTCTCTCTTTTTTTTTTTTTTTCCTGCACAGGTAATAGCCATGCAGATTTTTGGAGCTCTTCACAGTTCCTGACTAGAAAATTTCCTCAGGAAATTATTTTCAAAACTTGTAAAAGTTTATACCCCCTAGGGGTCTCCCTTCTTCGCCGTCGAATACCGGGTTGTGCGGTAAGTTTACCATCGTTTTTTGATCTGTTCCCGGCGGGGACCTCTGTAGGCCTTGTCAGTGCCAACCGTGGCCGGCCTAAATTTTTCGACGGCCACGATGGTGACGGGTTTGTCTGTCCGAGGACTATGTCAATCACAGACCCTCATTTAGTCTGTGTTTTATGCCTCAGGCCGTCGCATGATGTGGATACGTGTACCGATTGTGCTCAAATGACCCCGAAGGGCAGTAAGGCATGGATGTAAAAGATGGCACTTTTATTCCATCGCCTGTCTCTTCAGGTACCATCGACTCGATCATCGCTGAAGCATCGACGTCGCTCCGAGGCCGAAGACACCTGATCGCTCTCTATCCTTGGCGTCTACATCATTGATGCCGGAATCGGGAGAGCGGACCATCGAGAGGAGCACCGGCATAAACATCGAAGGCCGGTGCCCTCCGCTTCCACTATGTCGGTGGAGCCATCGACGGAACCACCGATGGAAAAAGACCCGAGTCGAGGAGCGCCCAGTGCCCTCGAAGCCGGATGCACCGAGGCGTCCCGCGCCTTCGGTGGAAGGGGCTACCGAGACTCCACTGGGATCGGTGGACCCTCCGGTTCTGCCCGTAGTGCCTCCCACTCTGGACCTGGAGCTCACCACTCCAGCGCTCCGAGAGAGGAATTGCATCGGATGGTGCAAGAGGCTGTGGTCCAGTTGATCCAAAGCCTTCCGCGACCACAGACTCCAGCACTGGTGCCTCTGCCGGAACCGGCACCGGCACCGAAGCCTCCGGTGCTGCTGCCTCTCCTGGATAAGCTGGATCTGCTCATTGGTGCCCTACCAGGGGCACCGAGAAAATCAGTTACCGATGATTCCATCGACGCCCATCCCGCTTTCATCGGTAGAGGAGGATACATCGCCGGTTCCGGGGCCATCGGGAGTACCACCATCGAGGCCACCAATGAAATCCCCAATGCCATCTGTTCCTGGGCGTCCGGTGCTGAGGCCGGTTCTTGATGCCCAGACCAGGTCCCTTGATACCAGCACTGATACCTGTCCAACCTCGACCTCTGGCTGGAGAAGTTCCAAGTTTTCCACTTGGACCACCGAGGGATGCAGGGGATCAGCCCTATGATCCCTGGACGGATGATTCCATGGATACCCAGGACTCAACAGAAGTTCCATTGGTGCCGTCTCCTCCAGATGAAAGGCGCAAGTCTCTGCCAGAAGACCTCTCCTTTATTACTTTTATAAAGCAGATGGCGGAGACTATCCCCTTCCAACTGCAGACGGAGGAAGATTCCAGGCATAAAATGCTAGAAGTCCTGCAATTCCTGGATCCCCCTAAGGAAATCATGTCCGTCCCAGTTCATGAGGTGCTGCAGGACCTGATGCAGCACAACTGGGAGCATCCTGGGTCAGCTCCTCCTGTAAACCATAAGATGGATGCTATTTACCTGGTCCAGCCTTCCCCGGGTTTCAGAAAACACAGCTAGCTCATCAGTCTGTGGTGGTGGAGTCCTCCCAAAAGAAGGCCAAGTGTCCAAAACCCTATTCTTTAGCACCACCTGGGAAGGAGCAGAAATTCCTCAACGCTTTAGGCTGCAGGATATTTCACGGGGCCATACTTATCTTGCGCATTGCGTCATATCAATTATA
The DNA here is from genome assembly GCF_901001135.1 of Rhinatrema bivittatum. Taxonomy (NCBI): domain Eukaryota; kingdom Metazoa; phylum Chordata; class Amphibia; order Gymnophiona; family Rhinatrematidae; genus Rhinatrema; species Rhinatrema bivittatum. The sequence continues at coordinate 384,219,665 of NC_042615.1, forward strand.
TATGACCCAGTACACCCGTAACCTGTTTAAACAGCTACAGGAGTTTGGAGAGTCCCTTCTAGACCAGCTTCATGACCAGCTGAATTCCATCCTAAAGAAGGGATTTGACGCGGGAAAACATGAGGTCTGCTCGGCATATGATATCTTCGACACGGCCTCCCGTTTATCTGCAGCGGGTATCAGCACCTGCAGCTGGGCTTGGTTAAAATCCTATGATTTCCGTCCTGAAGTGCAGGATCATTTGACCAACCTCCCCTGCACAGGGGATAACCTGTTCGGCGATAAAATCCAAGAGATGGTGGCCCAGCTGAAGGACCATAGTGAAACGCTTTGTCAGCTCTCGGCAGCCCAGGCGGATCTTTCCACTTCATCCAAACGCTCCTTCCAGTGCGACACTAAACGGATGACTTACAGGACCCATAAATACTATCCACCGGCATTTTGAGGTCGCCCATCCCGGCCTTTCCAGAAGTCCACAACGCACCAGCCTCGAGCTCAGAAAGCTCAAGCTCCTTCCCAACCTTCTACAACAGGATTTTGACTCCCAACTTCAGAGCAAAGACCATACTCCATTGCCCAATCTACCTGTGGGCGGCCGCTTATGCCATTTCTCCACCAAGTGGTTAACCATCACTACCAACTGCTGGCTGCAAGCAGTTGTCGCTCATGGCTACCATCTAAATTTCCTCTCCATTCCGTTGGATACTCCACCATGGCCGGGGTGGACCTCTTCCGATCACTGTCTTCAACTGCAGCAAGAGATATCCTCCCTGCTGCAAGCAAATGCCATAGAACCGGTTCCTCTTGCCCAAAGAGGACACGGATTCTACTCCCGATACTTTTTCATCCCCAAAAAGACGGGAGGAATTCGCCCAATATTAGACCTAAGGGCCTTAAACAAACATCTTCGGAAAGAGAAATTTCGAATGGTAACCTTGGGCTCTTTGCTTCCACTTCTTCAGCAAGGGGATTGGCTTTTCTCTCTAGACCTAAAAGACGTGTACATGCGCTTCGCAATTACCCCGTCTAACAGACAATACCTCCGCTTCCTTGTCAGGAACCAACATTTTCAATACAAGGTCCTCCCATTTGGCCTAGAATCAGCATCAGCATTCATGTGTATCCTTACCTGGACGACTGGTTGCTGAGAGCTCAGTCATCGGAAGGAGTTCTTCACTCCCTCCACCTTTCAGTGCAACTACTACTCTCATTGGGATTTCTAATCAATTATCAGAAATCTCACCTGACTTCATCTCAGTTCCTCTCCTTTATCGGAGTGGATCTCGACACAGTCTAAGCAAGAGCTTTTCTTCCCAGGGACCGAGCTCACACACTGGCGTCATTGGCACAGAACATACGATCTCGTCAAACCACGACGGCTCATCATCTACTAGTCTTGCTGGGGTATATGGCATCCTCGGTCCATGTAACCCCAATGGCTCGTCTAGCCATGCGAGTAACTCAATGGACATTAAAGTCCCAGTGGTCACAGGCACTTCATCCAGTGTCCAACATTGTCCACATCACCAGGTGATTTCGTCTCTCACCGGCATGGTGGATCCTGGAGTCCCATCTCCTTCAAGGTCTGCCCTTTCAAGCTCCAGAACCTCAAATGATCATGACGACCGATGCTTCCAATCTAGGTTGGGGGAGCACATGTCAGCCTGCAGACTCAGGGAACCTGGTCAGCAGAGGAGTCGCAACATCAAATAGATTTTCTGGAGCTCCGAGCAATCAGATTTGCTCTCTCTGCGTTTCGGGACTGTTTGTCCAACAAAACAATCCTGATCCAGACGGACAACCAGGTAGCAATGTGGTACATCAACAAACAAGGAGGAACCAGATCCTACCTCCTTTGTCAGGAAGCGGCACAAATTTGGGCCTTTGCGCTATCCCAGGCTATGCTTCTCAGAGCGACCTACCTGGCAGGTGTGGACAATGTTCTAGCGGACAATCTCAGTCGGGAGTTTCAGCCCCACGAGTGGTCCCTCAACCCTGTAGTTGCGGACAGTTTATTCCAGAAGTGGGGGCATCCAACCATCGACCTATTCGTGTCTCTGCAGAATCGCAAAGTGGACAACTTCTGCTCTCTCCATCGCAGTCGCAACATTCCACCTTGAGACGCATTCGCCCTGTCCTGGAGGGAAGGTCTCCTTTATGTCTACCCACCACTTCCTCTCATCAGCAAGACTCTCGTGAAGCTACGCATGGACAGGGGTCTAATGATTCTCATAGCCCCTACTGGCCACGTTGGGCTTGGTTTCCAATCCTTCAGAATCTCTCACTATGTCCACAGATTCCTCTAGGCTCGGACCCGGCCCTGATATCTCAGAGGAACGGCCAATTGCGCCACCCCAACCTGTCACTGACAGCTTGGATGTTGAAAGGTTGATCCTTCAGCCTCTCAATCTTTCGGAATCTGTATCTCAGGTCCTCGTAGCTTCACGAAAGCCTTCTACGAGAAGGTGTTTATCATTCAAAATGGAAAAGATTCTCATTGTGGTGCACTTCAAAGGGGTTAGATCCTTTTACCTGTCCCACGAATCAGTTTTTAGACTACCTCTGGCATCTCTCGGAGTCTGGTTTACAAACCTCCTCTATCAGAGTGCATGTCAGTGCGGTGGCCGCCTTCCATAAGGGTACAGGGGATGTCTCTTAACACAGCCCCTGGTGGTACGCTTTATGAAAGGATTTCTTCACCTGAAGCCTCCTCTCCATCCACTGGCCCCGTCCTGGGACCTTAATGTGGTTTTAGCACAGCTTATGAAACCTCCATTTGAGCCTCTGCATTCCTGCGAATTGTGGCATATCACTTGGAAGATCCTTTTCCTTCTGGCGTTAAAGTCTGTTCGCAGGATCAGTGAGCTGCAGGCGCTGGTTACATACCCTCCTTACATGAAATTTCTTCATGATCGGGTGGTCCTTCGCACTCACCCTAAATTTCTACCGAAAGTGGTATCTGAGTTTCATTTAAATCAATCCATAGTGCTGCCTACTTTCTTTCCAAAGCCCCACTCACTTCCTGCTGAGCGGGCTCTGCATTCCTTGGACTGTGAACGTGCGCTTGCCTTTTATTTGGAACGCACTGCAGGCCATAGGAAATCCATCCAGCTCTTTGTTTCCTTTGATAAGCTTAAGCTGGGAACCCTGGTCGGAAAGCAGACCCTGTCCTCCTGGTTGGCGGACTGCATTTCCTTCTGCTATCAGCAAGCAGGCCTTCTGCTTCAGGATTGAGTTAAAGCGCACTCCATTAGAGCTATGGCAACGTCGGTTGCACACCTTTGTTCTGTACCTCTCATTGATATCTGCAAAGCTGCAACCTGGAGTTTTCTTCATAACTTTGCAGCACACTATTGCATAGACAAGGCTGGTACATAAGATTCTATCTTTGGCCAGTCTGTTCTACGCAATCTATACTCAGCATAATATCCAACTTCCTTCTACACCTGCTGGGATATTCAGGCTGCCTGTATACCAAAGAAAATCACCCCTGTTGTTGTGCCTGTTGCACGTCTTTGGGTGTTTTCGGTACATGTGCGGGCATCCTCAGCTTGTTATTCACCCACATGTGAGGACTACCATCCTGCTTGTCCTGTGAGAAAGCAGAGTTGCTTACCTGTAACAGGTGTTCTCACAGGATAGCAGGATGTTAGTCCTCACGAAACCTGCCCGCCACCCCGCGGAGTTGGGTACGCTTGTGATTTATGATATTTTTCGCACGTTCTTTTTTGCTATACATAAGACTGAAGGGAGACCCATGCTGGGAGTGCCCAGTAGGTGCCAGTCAAAGTTCTAGAAACTTTGACAAAAGTATTCCGTGATTGGCTCCATCAGATGTCCTGTGAGATTGGCTCCATCCTGCTGTCCTGTGAGAACACCTGTTACAGGTAAGCAACTCTGCTTTCTCTGGATAGTACTAAACTATGAGAAGTTCAGGAAAATATCTAATACATGGCTTTTTGTTTTTAGCTAAAAGTTGTTTCTTTTAGGTTGTAGGTAATCTGACTGTGAGGGATTGGGTTGGGGAAGGAATTTTTAGGGGGTTCTATTTTGGGGGGAGGAGAATTAATTTGGCTGGATTTTATTTTAGGCACCTGTTATATTTTTGTAGGTTGGGAATGTGGAGAGCTGGGATTATTACAACATATTTGTAATATAACATTTAATTGTAAGCTGCTTAGATGTTTGGTGGTATATCAAATAACATTAAACATTAAGTTCCCCATCAGCCATAATTAAAAAAAAATACTTGTTTTTCTCTTTAAATTCTTTCATGAAATGAAGCTGGTTTAAAGTACATACAATGTACATTTCAATGTACTTCCAAAGTACATTGAAAGATGTACAGTGTGCTAGATTGTTTCACCATAAAATAGAGAAGTATGTTCTGATGTAACTCAATAGATAATTTAAATGTTCATCTGAGAGTGAAAATGTGGGTATCTGAATGTAATCCACTTTGAAGTGTCTCAAAAGATGGAATATAAATAAATGAATTGTGCCATTTTAAGTTCCATTTAAATTTGAGGTCCTTAGCTTCTATTCTTGTGCTATAGTTCCACCTATTTGTAGTCAGCTTTTGAAATGGAGCAGCCAAATTGTATTTCACTATTGTCCCTTCCTCCCACCATATTGTAAGGCAGCGTACAGCTGAATGGAATGCAGTTTAAGTTCTCTGGTTTCTCTTTTCAGATTTGTATTATGGTGGAGAAGCTTTCTCCGTAGAGCAGCCGCAATCTTTTACTTGTCCTTATTGTGGGAAAATGGGTTATACTGAGACATCTCTACAGGAGCATGTTACTTCAGAGCATGCAGAAACATCGACAGAAGTGGTAAGCTGAAGTATTCATTCTGAACAATGAGTACTGTATGAAATTGACTAAAAGTACCTTATTTTACAGCCAGAAAATTGGAGCTCTTTCATTTTGTATTTTGCAGATGTCTGTATTCACTGTGCATGGATTTTGTCTCCAGTTTTATTTAAAAATTTTTTCTAAAAATGGTGTGGCCACATTTTATTTTTGTGTGTATTTTTGTATTTCTTTGAAGTCAAGCAGGTTCACAGTTACACAAGTAGGTCACATGACCATGTATGATTTCTTCCAGAGCTTGCTAAAAAGATCAAAAGGCCTTTATTATACCTGTGCGAGACTTCCCACAGTGCCACTGCCCTGCAGCTTTTCATGGTTTCTTTTTATCTGCTGTGGTGGTTATATGTATTTTTCTGTCGGCAACCCTACTGTATTTATCTCAAGTCTTCACTTTGCCTTTTCTTTGGATTTTGGCTTTAAAATCTCCTTAGCTTCTCCTAGTTAGGATTTATTTTTTTAAACACTTATCTAAGTTTTACTTTTTTTCTTCCTTGTTTGTGGAGTTGATCTGTGGCATTTATTTATTTTTTTTATCTGTAGCAATTGGGCTGAATGGTCTACCTGGCTTAATATTTTTTGTCTGTTTGGTTGTCTTTTTAAAAAAAAAATAAAAAACAAAACATTTTTTTGCTGGGTCAGTTTTTCTCATTATATTGAAGTAGGTCAGTGGCTTCACATTCAAACAGAAGATGCTCATCACTGCTCAGGAAAAGCCAACCTCATTGCTATCCATTGTCAGCAACAATATACACACCATATATTTTTTGGCATCTTTTTTGATATGGGGAGACCTAAGTTCAGTGGAGACAATTCAACTGATAGTATTGATCCCCCCCATCTCCCTTGGTTGGTTCATAATAAACATGTTCTGAATCTTTTGAAAACAGAAGTCTTGTGGTTTAAATGGCCTGTAGTAAATTTTCCATGTCCATCGGTGAACATATTAGGATACAGTTGTGGCCCAGCCTAAAGGTGTATTGGGGATGGCTGTGGAGCCAGATCTTTTTATGCGGGCTGAAATTGATGGAATAAGGTCAGCATTGTATCAACGATTTAGAATTAAATTTGACCATATGTCTCATGCAATAATTTGGCAACAATCATCGATGCAACAGCTACCAGTCAACTTTGTAATGTGTTATTTCCTAGCGTGTAGCCAGATGGACACAGGACCAGTGGGTTATGTGCTCTTCTGCTAGCAGATGGGAGACTGAGTCAGATTTCAAAGCTGACACCACCCTAGATATACCCCTGCAGTGACCTCAGCTCTTCAGTATCTCTGTCTCCTAGCAGATGCGGACACTATCCCACACACTTAGAACAGTGTTAAGAATTAAAGCAAAGAAGACACATTTTTTTACCTTAACGAAGATCGAGCCCTACTCTCCTGCAGTGATACCTAAGGGTCCCTCCCCCAGTTGAGAATTCCTGAGGTGGTTTTTGATATCCCTCAGAGGTGTGCCTTGGTCCAGTAGCCAGTTCCCGGCATGGACTTAGCCCCCAGAGTGGTTGAAAGGCAGAGGGTGCACAACCGAGCGCGGCGGTGAAGGTAAAGCCCTCTCCCCCCGCAGCTGGAGACCGTCCCGGCACGCGATCGGTAAGCGCCAAGACCAGGTAAGCAGAAAACTTTAAGGTTTCCGGGGCTCGGATTGCCATACAGATTCCATTTTTCTTCCGGCGAGGTAAAAAGAGAGCACCGATCGGGTTAAGGATCCTTGGTTGGGCTAGGCCACGATCCGGTGCTGGGGTCTAGACATGTGGAGACCCTTGGGGGCTTCATCTTACGCGCGGGGGCATCTGCGCCATCTTCCCTTCTCAACCGGCAGTACGCACAGGTCAGGCCGGACAGCCAATGTGCCCAACTTGGGCGCATCCAATATAGATGTGCGCACAATCGAGCACACACTGGGTGCATAATTACATGCACACACAGTGCCCACGTGCATAACTGCGCGCATCTTGAAACATATTACCTGTGCATCTATATACAGAGACAATGGCACCGGCATCCAAGAAGCTCAGAAGGCATTCTCTTTGCACAGCCTGCCACATCAGAGCCGCGCAGCATGAACTAGAGTTCTGTCTGTGCCATCATTGCGAAGAAGCCCAAGGGGTACCAAAGTCAGGTCCCTCACAGTCTGGATGAATCCGGAACTACTACATATGATAGCACCCCGGACCTGTGTAACTCCAAAATGGCATCTCCACAAGAGGGCATTTCAGGAGCTCCTGCTCCGCCGCCCCCCCCCCCCCCCCCCCCGCGGGGCTAACATGGACTCAGGGGCCTTCTCCTGGTTAGAATTTTTCCAGGGACTGCAAGCCTTCATTCAGGTGCAATCAGCCCTGGCTGCAACCCAGCCAGGAGCACCTGACCCTCCCGGCCCCTACTCGGGTGCCACGAGACATGCCTCACCTCTCCAAGAATTTGACAGGGACCCGGACACCTCAGACGACGATGGTGCCTCACTGGAAGAAGGTGAAATCCCTCCAGGCCTGGAACCATCCAGAACAATGCTTCGCTTCTTCCACAGGGATGAATTACCGGCCCTTGTTTCACAGACCCTGAAGACTTTGGGGATCCCAGGCATGGACCCTATGGCGGAACCAAAGAAGAACCCCAAAGAAGTACAAATCATAATCCCCCATCTCAGACCCCATCTCTACTCTAATTTCTGGAACAACTGCTTACACACCATCAACCTTCTGCTCTCGAGTCTCAATTTGGTCCTAAATACTTCCAAAACGGAATTACTGGTTATCTCCCCTTGTGAAAACAACCCCCTCGCAAATAATGCTAGCATCCCATTAGCAAACCAGGTCAGAGATCTTGGGGCCACCCTTGACTCTAGAATGAATTTCAAAAAATTCATTAACGCCACAACCAAAGAATGCTTCTTCAAGCTACAGGTCCTGAAGCAACTTAGACCGCTCTTACACTTCAAGGATTTCCGTTCGGTGCTTCAAGCCATACTGTTTTCAAAGATCGACTATTGTAACGCTCTATTACTTGGTCTGCCCGCTTCGTCCACCAAACCTCTTCAGATGCTGCAAAACGCAGCGGCTAGGATCCTTACAAACACTCGTCGCAAGGACCATATCACACCAATACTAAAATTCTACACTGGCTGCCCATCCAATATAGAATACTTTCAAGGCTCTCACCATCATCCACAAATCCGTCTACCAGCAATCCACTCTCCAACTCACCTTCCCACTTGAATTACATACTTCCGCAAGACCGATCAGAACTGCCTACAAAGGTTCGCTCAAGGCCCCCCCCAACAAATCATCGGTCCACAACACTATTCACAAGCGAGCTCTTTCAACAGCAGGTCTACTACATTGGAATTCACTTCTACAAGACTTATGCCAAGAACAATGCCATTCAACTTTCAGAAAGAAATTGAAAACCTGGCTGTTCGCAGAAGCCTACCGCTGAAGGATCTCCTCAACCATCACTGACTCTCACTCCCCCACCCTTTCCTTCTCCCTCTGGACATACCATGCTAATAACTGCCTAGGATAAACCTATGTTTTTGTATCTTACAGTTTTTGTTGATTTATATATTTATCTCTCTCTAATTGTTTCTTAGTTTAAACTCTGTACTGTCTTCCATTGCCCAGGTTTTATGCTCCCTGTTTAATGTAACTTTACTTTCTACCTTGATGTTAATTGGTTTCCCCTCAGTTACATTGTAAACCGGTACGATAAGACCTAGTCTTGAGCATCGGTATAGTAAAAGAAATTAAATAAATAAATAATAAATCTTGGTGTTTCTTCGTAAGGCCTCATGCTATTTTCCAATGATGGAAGCCATCCAGGAACTGATTGACCTGGAGTGGAATGACCCGGAAGCAAGCTTTAAAGGAGGTCGGGCCTTGGAAGCCTTCTACACTCTGGAACCCGTGACCAAGGAATGCCTGCGTTTCCTGAAAGTGGATGCCATGGTCTGCGCCATCTCGAAGTGAACAACCATTCCTGTGGAGGGAGGGCCGGCATTGAAGGACACTCAAGATAGACGATTAGAATCAATCCTTAAGCAAGCATTCAATGCAGACACTGCAGATAGCTTCCTGCTGCGCGCTGGTGGCACGTTCCTGCTTGCTCCTATCGAGAGAGGCAGATAATTCCGGAATGTATGCCGGTGAAACGATCGAACCTGCAGCAGACTTCCTGACGGACGCAAGCTCAGAACTGGTGTGTACCTCAGTCTGAGTAGCAGCTTCTGTAGTGGCAGCCAGAAGGCAGTTATGGTTGTGGAACTGGTCGGCAGACACGACTTCTAAGGCAAATCTCACAAGAATGCCCTTTAAGGGACCTCTCCCATTTGGATGCGAATTAGAGAAGTTAGCCAGCAAGTGGGGTGAATCCTCAGTGCCTCGGCTACCGGAAGACAGGGGTAAAAGATCCCATTGCCCCTCCCCCAGAAGAACTAGGGGCAGAGGCTCCCAATGTTTTCGACCCTACAGGAACTCATCATTCCATGTACATTGCCCCTCGAAGATCCCTGCCTTTTCGAAACCGACAAACCCATTCTCATCACGGGTGTATACTTTCTACTCCCCTCCACATGGGACACTTATTGACTATTTTTTAGTCAAAATGCTGAAAATAGGGTACAAGAGGTTGGGATAAGGTAATATAACCTGGACTGATCATGTTCCTATTGGTTTGTTTTACATTACAGAAACTTGATGTGGGACAAATGTTCTGGGCGGCTAAATGATAGTTTATTGAAGGATGAGAAATTTTGCAAGATCTTTAGTTCCTATCTTCAGGAATATTTTCACCTGAATACTTCTGCCTCAGAATTCCCTGGGGTGGTCTAGGAAGGCTCCAAAACAGTCATGAGGGGCATTTTGATTTCTTGGGCCTCCTTTTGTAAGAAAGAGAGAAATTAAGGTTTGCTTTATTATAGAAAATTGCCAACTTGTCCCAAATCCACATGCTGAATCAATCCCCTAAGATAGTTGTTGAAATATCAGCCGTCCGCTCTGAACTGAATACATTAGATGCTGATCTTATGGGCTCATAAACTTGAACTGGCTAAACAGAAAATTTTTGAAGGGGGTAACAAAACTGGGGGCTTCTTGGCCAGGAACCTGAAGGTATTATATACTCAGAATGAAAAAGGAGAGATTGTCACCTCATCTGCCGACATTAGGACAAGCTTTTTGTCCTTTTATGCCTCCCTTCATAGCACATATACTTCTATTGCTAAGGATGCTATCAATGGCTATCTGTCCAATGTGTCTCTACCACATCTTACTAAAGATCAGCAACAGTTTTTAAATAGTCTCATAAGTACATTAGAGGTGATGCAAGTCATTAAATTAAGTCAGGCAAGTCTCCCGGCCTTGGTGGGTTTACCAGTAGCTATTATAAACATTTTTCTTCCATTTTGGTTGCCCTTCTAACAGCTATGTTTAATCACATTTGAGACAGTGCATCCCTCCCAATCAATTTCAAAGTGGCAGGCATCTCTGCTATTGCCAAGCCCAGTGCATGATACTTCTCTCTGTGGGTCATATCTCCCAATCTCCCTTATTTATTTAGACCTAAACATTTTGGCCAGAATCTTAGCAGAACGTCTGAATAAGGTCACAGCTGACCTGGTACATGCTGATCAGGTTGGTTTTATACGCCAGCAAATGGCGGTGGACAATGTCTGCAAAATTTTTTATATCATTTTGGTGCATAAAGTGGGTCAAATTTCCCTCTATTTTGCTATCTGTTGACACAGAAAAAGTGTTCGACATGGTGTATTGATTTTTTTTCTTTTTAAAATGCTAGAAAAAATGCGGTTTGGTTCTCTTTATGCAATAGGTGGGCAAACTTTATTATCTATGGCTTGTGTTAAAGTCAACGGGGGACATGGTCTATGGTTTAAGGTTGGGAGAAGTATGAGACAGGGATGACTGCTTTCTCCACTTTATTTTTGGAACCATTTGCATCTAGGGTTTAGACGTCCTCTCAAGTGTGAGGATTGGGGATTTGAACCTCCAATTATCTTTTTGCTGACTATATTTTGATTACTCTCACAGATCCCTTTGCTTCCCTGGAGGGTATTATTGCTGAAATGGACCAGTTCAGCGCAGTCTCTAGTTTTAAGGTTAACTTTGACAAATCAGATCTTGAATATTATATTGGGGGATGTTGAGGCTTGGAAACTTAAATTGCAATTCCCTTTTAAGTGGGCTAAGCTTACAATCAAGTACTTGGGAGTATGTCTGGGACCTAATGTACATGAGTTACTTTCTCTAAACTATGTCCCTTTAATAAAAGCTATTGATATGGATCTGGCGAAATGGATTAGGGAGCCCATCTCATGGTTGAGTCGCATCACTATTGTCAAAATGAGTGTCCTCCCCGCTTATTGTATTTATTTATAACTCTCCCAATCTGTCTCTTCTACCATCCTACACTTATGGTAGAAAAAAGTTTTTATTTGGAGGCATAGGCCACCATGACTATAATGCTTGGTAATATATCAGCCTAAAGTCAGGGAGGAGTTTAAGATTCCCTAATTTGGGCTGGTACTATGCAACCTCTCAGTTACAGCCTCTCAGATATTTATTTATTTATTTATTTATTTGTTTAACATTTTTAGATACCGCAGTTCATGTAGCAAAGTTACATATCACTTCGGTTTACATTAGAACATTAAACAAGCATGTGAGAATGCGATTACATTGAACAAGGGAGAAAAACTTGGATCAAAAACGGAACTGGGGAAATAAAGTACTAATGAATAAATAAAGGTAACAAAATTCTTTAGTAGGTAGATATTTAGTAGGTAGATATTCACAGGAAAGCTTTTGTGAAACAATGGGTGCTGCTGGAACAGCATTTGGTGAGCAAAATGCCTCTTTCTGCTCTTCCCTGGCAACCCTGTTCTACTTGGCAACCGTTTTGTTTTCCATTTGCACTGAACACAATGCATGTTTGATCTCAGTGGAAAACAGTACTAGCTGGCAAGAGATGCAATTTTTATGCTTCCCATCTTTTTCATAATGTTGACTTTGTCATAGACTTACAGAATAGTACCTTTGTGAATTGGAGCTCTAGAGGCATTACCTGCCTTCAACATCTCTCTCGAGTATCTTTAATGAGTTTTGCTGATTTGGTTGATACATATGGATTGGGGCCATCAGACTTCTTGGCATATGCTCAGGTGCATCATTGTATAATTAGCTAGAACATCTTCTCATCTTTACAACAGGGTAAAACTATATTTGAGTATTACTGTGATCCGGTTGATAGGAAACGGGGACTAGAATCTAAGGTGTATAACCTCCTTAATGGTGTCATTAAGGACCCTTTTAAACACATTAGTTCTTGGGAGCTGGACTTAGGAGTTTTTTGTACCTCCAGAAACTTGAGATCTTGTCTATCTGCTAGTAAATGTTCTCTCTCAGTGTTGCTACAAGAGAATTGCTATAAGTTTTTTTTTGTTTTTTTTTGTTGGTACCTGACACCATAAAGATTGTATTGTATTTCTGAGCTTTGTTGGAAGGACTGTGGAGTATTGGAACTTCAGTCCATATTCGGTGGAATTGCAGTCTGTCCACAGTTGGCTTTTGAAGAGAATACTGAGAGGCTGATGTTGCTGCAGGAATATATATACTGTGAAGCCAGTTTGCTCTGTCTCCATCTACTGGTAGAGGTATATAACCCACTGTTCCTGAATCTATCTGTCTAGATTAAGGAAAAGGAAATTATCGGATAAGTAGTAATTTCTCATTTTTTTCTGTCAAATTTGCATATGTAACAAATTGTTGAGAAATTGACAGGGTAGCATATTTTAGGAGCCATAATTTGATTTAGTTGAAAATGTGCCATTTATGGATAACAAAAATAAATGACCTAAAGTGGATCATGGAATGCTTTCTTATTTGAATAAGCAGAAACGAGATGAGTTATTGGAAAACTGTTAAAGCATAGTATGCTGACTTATATTCTCTTCCCCTGTCCATGTTTGAAATCTGAGTAGGACTGATATTGGAAACCTGTTTAAATGGAATATAATGGATTATATAATGTGCTAAATTGCTTTTATTGTCTAGTATTTTTCTTTTCTGCTTTCCTTCTAGGGGAGAGAGATGTATTCTAATGGGGAAATAATTTAGATATTGAAAAAGTGTGTGCTGTGCAATAAAATATGCTGTTACTTTTGAAGAAACTTAAAACAGTAATACTGGCAGTATTTTTAGGACATGCATTTTGCAGTTGTCTTTTCTATCCAATTTTATTTTATTTGTTAAGGCTATATTCATATTTAACACTATTGAAAGTTCTTCTTAGTTGGCCATGCCCACAAATATGGATAAACTGTAAATCTAATCCAATCTAATTTTGTATTTATATGTTGACCTCCAAGTCCCAAAGGGACCACCTGAAGTGACTTACAACGTACAAAAATAATTTCATACATACACGTGGTTCAAAAATCATTACAAACAATTCATTAAAAAAAGTTAAAAATAATAAAAGGCGATGCTGTACTGATTCAGAATCTCATGCATGCATTGCACTGAATGTGAAGTATATAGATATAGCATACAGCTAAAGCTGGACTCAATTACAGAGGTTTGAGTGTAGCCACAATTGTTATATACAGGATAATCAAAATGAGCTTTTTTTTAATTCTAAAATATATTAAATATGAGGTAAAACATGTTACATTGCTAGAGTGTGCAAGCAATAGAACCCAAAAATAGCAAGGTGATATTGACTGATTACCTGCTACTAATTTAGGGTATTTATTTAAATCAGTACCCTTGATGAGGATAGCTGATGATCTGCAATCTGAGTATTTAAGAAGAAAGTGAGGGCAAATTAAAGGCTACAGCACATTTTGACTGTCTTTCTTTTTACTGCTACTGTACATGTTGGGGTGTCCTGAAATATTGTGATTTAGTATTTCTCTGTCAAGAAACAGGGGTGAATTAGCTATGATATGTGGGTGATGTCATGTGATGGTGCCAAATGGACCCTTTTCTGTAAATGCATAGAGCTCGTGAGCCCCCTCAGTCTTTTTTTTTTTTTTTGCCCATGCATCAGCACGATCATATACTCTATCTCCCTGTAAAGGTTTCTTCATTAATATCTTCAATTATTTTTTCAATTATTTAGTTGCCTTGCTACTTCAGCAGCCGCCCAAACAGCCCTTTTCAGTGCTATTTAAAAAAAATAAAATACATTTTTTCTTGATAGAGTATCTGAATCCAAGAAGCCCACAGTAAGTGGTTTCAGACTGTATATGCAGTAGAAAGATGTCTGTTATGAATGGGTATGATCTGTTACCACTGCCTTTGGCCAGACCATGACCAACAAATTGTTGCCACTGATGCCATTGCGATCCTAGAAGTTCAAGGTCTGGAAAATGGAGGCACTTTCTAAGACTCTGAGGAGCCACAGTTTATTCACTTCCCAGAACAGGGGCCTCTTCTTGTTCCCCACTGTAGAGTTGAGCAGACATTTCCCCCCTTTGGTGGAACAAGCCAAGTCCTCTGAGTCAATCAAGCAAAACTGGGATGCTACTAAGGAGAAGAAATGCTCTTTACAGTCTCAGCATACTCAGTACTGAAAAAACGTTGACCCTTGGTGCTTTTGATGTAGCTGAATCACCATCCTTTGGCACACGATTCTCCAGTATCGTCGATGCATAAATATCTAGCGCTTGTCATCACAGTCACTGGTGCCATTGATGCATAACACACAATTGGCGCACAAGACCTCAATGTCATTGGTGCATTTGACACACCAAGCCTTGACACCAGTAATGCTTAGAGTATACCAGACAGAGATGCTTCTGATACAGCTGTTCACTAACTTATATGACTCCCATGCATAGGGTAAGATTGTCAGGGACATCCCTGCCAGTCTCCAGAACACCCTTAATTTCTAATCTCCCTCAGGACAAATTTTGCAAAGTCCAGAAGAGGTTCAAGGGGATTCATACTAGTATCTGAAGAGGATGTTCCACCTCCAATGTCCAGCCACAGGGCACATCAGCACTTGGACCAAGTGAAAGAAATGGTGAAGTCTTTTTACCTCTCTGGCAGCTAAGGATAAGGAGAGTATGCTTCAACCCTTTCTTTCCCCAATACTAAACCACCTTCAAGGAGGAGACCCAGTTTCCCTGGATCGAGCAGGTACTCAATCAGATCTCCCATGAGGTGGTTCTAGTATCCAACATTCACTTGCAGTGGAGTCCAGCCAGTGGAAAGTTGTGCACCAGGAATATTCCACTTTGAGGCAACCAAGGACTCCTCAGTCTTTCATCATTGGGGTCCTGGATTAGTGTTCCCTTCTTTCTTGGCTCTGAGGATGGTTTAACATGGATATCCTTTGACCCACTACTTGAGCCTCCAAAACCTTCCGTCTTCTCATGAGGACTTCTCTTTATTCAGTTTTGGTCAAGTTGGGTACAGTGCTTGGAGTCCATGTTCATAAGGACAAGGATCCTTGTGCAAAAATCTTCAGCCTTCTCCAAATTTTGGAGACCCTGTCAGAATTGGCAGCCATTCCAATCCCTTATATTCTGCAAGATTTACAAACAAGAATGTGGGAGAAGCTGATTTCCTGTGCCCCAGTAGCAAGGAAATTAGACCTGAAGTATACAGTGCAGAAATTTCAAGGCTTCGCAGTAGTACAACTACCTTATCAATCGTTGTAGTGGAGGCAGCTCTTAAAAGAGCCAAAGACATTTTACTGTACTATACTAGGAAACCCAGGTTTCTAGATACCTTTGGTTAAAAAAAAGTGTTCCAGAGATCTATGCTTAATGCACAGATTTCTGCTCACCAATTCTACATAGTTCAATACTTGATTGTATGCAAAAATTAAAGCCCTTCCTTCCTTCAGATAAAAGCAGCTCTGCATACTTACAACCATTCCTAGATGTGGAAGAATGCATACACCATCTTATCCGATCAATTTGCAAAGTGTTACATGCGACAGCCCACTCTTCATCAGCCTCCATCGAAGCACGTCAATGGCATGGTAAAAGAGTCAGTAGCTTGTAAGGTAATGCCCACAAAGTAAAGCAGATTTGAGCATTTCTTTGGAGACAAACTTGGAGAAATGGTTGCTCAAATAAAAGAACACATGGCAGTCCAATCCCTCTCAATGGGCTCAGAGCAAAAGTCCAAATCACGACAGCCCTATTATGCATTTAAAAGGTCCTATTTCCAGAGTTGCCCTTTCCAACAATTTCAGATGTACTGGACGTCACCTCTTCTTCCACAGCAGCAGCAGCTTCCGACTCAAAGTAAACGTGAATGGCGTCAACCAGAAATGTCACTACAGGACCAGCCCTAACCTGGATCAAATTTTTGACCAGTCTCAAGATCCAAAAATCATTCTTTCCGGTAGAGGGGAGAATTTAGTTCTACCTAGAAGAATGGTGGAAGATCACCAAAGAACATTGAGTTCAAAATTGTCTGGATATTGCTTGTATTTCTCCCGAGTTCCCATGTTCCTCATTGCTTAGCCTTCAATTCTGATGTCTCACTCAACAAAACTCTGCCTTGAGATAGAGTTGTTCTCAGTCATTGAATCTGTTCCACAATGTCAACATGTCCCATTATTTTATCAGCATTCAGACAAGTTAATCCATAGCACTGGGTTATGCACCTCTAGCAGCACATGGAAACTGACCAAAGCTGACGTCACAGTATATATAGCCTGGTCTGACAGCCTGCCAGTATTCTGTCTCCAGCAGATGGACATGCATCTTCCTACTGGGGATTGCTTATTAAAAAAAAAAAAAAAAAAAAAAAAATTAACAAACACACTACTTCTCCTGAGGTGATATCTGGTGATCCCTCTGTCGAGTGCCTTGGTCTGGTAGCCGGTTTCTGGCATTAACTTAGCTGCCACGAGAGATTCAGCTGAGAGGCTAGTGGCTGCAGGAAGCTGAGAGTGACGGTGAAGGCAATTGCCCTTGCCCCCCCACTGCCAGAGATCAACTTTGTGCTAGGACGGCTGAACTCAGGTCTAGAAAAAATTCTAGGAGAGATTTAGGGACCCCTCTTCTGTTTCTGGTCTCCGAGCTTCGACATGCGATCTGACGTGTGTTCCTGACTCTGAGGGGCTTGGGGAGTCGCATCAGTTTGGCGGGTTGAGCAGCCCTTTGGCTAGGCCCTGATCTTAGGCGTCACTGGGACGCTGCATGGTAGGCCATGACTGCGCGCTTTAGTCTATGCAAGTCACCTGCAAAAGCAGTGCCGGACGTTGGTTCATGCTTGCACATCCAGGATAAGCGTCTTCTGGCCCATGTGGTTGGACGTCCAAGTTTTGGTCGTGTGTTGTACAGGCGTTCAACAGAGTGTGTGTGTATTTTTGTATAGGCGTCAATTTTTCGGGCGTCCTGTCCGGACTTGTAAGGGATGGATGCGCTGTTGGACACACTGTTGTTGAGCACTTGTGTTATTGGGTTTGTTGCCTGGATGTCCCTTTTTACATGGCGCCGGTAGCAAAGAAGCACCTTTCTATTTGCACGGCTTGTCATATTCGAGCATCACAGTCGGGGATTCCTTCCAGTCTTTGCCAGCACTGCTTGGAGGCTCAGGGCAAGTGGTCTACAACTGATTTTGCTCAGCCTGGCCCTTCCCAGCAGGTTGCAGGAAGGGATTCAGAGGGGAGAACCTGTCCAAAGTTTCACCTAGTTTTGAGACTCCAATAACTGGTTCATCAGCAGGGGAGGGCAACTCAGTGGTTGCCAGACTGATGACCCCTGGTTTTGCTATGGACCCTTCCGCCTTTTCTTGGGTGGAATTTTTTCAGGGTCTGCAGGCCTTTTTACAGGCATGTTCAGCAGAGCGGCCAAACCTGAGCGTTCAGGATCACAGGCTGCAGAACCATGCAGGGCTGGTCCAGCAGATAAACGTCTGAAGGCATCTCGGCCTTATGTGGATCACACTGATGGGGACACCTGGATGGCACAGATGAGGAAGGAGATCCTTACTCCCTGGAGGATAGGAATATTCCTCTGGGGTAAGAGCCTTATAGAATAATTTGTGCTTCTTTCATAGAGATGAGTTGCCAGTGCTAATCTCTTGATATTGAAGATGCTGGGAGTACTGGGTACTGATCCCATGAAGGAACCAAAGAAAAATCCTATTTTTATAATCTTGCGTAAAGCATCTTGTTTCTTACCTGTTATGGATGCTATTCAAGAGTTGATCTTGAATGGGGGTGCTCCAGAAGCTAATTTTAAAGGGGGATGAATCTTGAAAAGGCTGTACCCCCTGGATCCTGTGTCGAGGAAGCAGTTGTGTTTTCTGAAGGTGGATGCACTGGTGTGTTCCATCACCAAGTGGATGACCATTTCGGTGGAAGGAGGAACGGCATTAAGAGATGCTCAGGATAGGAGAAATTGAGGCTATTTTTAAGCAGGTCTTTGAAGTCATGGCAAGAATTTGCAAATAGCTTCTTGCTACTCGCTGGTGGCTTGCACTTGTTTGCTTCTATCTCAGGAGGTCAATGATTCTGGTTTGAATTCCAGAGCAGTCATGGAACCAGCTGCCACCTTTTTGTTGGATGTGGGCTGCTACCTGGTCCATACTTCTGCCAGAGGTGTGGCTTCATTGATAGTGGCCAGACATTAGCTGTGGCTGCAGAATTGGTCGGCCGATGCAGTTTCTAAGTCTAATCTTACAAAATTGCCCTTTAAAGGATCATTCTTATTTGGGAGTGAGTTGGAATAAATGGCAAATAAGGGGGCAAGTCCTAGGTTTTTCGATTTTGCCAGAAGATAAGAAACAGGTGTCATACGCATTTGACATGAGAGGCCATACTAGGGGTTTCAGATGTTGTTAACCCTTCAGAGGAGTGACTTTGGAGAGACTCATGTCCGGATCTCCTCTACAGTTCCTGTTCCAAAGAGATCTGTTGTGACAGGGGCCTATTCTTCATTAGGATCAGACTTGATTTTGTCTTATGGTATGGCCCTTGAAAGGGCTCGGTTGCTGCTGTGATTTCCACCCTGCTTCGAGCTCAAGATGTCCTCAAACGTCGTAGCCTATATTCAGGTTTGAGTGTTAAGATCCCGCTCATTTTGGACTTTTTGCAGGATGGGGTTGATTTAAAGAATTGGCCTTTAACTCCTCGAAGGTACAGGTGACTGCTATTGCCTGTTTCTGGGGCCAAGTGAATGGTGGATCCTTGTTGGCCCATCTGTATGTGACTCCATTCTTGAAGGGGGTGAGGCATCTTTGTCCTCCATTGTGGTTGCTGGTGCCTTGTGGAGCCTTAATTTAGTTTGGTTTTGGATTTCTTGGTGAGTTCCACTTTTCAGCCTCTTCGTAAGGTTACTTACCTTGAAGACTGTTTTACTATTGGCAATTTGTTCTATGTGTAGAGTTTCCGAATTGTAGGCTCTGTCTTGCCGGGAACCATTTTTGTGAATGACTCCGGGGGTGGTTCAGCTGCGAATTGTTGCGTGTTTTTTGTTTTGTTTTTTTTTTTTAAAACCAAAAGTGGTTTCGGGCTTTCACTTGAATCAATCAATTAAATTCTCTGCTGTTGCTTGACAGGGAAAGATGTGGAGGAATATTGTCTGTTGCAGACCATGGATGTCAAGCAACATCTCTTGAGGTATTTGGAAGTTTCTAAATCTCTTAGGAAAACTGACCGGCTGTTCGTGCTCCATGATGGGAGTAAACAGAGTGAGCCGGCATTGCAGGCTACAAAGACCTGTTGGATTAAGGAAGTTATCTTGGCTGCATATGTGGATGCTGAGCAGCCATTACCAAAGCAGGTTAGGGCTCATTCCACTAGGGCTCAGGTGGTATCATGGGTGGAACTTTGACAGTCTCCCATCAAAATTTGCTGAGCAGCGACGTGGTTTGTCTTACACACTTTCTCCAGATATTACCATCTGGATGTATAGGCCCAGGAGGATGCCACTTTTGCACGTGCGGTGTTGGTCGGACTGGAGGCAGTATCCTGCCCTTTTTGGGAGTAGCTTGGGTACATCCCACTGGTGGGGATTAACCTGTCTGAATACTGAGAAATTACTACTTATCTGATAATTTCCTTTTCTCTAACGAAGACAGGTCAATCCATCTTCCCGACCTTGGCTGCTGGTTTTTGATTATATTGTCCTCCCGAATGTGTTCTGGGGATAACTGATGTCATTTCAATCCCTAGATTAGTGTTTACCCTCTTTGAGCTTAGTGTTTCCTGTTACTGAGTACTCGAGTGGTTGTCTATTAATGGTTATAATCAAGTATTAGTTTGTCCACAGTTGGCATTTGCAGAGAATACCCCAGGCTGATGTCAGAGCAGGGGTATAATATACTGTGATGTCGGCTTTGCTCCGCCTCCATCTGCTGGTAGAGGTGGATAACCCACTGGTGTGGATTAACCTGTTTTCATTAGAGAAAAGGAAACTATCAGGTAAGTAGTAATTTCTCATTCTTTATCCCCAAGAAAACTGGGGGATTGAAGCATATCTTGGATTTAAGAAGTCTGAAAAGAATCTGCTCCTAGAGAAATTCAAATCAAACTCCATTTACCCAATTCTTCCTTTCATCCAGATGTGAGGGTGGATGTGTGCCCTAGATTTAAAGAATGCTTATATTCCAATTACTCTCCCACTGGCTCTGTATATGCTTTGTGGTGGACTCCTCATTACCAGTACTGAATACTCCCCTTTGGACTGTCAGCACATAGAGAGTCTTTACTAAATGTTTAACTGCAATAGCAGCTCATCTTCGTTCTCAAGGCATCCAGGTCTTCCCTTACTTAGCTGACAGGTTAGTGATGGTCACTTCTCAGGTGGATGTTCTCTTCTCCCTGCTAAAATCTGTTTGATTCCTGCAGTCATTAGGATTCCTGGTGAACTTTAAAACTTGATTGCAATTCATAGGAGCATGGATAGATGACTTGCAAAAGAGAGCTTTCCTCCCATTACACTGGGTGAATTTTCTCAGGACTTTAAAATACGGACTGCTGAACACAGATCAGACAACAGCCAGGGAAATTCTAGTTGTTATGGGATGAACAGCAGCAGCAGTTTATTTAAAATATCTTGTATTTCTCAACTTCAGAAATGTTCAGTGCAGAGTACAGCAAAACAAACATAATCACCAAGAATAAACAAAAAATGTTACACAACCTTTTAAAATGAAAATTAAGTTTCACTAAACTGCCTTCATATGTGATGTCTTGCAGGAAATGAAGTAGGAGCTTTGCCTGAGGTTGCAACACTTCATTCTTTAAGAAGGGGCACCACTTTTTTGCTTCATTACCAAATAGCATTGGCGACAGACTTCTGCAGAAGGGGGGGCCCACCCAGGCCCCTTCCAAACTCAATTGGCTTGGTCTTAATAGAAAATTTCAGATCAACGTACTAGACTACAAGCAATCTGATACACTCTAACTACTTTCATGTGTCTGCTCCAGAGGAAGAGCATTCTCATTCAAACCAGCAGCTAGCTAACCATGTTCTGTGTGAACAAATAAGGTGATTTGGGGTCATGGACTCTGCCAAAAGGCGATGAAGAGATCGGAATGGGCATGCAAACATACCTTCCAGGGATTTTCAGTACATTAGCAGGCTGCCTCCTCAGATTATTTCATCCATATGAATGGTCCTAGCAGCAATCACCTGCCAACAGACTCTTCAGTCCATGGGGACTTAAAGCAATCAACCTATTCGCATCAGAGGAAAACAGAAAAGTGGAAAGATGTTTGCTTCATTCTTTCCCGTGAACACATGTCTTTCAGGACCCTTTTCTGCTTAGCTGGAATGCAGATCTAATGTGTATACTATTCCACTGATAGCCAAGATGGTGCAAAAAGCATTCAAGGACCAGGCCTTTGTGAGTACTTTTTGCGTGGTCCAGACAAATTTGGTTTGTATACTGATACAGTTATATAGCAGCTCTCCAATACATCTCGAGGCAGATCCAACCCTATTAACTCAGGAGGCAGGTGTTTATATCATCCAAACCTTTCATCTCTTAACCTGACAGAATGGATGTTGAACATAATTGCTGATTGCCCAGTTTTCCTTATCCAAGGAAGTTAAGGATATAGTAGTGACTGCCAGGAAGCTATCTAGTAGAAGAGCGTACAAATTTAAATGGAAGCTATTCTCATCAACTGATTTCCTTGGCTCCATTCACATGTAACCCAAAAGAGCTGCTTAAGTACTTGCTGTCTCGTCCTTCCTCAGGTTTCAGTACCTCATCTTTTGCTTTGTGTCACATGTATGATTTTTTTTATCCGCTGGTGAGAAGTTGTACGTGTGTAACCTGTGCAATGAGCTCCTGTCAGAGAACGAGTCCAGTCTCTGGAGGCTTGAGTGGCAGAGCTGGAGTTGCTGAGGCAGACCTTCAGGGACATAGTAACCAAGTCCCAATTCAAGTCTGGCAGCCCTGGTACTGCCTTGGAGGAGGAAGGTCTCCTCCTCCAAGGCAGTACCAGGGCTGCCAGACTTGAATTGGGATCTGATCATGAGGAAGGTCTCATGATCAGAGGGCATCAACGTGGTGCGGCAGGAAATGTTTCTGTAGCAAGGACCTGTTCTCTAGGGTGGAACATTGTCCTCTCATACTGAGGATGTCTCCTAGGGCTACTGTCCAGGAGGGAAAGGGTTAGGTCAGCTGTCGTAGTTGGTGATTTGATTAGGAATGTAGACAGCTGGGTGGCTGGTGGTCGTGAGGATCGACTGGTAACATGCCTACCTGGTGCAAAGGTGGCAGACTTCATGCAACACCTAGATAGGATTTTAGACAGTGCTGGGGAGGAGCCGGCTATCGTGGTACATATGGGCACCAACGACATAGGAAAATGTGGGAGGGAGGATCTAGAAGCCAAATTTCGGCTCTTAGGTAGAAAGCTGCAATCAAGAACCTCCAGGATGGCATTCTCTGAAATGCTCCCTGTTCCACGCGCAGGTCCCCAGAGGCAGGCAGAGCTCTGGAGTCTCAATGTATGGTTGAGACGATGGTGCAAGGAAGAGGGTTTCAGTTTTGTAAGGAACTGGGGATCCTTTTGTGGAAGGGAGAGTCTCTTCCAAAGGGATGGGTTGGAACCAGGCTGCTGGCGCTAACTTTTAAAAAGGAAAATATTCAACTTTTAAACTAAATCGGGAAAGCTGACAGTCGCTCAGCAGTGCATGGTTCGGAGGGAGGTATCTTCAAAGGATTCTTATGAAGCATTTGAGTTAGGGCATACCAATAGCGAGGTTCCAATAATAAGAAAAGTAGTCCAAGTTCCTAGAATTAAAAACTCACCTGAGCTAAAAGATTATAATTTATCCCTGTCAACTGAAATGCAGAATGTTAATACAAATAAAAAACACACTTTGAAATGTTTGTATGCTAAAGTCAGAAGTCTAATAAATAAGATGGGAGAATGTGTATAGCAGTGAATGATGACATAGACTTAATTGGCATCTCAGAGATATGGTGGAAAGAGGATAACCAGTGGGATAGTGCTATACCAGGGTACAAATTATATCGCAATGACAGAGGAGCATCATGGGGCGTGGTGGTGCAGGATAAAAATCCTTCATGAGACTAAATGCACAATCAAATCTTTATGGGTAGAAATCCCTTGTGTGTTGGGGAAGAGTATAGTGATAGGAGTATCATCAAGATGGTGAGATGGACAGTGAAATGCTAAGAGAAATCAGGGAAGCTAACCAAATTGGTAGTTCAGTAATAAATTACCCCTATATTGACTGGGTAAGTGAAACATCAGGACGTGCTAGAGAGATAAATTTCCTGGATGGAATAAATGACAGTTTTATGGAGTATTTGGCTCAGGAACCGACGAGAGAGAGCAATTTTAAATCTAATTCTCAGTGCTGCGCAGGATTTGGTGAGAGTGGAAACAGTTGTAGGGCCGCTTGGCAATAGTGATTATAATATGATCAAATCTGAATTATTGACTGGAAGGGGGACAGTAAGTAAATCCATGGCTCTAACACTAAACTTTCAAAAGGGAAATTTCCTAGCGTGTAGCAGATGGACTCGGGACCAATGGGTATAGTGTACTCCTGATAGCAGTTGGAGATGGATCAGATTTCAATCTGACGTCAGCCCTAGTACATATACCCCTGCAGGAAGTGCAGCTCTTCAGTATTTTCCGTCTCCATAGCAGTTAGGGACTATCTGCACGCTCTCACAGCGTTAGAGCAAAATCTAATGGAGAAAACCCAAAATAAGAAGAAAATTTACCTCAACAACTAGCCCCCGCTCTTCTGCGGTGACACCCTCGGGTCCCTCCCCCAGTTGAGAATTCCCGAGGTGATTTCTATGGTCCCTCGCAGGTGAGCCTCAGTCCGGAACAAACAGCTGAGCAAGAGGGCTATCCATTCGGAGCTCAGGACCTGATAACCAATGAGAATCAAGTAAAATAAAACCATTCAATCTCTTTATTGAGACCGGACGGAGCAACTTTGTTCAAAGCGTAAATCCATTTTGGCGCCTTTTTGTGAACTTTAAATATGCCTTCTTGTTACTGATGTACGCGCTCCCTGCCATATTGAATGAAAAATACTATAAAGTATGTCATATTGTATGTTGCTTAGTCACGGTCTTTTGGTGGTTTTAATATAGTCCTTGATGTTCTTTTGTAGATTTCATGGTTTGTAACTAAGTGTCCCTCCCGACGTAGCCTCGGCGAAACACGGGTCCGTGTCGGGGGACCCTGTCAACATTATCATATGTACAGTTACAGTGGAGTTGCCACGACTAAAATAAAGAAGCTGTTTTGAAAATTACAAACTGACTATAAGAAATTTGTCCTGCACTCTGATGTCTATTATGATATATTTCTAGTGCAGATTGTGCTCCTGTACTTCTTTGGATTGCTCCTTGTTGATGAGCATTTAAATGGCCACCATTGCCGATGACCAAATTTTCAGCTACTCCAACGAAGCGTTTAAGGCTGTATTAACAGATACTCCATTTTTTGCGGATACAGCCGCAGATGATATCCAATCTGTATAGTGGCTTGATACCATAAATCTTCAGAAACGTTTGACATGGGCTGAATTACATGCGTCCACCTTAATGGAATACTGTAGAGTGAGACGGATCCCTCGGGGACTAAGCATTCAGAAAGAGCCACGTCTCCATACTGACAATTCAGCATTTTTGACTCGCTGGAATCAAATTTTGAATAAATGCTCTTTTGATTTAATGGTACTGATCATTGAAACAACTAAGGATGTGATATTGTCTCTGAAGTCTGAACTGGAGTCTCAATTACAATCTATCCAAGCTTGTTCTCCTTTGGAACTGTTTGAACAACAGCAACAAGAGTTTGAAGAAAATCTGGATAAATTTAAAAAGGACCTTAAAACTGAAAAATTCAAAAAATTCCAGCGAGACGAATTTGACTATGAGAGGTTTTGTATATCAATGGATGTCCACGAATCATCAAAAAGACTTTGTCCTTTGCACAAAGTTCCTCCGAGTCTTCTGGAGAAGATGTCCCGGCACAGACAATGATGAACACACGAGATCATTAAGCTGTTGTACCACATTCATCTACTGGGTCTTACTCATCTATTTCAGTGTCTTTTTTGGACTCAGGCCAGACTTCATGCAACATTTGAGGGTCCCGGGGCCATCCGCCTGCAGTACAATCTCAACGGATGACACGCAACACGCGCCAACAGCAAGATCCCTGGCAGTAAATTCCACGGCAGTATTTAATCTCTCTTCACGAACCCTTACTGGAGACGAGATCAGGATTTTGGAAAAGGGATTGTTATATGTACCTACTACTTGATGTGAAGCCTTTAATTTACAGATACATTTATATCGTTTTTTTAGGGCCCTGAAACTTAAAATGTTTTTTTCTGATCGAGAGCCTCCACAAGATAATTCACTGGTTTGGGTAAGATCTCACTGGGTCCCACCGGGCCCAGCTGATCCTGTGATTACTGTATTTGAGAAACTTGTAAGCGCGGACGTTCAGTCTGCTATTTTGAGTAAAAGATATGTGCATTATAATTTATCAAAAAAAGAGCAATCATTGCTACATTCTTTGAATAATGATCTAAATATTGTTAAATCCGCCAATAAGGGGGGGGTGGCATAGTCATTATGGGCCATACTGATTATGTATGTGAGGTTCTTCGCCAATTAAGCGATGGAACATTTTACCAACCCTACAATCTGAACCCACGGAGGACCTGAAAATAGAAATTTCAACTATTGTTCAGAAAGCACTGACACAGAAATACATCACTACCCGAGAAGCTCATTTTCTATCCTTAGAGTTTCCAATAATTCCAGTCTATGTGCTTCCTAAAATTCACAAATCTCTACAAAATCCGCCAGGCCACCCGATAGTTTCTGGTATTGGTTCAATTTTAGAACCATTGTCACAGTTTGTGGATTTGTTTTTGAAACCTTTTGTTCCTTTAATCAAATCACATGTACGAGACTCCTCCCATTTCATTAATATTTTGAAAGATTTAGAAGTTCCGCAGAGGCCTTGCCTGCTTATTACACTGGATATTGTATCACTATATTCAAACATCCCAAAAGATGAGGCATTACGGATTGTAGAAAAAATTCTGGATTCACGTCAAAATCCTGTGAGGGTCCCCACTTCTTTCCTGATGCAGTTAACTACACTTGCTTTAACCGTAATTATTTCCGGTTTCAAGAAGTATTTTACCAACAAATAAAAGGCACAGCTATGGGGGCGACGATGGCCCCAAGTTTAGGCTGCTTATATGTATCTGAATTTGAGGACAAACATATATACACTTCCACCTGGATCAACTCTATATATACTTGGCTCAGATACATAGATGACATTTTTTTAATATGGAGAGGCACTGAAACACAGTTCCATCAATTTTTTCATTGGCTCACCAATGTGACCCAAATTTGAAATTTAGCTTTTTTGGATCTCCTAATTTCTCTCGATGGTATTTTCTCTACTACAATTTTCAGAAAAGACACAGATTGTAATACCCTTCTAAGCTTTGATAGTTGTCACCCCAGAGCCCTTAAGAACAATATACCAACGGGACAATTCATGCGCCTACACCGGCTCTGTTCTTCGAAGGATGACTTTATAGCGAAAGCTAAGGAGATGACAGCCTGGTTCAAGCTGAGGGGGTACCCTAATAAGGTTTTGAAATCTGCCTTTAAACGCGCCCTTTTTGTAAATCGAGATTTACTGTTTTTGCCAACAAGAAATCAGACTGACACTTGCATAAATTGTATTCTTCCTTTTTCGCCATTAAGTTGGATAATTTCTCAAACAATCCGGAGACATTGGCAGGTCCTGTCCCTTCAGAATTCCTTCCAAGGGGGGTTGCGTTTTACTTATCGGAGGGGGAGAAATTTGAGAGACTTTCTGACACATTCAGATATTAATAGGAGTTCTCTTATAGGTACGTCTACTGGCACCCACAGACCTTGTGGGCATTGTTCAGTCTGCCCACACACGGGGGTTGTATCCTCCTTTACACATCCCATATCTGGTAAACAATTTTTTCTAAGGAATGACTTGGACTGTATTTCCCGAGGGGTTATTTACATTATAAAATGCCCATGCAATAAATTATATGTTGGGAAAACTGAAAGACGTATAAAAACTAGGATCATTGAACACAGGTCAAGTTTGACACATACCCGAAAGAATGCACCGCTAGTGGATCACTGGGTTCAATGTTCACATACCATTTCAGAATTTTTTCTTTGTTTTGGAAGTAGTGTCATTTCCAAGTAGAGGTGGCAATCATTCAGAATACATTATCCGAAAGGAACAAAAATGGATTTACACTTTGAACACAGTTGCTCTGTCCGGTCTCAATAAAGAGATTGAATGGTTTTATTTTACTTGATTCTCATTGGTTATCAGGTCCTGAGCTCCAATTGGATAGCCCTCTTGCTCAGCTGTTTGTTCCGTAATTTTGGCGCCTTTTTGTGAAGTTTAAATATGCCTTCTTGTTACTGATGTACGCGCTCCCTGCCATATTGAATGAAAAATACTATAAGGTATGTCATATTGTATGTTGCTGTAGTCAGTCTTTTGGGGGTTTTAATATAGTCCTTGATGTTCTTTTGTAGATTTCATGGTTTGTAACTAAGTGTCCCTCCCGACGCAGGCTCGGTGAAACACGGGTCCATGTTGGGGGACCCTGTCAACATTATCATATGTACAGTTACAGTGGAGTTGCCACGACTAAAATAAAGAAGCTGTTTTGAAAATTACAAACTGACTATAAGAAATTTGTCCTGCACTCTGGTGTCTCTTATTAAATGGAACACTTTTTTTTTTTTTTTTTTTTTTTGACAGGGTGAATAAACATGTGGGCAAAGGTAAACTGGTAGATGGTGTGTTTTGGACTTTCAGAATGCATTCAACAAAGTCCTGCCTGAGAGGCTTCTAAGAAAACTAAAAAGTCATGGGATAGGAGGCAATGTTCTTTTGTGGATTGCAATCATCTTAAAACAGGAAACAGTAGGATAGTCCATAGTTGATAATACATTGAAATCGTTGGCTCAGTGTGCTGTGGCAATCAAAAAAGCAAACAGTGTTAAGAATTATTAGTAGGGCAATGGCAAATGATACGATGGATGTCATAATGCCTCTGTATCACTCCATGGTGAGACCACATCTTGAATATTGTGTGCAGTTCTGGTCGCCGCATCTCAGAAAAGATAGTTGCAGTGGAGAAAGTGCAGAGAAGGGGGACCAAAATAAGTGTCATGGAACAACTGCCGTATGAGGAAAGACTAAAGAAGTTAGGGCTGTTCAGTTTGGAGAAGAGATGACAGAGGGGAATTATGATAGATGTCTACAAAATCATGAGTTATTTACTCTCTCTCTCATGAGTTATTTACTCTCTCAGATAATAGAACTAGTGGGCACTCCATGAAGTTTGCAAGTAACTAATTTAAAACAAATCAAAGAAAATTATTTTTCTCTCAGCGCATAGTTAAGCTCTGGAATTCGCTGCCAGAGGATGTGGTTGTGGCAGTTAGTGTAACTGGGTTTAAAAAAGGTTTGGATAAGTTGCTAGAGGAAAAATCCATACTTACTAATTAATAAGCAATAGTAGCTTGAGATTTATTTAATATTTGGGTACTTGCCAGGTACTTGTGACTTGGATTGGCCACTGTTGGAAACAAGATACTGGGCTTGATAGACCCTTGGTTTGACCCAGTATGGCATATCTTATGTTCTTTTGAAACATGGAGTAAAGCTCACTTGGCACATGAAAATGGGGGCTGCCCACTTCTCTGGGTTTCCTGTCTGGCAGCATAGAGGTGGCCTCGGCATCTTGTCGTAATGGGCAGTGGTGCGCAGTGGGTTTTAGAGTTATGCAGTGACCTCCCCTTATGTTCTAGCATGTGGCGGCTCGCTTTCAAAGGCAGTCATTCTTATTTAAAAAAAAAAAAAAAAAAAAAAGGAAACAGCACATAAGTGGCCATGTTGAGGTCATTGAGCATGCCGACCATTTTGGGTGTGACCAGTATAGACATACCGGCCATAGTGAATGCAGCAACCAAATATGCAAGAGGGCAATTTAGTGCATTGTGGAATGCAAGGCTTATAATCACAGTGGCCATTTCATATGACTGAGCAGCAAATAATAAAAAGTTTGCGGGACAGAATTTTAAATTACTGATAACTTGTTGAAGGACCATCAGACTACAAATCAGCTGCAGTTAGGGTCAGCCAAAGATGCAACATGGCTATATGTATATATACTTATAGATATATAAAAAGAAAGAGGGACCAAGAGGGAAATGTCACAGACACATACATGGTGGGGCACACACTGAGCTAACATTATGCATCCTCTACATACAAGCTATGCATGTCGAGCTTGCTATTTCCACAGCTATGGCTCCTAGGAAATCAAGGGCATCCTGGAAAGCAGCTGCAGCAATTACATATTCGCACAAGAAGCCTATAGTCACACCCCCAGCTTCATCATGATGTATGCCGATGCCCAAGAAAAGGAAGAATGCTTGCAGGGAGCATCAGGAGCTAGGAAATTTGGAGGGATATGGCATACATGCAGCATCAACTGGATGCAGAAATGCATGTCTAGTGAGGGTGAACAGAGCATGGCAGCACACTCAAAGGAGAATAGCAAGGTATCAGTTTGTCAGAGGGTCCCCACAAATAGCAGCATAGGTGTTACAGGATTAGCCACCAGGCACAATGCGAAGGAAGATCTGGGTAAGTAAACTAGCTTTGCACTGCAAATCTCCTCTGATTCTTACTCAGAAGACAGTGATGATGCATTGACAGCGTCGTGCAAAAATGTGCTGAAGTTGTTGAAGAAAAAAGAATGGCAGACAAATCAGTGTCAGTAGAAGTTTGGAGAAAAGACACAGGTCAGAAAAGCCCGGTAATGCCAGCAGCATGGCAGATACTGATACATCCTCACCCCCAGGTGTTGAGGGGCTGAGATAAAGGAAGATGTGTACCTAGGAAGCTCAAGAAAAAAATTTGGAAGCGAGACTTCTGGATATATTCTGATTAGAGACTAGGATGGTGAGGTAAAGTAGGACATGGTGGTTGAGGGGAAAAGATTGAAAAAAACAAAAATATGGGGGGAGGGGCACTCTAATGCTGCTGACTGAGATGGTCGCATGAAAGCGGAGCTCTCTCCCCCAGTCACGAATATCATTGGTTAGACTTGTTTTTCATGTGATGTTTCTTAGCCTGTTGTGTTTCTGGTTCCTATCTGATGGCGATGAAATGCAAAACAGCAGATCTGAAGCAATTTTCTTTTAGCGAGCATGCTTCAGAGATTGCGGCTGACGAGGGCGACCAGGCCTCAACTGATCTGGAATGACAAGATTCCACCACTGCTGCATTGGCGAACCCATCAAGTTCAGGAATAACTGATCTACCCTCCAAATATGAGATGCTGGGTGGTTTCTAGAACTGAGAGCAGATATAAAACAGCACGAGATGGATCACCTAGCATCCATATTGAAGGTACGAGAAGAAATGACTGCTCTCAGGTGGATGAGTTGGGCACGCGGGTGGATAGCCAAGCAGCTACTCTGAACACCCTTGTAGTACAACAAAAAATGATGCAAGCAGAGTATACTCTGTTAGCCGAAGGTTCAGAACCTTCCTCAGCAATAGAGGATACAAGGTTAAGATTCATAACAAAGAATCCTCACTCTACCCCGCGTCAGTAGGAGTCCCTCAGGGCTCATCCCTATCTCCTACCTTATTTAACATATACCTGTTACCCTTATGCCAACTTCTCACTGACCTCAAGCTCAAACATTTCCTCTACGCGGATGATATCCAGATCCTGATCCCCATCAAGGAGTCACTCGCGAAAACACTATCTCATTGGGAAACATGCCTCCAAAATATCAAACAGCTTCTCACAAGCCTCAACCTGGTACTAAATTCATCCAAAACGGAACTACTACTCATCACACCAGAGAACAGTCCCTGCACCCCCACTCATCCAGCCCATACCAAAAACTACACAAGTGAGAGACCTAGGAGTTCTAATTGACAATCACCTGAACCTGAAAGCCACCATCAACAAAACCACCAAAGACTGCTTTTATAAACTCCAAGTACTGAAAAGAATAAGACCTCTGTTCCACACTCATGACTTTAGAACAATCCTACAATCAATCATCTTCGCAAAGCTGGACTATTGTAACACCATCTTGCTTGGTCTCCCCTCACTACACACCAAACCACTGCAAATGGTTCAAAATGCCTCTGCCCGTATACTCACTAACACCAGGAGAAGAGACCATATAACCCCTATCCTATTGGGCCTCCACTGGCTACCCATCCACTTCAGAATAATCTACAAGGCCATTCTCACCATATACAAAAACATCCATCAACTAGCCCCAATTGACCTTCATTTCCCCCTCCGATTACACACTTCAACAAGACCGACAAGAGATGCTTACAAAGGATCACTTCAAGTACCCCCAGCCAAAACTACCAGACACATTACGCTAAGAAATCGGGCCTTCTCCACAGCCGGTCCTACCTTATGGAACTCCATCCCCCCAGATCTTAGAATGGAACCCAGCCTCTCAACCTTCAAGAAAAGACTCAAGACCTGGCTGTTCATGCAGGCTTTTCCTAACTCCAATATTATTTAACTCCTAACAATCAACACACATCACCATCAATATCACTATTAGCTACCTCTTACAATGTAATTATATGTAATTAGCTGGTTTTCCTTTCCTTTTTCCTTCTCACTCCAAGTTCTATTTTTCCTTGTTACATGTAACTGCTTTTCCGCACTATTGTTCAAGTTTAAGTTTATTTTGCACTCCTGTTTCATGTGAACCAGCATGATGGGACTTTTGTCTTGAATGTTGGTATATAAAAAACTTAAATAAATAAATAAATAAGGTGGTGTAATTTAAGGATTAGAGGAGTTCCGGAAGACATAGCCGGAAGACATAGTCGCGGAAAAAGTTTTTTTTACTTACCAATTCTGCTTTGGGAGAAGCTATTCCCAACAGTCACTGCTTACCCATCAAAATTGAGCTAGTACATGGGTTCTTGGTCCTAAACTGGATAACTGGGCCAGAAATATTGTCAATTGTCTGCATAGCTTTGCTCAAAAATCTTTAATTTTTGAAGTGGCCAGGAAGCGGCAAGATTGGAGCTGGGACAGTCATGCTATAACTATCTTCAACTCATAAGAGAAGAAAATGCCATACTGGGTCAGACCAAGGGTCCATCAAGCCCAGCATCCTGTTTCCAACAGTGGCCAATCCAGGCCATAAGAACCTGGCAAGTACCCAAAAACTAAGTCTATTCCATGTAATCATTGCTAATGGCAGTGGCTATTCTCCAAGTGAACTTAATAGCAGGTAATGGACTTCTCCTCCAAGAACGTATCCAATCCTTTTTTAAACACAGCTATATTAACTGCACTAACCACATCCTCCGGCAACAAATTCCAGAGTCTAATTGTGCGTTGAGTAAAAAAGAACTTTCTCCGATTAGTTTTAAATGTGCCCCATGTTAACGTCATGGAGTGCCCCCTAGTCTTTCTACTATCCGAAAGAGTAAATAACCGATTCACATCTACCCGTTCTAGACCTCTCTTGATTTTAAACACCTCTATCATATCCCCCCTCAGTCGTCTCTTCTCCAAGCTGAAAAGTCCTAACCTCTTTAGTCTTTCCTCATAGGAGAGTTGTTCCATTCCCCTTATCATTTTGGTAGCCCTTCTCTGTACCTTCTCCATCGCAATTATATCTTTTTTATTTATTTATTTATTTATTTAACAGTTTTATATACCGACCTTCATAGTAAATAACCATATCGGATCGGTTTACAATTAACAAGAATAAAAAACTGGGGTAACTATTCAAGTAAACGAAGATAAACAGTAAGTAGGAATGAGTCAAAGTTACAATCAACAGGGAAGAGAACTTGGAAGCTTGCAACAAGCTGGAAAGAAGATAAGGCAGGAAAAGATGATGCGGCGACCAGAATTGTACACAGTATTCAAGGTGCGGTCTCACCATGGAGCGATACAGAGGCATTATGACATTTTCAGTTTTATTCACCATTCCCTTTCCAATAATTCCCAACATTCTGTTTGCTTTTTTGACTGCCGCAGCACACTGTACCGACGATTTTAATGTGTTATCCACTATGACACCTAGATCTCTTTCTTGGGTTGTAGCACCTAATATGGAACCCAACATTGTGTAATTATAGCATGGGTTATTTTTCCCTATATGCATCACCTTGCACTTATCCACATTAAATTTCATCTGCCATTTGGATGCCCAATTTTCCAGTCTCACAAGGTCTTCCTGCAATTTATCACAATCTGCTTGTGATTTAACTACTCTGAACAATTTTGTGTCATCTGCAAATTTGATTATCTCACTCGTCGTATTTCTTTCCAGATCATTTATAAATATATTGAAAAGTAAGGGTCCCAATACAGATCCCTGAGGCACTCCACTGTCCACTCCCTTCCACTGAGAAAATTGCCCATTTAATCCTACTCTCTGTTTCCTGTATTTTAGCCAGTTTTGCAATCCACGAAAGGACATCGCCACCTATCCCATGACTTTTTACTTTTCCTAGAAGCCTCTCATGAGGAACTTTGTCAAACGCCTTCTGAAAATCCAAGTATACTATATCTACCGGTTCACCTTTATCCACATGTTTATTAACTACTTCAAAAAAGTGAAGCAGATTTGTGAGGCAAGACTTGCCCTGGGTAAAGCCATGCTGACTTTGTTCCATTAAACCATGTTTTTCTATATGTTCTGTGATTTTGATGTTTAGAACACTTTCCACTATTTTTCCTGGCACTGAAGTCAGGCTAACCGGTCTGTAGTTTCCCGGATCGCCCCTGGAGCCCTTTTTAAATATTGGGGTTACATTTGCTATTCTCCAGTCTTCAGGTACAATGGATGATTTTAATGATAAGTTACAAATTTTTACTAATAGGTCTGAAATTTCATTTTTTAGTTCCTTCAGAACTCTGGGGTGTATGCCATCCGGTCCAGGTGATTTACTACTCTTCAGTTTGTCAATCAGGCTTACACATCTTCTAGGTTCACCGTGATTTGATTCAGTCCATCTGAACGATCTTTTGCCTTCCATGCTGCATAAGCGATTTGAATTGAGAGAAGTGAATCAGTCTTTGTGGGATGACCATATCCGATGCAAATGGACATTTCCTTTTGGACTGAAGTTTTCACTTAAATGGGGGGGGGAATCTTACTGGGTGAAATCTGCCTGAAGTGGTAGAGGCTTTTAAGCAAGCAGACATATCTGTTCACTTTGCAGTTCCTAAAATGGCAGCTGATGCATTTTCAAGGTAGTAACGTGCTAGGAAGGGAGGGTGACAACAGCAGCATTAGTCAGAAGATTCCCATTCTGTGCTTTTGGATCAAGACTGAAGAATTGGTCTGTTTCCTTTGATTCGACAGTGGATACTCGATGCCGTAAACTCTGTATTGCAGCCAGATCCCTGGGATTACCTACCGATGCGATGATATCTTGTTGTTTGATATTTTAATGCTGTTTCTGTTCTTTCTTTTTCAGCGATGACAGGTTTCAAATTTGGTCTTTGAACTTATTTGTGGTTGGGGCGGGGGGGGGGGGGGGGGGTTGGCAGTGCTTTCATTTTGGTTGTCTGGCGATGCCCCCTAAGAAAGCAGGAATCTGCCTTGGAGGTCCAGCAAATTATAATTGGGGGGAGGGGGGGGCTTTCTTGGATTTCCAGGAGGTATCTTATTTATAATTCTGTTATATTTATGTATTGAGGAGACAAGATTTTTTTGTCTTGTGTGGTTGGAGCGTGTAGTCACAATTTTTGACTGTGCTTCTTTTTTCTATGATGATTAGATTCTTTAAATGTCAAAGGCCTTATCACATTTCATAAGCGTCAGCTTCTTTCTAAGGAAATAGTCTATCTTCAGGCATCCATTGTGTTTTTACAGGAAACTCACTTGCGCAAAAGGTATGTCTACTTTCCATTAAAGATTTTCCTCATATGTATTTAGCAGCTAGTACTAGTGGGGCAAGATATACTGGTGTATGTATTTTACTATTTCACTTCATCTCTGAAATGCTTTTTCAGTTACCTGACCCCCCCATGGCCGATATATTCTGCTAAAAATTACAGTGGGCAAAGATATTTTCACTTTAGTGAATATATATGTACCTAATTCGGATCAGATTTCATTT
The DNA here is from genome assembly GCF_901001135.1 of Rhinatrema bivittatum. Classification (NCBI taxonomy): domain Eukaryota; kingdom Metazoa; phylum Chordata; class Amphibia; order Gymnophiona; family Rhinatrematidae; genus Rhinatrema; species Rhinatrema bivittatum. Next base: position 384,255,227 of record NC_042615.1, read on the forward strand.
TTGCGTATTGCTGGATAAATCTGAAGGATTTTTAATTGTGGAAACATCTTCCAAAGTCTTAGGGTGAGAAACTGTCACGTCATGACCCTGTGGAGCCTGCTTAGATAGCTGGAGGCAGAGGTATCCGAAATCGAATATTTACGCTTTTTACTCTTGCCCATATGGGACTGACTTGGTTCCATTCTGATAGGCAATTCTAAGTAGAGAGACTTTAGTAAGGGATACCCTTAAAGGTTACTCTCTGGACATTTAGAATACCGTGTCACATAAATTAACACATCAATGTCACTAAGAATAATGCATTATATTGAGTTCAATAAAATATTTGAGATTAGAACTACTCACAATGCTCAGTCAGAGAGAAGTTCTCAAAAATAATTATTTTACATGAGAAAAGTATACAATTAACTTCAGTTGATAAATTTAATGGATCAAATCACATCAAAGTGTCAAATTAAATCAGATCCATTAATTTAAGTCAGATCAAGTCATGATACAATAAGTATGAATCAAATGGTTGCTTACCAATATGAGTTAGAACAGCCAGGCCCTCTGGCATGTTACACTGAGAACAATATAACAGCCCTGAGTGACTGGATTTCACTGTTTTTATACCATTAGTCTAGGTTGCAGATCATGGCTTATAAATTTGAATAACTAACCTAGAACCTCTGATCGCTCTATGTATGTCAAGTTAAATATACAAGAGCATTTGATGATAAGATAAAGAAACTCTTTGATCTTACATCAAATTTACAACAAGACAGCTGGGTGCCTTGATCATAACTCATCAGTCTCTCACTGACAAAAAGACATTTAATCTCATATACTAAAGCATAACAAAGGATGAGTTCAATCTCCTAATCTGCAAGCTTTTAAAACTTCTAATGTTTAAATGCAGTACTAAGAATTAGTAAATAATTCATTCTTCTGAACTTAAATATATTTTCCTAGTGTGTAGCAGATGGACTCAGGACCAGTGGGTATAGTGTACTCCTGCTAGCAGTTGGAGACTGATCAGATTTCAATCTGATGTCAGCCCCTAGTACATATACCCCTGCAGGAACTGCAGCTCTTCAGTATTTTCCATCTCCATAGCAGTTAGGGACTATCTGCTCGCTCTCAAGCGTTAGATCAAATTCAAAGAAGAAAACCTACCTGAAGACGAGCCCTGCTCTCCTGCGGTGATACCCTCTGGTCCCTCCCCCAGTTGAGATTCCCGAGGTGATTTCCGTGGTCCCTCGGAGGTGAGCCTCGGTCCGGCGGCCGAATCCCGGCGAGGACCTAGCCACCAATCCTTCGGGTGCAGCTGTGAGGCAGCGGGTGCACCCTCGAGCACGGTGGTGAAGGTATTTGCCCTCTCCCCCCGCAGCCAGAGACCGCCCGGGACAAAACTGGGAAGCGCCGAAGACTAGGTAAGGTAGAAATCTTCTACTTGAATCCGGTCTCCGAGGATCGATGAGGAGCACAGGTCACCGATCGGGACCAGTGCCACCGGGTTGATCCGCCCTAGCAGAGCCAGGCCTCGGCTCTTCCGCCCACGTGGAGACTCTCTGAGGGGGTTGCCATATTGCCCGCGTGCTCGCCGTCGCCATCTTGGCCTACTTGCCGCGCCGTTCGCCTCCAAGCACACATCTCCGAGTCAGGCGCACAAAGCACTTGTGCACATAGACTTACGCGCGCATAAATCCTTGCGCGCATAACTTGCACACACAGAGCCGAGCACACATCTACGGCACAGCCACGTGCACAACTTACACGCTCATTTTAAGCTCACCGGAGCGCATAAGATTTACACACCTACAGCCATGGCACCCTCAGGAACAGAAATTAAAAGCGCAAGGCCTCTGCCTAGCATGCCACATCAGAGCCGCACAAAGCGAGGAGGCAGATGCCCTGTGCGCAGTGCGAGGAGGCCCTGGGAGATCCAGCTCAGGGCCAGTCCCACTCAGGGCCGAGTTCTAGCTCCTCAGGGGGGCACCCCGGACCTAGCCAGGGGGACCCCCCCACAGACGGGGACCCCCAAGGAACCAGCGCCCCTCAGCTTTGATCCAGCGTCCATATCATGGGTGGAGTTCTTCAAGGGGATTCACGCCTTTGTTCAAATGCAAACTGAACCTCTGGCTGACCAGCCACATGCTCCACTGGAGGACCCACATACTCCAGGCCCTTCAAGACCTAGGCACAGGCTCCATTACCCAGAAGCCCTGCCTATGGGGACTCTGACATCTCTGAGGAGGAAGCCGAACTCCTAGAAGAGGGGGAGCTCCCCCGGGGACAGAGCGTCACCGAACCATGAGATGCTTCTTCACAAAGGACGAGCTCCCAGACCTGGTCAATCAATGTCTGATGGAGCTCGCTATCCCGGGCCCAGGTACTTCGGGGGAACTTAAACCGAACCCCCTGCTTGGAGGGTCTTCGACAGACTTCTTGCCATTTCCCTCTGTTACAAGCAGCACAACAGCTGATTGACCTGGAATGGAATGCTCCGGAGTCCGCATTCAAAGGGGGACGAGCCTTGGCAGCCCTGTAACCCCTGGACCCAGCAACCAAAGATCTTCTTGCATGCCCAAGAGTGGATGCCATGGTCTGCGCGGTCTCTAAGCACACCACTATCCCAGTGAAGGGAGGAGCTGCGCTCAAGGATGCACATGACCGATGCCTGGAGTCCATTCTCAAACAGTCATTTGATGTTGCCGCTATGTCTCTACAAATTGCGGCCTGCTGCACCGTGGTGACACGTGCCTGCCTATCACAAACCAGGAACACCCCGGGAGAAGACATGGAACCAGCAGTATCATTCCTAGTGAACGCTGCCTCCGACCTAGTGCGCACAGCGGCCAGAGGAGTGTCATCTGCGGTGGCTGCCAGGAGGCAACTCTGGCTCCGAAGCTGGTCGGCCGACGCATCTTCCAAAACGTGCCTCACAAGGATGCCCTTCAAAGGATCCCTCCTGTTCGGCAGCGAACTAGAGAAACTGGCCGACAAATGGGGCGCACCCCCATTGCTGCGACTGCCGGAAGATAAGACGAAGAGAAACCAGCGACCCTTCCCCAGGTCCCCCAGGGGCAGAAGTTCACAGCACTTCAATCCTTACAGGAGCAACTATCAAGCCCCCCGCCCTACGGGCAAGAACCAGTCCTTTCGGACCAAGCACAACAAGAGGGGAACCAGCTCGGGTACAGGCCCCAGCCGCACCCCACAATGAGATTCAGCCGACCCAAGGGAAGAAGCCATAGGGGGCAAACTAGCCCTATTCTACTGCAGATGGGTCGAGATAACTTCAGACAAGGGTAAGCCATGTTTTTCATTCACCTAGGGCATCCACCCTGCCGGGTATCGACGCTTTCCGGTTGAGTACACTGGCGGTCTTCAGCTATAGTCAATCAACCAGCTCAAGTTAATCAAGTTTATCGTTTAACCAAGTTATGAAGGTATCCAAGATAACCAAATTATTAAGTTAATCAGTCAGTCAGTCACACATATATCCACAATGCTTTTCGAGGAGAATGCTGAAGAGCTGCACTTCCTGCAGGGGTATATTTACTAGGGGCTGACGTCAGATAGAAATCTGATCTGTCTCCAACTGCGGGCAGGAGTACACTAGACCCATTGGTCCTGAGTCCATCTGTCTACACTAAGGAAAACGAAATTATCAGGAAAGTAATTTCTCCATTTATTTAGGTCCTGTGTTACCTTGAAAAAGAAAAGTTCTGAAAACTCTGCCATACGTAGGTCATTAATCAGAGATAGTGCTGGCTAGTTTCCCAGATTTAACAACTGCAGGTATTAAATTTTTTTTTTTTTTTTTTTTGAGAGAGAAAAAAGTTGTGTATTACTGCAGTTTATTTAAGAATGGCTGTGGTCATTTTAACCCTAAAGAATAATTCAAAATTTAAAATAATTCTGAATGGGTCAGAGTTTATTGGTTTTCATACCTGTTACATTTTTTAAAGGTAAAGGGGAACCAGATACCATGTTGCCCCCTCCGTAAAACCATTAACATCTGATCCATTCAAGGACTAAATAGTTATCACTATTCTGTCTAAAATTGTGTGCCTTTTACATATGATTCTTTATTAAACTATTCTAGACTTTTTTGTCTAAGCTAGCATAAGAATCAATGTTAATTATCTTGATGCATATATCATTGTTCAAATACAATACAATGATTAGAAAACGTTTAAATACCCATCTTTGTAAAACTACTTAAAATAGAATCCAGTCCATGAGACTTTGGAAACAGTTAAAACCGAATTCAGTGATTTCATTAAGTAGATTATCAAGGCTATTGCTTGTTTCAGGAAAAGACAAATCTCTTTATCTATTGAGGGTGATCTCCCTCTCTGCTGCAGGATTTACTTCTACTTTAGTGGAATTAGCTGGGAATATGGTGCTGATCACCAGAATACCCCTGAGATAACTATTTCTATTTACTCTTGAATATACAACATCAGAGAGAGAATAGTTATATCATCACCTGAAATCATTTAATTTCTGCCAACCATTACCCATTGGTCCATTAAATTCTTGAAAAAATAGACCATATAGACCATGATAGTATAGTCCCTGAACATATAACCATATCATGTAGTTTTGCAAGTATGTTATACAATATTTTGGACCGTCATTAGTAACAAGTTTGGATTCTCATTACCATTCATCCATTTAGCATTACTGTCTATGGACACATTTTCCTTCCAAAAGCGACATGAATATGGATGTAAAGAGAGATTTGAGTTCTCACATCCTGATACTTTATTGTGAATCTGTTTGGTTGACAGATCACAATCACCTTCATATAATGACCACGAGTATCCTGTAGTATTTGTCGTCATTGTCCACTCAGGTGCAAAAAGAATCTGAAAAAGTTTGCCTGAAAAGACCTTGTCACTATTTTAATTCTCCGTTATTTATTGTTACTTTTCAGTTCTTTTAATTTCAGTAAAAGTAAGGCTGTATTCTGAACATGTTTCATCATGGTTCCATAAAAGGAATGGTCATAAAATATAACACTAGTGACATTCTGAGCCCATTTGGGAATCTGATATTCACCTGGTCTATGTGTACCATTATGATTTAAAAATTAAGAGGATCAAATATATATATTCCTGACCAGGAAACCATTTGTAGTTTAAACAACTATTTTCCCCTAAGTAAGGATTTCAGATTGGACAATAGTCTACTATAACAGTGTTAGCTGGCCAATTTCTGAGATAATCATGTCATAATGTAAAAATGTGCAAACTCCTGATAAGCCAGTTCACGACATATCTCCTGATTATAAGAATCTAAGGGTATATCAAATTCCAGTACCGTTTGTTGTAAATCCCTTAATTCTTCATTCACCACTTGCTGTTGTGTGAGGCTATTACGTGTCTGTATCCCTAAAGCATGTCCTAATGTTTCAGCATCTATTAGAATTATTGTTGATGTGGCTAGAACCTTTTCTTTCACCACTATGTGGTAGGAATAAGGCTGAAAGATCAGTCCTTGTATAGCAGGTGAAATCTTAATATCTAGAGACATCTGATTCATATGAGGTTCTCTTTTTTTTGTTTATGTGTGGAAGTTAATGTATCGGTCTGATTGATCAGCCCGGACAGTTAATTGACTCATTAAACATTCACAGCTTTCCACTGCAAATGAAAAGTAATCCCTAGGACTATGCTGAAGATCATAATTAGAGCTATACCTAAAACCAGCATTAATAATGTAACTCTTGGGAATGCTGTACACAAGAAATCAAGTTTATATTTTACCCATTGAATTACAGTAGTTCTTATTATTGAGGTTTTCCCATTGATAGCAGGGCTGAATTAGCCATGCTGTCATGGGATCTGTCAATCAGGTCCGGGAGGCGGAGCTTTATTAAGCAGAGGCTTGGCTTTTTAGTCTCTGCGGCTGCGCGTGTGTTCCCACGCAGGAAAGTAACAGATTCTCCTCAGTCTGTTTCTTTCCGTGCGTGGGATCGCACACGGAGCTCACTTTCTCCTCAGGAAAATGTCGAAGTCGGGATTCAAATGTTGTCGCTGCAGCAAGGTAATGTCTGTCATGGATGGCCATGACCGATGTTACCGCTGCCTCGGTGCCAACCACAACGCGGGGGAATGCGAGTTTTGTGCTCGCATGTCCCCTAGGGCCCAGAGACAGCGGGCCTACAAGATGAAAGAATTACTCAGCCTATCGGAGCCATCTGAGGCTCATTCCTCGCCGGGACCTGCGACGAGACCCACTCCCTCTCACAGGAGTGCGGCATCATGGGATCCTTGTCCCTACAGGCCTGGAGGGAAAGAGGTAATAAGGCATTCGAGGCCGTTGGATCAGGGATCTGATCCAACCGATCGGGACCGATCGGCCTCGTCAAAACGAACGGCACCGCATAATCGTGCGAGACGGGCGCAGGATGCGATATCGAAGCAGTCAGCGCCGCTGTCTCCGGAATGAGCCGTGGAGCCAAAAATCCTATCAAGCGACACGGCCCCGAAGAGACCGGCACCGAAGACGTCGGCGCACATTATGGCACCAAGAACATCAATTACTAAACAAGAACCCCGAAACGGGTCAAGGAGTCCATCACTGGATAGGCGAACACCTCTGGCATTAAAGATACAAAAAGTGAAACATCCAAGCTGAGGCGGCCTAAAACAGAGGCATCAATCTCCACAATTATCCCACTCAACCTCTCGTGACTCTATGCCACGGCGTTCCGAGACTTCATCAAGGAGATCTAGACCTAAACATAAGAGAAGGTCATCAACAAGGGATAGACCTCATGTGGCGCCAGTACTTACCCATCGCCACAAACATCATTCACACCATAAAACATTTCCACATAAGACTCCAGGATGGGACGTCAGCCCCTCTACCTCCATCTCTTCCAGGAGTAAACATCCTAAGGCACCTTCACATAGGTCGGTGATATATCTAACATCTTCTAATGCATCCACCTCTTCAAACACCTCTTCTAGGGGAACGAGATAAAGCTCACAAACCAGAGCACGTCCCACCTTCATTGCCTCCGCCAATTCCGGCAGAGCCAAGACCACATCCTTCACCACACCATACTGGTAAATCCATCATGCCCTAAAGCAAAAGAGGCTTTTTGACAGCTATCGCAATCTCTAGCGGGTTTCTATGAGACCCTAGAAGCCTCCTTCAAAATGACAAATCAACCGACAGGCTCTAGAGAACAGAGTGTCCGTCTATCAAGGGAACAGTCTGTAGAACCTCCATCACCGGTACCAGACCGGCCACATTCTCCAGTTACAAAACAGGACACACCTGTGGATTCCACATCTCCACCAACATCTCCTTCATCCTCGACGGGGTTTCCTTCGGATCCACAGGAACAACCACAAGAACCATATTCTCCGCTAGAAGATCTCTCATATCCAAGATTCTTAGAGAAGCTGGGTACCATCTTACATTTAGATGTGCAAAAGGAATCAGATCCTAGATCAGAGACCTTGGGTCTTCTGAAAATATTTGGTGTTCCAGGAGAACCCACTTAGTTACCACCACAAGAGTTACTGCATAGTGTTTTCCAAAAATCCTGGGAAACCCCTCACTCTCTCATGGCGGTCTCACGAAAAACCGACATTAAATTTTGCATGCGGAAAACCTCGCCGTATGTGCTACCACAATTACCTCATGCTTCCATAGTGGTAGAATCGGCGATGCAACGCTTCAAAAAGTCAAAAACACACTCTACGTACCCACCAACCAAAGACAATAGGTATTTGGACGAATTTGGCAGAAAAATGTACCAGAATGCAATGCTAAACACCTGAATTATGCATCACCAGTTTTATATGATACAGTATTTATATGAATGTATCCAAGCCACGAAGGGTATGCTCTCCTCCACGGCAGATCAAACTCCACGGACGCTCCTTGATATGGAGGAGTGCACCCGACACCACCTCCGTTCAGTATATGAAGGATTTGAAACATTATCTAGAGCGTCGGCCATAGCAGCCCGTAGAATGGCATGGTTGCGTTCGAGCACCATCAGGGAGGATTTGCACGAAAAATTGGCAAATGTACCATGTACAGGAGACAACCTATTTGGTCACTGGTTTCAGGAGACAGTGGGAAAACTAAAAGACGAAGCTATAGCAGTACAATCATTACAATCACAACATGCCTACTCTAGTACACGGCGTTATTTCCCATATCGTCGATCCTTGTACAATCGTAGACCCTATAGGTCTTATCAATCTTTTCGTCAGCAGACATACCCATCTTACCAACGACCACAACAACAACATACCCCTCTTCAACGCACGGGTAAACCTTGAAATCAGAGACAACCAAATTAACAACCAGCAACTACTGTAAAAACAACTCCGTCTTTTTAAACATACAGCCACCACCACAACATTTAACACCACTGGGAAGAATCCACTCTTGCCTAGCAGTGTGGGAGCAGATTACTTCAGATCAATGGGTTTTGGAGATAGTACGTCAAGGTTATCAACTTCAATTTACAACAAAACCCACATTACCCTATCTTCCCACACTAAAAATTCAGAGATCTCAGTCACAACTGGCAGAGGAGATTGCACTCCTGCACAGTCAACAGGCCATCAGGCTAATTTCCCCGAAACACCAGAACTCGGGGTTTTACTCCCCATATTTCCTGATACCCAAGAAATCAGGTGGCCTCCGCCCTATCCTGGATCTTTGAGAACTCAACAAATTTCTGACCAAAGAAAAATTCAAAATGGTATCCTTAAAGTCAATCCTACCTCTAATTCAACCCAATGACTGGATGTGCTCCATCGATCTGAAGGATGCATACACTAACATTCCAATCCATCCTCTTGGCGTTAACTATGTTTTCGGTACAAGCATCAGCACTACCAATACAAAGTGCTCTCCTTTGGATTGTCGGCTGAACCCAGGGTGTTCACCAAATGCATGGTAGTGGTGGTGGCTCATCTCAGACAACAGGGTATGACAATCTTTCCATATCTGGACGACTGGCTAATAATAGCTTTGACCCCGGATATATTGATCACTCATCTCCGAAGAGTAATACAGTGCTTACAAGCCTTAGGACTAGTGATCAATTTCCAAAAATCACATCTGCAACCAACACAGAAACTGCAATTTATAGGAGCACGCCTGGATTCCACTCAGAGCAGAGCATACCTCCCATTGGAACGAATCACACAGCTACGTCAACTTCTTTATCTCTTGCACAACACTCAAAGACCCTCAGCGAGACAAGTTCTAGTAGTCTTAGGTCACATGGCAGCCAATTTTACAGTTCCCATTACCAGACTACACATGAGACATCTACAGTGGGGATTAAAACGGCAATGGAAACACACACAACCGTTAACACAGAAAATATCGCTAACAGCCGAGGTGAAAAAGGACATAACATGGTGGCTCTTACATTCCACCCTTTCCAAGGGAGCACTATTCAGTCCTCCTCCTCACAACGCAGACCTAACCACAGACGCATCTCGCAAGGGGTGGGGAACACATCTTGAGATCTAGCAAGGGTTATGGACAATCGCAGTGCAGACCCTGCAGATAAATTTGTTGGAACTCAGAGCGATTCGAAAGGCTTTACAAGTTTTTCAAGACTACCTCAAGGGTTGCAGAGTCATGATCTACATGGACAACCAGGTAGCAATGTTTTACATCAACAAACAAGGAGGGTCCGGTTCATGGTCCCTCTGCAAAGAGACCTTGATCATATTCAAACATGCGCATCAACATTGCATACATCTACAAGCAACCTACCTTCCGGGACTGGCAAACACAAGAGCGGACAGGTTAAGCCGAATTTTTCATCCCCACGAATGGGCACTCAATGCAGAGATAGCCCAAAACATCTTCATGCAATGGGGAACACCTTCGATAGATCTCTTCGCAACGGAGATCAACGCTCAAGTTCCACACTTTTGCTCGATACGTCCCAGTTCACTCAGGATAACTCAGGACCCCTTCCTCATCTCGTGGACGACAGGCCTCCTATATGCCTTTCCTCCCATTCCACTTATAACAAGGATAATTCAAAAGTGCATAGCAGACCAAAGCTCAAATGATAATAATAGCTCCAGCCTGGCCCAGACAACCATGGTACAGTTTCCTTCTCAGACTATCTCTCGAAAAACCAATACGTCTACCAAACCGTCCAGATCTGCTACTACAGGATCAGGGGATGCTTCTACACCCGTTACACGCATCTCTCCATTTGACAGCATGGAGGTTGAACGGCTCCTTTTAACAGAACAAGGAGTTTCCGCTTCCACACAATTCATTTTGTTAGAATCCAGGAAATTCTCAACAAGAAGGAATTACAACTACAAATGGAAACGATACTCTACTTGGTGCATATCCAACAGCATATCACCAATAGACTGTCCACCGGAAAAACTCATGGATTATCTTCATACACTGTACACAACTGGACTAGCTACATCTTCCATTAGAGTTCATCTCAGTGCCATAGGCGCATATCATAGACCGATAAATAATATCCCGATATCTAATCACCCTTTATTATCTCGTTTCATCAAAGGTTTAACTCATCTTCGTCCTCCAGTTTCAAAACCTCCAGTTCCATGGAATATCAACATAGTTCTGTAACAACTCATGCTTTTCCCTTTCGAACCCATGGACTCAGCACATATAAAGTAACTTACTTGGAAAGTAGTGTTTCTAGTAGCAGTAACATCAGCTAGACGAGTCAGCGAATTACAAGTCTTAGTCCATTATTCTCCATACTTGCAGTTTTATCATCAAAAAGTAGTTCTCAGAACTCACCCATCTTTCTTACCGAAGGTGGTTTCACAGTTCAATCTCAATCAAAATATAGAGCTACCAGTCTTTTTCCCTAAACCTCACTCCAATGATAGGGAAAAGTTACTCCATACGCTAGACTGTAAAAGAGTGCTAGCTTACTACAAAGAGAGAACAAAATCGGATTCACGGACTTCTCAACTATTTGTATCTTTCGATCCGAAAGCACCCGGACTTCCAGTAACCAAACGTACCATCTCTAGTTGGATAGTACAATGCACACAATTTTGCTACGACAAGCAGAAATTACATCTATCTTCTCTTCCCATAGCTCACCAAGTCTGAGCAATGGTGACTTCATGGGCACACACCTTCGAAGCGTACAAACCCGTAGACATTTGTAAGGCAGCTACATGGTCATCACTCCATACCTTCACATCCCACTACTGCCTTGATCAACAAGCATCCACGGATGCGAAGATAGGGCAAGCAATCCTGCACACTCTATCCTCCTGTCCATGGTGACTACCACACTACTACAGATCACGTTCAACCATACATATCACAAATAACGTGATCGGGAGCTTGGGACTCCATGACAGCATGGCTAATTCAGCCCTGCTATCAACGGGAAAAAGCAAGTTTGCTTACCGTAAATGATGTTTCTGTATATAGCAGGATGAATTAGCCATGCTGACCCGCCCTCCTCCCTGGAAGTCACCATCTCTCCGACTCAACTACAGCTTTATCACAGACTGTGGAGAATCTGTTTCTTTCCTGCGTGGGAACACACACGCAACCGCAGAGATTAAAAAGCCAAACCTCTGCTTAATAAAGCTCCGCCTCCCGGACCTGATTGACAGATCCCATGACAGCATGGCTAATTCATCCTGCTATCTTTGGAAACACCGTTTACGGTAAGCAAACTTGCTTTTCTGGAGGCATAGGAATCTCAGGTATGGAACCAGGTTCTGTAAGTGAAGCTTCAAAAGTTATCAGCTCCACTTCCCTGTGTTCCTGCCTCTCTTGCCTCTTCTGCTACCACATCACTCTTGAATTGTCATTGCCATCCTGAACACCCTGTTAAAATGGAATAATTTTCAAATTGTCAATTGATATCTGTTCCTGTCCTTTCTTGTCCAAAATCACTACTGTTCTGGGTTTATAACTTTAAAAATAAGAACAGGTTAATGCCAATGGTGGGCATAGAGTTCTAAGAGTAGATACCCTCTCCTGGACAAAAAGGTCAGGAACAAGAGAAGAGGGTGGAGGCGTAATGTCACCATCAGGGAAGTCTGCAACTCCTGCAAGAAAAACAGATTATCCTGAGGGTGGGATTGGGAGGGCAATAAATCCAAAGAGGCATTAGCATCAACACCAAACATTTTCTTATATAGTGTAACCACCTCAGAGTCAGGTAAATTATTCAGACCAAATTGAACCACAAGAATCAATGGAAACCACTGCAAGTCACATCCACATAATTTACTGAGCGCTCGTTTTACATCAGAATTTTTCCACTCCACCTTGCCACTACTTTGGGGATGGTAGGGGGCACTGTATTTCACAGTGATGCCTAACGCTTCTGCCCCGGACCAAAATGTTTGATGTAAAGGCAGGTCCTTGGTCAGAGTGCAGGGTTTTTGGAATGGCGAGTGCAACCAATAAATTGAGCCTTGCAGGTGTGTTTAGCAGAGGAAGACTTGACAGGGTATAACCAACAAAACCCTGTACAGTGGTCAACACATACCAATACAGGTTTTCCATGAGATGGTAGCAATAGTCCTATATGATTGATATATATTCGATCATAAGGATTATTAGCACACAGTGGGGAAAGGTAGGCACTTTTGGTTGTGTATTCGGATTTACCAATAAGCAAAGTTAACATTTAGCTAGTATACTCTGTATCATTTTAGGCCACCAATATCATACCCTTAGCTGTGATAGTGTGGCATTCTGACCACCATGCAGGTGTCCTAAAGAGAAATGTGCCATTTTTAACCAGTCCCAACCATGCTTTTATGGGAGGAACAATTCATAAACCCTCAGGCTTTAAAACATGACACACCATTTTTTATCTCATAGGTGTAGTCTTTAGGATAACCTGGAGGATTCTCCCGCAACGTATCATTGACTTGATCTAGTTCTTTATCGAGGCCTGGCGTATAGGTAATAACCATCACTTTGATTGCATTTGCAGCAGTCTACGCTAAACTGTCTGCAAGTGAGTTTCCCACTTTGTGTGGGGAAAGTCCCAGGTGCCCTGGGTCCTGGCTCATGGATAACCTGTATATCCGGACACAAAATAGCTCATGGATATCTTTCCACATAGCTACACGATGTAGGGGTTTCTTTTTGGCCATTACAAAGCCATTAGAGATCCAAGTAGGCAGATCTCAGTTGAAAGATAGTGCCAGATACATGCTATCTATGATAATAAATACAGGTTTAAGTTCGTTCTGAGCCTGAATGCAAAATTAACAGCTGAAATTTCAGCATATTGCGCCTTGTATGGTTGCCTAAAGATAATTTCCATTGTTTTCTAACCTGGAAATCCAGAATAAATTTGCCTAGCACTCTTCCCATTCCAGTAGCGTTGTGTAGTAGAATCATATGACTTTATTTATTTATTTAAAAACTTTTCTATACCGTCATTGTTAGGTACCATCATAACTGTTTACAATAAGGCACAAATATTAATATTGGAACAGATTACAAATTCTATCACTATACATGCGCCAAGACTATACAGTAACAAAAGTTGTTATAAAAAACTCATAATTGGATGTGTTGTGTTATGTTATGTCCATTTATTTTTGAAGCGGGATAAAAAAATAGAGAATCTGTCATCTTATTCTAGTAATTTAAGATTAAAATAGAATATGTACCCATGTTGATTTGAGTAGTGTGTTTAGGGTGTGTTGCCAATCGCTTTTCTTTTTTCCCTGTGTTCTACTCTCCTTTCTCTTTGTTGTATGCCTGTTTAAATAACCAAGTTTTAAATGTTTTCTGAAGGTTTTGATGTCTCTTTGTAAGCGGATCTCGACAGGCATGGAGTTCCATAGCATAGGACCTGCTAAGGAGAGCACTCTTTTCCTTACTTGGGTTAGTTTGGCTGTTTTGATTGAGGGGATGGACAGTAAAGCTTTATTAGCTGATCTCAGGTTTCTGTTAGGGACGTGTACGTGGAGGGCTGTATTCAGCCTATCAGCATTTTCATTATATATTAACTTATGTATTGTACAAAGGGTTTTATACTGTATTCTTTGCTCAATGGGTAGCCAGTGTAATTCCATCAGGGTTTCAGTTATGTGGTCTCTTTTACTTTTACCAGTCAGAATTCTGGCGGCCGTGTTCTGCATTATTTGGAGCCATCTGTATAAAAGACTACTCATTGTAGTAAAGAACGGAGTGGTATCAAATGCTTATCTCCAATCACCACATCCACGGCATCAGGGAGTGAATGCAAATCTGTAAAGGTTGTGTTATAATGAAATATTAATTGTGAATCTTCAAAGAGTACAAGCCATTTCAGCCATCTGCACTGCAAAGTCTTCCTTTCACAAATTGGGTGATGTTGCAGTCAGGCAAGATTTAATGGGGAATAGATGAATTTTTTCTGTCCCTGTGCCAGATCTCTTCCCTTCAAGATCCCTTTAAAAATTACTACCGTCAACGTTTCTACTAGGGAAAATGTTTTTGCAGCTGGAGTGAACAGCTAGGATGCAAATTATATTAAAGTCCCTGTATTATGTTTTTGAAAACGCATATATCCGGCTGTGTCTGAAATAGACACTACCATATGTAATGCTTGGGTAGGATCATTCTCAGAGAGCACAGTCACCTGATTTAAATCATCTATCAGGGATGTTAAACATGTTTGTGCTTCTAGGGTCCAATTAATTAGTGGCCCACCCTTAGCATCTAATAAGATCCTATATAAGGATGCTATTTTCACTGAAAAGAATCCTGTACAAAACTTCTACCAAAGTTTTAAAACCCCAATATAGATTGCAATTACTTCAGTGTGCTGGGAGGCTGCAGCTAAAGCAGTTTTTCTTTAAAGCTAGTGGTCTGACCCTTGCCTTCCTTTGATATTGTGAATCCCAAAAAATCCACTGCATGTTTTCCTATAGAGGATTTTTTTTAAGGGAGACAACATATCTAGCATCTCTTAAAATTAACCAGATTTGTGATAAACTTTCTAAATGCTCAAGTTCAGTGTGATCAGCGATAAAGATGATATCTACATAGACTGCTACATTAGGAAAGTGTCTTAACAGGTTTGCAACATCTGCTCAAAAAATAGCTGGGGAATTTAAAAAAAACCTTGTGGGAGACACATCCAGACAAACGAGTGTCATCCCACGAAAATGCTGTTAACCACTGATTGTCAGCTATTATTGGTATAGCCCAAAACCCATTAGACAAGTCCAATGTAGTTTTATAGGTGTACTTCGGGAGTTGTAACAGAATACTGCTAGAATGATAGTTCTGTACACCAATTAAGTGTTATCCTGTTTCCCTCCCTGTAATCTAAACTCATTCTCCAAGCACCATCTGGTTTAGGGAATGGAAAAACACTAGCATTTATAAAACTGAATATTTGGATCATGACCCCCTGTGTGATCAAATCATCAATAACTTTTTGTGTAACAGGTATGGTTAGGTGATTAAATTGTTTTTGTCTCTTGGGTAACTCTGTGCATGTGGCTATATTTATAGGTTCAGTCTTGCGATTTCCTACCTGATTTTCCCAGGCTTGCCACAGGTCCATATATTGGTATAACAGTTCTTTCAATTTCTGCTTACCATCAAGGGAAAAATCAGAGCTGCTATTCAGTCTTTCAATTTGGTCTTCAACGTTAATATGGATAGTGAGTTGTAGCACAGGTTCCTTTGTATCCTGACCCACAGAACATCTTGATAGGGAATAATAGATTCTTCTTCATCTATACTAATTACCTGGCTGTCCCTCTTTCTTCCAGGTAATACATGACTAAATAGACATCTGACAATTGTGTCCCATGTATGGTTGTAATATTCCACTGATCTACTGGGTTATCCTCTTCTAGCCAATGTTGGGGAAAACAAGTAATTTATGCCATTGTATCATAAAGTCCCAAAGCTGAATGATTCCCATATTTACATGAGTCTGTTCATGGCACAGTCTGTTCTTCTTCACTAACTGTCTTTTCTGGTGTAGTTTTAATTTTCAGGACGTTTGCAGTAGCTTTGGGTCCAATGCTTCCGTGTGTACCTGTTTTTGGACCTATCTTTGGGGATGGTTTAGTTTGATTTGGACCAGTAGAGACGGGCTGTTGATTTCTGGTTTGGGTTCCCAGGGGACAATTATCTGAATATTGCCTGTATGATGGAGGCTGGTACCCAGGATCAGCTCCATACCGTTGGGGGCATATACCCTAGGGTGAAGATCATATCTTGGTGAGGGTTTTATTTCAGATATACCCCCTCCTTGTTTAATCTCCTGGGGCTGGTCTCTAGGCTTCCTGGGCTGTCTGTCATATGACACTTCTGGCTTCACTCCTTGTCACTGATCTCACCTGGGTTGATTAATATGTCCTCTAGGTCCTGATTCCTCTTAGAGACCTTTGCCATGAGTGCGACTCAAAGGGTCAAGGCCAAAAATGTGAAATACGTCTGACAGTATTTGTTCTGTCTGCTTTTTTTGCATTTATAGCATATTCCTCGATTCTCCTGTATTTCTGTCACCAGATCCAGAGAAGCTATTACACTTCTTAGTATATCCCAAACCATCCCAAAACTTCCTTGGGTAAATATTAGTACCATTTTAAAGGCTATGTGTAGTCTATTCTTCAGATATATTGTTCTTAGTGTGTCCTCAAGCCTGGAAACAGGAGCTACACCTATTGACTTTGTATATTTATTTATTTAAACGCTTTTATAGACCGGTATTCATCGAAACATCATATCTGTTTACATGGAACTAAACAGCGAAAGTACATTAAACGGAGTTAAGAATTTGGGGGGTATAATGTGTACAGAATTAGCGGAATAAGGTATATACAAGTGTACAGTAATATATACAAGGGTACAGTAATGTATGAGGAAAGGGGAGTTAATTTGGGGGAGTTTAACTTGTAAAGTAATTAGGGAGGTAAGATGGAGAGAATAGCTACATGGGTACAGTATTAATATATTGGAAGGGGAGGAAACTTACGGAAGTATCTACATAGGTCCGGAGGCATGAAAAATAAGGTGAGAGAATTTACGGAGCACTATTTTTACAAGTAAGGGGCAGATATAGAAGGGGAATTCAGGGTATAGTATAGGGGAGGTGGGTGGGCGATTTGCAGGAGTACTAATACAAGTACAGTGTTGGGGAAGATAGGGTGGAGAGATTTACAGAAATAATAAAACAAGAACATTAAAGGGGAAAGGTTTCAAGTCTTCTACAAGGGTCCAGTATAGAGGTAGTGGGGCGGGGGGGGGGGGTACTATTCAGGAAAAGCTTGTTTGAATAGCCACGTCTTGAGGTTTGGTTTTTTTTTTTTTGAATGTTTGTGTACTTGGCTCTAGCCGAAGGTCAGTCGGCATGGAGTTCCAGAGGGTGGGTCCAGCAAGAGAGAAGGCACGGTCTTTTGTGGTGCAGAGGTGCGTGGACTTGGGGGAGGGGTATGAAGGGTTCCCTTATAGGCGGATCTGGTAGGGCGGTTGGATGAGTGTAGGCGGAGGGAATTGTCAAGTCAGTGAATGTTGTTTTTGTGGATGGTTTTGTGAATAATACGAAAGGCAATTGGGAGCCAATGAAGTTCATTGAGGACAGGAGTAATATGGGCTGTTTTACGGGAGCTTGTTAGAATTCTTGAAGTTGCGTTCTGTAGCATTTGGAGGGGTTTAAGGGTTGAGGCGGAGAGGCCTAGTAACGCGTTACAGTAATCGATTTTTGAAAAAATAGTGGCTTGGAGGACTTGTGCGGTAGTCATTAAGATGGAGGAGTGGTTTGAGCTTTTTGAGTACATGGAGCTTGTAAGTAGCATTCTTTTATGGTTGTATTGATGAAGGTTTTTAGGTTGAATTGGTTGTCTATAATGACTCCAAGGTTTCATCCATTTTGCTGGAGGGAGGTAGAAAGGGGTGGGGGTTGTCATTGGGAGGGGGTGAGGGGTCATTGAGGGTGGAGATAAGTTCTGTTTTCTCAGTGTTAAGAGCAAATTGGAGGTTGGTGAGGAGGCGGTTTATGGAGTTCAGGCAGTTTTCCCAGGTTTTAAGAGATTTGTGTAGGGATTCTTGTATAGGGATGAGGATTTGTACATGGTCTGCATAGATATAATGGGTGAGGCCGAGGTCAGAGAGGAGTTGGCAGAGGGGCAGGAGGTATATGTTAAAGAGGGTAGATGAAATGGCTATTTCCCACGTAGCTGCTTCTAACAGAGTCAGTGCTCATGTGTTGGGAACCAGTGCATTAATTATTCTCTGTCTGATGTCAGGATTACTAACACACACTGTACCTTCAATTCCAGCAATCTTATTGCCTAGCCATATCACAATTTCCCTAATATTAGTGGGTGTTGATCCAATAACAACCTTAAAAGGTAATGTGGCAATTAAAGCTGGTGCAAAAGTGTTTCTGAACAGCAACAGCTGCTATCACAGACCTCAGGATATCTCTATAAATCTTCTCATTAATGCTATTTCAGTTTTACACTGCTTAGCATTTAATTTAACCAGTTCAACAGCTGTAGCAGGAGAGTATCCTTCTGAAATAGGATATCCTGGTGTCCTAGGTTCTCTAGCAATCGGTCCATGCCTTTTAATTGAGGCAGGGATTTCTAAAGCTCCACCTAGCTAGTCTGACATTGTTAGTGCCATGCAGTAATAATTATAGAATAATGTCTATTTACTTGACTGTTTACTAGTCTCCAAGTTGGTATTTGAAATTGGACAGGGGGCTGTTGAGCAGTCAACCCTGCCTGTTGACTTTCAGAAAAAGACTCGAGACCTGGTTGTTTCAACAAGCCTTTCCTTAAGCGCAGGTCCGCCCTAGCTACCATTGCCTAACATTCAGTACACTGTAAATAATTTGTTATAATCAAGGAGTTTTTCGCTCTGGCTTCCTCTTTCCCCAGTTCCATTACCCCTGTTTTATTGTAACCTTTGCCTGTCTCCGTTACGTTAATGTTGTTGTTACTGTTTTAACCCTGGTTCCTTGTAAACCGACATGATATGATCTGTATCATGAATGCCGGTATAAAAAAAGCATTAAATAAAATAAATATTCTGGGTACGTATTTCAGTAGTTGGATACCGCTCGCCTGTACCCCATCCCCCATCCTGAATTCTAAAAGTAATATTTTCTTGATCACCTAAAACTGGATAGCCTTACACAGTGACTTCCAGTTGAAATGCCGGCCAACCCCTGAATTGTTGAGCCATTATGAAGGGTCTAACTCTGCCCTTTACTAGGTTACTAGGTTTTTTTTAAAGAGAAAGAATGCTGCTTTTAAAAGTTTATCTTTAAGTATTGAGTGGTCCCATCTGGGGTGCCAAACTGTCTCGGTCCCGTTCTAAGTAGAGAGACTTTAGTAAGGGGTACCCTTAAAGGTTACTCTCTGAACATTTAAAATACCATGTCACATAAATTAACACATCAGTGCCACTAAGGATGATGCATTATATTGAATTCAGTTAAATATTTATGAAATCAGAACTACTACAATAGTCAGAGAGGTTCTCAAAAAGAATATAATTTTTAATATACATGAGAAAAGTATACAATTAACTTCAATTGATAAATTTAATTGATCAAATCATATCAAATTGTCAGATCAATTAATTTAAGTCAGATCGTCATGATACAATAAGCATGAATCAAATGGTTGCTTACCAATACAAGTTAGAACAGCCAGGCCTCCGGCGTGTTACACTGAGAACAGTATAATAGCCCTGAGTGACTGGACTTTACTGTTTTTATACTTTTAGTCTAGATTGCAGATCATGACTTATAAGTTTGAATAACTAACCTAGAGCCTCTGATCGCTACATGTATTAGTAAAGTTAAATATATAAGAACATTTGACCTTAAGAAAAAGAAAATCTTTGATCTTACATCAAATCTGCAACAAGACAGCTGGGTGCCTTGATCATAGCTCACAGTCTCAGACAGACATTTACCGTATTTTTCGCTCCATAAGAGACACTTTTTGTCCTCCCAAAAGTGGGGGGAAAATGTGCATTTTATGGAGCGAATGTAAAAAAAAAACCAAACAAACCCCCCCCCCATCCCAACCCTTTAAAGTTAATTAACTACAACCCCCTACCCTCCTGACCCCCCCCCCCCAAAAGACTTACCAAAAGTCCCTGGTGGTCCAGCGGGGGTGCGGGAGTGATTTCCTGCACTCGAGCTGTCAGCTACCAGTATTCAAAATGGCGCCGATAGCCTTTGCCCTTACTATGTCACAGGGACTACCGGTGTCATTGGTCGGCCCGTCACATGGTAGGAGCAATGGACGGCCGGCGCCATCTTGTGGGCTGTCCATTGCTCCTACCATGTGACGGGCCGACCAATGACACCGGTAGTCCCTGTGACATAGTAAGGGCAAAGGCTATCGGCGCCATTTTGAATACTGGTAGCTGACAGCTCGAGTGCAGGAAATCACTCCCGCACCCCCGCTGGACCACCAGGGACTTTTGGTAAGTCTTTTGGGGGGGGGGGGGGGGTCAGGTGGATGGGTCAGGAGGGTGGGGGGTTGTAGATAATTAACTTTAAAGGGTTGGGATGGGGTTTTTTGTTTTGTTTTTCTTCCCAACAAAGAGAATGGTAAACGTTTTCTGATCCAGGGAGTGGACAGAAATGGCCCTCCCCAGACCCGAAAATGAAATAGGGACCAAAAAAAATGTTATGCCCTCCCCTTATTTGCTCCATAAGACACACAGATGCCCAGGAACAGAGCCGGTTTAGCACACCATTATTATTATTATTTTTTTTAATTTTCCTGCTCTGAATCCTAGGTGCGTCTTATGGAGTGGAAAATACGGTAATCTCATATACTAAAGCATAACATAGGATGAGTACAGTTTCCTAATCTGCAAGCTTTTTAAAACTTCTAATGTTTAAATGCAGTACTAAGATGTAGTAAATATATTTAAGTTCAGAAGAATATAATTTATTTGTTATTCAGGTCCTGTGTTACCTTGAAAAAGAAAAGTTCTGGAAACTCTGCCATAGTTAGGTCATGAATCAGCGAGAGAGTGCTGGCTAGTTTCCCAGATTTAACAACTGCAGTTAAAAAAAAAAAAAAAAAAAAATTCTTGAGAGAAAAAAAGAATTGTGTATTACTGCAGTTTATTTAACAATGGCTGTGGTCATTTTAAACCTAAAGAATAATTCAGAGCAATTTAAAATAATTCTGAATGGGTCAAAGTTTATTGGTTTTCATACTACTTACATTTTTTAAAGGTAAAGGGGAACCAAATACCATGTCAGGACTTACTCCCATATTGATTGTTTTTTGGTGGATAAGTACCTGCAGAATCAGGTAAAGGGGGTGGGTATTGGAAACATCCTGTGTTCAGATCACATGCCTATTTGGTTGGATATCCTTTTTACTAGATTTGGATGTTAGCGAGTTTGGTGACTAAATGAGTTTGTTAAAAGATGAACAACTCTCTAAATCATTAGAGCAGTGGTTGCAAGAATATTTTCTAATGCATACCTCAAACTCTACTTTTCTGGGGATAGTTTGGGATTATTCAAAGGCAATTATAAGTGGTATTTTAATGTCCCATGCTACCCATCGTAAGAAGGAAAGGGAGTGTATGTGGTCTCAATTACTGGCAAAAATCACTCAACTGTCTCATGCACATATGCAGACCCTACCTAAGACTGTCTTTAAGCAATTGTCCTTAGCCAGATTGGAGCTGCAATCTTTGGATGACAGACAATTAATCTGTCAGACGGAGATTGCTAAACAAGTCTACTTTGAGGATGGGAACAAGGCTGGCTGGTATCTGGCTAGAAGACTGAAAGCCTTTCAGGTTCAGTGTTCTATTGCTAAAATGAAATCTGCCAATGGGGAGATGGTTACTAATCTGCAGACATTAGAGGTGTTTTTTCTAGATTCTATGCCTCCTTTTATAGTACTGTGTGGTATACAGGAGGGTGATATTAATGCTTATCTGAATGATATTACTTTGCCTTCCTTTTCTTCTAATCAACAACAATCTTTGGATAGACCAATCAGCCCTTTTGAAGTTCTACAGGTTATCAGGTACTTAACAGAAGGTAAATCCCTGGTGTTGGATGGGTTTTCTAGTAGTTACTATAAATGTTTCTTTCATATTTTAGCATCTCCTCTGGCTGATGTTTAATTTTATATGTGAAGGGAGTTCTTTTGCAGTCCATTCTAATGCAGCTGTGACTTCTGTTTTGGCAAAACCAGACAGAGACCCTCTTCTTTGTGGGTCCCATTGGCCGATATGTTTAATCAATTTGGGTTTAAAGATTTTGACTAGGGTGTTTGGCTAATATTATGCCTAAATTGGTTCATAATGATCAAGTAGGATTTATACCTCATAGATTAGCAGCGGACAATGTTTGCAAGATTGTTGACATCATTTGGTGGGTTCGCAAAGAACATATTCCTTCCCTTTACTTATCCATTAATGCTGAAAAGCATTTGACATGGTGCATTGGCCCTTTTTAATTTGACAATAGAAAAAATGCATTTTGTTGCTATTTTCTCCGGTGGATTGGGAAGTTATATGAATCCCCAAAAGCTAGGTTTAAAGTTATTGGAGGGTATAGTGATTGTTTTGACATCTAGCAGGGAATGAGATAGGGTTGTCCCTTATCCCCATTATTATTTGCCTTCTTTTTGGAGCCTTTTACCACCAAAGTGAGGTTGTCGGACGGGGTTGTGGGGGTTGGCTTAGGTTCTATTTATTCTAAACTTTCGCTTTTTGCGGACAATATCTTGTTCACCCTATCTAACCCTTGTGAGTTGTTGATCGGGGTCCCAATCCACAACAATGGGCTATGATACCCCAGTAAGATTATACCCCTCCCCACTAATAAGACCCAAGACCTCCCCACCCAGTCCAATGTCAAGAAACCATTTTTTCTAACTGCTGCTTGTTCCATTTTTTCCCCTCCTCCAGCCAAGCTGAAGTGAAATTTTCTCCATATATTCTGTATCTGAGGTTCCTAGTGTCCAGTTGCTATCTTAATAACTCTTGACCCTCAGTCATGCAACCCAAACCTGCCAGATTAGAATTTTACTTCACTATGATCACAATTGCTGCTGTATGGTAATCTATTTTACAGGACTGGGAGTGGAAGGGGGCATTGATAGTGAGAAAACATTCCTATTTGAGGGGAGGGGCAACTCTCAAGTACATCAGATGTTTGTTTCCCCTCTACCTTCTTCCTCCCCAGCCCAGGCCAAATAAATGCTTTTAACTTACATTATCTGGCAACTGATCTGATTTCAGACTTGCTGTGTAATATGCCAATAACCTGGTATTCAGTTAGTGACTTGGTAACTTTTTTTAAATATCAGTAAAAACTTTTAAAAATATATCCGAAGCAGAAAGCCTGTGAGGGAGTCAGTTGGACCGTTAGATGATCGAGGGGTTAAAGGGGCACTTAGAGAAGATAAGGCCTTTGCGGAAAGATTAAATGATTTCTTTTCTTCGGTGTTTACTGAAGAGGATGTTGGGGAGGTACCCGTACTGGAGAAGGTTTTCATGGGTAATGATTCAGATGGACTGAACCAAATCACGGTAAACCTAGAAGATGTGGTAGACCTGATTGACAAACTTAAGAGTAGTAAATCACCTGGACCGGATGGTATACACACCAGAGTTCTGAAGGAACTAAAAAATGAAATTTCAGACCTATTAGTAAACATTTGTAGCCTGTCATTAAAATCATCCATTGTACATGAAGACTGGAGAATAGCTAATGTAACCCCCATATTTAAAAAGGGGTGATCCAGGAAACTACAGACCGGTTAGCCTGACTTCAGTGCCAGGAAAAATAGTGGAAAGTATTCTAAACATCAAAATCACAGAACATATAGAAAGACATGGTTTAATGGAACAAAGTCAGCATGGCTTTACCCAAGGCAAGTCTTGCCTCACAAATCTGCTTCACTTTATTGAAGGAGTTAATAAACATGTGGATAAAGGTGAACCTGTAGATGTAGTGTACTTGGATTTTTAGAAGGCATTTGACAAAGTTCCTCATGAGAGGCTTCTCGGAAAAGTAAAGTGTCATGGGATAGGTGGTGATGTCCTTTCGTGGATTACAAACTGGCTAAAAGACAGGAAACAGAGTAGGATTAAATGGACAATTTTCTCAGTGCAAGGGTGTGGGCAGTGGAATGCCTCAGGGATCTGTATTGGGACCCTTACTTTTCAATATATTTATAAATGATCTGGAAAGAAATACGACGAGTGAGGTAATCAAATTTGCAGATGATACAAAATTGTTCAGAGTAGTTAAATCACAAGCAGATTGTGATAAATTGCAGGAAGACCTTGTGAGGCTGGAAAATTGGGCATCAAAATGGCAGATGAAATTTAATGTGGACAAGTGCAAGATGGTACATATAGGGAAAAATAACCCATGCTATAGTTACACAATGTTAGGTTCCATATTAGGTGCTACTACCCAAGAAAGAGATCTAGGTGTCATAGTGGATAACACATTGAAATTGTCGGTTCAGTGTGCTGCGGCAGTCAAAAAAGCAAACAATGTTGGGAATTATTAGAAAGGGAATGGTGAATAAAACAGAAAATGTCAATAATGCCTCTGTATCGCTCCATACTGAGACCGCACCTTGAATACTGTGTACAATTTTGGTCGCCGCATCATGTTTCACAATAATGCATAATCAATACTGCAGCTCTTAGAGATCATACAAGATTTGTCCTGTAGTGTTCAGTGTATTTGGGCCTTTTGAGATGGGAGTCTGTCTTAACTGATGATACATGGTGGGGTGGTTGCTGATTGCAGACATTGGGTAATGTATGGAACTAGAATTCATATCTTAAAACCCCCAAATGGTGATCACATAACAAAAGGCTTGTGAACTCTGTGCTACAGCCCTGTAAATAACTAAAAAACGGGGTTTTCCCTACCTGTAATTACTTCAAAAAATGTGATGACCTTATGTTTAGTGAAGTTTTGAATACCATAGTTTTCCTAAAGCAGTGCATGAACTGATATTCCGTCAGCCTGTACTAAGGTGCACCCAGCTTAGCACATGAGTTTACTCACGGTTGGTCACGTGTTTTGGATGCGAGATAATAGCGTAGATTGCAGCAAGGAGATTAGCGTGTCTAAAATTCACACCCTAACCAATGTATCAGATAGCGCTCATCACATTTATATTATATGCAGACAAAAACATTAGCTATTACTGCCCAATGCAAGAAGGCACACGCAGAGGCTGGATGCCCAACCCACATTTTTGTACACGGGAAAATTAATTCCAGCTCTGGAGGTGGAATAAAATTTACTCACAGTCTCAAGGGCTCACGAGAGAAACAAAAAAATCCGGTCCTTTGTGTTGCGATAAATGTGACCCTTGTAGGGTTGTTTAGCGAAATTAGATAAGATTTAATTATTTGGGGTTAGAACAAAAAATAGAAAAATTGTATATAGGGATTAACTGCGTGGAGCATGACAATTAGCTAAAGGACACCTTAAAAAACCATGGGGATTCCTTTACTTTTGATAAACAGGTATTGTAGATCTCTGTAACTTCATGAAAGCGATGAACTTTTGCTAGGAACTCAATTTAGATATCTGTGCGCCCAATGCAGTATATACATTTGAGCACCAGAAATGCACATTTTTCCCTAGTGTGCCGTTTTCATATGCCACTTTGAGTTCTCTCTCATTAGAATATGGCATAGGGTGCACATGGGTTGTGGATATGCATGTATTAGGAAAACAAGTGCTCAGTGTGAGTGCCCATTTTGATCACGTGTCTTATTGCATCAGCCTGACAGTGTGCAACCTGAGTCTTAAACACTGTTTTCAGTAACCACAGTAAAATGTGAATATAATTGCAGTTGGGCTGACAGTCACGAACAGTCATGGTGAAAATATACACTTGTGGTACTGAAGGTGTTCAACATGTAGGGCAGTTCATGACATGGCTTCATTTTACTTTTTCCTCCATAATGTCTGATTATTCTCTTAGTCTCCCAAGCCTCAATTACTGTCGGTTGTCTGTTTTCATTAGGCATCCTTTCATTTCCAAGCAAGCTTTTTTCTTGATATTCAAAATGTCTATTTTCCAGTTCCACCTAAGACCTACTTCTTCAAACTAGCTTTCACAAATCTGACACATTCTGCAATATTTTGCTTCTCCTGTCACGCATTATGTAGCATTGGAATAAGCTTTTAATTCTATTTGGAGAACAGTATCACAGAAAATCACAATTTAATGTAATTTAACATAAAAGGTAAGAGGGGAGGAGTCAACATGGCCGCCTGCTAGCAGCCCACAGCGTGAGCTCCTGCTAAAGTTTGAATTTCTTGTTATCTCTTTGAAAACCATGCCTCCAAAAAGAAAAGGGAAGGTGAAGGTATATCCCTCCTTCCCTTCCAGCAGGACAAAAGACCATCCCCGAATGTGGGTTCGGTTACCGGAGGAAGGAGGAGCGAAGCCCCACTGACGAAAATGAGAAGGGAGCCTCTATAACGTCGGGGGATCTATCTCTAAGCCCTCCTACACTAAGGACTCCACATGCGATTACCTCAGCCATCCCATCAGAGTCTGCGATGCAGGTAACGACCAGTGATGGTTTGGAAGAAGCAGCAGGGGGGAGCAGCTCCGTGTGAATCGGCTGATGGAGATACAGCTTGGCAGAGAATTGAAACAGCAGTTGTCTTGGTGGACATTTTGAAGCTGGTTTCTTCACCTGGCGGTAAGCCTGTTTTAATTCCTTCAACATGTGTTCTTCCTAATATGGCTTCAATATCTGACCAGGAACATCGACCAGAGACAGTTTCATTTCCTAAACCCACTGTGGTTACATTAGACGCTCTCTGGCAGTTAATGGCCTATCAAAATGTGACTTTACAAAATTGCGTGACTCAGGTATCCCAGATAGCAGCAAGACTAGAAACTGTGACCCAGGAACATGACTCTCGCTTGATAGAACAAGCAAATAAAATACAAGGAATTGAGAACCAAGTGAAAGAATCACAAAAAATTCAGGCAGCCATGATACAAGACTGTGTGAATTTAAATAAGAAGACAGAGATGTTGGAAAATCAGCTAAGAAGATTAAATTTGAGACTGTTAAACTTCCCAAGGATTCTCACTGAGCAACTGCGAATCACTCTTCGTAGATATCTAAATGAGATTTTACAAATTCTTTTAGAAAACATACCAGCCTTTAATAAGGATTATTTTTTGCCTTTCACTAGTTTAGGAAATAATGTACAATTTAATCAGCTTGACCTAGAAAATTTAACAGAATTATTAGAATCTTCAACTACCGAAGTAGTAGAAAGGGCAACCTTGCTAATATCATTATATATGAACAAGATATGGGAATGAGGAAAGACTGAAGAGGTTAGGGCTCTTCGGCTTGGAGAAGAGACGGCTGAGGGGGGATATGATAGAGGTCTTTAAGATCATGAGAGGTCTTGAACGAGTAGATGTGACTCGGTTATTTACACTTTTGAATAATAGAAGGACTAGGGCGCATTCCATGAAGTTAGCAAGTAGCACATTTAAGACTAATCGGAGAAAATTCTTTTTCACTCAACGCACAATAAAGCTCTGGAATTTGTTGCCAGAGGATGTGGTTAGTGCAATTAGTGTAGCTGGATTCAAAAAAGGTTTGGATAAGTTCTTGGAGGAGAAGTCCATTAACGGCTATTAATCAAGTTTACTTAGGGAATAGCCACTGCTATTAATTGCATCAGTAGCATGGGATCTTCTTAGTGTTTGGATAATTGCCAGGTTCTTGTGGCCTGGTTTGGCCTCTGTTGGAAACAGGATGCTGGGCTTGATGGACCCTTGGTCTGACCCAGCATGGCAATTCTTATATTTTTATGAATGGTCATGAAAAGTTACTTCCAGCATATGGGAGTCAATTTTATGGGACAATTTGTCCAGATATTTGCATATAACTTCGATCTGTGCGCATAACAGCACACACATCTCACTGAGCATGCACCAAATCTAAGCGCACAACTTCGAAGCACCGGAGCGCACGACTGTATCTTATGCGCACAAAGAAGAAATGGAGATCGGTGTGTGAAATGCCCTTTATTCGAAATTATCCCGACCCTGGCCGAGTTTCGCTCTATAATCTAGAGCTGCCTCAGGGGCAGTGCACAATAGCAGGGCTTATCGCTTGCCCGCAGATAGATGTGATAAATTTGATGTATCCACCTTTCAAATATACCAGTGTAAATCAGTCTGCTGCAGCAAGTGCTTATGCAGTGCAGTATTGGGTATGAACACCACTTGATATATTGGTCCTTTTTAAATGAGTTTAATCTTGGAATCCTGTGTTCCTTGACAGAACCGATTCAGCTGCCTGGGTCCATGAAGCCCAGCATCCTGTTTCCAACAGAGGCCAAGCGATAAGCCCTGCTATCGTGCATTGCCCCTGAGGCAGCTCTAGATTATAGAGCGAAACTCGGCCAGAGTCGGGCTAATTTCGAATAAAGGGCATTTCACACACCGATCTCCATTTCTTCTTTGCTGCAAAGCCAACTGGATCGGCTTCAGATTTGTTTTTTGGGTTCTTACGCGCACAAGCCATGGCACCACCGGAAAAGAAACTCAAAGTTCAGGGCCTTTCCCAGCATGCCACATTAGAGCTGCACAGCATGAGGAGGCCACGGCCCTCTGTATACAGTGCGAAGAGGCCCTAGGGGATCCAACTCATGGCCCTCTCCAGCCGGTACCGGGTTCCGGCTTCTCAAGCAGTACGCCGGACCTAGCAATGCTCAGCGGGACCCCCCCCATCAAATGGGGTTCCCCAGGGACACGGCGCCCATTAGTCTAGACCAAGCATCTATCTTCTGAGTGGAATTCTTCAAAGGTCTGCATACCTTCGTCCACATGTAACCGGGGCCTCCTATAATACGGCCACAGGCTCCACCAGAGGACCTCAACATCCCGGGTCCCTCTATGCCCAGGGAAGTGATCCCACCGCCCAGAAGCTCCACCTTCGGGGACAAGATCAACTCGGATGAGGAATCAGAACCCCTGGAGGAAGGGGAACTCCCTCCGGGGACAGAGCCCCACCGAACCATGAGACGCTTCTTCACCAAGGACGAGCTTCCAGGCCTGGTCACACACAGCTTAAAAGAGCTTGCTATCCCGGGCACAAGTGCCTCAGGGAACCTAAGATGAACCCACTACTAGAGGGACTCTGTCAGACCTCCCGCCATTTCCCACTATTACAAGCCGTCCAGCAACTAATTGACCTGGAATGGGATGCCCCAGAAAACTACATTCAAAGGGGCCGAGCTCTGGCAGCCATGTACTCTCTGGACCCAGCTGCCAAAGATCTCCTGGCATGTCTGAAAGTGGACGCCAAGGTCTGCGTGGCCACGAAGCACACTACTATCCCGGTGGAGGGAGGAGCATCACTCAAGGATGCTAAAGACAGACGTCTGGAATCTATCCTCAAACAGACTTTTGATATCTCCGCTATGTCTTTACAGATTGCGGCCTGCTGCGCCGTGGGTGACACGTGCCTGCTTAGCACAGACCAGGAACAATACTCCTGGGGAGGCCCTGGAACCAGCAGTATCATTCCTCATGGACGCTGCTTCTGATCTGGTACTCACCGCAGCTAGAGGAGTGTCATCCACCATGGCAGCCAGAAGCCAAATCTGGCTCCGAAACTGGTCGGCCGACGCATCCTCCAAAGCGAGACTTACAAAGATGCCTTTCAAGGGAACACTCCTGTTCAGAAGCAAAACTAGAGAAACTAGTCAACAAATGGGGAGAGTCCCCACTGCTGCGGCTACAGGAGGACAGGAAATAAGAGAAACCAGTGATCCTTCCCCCCAAACCTCCAGGGGCAGAGGATCACAGCGCTTCAACCCATATAGAAGCACATATCATGCGGCCCGCCCTGCAGGCCGGAGCCAGTCCTTTCAGAACAAGCATAACAAAAGGGGAGCCAGCTCGGGCTCAGGCCCCAGCCACACCCCACAATGAAAATCAGCTGACCCATCCAAAGGAAGAAGCCATAGGGGGCAGACTTGCCCTATTCTACCAAAGATGAGTCGGGAGAACTTCGGACAAGTGGGTCCTAGCCATTATTCGAGAGCGATATTACCTGGATTTCCACCACTTCCCTCCCGACAAATTTGTAGAATCTCCCTGCCACGACCCTTCCAAGAGGATGGCAGTGGAAGCCACATTGACTAGATTGCTAGCCTTAAAGGCTATAGCACCGGTGCCCCCACAACAAATAAATACTGGACATTATTCCATCTATTTTATCGTCCCCAAGAAAGAAAGAACGTTCAGACCCATCCTGGACTTCAAGGCAGTCAGTCATCACCTGAAGATTCCTCGCTTCCGCATGAAAACCCTATGCTCAGTAATAAGGGCAATAGAACCGGGAGAGTTCCTTACATCCCTGGATCTGTCTGAAGCCTACCTACACATTCCGATCCAGCTAGAGCATCAGCGTTTTCTACGCTTCTCGATCCTGGGCCGTCACTACCAGTTCCGAGCACTACCTTTCGGGTTAGCCACTGCACCCTGGACGTTCACCAAGATCATAGTGGTGGTGGCAGCAACACTGATGAAGGAAGGAATCCGCGTGCGCCCTTATCTAGACGATAGGCTGATCAGGGCAAAATCCCAAGGGGAAAGCCACCAGGCAACCAACAGAATCAAAGCTCTACTAGAGAGCCTCGGGTTGGTGGTCAACACAAACAAGAGCTGCCTGCAGCCCTCCCAATCTCTAGAATACTTGGGAGTCCGGTTCGACACCAAACAAGACAAGGTCATTCTGACACTGACAAGGAGATCAAAACTGATGACCCAGTTGTGAACCCTGTTGAGCGACCTTCGCCCCACAGCATGGGATTACCTACAAGTCCTCTGCCTCATGACATCCACACTGGAAATAGTGCCATGGGCACGAGCTCACATGAGACCCCTACAACGCTCACTACTATCAAGATGGAATCCACTGTCCCAGAACTACACTGTACATCTTCAGCTCCCGGACAGAGTTCGGGCCCAACTACGGTGGTGGCTACAAGAAGCCTATCTGAGCCAGGGAACGAAATAAAAACCTCACCAACCTGGATCCTGCTCACCACGGATGCCAGCCTACGAGGTTGGGGAGCACACTGCCGGGAGCTAACCGCCCAAGGGCAATGGAACAAAGAAGACTCAGGATGGAACATGAATCGCCTAGAAGCCCAGGCAGTCAGACTAGCCTGCCTACGGTTCGGTCACAGACTCCGAGACAAAGCGTTCAGAGTAATGTCAGACAACGCTACAACAGTGGCCTACATCAACTATCAGGGAGGAACCAGAAGCCAACAGGTGTCTCTGGAAATAGATCTCCTAATGTCATAGGCAGAGGCGAATCTTCAAGAGATCTCGGCCGTCCACATCGCCGGGAAAGACAACATCACTGTGGATTACCTCGGCAAAGAAAGTCTAGACCCAGGAGAATGGAGGCTGTCGACCACAGCATTCCAATTGATAGTAAACTGTTGGGGAACACCAACCATGGACCTCCTGGCAAACTGGTCCAACGCTCAAGTGCCCAGCTTTTCAGCCGCAGGCGGGAACCCCAGTCCCAGGGAATCGATACCCTGGTTCAGACCTCGCCACAGGAGACTCTGTTATATGCCTTCCCGCTGTGGCCTCTATTGGGCACAATCATCCACTAGAGGTACTGGCCCACCACAGAGGACCAGTACCTCTAGTGACCCCGGACTGGCAAAGAAGACCGTGGTACGCAGACATGCGAAGACTGACAGGGAACCCCCTTCCGCTACCTCCACACAGAGACCTGCTCCAACAGGGACAGATCCAGCTCGATTCTCTCTTATGGTCTGGCCATTGAGAGGACTCTCCTGAGGAAGAGTGGATACTCGGGGGCAGTAATGGACACCCTACTCCGAGCACGCAGGTTCTCCACATCCCTAACATACATAAGGATTTGGAGTTTATTCGAAGCCTGGTGCGAGGACCGCGACATCATACCATGCTCAGTCAAAATTCCTGCGATTTTGTAATTCCTGCAGAACGACCTACAGAAGGGATTGCTTCTCAACTCCATCAAGGTACAGGTGGCCGCATTGTCATGCTAGGGAACCAAGAGCGAGAGCGGCAGCATAGCCTCTCACCCGGATGTCTCCCGCTTTCTGAAAGGAGTCAAGCAGATCCGACCACCCCTAAAGTGGCCGGTGCCTCTTTGGAACCTCAATCTGGTCCTAGATTTCCTAGCAGGTACCTCCTTCAGACTTCTTCGCGGCCTGTCTCTCCAACTATTAACATTAAAGACAGCGTTCCTGCTGGCAGTCTGTTCGGCCCGTCGTATATCCAAACTACAAGCACTGTCCTGCCGAGAGCCGTTTCTCAGACTCACCCCGGGAACCATCCAGTTACGCACAGTTCCGTCGTTCCTCCCCAAAGTGGTGTCTCGCTACCATCGCCAGATGAGCATAAGAATTCGGAAGAGGCTCGAAGTCTACGCTATCTCAATGTCGGCAAGCTCCTAGTCCGATACCTGGAAAGATCGGAATCCATACGAAAGACGGACCATATATTCGTCCTTCACAGCGGGAAGAAGCAAAGGGGAAGCAGCCTCGCGAGCAACCATAGTCCGCTGGATCAAAGAAGTCGTCATGGCGGCCTAATTAGAAGCAGGCAAGCCACCGCCTTTATAAGTCAAGGCCATTCTAGTAGAGCCCAGGCAGTGTCCTGGTCGGAAACCAAGATGCTGCCACCCGCTGAGATTTGCAGGGCGGAAACATGGTCCTCCATCCACACCTTTTCAAGGTTTTACTGCCTGGATGTTCAGGCTCTGGAGGACACAGCATTTGTAAGGGCAGTACTAAGTGGGTCACGGGCAGCCTCCCACCCGGTTTGGGAGTAGCTTTTATACATCACATTGGTACTGAGTCCATCTGCTACACGCTAGGAAATGGAGAAATTACTTACCTGATAATGTTGTTTCCTTAGTGTAGACAGATGGACTCTGCATCCCACCCCACGGCTGCTGTTACTCATGGAATTCTCGGGTGACATCCCCGGGAGCGAGTGATTCACGGGTAAGCCTTTCTTTCCTTCATCTAGGACACCCATCCTACCAGGTGTCGACGTTTCTCGGTTGAGGGCACTGGCGGTCTCCAGCTATAGCCAATTCAACCAGTTCAAATTAATCAAGTTAATCAAATTATTCAGTCATGCATATATCCACAATGCTTTTTGAGGAGAATACTGAAGAGCTGCACTTCCTGCAGGGGTATATGTACTGGGGCTGATGTCAGATTGAAATCTGATCCGTGTCCAACTGCTATCAGGAGTACACTATACCCATTGGTCCTGAGTCCATCTGTCTACACTAAGGAAAATGAAATTATCAGGTAAGTAATTTCTCCAATGGCGTTTTCATTTTTATTCTATAATGTATTTTGGTTCACTTATCTGATACCCCTCCCTTACTAAAATACTTGGACTAAAGTTGAATTATGTTTCTGTTGGAGAGTATTTGTTTTTCTTTTTTTCTGTACAAAGAAAGTTATGCTTTATAAAAGATTAAAATGCAATAAAAATAAAATTAAAAAAAAAAAGTTAAATAGGGGGGCTTGGTAGACTGCAGCAGTTTCTTGAATGCACCAATCTTGCAAAATGTTGAAAAACTGAAAATAGCTTAACAAAATAGGGGGAAATGAATGTGTGGAACTTGCAGTCTGCTTCTTAAAATGACTTGTGATTGATTTACTAAAATTGAAAGTTCTGTGTTGCAATTTTGATCCACTAGATTAACATCTGCTTTGTTAGATGGACTTTTCCCATTTCTGGATATATAGATGGAAACAGCAAATCAAAGTGAGATTGTAACTCTGCAGTTGTAAAGATATACATATATAAAATGGGTATTACTTAGTGACTTCATACCCTTGTACATTTTTCATATTCTGTTGGCAGAAAAAATACAAACCAAAATGCATTAAAGCAGAAGTTTGTTTTACTGATCTATACAACATATTCTACACTTTCATCATGAAAGAAAAATTACAGAACTACAGTAGCAAGCCTTGCTAGTGTTGAGAATTAAAAGTAAACAACTTTATTTCCCTTACTGAATGTCCATCTCTGTATAAAATGTATAAGAATTAAGACAGTTAAACAACGGAGCTGAGAGAGTATTTTCAATAATGCTAAACTGAACATCTATAGGTATGTTTCTTTCATTCTCCAAGGACAAGCAAGATGTTAGTCTCACACATGGGTGATCAGATGGAGCCCGGCACGGAAGACTTCTGTCAAAGTTTCCAGAACTTTAACTTGGCATACTACCAATACCACGTGTCCATGCAGGGTCCCTTTGCAGTCTTTTTTTTTTTTTTTGTGCGGAGCTTCACATTGCGGCTTGTGAGTGCTTCAGTTTTTTCCTTAAACCTGTGGAAAACTCTCTTCCCCAATTTCCTTGGGATTTTTCCTCACATTCCATCGCTGGGTCCCTCCTGGTCCTCCTGTAGCTTCTTAGATAGGTTTCTCAGCGTTTTCGGTTAAGTTTTCTTTCGCCTTGTCCTTCCCCGTGGCAGTGGTGCCTCAGTGCCCGCCAGTCATTGCTGCCTGCTGCCATTGTTGTCATTTGATATCCTTGATTAGAGAAACCCTGCTGCTCATTCCAAGTGAACTTTGAAGGATTAGCCACCATTTCTATACCACAAGTGATCAAACAAGTAAATATATCGTCCAAATTATATATGGTGCCTGGACATACAATCTATAAATTATCATGAACCCAGAGCCCTGATGCAGCCACAAAAGGCGAAACTTTGGCCAGAGTCGGGATGTGTATAATCAACCAATAAATCTTCTTTCCAAGGCTCCGGTCTTGCTTTGTTTTTTCACACCCAGTGCCGAGGGCCATGTCTATCACAGACCCCCATAATGTGTCCTCTGCCTGGGGGCATTGCATGATGTCCGGGGGTGTCGCAAGTGCACCCAAATAACCCAAGGGACCATTGCGCCATGACTAGACAAGTTGGAGAAACTCTTCGGGTCGGGCAAATCTGAGCCATCAACTTTGGCATTGGTGGCGTCGACAACCGATGGACACCACGCCCATTGACATCAGTGGGACATTGCTTCCGCTGGTGGTTAGAAGTGCCTGAGCCCAGCCACACTCTGTCTCCTCCAGGTCAAGAAGTGGATTCTTTATCTTTGACCTCTGCACTTGGGAAAAGACCAGGCCGAGCACCAAGGGAAGCCAAGGAAGCATCGGCACTGGTTGACCTTAGATGCACATTGTAGGGCACAGGATGGGCTGGCTCATGCCATGGTGCCCCTGAAGAGACCCTTCGGCGAGGAGCACCCATCCTCCATCGATGCTGGGTGTCTGCGATGGTCTCCACCGATCCTGATACCAGTCGCCAATCCACCCCTGGGATGTGAGGAAGATCTTGACCACCCCTGCTTCCTACCAGTCAGTTTTGGCTTCAGCAGCTTTCAAGGGGAGCTGCAGTGGCACATCACAGCTGGCGGTGGAGCGGGACACTGCTGGGCAGTGATGCAGCTCCTGTCCGCTTTGGAACTGCTGTTGGAAAGGCTTAATGTGCTAAATTGGTGTGTCCCGGCCCAGCTGGTGCTTGGTTCCTGGGAGGGCCATCAATGCCCGGTGGGGCA
Organism: Rhinatrema bivittatum; assembly: GCF_901001135.1. Classification (NCBI taxonomy): domain Eukaryota; kingdom Metazoa; phylum Chordata; class Amphibia; order Gymnophiona; family Rhinatrematidae; genus Rhinatrema; species Rhinatrema bivittatum. The sequence goes on from NC_042615.1 coordinate 384,290,866, forward strand.
CTGTCGATTCCCTCAGCTGATTTCGGTGGTTGTTCCTGGTCCTCAGAGGAAAAAGCTCTGCCAAGTCCGGCAAGAGACAGCACAGCCTGCTGCCTCCCATCCAGCTTTGCTGGGGGCCTGCACTGGGTTTGCCGGTCACTGTTCATCTGGACGAAGGCTGAGCATCTAGGGCCCCATGCCCTGTGGATTACAGTGTGAAAATGAGGGCCCTATGACCCCTAGGGGTATGATCCTACAGAAACCCTCCTCGGAGGGTCTCCCCTCAGAATTGTTTCCTCCAGAAGCGCAAAGGAGATCTCCGCTGGTGGACTGTCCTTCCCAGAGCATGTGTGGGTAATGGCAGAAGCCATTCTGTTTCAGTTGTTGACGGATGAAGATGCTAGATACAAGATGGTGGAGATTCTCCAGTTTGTGAAGCCTCCTAAGGAAATCATGGCAGTTCCAGTGCAAGATATCCTTAAGGAGCTGCTGTCGAGGATATGGAAATACCCTCTCACAGTTCCTCCTGTTAACAGAAGTTCTATGGGGGTCTATCTTGTCCAGAAGGCTACTGATTCAACAAGTATCCTGGTCCCCCATCAGTCGATCAAATCCACCCCTCAAGATGCCAAGCGCTCTTTTCACCCATTCCTTGGCACCCCCGGGGAAGGAACAACAGGGGTTTTAGACGCTCTTGGGAGGAAAGTGTTCCAGGCAGCAATGCTCATTGCCCGTATCACCACCTACCTGCTCTACATGAGCTAGTACACGCAGGACCTCTGAAGTAGGATGCAGGAGATAGCTGAGCAGCTGCCTCAACAGCAACAGTGTGGAAAACACGGAGTCGGACGACTTATGATGTTTGTGAAATGGCAGCGAGGGCCTCTGCAGTGGGAATTTGTGATGGCAGGAATGGTATGGCTGCAGGCCTCTGATATCCGTCCAGAGGTTCAGGAATGGCTCGCTGCCATGCCGTGCATTGGGGAGGAATCTTGCTTGGAGAAAGGGGTGAGGGACGTGGTGGCCTAGTTGCGGGACCACCAGGAGACCCTCCAACATCGCTCCGCTGGCACACTCTGAATCTGTCCTCATCTAGGAGGTTCAGGGAGGCAGGGGCAGAGGAAAGTCTTTTCTATTGCCAGAGGAGGTATTATCCTCTACCCCTTCGCACCCATCAGCAGCATGTGAGCTTCCGCCCCAGGCAGCAGAGAGCAACCAAGCCCCAAGCCGGCGCCTCAGTCAACTCCAGGGACGGGTTTTTGGACTGGATTGGAGGGAACATAAGTCAGTTTGCCTGTATCTGAGATGAAGAAAACCCCCAGTCTGGGGCAGGCTGCAGTTCCTTGTGAATCTGTGGCCCAATATAACCTCAGTGGGTTCTGTCCATAGTCAGTCAGGGGGTACCAATTAAACCTATTGGGTGTCCTGCCAAATTGCCCTCCATGCCTGTTTTTGGGGGCTGGTAGCACATTAGGAAGTACTGTTTGGGAAGCTTTCTGTTCTCCTAAGGGTCTGGGTGGTGAGCCTGTGCCACAAAGTCAGAGAGGGTGGGGATTCTACTCCAGGTATTTCCTGATTCCGAAGAGAACAGGAGGTAAGGCCCTTGAACAAGTTTGTAAAAAAAGAAAAGTTCAAGATGGTTTCCATAGGCACCTTGATTTCCCTTCTGCAAAGGACACATACACCCATGTCGAGATCTTCCCAGGTCACAGGAAGTAACTCAGATTCATGGTGGGGAAACAGCACTTCCAGTACAGTATTGACATTTGGGCTAGCGTCCGCCCCACGTGTCTTCACAAAATGCCTAGCTGTGATGGCGGCACACCTCCACAGACTGGGGAGTGCATGTCTTTCTCTATCTGGACAATTGGGTGGTCAGGAGCACATCTCCGGCGGGGCCATTAGGTGCAAGAAATTGACTATCCCAGGTATTGTAGTCATTAGGGTTCGTAATCAACTATCCAAAGTCCCACCTCAGTTGGACTTTATAGGAGCCCTGCTAGACACAGCTCAGGCGAAAGCCTTCCTGCCTTGTTCATGGGCTGCCAAACTGGCATCCATTGCGGCAAAGATCCAGGGGAATCGGCAAGTGTCAGTATGGCACATGTTGAAGTTGTTAGGCCATATAGTCGCAACCATCTAAGTCACTCCCTTGGCACATTTACACATGCACAGAGCTGAATGCTCCCTGAGGTCACAGTGGCGCCAGGCCAAGCAGAGCCTCCAGGCTTGCATCCAAGTCACCCCGTCTCTCTGGGACTCTGTCCTGTTGACGGGTACTCTCCAATCTGGAATAGGGGATCTCTTTCCATAGTCCTCCTACATAAATTATCCTAACCATGGATGCATCCACCCTGGGCTGAGGAGCTCATGTAGAGAGGCCCCAAACTCAGGGTCTCTGGTCCACTCAGGAAAGCTATTGCCAGATCAACTTCCTGGAGCTCCAGGCGATCAGGTATGCACTGTGGGCTTTCTGAGATCGGCTGTCCAATAAAGTCCTGATCTGAACAGACAACCAGGTAGCGATGAGGTATTATAAACAAGCTGGGAGTTACGGGATGGTGCTCAGGGTGATATATTTGGCAGGTATGGAGAATGTGGTGGCGGACAAACTCAATTGTGCCTTCAGACCTGGTCCCTGAACCAGGAGGTGGTGAATTGGATCTTCCACCTCTGGGGGAGCCTAGACATAGATCTGTTTGCGCCCCTCTGGAACAGGAAGGTAATGGGTTCTGCTCCCTGTATGGGATGGATGGCAAACCAGCTTCGGGTGCCCTTGCCCCTCACTGGGCCAGGTTTTCTGGATGCGTATCCTCCAATTGCTTTGTTTTTGAAGACTCTTGAAGCTTTGCAAGGACAGAGGGACTATGATCCTCATAGCCCCTCATTGGCTAAATCAGGTTTGGTTTCCACTCCTATGGGAATTATCCATCTGGAAAGAGATTAGTCTGGGGGCAGGATCAGGGGAGTTTGCGGCATCCCAACCTCCAGGCCCTGTCACTCACAACCTGGATGTTGAGAGGTTAATCCTGCAACCACTCAATCTGTCAGATGATGTGTTTTGGTCCTAGTGGCTTCTAGAAAGCCTTCCACTAGAAGGCCCTAGATCTGTTCTCCTGCCCCACACAAAATCTGCTTGCTTACCTTCTATATCTATCAGAGGCTTAGTTGAAAACCAGTTCCATTAGGGTCCATCTGAGTGCAGTTCAGAATCTCTTCGAGGTATAGAACCCAACTCTCCCTGCCTAGGGCATAAGAGTGAGGCAGCCTTCAAGCTACTCTTGCCTGCCTGATCAAAGAAGCAGATGTCTTGGCCTATGTGCTCAATGGTAGAAAACCTGAGTTGGTCTGTGCCCATGTGTGCAGTCCTCATCTAGGGCAGAAGTGGGGTTGCCCCTTTTCTTTCTGTTTTTCTCATACATTTTGGGACAGATATGGTGACATGAGGATTTTCTACTCATTTGTTTTTCTCTGGAGTTTTTCTTAAATACTAGAATGTATAGTCTATTTCGGGGGCTTTTGTCAAATGTATACTGTATTTCCTCTGAGCTTGCACATCATTAGAAGTAGCAATGATGTGTCACTGATAAAGCTGTGTTCTCTGCCTCCGTCTGCTGGTAGGAGGACACACCTGCCTGTATGGAATGGGGTAGCTGGACTAATGGAAAGAAAATTAACAGGTAAGAAATTTCTCCATTCCAAACAGAATTCCAGTGACATAAATCTCCAAAGTGCAAGTTTTTAAACTTTTAGCCTAGTTTCCTATAGGAAACTGGCCTATCTCATAGTCTGTCTGTCCCTCCTCCTCCAAACAACTTTTTGAAATCTTGATCCAATTTAATGCATTTTTGTGCTACAGAGTTGAGCCCCTGGTGACACTCAGCACCCCCATCCTGGCTCACACTTTTAATGTGCCTCTGACCTCTCATATACTTAGAATTGTTATGATTTTTTTAAATTAGCCTTTCCCTATAGGAAATAGTTATTTCATTTGAAGTATTGAGAGGCTGGTGCACATTGTGATGTCATTGAGCTGCTCTGCAGTTAAGGGCCTAGAGAGTCCCAGTTACCTAGTTTGAAATACAGCAACACGCCATACAAGTCGAAATCTCAGGGAGATTAGAACTTATTGTGGTGTCATTGAGGATTTTGAAAACTGACTGGCCATTGGGTGAGTGGTAACATTTTGAAAGCTGCCTGCTATTGGTTAGTAGTTTATTAAATGTTTGTTAAAATTTCTTAATCACCTATGCACTAGGCCCAAGGTGAGGTACAAATTGAAACATACTGTTTTGGGGCGTTGGCCCTTAGGCTGAGGCAAGGTTGGCACAACTTGCAGGGAGGAGCCCTGCAGGTCGCCACTGTCAGATAGCAAACCTGGATTAGGCAGAGGCCCATCTGGGGCTTCGCCTTTACCAGCCCACTTTCCCCCTCAGGTTGAGCCTTTTGGATGCCCTGGCTGGCATGTCTTAAGTGGGGGCCTCTGCTGGAGAGATCCGTCAATGAAACCAGGTTGGAACAGGAGAAGATGAAGCATATCCAAAGGCATGTAATCCGCTCTGAAGTGCCGAAACAAAAAGTGGAATTAAAAAAAAAAAAAGCTATGGTCGGAGGCAGGCAAGAATGTCCAGGAGTCAGGTAGAGGTCAATTACTGGGATCCATCCATAGGGCAGGAGGGGATGAAGGCAAGGAGCACAACAGGTGGGCAGACAATGGAACAATGATGGAAAGACGGAGGAAACTGAAGAACTGACTACTGTGACTGGAGACAGAGATAAGGACCATTGGACAGTAAGGATAAAGACTAGGACCAGGAACTGAAGTCAAAGACTACTGGAATTAAAACACGGAATGCAGGAACTTGAGAATGAAGGCAAGGAACGCTGAGGCAGTGCACAATACTAGAACTGTAGGGAGACCTATTGCCAAGACGAGGACTGCAGGGAGAGAAGGCCTTTTATATGCCAAGGCTTGTGAGGTCATCTGTGTGTGCCGCAGGGGATTTTCTGCTACAGGCCCTTTAAATTTGATGATGTTAGGTACACACATTCCTAGGGGCGGCCATGGGAAGAGCCAGCAACATCCTGCCGCACGTTGCATCGGGTCTATCTGAACGCAGCAGTTTGCCACGCAGCTGCCTAGGGAAGTCTTCGGTGGTATCGGGACCAGCAATTGTGGCTCAGGGCTGGAGGTAATTGCGGCGGTTCACGGGGGAGACCTGTGGACTTCCCAAACATAACACACACACAATTCGGTTAACATAAAACGTCATTACATATGCAAATTTCTTGATCATAAAGGAAAGTAGGTAATGTGAAATGTTAACACAGCTCCTTGTTTTATGTTTATGGTTTTCCTGTGGTCTTGGCACTTCAGGGTATGCAGGTGAAGTCACAGACTCCTATAAACTACATGAACTGTGTTGAGTTGCAATTGTCAGTTTACTACCACGTTACTTAAAACGTTCAGGAAAATTGCATACTGATCTTGAGATTTATGTATTTTGATGAATGGATAGCCAGTACCAATGACCATATGTTTTTTTTTCACCTTTTATGTTCATTATTTTAATACCAACATGCTAAGGAAAGGGGAGGGGGCTAACTATTAGTGTCCTTCTGACATGAATGGTGGCTTATAGGTGATTGTGTTGAAGTTGATCTAGATTTATAATGATGTATTTCTAAATTTGTTTAACTTTTTCATTTCAGATTTGTCCGATATGTGCAGCATTACCTGGAGGAGATCCAAATCATGTCACAGATGACTTTGCAGCTCATCTTACGCTTGAACACAGAGCTCCTAGAGACTTAATATCCTTTCACAAAGGTTATGTTGTATTTAAAAGCTGGTATTAGCTTCGTATTTGGATTTGATAAGGTCATAATATCTTTTCTGCTGATACTTTCTTACTGCGTCATTTTCAGATAGGATTGTCAGCGGGCTAAATGGTGCCCCTCCGCTGTTGCAGGCTGCACGGGGTGGGGGGAGGGATGGTGCAGGAGAGGAAGGAGGTCTACATCTGACATAGCCAGCAGGTCTGTTCAGTTCCAGTGATGCAACTGCAGCTTACACCTCCTCAAGCTTGGCACCCTAGGGGGATACATGTTTTACCAAACTCTTCTGCCTGCCATTCCTCCAGACTAGGTTAAATCTGGTTATCTCTAGATCCACCTTCCCAAAAGAACTGTGTTGGACTCTTATGCAATTAATGTTCATTTCAGCACTGTGTGGAGTTATAAAATTGGGGATTGGAAAAACAAAATAACACCATCACAGGGGTGTGAATATAAAATTCTGTCACTAGATATATAGATATTACTGCTAGTTATAAGATAAATGTATACTTTTGTAAAACCGTTTATGATGGCTCAACCGAATAACGGTATATAAAACTCATCAAATAAATAAATAAATATATCTTAAGACGAGGCATATCAGGCAATTTATAGGACCCAAAAGCATGCATCATCAGCCTTATAAAGGTATTATCTTTACCCAACCACTTGGTTCTTTTTTTTTTTTTTTTTTTTTTAAACAAAGTGGCTTCGGAGATCAGATTATGTTCAGACTACTTACAATTTTATAAACTGGTAAAGTTTTCTTATTTTGATTTGCTTTTTCTGTGAATTATTGTAATTTGGCACTCTTGTCGTGCAGCATGTTATGTTGGTTACATTTATTTATTTAAAATTATTGATCGCTTTCCTGATCAAATCTCACAAAATCGTTTAAAACAAAATGATTAAATCACATAAATACCATCCTAAAATTGCAATCACATAAAATCATAACTCTGAACACATTGGCAGAAGCGAGAAAATATTTACATTTATTGCCATTTAGTCATTAAAGGCCACTGTCATGAGCCATGTTTTTAGTTTTTTGCAGACCCTCAATCCTTTTCTTCCTTCACATCCAGAGGGAGGTTATTCCACAAACTGGGGACATTTACTGAAAAGGACCTGTTTGAAAAGCACTGTTGTTGGAAAGCCTTTATATTGGGGAGCTCAAGAAGATTCTTTGTAGCAGAATATAAATTTCTACTTGCCTCATACCATTTCAGTTTCCCTTTTAAATGTGGGGACATGAACCACATAACATCTTGAAAGCAAGTAACAAAATGTTAAGTTTGCAACGCATATTCACTGGTAAACAATGCAAACCCAATAAAAAGGGCTTAAAAGAATGTCTTCTAGGATTTACAGTGACTATGCGTGCAATGATCTGGATTATTTGCAGTTTGCGCATTAATTTAGCTGGTAATCCCCATCTGATGACATCACCCATCTGTGAGGACTAACATCCTGCTGTCCTAGGAGACCACCTGTTACAGGTAAGCAACTGGGCTTTCCAAGTTCAAATGTGAGTCCAATATAATCTCCAGTGATCTCACTTCTGCTTTCATCATCAAATGAGCACCATTCAACCCCAGTCCCCAACCATAACACCTCTGTTTTATTAATATTTACAATCAATTTACTGATTCTCAACAACCCTATCCAGGTACTGGTTTATATGCAGAAATGCATCCTCAGGCTCAATACCCAGAGGTGCCAAAATCTGTATGTCATCTGTGTAGATGTATATATTAAAACCAGAATCCTGATCTAAATTTCCCACTTGTTATAAAATTATTAAAAAAAACAAAACAAGAAACAGGAGCTTGAGGAGCCTTGGCTAACTCCTCATTTTACTTCTTCTCTAGTTGAGATTTTTCCCTGAAAATTAACTGTTTCCTTTCCTGCAAGAGATTCTCTAGCCATCTTAAAACGCTGTCTCTCAGACCTAATAAATTATATTACTGTAACAAAAGACCATGAACCACTAAATTGAAGGCATTAGAAAGATCCAATAGGATCAAAGCTGAATTTTCACCCCTATCCAAACTTGGGAGAATTTTGTTCACTAATGAAACTATCAAGTCTCCATACTACAGCTTATTCTAAAACTGGCTTGAGCAGGATCCAACGCATCTACATTTTCAAAAAAAAGGGGATACGTGCTTGGTTCCCACGTTTAACACCTGTGCAATAAAGGGAAAGTTGGAGAATGGACATTAAATACAACATAGCTTTGGGTTTAATTTATGCTTTAAACAGGGAGCAACAATTGCTGTCTTACAATATTGTGGAACCGTGCCAGTCTCCAAAGAACAATTAATGACATTTTGCAAAAATCTTGTCTGAACACTCTCGAAGGGCAGGGGTCTGGACAAAAATCTGAAGGTTTAATATGGGTCAAAACTTTTCAGTTTTCAACATAGTATTTAATTCAAACCTCCTTCATGGGCACTTGCAAATGTACTACTACTTCTAGTGGTGAGGGTACCTTACCAACATCTGACCTGTTGTCTAATCTATTACTATACTCAAGATTTTCCTTTCAACCATTCACTAACAGCTCCACCATGTCTTTAAAAATCAGAGATAGAGCTTCAGAGTCAGGAACATCCTCATAGTTTTAACTGAATCTTTGCTGGGGGTTTAGTTTTAACCCCCAGCAAAGATTCACTATACCAAACATTACACTAGGGTTATTGTTGATAGACTTTACTACTCCCATAAAAGACTCTCTCTTAACCAACACAATCTGTTTAAAATATTTAATGGTATTCTTATGCCATAACTTTCCCCATATGCTTCCAGTGCATTTCTAACCTACTGCATTATCTGTTCAATCCTACCAGAACTGTAGAATACCATAGGTAAGATATCCCTTTAATGTTTAGAGTCTACTGTTGCTGTTTTGTGATTTTATTTTTTTTAGGAAGCCTATATTTATTGAAATTACATCTTCTGTGGTGGTAGTATTTGCTGTATCACTCCCAGTGGGCCAGGTAATGGTGTTTGTGTGGGCTTTAAATGTAACTAAAACAAATTCATGGATTTCTATGTAAAATGACTGTGGGAGGTGATTTTGGCTATCATACATCAGAAATTAAGGGTGTAGTAATCCCCTTTAAAGATAGGACCCAAAGATTTCAAAGGGAACTAGAGCTCCACAGGCAAAAAAAAAAAAAAAGCACCAGAAGTCTATGCACCTTTTCATTGCCTGTAGTTTCTTATCCTGTGCTGATTATTCTGTTTTTTTTTTTTATATTGAACAGTAGTGTCTCTTCTAGTCATAAAGATTTGTGTGACAAATGATTCTGGAGAAAATACCCCATAAAAAAGCTGAAATTAAGGCACCGTGAATTTCCAGCAGCCTTTTAAACTTGGTGAAGTGCTGAAAAATATTAAAATTGTATTTAAAGAAAAAGCCAAAAAAATATATACAATGGCTATGGAAAGTCTGTATCCTCTTGAACATTTTTCAGATTTTGTTGTAAGTGCGTCAGACTTGTATTATGCATTTAATTGAGGATTTTTTTCTCTCTACATCACTCTCTCTCTCTCTCTCTCTCTCTCTCTCTCACACTCTCCACACTGCTGTTCAAACTCTGTTCCTTGGGGAGCATTGAGAGACAAGCAAACTTCAATTCATGCCACAGATAGATTGAAGTCAGGACTCTGACTGGGCCATTCCATGACTCATACCCATTTTGTTCCTGAGCCACATCAATGTAGCTTTCCTGTGTGCATAAAATCATTGGCCTCTTGAAAGGTAAACTTCCATTCCAGTTTCAGCATTCTTGCAGAGGACAACAGGTTTTTCTCAAGGACTTTTCTGTATTTTTTCCATTCATTGTCGCTTCTATCCTGACAAGTGTCCCTGCCAATCAGAAACATCCTCCATAACATGATGCTGTTACCACGATGCTTCACAGTAGGGATGATGATCTCTGGGTGACATGCTGGGTTGGGTTTGGGCCAAATGTAACACTTTGCATTTGGGCCAAAACGTTTAGTCTGCAAAACTTTTTGCCACATGGCTATTGTATCCTTCTGAGTGTTACTTTGCATAATTTAAATGCTATTCAAGGTGGGCATTTTTTGAGTAATGGCTTCTTCCTTGCTCTACCATATAGGCCAGATTTGTAGAATGCTTGGATTATTGTTACGTGCACATGTTGACCAATCTTGACCATGGAATTTATTTATTTATTTAACATTTTTTATATACCGAGGTTCTGGTAACAATGTTACCAATCACTTCGGTTTACATATAACTTTGGGATGTCATAACACAAGTGTCTTACATAGAACAAGGAAATGAAGAACTGGGTGAATAAATAATATAAATTAAATTCAATTAAAATTGCATAAAACATAAACATAGACAATATTTTAAATTACTGTAATCTAACATACTGATGATTCGGGTCCGTCAAAAAACAAGTAGGTAATCTGTAGCTCTTTCAGAATTACCATTGGTATCTTGGCTGTCTTACTGATCAGGCTCCTTGCTCAGTCATCCAGTTTGGAGAGAGAGCCTGATCTAGACAGCGTCCTGATCCTACCATATACCTTCTTAATTATCTTGACTGTGCTTTGAGGAATATTAGCTGACATTTGTATCTATCCCCCAGATCTGTGCCTTTCGACAACTTTGATTTTTGACAGCAACTTGGTGCTTATGGTTGGGTCTTTGCTTTGAAATACATTAATCAGCAGAGAGAACTGATGAGCTAAATTTATCTGGTCATGTGAATCAGTACAGTTTAACACAAGTGAGGCCAATTCACTTGGGGGCCGATGCAAAAAAAAAAAGTGCACTGAAAAAGCAGGTGCTGAGTTTCAGCGCTCGCTTTCCTAACGCGTCCCCAGGCACCTCTCCTGGGGGCACGATGCAATATTTAAATTAGGGCTTGCGCTGTCAAAGAGGCGCTAGGGGCAATTGCGAGCCCCTAGCACCTCCTTGACAGTGTGCGCCTGAAAGAGGTCCGCTGTTCGCTGGTCAAGAAAATGGACGCTGAAATTATCAGCATCAGTTTTCCTAACAGGCGCACATTCATGGGTTAGGAAAACAGACACAGATAAATTCAGCATCTGTTTTCCGAGCCTGGTTTCCGGCACCTTGTCTGACCTGCCCTAAGCTCCCTCCCCCTGAGGGAGCTTAGGGCAGGTCAGAAAGAGTGAATAAATCAATATTAATGTGTTGAGCACTTAATATTCACGCCTTCACTTATTGCCAATTAATCCGTTCACTGTCACATGTTAGTGAAAGGACCACTCACCTTTCAGAAGGCTGTCCTGAAAGGGGATTGGTGCTTTCACTGACAAATACACAATTTTATGGGCGCTCAAAAATTAACGTCTGCACCAGGCATTTGGTTGCGCCTACACAACCCGTGTCTAACTGTGGGTTAAACAGTGCATCGGCCCCTTGGTGTGTGCTTTTCAAGGTAATTAGAGCTTTAAGTATTTTGGATTGCTACAAGGGGTGGACACTTATTCCAGTGAAGCTATTCTATATTTTTATTTGTACTTCATTTTCTAAAGAATTCTCAAATACATTTTTCACTTTGCAGTTGTTGGGTAATCTGTGTGGATACATGGAACAAAAACTGGTTTAATACAGTTTACTTCTAGGCTATAAGGCAACAAAATGTGAACATTTGGAAGAGGGTATAGGCTTTATATAGCCACTGTAAATGAATTTCCATTTTAATCTGGTATGCTAAAATTGTGATCTAAGTCACACAGAAGGCCTCAAAGAGATATGAGCTTCATTAACACATTCTTAAGGCAACATCACAGACTGGCTTGTCCCTCGGCTTTTCTGTTGGTAATGGGATATGTGTTCTCTGTTTTTAATCAATATAACCAATTACACAGAACCAAACAGTAAATGAATTATTCCACCAGTCAGAAGGGTCACAGTTCTATTACTGTTGTAAAGGTGACTTTGAAATTAAACTAAAATTTTTTTGTCTTAAAGTATTTGGCTTTCCAAGATGACTATTGAAAATTTTATGCAGAGTGCTGGATGATTGGTGGGTATGAGGATTGTTTGATAATTTGGCTACCTGGTGCAAGTTAACAGGCCTCACGGCTCTATCCCGTCCTAGATAGCATTTAGAGTTCTGGGGAGGAGCTGGGCTGTCATGATGCATATAGGTACAAACGTTATAAGGCACAGGAAGAAAGTTCTGGAAGTTAATTAGAATTTTAGATAACATTGACATTCAGAACCTCCAGGGTTGCATTCTCAGAAATGCTCCTAGTTCTATGCGTAGGACCCCAGAACTAAACAGAGCTCTGGAGTCTCAGTTCCTGGATGGAATGATGGTGCTGAGAAGAGGGCTTTAGATTGTTAGGAAAGGGGGAACATTCTGGAGGAGCTTGTTATGACAGAATGGCCTTTACCTTAACTAGGGTGGCATCCAGCTTCTGGTGCTAACATTTAAAAAGGAGAGAGCTCAGCTTTTAAACCTGATCATGTGGGAAAGCAGCCAGTCAGTAGTGCATAGTTCAGAGTTATCATTAAAGGATACTGGCAAAACAATGAAGTTAGAATACCCAGATAGGCTGTGTTAGGCTGAAGCAGCCCAGATAGATTTAAATAAAAACATACAGATACGAATTACTCTAAACTGCCTGCGTTAACAGACTATGAAATGAAAAACATACTTTAAAATGTCTTTTGCAAATGCCAGAAGTCTGAAAAATAATATTGGAAAGTTAGAATATATGGCACTAAATTAAGATATAGATATAATAGGGGTCTTGGAGACCTAGTGAAAGAAGGATAACCAATGGGACACTGATACCAGGCTATAAATTATGTTCACATGACCAAGCAGATAAAATTGTTGGAAAGGTGGCACTATACATTAAGAATGGCATAGTGTCAAGTAAGATAATTTATGCAGGAAAGTGCACTTTGGAATTCTTATTATAGAATTTCCAAATGTGATGTGGAAGAGTAAAGTAATGGGGGTATACTGCTGCCTTCCTATCCAGGATGAGAAAGCAAACGTTAATGCTAACAGGCTAAATTTTTTAGCAACACAGTTATAATTGGAAATTTCAGTTACCCCAGTATTGATTGGGTAAATGTTACATCAGGACATGCTCGGGACTTAGTTCTTAGATGTCATAAATAACTACTTCATATAGCAGCAGGTAATGGAACTGATGAAAGGGGAAAATTCAGTGGAACATAAGACCTTGTGCAAAGGGTAAGAATAATGGATCTTCCTTCTGGTCTATATTGATCATAACACTGTTGCTCCTTGTGACCTTGGACAAGTTACTTTTACCCTCCATTGCCTCAGGTACAAAATTAGATTGTAAGCCCTGTGGGGATAGGGAAATACCTATAGTACTGAATGTATTCCGCTTTGATGTAAACTTTGAAGTGCCGAAAAGCGGAATATAAAAATCTAAATAAACTGAAATGTATTATTTTAACATGATCACTGGAGTGCATACACTAAGTAAAACTACTGCTGTATTTAACTTTCAAAGGGAGACTACAATAAAAATAAAGGAATTAATTAAAAAAAATGTTGAAAGCAGCTGCCAGGATAAAAGTTTGCATGAGAAATGGACATTATTTAAAAATACCAACTGAAAGCCCAGATGAAATGTACTTCATGTGTTAAAAAAGGGTCAGAGTAAATCAAATGATTGCCAGCAATGTGAAGTGAAAATGAAGCAATTAAATGAGGTTTAATGGTTTAAGAGGCAATTAAGCCAAAGGGGTATTTTCAAAAAATGGAATACAGACCCCAATGAAGAAAAATAAGGAAGGATGTGTAAGCACTGGCAAGTTAAATATAAAACAGTAATAAGGCAGGCCAAGAGAGAATTTGACAAGCTTGCCATAGAGGTAAAATAAATAGTAAAACATTTTCAAATTATATTCAAAGGAAAATAGCTTATGAGGGAGGTCAGTTGGACCACTAGATGACCAAGCAATTAAAGTGGTTCTTAAGGGAGAATAAGGAAATAACAGAAAAATTATAAATGAATTCCTTGCCTTGGTCTTTACTGAGTATGACATTGGGGACATTACCACACCAGAAACATTTTTTTGGTGATTGACTCTGAGAAACTAAAGCAAATCACTGTGAAACTGGAATTATAGACTAACATTACTGGGGCTGCATGGTTTTCACTCCTGAGTTCTGAAAGAGCTCAAACATACTAGTAAATATCCTTAAGTTTTTAGGAATAGCAAAATAGTGTGTGAAGGGGAAGCAAATATGTAAGTGGGGTAGAATTGACTCAGGGAAGTTTATGGAGGTTCTTGAAAGGAATATGGGGGGAGTGTTGGAAAATGATGATGAGAATGATGTACTTTAAGTAAGGGCTGGTATGAGCTGATGACTAATTATTTGAAGGAAGAAAGGGTGGAAAAAAGAATTTCTTCTAGGCAAGATGTTTCCCCTTGGTATATGGTTGAATTAGCTGATGCTGAAGATGGTGGCAAAGGTATCGCAGGTTAGAGGACAAAGATCTCTGGAGGAGCTAATAGATTATTTAAAGGGATTGTTTTAGCGGGAGAGAATTATATTGGGGTGGTGAAAGTGGCTGATAATCCAAGAGCACTATTTGAGATTGTGAGATCTTTGGTTGGAAATCAAAGAAAAAATTATGATGTATCAGGGCATTCCAGATAGTGAAGATTTGTCAAAATGTTTTTGCAGAAAAAGTAGACAACTTAGTGGCTGGTGTGAATATGAAAGGGGATCTTCAAGAGAAGACAGGTGAGGTGCTAGGTGGGCAGGAACAAGAAGAAATGGTTTTGAAGAGTTTTGAATTGTTTTGCTGGAAGTGAAATCGTTGGTTGTGCAAATCAGGCTATCTTTATTTTTTTTGCTAGATCCTTGTCCTTCCTGGCTGATTAAGGGTTGTCCAGATAGTGTTATGATTGGGTTACAGGCACTGGTAAATTGGTACAAGAATTGTACCAGAGTTGTGTAAAATAGCAGTTATTTCACCAGTTTTAAAGGAAGATCTAGACTCTATACTGTTCTAGTTATAGACTAAAATCTAATTTACCTTTTATTTCTAAAGTAATGGAGAGAGCAGTAACTAAACAGATTTCTAATTTTTTTTGGAATCTACTGACTACCTGGATCCAGCACAAACTGAATTCAGACGGGGATGTAACATTGAATCTGTATTAGTGTCATTCCTGGATGACATTTTCCCAATACTGGATAGAGGGGAGAGTGCTTTGTTGGTATGTTTGGACTTGTGCAGTACTTTTGATTTGGTACAGCATACCTTATTGTTGAGATGTGAAGAACTAGGACAGAAGGGTTTGGTCTTGGGGTTAGAAAGTTTTTAGTTAGAAAGGAAACTGTTGGTCTCCTTTTCTTTTTCTTTTTTTTATATTAAGTTTCATAATAACAAAAGCAAAGATAACTTTGCTTAGAGATACAGCAAAAGCTTAAGACATAAAAAATATATTCCATTTGGTACAAATAATATAGGAAATAAATTTAACTTTCACATTTTCTTAGGAAATATTGTGGGAGAGAGAACACTAGAGTAATTAAGTGGAAAACAACATAATACAGGCAAGACTCTCTTGTCATACCATCTTTAATTCTGCACGAGAATATCTTTTAATCACGGGGTTACCTTCCTGGCATTTAAGAATTCCTTCAAATGCTCAGGATTATAAAAGACATAAACATTTCCAGAGTATTTTATTACACATCTTGCTGGATATCTCAAAAGAAATTCCGCCCCCAGTGTAGGAGCCTCTGGGCGCATTTTCAAGAAATCTTTCCTGCGTTAACTGAGTTACTCTGGATAGATCAGGAAATATACAGATAAGCCCTCCTAAATAGGTAACATTTATCACTTTGAAGTAATGCTTCATAATTATTGCTTTATCATACTCGGAATATGATGAGACAAATAAGACCGGTCTTTCCAGCACTTCAAAACCTGAACTTTCTAAATAATCAGACAAGTTCTCAAAGTCTCCTATATCCCCTATCGGGGATATCTGAATTTGGCTTTGCCTTTGTTTCAAAAACAAAATTTTCTTCGGCGTTGGCATCTGCTCTTCCGGGATCTTCAAAATTTCCTTTAAATATCTTTTAAATGTTATTAATGGTAGTTCACAGACTACCTTAGGAAAATTCAAGACCCTTAGATTTAATTGCCTTAAATAATTCTCCACAGTTTCAAGTCTACGCATTGAAACTGCTTGTTCTTTCATAGGCGCCACACTTAATTCAGATAGTTGTTTTAACTCAGTTTTCACTTGTGCTAAGTCTTTAGTTTGTTCTTCATTCTTTCTCTTGACCTGGTTTTCCAAAGAAGTTATTTTCAAGGAGTTTTCATCCGTTTCATGGGTATATTTGTTAACTGTTGGTCTCTTTTCAAGGGAAGTTATCAGAACAACATGAAATCAAATATGGTGTACCTCAGTGATCTTCTTTCATCAGTTCATTTTAACATCTTTTTGAGTTAGTGATTATTAGGGGTTTTGGCTTCATTCCGTATATTTATCCCGATGATCTGCAAATACTTGCCCCACTGGGTAAAGATCTAGAGGAAGGTTATAAGAATCTAGTGCAATGTATTAGCTCTGTTGAAAATTGGTTGAAAACAAATTGTTTGGTGTTAAATGCCTCTAAAACCAAGGTTTTATGTTTGGGATATTTGGAATTGGATAAACCATTACAATTAAAACATGTAGAAGTGATTCCAAAAAATGAATTAAGGTCACTTGGAGTGGTTTTAGATTCAAAAGCAAGTATGGAAAAACATTTTCTCAGTGATAGCAGGCTGAAGTAGCCATGCTGTCTGGGAGCGTCGCGACCAGATCCGTAGGCGGAGTTTCTCCTAGAGTACAAAGTTTTGAACTCTGCGCGGTGTGGTTCTCGCGCAATTGCCTGATTTACCTCAGTCTCTTTTTTTTTTTTTTCCCGCGAGCAGGACTGCACGCGGGGTTATTTCTCCTTCCTCGTCTCAAGATTTTTCTTCATTTTTCGATTTTTCTCTTGGCAGGATGGCTCCGAAGCCATCGGGATTTAAATACTGCCAATGTGGCAAAATTATGTCCATCACTGACGGACATAATTATTGCTACATTTGCTTGGGCCTGGAGCACGACACAGCCTCATGTAGCGACTGTGGTTGGATGTCGCCCCGGGCCTGAAGACAGCGCGCTGAGAAAATCGCGTGCCTCCAGTCGCCTCAAACTAAAGAAAAAGCCGGCTAGAAGATCGACATTGCTGGAGGGCAATTCGGCCAGGTCAGTACCACCACCAGGGCCGCGAAAGGATGTTGAGGCCTCGACTCCTTTGGCAGGAAAGTCTAATGCACCGTTCGGGTCACAGGGCTCTGTACCCGCTCGTTCCTGCTTCTTGACGCCGAAGCACTCAGAGCATGGGAGACAGATGGAGCAGCCATTCGGCGCACCGACGCCACAGCCAACTCACGATGCATCGGCGCAGGGTGCTTTCACACGATGCATCGATGCAGGGTGCATCGGATGTTGCTTTCGAAGAGCTGCTTCATTATCTGGGTCATCTCAACATGATATTCAAAAAAGGAAGCATGCTAGACATCACCACCATGGTAATGCAAAGCGTACAAAACATCAGGACCCACTACAGCTCCACCATTGACCTCTCCCCAAGATCCACCTCAACGTGAACACCATTCCAAACAAAAGGCTAAGAGAAAACATCTCCAAATGCCAGAATCTCCACGAACCGACTCTGATGTAGAAGTAGTCCACCTTTCTACTAATGATGCGTCAGAAGGGGAGAGTTCTCATTTGGATTGGTCTTCTTCTCAAAGAACTCATTCAATCCACCATCCGGAACCACACCTTCCTTCTCAGGACTTATCTCCGGGAGCGCTGCCCCCACCTGCAGAACTACTTCCTACGCCTTCACAACATACACTAGCATCAAAGGCGATATCACAAATTTCTCTTGCTTTGAATTCATTCTTCCATGATCTGGAAGCAGTTCATCCCCGGATTCCAGGTCCATTTTCTCCAACCTCTCCTCCACATCTTCCAACGGTCCCGTCACCAAAGCAAAGAGAGAAATTACTTCCAGTTCCGGCTCGACCAGATTCGCCACATTCACCATGGTCTTCATTGTCCCCTTCCTCATCTACAGGATTTCCGTCAGATCCCCCTGAGGGCCTTCCTGAACCATATTCTCCTCCTGAGGATTTATCCTACGGTAAATTCATAGAAAAAATAGAATCTTTCCTAAACATTGAAACAGGAAAGGTTCCCGACCCTCTGGCTGAGGTTCTAGGAATCTGAAAGATATTTGAAATGCCGCCAGAACCAACAGCTTTACCACCACATGCTGTGCTAGATGCGGTTCTACATAAAATGTGGGAAAAACCTTTTACTACCTCAGCGGCCTCAAGGAAGACGGACTTAAAATACAGGATGCGAAATTCCACAGTCTGAGTCCACACAATTACCCCATAACTCGGAAGTAGTGGAATCTGCACTACTACGTGCCAAAAGGTCACAACTTCATGCAAACTCACCACCAGGAAAAGATCATAAATCCATGGATGATTTCGGCCATAAGGTATATCATTCCTCCATGCTGGCCACAAAGATACAACCCCATCAATTTTACATAATACAATATCTCTTTGAATGTCTACAGAGATTACGTCCAGTATGTGTGGCTTCTGATAACTCCTTACCGCAACCAATCACAGACATGGAGGAGGGTATCAGATACTTACTCTGTTTGGTTTGAGTCATTTGAATCATCGGCTCGATCCTCAGCGACAGCAATAGCAGCATGTCGCATGGCATGGTTAAGAGCTAGTTCCATAAGGGACGATGTCCATGACAAGTTGGTGGATATTCCTTGTCTGGGAGACAATCTATTTGGTAACATTTGGTGAGACAGTTACCCTTCTAAAGGAGCAGAATACGGCAGTTCAATCTCTGACTTCATCAGACCCGCATCCTTCTTCTAAAAGATTTTATCCATCATACAGAAGAAGACCTTATGCAAGGGCGCCTTTCAGGCCGTATAATACTTATATATCTCAGTATTATCCCAATCAGCGTTACCAGCCACAATCTTAACCTTCACATGGACGACCTCGCCAACCATGTCCTCCAAAACCAACTCCAGCAACACCACCAAAACAAACGCAATCTTTGAGTTACCCAGAGCCACCTCCACCGCACTATATAGGGGGCCGCCTTCAGCATTTTTATGCCAGCTGGAAAGCGATTACTTCAGACCGCTGGGTGCTAAATATCATAAAAGAAGGTTACAGATTAAATTTGCTAACTCTTCCCACACTTCCTCAAATTTCCCCTCTCAAGAACACCATCAAAACATTCAACAGACCTATAGGAACAGTTAGTCACTCTACAGTTGCAGAACTCAAGTCGAGTAATCCCAACCTCATTAAAAAACCAAGGGTTTTACTTCCCATATTTTCATTCCAAAAAAATCGGGAGGTCTTCGACCAATCTTAGATTTGCAAAACCTCAACAAACACATTCAAAAAGAAAAATTAAAGATGACATCTCTCAAGAGCATTCTACCCCTTCTGCAACCCAACGACTGGCTATGCTCCATAGACCTGAAGGATGCTTATTCCTATATACCCATGCACCCTTCCTCCTGGCAGTACCTTTGTTTCCAAGTTCAGAACAATCATTACCAATTCAAAGTCCTACCCTTTCGCCTATCCTTAGCCCAGTGGGTGTTCACAAAATGCTTAGCGGTGGTGGCGGCACATCTCAGACAGCTCATGCTACAGATATTTCCCTATCTTGACGACTGGCTGTTGGTAGTTTCGGAGCCAACTACATTAAAGACTCATGCATTCCAAACAATCAATTGTCTTCAGAAGCTGGGCTTCATAATCAATTATGAAAAATCCCATCTACAACCAACTCAAGTTCTACAGTTCATTGGGGCGCTCATCAACCCGGTACATCAGAGGGCGTACCTACCACAGGACAGGATACAAATGCTGTCTTCTCTAGGTCAGAGTCTGTTCAATCAATTGCATGCATTGGCACGACAAATTCTTCAACTGTTGGGTCATATGGCAGCAGCCATCTATGTAGTCCCATATACAAGACTCCTCCACCGCCACCACGTGTAGCTGCTCTGCCCGCCCCAGCTATCATGGAGGAATTGACAGGATTTATCCGTCAAGCGGTGCTCCAAGCATTACAGGATCATCGACCATTGATGCCCTCGCCGACGTCGATGCCGGTACCAATACCGAAGCCATTGCCTGCACCGGTACCAAAGCATCCGTCAACGCCGATGCCTCTACCATCGCCAATGCCCGGACCAATGCCGGAACCAGTTCCGACAATATTGATGCCAGTGCCTGGGGCCCCAGGACAACCAAAATTAGCGTTGTTTCAACTTCTCATGAATAGATTCAACGCAATCGGTGCTCTACCACCGAAATCGATTCCAGCCAAACCACATGAAGTCCCTGGACGGACACCGTTTGATGATCCACAGCCAGGTCCTTCAGGGCTTTTTCGACCACCAAGGTCTTCTCCCACTTCTCCTTGTAGAGAAGACCCATATGATTCCTGGGGGGACAAACATACAGATACTTCCTCTGAGAGTTTTATGTCTGACCCTTCTCCTCCAGAAGGAAGGAAGAAATCCCCACTAGAGGACTTGTCCTTCACTAATTTTGTTAAGGACATGGCAGACACAATACCATTTAACTTGGTATCTGAAGAGGACACCAGACAACAAACTTTGGAAGTTTAACAGTTTGTGGACCCTCCAAAAGAGGTCCTGGCCATCACTGTCCATGAGGTACTGTTGCAGTTTACAGCATAGGCTCTGGGAACATCCATGCTCAGTTCCATCTATAAACAAGAGAGTGGACACCACTTATCTAGTCCAAAATTTTCCTGGATACCAAAAATCATGACTGCCACATCAATCAGTTGTTGTTGAGTCTGCACAGAAGAAATCTGAGAGAATAAGACCTCATTCCTCCACTCCTCCTGGGAAGGACCACAGATTCCTGGACTCCTTGGGCAGGAAAGTGTACCAGGGAGCCATGCTCTCAATGCAAGGATTGCGTCATATCAGCTATATATGACGCAATACCAGAGGAATCTTGGGAAACAAATGCAGGAACTTTTCAACTCCCTACCTCAGCAGTACCAAGAAGCAGCTCAAGCCATAATACACAAAGGACTTGAAGCTGGGAAGCACGAAGTCCGAGCCGCTTACGACAACTTTGAAACAGCTTCCAGAGTAGCGGCCTCAGGCATCAGTGCACGTCGCTGGGCATAGTTGAAGGCCTCTGACCTCAGGCCTGAGGTACAGGAAAAACTGGTTGATTTGCCATGAATAGGTGACGACCTCTTTGGGTCAAAGGTACAGGATGCTGTGGCCCAATTGAAAGAACCTACGGAAACCTTGCGCCAACTGTCGCCAGTTCCACAAGATTCTGCTGCACCATCATCTCGCTGTCCTCCAAGGAAAGAATCTCGAAAGCTTTTCTACAGCCAGAGGCGTTATTACCCTCCAGCATCAAGGGGCAGATCTTCTCATCTGCAGCAAAGATCTCAGCCCAGACAACCTAGAGCTGCTAGGCCTAACCTTCTCCGCAGATGGGACGGGCTGCAGGCTTTTGAGGCCACCACAAGAAGTCATCTCCACAATCCAAAACCGGATCTGCCAGTAGGAGGCAGAGTTTCCTCTTTTTACAACCATTGGGTACAGATAACAGACCAATGGGTACTCTCAATAATACCACAAGGTTACCAACTCAATTTTCTCTCAATTCCAAGAGATTCTCCTCCAAACCCTCTTTCACTAAGCGACAATCACATAATTCATCTATAAGCAGAATTATCCACCCTTCTGAGAGCCAGAGCCGTAGAGCCGGTGCCCCGGACTCGGCAGAGGATTCTACTCCCGTTATTTCCTCATTCCAAAGAAAACCGGAGGCCTAAGTCCCATCCTAGACCTCAGAAATCTCAACAAATTTCTGAAGAAAGAAAAGTTCAGGATAGTTTCTCTAGGCACCATGCTTCCACTTCTTCAAACAGGAGATTGGCTTTGTTCTCTGGATCTACAAGACACTTATGCTCACATTCCAATATTCCCTCCTCATCGCAAATATCTGCATTTCCTGGTGGGTAATCAGCATTTCCAGTACAGAGTACTACCATTCGGACTTGCCTCAGCTCCCAGAGTATTCACAAAATGCCTGGCAGTAATAGCAGCACACTTACACAAGGAAAGTGCCCATGTCTTCCCTTATCTAGACGACTGGCTCATCAGAAGTCAATCTCAACAAGGAGCTCTGGCTTCTCTCAGTTGAACAATTGCTCTACTTCACTCCATGGGCTTTCTCATCAATTATCAAAAAGTCCCATCTAATTCCATCTCACCTGCTTCAATTCATTGGAGCAGAATTGAACACCATCCTTTCAAAAGCTTTTCTACCCAAGGATCGGGCAGACACACTTTCCCTATTGGCAAACTCGCTACACTCGAAGAAACAAGCAACAGCTCATCAGTTTCTAACCTTACTAGGCCACATGGCCTCCACAGTTCGTCACTCCTATGGCAAGACTAGCCATGAGACTAGCCCAATGGACTTTAAAGTCACAATGGATCCATTCAACCACTGTACTCTCCAGTTCAAGTAACCCACCAGCTACATTTATCTCTACTCTGGGCGAACAAGGACAACTTGCGCAAGGGCCTACCCTTCCAACAACCAGTCCCACAGATAACTTTAACTTCAGATGCGTCCACCTTGGGTTGGGGAGCTCACATAGACAATCTCCAAACCTAGGGTACTTGGACAAAACTCGAAGCAACATTTCAAATCAATTTCCTGGAACTTCGAGCTATATTATGCGCTGCATGCGTTCAAAGACTGCCTTTCACACAAGACTGTTCTGATTCAAACGGACAACACAGTAGCCATGTGGTACCTGAACAAACAGGGAGCTACGGGCTCGTATCTCCTTTGTCAAGAAGCAGCACAGATTTTGGACTGGGCCCTGACACATTCCATGTTTCTCCGAGCCACTTATCTAGCGGACATCCACAACGTAGTTGCAGATCGCCTCAGTCGTCAGTTCCAACCACACGAGTGGTCCCTGGATCCCTTAGTAGCGACCAGGATATTTCAACATTGGGGCAACCAACAATAGATCTCTTTGCATCACGCCTGAATCACAAAGTGGACAAGTTCTGCGCTCTGCACAGACAAACACTAGCCAGGCAAGGACGCCTTTGCTTGCCCTTGGAACTCAGGCCTTCTATACCATATCCTTCAATACCGCTCATAACCAAAACTCTAGTGAAGCTACAACAGGACAAAGGGTCCATGATACTGATAGCCCCGTATTTGCCTCGACAAGTATGGTTTCCCATACTTCTAGACCTCTAGATCAGAGAACCAATTCGCCTGGGAGTAGCTCCCACTCTCATAACTCAGGATCAGGGTCAGTTGCGCCATCCCAACCTTCAGTCCCTATCCCTGACAGCGTGGCTGTTCAAAGCTTGATCTTACAACCACTCAATCTTTCATCCAATGTCTCTCAAGTGCTTATAGCTTCATGTAAACCTTCAACATGAAAGAATTATTCTTCGAAATGGAAAAGGTTTACTTTGTGGTGCACGCAAAAGAACATTGACCTTTCTCCTGGCCCACAACTTCTCTTCTAGACTATTTATGCCATCTTTCAGACTCTGGTCTCCAGACTTCATCTGTCAGAGTACACCTAAGTGCAATCTCAGCTTACCATAACAAGATGGGAGATGCACCAATATCCATACAACCTCTTGTCAGTAGATTTATGAGAGGTTTAACTCAACTTAAACTCCCAATTCAGCCACCAGTCACAGAATGGGACCTTAATCTGGTCTTAACAAGGTTCATGTGTTCTCCTTTTGAACCCATGACTTCCTGTGATCCTAAATTTCGCACATGAAAGACCATCTTCCTTATAGCCATTACATTAGCTAGAAGGGTTAGTGAGTTACAAGCACTTGTCACGTACTCACCCTATACAAAATTCTTACATGACAGAGTGGTTCTCCAGACACATCCAAAATTCCTCCCCAAAGTAGTTACAGAATTCCACTTGAACCAATCCATTGTTTTGCCCCCCATTCTTTCCAAGGCCTTATTCTCACCAAGGAGAACGGGCCTTACATACCTTGGACTGTAAGCGTGCGCTAGCATATTATTTAGATCGCACTGCAGTCCACAGGAAATCCACTCAACTCTTTGTATCTTTTGATCCAAACAGACCGGGTAAAGCACTGGGCAAACATACTCTCTCCAACTGGCTAGCAGATTGCATACAGTTTTGCTATGAAAAAGCAGGCCTTCCTCTCCAAGGGCGAGTAAAAGCACATTCAATAAGAGCAATGTCAACCTCAGTAGCACACTATCGTTCAGTGCCAATTCTTGACATATGTAAAGCAGCAACATGGAGTTCTCTTCACATCTTTGCAGCTCATTACTGTTTGGACAAAGAAGGACGACAAGATTCAGCCTACGGACAATCTGTCTTAACTTGTTTCCAGTATAACACCAACTCCTACTACATCCAACCTGCTGTGATCTTCGGCTGCCTCATTTTTACCAACAATACTGCAATGTTGCTTCACTACAAAATGACTCAGCCTATAGCTTCCTAATCACCCATATGTGAGGACTAGCATCCTGCTTGTCCTGGGATAAAGCAAAATTGCTTACCTTGTAATAGGTGTTATCCCAGGACAGCAGGATGTAGTCCTCACGAAACCCACCTGCCATCCCGCGGAGTTGGGTCCGATACGTTTTATTTTATTTTTGCTAAAGCTTATTGCTACATATGAGACTGAAGGGAGACCCCTGTGGTTGAGAATATCATGGCATGCTGGGCATGCTCAGTGGGCTCAGAGTGCCAGTCAAAAGTTTCTAGAAACTTTGACAGAGTTTTCCGCAATAGGGCTCCATCAATGACATCACCCATATGTGAGGACTACATCCTGCTGTCCTGGGATAACACCTATTACAAGGTAAGCAATTTTGCTTTTCCAAGCACCCTTTAATTTCCAGATTCCTGCGTGGCATTCTACATCTGAGACCACCGGTCACAAAGCCGCCGGTACCATGGAATCTCAATATCATACTGGAACAGCTAATGTTACCTCCTTTTGAACCTCTAGACGCCTGTCATGTCAAATACCTTACTTGGAAAACAGTTTTCTTGGTGGTGGTAACATCAGCACGGAGAGTAAGTGAATTACAAGCCTTGGTTCACTACTCCCCGTACTTAGAATTCTTTCATATCAAGGTCACCCTTCGACCTCATCCGGCCTTTCTCCCTAAGGTGGTATCTGCGTTTCATATCAGCCAGTCCATTACTCTTTCAATTTTCAAGCCAAAACTTCATCAGAACGACAGAGATAAGCTTCTGCACACCTTGGACTGTAAAAAGAGCATTGGCTTATTACAAACGGAGAACACATTCGGAATCCAGGCCATCTCATCTGTTCCTCTACTTTAACCCAAACTCTCCTAACCAACCTGTCCCCAAGAGGACTCTGGCTAGTTGGTTGTCCCAATGCATTAGCTTTTGCTTCAATAAGAGAAATCTGCCATTACATACGAGACCAAAAGCACACCAAATAAGTGCAACTGCAACGTCAGTCGCCCACTACAAAAACGTTTCGCTGATGGACATTTGCAAAGCGGCAACTTGGTCTTCTCTACACACTTTCACAGTGCACTACTGTTTACAATAGCAGAGCTCTTATGCAGCCATGGGTTCGGCAATCCTGTCAACCATGACACAAAAATAAGACTGTCTACTGTTCACAATTTAGGGGTGGCGTCATAACCTACAAACAAACACCTGGACATCACCTGGGAGCTTGGGACTCCCAGACAGCATGGCTAATTCAGCCTGCTATCGCTGGGAAAAAGCAAGTTTGCTTACCGTAAATGGTGTTTCCATAGATAGCAGGATGAATTAGCCATGCGATCCCTCCCTCCTCCCTAGACAGTCTGCAGACACACTAAATACACCTTTATTTTTCTATATACTTCTCGCTTTGTTACAAGAGACTGAGGTAAATCAGGCAATCGCACGGGAACCTCACCGCGCAGCCGCACAGAGTTCAAAATTCTGTACTCTAGGAGAAACTCCGCCTACTGATCCGGTCGTGATGCTCCCAGACAGCATGGCTAATTCATCCTGCTATCTATGGAAACACCATTTACGGTAAGCAAACTTGCTTATTTTGCAGGAGTGAAAAAGTATTACAGTTAAAATATTGAGATTTTTAGATCTGGCGGCATTGAAATCTGTAACAAATGCACAATACGTTCGCATATTGATTACTGTAATGCATTGTTTTTAGAACTGCCATCAAAATCTATGCAGAAATTGCAGGTGATTAGAATATGACAGTGAGGCTAGTAACGGGAAGCTCGAGGACTCCAGCAGGTCCATAAGAACATAAGAAATTGCCATGCTGGGTCAGACCAAGGGTCCATCAAGCCCAGCATCCTGTTTCCAACAGAGGCCAAATCAGGCCACAAGAACTTGGCAATTATCCAAACACTAAGAAGATCCTAAGCTACTGATGCAATTAATAGCAGTGGCTATTCCCTAAGTAAAGTTGATTAATAGCCATTAATGGACTTCTCCTCCAAGAACTTATCCAAACCTTTTTTGAACCCAGCTACACTAACTGCACTAACCACATCCTCTGGCAACAAATTCCAGAGCTTTATTGTGCGTTGAGTGAAAAGAATTTTCTCCGATTAGTCTTAAATGTGCTACGTGCTAACTTCATGGAATGCTCCCTAGTCCTTCTTCGAAAGTGTAAATAACTGAGTCACATCTAATCTTTCAAGACCTCTCATGATTTTAAAGACCTCTATCATATCACCCCTCAGCCGTCTCTTCTCCAAGCTGAACAGCCCTAACCTCTTCAGCCTTTCCTCATAGGGGAGCTGTTCCATCCCCTTTATCATTTTGGTTGCCCTTCTCTGTACCTTCTCCATAGCAACTATATCTTTTTTGAGATGCAGCGACCAGAATTGTACACAGTATTTAAGGTGTGGTCTCACCATGGAGCGGTACATATGCATTATGACATTTTCCGTTTTATTAACCATTCCCTTCCTAATAATTCTGTTTGTTTTTTTGACTGCTGCAGCAAACTGAGCGGACGATTTTAAAGTATTATCCACTATGATGCATAGCTCTTTTTTCTGGGTGGTAGCTCCTAATATGGAAACTAACATCGTGTAACTACAGCAAGGGTTATTTTTCCCTATATGCAACACCTTGCACTTGTCCACATTAAATTTCATCTGCCATTTGGATGCCCAATCTTCCAGTCTTGCAAGGTCCTCCTGTAATGTATCACAGTCTGCTTGTGATTTAACTATTCTGAATAATTTTGTATCATCCGCAAATTTGATAACCTCACTCGTCATATTCCTTTCCAGATCATTTATATATATATATATTGAAAAGCACCGGTCCAAGTACAGATCCCTGAGGCACTCCACTGTTTACCCTTTTCCACTGAGAAAATTGACCATTTAATCCTACTCTGTTTCCTGTCTTTTAACCAGTTTGTAATCCACGAAAGGACATCGCCTCCTATCCCATGACTACTTAGTTTTCGTAGAAGCCTCTCATGAGGGACTTTGTCAAACGCCTTCTGAAAATCCAAATACACTACATCTACCGGTTCACCTTTATCCCCATGTTTATTAACCCCTTCAAAAAAATGAAGCAGATTTGTTAAGCAAGACTTCCCTTGGGTTAAATCCGTGTTGACTGTGTTCCATTAAATCATGTCTTTCTAGATGCTCTATGATTTTGATCTTCAGAATAGTTTCCACTATTTTTCCCAACACTGAAGTTAGGCTCACCGGTCTATAGTTACCCGGATCACCCCTGGAACCTTTTTTAAATATTGGGGTTACATTGGCCACCCTCCAGTCTTCAGCTACAATGGATGATTTTAATGAAAGGTTGCAAATTTTAACTAATAGATCAGAAATTTCGTTTTTGAGTTCCTTCAGTACCCTAGAATGCATACCATCTGGTCCAGGTGATTTTGCTACTCTTTAGTTTGTCAATTTGGCCTACTACATCTTCCAGGTTCACAGTGATTTCGTTCAGTTCGTCTGACTCATCACCCCTGAAAACCATCTCCAGAACTGGTATCTCCCCAATATCCTCATTAGTAAACACGGAAGCAAAGAATTCATTTAGTCTTTCTGCAATGGTCTTATCTTCCCTAAGAGCCCCTTTAACCCCTCTGTCATCTAATGGTCGAACCATAGTTTTAGCTTCATTGACTTCTGTTCACTGAGAGATCAATTTAAAATCTTGACAATAACTTTTAAAAGTTTATGAGGTATTGGGGCAAAACAGTTGGAAAATCGATTGCAATGGAATGATTCTAGCAAAAATTTGTGTTTGACAAACAGCTCCTGCAATTTCCTCAGTTAAGACCTTTCTCCATGTGCATCTATGTTCCAAAACTGTGGACAGACTGAAGCAAAGAATTCATGTAGTGTGTTTATGGCTTTGTCATCCCTAAGTGCCCTTTTTCCCCCTTGGTCATCTAATGGTTCAAGTGACTCCCTCGCAGGCTTTTTATTTCGAATGTATTTGAATAAGTTTGTGTATACTTCCACAGCAAGCTTTTTTTCAAATTCTCATTGCCTTATTTATCAAAGCTTTGCATCTAACTTGACAGTGCTAATGTTTCCTGTTTTGGGTTTTTTTTTCCCCTTGAAAAATGCTCTTTGGATATCCTCCAGTAGGTGGAGCACCCTAAGGAAATTGTGGCAGTCCTAGCTCATGGAATCCTATAGGAGGTACTGTTGATGTGGGAGAATCCCCTCAAGTGGCTTCCATCAATAAAAAAAAGTGGACATAACTGGGGCTTCTGAAAATTTTTCCTGCCACTCCCTCGGCAGGTGCTGAAGGAATGGAGTCCATATTTTGGCAAATGCCCCCTTCTTGCAGGTTCAGACAGTCTCCAGGTGCGGTGATCCAATGGTAATAGGGTACATGTTTCCGAAAGCCAATACTCCAGAGTTGGAGGGTCCTGTAGTATCCACTTTGCTAAGATGCATTTTCTCGCCATCCCCAAGCTTTAAGCATGGAGTTGTGGTTCGGCACCCCATTGGCGGTAACCGGACTCACACCTAGGATCGCCAGGCTAGCCCCCAGGGAGCGGTAGATCATCCAGAACGTTTGTTATATAAGTCCAAATATTGGTCCCGAATTCTCGGATCGGTGGACATTCCGTGAGTTAAGTAGTTGCCTTATCCTGGCATTTGGGACATTCTGAGTTAGAAATGATTCCCATTTGATATGCTTGAGCAGGCAATATGATGACCCGAAAGGGACTTCCATCTCTAGTACTCAGACCTCTGCACATCTCTATAGGTTTCACCAGGAAATACCTCTATTTATCCTTTATTATTCACTCTGTTCCTGTCATTTAGTTCTGGTTCCTCTTAGGGAGGGTGGGGGGTGGATGGGAAGGGGGGGGGGGAGGAAAGCATTGTGAAACTTGTTCATTTTCCTAGCATGTAGCAGATGGACTCAGGACCAATGGGTATAGTGTACTCCTGATAGCAGTTGGAGACGGATCAGATTTCAATCTGACGTCAGTCCTAGTACATATACCCCTGCAGGAAGTGCAGCTCTTCAGTATTTTCCGTCTCTATAGCAGTTCGGGACTCTCTGCACGCTAGCACAGCATTAGAATAATTTAGCAAAGAAAACCAAAACAAGAAGAAATCTTACCTCTACAGACAAGCCCCGCTCTCCTGCGGTGACACCCATTGGGTCCCTCCCCCAGTTGGGAATTCCCAAGGTAATTTCTGCGATCCCTCGGAGGTAAGCCTCGGTCTGGCGGCCGACCCTCAGCGGGGACCTAGCCTCCGACATCGGGTGAGGCTGAGAGGCAGCGGGTGCAACTTCGAGCGCGGGGGTGAAGGTATTTTCCCTCTCCCCCCGCAGCCGGAGACCGCCCGGAACGAGACTGGGAAGCGCCGAGACAAGATATGGTAGAAATCTATTTAAAAGTCTCTGGTCTTTGAAGCTCGAGGAGTCGCACAGGTCGCCAGCCGGGACCAGTGCCACCCGGTTGATCTGCCCTAGCAGGGCTAGACTCCGGTCAGATCCGAGGGTCCTCGCACGTGGAGACCCTCCAAGGTGGTTGCCATATTGTCTGTGTGGTCGCCGTCACCATTTTGAGCTGTTTGCTGCCCTGTCTGCCGCCCCGAGCCGTGCGCACAAATATCTTGTGCGCACGTCGCGCGCCCAAGTACCAGGCGCACAGGCGACGCGCATAGCCACGCGCTTACTGTTTCAGGTGCATAACTGAGATCTGTGCGCACAACAGCGCGCACATCTCCCTGAGTGCGTACCAATCCTACGCGCACAACTTCGACACACCGGAGCGCATAACTAAGCCACCCGGGCCCCGTATTTTACGTGCACCAGAAAAGAAGCTCAAGGCTCAGGGCCTTTGCCCAGCATGCAACATTAGAGCTGCACAGCATGATGAGGCCACGGCCCTGTATTCAGTGCGAGGAGGCCCTGGGGGATCCAGCCCATGGCCCTCCCCAGCCGGTACTGGGTTCCAGCTTCTCGAACAGTACGCCGGACCTAGCATCTCCCAGTGGGACCTTCCCTCAAACGGGGCTCCCCAGGGACACAGCGCCTCTTAATTTAGACCCAGCACCTATCTCCTGGGTTGCATACCTTCGTCCACATGCAAACGGGGCCTCCGATAATATGGCCACAACCTTCGCCAGAGGACCTCAACATCCTGGGACCCTCTATGCCCAGGGAAGTGATTCCACCACCCAGAAGCCCCACCTTCAGGGACACGGACAACTCAGATGAGGAATCAGAACCTCTGGAGGAAGGGGAACTCCCTCTGGGGACAGAGCCCCACCCGAACCATGAGGCGCTTCTTCACCAAGGACGAGTTTCCAGACCTGGTCACATACAGCTTGAAAGAAATCGCTATCCCGGGCACAAGTGCCTCGGGGGAACCTAAGACGAATCCCCTACTAGAAGGACTCAGTCAGACCTCCCATCATTTCCCACTATTACAAGCCATCCAGCAGCTAATTGACCTGGAATGGGATGCCCCGGAGACTACGTTCAAAGGGGGGCAGGCCCTGGCAGCCATGTACCCTCTGGACCCAGCTGCCAAAGATCTCCTGGCATGTCCAAAAGTGGATGCCATGGTCTGCACAGTCTCGAAGCGCACTACTATCCCAGTTGAGGGAGGAGCAGCAGCACTCAAGGATGCTCAAGACAGATGTCTGGAATCTATCCTCAAACAGTCTTTTTGACGTCTCCGCTAAGTCTCTACAGATCGCGGCCTGCTGTGCCGTGGTGACACGTACCTGCTTATCACAGACCAGGAACAACACTCCTGGGGAAGCCCTGGAATCAGCAGTATCATTCTTCATGGATGCCGCTTCTGATCTGGTGCGCACCGCAGCTAGAGGTGTGTCATCAGCTGTGGCCGCCAGAAGACAACTCTGGCTCCGAAGCTGGTCAGCCGACGCATCTTCCAAAATGAGACTCACAAGGATGCCATTCAATGGAACTCTCCTGTTCGAAAGCGAACTAGAGAAACTAGCAACAAATGGGGCGTATCCCCACTGCCGCGGCTACTGGAGCACAGGAATAAAAGAAACCAGCAACCCTTCCCCCGAACTTCCAGGGGCAGAGGATCACAACCCTTCAACCCATACAGAAGCACATACCAAACGGCTCGCCCCGCAGGCAGGAGCCAGTCTTTCGTAACAAGCACAACAAAAGGGGAGCCGGCTCGAGCCCAGGCCCCAGCCGCACCCCACAATGAAAATCAGCCGACCCATCCAAAGGAAGAAGCCATAGGGGGCAGACTAGCCCTTTTCTACCAAAGATGGGTCGCGATAACTTAGGACAAGTGGGTCCTAGCCATCATTCGAGAGGGATATTACCTGGATTTTCACCATCTCCCTCCGGAAAAGTTTGTGGAATACCACGACCCTTCCAAGAGGATAGCAGTGGAAGCTACACTGACCATATTGCTAGCCTTAGAGGCTATAACACTGGTGCCCGCACAACAAATAAATACTGGACATTATTCCATCTATTTTATCGTTCCCAAGAAAGAAGGAACGTTCCGGCCCATCCTGGACCTCAAGTCTGTCAACCGCCACCTGAAGATTCCTCGCTTCCGCATGGAAACCCTACGCTCTGTAATAAGGGCGATAAAACCAGGAGAGTTCCTTACATCCCTGGATCTGTCGGAAGCCTATCTACACATTCCGATCCAACGAGCATCAGCGTTTTCTATGCTTCACGATCCTGGACCGTCACTACCAGTTCCGGGCACTACCATTTGGATTAGCCACAGCACCCCGGACGTTCACCAAGATCATGGTGGTATTGGCAGCAACACTGAGGAAGGAAGGAATCCTCATACACCCTTATCTAGATGATTGGCTGATCAGGGCGAAATCCCCAGAAGAAAGTCACCAGGCGACCAACAGTGTCAAAACTCTACTGGAGAGCCTCTGGTGGGTGGTCAACACAAACGAGGTATCTGCAGCCCCCCCAATCTCTAGAATACTTGGGAGTCCAGTTCGACACCAAACACAAGGTCATCCTGACACAGACAAAGAGATCAAAACTGACAACCCAGTTGCGAACCCTGTTGAGCGAGCTTCGTCCCACGGCATGAGACTACCTCCAAGTCCTTGGCCTCATGGCATCCACACTGGAAGTAGTGCCCTGGGCAAGAGCTCACATGAGACCCCTGCAGCGTTCACTATGGAATCCGCTGTCCCAGTACTACACCGTACATCTTCAGCTCCCGGACAAAGTTCGGACCCAACTATGATGGTGGCTACAAGAAGGCCATCTGAGCCAGGGAGTGAGACTATCCTCAGCAACCTGGATCCTGCTCACCACGGACACCAGCCTACGAGGATGGGGAGCACACTGCCAAGAGCTAACCGCCCAGGGGCAATGGAACCAAGGAGTCAGGATGGAACATCATTCGCCTAGAAGCCTGGGCAGTCAGATTAGCCTGCCTATGGTTCGGCCACAGACTCTGAGACAAATCAGTCAGTGTAATGTCGGACAACGCCACAACAGTGGCCTACATCAACCATCAGGGAGGAACCAGAAGCCAACAGGTGTCTCTGGAAATAGAGCCCCTAATGTCATGGGTGGAAGCGAACCTTCAAGAGATCTCAGCTGTCCATATCGCAGGGAAGGACAATGTCGCTGCGGATTACCTCAGAGAAAGTCTAGACCCAGGAGAATGGAGACTGTTGACCACAGCATTCCAATTGATAGTAAACCATTGGGGAACACCAATCATGGACCTCCTGGCAAACCGGTCCAACGCCCAAGTGTCCAGCTTCTTCAGCCGCAGGCGGGAACCTCAGTCCCAGGGAATCGATGCCCTGGTACAGACCTGGCCACAGGAAACTCTATTATATGCCTTCCCACCGTGGCCCCTATTGGACGCAATCATCCACAGGATAGAACACCACAAGGGACCAGTACTTCTAGTTGCCCCGGACTGGCCAAGAAGACCGTGGTACGCAGACATGTGAAGGCTGCTGACAATGAGCCCTCTCCCGCTACCGCCACACGGAGACCTGCTCCAACAGGGACTGATCCTCCACGAGGATCCAGCTCGATTCTCTCTTACGGCCTGGCTATTGAGAGGACTCGCCTGAGGAAGAGCGGATACTCGGGGGCAGTAATTGGCACCCCACTCCGAGCACACAAGTTCTCCACATTCCTAACATACATAAGGATTTGGAGAGTATTCTAAGCCTGGTGTGAGGACCGCGACATCGTTCCACGCTCAATCAAAATTCCTGCAGAACGGATTACAGAAGGGATTGTCTCTCAACTCCATCAAGGTACAGGTGGCCGCATTGTCATGCTACGGGACCAAGAGTGAGAGCGGCAGTCTAGCCTCTCACCCATATGTCTTCCGCTTTCTGAAAGGAATCAAGCAGATCCGACCACCTCTAAAGTGGCTGGTGCCTCTTTGGAAACTCAACCTCGTCCTAGGTTTCTTAGCAGGAGCCTCCTTCAGACCTCTTCGCGGCCTGTCTCTCTGACTATTAACATTGAAGACAGCCTTCCTGGTGGCAGTTTGTTCAGCACGTCTTATCTCTGAGCTACAAGCACTGTCCTGCTGTCCTGCAGACTCACCCCGGGAACTATCTAATTATACATGGTCCCGTCTTTCCTCCCCAAAGTGGTTTCTCACTTTCATCTCAACCAAACCATCTCGCTACCATCGCCAGATGAGCATAAGAATTCGGAAGAGTCTCGCAGTCTGCGCCACCTCAACGTCGGCAGACTCTGTCTGATACCTGGAAAGATCGGAATCCGTACGAAAGACTGACCACCTATTTGTCCTTCACAGCGGGAAGAAGCAAGGGGAAGCGGCCTTGCGAGCAACCATAGCTCGCTGGATCAAAGTCATCAAGACGGCCTAAGTAGATACAGGTAAGCCACCGCTTTTACAAGTCAAGGCCTAATCCACTAGAGCCCAGGCAGTGTCTTGGGCGGAAACCAAGATGCTGTCACCCGCCGAGATCTGTCAGGCGGAGACATGGTCCTCCATCCACACTTTATCCAGGTTTTACTGCCTGGATGTTCAGGCTCGAGAGGATACAGCATTTGCAAGGACAATACTAAGTGGGCCACGGACAGCCTCCCACCTAGTTCTGGAGTAGCTTTTATACATCCCATTGGTCCTGAGTCCATCTGCTACACGCTAGGAAATGGAGAAATTACTTACCTGATAATTTCGTTTTCCTTAGT
The DNA here is from genome assembly GCF_901001135.1 of Rhinatrema bivittatum. Lineage (NCBI taxonomy): Eukaryota > Metazoa > Chordata > Amphibia > Gymnophiona > Rhinatrematidae > Rhinatrema > Rhinatrema bivittatum. The sequence continues at coordinate 384,325,577 of NC_042615.1, forward strand.
GTAGACAGATGGACTCAGCATCTCACCCACGGCTGCCGTTATTCATTGAATTCTCGAGTGACATCCTCGAGAGCGAGTGATTCACGGGTAAGCCATGCTTCCTCCAACTAGGACACCCATCCTACTGGGTGTCTATGTTTCTCGGTTGAGGGCACTGGTGATCTCCAGCTATAGCCAATTCAACCAGTTCAAATTAATCAAGTCCTATACCACGCTTCCACGCAGGATCCCTCTCCACTCTCTTTTTCCACTGAGCTGTAAGCATTGTGGTGTGAGTGAGCTCACTTTGGCTTTTTTTTTTTTTTTTAGCTTTTTGGAAAACGTTTTACTTGAATTTCTCGCTTTTTTATTTGTGGTATTCGATGCCAGTTCCTTCTTGGTGCTTCCCCATAGTGTTCCTAGTCAGGGTTCTCGACACTTTTGGTAAATTTCCTTTTGCAGTTAATTCCCCTGTGGTCCCGGTGCTTTGGTGTCCATCTGCCATCGATGCCTGCTGCCATAGATTTTGATTTTGCAGCCCTTTTATTTTGTCCCATCATGGCCACATCTAGTTTTCGGTGATGCCCCCAGTGCCTGAGGACTATGTCCATTATGGAACCCTATGAAATGTGCTATGCCTAGCGGCATTGCATGACGTCCGGGTTTGCCACTTATGCACACAGATGACCCCGAAGGGACATTATCTTCAGCTTAATAAGATGGAGCAGCTCTTTGGGCTGAAGAAGACCGAGCCATTGGCATTGGCATCGATGGACCTTGGAGCCACACTGATGGACAGCGTGCCATCGATATCGATGGGACCATCAGTTCTGTCTGTGCCATTGGCAGATAGGGGTGCAGGAGACAGACCACAGTCAATCTCCTCCAGGCAGAGGACGTTGGGTTCCTCATCATTAGCCTTGGTACCAGGGAAGGACAGGGCCGAGCACTAAGGGAAGCTGAAGAAGAATCGGCACTGGTCCTCATTGATGCATAGTGCCAACCATGGTTATGCACCAGCTCATGTCACGATGACCCAGAAGTAGCCCTGCAGCAAGGAGCGCCAGTCCTCCATCGGTGCCGGGGGTCCATGATGTCTCCACCAGTCCTGATGCCATTCACCAATCCACCTTGCTGGTCCAAAGAGGATCTGGCCACCCCTCTTCCTCCCAGTCAGTGTTGGCATCAGCAACGTTTGAGGAAGAGCTGGAGTGGCTAGCCCAGCTGGAGGTGGAGCGGGTACTGGAGGACATCGGTACTGTGGCACTGATGTCACCAAAGCCGGTACACTCTGTCCTGGAACTGCTGCTGGAGAAGCTCAGTTTCGTTTATTGGTGCATTACCGACCCAGCTGGCATCAGTTCCAGGGACAGCATCAGTGCCCGGCGGAGCACAGATGCCTCCCCCTACCAATACAGTGGTCACTGCCAGTTCCGAGGAGGAGGAAGCTCCACCTAGGCTGGCAGAGAAACTGAGGCCTGTAGCACCAGTCCAGGGCCCCATCCCCTTTTGCTTACAGTGAGGTCTGTGGGGATAATTCCTCGGAGTTCTCCGATAGCTCTGAGAGTCTCTCCTCAGACCCTTCTTCTCCAGAACAAAGGAAGTCTAACCCTGAGGACTAAACCTTTACAGGGTTTGTGAGGGCGATGGTAGAAGCCATCCCATTCCAGTTACTGACAGAGGACGATGCCAGGCACAAAATGCTTGAGATCCTCCAGTTCGTGAAGTCTCCAAAGCAGATCATGGCGGTCTCGGTACATGAGACCCTTAAGGAGTTGCTGCTGAGGATATGGGAGCACCCTTTCACAGTGCCTCCCATTAACAAGAAGGCTGATGGGGTTTACCTCATCCAGAAGGCTGCCGGATTTGATAAATGTCAGTTTCCTCACCAGTCTGTGGTGATAGAATCCGATCTCAAGAGAGCCAAGATTTCTCAGACCCATTCCTTGGCAACCTCGGGGAAGGACCACAGAGTGATGGATGCTCTTGGGAGGAAAGTGTTTCAGGGAGCAATGCTCATTGCCGCATTGCTTCCTATCAACTCAACATGAGCCAGTATTCACGAGATATCTGGAAGTAGGTGCAGGCAGTGGCCGAGCAGCTGCTTCAACTGCAGGACACCCTCATGAAGTCAGAGCGACCTATGATGATTTTGAGTCTGCATCGAGGGCCGCAGAATGGGAATGGCTGCGGGCCTCTGATCTCTGACCAGAGGTACAGGAGCGATCTGCCGTGTACTGGGGAGAATCTCTTTGGCGAAAGGGTGAGGGATGCGGTGGCCCAGCTCCGGGACCATCATGAAACTCTCCAACAACTCTGCCAGCAATCTATACCCGCCCTCCTATTCTAGGAATCTGGTGATAACTGGACAGGAAGTCTTTCTTTCACCAGAGGAAGTACTATCCTCTGCCCCCCTCACTCCCGTAAATACCATCAGGGCTCCAACAGTTGTCCCAGGCAGCAGGGAGCACCCGAGCCCCAGCTGATGCCTCAGTCAACTCCAGGGACAGGGTTTTGACTGGGAAGTAGGGAGCATAGGCCATTCGCCCATACCCATAACTTCTTTGCCGAACCAGTGGCTCAGAATAACCTCAGACCAGTGGGTTCTCTCCATTGTACGTCAAGGGTACAAATTGAATCTATTGGGTGTCTCGCCAAACTGCCCTCCAAGCCCATTTTAGGGGCTCATAGCGCAACAGGAGGTACTGCTAGTGGAGCTCTCCTCCCTTTTAACAGCCAGATTGGTCGAGCCTGACCACCAGTGCAGAAGGCAGGATTCTAGTCCAGGTATTTCCTGATTCCATAGTAACATAGTGACATAGTAATGACAGCAGAAAAAGACCAAATGGTCCATCTAGTCTGCCCAGCAAGCTTTCCAAAGTAGTAACTGCCGCTCCGTGCAGGTTACCCCGTGTTCCAAAGAAAACAGGATGACACCATCCCATCCTAAAGGTAAGGGCCTTGAACAAGTTTCTAAAAAAAGAAAAGTTCAAGATGGTTTCCATGGGCAACTTGATTTCCCTTCTGCAAAGTGGGGACTGGCTATACTCCCTTGATCTGAAGGACATGTACACCCATGTCAGGATCTTCCCAGGTCACAGGAAGTAACTCAGATTCATGGTGGGGAAACAGCACTTCCAGTACAGAGTGTTGTCATTTGGGCTAGCATCCGCCCCACGTGTCTTCACAAAATGCCTAGCTGTGATGGTGGCGCACCTTTGCAGGCTGGAAGTGCATGTCTTCCCTTATCTGGATGATTGGGTGGTCAGGAGCACATCTCTGGCGGGGCTATTTGGTGCATGAGATTGACCATCAAGGTATTGGAGTCATTAGGGTTCGTAATCAACTACCCAAAGTCCCATCTCAGTCTATCACCTCAGTTGGACTTTATAGGAGCCCTGCTAGACACAGCTCAGGCGAATGCCTTCCTGCCTTGTTCATGGGCTGCCACCCTGGCATCCATTGCGGCAGAGATCCAGGGGAACCAGCAAGTGTCAGTATGGCACATGTTGAGGTTGTTGGGCCACATAGGCGCAACCATCCATGTCACTCCCTTGGCACATTTACACATGCACAGAGCTCAATGCTCCCTGAGGTCGCAGTGGTGCCAGGCCTCGCAGAGCCTCCAGGCTTGCATCCCAGTCACCCCATCTCTCTGGGACTCTTTGCCCTGTTGGTGGGTACTCTCCAATCTGGAACAGGGGATCTCTTTCCAGAGTCCTCCCACATAAATTGTCCTAATCTCGGATGCATGCACGCTGGGCCGGGGAGCTCATGTAGAGGGGCTCCACACTCAGGGTCTCTACTTTGCTCAGGAAAGCTGTTGCCAGATCAACTTCTTGGAGCTCCAGGTGATCAGGTATGCATTATGGGCTTTCTGAGATTGGCTGTCCAATAAAATTGTCGTGATCCAAACCGATAACTAGATATCAATGTGGTATGTCAACAAGCAGGGGTGGTATGGGATCATAACTCCTGTGTCAGGATGGGATGGTGCTCAGGGCCATGTACCTGGCAGGATGGAGAACATAGTAGTGGACAGATTGAGTTGTATATTCAGACCCCACAAATGGTCCGTGGACCAGCGGGTAGCAAATCGGATATTCTGCCTCTGGGGGAGCCTGGACATATATCTGTTAGCATCTCCTTGCAACAGGAAGGTGCCTCTGTTCTGCTCCCTGTACAGCTCAGACAACAAACCAGCCTCAGATGCCCTTTCTCGTCACTGGGGCAACGATTTTCTCTACGCATATCCTCTGATTCCCTTAGTGGTGAAGACTCTCTTGAACCTTCATGAGGACAAGGGGTCTATGATCCTCATAGCCTCTTATTGGCCAAGAGAGGGCTGGTTTCCATTCCTACGACAGTTGTCCATCCAGAGATTGATAGGTCTAGGGCAGGGGTGGGCAATTCCAGTCCTCGAGGGCCACAAACCTGTCGAGGTTTTAGGATATCCTAATGAATATGCATGACATAGATTTGCATACAACTGAGGCAGAGTGCATGCAAATCTCTCATATGCATATTCATTAGGGATATCCTGAAAACCAGACTGGTTTGTGGCCCTCGAGGACCGGAAGTGCCCACCCCTGGTCTAGGGACTTCCCCCAGATCACATCACGCAGGATCAAGGCAGGTTGTGACATCCCAACCTTCAGGCCCTGTCAACTCTTAGCCTGGATAATGAGAGGTTAATTCAGCAGCCACTCCACCTCTGAGGATGTGTCTCGAGTCCTGGTGGCTTCCAGAAAGCCTTCCACTAGAAAGTCCCATGGACTGAAGTGGAGGAGATTTTCCGTGTGGTGTGAGCAGAAGGCCCTAAATCTGTTCTCCTGCCTCACACAAAAACTGCTTACTTCTACACTTATCGGAAGCTAGCTTAAAAATCAACTGTAATAGAGTTCATCTCAGGACAGTTGGCAAATACTACCATGGTGTAGATGGTACGCCCTTTGTACAGCCTATAGTTGTACCGGATGGTAAGCCCTTCTTTGTACAGCCTATAGTTGTACCGGATGGTACACCCTTTGTACAGCCTATAGTTGTACTGGATGGCATGCCCATCTTTGTACAGCCTACAGTTGGACCGGATGGTATACACCCCAGAGTTCTGAAGGAACTAAAAAATGAAATTTCAGACCTATTAGTAAAAATTTGTAACTTATCATTAAAATCGTCCATTGTACCTGAAGACTGGAGGATAGCAAATGTAACCCCAATATTTAAAAAGGGCTCCAGGGGCAATCCGGGAAACTACAAATCGGTTAGCCTGACTTCAGTGCCAGGAAAAATCGTGGAAAATGTTCTAAACATCAAAATCACAGAACATATAGAAAGACATGGTTTAATGGAACTAAGTCAGCATGGCTTTACCCAGGGCAAGTCTTTCCTCACAAATCTGCTTCACTTTTTTGAAGGAGTTAATAAACGTGGATAAAGGTGAACCGGTAGATATGGTATACTTGGATTTTCAGAAGGCGTTTTGACAAAGTTCCTCATGAGAGGCTTCTAGGAAAAGTAAAAAGTCATGGGATAGGTGGTGATGTCCTTTCATGGATTGCAAACTGGCTAAAAGACAGGAAACAGAGAGTAGGATTAAATGGACAATTTTCTCAGTGGAAGGGAGTGGACAGTGGAGTGCCTCAGGGATCTGTATTGGGACCCTTACTTTTCAATATATTTATAAATGATCTGGAAAGAAATACGAGTGAGATAATCAAATTTGCAGATGACACAAAATTGTTCAGAGTAGTTAAATCACAAACAGATTGTGATAAATTGCAGGAAGACCTTGTGAGACGGGAAAATTGGGCATCCAAATGGCAGATGAAATTTAATATGAATAAGTGCAAGGTGATGCATATAGGGAAAAATAACCCATACTATAATTACACAATGTTGGGTTCCATATTAGGTGCTACAACCCAAGAAAGAGATCTAGGTGTCATAGTGGATAACACATTGAAATCGTCTGTTCAGTGTGCTGTGGCAGTCAAAAAAGCAAACAGAATTTTGGGAATTATTAGAAAGGGAATGGTGAATGAAACAGAAAATGTCATAATGCCTCTGTATCGCTCCATGGTGAGACCGCACCTTGAATACTGTGTACATTTCTGGTCGCCGCATCTCAAAAAAGATATAATTGCGATGTAGAAGGTACAGAGAAGGGCTACCAAAATGATAAGGGGAATGGAACAACTCCCCTATGAGGAAAGACTAAAGAGGTTAGGACTTTTCAGCTTGGAGAAGAGACGAGTGAGGGGGGATATGATAGAGGTGTTTAAAATCATGAGAGGTCTAGAACGGGTAGATGTGAATCAGTTATTTACTCTTTCGGATAGTAGAAAGACTAGGGGGCACTCCATGAAGTTAACTTGGGGCACATTTAAAACTAATCGGAGAAAGTTCTTTTTTACTCAACGCACAATTAAACTCTGGAATTTGTTGCCAGAGGATGTGGTTAGTGTAGTTAGTATAGCTGTGTTTAACAAAGGATTGGATAAGTTCTTGGAGGAGAAGTCCATTACCTGCTATTAAGTTCACCTAGAGAATAGCCACTGCCATTAGCAATGGTAACATGGAATAGACTTAGTTTTTGGGTACTTGCCAGGTTCTTGTGGCCTGGATTGGCCACTGTTGGAAGCAGGATGCTGGGCTTGATGGACCCTTGGTCTGACCCAGTATGGCATTTTCTTATGTTCTTATGCTTCATGCGGGCCTGTTTCAATTCCCCTAAGGCCTCCTGCTGTGTCTTGGGACCTCAATGTGGTGTTAGCGCATCTGTGAACTGAAGTACCTGACCTGGAAGGTCATATTTTTGGTGGCAGTCATTTCAGCATGCAGGGTCAGTGAGCTCCAGGCCTTAGTGACTTATGCACCTTACTGTTTTATCATGACAGGGTGGTCTTGCATATGCATCTTAAGTTCTTGCCTATGGTCCTTACGGACTTCCCTCTTAACCAGTCCATCGTACTGCCAACATTCTTTTCCAGGCCCCATTCACACCAAGGCGAACGAGCATTGTATAGTTTGGACTGCAAGTGAGCCTTAACCTTCTATCTGGGGTGGACAGAAGCCCATAGACAGTCCACCTAGCTTTTTATTTCTTTTGATAGGAATAGATTGGGTGTTGCCGTTGCCAAACAGACACTGTCTAATTGGCTAGCAGATTACATCTCCTTCTGTTGTGGCCAGGTGGGACTGCATCTTGGAGGTCATGTCAATGTTCCTTCTGTTAGAGCCATAGCATGATCGGTGGCTCACTTGCAAGCAGTTCCTATGGAAGTGATCTACAAAGCTGCGATGTGGAGTTCTCTCCACACATTCTCATCTCACTATTGTCTGGATAGGGATGGCCAACGTGACTGAGGATTCGGCTAGTCTGTCTTTCGGAACCTGTTTGAGGTATAGAACCCAACTTTCCCCACCTAGGGCCCATTGTTTGGGTTCAGACTGTCTCCCCCCTCTGTTACCAACAGTACTTTTGTTGTGCCTGTTGGCATCTGGTTGGGTATCTGTTGGTCCGCTTTTGTGTTGGGGAGCAGCCTATAGCTACGGATTCACCCATGTGTGAGGACTACCATCCTGCTTGTCCTTGGAGAAAGCAAAATTGCTAACCTATAACAGGTGTTTTCTGAGGACAGCAGGATGTTAGTCCTCATGAAACCTGCCCACCACCCTGTGGAGTTGGGTTTCTCCTAATTTTTGATATATATATAATTCTATGTTATAAGACCGGAGAGGAACCCCAAGTGGACAAGTGGTTTAGGGCATGCTGGGCATGCTCATTGTGCCAAGTTCTAAGTTCTAGAAACTTTGACAAGTTTTCCGTGTCAGGGCTCCATCTGATATCACCCATGTGTGTGAAGGCTAACATCCTGCTGTCCTCAGAGAACATCTGTTATAGGTAAGCAACTCTGCCTCAGATAATAGACAATCATGTATTCATTTTCAATACATTTATGACCTTTTATTTAATCCCAAGTGTTCGGTCTGAGGCTTGATGTCACACTGCTTTTGTGATGTCGCTCATTCACTTTTGAAAGCTATACCTCAGCAAATTATCTTGTAGTTGTTGTGGAGGTTTTAAATATACCTGGAAAGTTCAAGTTTTATACATAACTGCAATATATTTTGAGTACTGTTAATACTGTATTTTTTGGTGTGTATATATATATGTGTGTAGATATATATATAGAGAGAGAGAGAGAACGTACTCAGTGTTTTTTTTTTTTTTTTCTATTTTACTTTTGGAGTATGATTTAAAGATTTGTTTATATTTCACTAAGAAACAGTCATACATGGGTCTTTTTTCTTAACTCTGGAACCACGATGAATCCAGTGGTGTTCGGCATGTACGTAGGATGTTTCATCCTGGCCGGGGTTTGGGAGGTCCTCGTGCTCGCAGATCAAACATGCACTTTACTAGCAGTTCTACTGGTGGGCTTTCATCTTCACAGAGCTCATATTCTCCAAGTAATAGGGAAGCCATGGATCCTATAGCTGGTAAGATACTGAAGTATGGAATTTCTATTTTTGCACCTAAAATGTTTTGGGTTTTTTTGTGTTTTACTGTTTGTTTGAATTGCTTACTTAGGCTTCTGATGCATATTTCTACTATGGCAAAAAGTTAATAAACATTCAGTATGTTGTATTTAAAAGACTTGTATAATGTCTATGTCCATAGAAACAAGCCTTGACAGCAAGGAGAAAGATGAAATAGAGTGGTGTTTTTCTTTTGCTAGTTAAGGAAGACTGCAAGGTTAAGTGAAGGAGAATTGCTTTATTCTCTTGTTGCTACTTAGCTTTTTGGCAGTAGGGTCCTTTTTTTTTTTTTTTTTTTTTTTAAAGAAACGTTCACTTCATACAGTACTAATAGCTCGCTCTCTCCATCCCCACCACAGCAGCTTGGGCATCCTGCTCTATTAGAACCTAACCCAACTAGTTATTGTATAAGAAACCTGTGGTTTTCCCTCATTTTTATTCCCTTCACTTGTATAGCAGTGTTCTTTGGTAGGGGGTCATGAACTACAGCTCCCTTCAGAATGCTGTATGTGTGCTCCTCCAAGCTCATCTATTTGTGTTACTGTAGAGTAATAACTAGGACCGTTTGCTCCTGGGGCTGTGAATACTGCTTCTGCAGCATCCCCAGCTCCTATTAGCTTGAGTTTAGGATACAGACCCAGATATCTGGTGTGGAATGAACTATGCTGCCAGTAATCCATCAAGCAGGCCTGCTTATGTTGATATTCTGGTCCTCTATTAGAAGGCAAGGAGTAAAACAGAATTACTGAAAACATTTTGACTAATTGATTTTTTTATATGGCACTGAAAAGGTATACAATACCATAATAGGTAAGAGTCAACTATGTTTAGCTATCAGCTATAGAAAAAAAGTACTTATGTACTGTGTAATTCAAAAGTATACATACGAAGTAGTAATACCCTTACATTTTTTTTGTTGATTCTTCCACATTGCAGTTGTTAAAAAGGCTGTTCTCTTCCTTTATTCCTCTGAGTCTCTGGATACAACCATGTAGCAAAAGTCACATATCACCTCATACTTACTGTATTTGATTGGTCCATGTTGGTTATGTCACAAATGACATGGCACACTGTTCACAAACCAGTCAGATCCTACTTTATATGAGGTAATAAGTAACACTGTTATAAGTATAGCCACTGTCAAGATTTCAGGAAATTGCAGATATAGCTGCTTACAGAATTTAAAAAAAAAATTCAGGGTGGGTTTTGTTTGGGTCATGTCTTTGTGTTGCAGAAAAATACATAATCAAAACATAATGCTTGCTATCAATGATTGCTTACTTGGTATAGTTTCAAAATCTGCAGTATCTAGTGTGTACAACAGGGGTAGGCAATCCACAAAAGTATATCCACAAAGAATATACATGAAAGATATTTACATGCATTGACTCCATTTTATGCAAATATCCCATGCATATACATTATGGATATCTTGAAAACCAGACCTGCTTGCAGCACTTGAAGACCACAGTTGCCTACAACATTTTTAAGGTGTTGTCTCCTTGGGTTTTAGTGACACATGGTTTCATCAGAAGCCCAGAAATATTTAGAGCTTGATCCATCAGTCTCTTCCTGAAGTCACTGGCTGTCCATTTTAAATTTCCTTCTAATTTACATAGAGCAGGTGCCCCAAATGTTTTGGAACATGGGGTCACACAGGACATTTCCAGCCACTGAGAGTGGTGGGGAATGGTGGTAGGGTCTCCCTCTGGAGTTTGCTGAGAGAAAGGAGGGATCCTGCCCCAGTATTTTCTTTTTCTTAGTTTTGTGCAAAAACTATTATCCCAGGACAAGCAGGATGCTAGTCCTCACATATGGGTGACGTCACTGACTGAGCCCTATCGCGGGAAAAACCTCTGTCAGAGTTTCTAGAAACTTTTGACTGGCAGCCTGAGGCTACTGAGCATGCCCAGCATGCCATGATATTCTCTGCCACAGGGGTCTCACTCCAGTCTTCGTTTTTCCGCGCTGCCATCAGCATCGCGGTTACCGGAGCCCTGTGAGACTTCTCACAGTTTTTACTAAAAAAGTCACCTTAAATTTTCAATTTTCTCCCACATCGGGTCTTACTTCACATTTGTCACCAGACGGTGACAAAAAATAGCATAGAACTCTCATTTTCATTGGTATTTTTTCTCAGAGATTCTCATCGACGGCCGTCGATGCCAACATGGCCTCCGGTTTCAAGAAATGTCCTACTTGTAACCGGACCATGTCAGTAACAGATCCACATCTCGAATGTGTGATCTGCCTCGGGGGAAAAGCATGAAATATCTTCATGCTCACAAAGTCAAGAAATGACACCTAAGGGTCGGAAACTCCGGCAGGAAAAGATGGCTCATCTTTATCAACTCCAATTAATTCCATCACCATCCACGTCGATGAAATCCTCCCCTGCAGGAGTAACCAAAAAACTCCTAATAAAAAAATGACACGTCGAAGGATCCGGGGACGCTACTTCACCGACCCCCGTCTACGTCATCGACCAGGTCAGTTTCGGAACTGAGACCAAAACATAAGCATCGACATCGTCGATCTTCGGCGTCCCCGTCATTTCCACCCTCGACAGAACCGTCCGCAAAACGGCATAAATCCGCCGATGTTCCACAAACCTCTGTGTCTACGATGTCCTCATCTTCACCATCGACACCGTTACCGATATCCACTACTCCAGACTTAACTGTCCTCATCCAGAAGATGGTAATGGAGGCTTTGCAGAAACAACTTCCGGCGCCACCGTCGATGCCAGCGGTCACGCCGTCGCCATCGCCGATATCATTGATAACACCGATGGTACAAACTACCTCGATGCCGATGAAGTCTTCGATGATTACATCACTGGTGCCATCATCCTTCTCGATACCTACCCTGATGAAAGACATTCCATCGATGCCAAGTTCTTAGATGCCATCGATACCTCCACTTTCCATTCCTATATCGGAGTTTTCCTTTCTCCATCAGCATCGACTATTCCATCGATGTCACAATCAATGCCCATCTACACCACGGCACCCACCATACCTCCACTTCACAAGTCAAAGGTATCGAAGCCTAAGTCATCCACTAAGAAAAAACCATCGATGACTCAACTTAAAGATTCACTACCATCAAATGCAGCATTACTGATCATTTCCTATTAAACTGAAACAGTCTCTATCTACCAATCATTACAATGTTTTACTTCTCGTTAAACTGTTTATCTTTCCTCTAACTCTAATCCCAGTTAGAATGACCCCGTTTTATTGTAACTTTTTTCTTCCATGCACTTGTTTTACTTTTTAATGTATACTCTTATGTTATTAGTTATTTACGTTATAATGTATTTCTCACTCCTTGTTTTATGTAAACCGACATGTACGAACTCCGTGAATGCCGGTATAGAAAAATACAATAAAATAAAAAAAAAAAAATAAAAACTTCTTCAATCACTGCCCAAGCTTCCAATTTCAGAAGAAAGGGCACTACAAGATATTCTTACCAAAAGATATCATGACTTACTATTCTCCTTGCCATCTCGCCCAGAAGGAGAGCAAGTTGAGGATTTTTCACCGGATGAGCCCTTACCAGGACCCTCTGGTGTACCTCCTCTAAAGTTACACCTCACCAGACAACTCAGTATGATACTTGGTCTGACACTGACTCTGACCCTTCATCAGAGGACTTCATGTCAGATCCATCTCCACCTCCTGCAACAAAACAATCACCTCCAGAGGATTTTTCGTTCCCGCTTTTTGTTCAGGAAATGGCAGATTCTATTCCTTTCCAGATACAAACGGAGCAGGATATCAGGCAACAAACTTTGGAATTGCTCCAATTTGTAGATCCCCCGAAGCACACTCTGGCTATTCCTGTTCATGAAATTTGCAACTGCAGCAACGTATTTGGGAACACCCCTGCTCGGTTCCTGCAGTCAACAAACGGATAGAGTCAACTTATCTTGTACAACCCACCTCTGGGTACCAAAAAACTCAGCTCCCCCACCACTCCGTAGTAGTGGAATCGCCGCAGAAGAAATTCAGAAGGACAAGAGCCCATTCCTCAATACGTTCAGGGAAAGATAATAGATTTCTGGACCAAATGGGCCGCAAGGTGTTCCAAGGGGCAATGCTGAATTCCAAAATCTCAGCATACCATTTGTACATGACCCAATACCAGAGCAACTTCTGGAAACAAATGGAGGAGTTTGTGCCATCCTTACCCACACAGTATCAGGAATCTGCACAAACTATTATAAATAAGGGCTTAGATGCGGGGAAACATGAGGTAAGAGCAGCCTACGACAGCTATGACACAGCCTCACGAGTTGCTGCATCTGGCATTGCTGCAAGATGCTGGGCCTGGCTTAAGGCCTCTGATTTAAGACCAGAGGTGAAGGATAAACTTGTCGATCTTCCCTGCCTTGGCGATAATTTGGTTCTAAAGTGCAGGATGCAGTTTCCCAGTTACGAGATCACACGGAAACTTTACGACAAGTATCCTCACTTCCACATGACTCAGCTACGCATGCTACCAGAAGGCCACCACGTAGAGATGCCAGGCGGCCTTTCTACAGGCAACGCAAATACTATCCCCCCACATCTAGGCCGAGGCATCCTAGATCTCAACAGAGACCTCAGCAGAGAACAGCAAGGGCACCACCAGCTCCGCAAACTGGCCCTGCTACTGGCTTTTGAAAGTATATCCAGAGAACAAGGCCTCTGTCAATCCTCACTTAGCACTACCAGTAGGAGGCAGACTGTCCAACTTCTACATCAATTGGACATCAATAACATTGGATCAATGGGTCCTATCTATAATAAACCGAGGATACCAACTCAATTTCATTTCAATTCCTGCAGATTTTCCACCGAAACACTCTAATCTCAGCAAAGATCACATTCTTCAACTTCGACTGGAATTATCCACCCTTCTGAGAGCCAGGGCTGTTGAGCGAGTGCCCCGGACTCAGAAAGGCAAAGGTTTCTATTCCCATTATTTCCTCATTCCAAAGAAAATCGGAGGCCTTCGTCCTATCCTAGACCTCAGAAATCTCAACAGATTTCTGAAGAAAGAAAAGTTCAGAATGGTATCCTTAGGCACCATGCTTCCACTCCTTCAAAAAGGGGATTGGCTTTGTTCTCTGGATCTTCAAGATGCTTATGCTCACATTCCAATATTCCCCCCTCATCGCAAATATCTGCGCTTCATGGTGGACGATCAACATTTCCAATACAGAGTTATGCTATTCGGCCTTGCCTCTGCTCCCAGAGTATTCACCAAATGTCTGGCAGTAATAGCAGCACACTTGCACAAACAAGGTGTTCATGTTTTTCCATATCTAGACGACTGGCTCATCAGAAGTCAATCTCAACAAGGAGCTCTAACTTCTTTAAATCACACCATTACTCTACTTCACAACATGGGATTTCTCATCAACTATCAAAAGTCCCATCTTACTCCATCTCATCTCCTCCAATTCATAGGAGCAGAATTGAACACCATCCTCGCAAAAGCCTTTCTCCCCGAGGATCGGGCAGAAATACTATCCCTGTTGGCAAACTTCATTCACTCAAAGAAAAAAGCCACAGCTCATCAGCTTCTAACATTATTAGGCCACATGACCTCCAGAGTGCATGTTACTCCTATGGCAAGACTAGCCATGCGAATAACTCAGTGGACTTTAAGATCTCAATGGATCCAAGCCATTCAACCACTTCATTCTCCAATTCAAGTCACACACCAGTTACGATCATCTCTACTTTGGTGGGTGGACAAGGACAATTTGCGCAAGGGCCAAACCTTCCAGCAACCAGTCCCACAAATAACTTTAACTACAGATGCATCCACCTTGGATTGGGGAGCTCACATAGACAATCTCCAAACCCAGGGTACTTGGACAAAACTCGAAGCAACATTTCAAATCAATTTCCTGGAGCTTCGAGCTATACGTTATGTGCTGCATATGTTCAAGGACTGCCTTTCATACAAGACTGTTCTCATACAAACGGACAACACAGTAGCCATTTGGTACATCAACATACAGGGAGGTACGGGCTCGTATCTCCTTTGACAAGAAGCTGCACAGATTTGGGGCTGGGCCCTGAACCACTCAATGTTTCTTCAAGCCACTTATCTGGCAGGAATTCACAATGTAGTAGCGGATCGACTCAGTCGTCAGTTCCAACCACACGAATGGTCCCTGGATCCCTCAGTAGTGACCAGGATATTTCAACGTTGGCGACAACCGACAATAGACCTCTTTGCGTCACATCTGAATCACAAAGTGGACAAATTTTGTTCTCTACACACTCAGAACAATCAGCCAGCCAAGGACGCCTTTGCTCGCCCTTGGAACTCAGGCCTACTATACGCGTATCCTCCGATACTGCTCATAACCAAAACTCTAGTGAAGCTACAACAGGACAAGGGGTCCATGATACTCATAGCCCCATAATGGCCTTGACAAGTATGGTTTCCCACACTTCTAGACCTCTCAGTCAGGGATCCCATTCACCTGGGAGTAGCTCCCACTCTCATGACTCAGGATCAGGGTCTGTTGCACCATCCCAACCTTCAATCCCTCTCACTAACAGCATGGATGTTGAAAGCTTAATTTTACAACCACTCAATCTTTCATCCAATGTATCCCAAGTGCTTATAGCTTCACGTAAACCTTCCACACGAAAGAATTATTCTTCCAAATGGCAAAGATTTACTTTGTGGTGCAGGCAAAACCATATTGATCCTTTCACTTGCCCCACTACTTCTCTTCTAGACTACTTATACCATCTTTCAGACTCTGGTCTCCAGACTTCATCTGTAAGAGTACATTTAAGTGCAATCTCAGCTTACCATAACAAGGTAGGAGATGCACCTATATCCACACATCCTCTTGTCAGTCGGTTTATGAGAGGTTTAACGCACCTTAAACCACCAATTCGTCTTCCAGTCACAGAATGGGACCTGAATCTGGTTTTAACAAGACTCATGCGTTCTCCTTTCGAACCTATAGATTCCTGTGATCTTAAATTCCTCACATGGAAGACTATCTTCCTCATGGCCATTACATCAGCTAGGAGGGTTAGTGAGTTACAAGCACTTGTCACGTACGAACCCTATACAAAGTTCCTACATGACAGAGTGGTTCTCTGTACACATCCAAAATTCCTTCCCAAGGTAGTTACGGAATTCCACTTGAACCAATCAATAGTTTGTTTTACCCACATTCTTCCCAAGGCCTCATTCTCACCAAGGAGAAACAGCCTTACACACCTTGGACTGTAAACGTGCGCTATCCTTTTATTTAAACCACACTGCAGTCCACAGGAAATCCAATCAACTCTTTGTTTCTAATGATCCAAACAAACCGGGTAAAGCAGTGGATAAACATACTCTATCCAATTGGCTAGCAGATTGCATACAGTTTTGCTATGAAAAAGCAGGCCTTCCTCTCCAAGGGCGAGTAAAGGCACACTCAGTAAGAGCAATGTCAACTTCAGTAGCACACTATCGTTCAGTGCCAATCATTGACATATGTAAAGCAGCAACATGGAGTTCTCTTCACACCTTTGCAGCTCATTACTGTTTCGACAAGCAAGAATGACAAGATTCAGCCTATGGACAATCTGTCTTAAAGAACTTGTTTCCAGTTTAATCCTAACTCCTTCTACAACCACCCTGCTATGATCTTCGGCTGACTCATTTCAACAGTACTTCACTGTTGCCTCAATACAAAATGACTCAGCCTCTAGCTTGCTAATCACCCATATGTGAGGACTAGCATCCTACTTGTCCTGGGATAAAGCAAAATTGCTTACCTTGTAATAGGTGTTATCCCAGGACAGCAGGATGTAGTCCTCATGAAACCCACCCGCCACCCCGCGGAGTTAGGTCTCAGATTTTTCTTACTTTATTTTTTTGCTAAAGCTTATTGCTACATACGAGACTGGAGTGAGACCCCTGTGGCAGAGAATATCATGGCCTGCTGGGCATGCTCAGTAGCCTCAGATTGCCAGTCAAAAGTTTCTAGAAACTTTGACAGAAGTTTTTCCCACGATAGGGCTCAGTCAGTGACGTCACCCATATGTGAGGACTACATCCTGCTGTCCTGGGATATCACCTATTAGAAGGTAAGCAATTTTGCTTTACCTCTGTTTTCTTAATTGTATGATTTATTATATAGAAGCATAGAAATGATGGCAGAAAAAGACCAATCGGCCCATCCAGTCTGCCCAGCAAGCTTCCACACTTATTTTCCCATACTTATCTGTTTCATCAACCACCAAGTTCAGGGCCCTTGTTGGTAACTGTTTGTTTGATTCAAATTTCCTGCCATCCCCTGTCATTGATGCAGAGAGTAATGTTGGAGTTGCATCAAAGGTGAGCATAAGGCTTAATGGTTAAGGGTAGTAACCTCCACATCAAGCAAGTTACCCCGATGCTTGTTTACCCAGACTGCACAGATCAATGCCTTGTTGGATGTTGTCTGAATGTAAATCCTGTTTTCTTGGCTTGTTTTTGGCTGACAAACAGTGATAGTCTCACACTGAACATTACACTCCCATTATAATTTTCAACATTATCTTTTTAGAATTTGAAGAATTTCATTATCCTGTTGACACCCACCCCTACCTAGTATCTCCCTCTCTATTTTCCTAACCATGCTCAGCAGCAGTAGTAGTATCCCTTTTTTCTTCCAACTGCCCAGCATTTTCCCCTTTTATTTCTCATCCTCGCTCTGTAAAGCAGTAACTATTGCTCTGAGAAGCCATCCAGTGACCACATTACATGCCTTTCATTAGTACTTCTAGCACTTACGTTTCTGAAAACAAATTCAAGGTAGATGAGTTATGAAATGTAAGATTTGCATGCTTCGCCTTAACCATTTCAAATAACTTGAATTTATTCTTTGACAAATATTTGCTAGGATAACAGTGGTATTCATACTTTGAACACTGATTATACTTACATCATCAGTTATTTTCAAACATGATCTTATTTTGGATCTGAAGGGATTTTTTTTTTGTTCACGCTCACTCCCTCTTTGGTGTCCCTATTCTTCTCAGCAGGCTTATTAGTAGAACCCTCTGCCTCCTGGTGGTGGTGCTTGCTTGCACTTCTCTCCTTTCCTCTTTGTCATGACTGGGTTCTTGGTGTCCAGTGAACTTCTTGCTTCTCCACCATGTGGTTCCCACCAATTGTATGTATCCCCCTTCCTTCCACTGACTCCTGCTGCGTATCTCTCTCTCCCCGTACTTGTCATCGGCACCGGGTCCAGCATATCTTCACCATGTCATTTTTGCAACTGTTGAGTAGGGGAGAGTCCTTAAGGGGAATATAGGGGCAGAGAATATCACATGTGGAGGAGGGAGACAATCACACTCTCCAATGACACATTGCCTGGTCTGCAGCCCCTTCTCCCTTCTGTGAAAGGTGCTTTTTTTTTTTTTTTTTTGGTGCCATCTTGCTCAGACCACTTGACACCAACTGTTTTGTTTCAGGAAAGTAGGTAGGCCAGAAAAACATACTTGGCTGTAGTTTGGGGACCACTGACATAGCATTAATTCATTTTATAAAGTGCTGCTGTTTGTATCTTTATTACAGATAGAGCACATTGTGAATCTAGTACCAAACTGTAATGAGTTCAGTGATGCCACTGCTAAAACTATAATAAAATGTTTATTGGCATGGTCTTTAGTTTGCTGATATGCCACAGAAATGTGTTCCTTGCCATTTATATCCTTATTCCTGCATCTGCCCCCTAAGCCCTGATCTGCTGCTGCTCTCTACCATTGCCACAAAAGCTGACACAGTGGTAGCTGCTGTCATTCCCTTCTGCTGCTCTGCCACCTGTTGGGCAAGCCAGCAGTGGTTGCTTTCCTCTTCCTGTTGCCACTGCTAAGGCTGACCCAGTGAGTGACCACCCGCCAACACTACCACATAACTCCATGATAAATGGAACTCCTAGAGCAGGAGGGGAGGGGGGTCTCTTTAAAGATATATGGTGAGATTGGAGTTGGGGAGAAGGTGGAATGAGAAGCTGGTTTGAGGGCACACGGGGATAAGAGTTTCGAGGTTGGAGAGGAAGAAATGAGAGGCAGAGGATAGGGTTGAAAAGGAGAGAGTCCAGTAAGAAGGGAGGAAAGGATAGACTGGAGGAGGAGCAAAGTGAGAAGAGACCTTTTTGGGTGAGGTGAGAGTGTGTGGTGTGAGAAGAAAGGAAATAAAAATAAAATAAGGGGTAAAGCTAGCGCGTCAAACGCACGTCCAAATGCGGGTTAACAGTGCGCTCCACCGGAGCGCACTGTACTGTATCGGCCTGATAGTAAGAGGTACTCCACATTACATATTAACTTACACATCATGTAATAGATGAATTTCACAGCTCTGGAAATTTGTGATTTTTATGTCAGCCCTTTGATTCATTAATGGTCTTTAATATGTACGGTAACCAAAACTTAATCTTTTATTATAATGTATACAAACTGAGGTGTCACATGGGCGTGTGCATAGTTTTCCCAATTCTTCAGGTCATTGAACACCACAGACCCTTGTACTGATCACGTTACAGGCTTTATTTACATTGTTTACATTTAATTATTTCTGAAGTTATACTGTAAGCAGCAACTGGTTACATTTTATGTATCTTAACAGTGCTCTATGTAAAAGCCATTAAAAGTCCTGCAACAGTGACGATCTTGCCTCAGCCCTTGTAGCCTCCTTACCCAATCTCGAATGCACCAATCCTGACTCGGCCATTACTTCATGGCACAATCTCACACTGGAGATCGCCAACAAACTCTTCCCAATCTCCAAACGTGTTATAAACATGGAGTCCAAACACTCTAACTCGTGGTACACCCCGGAACTAAAAACAATGAAAAGCAAACTAAGACAAGAGCGAATATGGCACAAGGATCCCACCCCACAACATACATCCAGTTACAAGTCAGCCCTCCACTGCTATAGAATCACCATACTTAAACACAAACGGGACTTCTACGCCTCAAAGATCCACCAATACATGTACAACCCCAAAGCGCTCTTCTATGTCTCAAGCCTCACCAAATCCCCACACATGACTCCTGACTCCGAAGCTCATGCCAAATGTGAAGAACTGGTGCAATTCTTCAATGATAAAATAGCAAACCTCTTTTCCAGATTCACCAACCCCCCTCACCCCACAACATCCAGGTCCGACCCGCCCGACCATATCCTTAAGTTCCCTGGACCTCACCACCACTAAAGAAATTGAGTCCATCCTAAAAAAGCTCAGACCTTCCTCCTGCCCCAGTGACACCATCCCCACCAAAGCACTCCTATCTGTCCCAACCTCCATCGCTAAATCAATATCTGACATTATCAATTTTTTCCTCTCCACAGGCACCAGTCCCTGACACACTCAAACAAGCAGTAGTTAAGCCCCTCCTCAAGAAACCCTCCCTGGACCCGAAGGATCCTGCCAACTTTCGCCCCATCTCTAACCTTCCATTTATAGCCAAAATAATGGAAAGAGTTGTCAACACACAACTGGTAGACTACCTTGAAGACCACAAAATCCTTCACCCTGCACAATTTGGCTTCCGTAAACACTTTAATATGGAATCCCTCCTTCTCACCCTTTCCGATCACCTCCTCAGAGGCATGGACCAAGGGAACAGCTACATCCTTGCCCTTCTTGATATTTCAGCAGCATTCGACACCATATGCCACAACCATCTCATCACCCGTCTAAAAGACATCGGCATCTCAGGCTTAGCCCTCCTCTAGTTCTCTTCCTACCTCTCCAACAGAAAATTTCTTGTGAAAATAGTTAATGCCTTATCAGCCCCCTGTCCCCTCCTCCATGGAGTCCCTCAGGGTTCCTCCCTCTCTTCCACCCATTTCAATATATACCTCACCCCACTATGTCAACTACTCTCAGATCTCAAACTAAAATTCTTCTTATATGCTGATGATGATCAAATCATCATACCAATACACACCTCCATATCCGATGCCTTAACCCACTGGGAAACCTGCCTCAAATCAATCAATTCCCTTCTCTCCAATCTCCATTTTGCACTCAACACTAAAAAAAAAAACTGAACTGCTATTCATTTCTCACCACTCTACCCCTAAACCATCCTTTACTTCTGACCCAGCCTTCAAGCTCATCACCACACAACCATTTGTTAGAGACCTGGGAGTTCTCCTTGACCAACAACTAAACATGAAGAAACACGTCAGCTCCATCCTTAAAGACGGATTCTTCAAACTTATGGTGCTAAAGAAACTCAAACACTTACTACACTCCCATGACTTTTGAACTGTGATCCAAACCACCCTATCATCAAAACTGGATTACTGCAATTCACTCTTCTTAGGACTCCCTTCCTCCACCATAAGACCACTACAAATGCTCCAAAACACCATGGCAAGAATCATATCAAATGTCCGCAAAACCGACCGTATAACTCCCATTCTCAAAGACCTATACTGGCTCCCCATCCATTCTCGCATTCTGTAGAAAACGCTCACAGTCGTCCACAAAGCTATTTACTCCCACCACTCCAACTGGCTCGACCACCCTTTCACCTCCACACAGTCGAATTGTCCCACCAGATCAATCAACAAGGGATCCCTTCATCTGCTCTCTCTAAAAATGGCACACCTATCCATAAGAACATAAGAAAATGCCATACTGGGTCAGACCAAGGGTCCATCAAGCCCAGCATCCTGTTTCCAACAGTGGCCAATCCAGGCCATAAGAACCTGGCAAGTACCCAAAAACTAAGTCCACCACAAGGGAACGTGCCCTCTCAATCGCAGGCCCCTCACATTGGAACACCCTGCCATCAACACTCAGTCTCGAATCCTGCCATTTCAAATTTAGAAAGAAACTAAAAACATGGCTGTTCACACAGGCATTCCCCGACTAGTTACATTCTGCCTTCCCCAGATCATACCCCGCCTTCATCTCTAATACTACTGGAATCTGTACACCTATACATTCTTGTACATAATGTATATATTAATAAGCAAATGTTGATGTTATTCTAGCTTGATATGTATCAATAGTTTCAATATGTTAAGAACAGACGCTATGAACCTTTAACTACCTAGGTTCAGAACCATTTGCCAGTTGCCCTATACTTCTATGCCTTTCTATGCGTTCACCCGGCCCATACCTTGTTAATTCCTGTTAAATGTATTTCTAAGCTTTTGTTATAATGTAAACCGATGTGATGTACACACTAACACCGGTATATAAAGGGTTTTAAATAAATGTAGCAGATGCTTGTTTTGAATAATGGAAATCACTGTAGCAGAGCCACAATACAAGGCAGGGTCCTTTGATTTCAGAGCTTTTATGTGCGATGTCTGTCCCAACTTAGATCTTTGTTCTCTTTGGATAGAGGTTAAAGTATTATTTGTTCATGCTGTAGAGTGGGATTAGGAGGCTTGTGCCTTTAAGCCTAGATGATGTCAGCAGTGACATCTATCTACTGGGTATAAAGAGTGAGACTTGCAATGATTGAGGACAGTTTTCTCTGTTTTTTTCTGTTTGTAGTTGAGCTGTTTGCTCCCTGGTACAGAAATCAGTGGAGACAACTTACTTTTTTCTTTTGGAGGGAATAAATCAGTTATTGTATTTCTTTTTTTTTTTTTAATTTTTTAATTTATCAGCTTTTATTATAACACAAACAAATCTTTGCTTAGAAACAAAGGAATTACATAAAAGAAATATATTAAACAATATCAACATTTCACAATGTAATCTTACTCCTTTACATGCGGAAATTCAAATGAAAGGCGGGGAAAAGGTAATACCCGCTTGGCCATGAGAGTCATGCAGTGGACTCTAAGGTCACAATGGACTCAATCCATTCAGCCCCTGTCGACCATCGTCCACGTAGCCGACTCACTCCGTCAGTCTCTCGCCTGGTGGAGAAATCAGGTCAACCTCCTCCAAGGATGGCCCTTCCAGGCTCCAAACCCTCAAATAACTCTCACCACTGATGTTTCCAACCTCGGCTGGGGAGCCCATGTGGCCGATCTGCAGACACAAGGCTCTTGGTCGCCAGAGGAAGCCAAACACCAAATAAATTTCCTGGAGCTTCGAGCAATCAGATATGCTCTCAGGGTATTTTAGGATTGCCTCTCCAATCGAGTCATCCTGATTCAGATGGACAACCAGATGGCCATGTGGTACATCAACAAACAGGGAGGGACGGGCTCCTTCCTTCTGTGTCAGGAGGCTGCACAGATTTGGCCAGAGGCCCTCTCCCACTCAATGTACCTCAGGGCCACCTACTTGCCGGGAGTGGACAATGTGTTGGCAGACAAGCTGAGTCGTACCTTTCAACCGCACGCGTGGTCTCTCAACCCCTCAGTAGCGAACTCTTATCTTCCATCGATTAGGTCATCCTCAAATAGACCTCTTTGCGTCACCTCAAAATCGCAAAGTAGACAACTTATGCTCTCTCACTCGCAGTCAACACTATCAGCCAAGAGACGTGTTCTCCCTCTCATGGGCAACCGGTCTCCTATATGCATTCCCTCCACTTCCACTTCTCTCGAAGACTCTCGTGAAGTTACGCATGACAAGGGAACCATGATCCTGATAGCACCTCACTGGCTGTGCCAAGTGTGGTTTCCAATACTTCAGGATCTCTCCATTCACAGGCACATTCCCTTTGGAAAGGACTCGCTTCTAATCACTCAAAATGGCGGGTGCCTACGGCACCCCAATCTTCAAGCCTTGTCCCTGATGGCATGGATGTTGAAAGGTTAATCCTTCAGCCACTTAACCTTTCTGAACCAGTTTTCTGTGTCCTGATTGCTTCACGCAAGCCTTCCACGAGAAAATCGTATTCTTACAAATGGACCAGGTTTACGTCATGGTGCTCTTCTCAGTCCCTTGACCCCTTTACCTGTCCAATCACAAAGTTTCTGGACTATCTCTGGCACTTGTCAGAGTCAGGTCTTAACAAGACTGAAGGGGGACACCTGCTGGCTGCAAGGTTAGTGCCATGCTGGGCATGCCCAGTAGGGGCCAGTCAAA
Source organism: Rhinatrema bivittatum (assembly GCF_901001135.1). Taxonomy (NCBI): domain Eukaryota; kingdom Metazoa; phylum Chordata; class Amphibia; order Gymnophiona; family Rhinatrematidae; genus Rhinatrema; species Rhinatrema bivittatum. Next base: position 384,349,125 of record NC_042615.1, read on the forward strand.
GTTCTGGAAACTTTGACAAAAGTGTTCCATGATTGGGCTCCATCCTGTGATGTCACCCGTATGTGAGGACTAACATCTTGCTGTTCTGTGAAAACACCTGTTACAGGCAAGCAACATTTGCTTTATCTGTTTTTCATCAAGTTTTTTGCTAGTCTATCCACAGATGCTTTTGAAGAGAATACTGGCAGGCTGATGTAACTGCAGGGGTGATTATTCTGTGATGTCAGTTACTCCGTCTCCATCTGCTGGTAAGAATGCATATCCCACTTGTTCTGGATTCATCTGACTGCCTAAATAAAAGGAAATTATCTGGTAAGTAGTAATTTCTCATTACATATGCAATGCTCTGTGTAAAAGCCATCTTAATTCTCCATATTTTGAATTATATGGCCCATCTCCCCTTGTATAACAGATTGTTACATTGGGTAAAGGAAATCAATATAGCAGAAAAATAGTCCAAACATTTTCACAAACAAAATGAATAAATTATATAGAATATAAATGACTTGAAAATTAGATTGCTTCCACTTCTCTTCTTGTTCTTAGGATACATGATCAAAATCTTGGCCAAAAGCTTTAAATTATTGTAGGATTCTTTCATAAATATTTAACAATAATCTAACAAAATATCTGTTTACAGTGAGGGTGTACTAATTCAACAATACATTTTGAAAATCATTAATCAGTGCTCAGTTGTGAAATGTAATTCTGTTTCATAATATTTAACTGGGAAGTTATGATAGGCTTCAGTCCTTGCTCTGCAAGCTATAACTATCATCATGGGTGGCATTTAACTAGGAGAGTCATTTGTGGTGATCACATATTGATTCAAATGTAGAAGCTTTATTTTTTTTGCAATTAGCCAATAAAGTAATCTAATCTAAGAATCTTTGGTACACTGAATAGGGAAATATACATATATTTACATCCATACACAGATAGATCTGTCTATATGTGATGTAATTTATGCTTTACCTCCAGACAATTTCTTGTTTTTAATTAGGGGTTTGAGGTTAGTAATTGAGTTATATGGGAATATTTTAAGCTCTTTGTGTATAACTAAAATGGAATTTCTAAATTACCAATTTATTATGGGAGAAGATATTTTCAAAAACAATTTGTTAGCAGTCTAGGTGTGAATTGGTTCTCGCTCCACTCTTTATCTAACAGTGCAGACATATTAATATATTTTTCATTATAAATATTTATATTTATGCATGTATTACTCCTATTTTTGTCCCATGTTGTCTCATTAAGCTTTTTGAAATGAAAAGGGAAGGATAACTAGTAATGAATTGCATTTAAGAAGTCATATATTCAGAGCAAGAGCAGATGCAGTACTGCTACACAAGAGTAGGATCAAGAACAGAGTGGAAAACTACAGGCCTGTTAGTTTAACTTAAGTGGTGAGTAAAATAGGAAGCATTACTGATGGATAGAAAAGTCCAATACCTTGAAACCTGTGAGTTTCAGGACCATAGGCAGCACAAGGGATAAATCTTGCTAGACCAATTTGATTAATTTTCTTTTATGAAATGAGTGTAGCATATCAAGGATAAAGATTGGGGGAGGGTCGGAGGCAGTAAATTTGTCCTGTCTGGCACTAGACTGCTGGATAAGTTTGGGGGGAAACGTTTTTCAGAGCTTAATGCTCAGTGCCACATCACAGCCCACCAGTTCTACACGGTTCAAAATTTACATGATGGTGTTAAACAAGCTAAACTCATGTTAGATGGAGAACAGATGGATTACTAGCAGACCCTTTGGGGTGCAGAAGAGTGCAAATGTCACCTGCGTTCCGTATTCAAATTGTTTGATACTGCAGCCAGATCCTCGGCAGTGGCCAACATAGCACACTAAATGGCTTGGTTGAGAGCCAGTAGTCTGCAAAAGAAAATGCACATCAAGTTGATCAATGTGCTCTGCTCTGTTCTGGAGAGAACCTCTTTGGAGACAAGCTTAGAGAGAATCGCTCAAATTAAGGAGCAGCATGTTGCCGACCAGTCTCTCTCAGTTTCTGAATAACCATCTTCTTCGAGATATCTTTACTTTACTTTTAAGTGCTTCTACTTCCAGAGACGCTCCTTCTGCCAATTTCAATATCTGGCACCACCTGCTCTTCCAGAATACCAGCTTCCAACTCGCAGATGTTAGTGTGAAATGACAACTGAAGATGCAACAAGTAGTCTAGTTTGGGTCTAGTTTTTTACCAAACTCAACCCTCAAACTTTGACTCCTTTGATAGGGGGGAGGATTAATCTTTCTTCAAGGACAAGCAGGATAGTCGTCCTCACACATGGGTGACATCATCAGATGGAGCCCCTATGTTGAAAACTTATGTGAAAGATTCTAGAACTTTGACTAGTCACACTGAGCATGCCCAGCATGCCTTATACCACACGTCCACGCGGGGTAACTCTCCAGTCTTTTTTCCAAGGAACTCTAAACCTCATGGTGTGAATGAGCTCACTTTGGCTGTTTTTTGGCCTTGTGGAAAACTCTTTTCGTGGGTTTTTCCTCGTTCTGTCGCAGAGTCCCTCTCTGTGCTCTCCTATAGTGTCTCCTACTTGCGTTTTTTGTCGATTCAGATAAGTTTCCTGTTGCGGGTGATTCCCCATGGCAGCAGTGCATCGATGCCCACTGGCCATAGACTCCCTGCCACCCTCATTTCGATTCATGCCCCTTTTGTTTCACTTGATATGGCCATGTCCAGTTTTCGGTGATACCCCTGGTGCCCAAGGACCATGTCCATCACGGAACTGCATGAACTATATGTCCTTTGCCTGGGGAAATCCATGATGTCTGAGGTTGCCGCTTATGCACCCAAATGACCACAAACCATCCATGTTTACTCCCTTGGCACATTTACACATGTGCAGAGTCGAGTGTACCCTGAGGTCGCAGTGGCACCAGGCCACTCAGAGCCTCCAGAATTGCATCCAAGTCACCCCATCTTTCTGGGACTCAGTGTCCTGGAGGTGGGTACTTTCAAATCTGGAACAGGGGATCTCTTTTCAAAGTCCCCCTACCCAAATTGTCCACTCTGGGGTGGGGAGCTCATGTAGATGGACTCAGTACTCAGGGTCTCTGGTCCACTAAGGAACACTCTTGCCAAATCAGCTTATGGAGCTTTGGAAGATTAGGTACGTGCTATGGGTTTTCAAAGATCGGCTGCCAATCAAATTTGTTCTGATCCTCAACAGCAACTAGGTAGCCATGTGGTATGTCAACAAGCATGGAGGCATGGACCCGTACCTCCTGTGTCAGGAAGTAGTCCAGATCTGGTCATGGGCCTTGTCCAGCGGGATGGTGCTCAGGGCCATGTTCCTGGCTGGGACAGAGAACATGGTAGCAGACAGGCTGAGTCGAGCCTTCAGACCCCATGAGTGGTCCCTGAACCAGGGAGTAGCGAATCGGATATTCCACCTCTGGGGTAGCTCGGATATAGATCTGTTTGCTTTCCCCTGCAACAGGAAGGTGCTTCTGTTGTGCTCCTTGTACAGGTCAGACTGCAAACCAGCCTCAGACGCCCTTGCCCATTATTGAGGCAAGGATCTTCTGTAGGCATATCCTCTGATTCCCTTAGTGGTGAAGACTCTCTTGAAGCTTTGCGAGGATAGGGGGACTATGATCCTCATAGCCCCTCATTTGTAGAGGCAGGGCTGGTTTCCACCCAGCACATCCTGAAAACATTCAAAAAGGACCTAAAAACTTTTATGTTCTGCAAATTCCTCACTGACTCTCAGGCCTCTGATCATCCCAACTCTCAACTGAACTCGCATATATAAACCTCCTTCCCTGCTCCCCGAACCTCCTCTCCCTCCTTTCCAACCTTGTAATGCTTCCTGATCTTGAAACATTTTCATATCTACTATTGTTAACATTAGTTTACTGTTTCACAACTGCAAAGAAAAATATGTACTGTTCACTTGGATTTTACTGTTTAACTACTAAGTTATACATAAGCTGTAAACCGTTATGATGGCTCTACCGAATGACGGTATAAAAAACTCAACAAATAAACAAATAAATAAATAAATAATGGCAGTTGTCTATCCAGAGACCGATAAGTCTAGGGACTTCCCCAGATCTCATCACACAAAATCAAGGCAGGCTGCAGCATCCCAACCTCCAGACCCTGTCACTTACAGCTTGGATGTTCAGAGGTTAATCCTGCAGCCACTTGATCTTTCAGAGGATGTGTCTCGGGTCCTGGTGGCTTCTAGAAAGTCCCATGGACTGGTGGAGAAGGTTTTCCGTGTGGTGTGAACAGAAAGTCCCTATATCTGCTGTTCTGCCCTCCACAAAAACTGCTTGTCTAACTCCTATACCTATCGGAGACTGGCTTAAAGACCAGCTCCATTAGAGTTCATCTCAGTGCAATTGGTGCATACCACCAAGGTGTAAATGGTACACGCATCTCTAGACAGCCTATAGTTGTTCTTTTCATGTGGAGCCTGCTTCAACTGAAGCCTCTCCAAAGCCTCTTGCTGTGTCTTGGATTCTCAATGTGGTGTTAGCTCAGCTGATAAAAGTTCCTTTGAGCTGCTGCACACCTGTGACCCGAAGTACCTGACCTGGAAGTCGTATTTTTGGTGGCGGTCACTTCAGCACGCAGGGTCAGCTAGCTCCAATCCTTAGTGACTTATCCACCTTATACTAAGTTTTATCTTGACAGGTGATGGATTTACATCTTATCCAGTCAATTGTCCTATCAATACTCTTTGCCAGGCCCCATTCGCAGCAAGGTGAAACGAGCACTGCATCGTCTGGACTGCAAACAAGCCTTAACCTTCTATCTGGAGCGGACAGAAGCCCATAGATAGTCCACCCTTCATTTTCTTTTGACAAGAATAGGTTTGGCGTTGCCGTTTCCAGACACTATCCAATTGACTAGCAGGTTGTATCTCCTTCTGTTATGCCCAGTTGGGACTGCATCTTGGGAGTCATGTCAGGGCTCATTCTGTCAGAGTCATGACAGTGTTGGTGGCCCACTTCTGAGCAGTTCCTATGGATGAGATCTGTAAGACTGCGACATGGAGTTCTCTCCACACATTCACATCTCATTACTGTCTGGATAGAGATGGCCAACGCAACAGTAGGTTTGACACCTTTGTCCTTCAGAAGCTTTTTGAGGTATAGAATCCAAATTTCCCACCTAGGGCCTGTTTGGGTTCATGCTGTTTCACCCTCTATAACAGCACCGGTGGTGTTGTGCCTGTTGACACCTGTTTTGGTGTCTGTTGGTCCCCTTTTGTGTTGGGAAGCAGCCTGTAGCTAGGGATTCACCCATGAGTGAGGACTAACATCCTGCTTGTTCTTGGAGAAAGCAGAGTTGCTTACGTGTAACAGGTGTTCTCAGAGAGGTTGGCAGGATATTAATCCTTCCGAAACTCGCCCGCCACACTGCAGAATTGGGTTTCTCCTATTTTTTATTTTAATCATAATTATATGTTACAAGACTTGAGAGGGACTCTGCGTGGACGCGTGGTGTAGGGCATGCTTAGTGTGTCTAGTCAGAGTTCTAGAAACTTTGACACAAGTTTTCTGCATTGGGGCTCCATCTGACGATGTCACCCATGTGTGAGGACTAACAGCCTGCTATCCTCTGAGAACACCTGTTACACATAAGCAACTCTGCTTTATCTGGAGGAATGGTGGAGGATTACCAAGGATTGTTAGTTCTCAAAATTGTGGAGTCAGGTTATTGTTTCCACTTCTCCTGCCCTCCAGTGCTGTACTATTCAACCTTCAATCTGGATCCTTCTCACTTGACCTAACTCTGTCTTGTAGTGGAGTTGCTTCTTAGCCAGCAGGCAATAGAACCTGTCCCTCCCAAGCACTATAGCAAGTGATTCTATTCCCACTATTTCCTCATCCCAGAATTGCCTGGGTGGATTGAGACCCATTCTGGATTTACAAAGTTTGAGCCAGCCTATCAGACAGATGTTCAAAATGAACTCCCTCCACACCATTCTACCCTTCATTTAAGCAGGAAACTGGATGTGTGCCTTGGATCTGAAAGATGCATATGCTCGCATACCTATACATCACTCCCACTGTCCATACTTTCATTTCATAGTGGATTCCTCTCATTACCAATACAAAATTCCCCTTTCAGGCTCTCAGCAGCCCCCGAGTTACCACAAATACCTAGCTGTGTCAGGGCACTGTAGCCAGTTATAGGGGTTATCCCCAGGGCAAGAGCAGGCTTTGCAGGTCAGGATCTTCTTCCTGATTGGCCACCTCTCCCTCAGGTTGAGCCTTCAGACTCTGGTAGCCTGCAGAACTTTGCTGGAAATGCTGACACAGGGATTAGAAGGCACTTATTGAGAGGGCAGGGCTGGAGCAGGAACAAGAACAAAAGAGTGCCCACAAAACCAGACAAAACTAAATATTAGGCATGAGGCCAGCATGCACAAGAACCAGACAAAGACTAGAAGGCATGTAGGAACAAGGCAATAAGAGAATAAACCAGAGAAACAGCCAGAGCCAGAAGGCCACAATAAACGTGCCAAGTAGAGGGCAGAGAACAAAACAAGAATACAAGGCTAAGAACTACAAAGGGCCAATGCAAGGACTAAAATAGAAGGACCAGGGGGCACTCCATGAAGTCTTTAATTCATTAGGATGCTTAACTAGTCTTTATTTCCTTAGGATGCTTAACTAGTCAAGTGAATGAACATTTAAAATTTAAGATCAGGGTAAGAAGTTAGTGCAGTTGGGTAATAAATGTTCCACCTTACATGAGTGTAATATAGTTTTAATTACAGATAACCAACTGCTTCACCAGAAGATGGAAAATTTGGGAAACAATTCCAAAAGACTGAATTTAAGATTTCAAAATTTTCCTCAGGGTTCCCCAAATTCTCCCTTTGAAATGTTGAAGTTTTATTTGGCATTTTTGATAATTTCCAAAGAGGCAGTTCCTACATTTTCTAAAGTATTTTATTTGCCTGATTGGAAAGAGGAAACAACTTCTGGGGAAAATGTATATTATACCTCAGTCTTCATCTTACAGATATTTTTGGAACATAATCAGATATTAAGGATAGAACTACTTTCTTGATTTCCTTTACTCAGAAATCGAAGTTCTCTTGGTTTAATTTGTTTGAAATTAGAGTAAAATAAAAAACTAAATATGAACTTTAGAGGGGAAAAATGTATATGCTTTCCTCCTAGGACAAGCAGGATGGTAGTCCTCATATGTGGGTGACATCATCAGATGGAGCCTTGCACGTCCATGCGAGATCCCTCTTCAGTCTCTTCTTTTCCGCGGTGCTGTAGCCTTGTGGTTGTAGAGCTCCAAACCCTTAAACGTTTTTGCTGAATTTTCCAGGGTTTTTTCTGCGTCGGGTCCCCCATCACATTTGGTTTCTTCGGTAGGTACCTGTGACTTTTGCCGTCTGTTTTTCGCGGTCAATTCCCAATTCCTGCCTTGGATTCCTATCTGTCATTGACCGCATGCCAGCCTCTTTTTTCGATGGAGTCGTCAGGTTTTCGATGGTGCCCCCAGTGTCCACTGACCATGTCCAACACGGATCCACATGAGGTGTGTATCCTCTGCCAGGGGGCCTCGCACGATGTTTGAGGGTGTTGTTTGTGCGATCAAATGACCCCCAAAGGGCGTTGTGCTCTACTAGACAAAATGGAGAAGCTCTGGCTCTTCAGAACCCTCCACTTTGGTGTCTGTGTCCTCCACGCCTAAGGACTGTGAGGAAGTGTCTCCATCGCTCCCCCTGGGGATCCCTCTCTCCAGAACCCCTAAGGATCGTGGAGAGGGAGATCAATCCTCTGTGGTCTCTCCCCTCCCCCTAACTTTGGGGTCGTCTTCGTCCTCAGCACTGGGGAAGGGCCGGGCCGAGCACCAGAAACCCATGAAACATCAACACCAGTCACTGTCCCCACGAAGCAGCACCGGCCACTGGAGGCCCCATCCTCCGGTGCCCCCGGTAGCCCAAGGTGATCCCCACCGGCCATGGTGCTGGGCACCATGCCTTCTCACGATCCCTCCAAGAATGTGCCGGCAATGCCTTGTCCCCCTCCATCAGTCCTTACTACCCAGGACTTTCAGGAGGAGCTGGATCGCAGGGTGCAATCGGCGGTGCTTAAAGCGCTTCAGAACGTCGAGCTGCTGGTGGCACCAGCCTCCATACCCGTGCCTGAGCCTCCGCCTTTGTTGTTCGCATCTCTGCTGGAGCATCTGGACGTCCTTCTAGGCGTCCTACCAATGCAACCGGTGCCTGAGAGGCCTCCGATGCCTCCACCAGGAGCGATCCCGGGTCCAAGGAGGAGGATGAGGCCTCAGGGACCAAGCGCCCATGCCCACGGTTCCCCGGGCTGCCGCCGGTTCCTCCCGGCATACCACAGCCGATGCCCCTCTCGATGGCTGGGGGTCCATCGATGCTGTTGGGGGCCCAGGCCTTCCGTTTTTCCTGGTCCCTACCCTCAGCATCCGGACCCTAGCGAGGAGGAGGGTCCCTATGACTCATGGGGCGATAATTCCTTGGCCGCGTCCTTTGAGTTCGCAGACGACCCCCTCTCAGAGCCTTCCCCTCCAGAGAAGTGGTGTCTATCTCTGCCCGAGGAGCTGTCTTTCGCCAGCTTTGTGAGGGCCATGGCAGAAGCAATTCCCTTCCAGCTTCTGTCGGAGGAGGACTCCCATCATAAGATGCTGGATGTCCTCCTCCAGTTCATCGACGCTCCAAAAGAGGTCGTGGCGGTGCCGGTCCACAACATCTTTAAAGAGCTCTTCCTCTGTATGTGGGAACACCCAGTGTCAGTTGTCCCATTGAACAGGAAAGCTGATGCGACTTATCTGGTTCAACAGGCGGTAGGCTTTGAACAGCGGCACTTACCCCTCCAGTCTGCGGTGGTGGAGTCCGCACTTAAGAAAGCCAGATGCTCCCAGACACACACTTCTGCCCCTCTAGGGAGCGAGCACAGAGCTCGACGGCATAGGGAGGAAAATGTTCCAATGGGCTATACTGGTGGCCCATATAGGCGCACGGACCTCCCCTGTACAGGAGAGAACCTCTTTGGGGATAAGGTAAAAAAGATCATGGCGCAGCTGAAGGATCAGCATGATACTCTTCAGCAACTCTCCGCCAGCCCATCAGAAGGCCCTTCTGCTGCCAGGAAGTCCTCCAGGCCAGGCTCTCGCAAGCCCTTCTGTCTGTTAAGGAAATACTTCTCTCTGGCTGCCTGTACTTGCCTGCCTCAACCCAGCCCTAGAGGTCATGGCCGGCAGCAGCGAGTTCCAAGGGCCCAACCAGCCCCCCCATCAGGCCCTGTCTACTGGCTTTTGACTGGCAGCGAGGGGGCGCAGGCCAAACACAGATTCCCATGGCGGCCAATCCCCCAGTTGGTGACAGGCTTCTCTGCTTCACCCGCCGCTGGGAGGCGATCACTTCGGACAGTTGGGTCCTCTCCATTGTCTGCCAGAGCTACTGTCTGAGTTTCAGCAGGCACCCAGAAACTGCTCCCCCATGTCCATTGTGGGGTACTGCTGCCCATCAGGTCGTTCTTCAATCAGAACTTTCCACCCTTCTAGCAGCAGACACATTAGAACCAGTTTCCTGCGAGCAGTGGGGCCTCTGTTTCTACTGGAGGTATTTCCTCATTCTGAAGAGGAATGGCAGCTTGCACCCCATTCTCGACCTCAGGGCATTGAACTGCTTTTTCATAAGAGAAAAATTAAAGATGGTCTATATGGGCATGCTAATCCCGCTCCTCTGAAGAGGAGACTGGCTCTGCTCCCTTGAATTGAAGGAGGCTTACTCTCATACTGAAATTGTCCCCAACTACAGGAAGTACCTCTGCTTTCTGGTGGGGATGGCACATTTTCAATACAAAGTGCAGCCCTTTGGGCTGGCTTCAGCCCCACATATCTTCACAGATTGCTTGGCGGTGGTGGCTGCCTACCTCAGGCATCGCTCAGTCCACGTCTTTCCGTATCTGGATGATTGGCTGATCCAGAGCGACTCACACTCCAGTGCCCTGAATGTGCTGACCTTGACGGTTCAGACCTTACAGACCTTGGGGTTCGTTATCAACTTCCCCAAGTCACATCTCGATCCATCTCCATGACTGGACTTCATCAGTGCCAGGCTTGATATGGCACAAGCGAAAGCTTTCCTGCCTAAGGATCGAGCAGTCACCTTCTCCTCCTTAGCTACCCTTGTTTGCAACAGAAAGAAGGTCCCGGCCCGTCTGCTGCTCCATCTGTTGGGCCATATGGTGGCCTCGGTCCACGAGACTCCCTTGACCCGCCTCCACATGAGGGACCCGCAGTGGGCCTTGCGGTCCCAGTTGTGGTAGGCATCCCAGAATCTGGAAGTGCCGGTGACTGTCACGGACCCTCTCCATCGCTCCCTAACCTGTGGGAGGCCCGGTCCAACCTGGAACCTGGGCTCCCATTCCAGCCTGCGCCACCCCAGGTGACCCTCTCCACCGATGCTTCGTCTCAGGGGTGGGGGACCCACACGGACGGCCTACATACCCAGCCAGGGCCTCTGGACTGTGGCCGAATCCTGCTGCCAGATAAATCTTCTGGAGCCGCAGGCGATCCAGTACACCTTATGGGCCTTCTAGGACAGGCTGTCCTCCGAGGTTGTCCTCCTCAGAATGGACAACCAGGTGGCGATGTGGTATATCAACAAGTAGGGCAGCACGGGCTCCTTCCCCCTCTATCAGGAAGCAATACAAGTCTGGGATTGGGCCCTTTGCAGGGGGATGTACCTGCCGTGCCTCCTGAACAAACTGGCAGACCACCTCAACAGGTCCTTCCAGCCACATGAGTGGTCTCTGAACCCGACGGTGGCAGCCGACCTGTTCCTTCTCTGGGGCACTCCACACATGGACCTGTTCGCCTCTCCCCTCAATCACAAGGTGAGCGTGTTCTGCTCCCTGATTCCGGGGAAGGACCGTCAGGCCTGCGACGTGTGTTCTCCCTTCACTGTGGACAACGTCTCAATACACATGCCCCCTATTCCGCTTCTCTCGAAGACTCTGACGAAGCTGCAAGAGAATGGGGGACCATGAGCCTGGTGGCACCCTCCTGGCCAAGGTAGGTATGGTTTCCTCTGCTCCAGGACCTATCCATGAGTGTACCGGTTCCCCTAAGGATGGCTCCCAACCTCCTATCGCAGAACCAGGGCACCCTGTGCCACCCAAACCTCCAGGCCCTGGCTCTCATGGTGTGGATTTTGAGCACATGGTCCTCCAGCCCCTGCAGCTCTAGAATGGTGATCCAAGGGTCTTGATTGCATCCCAGAAACCTTCCACTCAGATCTTACAGCTCGAAGTGGAAGCGTTTCGCCACCTGGTGCGGGAGACTCGGACTGGACCCTTTCTCCTGCCCGCTCCCCCGCCTGCTGGATTATCTGTGGCACCTGTCCGACTCTGGCCTCCAAACCAGCTTGGTCCGAGTACACCTCAGCACCTACTACCACGTTTCATGTGGGGCCTAGTTCAACTAAAGCCCCCTCTTCACCCACCGGCAACCCCATGGGATCTCAACGTTGTCGTAGCGAGGCTCATGCGACATTTCTTTCTTTCTTTCTTTTTCTATACCGGTGTTCAATTTTGCATATCACATCGGTTTACATTCAACCAAAAAATGCAGGAAATCGGGCGTTTCCTTTGTCTAATACATTGAACATTTGTAACATGGAAATGGTTAACAAGGGATATGAATGGAACATGGAGATGGTTAATGAGAGAGAGGAACATTAATGTAGGTCAAAGTGAAAGTAACTCTTATCATATTGTAGTCAGGGGTAGGATTTACGTCTTACAGTTAAGGACAAGGCGGAAGAGCTTCTATTTTACAGTGGTCAGACCCAGAAATAATATCTTGCATTGGAGTCTCAGTGGTTAGTGAGAGGTTAGTAGAATAGTAAGGGTGTATGTCGGTTGATAGTGGGCTTGTTGTTGACTGGGCTGTAGGGGTTTGTTCTGGTATGGGAGTTTGGTCATGTTATTGCTGCGAAGGCTTTAAGAAATAGCCAGGTTTTAAGCTTTTTCTTGAAAGATTGGGGTGATGCGTTTGTTCTGAGTTCTGTGAGGAGTTTGTTCCACAGGGTGGGTCCGGCAAGTGATAGCGTTCATTCGCTTGTTGATAATTTGTGTTTCTTTTGGTGATGGTGTTTGTAGGAGTCCAGTGTTTGATGAGCAAAGGCTCCTTGGTGGAGTGTGGAGGTGAAGGGGTGGAGTTAGCCAGTTGGAATTGTTGCTTTGGAGAATTTTATGTACAATGGTTAAAGCTTTGTATTGGATTCTTTGATGAATGGGCAGCCAGTGTAACTGTTTGAGTATAGGTGTTATATGCTCCGTTCTTCTGCTGTTGGTGAGAGCTCTGGCAGCAGCATTTTGTAGGAGTTGGATGGGTTTGGGGTATGATGCTGGGAGGCGTAGGAGTAGGGAGTTGCAGTAATTGAGCTTGGAAAACAAGAGGGCCTGTAGGACTGTTCAAAAGTCTTGTGGGTAGAGGAGTGGTTTAAGTTTTTGTAGGATCTGGAGTTTGTAGAATCCGTCCTTCAAGATGCTGTTGATGTGTTTTTTTTTTTTTTAAGTGAAATTGGGTATCTAAGACCATGCCCAGGTTTTTTGCTGAGGTTAGTAGTTGGTGGTTTTGTTGGTGTATGGTGGGGTTTGTACTGGGAGGTGGTGTAGGATTGTTGGATATGTAGAGGATTTCCGTTTTGTTGTGATTGAGGGTGAGGGATAGTTGAGAGAAGGTGTTTTATTGTGCTCAGGTGGGAGTTCCATAAATTTAGGGTGTGATCAATCGAGTGATTGATTGGGAGTAGAATTTGAACATCGTTAGTGTATATGTAGTATAATAATCCTATTTCACTTAGTAGTTTGCATAGAGGGGTCATGTAGAGGTTGAACAATGTAGAAGACAGGGAAGAGCCTTGTGGAAGGGGTATTCGTTTGGATTCGGTGTTGTTGATTTTGACTTTGTAGGACCTGTTTGATAGGTAAGAGTTGAACCAGTTGAGGGTTGTGTCGTGGAGGCAGATTTCCTTTAGCCTGTGGATTAGAGTTTTGTGGTTGACGGTATCAAACGCGGCGGAGATGTCAAGGAGGATGAGTAAGTAGGAGTGGTCACAATTCAGGCGTCTGAGAATTGTTTGATAGTGACAATAAAAGGGTTTAGGTGCTGAGGGATGCTTCTCAAATCCTGTGACCTGAAGTTCCTCACCTGGAAAGTTATGTTCCTGGTGGCAGTCACTTCCGCTTGCAGGGTCAGCAAGATCCAGGCCTTGGTTACGTTCGCTCCCTACACGAAATTCTTCCATGATATTGTGCTGTGCATGCATGCAAACTTTCTGCCAAAGGTGGTGACTGCTTTCCACATCAACCAGTCAATTATCCTTCCCATGTTCTTCCCACTGCCTCATTCTCACCCGGGGGAACGTGCTCTTCACACTCTGGACTGCAAGTGGGTACTCGCTTTCTACTTGGACCGTACGAGCCACAGACAGTCCACCCAGCTCTTTGTGTCCTTCAACACCAACAGGCTGGGAGCAGCAGTGGGGAAGCTACCATACCCAACTGGCTAGCGGATTGCATTGCCTTCTGCTATGAGCAGGCAGGCCTCCAGCTGCCCAGCAGGGTGAAGGCTCACTCTGTGCGGGCTATGGCGGCGTCAGTGGCACATCTGTGTGTGGTCCCTATTGCTGAAATCTGCAGAGCCGTGACCTGGAGTTCACTTCACACGTTCCTGGCTCACTACTGGACTCTGTGCTGGTGGGTAGTATTTGCATGGGGTATAAAAAGGGTGCTTTGGGTATTGCTGAGGGGGCCTTTTGGGTAGCTGAGTGTCAGAAGTATTGGCTGACAGTTGCTGAAGGGTCTCCTGATAGTCCTTCAGTTGAGCCACTGCCTCTTTAATTCTGTCACCAAACAGATTGTCCCCTGAACATGGCAAATAAGCAAGGCGTTACTGGACTTCAGGGCAAAGATCAGAGGCGCATAGCCATGTGATCTGCCAAGCCCCGATGCCTGCCTCAGCGGTTCTCATGGCTGTCTCGAAGACATCATAGGCAGAATGGACTTCGTGCCTGTCGCACTCAAGGCCCTGTTGGATGACCTTTTGGAGTTCTTCACTGAACTCCTGGAGCTGTTTCCATGGGTTTCTGGAGTATTGACCATGTATAGCTGGTAACCAGAATGCGGGCCGTCAACATTGTGCCCTGAAAAATACGGAGACCCAGGGCATCAAGGGCCCTATGCTCTCGCCCCAGGGGGCTGAGGCATGGGTGCGGATTCTCTTTACCAGCTTCAGGACGGATTCTACTGGTGGTGGAGCTGACGGCGCTCAAACCCGGTTGTAGGTTGGACTAGGTAAACAGCATCCGTCTTACAAGTTCACAGGAGGTACCGATATGGGTTTGCTCCCAAAGACGGGCCACTAAGTCCTTGAAAATTCTTGGGTAAGTACTGCCACGACCCCTTTCTGAGCATCAATGAATTGCAGAATCTTGAGCATTTTGTGCCTAGAGTCCTGTTCAGTTAAAAGTTAGAAAGGCACCGATTCTGCCATGGCCTTCACAAATCCCCGCAAAGGAGAGATCCTCCGGGGGAGATTTCTGCCATTCCTCCTGAGGAGAATTCTTGGAGGAAAGATCCTCCGATTCCTCAGTGGAGGATATGGACGCCTTCCCAGGAATCATAAGGGGCCTCTCCTTCACTACGATCCCTCGGGGATGCGGGAGCTGGGAGACCCAGCTGCGTCCAGGGTACAGGCCTCGAGGGCACAGAGAAAAGGTGTCAGGGGCACCGATGGACCTCGGTCGCAGGAGTGCCAACTGTTCCGCTGGCGCTATCGGAATCAGCGGTACCGATGGCTCAGGTGGAACCAATCCCGATGGCTCTGGGAGAGCTGGAAGGTGGCGAAGCACCATGCATTTCTGAGCCGTCATTGAATCTGATGACCCTTCCTCCTTGGAGGAGTTGCTTACCGGTATGGAGGCCAGTGGCGGTGGCAGCGGTGCTCCCTTTGGCCACGAAGGGGCTTGGGCACTGGAGCCAGCTGCATCGGTAAGACACCAAGCAGCATATTAAGCCGCTCCAGTAAAGGCCCAAGCACCAGTGGAGTAGGCTCTTGCGGTGATGGCGGTCCCGGTGTAACCGGAGGCTCGAAGCCCTGCAGGGCTCCGCCAATCGCACGCACCTCTCTAGCTCCTCCTTAAAAGCAGCCAATGATAAGACTGTATGAGGAGGATGGGCAGAATCGGGACATCCCCCAGAAAGCTGGCGGATACCAATTCCTCCACTGGTGTCTGTGGAGGCCGCAGTGGGACCCGATGGAACAGTTTCCTCCACCAGTTCGGAGGAGGCACAGATGTCTGAGGTCCAGTTTTGATGACAATGAGCGGTGACTGTTTTTTCGATCGCTCTCGGTAGTCACCACGGTCTATATCTGGAGTCGAGGGAGATGGAGAAGAATCCAACCAGGAATGGGACGACAGAGACCCTGGACGGTCTCCTGCTCCCTAATCGGGTTCAGGGAGCAGTTGCGGCGGCAACCTCATTAGCGTTGAAATTTGAACCTCACCGAGAGGGGTGGAGGTTTCAGATACAGACGATGGATCTGGTCCTTTTGCATCCGAATAATTTCTCCATCTTATCGAGATGTGCACAGCGGCCCTTTGGGGTCATCTGGGCACAAAGGGCACAACCGTGGACGTCGTGGGATGCCCCCAGGCAAAGGACACAGGACCTGGGTGACTGTGCAGGCCCTCGGCCTTTCAGCGGGGGTATCACATGTTGTTCTAGAGTCCAGAAAACCATCCACTAGAAATTCTTATAATTTAAAGTGGAAAAGGTTTTCATCTTGGTGTGAGGGTCAAGGTCTGGACCCTTTCTGGTACTCTTTGCCCTCACTCTTGGACTACCTGTTGTCCCTCTCTAAGTCTGGTCTGCAGACCATGTCAGTGAGAGTTCACCTCAGTGCCATTGGGGCATACCATTGGGGTGCGGATGGTACTGCAACTTCTTCCCATCTTCTCGTGGGTTGATTCATGAGGTGCTTATTACAGCTAAAGCCTCCTACTCGCCCTCCAGTGGTTTCCTGGGATCTCAACGTGGTCCTCTTGCAACTCATGAAACCTCCATTTGAGCCATTGCGATCTTGCGACCTGAAATACCTTTCCTAGAAAGTTGTATTCTTGGTCACTATTACATCAACTGGCAGGGTCGGTGAACTTCAAGCTCTGGTGTCTTATCTATCTTATACAAAGTTTTGTCAAGACAAGGTGGTCCTGCGATCGCACCTGAAGTTCCTTCCCAAGGTGGTTTCAGAGTTCCATCTCAACCAGTCTGTTGTGTTGCCTTCTTTTTTTCCCAAGGCCTCATGCTCACCCAGGTGAGCGTGCTCTACACACACTGAATTGCACGAGGGCGCTTGCCTTTTACAACAGGTGCCTCTATGGGCGGTGGGGAGGGGACGGGGGGTGGGGGGGTGTCTGTGGAGACCCCAGGGTTTTTGAATACTTTTGGCAGGGTGTGAGGGGAGACATTGGGCCATTGGTCTCTTAGCAGCCCCACAGTCCTGTGGCTGACATTGCATGCTGTTTGGGACATTTACTACCGCAGTTCACAAAATCAGGGAAGTATTGTTTGATTTTAAATGCATTATGAAAAATGTAACAAAATTTGATTAATATTCATAGGAAAAAATGCTGAGATGAATCAGTGATTATATATGAGAACAAAGGTTACAATATTTATACTTGAAAGCTGGGCACCGATGTTATGAAGATCCTTTATTTGAAGGCTTGTATATATATATATAATTAAATATGAGTACACCAGTGAAAATAACTTACAAGAGTTTGAATGCTTGGATCACATATTTTGCATTTGTTTGAAGACTCCTTTTAGTCGGGTAGAAAAGGGATTGGCCAGTATCAAGATGCCTATATTACAATTTCCCTGCATAAATTGCTTGCCATGCTGTCCTGAAATACATAAAAAATATCTTCAAACTTCATGTATTGCTGTTATAGTTAAGATTACATTCTGATGTAGATACTGATATAGCCTTATAAATCAGAGATTCATTATTCACTTTTTTATTTAGGGTATTGATGAACAATGGTAAACCTGTAGGCAGATCGATAAATGATTAGCTTTAAGATTTATCACATCTGTTTGACTTCAATATGTTGCTATTCTTTGTCTTTGCTGGCAGAGCTTTTATCTCAGTTATCAGGAGTGAGACGTTCCGCAGGAGGACAGCTAAACTCCTCTGGCCCTTCTGCTTCCCAGCTGCAACAGCTGCAGATGCAACTTCAGTTAGAACGGCAGCAGGCACAGGCAGCACGTCAGCAGCTGGAGACGGCCCGCAATGCAACGAGGCGTACTAATGCAAGCAATGTCACCACCACAGTCACACAATCTACAGCAGCAACTAACACAGCTAACACAGAAAACAGTCAGCAGACGATCCAGAATTCCCAATTTCTTCTTACAAGGTGGGTGGGGTGAAAATGTTTGCATTCCTTCTTGTTTGTTTATTTTTAATCTGTTTCTTGGCATTACTAATTCCTCATTTCAATTTGTTATATCTGGCAATTGGGATATCCCTTATAAGAGTACTGGTGTACACAATACTGTTTGTGACAAAGAAAAAAGATATACAAAATACACATACAAGAAATGCAAGAGCCAACAGGAACAGTGAATAACAGGTCACTATTCAAAAAGGGCAATCAATCAGTCTAGGTGACAAGTAATAGCAGTGGGCAAGATATATAAAGGTAGAAATGCAGCATATAGTTGTTATACAAAGTCTACACTCCCTTCCAAAATGTTAATCTTTTGCATTATAGCCTAGAAGTAAAATGCTTTAAATGTTCGTTCCAAGTATCCACACATCCTACCCCACAACTGCTAAGTGAAAAATGTATTCTAGAATTCCTTAGAATATGAAGTAGAAATGAAAACATGGAATAGCTTGGCTTGATAAGTGTACCTGCCTCTCTTGTACTTCTGTAGCAATTCTAAATACTTAAAGCTCTGATGTAACTAATTGCCTTCAAAAACAAACACCAAGTGAATTTTCCCTACCTGTACCGATAGCCATGAAAACAGGATAAATTCAGCTGTTCCCGTTGGTTCTCTTGTCTGGGTAATGTATTTCTAAGCAAAGACCTAACCATCAGCACCAAGAAACTCAAAAGAACTCCAGGACAAAGTTGTGGAAAAGCATAGATCCTGGGGATGGGTATAAAAGAATTGCAAAGTCCCTTGAATATTCCTTGGCATATGGTCAAGACTATTAGAAGTGAAAGGAAGTAGACTCAGGAGTAATCTAAGGAAATATTTCTTTACAGAGAGGGTAGAGGATGTATGGAATGGCCTCTCCATAGAGGTGGTGGAGACAAGGACAGTATCTGAATTCAAGAAGGCTTGTGAGAAACACAGAGGATCTCTGAGGGGAGTTGTATGAATTGTAAAGCTGAGTAGTTGGTATGGATGAGCAGACTGGATAGGCCATCATTTTTCTGTGTTTCAATGGAAGTGTATGGCACCACCAAGACCCTTCTTAAATCAGGCTGTCCCTCCGAACTGGATCACACCATGCAAGGTTCAGTTTAAGCACTGCGAGAATATATCCATGAAGCAGACTCTAAATACGCACCATGTTGGGTGCTTGTGTAATAATGGACTATAGATATGAAGAGTACTTCTGCTTCTATAAATAGTATTTTCTCCCAGGACAAGCAGGATGGTAGTCCTCACAGATGGGTGACATCATCAGAAGGAGCCCGGCACAGAATATTTTTGTCAAATTTTCTAGAAACTTTGATTTTCGCTAAGCAGTCCTAGCATGCCACTATCCCTGCAGCCACGTGGGGTCTCCCTTCAGTCTCCTTTTTTTTCCACAGTGCTGTTGCCTTGCGGTTGTTAGAGCTCCTCAGCTGTTTTTTCCTCATTGAAGAAATTTCAGTGTTTTTCATGGTACTTCCCACTGCGGGGTCCCCTTTGAATTGTTTCCTCTGGCATTGGGTAAGTAGATTTTTTTGCGTTGTTGCGGTTGGTTCCCAAGTGTGACTCCTGGTGGCCACTGGCCACCAACCGCACGCAGTCTTTTTTTCAGTGGCGACCTGCTTTCGGAAGTGCCCCCAGTGTCCGAGGACTATGTCCATTACGGACCCGTCTGTGTCCTCTGCCTAGGGCCTTCCCATGATGTCCATCTGTGTCCCAGTTGTGCTCAGATGACCCCAAAAGGCCGGTGAGCTCACCTGGACAAGATGGAGCACTTGTTCGGTTCCCAACAATTGGCTCCATCGACTCCAGTCCCAGCGATGTCGAATCAGGGGGATCGATCAGACTTCGGCCGCTCACCCTCAGTTCCCCGCCATGACAAAAAGGTAGAGGAGATCCCCCTCACCGGCGTCGGGCCATTCCAATGCCTCTGTGTCATCTTCCTCTGCGCTGGAGAAGGACTGGGCCGAGCACAGATTGTCAACATGGTGCCGCCTCAGACACTGGAGGGCAGGGCTCCGGCTGAGCCCCCTCTGAAGCAGCCCCAGGGTGAGGAGGCCCCACCCTCCTCCAGACCGGGGAGCTCAGGGCGTTCCCCAATGATCTCAGTGTCTGGTACTGAACCTCCGATGACCCCCATGGAGGCCCCAGTTACACCCCGCCTGCCTTTGCCTCCCGTGTGGGTGCTTACTACGTCCACGTTTCGAGAGGAGCTAGACCGCATGGTCCAGTAGGCAGTATTCAGTGCCCTCCAGAGCCTCCAGCAGCTACATTTCCAAGCCTTCTTGGAAATGTTGTGTGAGACTTTCAGCGAGCTCCTGGACCTGCTCTTTGATCTTTTCCCGGAGGGGCGGAGGAGAGGACGTAAGACTTCTTGGCCGTCTTCTGAGCAGACTCTTACCACGGATTGGTGGGGGAGCTGGCTCTTCTGGAAGCCTAGGGCCTGTTGCACCAAATAGATGGCATCTGTCTTCTGGTTCAGCAGAGCCATGGAGCTTGGGTGTTCCCACAACCGGTAAGGAGCTCTAGGAGAACCTTGTGCATCTGGTCAACCACCTCCTTAGTGAAGTGCACAAATTGGAGGACCTCCAAAAGGCTGGACCCAATACCGGTGCCCTCGATGTTGGCACTCTTACTGAAAAGGCTGAACATGTTCGGTGCCTTACTGATGCAACTGGTGCCTGGAGATCCTGCGGCACCCCCGTCCACCACCGGCTCCTCTCTCTGATACTATCCCAATTCTGGGTTCTTCAGATGAGGATGCGGCTCCGTGCCTACCAACATAGGAGGTGCCATTGGTGCCCAATCCCACTTCAGGGCAATCGGGTGCCCCGGCACCCTGGATTCCATCGGTGCCTTCGAAGTACCGGTGCCATCAGGGCCCTCTGATTGGCCATCGATGCTGGTGCCCCGGGACCCTGGATTTGACCTCCATCCTCGACCCAGGCAGCACGGGGGTGAGGAGGGAGGTCCCTTATGTCCCATGGGGCGATGCTTCCTCCGAATTTTCCTCTGCTTCTGATGATCTTCCATTGGAGCCTTCACCTCCAGATGAGAGCTGCCACTCGCCCCTGGAGAACTTATCTTTCGCGAGTTTTGTTTGGGCGATGATGGAGACCATACCCTTCCAACTTTTAAAGGAAAGGACTCCCGCCATAAAATTTTGGAGGTCCTCCAATTTGTGGACTTCACTAAGGAGGTGGTTGACCAGATGCACAAGGTTCTCCTAGAGCTCCTTACCGGTTGTGGGAACACCCAAGCTCCATGGCTCTGCTGAACCAGAAGACAGATGCCATCTATTTGGTGCAACAGGCCCTAGGCTTCCAGAAGAGCCAGCTCCCCCACCAATCCGTGGTAAGAGTCTGCTCAGAAGACGGCCAAGAAGTCTTACGTTCTCTCCTCCACCCCTCCGGGAAAAGATCAAAGAGCAGGTCCAGGAGCTCGCTGAAAGTCTCGCACAACATTTCCAAGAAGGCTTGGAGTCTATTGTGCAAAAGGGATTCGAGGCCGGCAAGCATGAAGGGCAAGCAGCCTATAATGTATTTGACCCACAAAACAAGACAGTAACCGGTCCAGGAAAGCCAAGGAAATGGAAAAACAAAAACTAGACCGATGCCTTGGAAAGGATTTTATTTAATTAATATTGCATATGCCTGACTTTGGCCAAAGTTTCGCCTTATGGATGCATCAGGGGCTCTTCAATTTAGGTAACATCTAGAGTATGTGTTCTAATGCAATATATATTCTCTCTGGAAGTATCCACTGATTGAATATATCAGATTGACTTTAAAACATTCAGTGAACCTCAGGAGTATTGGATCAAAGCCATGGCACTCTTCAATGAGAAAAACTATGTAGCCAAGTCAAACGATCTTTATATCCACGATTGAGACTGTAGTGTTGTACTGCATGTATTGGCACTTTACAGCAACAGGATATCGTATGGCGCAAATTATTTTAGTACAGACGAGTCCAACCACTTAGGATAGCGATAGTTTCTTCAAATTTCCTTTAGGTACAAAGACAATCTCATTTGGCCAGAGTCGGGCATATGCAATATTTATAATGTATTTGAGACAACAGCCAGGGTATCGCGGCTGGCATTAGTGCCCAGCACTGGTCCTGGCTTAAGGCCTCTGACCTCTGCCCTGAGGTCCAGGAGAAACTGGCCAACCTCCCCTGTAGAGGGGAAAACCTGTTCGGGAATAAGGTCCGCGACGCAGTGGCCCAGCTGAAGGATCACCAAGAGACCCTGCGTCAATTGTCCGCCAGCACCTCAGAGCGCCACGTAGGGACCCCAGGAAACTTTTCTACAGTCAGTAGAGATATTATCCTCCGGCCTCTCAAGCGCGTGTGCCTTGGACTGCCCCGAAGGGCCATCTGCGCCAACAATGGGCATCTCAGGCCCAGCCCGTGCCTCGGCCTGGCCCTGTGGTGGACTTTTGACTGGCACAGAGAGAGCAATAGCCTAACCCCGGTATCCTTGGGCCCCGGCCTGCTGGTTGGGGGCTGGCTAGCCTTGTTTGCAGACCACTGGGCCCGCATCACCACTGACCGATGGGTCTTAACCATTGTAAAACAGGGCTACTGCCTAACTCTTCTCCAGATCCCGCCAGTTTCCCCTCCCTCACCGTGGTGGAGCCTCGTGAAGCATGCGGCGACCCTTGAGTTAGAACTCTCGGCCCTGTTGCGATCCAGAGCCATCGAACTAGTTCCTCGCGCCCAGCGGGGCCGGGGGTTCTACTCCAGGTACTTTCTCTTTCCAAAAAGAACAGGGAGCCTCCGACCCATCCTCGACCTCCGAGCCTTGAACAGGTTCCTGAGGCGAGATTGGTTCAAAATGGTCTCATTGGGCACCTTAATCCCACTTCTTCACCAGGGAGACTGACTCTGCTCTCTCGATCTGCAAGACACCTAGGTGCACATCACCATATTTCTGCCTCATCAGAAATTCCTGCACTTTGTGGTAGGTCAGAGGCATTTTCAAATACAGAGTTCTGTCCTTCAGCCTTGCTTCCACACCTCGAGTCTTCACCAAGTGCTTGACAGTTGTGGGGGCACACCTGTGCCACAAGGGAGTGCATGTGTTTCCATATCTGGACTTTTGACTCATCAGGACTTCCTCCGGTCCCTGCATGTGATGGTCAAAGTCCTTCAGTCACTGGGGTTCCTTATCAATTACCCAAAATCTCAGCTGATGCCATCCCATTGGCTCCGCTTCATTGGAGCGGACCTGGACACAAGAATGGCCAGGGAATTCCTCCTCAGCGATTGGATAACCACCCTGTCCAGATCCGTTCGTCACTGGCAGACTGCCTTAGCCCACCTGTTACGGCTGCTGGGCCACATGGCGTAGGTGCATGTCACCCCAATGGCTCGACTTTCCATGAGTGACACAGTGGACCCTGCGTTCCCAGTGGCACCAAGCCTCTCGGGAACTTTCTGTGCTGGTCCAGATAACCAAGCCGCTCCAGCTCTCCCTCGCCTGGTGGGCACAAAGTCAACATGAGCAAGGGACTACCATTTCATCCGCCTCCAGCTCAGGTGATCCTTACCACAGATGCTGGGGTGCCCATGTTGATGGCCTCCACACACAGGGTGTGTGGTCGATGCCCGAGGCGAGGTGCCAGATAAATTCCTAGAACTTTGGCAATGCGGTATGCCCTCTGTGTTCCAGGACCGCCTGTCCCACAAGGTCATCTTGATACAGACAGACAACCAAGTGGCCATGTGGTACATGAACAAACGGGGGCACAGGCTCCTATTTCCTCTGTCAGGAAACAGCGCAGATTTGGGAATGGGACCTGTCACAAGAAATGCTCCTGCGAGCAGTATACCTGGCAGAAACGGAGAATGTGGTAGCAGACCGTCTCAGCCGGACATTCCGCCCTCACAAATGGTCCCTCAACACATCAGTAGCGGACAAGATCTTCCGCAGGTGGGGTCAGCCGGACGTGGATCTCTTAGAGTCCTTGCAGAACAACAAAGTGAGTCGCTTCTGCTCTCTGCGCAGGGATGACGGAACCAGCCGGGGATGGCTTTGCCCAATCCTGGAGCGTGGGTCTCCTGTACTCATACCCTCCAATTCCACTCATAGGCAAGACTGTCATGAAGCTACAACAGGACGGAGGCTCCATGATCCATGTAGCCCTGCACTGGCCACAACAGGTGTGGTTTCCGATCCTCTGTGACCTGCCAGTCCAGGAGCCCATCCACCTGGGCACCTTGCCTGAACTCATTACAAAGGATCAGGTCAGTCTGTACCACCCGAACCTCTGGTCGCTGGCCCTCAAGGCATGGAAGTTGAAAGGCTAGTGCTGCAGTCCCTCAACCTTTCGGACATCGTCTCACAAGTCCTGGTAGCTTCTCGTAAGTCTTCCACACGGAAGCCCTACCAAGTGAAATGGAGGAGGTTCTCAGCCTGGTATGCGGAGCAGAGTCTTGACCCTTTCACTTGTCCCACACCTCGGCTGTTGGACTATCTCTGGCATCTCTTGGAGTCTGGGTTGCAAACTACCTCAATCCGAGTACATCTGAGTGCTATCCGCACCTACCACCGAAGAATGGGTGACACTCCGATCTTGGTGCAGCCCTTAGTGGGGCGCTTCATGAGAGGCTTACTTCAATTAAAGCCTCCGCTGCATCCTGCTGTTGTGGCCTGGGACCTCAACGTAGTGCTGGTGTGGCTCATGCGGTCTCCATTTGAGCCTCTACACTCCTGCGAGTTGAAACACCTCACCTGGAAGGTCATTTTCCTGGTGGCAATTACTTCCACTCGCAGTGTCAGTGAGCTGCAGGCCCTGGTGACCTGTCTTCCTTATATGAGGATCTTCCACGACAGGGTAGTGTTATGCACTCATCCTAAGTTCCTACCCAAGGTGGTGACTGACTTCCACCTGAATCAGTTCTATCGTGTTGCCCACCTTTTTCCCAAGGCCACACTCACCAAGGTGAGCAGGCTCTGCACACCTTGGACTGCAAGCGTACTCTCACTTTTTATCTGGAGCTCACTGCAGTCCACAGGCAGCCCACCCAACTTTTCTTCTCCTTTGACAAGAATAAGCTTGGGATTGCAATGGGCAAGCAGACCCTTTCCATTTTTTTGGCGGACTGTATCGCTTTCTGCTTTGAGCAAGCGGGCCTTCAGCTCGGGGCCAAGTGAAAGCACGATCAGTGAGAGCCATGGCAGCATCAGTGGCTCACTTCCATGCAGTCCCTGTCACTGAAATCTGCAAGGCCCGGGACATGGAGTTCCCTCCACACCTTCACAGCCAACTACTGTCTGGACAAAGATGGTCGGCAGGACAGCGTCTTCGGCCAGTCTGTCCTCTGTAACCTGTTCAAAGTATGAGAACCCAACTCTTCCTGCCTAGGGCCCACTGTGTGGTTCATACTGCCTCTCGTTGTTACCAACAGCACCCCTATTGTTGTGCCTCTTGCACGTTATTGGGTGTCTGTTGGCCCAGTGTGTTCTGGGGGCAGCCTGCAGCTTGGGATTCACCCATCTGTGAGGACTACCATCCTGCTTGTCCTGGGAGAAAGCAGTTGCTTACCTGTAACAGGTGTTCTCACAGGACAGCAGGATGTTAGTCCTCAAGACCCACCCACCACCCCACGGAGTTGTGCCAGTCAAAATTTCTAGAAACTTTTAAGAACATAAGAACATGCCATACTGGGTCAGATCAAGGGACCATCAAGGCCAGCATCCTGTCTCCAACAGTGGCCAGTCCAGGCCATAAGAACCTGGCAAGTACCTAGGAACTAAGTCTATACCATGTTACTATTGCTAGTAATAGCAGTGGTTATTTTCTAAGTCAACTGAATAGCAGGTAATGGACTTCTCCAAGAACTTATCCAATCCATTTTTAAACCCAGCTACACTAACTGCACTAACCATATCTCCTGGCAACAAATTCCAGAGTTTAATTGTGCGTTGAGTGAAAAAGAACTTTCTCCGATTAGTTTTAAATGTGCCACTATAGCATGGGTTATTTTTCCCTATATGCATCACCTTGCACTTATCCACATTAAATTTCATCTGCCATTTGGATGCCCAATTTTCCAGTCTCAGAAGGTCTTCCTGCAATTTATCACAATCTGCTTGTGATTTAACTACTCTGAACAATTTTGTATCATCTGAAAAGCCTCACTCATCGTATTTCTTTCCAGATCATTTATAAATATATTGAAAAGTACGGGCCCCAATACAGATCCCTGAGGCACTCCACTACCCACTCCCTTCCACTGAAAAAATTGTCCATTTAATCCTACTCTGTTTCCTGTCTAACTAGTTTGTAATCCACGAAAGGACATTGCCACCTATCCCATGACTTTTTACTTTTCCCAGAAGCCTCTCATGAGGAACTTTGTCAAATGCCTTCTGAAAATCCAAATATACTATATCTACCGGTTCACCTTTATCTACATGTTTATTAACTCCTTCAAAAAAGTGAAGCAGATTTATGAGGCAAGACTTGCCTTTGGTAAAGCCATGCTAACTTTGTTCCATTAATCCATGTCTTTCTAATTGTTCTGTGATTTTGATATTTAGAACACTTTCCACTATTTTTCTTGGCACTGAAGTCAGGCTAACTGGTCTCTAGTTTCCCAGATCGCCCCTGGAGCCCTTTTTAAATATTGGGGTAACATTAGCCATCCTCCAGTCTTCAGGTAGAATGGATGATTTTAGTGATAGGTTACACATTTTTACTAATATATTTGAAATTTCATTTTTTAGTTCCTTCAGAACCCTGGGGTGTATACAATCCAGTCCAGGTGATTTACTACTCTTCAGTTTGTCAGTCAGGCCTACCACATCTTCTAGGTTTATCATGATTTGGTTTAGTCCGTCTGAATGATTACCTATGAAAACCTTCTTTGGCACGGGTATCTCTCCAACATCCTCTTCAGTAAACACCGAATCAAAGAAATTGTTTAATCTTTCCGCGATGGCCTTATCTTCTCTAAGTGCTCCTTTAACCTCTCGATCATCTAATGGTCCAACTGACTCCCTCGCAGTCTTTCTGCTTCGGATATATTTTAAAAGGTTTTTACTGTGAGTTTTTGCCTCTACAGCCAACGTCTTTTCAAATTCTCTCTTAGCCTGTCTTATCAGTGTCTTACGTTTAACTTGCCAGTGCTTATGCTTTATCCTATTTTCTTCTGTTGGATCCTTCTTCCAATTTTTGAATGAAGATCTTATGGCTAAAATAGCCTCTTTCACTATAACCATGCTGGTAATCGTTTTGCCTTCCTTCCACCTTTCTTAATGTGTGGAATACATCTGGACTGTGCTTCTAGGGTGTTTTTTTTTTTGTTTTGTTTTGTTTTTAGCAAAGTCCACGCCTCTTGCACACTTTTTACCTTTGTAGTTGCATCTTTCAGTTTTTTTTCTATTTTTCTCATTTTCTCAAAGTTTCCCTTTTGAAAGTTTAGCACTAGAGCCATGGATTTGCTTACTGTCCCCCTTCTGTTGCGCTCGGAAGTGGACCCTTGTCCTGGGGCAGAGATGGAACACCAGCTGAAAGGGAACAGGAGGTAACTGCCCCCAGGGGGCGCAGCACTGGAGGAGACAGAGGCTAGGAAGAGCTTCACCACTTGAAGTCCGAGGTCTCCCCGGGAGGAGCCCGTAGGGATCCGGACCGCTTGGACTTAGGTGGGCCTCGCAGGGTGTCCTAGGAGAGTGAAAGTCCAGCGTGTCCACGGAGACAGGGGGAGCACGATCGGGTTCAAGGATGGCAACTGGTTGGAGCAGGGAGAACCAGAACAGAGTTGGTGATGACAAGGTGAGGAACAGAGCCAAAATCTGGAGTCAAGGTCAGGCAGGCGAAAGGTCAATGTCCAGAGGTCAAGTGGCCCCACCCCTGTTACCTCTCTCACCAAATCCTTTGCTCCACTGAGAATTAGATCTAAAATAGCTCCCTCTTTCGTCGGATCCTGAACCAGTTGCTCAATAAAACTGCCATTTATTCCATTCAGGAACTTTATCTCTCTAGCATGTCCCGATGTTACATTTACCCAGTCAGTATTGGGGTAATTGAAATCTCCCATTATTACTACACTACCAATTTGGTTAGCTTCCCTAATTTCTCTTAGCATTTCGCTGTCCGTCTCACCATCTTGGCCAGGTGGACGGTGGTATACTCCTATCACTATACTCTTCCCCAGCACACAAGGGTTTTCTACCCATAAAGATTCGATTGTGCATTTAGTTTCATGCAGGATCTTTATCCTGTTGGACTCTATGCCATCCTGGACATACAGCGTGCCAGCCCGCCCTCTAGATGCTCCTCTGTCATTGATTATAATTTGTACCCCGGTATAGCACTGTGCCATTGGTCATCCTCCTTACACCATGTCTCTGAGATGCCAATTAAGTCTGTCATTCTCTGCTATACATTTTAATTCTCCCATTTACTTCTTAGACTTCTGGCATTAGCATACAAACATTTCAAAGTATGTATTTTGTTTGTAATTTCATTCTGCTTTTTAATTGATAGGGATAAATTGGAATCTTTCCTAGTGTGTAGCCAGATGGACTCGGGACCAATGGGTATAGTGTACTCTTGATAGCAGATGGGAGACGGAGTCAGATTTCAAAGCTGACTTCAGCCTAATATACCCATGCAGGAAGCTCAGCTCTTCAGTATTTCTCAGTCTCCTAAGCAGATAGGGACACACACTAGAATAGTGTTAGCAATTTTAAACCAAAGAAGAAAGAAAACTTACCTCTAGAAGACTAGACCTAAGGGTCCCTCCTCCAGTCGAGAATTCCTGAAGTGATTTCTGAGATCCCTCAGAGGCAAGCCTCTGTCCGGTAGCCGGCTCCTGGCATGGACTTGGCCCCCAGGGTGGCTGAGAGGCAGCGGATGTAGAATCGAGCTCGGCGGGGAAGGTAATTCCCTCTCCCCCCCCCGCAGCTGGAGACTGCCTGGCACGAGACCGGGAAATGCCGAGACCAGGTAAGGTAGAAACCTTTAAGTCTTCGGTCTCCGAGGCTCAAATAGCCACACAGATTGTCCCTTCCGGCTTCTGTTAAATCGGGTTGAGCAGCCCCTTCTGGGCTAGACCCCGATCCGGTGCGAGGGTCCACACACGTGGAGACCTTTAGGGGGGATTGCCATCTTGTCCGCGTGGTCGTCGACGCCATTTCCCCCCCCTTGACCACCGTATTGTCCGCTCAAGTGAGCCATGCGCACAACCAACTTGTGCGCACAGCGGCGCGCATAACAGTGCCGGGCGCATAGCGGCTCACATAGACTGCCCGAGCGCACAGATATTGCCGTGCGCACAGCAGTGCACATATCTTAGCCAGGTGCACAAGTTGTAGCCTGCGTGCACATCTGTACGTATTCTGCATGCACATCTTTGGTGCACCTGGAGTGCACAACTAAGCCTCCCGGTACACACACCTATGCGCACAGACAAGTTTTGAAGCTCCCCAAGAGCACAAGCCCTCTGCCCAGCCTGCCACCTGAGAGCTGTGCAACCTGAAGTGGCCTCCTCCCTATGCCAGCAGTGCGAAGAGGCTCAGGGGGAACCAAAGCAAGGTCCCTCACAGCCAGTAGAGGGATCCGGATCCACTAATGATAGTACCCTGGACCTCTATCTCCAGCTCGGCATCTACACAGGAAGGCACCTCCGGGGCCTCCACTATAGTGCCACCTGGAATCAACATGGACCCAGGGGCCTCTTCCTGGGTGGAATTTTTCAAAGGGCTGCAGGCTTTTGTCCAAGCGCACTCAGTACCGGCTGCAACTCTGTCCCAGTCTCCACCAGAAGTGCAAGACCTTCCAAGCACCTCTCAGGCCCTTCGAGACGTGCCCTTCCTAAACAAGAGCCTCCCTACCGGGGATACAGGCACCTCAGAGGACGAGGCTGACTCCCTGGAGGAAGGAGAAATCACCCCAGGGATGGAACTATACCGAACCATGCTGCGATTCTTCTGCAAAGACGAATTACCAGCTCTCGTGTCCCAGACCCTGAAGACGCTGGAAGTTCCAGGCACGGACACCCACAGCGGAACCAAAGATAAACCCCATCTTGGTCTCCCTCCATCAGGCCTCATGCTATTTTCCAATGTTGCAACCTGTACGGCAACTGATTGACCTGGAATGGAATGCCCCAGAGGCCAGCTTCAAAGGAGGACAGGCCCTAGAAGCCCTATATCCCTTGGAACCCGCGGCTAAGGAACTCCTGCAGTTCCCAAAGGTGGATGCCATTGTCTGCACAACCTCCAAGCGCACGACCATTCCTGTCGAGGGAGGAGTGGCACTAAAGGATGCCTAGGACAGACTACTGGAATCCATCCTTAAAAAGTCCTTTGACGTAGCAGCAATGACTCTTCAGATTGCTTCGTGCTGCGCCCTGGTGGCACGATCTTGCTTTCTTCTCTCCAGAGTCACAACTACGCCCGTTGAGACGATGGAGCCTGCGGTATCCTTCCTCATGGATGTGACCTCAGACCTAGTGCGCACCTCAGCCAGGAACATCGCCTAGGCAATGGCAGCCAGAAGACATCTATGGCTCCAAAACTGGTCAGTCGATGTGACATCCAAAGCAAACCTCACGAGGTTGCCCTTTAAAGGATTTCTCTCTTGTTCGGAAGCGAATTGGAGAAGCTAGCCAACAAATGGGGCGAATCTCCAGTACCTCGTCTACCGGAGGACAGGAACAAAAGAAATCAGCTCTCCTCCCCCCGAGGACCCAAGGGCAGAGGAGCTCAGCGCTTTAGACCGTACAAGAACACACACTACCAAGCACCTCGCCCCGCAGGCAGAGCTCAGTCCTTTCGGAACAGACACAAGAAGAGGGGAGCAGGCTCAGGTACAGGCCCCGGCCGCACCCCACAATGAGAATCAACAGATCCATCCACAGGAAGAAGTCATAGGGGGCAGACTTACCCTCTTCTATCAAAGATGGGTTGAGATAACGTCGGACAAGTGGGTCCTAACCATTCGAGAGGGATACTATCTGGACTTCCACAGCATCCCCCCAGACAAATTTGTGAGATCACTGTGCCACTCCCACTCCAAGAGGACGGCAGTGGAAACCCACTCTGGCAAGACTACTCAGCCTAAAGGCGATAACACCGGTGCCCACGCACCAACAAAATATTGGTCACTATTCCATCTATTTTATCGTTCCCAAGAAGGAAGGAACGTTCTGGCCTATCCTGGACCTCAAGACTGTCAAACGTTACCTGAGTGTACCACACTTCCGCATGAAAACCCTGAGCTCGGTCATAAGGGCAGTACAGCCAGGAGAATTCCTGACCTCACTGGATCTATCCGAAGCCTATCTCCACATCCCGGTCCATCACAACCATCAGCGCTTCCTACGCTTTGCAATAATGGACCATCATTACCAGTTCTGGGCGCTACCCTTCAGACTAGCTACCACCCCTTGGACCTTCACCAAAATCATGGTGGTAGTGGCGGCAACACTGAGGAAAGAAGGAATCCTCATATATCCTTACCTGGACGATTGGCTGATCAGGGCAAAATCTCCAGAGAAAAGACACCAGACGACCACCAGAGTCAAGAATCTGCTGCAGAATCTCAGGTGGGTCGTCAACACAGCCAAGAGCTGCCTGCAGCCCTCCCAATCACTAGAGTACCTGGGAGTCCGGTTCGACACCAAGCAAGACAAGGTGGTCCTCCAAGGAGAAGGAAACTGATGGGTCAGCTGTGAAAACTGTTGAACTATGCTCGCCCCAAGGTATGGGACTACCTCCAAGTCCTCGGTCTCATGACATCAACCCTGGAAGTCGTTCCATGGGCAAGGGCCCACATGTGCCAACTACAACATTCCCTTCTGTCACGATGGAACCCGACGTCTCAAAACTACTCCATTCACCTCCAGCTACCAGCAGAGGTTCGGACCCAGCTCCAATGGTGGCTACAGGAAGACCATCTGAGCAAGGGAGTAAAACAATCCCCACCAAACTGGATCTTGCTCTTCACGGATGCGAGCCTGCGAGGGTGGGGAGCCCACTGTCAGGAACCGATGGCCTAGGGACAATGGGACAAGGAAGAGGCGGAATGGGACATAAACCGACTGGAAGCCCGAGCAGTCAGACTAGCCTGTCTACCATTCGGCCACAGACTCCGGGGCGAGTCTTTCAGTCATGTCGGACAATGCCACAGCAGTTGTCTACATCAACCGCCAGGGAGGAACCAGAAGCCAACAGGTGTCCCTGGAAACAGATCCCCTCATAGCGAGGGCAGAAACAAACCTGCAAGGGATCTCAGCCTCCCATATCACGGGAAAAGACAACATCTCTGCGGTCTACCTCTGCAGAGAGAGCCTAGACCCAGGAGAATGGACGCTGTCGACCACAGCCTTCCAGTTGATAGTAAACCAGCCATGGATCTACTGGCAACCCGGTCCAACGCCCAAGTTTCCAAGTTCTTCAGCCACAGACGAGAACCACAATCTCGGGGAATTGACGCCCTTGTCCAGACCTGGGCACAGGAAGTACCTGCTGTACGCTTTTCCCCCATGGCCACTACTGGGCAGGATCATCCGCAAGATAGAACACCACAGGGGACTAGTACTTTTAGTGGCCCCGGACTGGCCAAGAAGGCCATGGTACGCAGACATGCGAAGACTTTTTGCGGGGAACCCTCTGTACCTACCTCGACACAGGGACCTTCTCCGGCAAGGACCAATCCTCCACGAAGACCTGACTGGATTCTCTCTTACAGTCTGGCCCTTGAGAGGACCCGCCTGAAGAAAAACAGATACTCTAAGGCAGTGATTCACACCTTGCTTCGAACTCACAAGTTCTCCAGATCACTAGCTTACATACGAATATGGAGAGTATTCGAAGCCTGGTGTGAGGACTGCAAGATTTTTCCGCAGATAGTCAAAATTCCCATGATCCTGGAATTTCTGCAGGACGGCTTGAAGGGGTTATCCCTCAACTCCCTCAAGGTTCAGGTGGCCACGCTAGCCTTCTTCAGAGCCAAAGTGGACAGCATCAGTCTATTAATCCATTCAGATATTTCCCGCTTCCTGAGGGGTCAAACAAATCCGACCACCATTAAAGTGGCCAGTGCCCCTATGGAATCTCAATCTAGTACTAGACTTCCTAGCGGGAACTTCTTTCAGACCAACACGCGGCCTGTCACTACGGCTCCTGACCTTGAAGACTGAATTCCTAGTGGCAATATGTTCAGCCCGTCACATCTCCGAGCTTCAAGTGCTATCCTGCCATAACCGTTCCTCAGGTTCACACCGGGAACCATACAGCTACGCACTGTCCCCTCCTTTTTACCGAAAGTGGTTTCTCAATTTCATCTAAACCAAACCATCTCGCTGCCATCTCCAGATGAACATAAGGACTCTGAAGACTCACACCTTCTTCGCCATCTAAACGTCGGCAGACTCCTAGTCCAATACCTGGAAAGATCGGAATCTGTGCGAAAGACCGACCACCTATTTGTCCTTCACAGTGTGAAGAAACAGGGGGAAGCGGCCTCGCGGGCAACCATAGCCCGCTGGATCAAAGAAGCAATCAAGGTGGCCTACGTAGAGGCAGGGAAGCCCCCACATCTGCAAGTCAAGGCCCATTCTACAAGGGCCCAGGCAGTGTCCTGGGCGGAAACAAAGATGCTGTCGCCTGCCAAGATCTGTCGGGCGGCGACGTGGTCCTCCATACACACCTTCTCCAGGTTCTACCGCCTGGATGTCTAGGCCCAGGAGGACACAACCTTTGCAAGGGCAGTACTAAGTGGGCTACGGGCAGCCTCCCATCCTGTTCAGGAGTAGCTTTTGTACATCCCATTGGTCCTGAGTCCATCTGGCTACACACTAGGAAATGGAGAAATTACTTACCTGATAATTTCGTTTTCCTTAGTGTAGACAGATGGACTCAGCACCCCACACACGGCTGCCCTGGAATACGGGAACCTCGGGTGACAAACCCCAAGAACAAGACAAGCTTGGGTAAGCCGGGTATTACCCCTGGTTCAAGACACCCATAGTTGTCGGGTGTTGGTGTTATCCGGTTGAGTGCACTGGTGGTCTCCTATTTGGAAATCAGTTGAACCAGTCCTAGTTAAACCAAGTTAATCAAGATATTAAAGCACACAGATATCCACAATCGCTTTTCGAGGAGAATATATTATTTCTCGACTACTGTAAACTGTTCTGATGGCGAAACCGAATGATAGTATACAAAACACTTTAAATAAATAAATACTGAAGAGCTGAGCTTCCTGCACGGGTATATGTAGGCTGACGTCAGCTTTGAAATCTGACTCAGTCTCCCATCTGCTATCAGGAGTACACTATACCCATTGGTCCTGAGTCCATCTGACTACACTAAGGAAAACAAAATTACCAGGTAAGTAATTTCTCCAATTACAGGCACTTGGACTACTTTTCTTATTGGAACCTCACTGTTGGGATGCCCTAATTTTAATGTGTCAGTAGTATCTTTTGAAGATACCTCCCTCCGAACCATATGCTGCTGAACGACTGTCTGCCTTCCCTTTTGTTCTAGTTGTAAAGCTGCTCTATTTCCTTTTTAAAAGTTAGCCCCAGCAGCCTGGTTCCACCCTGGTTAAGGTGGAGTCCATCCCTTCGGAAAAGACTCTCCCTTCCTTAAAAAGTTCCCCAGTTCCTTACAAAATTGAATCCCTCTTCCTTGCACCACCGTCGCATCCATGCATTGAGATTCCAGAGGCAGACCTCCAGAACACAGTACAATGCCTGAACAATTTGGGGTTCCTTGATAAATAAAGAAAAATCAATACTGAAATGAACGCAGAATCTGCAGTTTATACGAGCAAGGATAGAGATACCATTCATTCAAGAGTTTTCTTCCACAATGCAGAGCAAGACATTTATGGCTCCTTGCTTTACAACTGAAATATCTTACCTCAACTATGGTACGCAGGCTTCTAATCATCCCGGGCCACATGGCAGCAGCCATTCACATAGTTTCCCCACACCTGAGATTTTTGCAGTGGGGTCTGAAAGCTCAATGGTCACAGATACGGCAGCCACTTTCTAGCAAGATTCCTCTCATAGCCTTCATGAAACAAGACATTACTTGGTGGCTAAAAATGGGGGTCTTTGACAAGGGAGCATCCCTGAGACCACTTCTGCAACAGCTGATCCTCACCACCGATGTGTTGATCCATGGTTAGGGAGCTCACTTGCTTCATTACAAAATGCAAGGTCAGTGGTCAAAAAAA
Organism: Rhinatrema bivittatum; assembly: GCF_901001135.1. Classification (NCBI taxonomy): domain Eukaryota; kingdom Metazoa; phylum Chordata; class Amphibia; order Gymnophiona; family Rhinatrematidae; genus Rhinatrema; species Rhinatrema bivittatum. The sequence continues at coordinate 384,383,837 of NC_042615.1, forward strand.
TCATTAAATTCCACCACAACCCTAGAATGCTCTTCTCAATAGTGCAGAAGCTCACAAAAATAACTCTAAAAACTACTTGTACTTCACACAACAGTGATGATTTTGCAGAATTCTTCAATAATAAAATTTTAAACTTAATACAGTCAAACCTCAATGTTAATACCCAATCTGTATCTCTGAACAAAAAAGCAAAATCAAAATGGACTCTTTTTGAAACCTCTTCCACTATCCAAATCCAATCAATTATCAAAAAAATGAACCCAACTAGCCATCCTTTAGATAGCATCCATATTACAAGCCTAAAGAATATTGAATCTACTATTACAAATACAATCACAAAGATCATCAACCTATCTCTTACTGAAGGTTCATACCCAAATTCCCTTAAGTCAGCTATAATAAAACCTATCCTAAAAAAGACCAACCTTGACCCAAATGCTCTATCTAATTACCGCCCAATTTCAAACCTTCCCTTCATTGCCAAAATAATAGAAAAAATAGTTCACTCACAACTTGATGAATACCTTGAATCAAACAATATATTATCTCCAAACCAATATGGTTTTAGAAAAAACCTCAATACCGAGACGCTCCTTCTTTCATTAAATGATACCATATTAAGAGGTTTTGACAATGAAAAACAATACTTACTTGTATTACTTGACCTCTCCGCAGCATTCGATACTATAAATCATCAAATACTTCTAGACCGATTATCAGAAATTGGTCTAGCTGGCAATACTCTTCAATGGTTCACATCATTTCTTAACAGGAGCTACCAAGTCTCATTCAATAATAACATATCAAAGAAAATTGACCTAAAAACTAGAGTACCACAAGGATCTGCATTATCTGCTACTCTCTTTAATATTTACCTTTTTACCAATCTGCCAACTACTAGATGATCTTCAAATAACATACTACCTCTATGCAGATGATATACAACTTCTTATTCCTATAAAAAAAATCCATTGATGAAACATACAAAGATACTTCCATGATTCTTGATGCATTAAAACAACTCCTTTCAAATTTAAAACTAATAATCAATATTGATAAAACTGAATTAATTATCATGAACAAAAAACCCAACTTAATTCCACCACCTCAATTCACCACTAACAATCAAATCAACTTTATTACCCCTGTCAATCATGCCAGAAATCTTGGAGGTATCATGGATAGGAACCTATACTACAATATACACATAACTAAAATCAAAGAAGGATATCATAAGCTCCTAGTTCTCAGACGTTTAAAACCTTTTTTAAATTCAACGGACTTCAGAACCGTCTTGTAGCTTATAATTTTCTCAGCAATAGACTATTGTAATTCTCTTCTGATTGGCCTCCCATCAACAAGCATTAAACCTCTGCAGATTCTTCAGAATTCAGCAGCTAGAATTTTAACAGGAAGAAAAAAATATGTTCACATCACCCCAATACTAATGTCGCTCCATTGGCTTCCTATTAAATCTCGAGTAGATTATAAGATCCTGATTATCACTCACAAATTAATACATGCCGATCATCATAAACACACTGGTTTAAAAATCACTCCACAAATTACCAGAACAAATCTTCGATCTAACAACACTTCTTGTCTAAAAATTCCTCCCATTAAAGATGCTCGACTATCAACTACTAGAAACAGAGCATTCTCCATTGCTTCCCCAAAAAAATGGAACTCTCTACCGCCTTATTTAAGAACTCAATCTAACATCAAAAAGTTCAAGAAGGACCTAAAAACTTTCCTCTTCCATACAGTCTACATCAATGATCATCTTTAACAACAATCCTTCTACAATCAATTCAACCATTCAAACCCAAACAAGAAAAAACAGTAACTACAACTGGCATCAACCTTAAGTATTACAATTTCAGAAATTTAATATGAAGCCCTCCTTCAGATGAATTAATACTATTTTTGTTACTTTCCTTTTTTACATCTTTCCCTTCTCCCCCTCTTTCACCTCACCATCCCCCTCTACCTATCATTTCACTATTGTTATTGTTTTCTTCTTTTGCAGCTATGTATAATTTATCTGATTGTTGTTTTGATTCTGTAAACCGTTGTGATGGCTAAACCGAATGACGGTATATAAAAACGAATAAAGAAAGAAAGAAACTTATCAGATCAACTTACTGGATTTCAGAGTCATCTGCAATGCTCTGGTTGTTTTCGAGCTCATACTGAGAGAGAAAATTGATACACACAGACAATCAAGTACCCATGTTTTACATGAAGAGGATTGGGTTCCTTAATCCTATGCAAGGAGGTGGCTCTGATCTGGGAGTGGGCTATCAGTCACTCAATCATCCTTCAAGCAATGTACTTGCCCGGTGTGGCAAGCATGCAAGTGGACAGACTCAGATTATTTTATCTGCACAAGGGGTCTCTAGACCAGGAAATAGCCAACATCATCTTCTACCATTGGGGCATGCCATGGAATAGATCTCTTTGTAACATAACACAACAGGAAGCTAGATCTATTTTGTTTTCTTCTACCCTGTCCTAATAGAAAGTCACAGATTGTGTTCCTTCTCTCATGGTTGGCGGGTTTGGTATGCTTTTCCTCCAGTTCCTCTCATTACATAAATACAGAAATACATTCAGGACAAGGCAGATATGATCCTCATAGCTCTGGCATGGCCAAGACAGCTGTGGTATGCCTATCGTGTACAATTGTCAAGCCTATGAGACCTCTGGAGAGTTACCCGACCTATTTCAAGAGGGAGGATGTTGTGTTTTGGACATTGAGGCGTGGGCCCTTGGTTGCTGCAAGAGATGGCATCTCCCACAGGGCGGAGCTCTGCGGGGACTTGCAGCGATAGGCTAGCTCCGAGTAGAGATGGACACAGAGAAAGTTAGTCTTTATTATACTGCAACATAGATGGTAACTCAAGGAATGGGCAAATGATCCCAGTCAGAAGAGGAGATGTCTGATGGCAATGTTCCGTCTGAAGGCTGCAGAGTGGAAAAGGCAGTACACAGTCTCACCAGGTCCCGAGAGGGAGATGGGTCTGGTAGTGGTCTGCGAAGTGGGGTAGGCCGAGAACCCAGGCCTAGATGGAAAGGCCAGTGAGAGTAGATCCGGTAGTGGTCCGCGGTGTGGGGTATGCCGAGGATCTATGAAGAGAGAGATGAGACAATGCAGAGACAGAACTGGAGCGGTAGTACTCACTCTGATGCTGGCAGTTGTAGTAGGAGAGAACCCCCGAGGAGCGGAGGTCCGGGACGAAATAAGGCCCCCGAGGAGCGGGTACCTTAGGCGTCCTTGTTGGTAGCAGATAACCCCGGAGGGTGTAGAGGAGAGAGGCAAGGCCCCTGAGGAACGGGTACCTAAGTCGTCCTGGAGCAAGAGTACACAGAGCGGAAGCATCTGGTAACGTAGCGAGATCAGCATGGAGGATTCCTTGCTAACTCGTAATAGGAATTGTGAACGGAGTTTAAATATCAGAGCTTGTGACGTCATGCGGTGGGGACGCCCCCGAGGTTTCTGCCATGACGCACGTAAAGTATGTGGCTGCGTGCGCGTGCCCTAGGTGACTCCGGGAGAAAGATGGCGAACGTAATTGCCCATGCCAGACGGGGACGCCAGAGGGGTTGGCGTGGAGAAGCGGAGGCAGCCATCTTCCCAAAAGGGAACAGAGTCAGGCAGGAAAAAGGTGAGCAATAGAAGGCGCAGCCGTCTGCAACCGGGTGCAACAGAGGAACTCTCCTACACATACTTCACTCCTCGTTTCACCTCACCGCACGGATGTTGAGCATGAAATCTTAGCATTGCTGCTATTACCGCTACCGATACCGGATGTCCGCCTCTGTGCTAGGAAGCCTTCAACTCATCACAACTATTCATTCAAATGGAAACATTATTCAGACTGGTGTATATCTCGATCTATCGACCCTTTCACTTGTTCTCCGAAACATTTACTCAACTATTTATACCATTTTTACCAAATGGGTCTCAAGACCTCATCCGTCAGAGTTCATTTTAAATACTATTGCAGTGATCCATTGCCAAGACAAAGGGCTTTCCATCTCATTGTGTGCGCTCATCTCACAATTTGAGGGATCTGCTTCATCTTCCAATTCTAAAACCTCCACTTCCTTGGGAACTGCTGTGCATGAGCAGAGGATTAAAGCTCTCTACTTGAGAAGGCTCCACATCAAGAGCCATCAGATGACATCACCCAAGACAGCATGACTAATTCATACTGCTATCTATGAAAAACACTGTTTATGGTAAGCAAACTTGTTTTTATGGGGGATGTTTTCTCATCGGCAGGGAGTGAAGTCCAGACAGAAGGGACAATGGATAAAAATAACATTAAAATCCTTGAGGAAAACCTGCCCTCTGCAAGAATGCTGAAACCTTTAAGCATGACAACCTGAAGCACATAGTCAAAACTACATTGGAGTCACTAAGGAATAAAAACCTAAATGTCCTGGAGTGATTCATTTAGAGCCCCAACCTCAATCCAATCAGAAATCTGACATGAAGATTGCTTGTCATCAATGCTCCCCAAGGAACTTGAACAGTTTTTTAAAGTGCTTGAACAATGTTGTGAAGAAGAATGATCTTCTAATGACAAATGTGCAAAGTTGAGGGAGACCTATCCCAACAGATTGACAGCGGTATATATATAGAGAGAGAGTGAGAGTTTGAGAGGAGTGACCCTTACATCACTGGGAGTCTTCTAGGGGTTCTACTGTACTAGACCCATAGTTCATGAATCTCTCTTAACTTAAATACTACAGTCCTAAAAGGTGACACAGTGGCTATAGAAAGTCCATACCCCTTTGAACATTTTTCACATTTTGTTGTGACGATGCATCAGAATTGCATGCATTTAAATTGGAATTTTTTTTATACTCAATGCACCATATGCCACACATATATAATTTGTCACCCAATAAGACTTTTTTGGATCTGAAATGGTAGGGATTTGGGAAATTTAGTCAAATGTCGGTGGTCTTTGACAGAATAAGTATAGGAATCGTTAGTCTGGTAGAAGACTTCACATTAATAATGTATTTTGAGTGGAGAAAGGGAGAAAGCACATATTCTAATTTGTGAGAGAGAATGATGTAACATTTATCAAGGCAAAGTGCTGCAAACCAAAGAGTAAACTTGGGTTTTGGATGATTAAGCCACAGATAAATGTTTTCTTCAGTTGCATAGCCTTTAAGTGGTCATTCCACATTGTTACCCGAAATATAATTTACATGGAATTCATGGCCACCATGAATTGGAGATGCCTTGTAAATTTTACCCTGGATTTTGTGTAGCAATGAGTAAAAACTAAGTATGAAATTTAAACTGACAAAGTGATTAAATACAGTTTTTCTAAAACTTTTGCATTTCTGGCTCCCCCATTTTGATTCTTTCCCATATTTTATCTTTTCATAGTTTTTTTCACATTTCTCTTTCCTGTTTGATTTTTCCCATTATCTATAATCTCCACCTTCCCATCGATTTCAGTTTTTCCTCTTTTTTACATCCTTCACCTTGTTCCAGTCCTCTTTTTGCTGTTTTTCTTCTCTTTTCTCCTCTTCCTCTACCTTTCTAGGCTGCCCCTGCGCTGAAGTAGCTGCTTTGCGGCTTAGGGATCTGAAAAATTTAAGGTTCATCTTTATCCTGTCCCAGGTAACTTCAGTGACTCTCACCAGTGGCAAGCCTGACACAGATGGGGAAGGGATTCCTACACTTCTACTACTTTCTTTTCTTCATGCACTGTCAGCCACTGGCAAGAAGACTACTGTTCTGCAGTAAATACGTTTTGCAGAGCAGTACATGATAAATTGCTTCTAGCTCAATAGAATCAATTTTTAACCACATTAATTGAGAATTTAAAAAATATTTTGCATGAAACTATTTTTATTGTGCATTTCTTTTGGACATTTTTATGGAATATATAGACTATAAGTACCAAATCAAAGTGTTTGCATTTGTCAGTATTATGGATGAAGGCACAGAGTTTGAACTTTCAGAGACCTTCTAATACTTGAAGCTTGCAAAATTGAGAGTGATAGGGTTAAAATATATTTTGCTTTAACAAAATATAGATCTCCAACTCACCACCGACACTTTTCCCCCCTAATCTGTTTTTTCTCATTTTTGCACGTAACGCTTTATCTGTTCGATAAGCTGAGTGCCTTCTTTCAAATTTTGTGCTGTGCCATCTTGCTCCATCTCCCATTTATCCCCATTGATCTTTTCCATGCCCCTCTGGAGGTTGTGTCTCCCAGGTTCAGATCTATTGCATGAACTAAATATTAATAAATTTCCTCTCTTGGTGAGCTGGTAATGACCATAATCTTATTCTAACAGTTTTTTTTTTATCAAATTAAACATTCAGTAAATATATCAAATGTTTAGTTATTATTTCTTCCGGGTTTATTGTGGTTTCTTACCAGATTTTGAACTGAATATTTAGCCCCTTTTTATTTAAAAGATGCTAATAAACACCAACTCTGCATGATTCCTGCAAAATACTTTCTCCGTGGACAAGGAAGACAGTAATCGTCCATGATGTGATCCAGTGACGCTGAGATGGAAAAGCTCTCTGAGCTTTTTCTGAGCATGTGTGGGTGTCCATACAGTTGCTTCTGGGCAGTCTCTTTTCTTCTGTTTGTGTTAAAGCATTAATTTTTGTTTACTGTCTCTCAAGCTGCTCATCACATTTTTTTAGTAGTTTATTTTTTTCTAATTTTACTGAAATATTGATTTTTTTCATTTTTGTGAGTCTCCCAAAAGATTTTTGACTTATTTCCATTAATTTTCATCTCAAAATGTAGTTCGACTCGCTTTAGCATTTTTCACTAGGGCAGATAGCAAACTGGGCTTTAAAAGATGCCCCCCATTGCTCCTGCAATATGATCTTATCTGACCAGTGTTCATTGTTCAGAACTGTCCCATGATGTACCAAACTCTGCTGCCTGTGCCCAAATGTCCCCCAGGGCCATAAAATCTAGAAGCTATATATTCAGTTCTTAAGTTCTCCTCAGGCCTCCTGATTAACAACGAGGAAATCATTGCTTGCTGAGGAACTCTTGCTAAAATCAAAAAGGCAAGAGTCCTCACATGCTATGTGCCATAGCTAAGAAGTTTCACCGCAGGCATTATTCCCCCTCAAGTAAAGGAGGATTAGAGTTGTAGTCTTAAATGCCAAAGCATTCAAGAGCTAAAACAGGGCCTTATTGGCGTTTCCAAGACAATGCAAAAGAAGGTGCCTTTAGTGGCATCACTCTTTGGTACACAGAGTTCATTCAGCACCATCAAAATATAAAGGTACTGTATCCTTGTTAGCACCAACATCTTGGTGCTGAGTCTATTTATGCAGAGCAGACACAAAAATTAGTTCATTCTGAAGCTGCGCTGGCTGAACATTCTCTGCCACTTTTTCCAAAGTGGGATACTTCTTCTGGAATTCCCTCACCACGCAAGAACATCACCCCCTTCATGAGAAAAATGTACCTGGATTTCATTTTAAAAGATTATACTAGCATTCCAGGCTTTTCCCCCTCTCCATCCTAGCTAGAGCAAATGTCTCTCATTTTAGAGTCTATGGCACCAAAATCTGAAACTTTATTCTCCCAGGACAAGCAGGATGGTAGTTCTCACATGTGGGTGATGTCACTGGACGGAGCCCTATCTCGGAAAATGTTTGTCAAAGTTTCTAGAACTTTTGACTGGTATACTGAACATGCCCAGCATGCCATAATCCCTGTAGCCACAGGAGTCTCCCGTCAGTCTTTTTTTTTTTTTCCGCACTGCAGGTTGCCTCATGGTTAGGAGCTCTGTGAGAACTCTCACAAAATTTTCCTCACAGGAAAAACTTGAAGATTACTTCAGTAAAAAGTTCCTTCATAGTGGTCTCCCATCGCGATATTGTTTTTCATCGCTCGGTGAGTAAACATTCACTGTCCCCAGTCTGTTCCTGCCCCTACCTTTTTTCGGTGTCTGCAGGCCATCGACCGTTTTTGGGCCTCAACCTCTGCCATCATGGCAACAGGTTTTAGAAAATGTCTGGAGTGCCCCCGTACCATGTCGATTACCGACCCACACGATGTCTATGTGCTGTGCCTCTGCTCATCACACGACGTTTCTCACTGCCCAACTTTTGCCCGGATGACTCCGAAGAGTAGGCCGGCTCACCTCGAAAAGATGGAAACCCTGTTTAAAATCAAGTTGACTCCATCGACGTCCACCCAATCGTCACCGGCAGGAGCATCGAAGAAATTAGTCATCAAACTTCTTTGGGAGCACCAGGGTAGCGGTGACCATGCGTCACCGACTCAGTCTAAGGCATCCATATCGTTGTCTTCGGTGCCGGAGAAAGACCGGACCGAGCACCGGCACCGACGCGAGTCTAATCCCAGTGCCGGCACAGACACTGCATTGGCCTCGATGGCTATCGAGCCATTTGCGAAGAGGACACGGGTAGAGGAGCCTTTAACCCCCTTTCCACCCAAGAAGCCAAGGTGATCCCCACCGATATCTGTGCCGGATACTGAACCCTCACAAGTCCTGTGGAGGTGCCAGTAGCACCTAGCCTGCCTCGCTCTGTAGCTGCGATATCTGCTCCAGCTTTCATGGAGGAACTGGCTGGTTTCATCCGCCAAGCAGTGCTCGATGCTCTCAGAGACCTACAGCCATCGATGCCGGTCCCCATACAGACACTGGAGCCATCGATATTTGCACCGTTGCTAACCAGACTGGATACACCCATCGGTGCCCTTCCGACACAACCTGGGCCACCGCTGCCAAAGCAACCTGCAAAGTCTCTGAAAGCCCCGATTACCATTCCGGGGTCCTCAGAAGATGAAGGCATGGACTCAGTCCCCTTTCAATACCGATTCCACTGATGCCGGAACTGATGCCTGGTCTATCAGGGCTCTCTGGACAGAGAGGCCCACATTTCCCCTTGATGCCTTTGGTGCCACTGAAACCCACATCAGTGCCGCCGCATCTTCCATCGAGGCCATTGAAGGATCCATCGGTGCCAACAAGTCCTAAAGTACCAACCTTCTTCCCTCCCTCAGGATCTAGACTAGAGACCTTTTCTTACACATGGGAAGATGTTGACACTGACACATCCACGGAGGACATCTTATCAGAACCATCTCCTCCGGAAGAAAGGAGAAAATCTCCCCCAGAAGATCTCTCCTTTGCTAATTTTGTAAGGGAGATGTCAGAAACAATACCCTTTGACCTGATTACAGAGGACGACACACGCCATAAAACTTTGGAAGTTCTCCAGTTTGTTGATGCACTGAAAAGTTATGGCTATCCCTGTCCACGAAGTGCTAGTGGATCTCCAACATCATCTCTGGGAGCATCCTTGTGCTGTCCACCAGTGAATAAGAGGACAGATGCAACTTATCTGGTCCAACATATTCCTGGATTCCAAAAGCCACAAGTACCCCATCAGTCTGTGGTAGTTGAGTCCGCACAGAAGGCCAGAAGACTGCGACCTCACTCTTCAACACCTCCTGGCAAAGTCCAAAAGTTCCTTGATATTTTGGGTTGCAAGGTATTTCAGGGCTCTGTGCTAGTGTCATGCATAGCTGCTTACCAACCTTACATGACACAGTATCAAAGGAATCTCTGGAAGCAGGTTCAGGGAATAGCCGACTCTCTTCCCCAACAACAGTAAGGTAGTCTCAACGCCATACTATAGAAAGGCCTTGAGGCTGGGAAACAGGTTCGTGCTCCTTACAACTCCTTTGAAACAGCCTCTCGCTTGTCGGCAATGGGAATCAGCGACAGGAGGTGGGCCTGGCTGAAAGCATCTGACTTGCTGATTTGCTATGTACTGGTGAAAACATATTTGGAGACAAGATATGGTGGCTCAACTAAAAGACCATAATGAGACCCTGCGGCAGTTATCCAGTCACTACCGAGGCTCCTACCTCTGCAAGAAAATCCACCAAAAGGGACCCTAGAAAACCATTTTATCACCCACGCAGATACTACCCACCTACATCTCGCGTGAGGCCAACCAGGTCGTCTCAGAGAGCACATCCTCGACAGCCCAAAACATCCAGACCTCAGCCACCACCGCAGTCAGGCCCTGGTGAGCATGTGGTCTTGGGGAAAAAGGAAGGCATATGGACTGGTTGAGATGGAACTTTGAAACCACCTTGGGAAGTAACTTCGGGTGCGTCCGCAGGACCACCTTGTAATGATAGTTTTGTATAAGGTGAGTACAACACCAGAGCTCGCAGTTCACTGACCCTACGAGCTGATGTAACTGTGATCAAGAAGATGACCTTCCAGGACAGGTACTTCAGGTCGCAAGATCGCAATGGTTCAAATGGAGACTTCATGAGTTACGACAGGACGACGTTGAGATCCCAGGAAACCGCCAGTGGTGAGTGCGGGGCTTTAGTTGTAAGCCCCTCATAAACCGCCCCACAAGTGGATGAGAAGAGATTGCGGTACCATCCGTACCCCGATGGTATGCCTCAGTGGCACTCAGGTGAACCCTCGCTGATGTGGTCTGCAGACCAGAGTCAGAGAGGAACAACAGGTAGTCTAAGAGCACCAGTGGGGAGCAAGAGAAGGGATCCAGACCATGTCCCTCGCACCAAGCCGAAAACCTCTTTCACTTCAGGTTGTAAGATTTCCTGGTGGAGGGTTTTCTGGACTCCAGAATGACACACCATACCCCTTCAGGGGGCGTGAGGTCATGTCATGTCCTATAGGGTCGGAAACCAGATCTGATGGGGCCAAAAGGGGGCGATTAGGATCATGGAGTCTTGATCCTGCTGAAGCTTCTGGAGCATTTTCGAGATGGGAAGAAGGGGAGAGTAAATGTACAGCAGCCCGGTGTCCCAGTGAATTGAAAAAGCATCCGCCATCAATCCGCTGCCCCTCCAGCCTAGGGAGCAGAAACGATCCACCTTCCTTTTCTCCAAGGCGAAGAGGTCTATGTCTGGGGTCCCCCATGAGCGAAAGATCCGGTTCACTACCTCTTGACTGAGGAACCACGTGTGAGGTCAGAAGGCATGGTTCAAAGAGTCCGCTAGGGTGTTTTCCACCCTTGGGAGGTACACTGCTCTGAGGAGGATGCCATCGTCTATGGTCCACGACCAAATGTGGACTGCCTCCTGACAGAAAGCGAAGGACCCCGTTCTCCCCTGTTTGTTCAGATACCACATAGCTACCTGATTGTTGGTCTGAACAAGAACCACTTTTTTCAGGAGCTGATCTCGGAACACCTGTAGGGTGTACGGAATTGCTCGCAACTCCAAGAAGTTGGTCTGGGACTGCAATTCCTGCGCGGACCAAAGCCCCTGGGTGTGGAGGCCTGCAACATGTGCTCCCCACCCTATCCAAGATACATCTGTGGTGAGGGTAGCCTGGGGTTGTGGGCTCCAAAAGGGGATTCCTGGCTCCAGATTTGAGTGGGGTCGCCCACCACTGGGAGGGATTGTTGTAACAGTGTGGTGATTAGGACACGAGCTCGCAGGTCCTGGGTAGCCTGACATCATTGAGAACGCAATGTCCTCTGCGCATGTGCATCGAGGAAAGGGAATGACATGCACCGTCGCTGCCATGTGGCCCAGCAAGCGGAGAAACTGATGTGCCGAGACACAGGAGCAATTGGAGACTACTCGCACGAGAGTCGTGAGGGTCTCCTCCCTGTCCCGAGGCAGAAAAACCTTCATCTGGACAGTGTCCAGTCAAGCCCCAATGAAGTCCAGTTGCAAGGATGGTTGGAGATGGGATTTTGGATAGTTGATTAGAAATCCCAGAGTTTCCAAGACTTGGACCATAATGCGCAGGGCACTCTGTGCTCTGTGCTCCTTGTCATTGAGGTACAGAAACACGAATCCCCAGCTCCGATGATAGCCTCATACTACTGCCAGACACTTGGTAAAGACTCGGGGTGCAGACGCCAGGCCAAAGGGCAGAGCGCGATACTGATAGTGATTCCTGTCAACTAGGAATCGCAGGTACTGCCGATCTGCCTGAAATATGGGAATATGGGTGTATGCGTCTTTTAGATCGAGAGAGCAAAGCCAGTTTCACGCTTTGAGAAGAGGAATCAAGGAATGCGCGGTTGGGTGTCAGAGGTACTAGCTGATTGCTGAAGGGTCTCATGATAGTCCTTCAGTTATGCCACCACCTCCTTACTTCTGTCTCCAAACAGATTTTCCCTCGTACATGACAAATGAGCCAGGTGGTCATGGACTTCAGGGCGTAGATCTGAGGCAAATAGCCACACCATGCGCCAAGCCGCGATGGCCGCCACAGCAGTTCTCATAGCTGTCTCGAAGACATCATAAGCAGAGCGGATTTTGTGCTTATCTCACTCAAGGACCTGCTGTACAATCTTATGGAAATCCTTCTGGAATTGTTGTGGCAGGCGTTCACTAAACTCAAGGACCTGTTTCCATAGGTTCTGGGAGTACTGACCCATATATAACTGGTAGCAAGCAATTCAGGCAGTTAACTTTGCACCCTGAAAAACCTGGTGCCAGAGGGCATCAAGGGCTCTATGCTCCCGCCCCGGGGGGGGGGGGGGGGGCTGAGGGTCCTCTTTGCCGCCTTCAAGGCTGCTTCTACCACCACTACTGTTGAGGGAGCTGTTGGCCCTCAAAACCAGTGGTAGGCTAGACCAGGTAAACTGCGTCCTTATAGTTCACCGGTGGACCCGAGATGGCGTGCTCCCAAAGGTAGGCCACCAGCTCCTTGAAGATGTTATGGACCAGCACCATCACTACCTCTTTTTCAGGACATCCATGAATTGCAGATTCTCAAGCATCCTGTATCAAGTGTCTTGCTTTGTTAAAACTTGGAAAGGCACAGATTTTGCCATGGCCTTTATGAACCCCATGAAGGAGAGATCCTCCAAGGGACATTTCCACTGCTCCTCTGTGGAGAGGGCTCTGAAGGCAGATCCTCCAATTCCTCAGTGGAGGACATGGACGCCTCCCTTTCCCAGGGGTCATAATTGGCCTACCCTTCACTGCCTCCCTCCATGGTTGCAGGGTGTCAAACACCCAACTGAGCCCAATGCGCATGCCTTGTAGGCACCGAAGAAGGCACTGAGGGTATCGGTGGGCCTCAAGCTCATAAAAGTGCCGACGGGTCCAACGGTGTCAAGGAGATCAGGGGCACCGAAGGCACCAATCCCAATGGCCCTGGGGTAGCTGGGAGGTGGCGGAGCACCATGTCTCTCTGAGACACCACCGAACCAGATGGCCCTTCCTCCTCTGAGGAATCACTCACCAGGATGGGTGGTGGTGGCAGCAATGCTGTCTTTGGCCGCAAAGGGGTTTGGGGCATCAGTGCCGGCTGCATTGGTAGAACACAGGATCATATCGAGCCATTCTAATAAAGGCACAAGCATCAGTGGAGTCAGCTCCTGTGGTGATGGTCCCAGTGGAACCGGAGGCTCGAAGCCCTGCCAGGCCCGCCTGTCCGCCAACCACACGTGCTTTTCTAACTCCTCCTCAAAGGCAGCTGAGGACAAAACAGTTTGAGGAGGCGGGATCGGGATGTCCCCTTCAAGCACTGGGGTCCACTGAGCCTTCCACCAGTGTCTGCAGGCTGCCTAGAGGCTTCAGAAAGGTTGCAGAGAATCACTTTCTCAGCCTGAGACAGCTTCAGAGGAGGCACTGATACCTATGCATGTCCAAGGACTGGCTTGGAAGACTATGACCAATGTCGAAGTTTCTTCGATCTTTCTAGATGGTCACCATGGTCTTTGCCCGGAACCGATGGCGATGACAGACAGTGGTCGGTCCCTGACTCCTAACTCGAGGTCAGGGAGTGGTTGTGGGGGTGACCCCGTCAGGGTCGAGACCAGAACCTCCTTCCTGAGCGGGCTTGAAGTCCCCGAAGCCGATGACTGACCCAGTCTTTTGGACCCAAATAACTTTTACATGTTTTCAAGACATGCCCGACGGCCCTTAGGGGGTCATCTGGGCACAGAAGTCACAACCGCGTATATTGTGGGATGCCCCCAAGCAAAGGACATGGACCTCATGGGGGGGTCTGTGATGGACATAGTCCAGGGGCACCAGCAAAAGCCAGTTAATGCCATCACAAAAATTATGTGGTGAGTGGTCGATGGTCGGCAGACACTGGGTGATGAAAGCTGTCTGCGATCAACCAAGAAAGCTCGATAGAGTTACCAGATCGCAGACAGATGACCCAAAAAAAATGAGGGACCCTATGTGACGCAGGAAGAGAAAAAAAATGCAAAAATTGCATAAAGAAGCACAAGCTCCACGACTGCGAGGCAACAGCTTCGCGGAAAGGAATAGACTGAAGAGGGGGACCCCACGTGGACGCGTGGTTAGCGGCATGCTGGGCATGCTCAGTGTGCCAGTCAAAGTTTCTAGAAACGTTTTGACAAGTTTTCCATGCCGGGCTCCATCTGATGATGTCACCCATGTGTGAGGAGTACCATCCTGCTTGTCCTTGGAGAATGCATGATTTTTACTTAAAGGCTGCTTGCTACTTGTAAAAGTGCTTGATTAGCTTTGGCTAGTTAAGCATTGATTTCTAACTCGTGGCTTGAATACAGCTAGGCTCTTGAATCACCACTGAGACAGTTTCATGTGTAACACTCTTAACCCAATGCGATTTCACATTTTACTTTTGTTTTACTTCCCTGTTTGCGTAGGTTGAATGATCCTAAGATGTCAGAAGCAGAGCGTCAGTCAATGGAAAGCGAGCGGGCAGATCGTAGCCTGTTTGTCCAGGAGCTCCTACTGTCCACGTTGATGCGGGAAGAAAGTTCATCCTCTGATGAGGATGAACGGGGGGAAATTGCAGATTTTGGTGCTATGGGCTGTGTAGATATTATGCCTTTAGATGTTGCTTTAGAAAACCTAAATTTAAAAGAGAGTAATAAAGGAAATGAGCCTCCGCCACCTCCTCTTTGATGACGTCCCACTTTGCAGACAATGTCCTCTGTGCTGTAACTGCCAATGAAAGTGGACAACAACTATCTTTGGGTTTGTTTTGGTGATTGTAATTTCAGGTCTGTCACTCTTGTTACATTGTGTACATTCAAAAAGAAAGCGAAAAAAATATGATAATCAATTCCACTTAACTCATTTTTACTTCTAGCAGGTAAATGTAGGTAGCAGTGCCAGAGGCAGCCTCTGCTTCCTGTTTCTTGACATGCAAAAGGCTCTCCTAATATTCCACATTCAAACTGAAGAGGAAAAACAATGAAAAATCTCTAATGAAGCTGCTGTGTGTATTTATGAATATTAATGAATAAAAACTGCTTGGATGGTTTACCTTAACTACTGCATGAGGTTTTTTGCAGCGTGCATGAGTTTTAGTGACCTTGTCATTAAAATAAAATATTAAATACAAGGAATAATACTATAAATCCCAATGCTTTCCTAAACATTATTCAAAGGTTACATGATGACAAATCACAAGCTAAGTCTTTACTACCAGTTTGCAGCCATGAAGTAACTTTTGAATAATGTGTAACTTAAACAAGTTTGTGCTGACAGCACATAGAACAAGCTCTGCAGTGGCATAAGCGTATTATTTCTTTCCCGGGGGTACCATTTTGCTGTCTGTGACTGTAGCATTGCCCTGTTAGTTTTGTCACATCCGTGTGGTGTTCAGACTTGCTTTTTTTATACATCTGTTTAATGACAGGACTGCGAGGCCTCTCTCAGAAACTCCTACAGAAGGGCTGTTTGTGTTCCCAGAAACAAATCCTGTTCATATTTGTTTAAAGTTTTTCCTTTTAGTGGATGTTTAAAATTTTTCAGACTGTTAAAACGTGTTTTATTCAGGTGTAGATTGATTCATTTATTCATTGTTTAAAAAAATTCCTGGATTATGTTGTCTCAGTTTGCAAAGCCTTCACATTCTCAATCATATTTTTGAGTTCTTATTTATGTTTTCATTTCATAGTTTGCAGAGGCTTGTCCACATCAGGAGAGCTTGAGGATTTTGAGTTCCCAGACTTTGTCACTATATTACAATTGAATTCTTAATGTTAATTCTAGCAACATGTGTTTCTTAATGATTATTCTTTCTGGCTTAAAAAAAGTAAAGCCTTTTGATTGAATCATGCCACCTACATGCCTATACTATTAATCTTCTATGTAAAAAAAAAATTGATATGTACAGAGGGGGGGGGGGGGGGGGGGGGGGGGGGGGGGGGGGGTGTTGTGCATAGACTTTCATAATGGCCCCAAAGTAGGAACAGCAGGTTTTTTTTGGAATGTAAAGTTAGAATATAAATACAATAAAAAAAAAGTACACACAGCTTCTGATTAATTTACAGCTAGGCTTACCGTAATCATGTCTTTCATTTTTTTCACCTTCCTTCCCTTTATACCATTGTATCTTTCTGTTTCAATGGCGTTATGAACGTCTCAGAATTTAAATTACAGATTTGTGCACCAACTGGTGCTCTTTCAAAAAAGCTGTGACAATGTATACTAATCTTAACATAACCAAAAAAAATCTCAAAAAAAGCACCTGGCACATTAGTGTGTTTCAGTTTCATTCCCATTTCTCTGATCCACAGATCCAAATCCTTTCTGCATAGTACTAGCTTTGTTTTATTTTAGTCTCTGCAACAAAAATGTTTTAAGGGAAATTTTATGCCAGTCTTCTGGATATCCTAGCAGTTACCCCAGTAGGTTTTTTTTTTTCTAATTGGTTATTGAGGATTTTTAGAAAATATTTTCAAACTGTAGTCTTTTCAAAACACATCTGCACATTACAGTACAACACACAGTTCAATAAAGCATTTTAAAGACTGTTGTTCAGTTGAATTTCTTTGGTGTCAGTGTATTATGCAGACATAATTCCTTTGTAGAGTATTTTGACCCAGAATTTGATGACAATATTGAAGTGTCTTAAATCTTCATGATGAATCATTTAAAAAAAAATAAATTTAAAACTATGCATTGTGCTAAGCCCATAAAACATTTATCCATTTATTTTGTATCTTACATTGCTGACATTTTTGTAGCAACTGTGTATTGCACGCAGGTAGTTGTTTGTAGAAAACTTCTAGTTACAAAGTATTGACTAAAATAGTTTATCGGTGTACATTGAACACCATATAACTACAATTTCAAAATGCTCACTTGAAAAACCTTTATTTTATAAGAATACTTTTCTCCTAGTAAATACATTACACTGAATATCTTGCATTTAGCACCTGAGAAGGGACAACAGGAGTGACATTTTGCTCTGATGCCACAGTTTTGTTTTTCATTCTTTAAAAAAAAGTTGCCTATGTAAGAAAAACATACCTTAGTTGCTGTTCATCCATTAAAATGTTTTATTGATGATTGAGTACTGTATATTCTGTCAGGAATAATTTAAAATTACTGTTTCAACAGGGTTCATTTCAAGTAGGAATAGAGACAGATTCCTTGCTTGAATATTGCCTTGTAAATTGAATTTATACGTTCTTGACTACTGTGCTTTGACCAAACTGTTAAGGGATGAACCAGCTTGCTGATCTAATGTGTAATGAAAGGGTGACACGGTTGACTTGATAGGATATTGCTGGATCCTTATAAACTAAAAACAAATGTGATTTTCACTTTTGGCTCACTGATTTCATTTTCATGAACTATAGATTTACTATTCTAAATATCAGGTGCTTGTAGAATTAGAATAAAATTATCAGGGTTTTGTCATATCCTATAATTGTAAAGGTCCCTAGACCCACATTCAGTATATGATCAGGTATGAGAAGTAGGTGTTTCACTTTAAACTATTTTTATTTTATTTTCAAAATATTAGGTGTCCAAGAGAATCTTGCATGAATAATGGTATAATACAATTTGTAAGTTTTCAATCCCTAAATGGCCATATGTACCAAGGAAGAGGGAAGGAGAATAAAAGCAATATGTGTGAATTTTTTTACTGCAAGCCAAATGGGATGTAAAAGCTTATTTTATTTAATATCCAGGACATTTACATTTGGTAATAGGTTTGTGCTTTTTCATTTTTTTTATAGGCTCACTTGTGAGTTTCAGCCTAGTTCTTGGCCACAAAGCAAATCTAGTTAAAACTCTCTAGTTTTAATACCAAACCACTACAAGGTCACTGCTGTATGTCACTAGGTTATAAATATGAAAGGGGAAAAGTTAGTGTGTGACAAGAAGTAAATAATCTGATGAAAAACTTGCTAAGCATCCCACTTTAGAAATCTAAAAACGAAATGTGCAACCCCTGCTTATAATGGCAACAATGAATAAGAAATGCAAGTCATTTCTTGAAAGAAAATGGTTACATTAGAATGAACTATTATGTTTTATGTAAAGAAGGCTTTTATTGTAGACATTGATTACAAAGTGTATTTTAGTATAACCATTTTTATTTTCTATATGCCTACTATTTAAATTTGCATACTGTCTGCATGATGGAATGATATTGGATAAGTTGATAGATAATGAATTGCTCAGATTAGTCTATGTGTATATAGATAAATATACAGCTCAATTTGCCCATGTATTTTTTTGGGGGGGGTTAAATCTGGAGGGCAAACACTGAAAAAGTCCTGAATAGTAACTATCATAAAAGCTGATTTTGCCAAAAAAAGGAAATGTCAGTCTGAATAAAGATAGATGCTCTATTTATGGCCTGTCTACAGACATGCCTACAACTATCCGTTCAGCTAAAAACATACAGTATGTATCTTTTGTCTCTGGAAGCTCTCAGATACAAATATACTTAATCCTTCTGGAGTGCTGCTGTGAGGCTCCCCTTTCTAAAAGAGTGATTGTGATCCTTAAACTTTGTGGGGAAGAACCTATCGATAAAAATAGGAAGTTAGAGTAAAAAAAAAAGTGAGTTTATTTTATCATGCAATACCTGTAGAAAAATTGAGCCACATTTTTTTTGTCCAGGGATTTCTGTATTTGTTTTATAAAAGTTTTGTCAAAATCTTTATTTCCCTCATCACATTCATACAGTCATGCCTCAAACACAGTTGCAGGCCAGACAGTTTCAACATTCCTCCAAATACTTTTCCACATATCCACATCTCATCTTCTCAAACACATCACATATCCATGTGCTTTGTGTTCCCATGATTGTAGGGATCTCATAAAAGTGGTGGGCAAACTACAGCCCAGGGAGGCTTCTGTCTCACCTGCAGTGGTGAGAGCATATTATTTCTGGAGGCTGCTGACTACTCACCACTACCCTGACCATATGCAGTCATATTGCTAATGCACAACCTATGGCATACATTTCTTTTATATCCTTCATTGTACCATATCCAAAGCACTTTCAAGTATAAAGGCATTCCTCTTCCAAAACACATATATTGCATCTCAAAACAGTTCATACAGGAGCCAATACTACCCACTAGAAATACAACATGTCCTTTTTATTTCCATATTAGGAAAAAATCTTAACATTTAGAAGTGCCGACCCTTACCAGTCAACTCTAGCCATAGCAAATAGGGAAGGGGAAACTAGTCACACCTTAAAGAATGTGCATGCATACAACGTCAAACAGCTAAATAAAATCTCTATTCCCCTTCTCCCACACACACAGTAGCACAAGACCAGCATATACATATGACTGAAACCTATCTCAACATGAATGCAGCATGGATAGTACACTGGACAATCAACATGTCACATAATGGTTGAAGCTAATCTATAGCGTTTTAAGTTGTAAGTATACTTAAGGCACAGAGGATTTGTCAAGAAAACGTCTGGTTAAGAACATAAGGGCCATGCTGGGTCAGAATAAGGTCTATCAAACCCAGCATTCTATTGCTGACAATGGCCAGTCCAGGTCACAAGTAGTCATCAGATTGCCAATAGTTGATTCTTTCTTGAATCTAATTCCAGGGATAAATGCTGTGACTTGTTAGGAAAGGAATAGAACAGGGGCGGATTGGCCTATCCGGGGGATCGGGCTTCCCCCTGTTACGACTATGGCTGCCACGCAGCCGCCTCACCACCAGAGGTCCCCCATGAGCATGCTCTCCTGGCTGGCCCAGTCCGCCCTCCTTGTCTACTCTGTTCTGGATGTCCTTTATAACCCTGCCTAGCACATCCCTCGGTGCTTCGGCATCAAGCTCGTTTGGGCTCCCTGCTGTAGCCTCTCTTCTGCCTTGCTCTGCTGCCTACGGGCTCCTGCCTTGCCCTGTTGCCTACGGGCTCCTGCCTTGCCCTGTTGCCTACGGGCTCCTGCCTTGACCTGTGGCCTACGGGCTCCTGCCTTGCCCTGTGGCCTACGGGCTCCTGCCTTGCCCTGTGGCCTACGGGCTCCTGCCTTGCTGCCTTCAGGCTTGTGTGTTTTATGTTTAGTGTTAGTATTGTTTGGGTTAGTCTGTCTAGTCTTTGCCAGTCTTGTTTCCCCGGGTTCCATTAGTCCTGTCACTCTTACCTACAGTCAGTATCACCCTTATCTGCACGCTATCCTGTTTCCATCATTACCAGCACCCAGTTTCGGTATTCTGATCACCTTTACCTGCATTCACTTTCACACATACCTCCATGCTGTTCCTGTGTACAAATCTCACCCTTACCTCCAAGCACCTTGTATTAGACTCCCTCCAGCCAGCTCCCACTACTACAGGCATCCTCTGCATAACCCTCAGTTTCACAAAACTCCAGACAGTATCCACACATTCCTGCCTGCACCAGCCAGCTACTACTAGTCCTGCTTCTCTCCACCATAAGTCACACCTGCAGGTGGTGTTCACTACACTTAACCAGTGCCCGTTCGTAACACCCCCGGTGGGCCGGTCTAGCTGGTCACGTGTTCTCGACCGCATGGCTCTTCTTCAGCCTAGCCTCAGCGCCTCCCAGCCAGCCCCCACCGGAGACAAGCCAGCGGGGGCCGAAGAAATAAAAATAGAGGCCGCAGAGGCCGAAGAAAAGATCAGCCAGCTCCCGCAGGAAACCAAGCCGGCAAGGGCCGAAGAAATTAAAATCAAGGGCGGCGGAGGCCGAAGAAAAGAAGATGCGTGCCGCCCAGCCAGCCCCCGCTTGGTCTCCGATGGGGACCGAAGAAATTAAAATCGAGGCCCGCGGGGGCCGAAGATATTAAAATTGAGGCCGGCGGAGGCCGAAGAAGTGAACACTGGTGCTGCTAACTGCCGCCGGAGACCAGCTGTTCAGCTGGCGGCCTTAGATCGGAGGGGTGCTTCTGTGTGTATGTGAGAAAGGAACAGTGCTTGTGTGTGTATATGTGTGTGAATGTGTAAATGTGAGAAAGGAATGATGCTTCTGTGTGTGTGTGTGTGTGTATGTGTGTAAATGTGAGAAAGGAATGGTGCTTCTGTGTGTGTGTGTGTGTGTAAATGTGAGAAAGGAATGGTGCTTCTGTGTGTGTGTGTTATGTGAGAGAGGAATCTGCCAGTTTAAAAAAAAAATGAAATGTGATAATACATATACCTCAACTTTTGTGCTGGTATCGCAACTTTTGAAAAGTTGGATGAAAGATGAAATTACTGAATTTTAAGCATCCCTCTTCTGGAAAATAAAATTTAGCAAAGTGGGTAGAGACAAATACTAAAGCAAAAAAAAATTAAACTATTTAAAATGTTCATCTCAGCAAAATCATAAATTTAAGATACTGATGCCAGGTGGGATTTGGGTTGTTTTTTTTAAGCATAATTTAAGCATGAAGACTAGAATAGTTCCAATCTGAAATGGTTTGGCTATTTTTTTTAAGCCTTTAGAAAATGTATATTTTTAAATGACTAAGACTGGAATCTTCCCATTTAAAAGGGAAGTTGACTAAGGATGTCTTTCATTTTCATATCTCCCACATGAATAATCATATGACTGATAGTTTGAAGAAAGACACTTGCTTTATTGCCTGAAAGCGTAAAACAAGAGAAGCTGTACAGTGTGGGTGGCTGTCCCTTGGGAGAACAGAACCTGAAGGAAGGGTGTCATTTCGCCTTCTGATAGGAATGTGGTTTTCTTATTTAATGGTTTGGTAGGGGAGATGATTGGTGTGTGAGAGACAGAAACTGGTCTTGAGGGTATGACTGGTGTGTGTGTGTGTGTGAGAGAGAAGAGATTGGTTGTGGTCCCTAAGGAAGAGGACCGTGAAGATAGCCTCAGCAGCTACTGCTGCTTCTGGTGTGGCCTGCAAGGGAAAGGAGTAGGAGAACTGCTGGAGAGGGTAAGTAAAGGTGGCTTAAGTTCATTTTGTTTGACTACCATTTTAATTATTGGGTAGTATGTGATGTGTCTGCTGTTTGAAATATTTTATTGGTGTTTGGTAAAGGTTTCAAAATTTGCTTGAGTCTTTAATTATTGGATATTCTATTCATCAGATGTTTTGAAATTATTTTATTATGATTTTATAATTATGATTCATGATTTATATATCTTGATTTTATTGATTGTTTCATGAGGAATGGTGACATTTTTGTTTTACCATTGTTGCACCGAATAGAGTCTGGCATGATACGTTTTACAGTTTAGTTTTTGTCTGCACATTTCTATTTATACTTTATGTGGCTTTATTCTGTATTTGGTGAGAGTTTGTGTTCTGCATGCAAAAACTGAGATGAAGCATTCTTTTAGCATGTGGTTTCTCTGTAGGGATCTGTAGTAGCTTGGCCTGTTCTGTTTTCCTGATAATAGGTGTATTGATATTTTAGATTCTGGTGTAATATTTGGTATTCTTTTTCATAAGTGTGGTTGTTATTCTTTGAGTTTTGGCAAATAGTACTGTGTTGATAAGGGAGGACCATGCCGAAATATAGGGGTGTGTACATATATATATAAATTATATTGTATATGTAATTGGGTACCCATGTGTCAGTATGGAGAAAAATCCCTGGGCCACTATTTCCCTCAATCCGCCCCTGGAATGGAAAATATCATAATGCCTCTGTATTACTCCATGGTGTGACCCCCACCCCCCCCAGCCATCTTGAGCATTGTGTGTAGTTCTGGTCGCCACATTTCAATAAAGATATAGCAGAATTAGAAAATTTACAAAGAAGGGCAAACAAATGATAAAGGGGTTGGAACAATTCCCCTAAGAAGAAAGGCTAAAGAGATTAGAACTCTTCTCCTCGGAGAAGGAGACAGCTGAGGGGAGATATGATAGAGATTTATAAAATGAGTGGAATAGAATAAGTAAACAATCAGTTTACTCTTTCAAAAAGTACAAAAGACCGGGGGGGGAGACCCAATGAAGTTACTAGATAATACATTTAAAACTAATAGAATATTTATCTACTCCATGCATAATTAAACTCTAAGCCGGGAAGGCTGCTGCTGAGCAGACACACCGCCAAGACCCATTGGGGTCTGGGTTCAAAGCCTGACCCCGTCGCGCCCAAGGCCCGACACCTTCAGTTCAGGCCGCGACCCGCCAAAGATGCAGCGGACACCAATGCGGCCACTGCAGGACTCGACCGATGCCTCAGCGACCAGAGGACCTCACCAACACCCCCGCATGACATCGGATGCCTTCCCGCCCCCCCCCCCCATCGCGACCGGCAAGGACCAGATCACCACACCGAGGCCTACCTGATCACTGCTGGAGCTCCGAACAACAAAAGCGCCGAGGACGTCCCCTCCTGACGTCAGAGGAGGCGCCGGGTGAGTGAGTTAAATCTCCCCTCACCCCAGGCGACGCGCACCGAAGGAGTGCGTCCAAAGGAGCATGCCCCTATGCGCACCCCCTTCGCACTGCCACTACTCTCAACCGGACAACCAGCCCTAGCCCAGGAAAACACTGAAAAACTACCATACCAACTAATAAAAAGCCTGCAAACTGCATAGACTACCTTCAAACGATACAACAAACTCAGCCACAAACATCCCCAGCACTCCCATTCATTAAATGAGACCGTGCAACCTCAACAAACATGCACCCAATTTTCAACATCCCAACCTTACCATACTACCAAAACATCACTAAGAGAGAAAACCACAACCCCAACAGACCATGCTCCCTGACCAAAGTCCCAATCCACAACAACTCATACCTCACAGCTCTAACATTCCTCACACTAATCAATGCACAATCAATCACAAAAAAACTACCAATAATAAACAACCTAATGGATGAACACCCTGATCTCAAAGCAACCAACACAGTGCTTAACAACCAGCTACCCACAAAAACCTACAACATATTCTCACTCCCCAGACCTAAGAAAAAAGGTGGTGGCCTGCTCTTCATTGCGTCAAAGAAACTCAAGTTTAAACTTCATCCCACCAACCTCTCTCCACCACTCAAAGCAGGGCTCTTCAAATCAAAGAAGCTACAAATCCTCCTCATCTTCTCCCCCCCCCCCCCCCCAGGTCACCTCAAACATAATCTATCCCCACTAATAGAAACCATTGCCAATAACCTTGACATGAACGTCCCAGCAATAGTACTGGGAGACTTCAACATACATATGGACCGAACTCCCCCTACAGCCACCTGCTAACTCCTCTCTGATGCCATGAATGCCATTGGATTCCAACAAATAATAAAAATTCTCATCCACAAAGCGGGCCACACACTCAACCTCATTTTCACAAATGAAAAAATTGCAAAACACACAACGCCAACAGCAACTGCTATTCCGTGGTCAGACCACAAACTTGTACAAACCAACCTAGAACTAAAAAACTCCACCCAAGAATTTAAGAAGCCAAACAAACTAATCGAATTCAACAAGCCATGCACCAGCGAAGACCTAAACGAAACACTTCCAAACTCTCTCAAGTCCCTAAACACAACGGACACCAACTCCGGCATAGTCTCATGGCTCAACATCAATGCTGAAGTTGCCAAAATCAAATGCCCACTCATCAAGAAAGAACTCAAACCATCCACCAAACAGAAAGCACCATGGTACACCCCCGAACTGAGGAAGACCAAACTCCTAAGACGAGCTGAAAAAAAATGGAGACGAAAACCCACCCCCCAGCTAAAAGACAGCTACAAGACTATACTATACATCTACCAAACTGATATAGACAAAGCCAAGCACAACTACTATGCCGTCAAAATCCACAAATACCAACACAACCCAAGAACCCTATTTGCTTATGTCAACAACCTCACTCAACCAACCCAAAATTTACAACAACCAAACAGACAAACATCAGCGACCACCTGACCCAATTCTTCAATAACACAATTCTAAATCTACTTGCAAAAAACCCTAACCCAAACTTCGAAGCCACTACAGATCCACACACCAACAACAAATGGACTCACTTCGACGTTGCATCAACTGAAATTGAATCCATCATACAAAACATGAACCCTGCAGCTCATCCCATCGACCCAATTCCTTTAAAATTCCTTAAATACCGAGCCACATTGCCAAACCAATAGCATCCATAATCAACCTCTCACTCGACCAAGGCATCTTCCCCGAAAACCTAAAATGTGCCATCATCAAACCGATACTCAAAAAACCTCGTCTCGGTGAAACTGATATAGCAAATTTCAGACCAATATCGAACCTACCCTTCATAGCCAAGATCCTCGAAAAAATTGCAAACCATCAACTCTTCGAACACTTGGACTCCCACAATATTCTCTTCCCCACACAACACGGCTTCAGAACCTCCTTCAGCACTGAACCACTACTACTCTCCCTCTCAGACACAATCATCAAAGGACTCGACCGTAACACCTCCTACTTACTCATCCTCCTCGACATATCAGCTGCATTTGATACCGTCAACCACAAAACGTTAATACACAGACTACAGGAAATCGGACTACAAGACACAATGCTCAGCTGGTTTAAATCCTACCTATCCAACAGGTCTTACAAGGTCAAATTCAACGACATCGAATCCAAGCCAATCCCCCTACCCCATGGAGTTCCATAAGGCTCTTCCCTATCCTCCACTTTATTCAACATCTATATGACCCCACTATGCAAACTCCTCAAGGAAGCAGGTCTGTTGCTTTACGTATACGCTGATGATGTACAAATCTTGCTCCCAATCAGACTCCATCGAACACAGCCTAGAGCGATGGAGCACACACCTCTCATCAATAAAGCACCTACTATTACAACTATCCCAAAAACTGAAATCTTATACATATCCAGCAAACCCCCCCCCCCCCCCCGACCCCTCCACACAGCATCCTACAAACCAAACACTCACTACAGTCAAAAACCTTGGCATCTTTCTCAGCAACCAACAACCTACTAAAAGAAGGATTTTACAAACTCCAAATCCTAAGAAAGCTCAAGCCACTGCTATACCCTCAAGACTTCCAAACAGTTCTACAGGCTCTTCTCTTCTCTAAACTTGGTTACTGCAATGCCCTGCTACTAGGCCTTCCAGCCTCCACCCTCAAACCCATTCAACTACTCCAAAACGCTGCAGCCAGAGCACTTACAAACAGCAAGAAATCAGACCACATCGCACCCATTCTCAAAGACCTACACTGGCTTCCAATCCCTCAGCGAATACAGTAGAAAACTCTAACCATCATCCACAACAACCAAACCAACTGGCTGCCCATTCCCCTTCTCCTCCATACTCCCACACGGAATCTTCGCTCCTCAAACTCTGGCCTCCTACAAATACCGCCCCCTAAAGCCACTCAATGGATATCAACAAGGGAACGAAGATTTTACTTTGCCGGCCCCATCCTATGGAACAAACTCCCCACAGAACTAAGAACAGATCCAGCCACCCAATCTTTCAAGAAAATCTTAAAACAGGGTTATTCCGCAAAGCCTTTCCATCATCACACATAAACCAACCCGAAACCAAACCCTAACCATGCACTCAGAGCAAACCCCTCCCCACCACCACACCAATAAATTCACCCCTTTTACTCTAATGCTAATTGCTGTCATTATATTACTATTTATGCTATCTATTTATGCTATTTAATTATGCTACCCATCCCTATTACTGTCTCTGATACAAAATATACCTAATGATAATTATTGTTATCCTGTTACTCTAATATTTACCACTATTTATGCAATCTATTCCTTTTTGCTATACCATTATTATTTATGCTATTTATTGGCACTGTTTTTTTACCCATGTTGCTGCTATAACTTACTATGACATTTCTCTAATCATTTACTGTACCTGTCAAAAGGAAAGGACTTCCTTCCTGCACCTTTCAAATTATTTGTAAACCGATGTGATATGTAAATCGAACACCGGTATATAAAAACAAATAAATATAATTTGTTGCCAGAGGATGTGGTGAAAGCTATTAGTGTAACTGTGTTTAAAAAAAAAAAAAAGTTTGGGTAAATTCCTGAAGGAAAATTCTATCAACCATTATTAAAGTAGAGTTACAGAAATTGCTGCTTATTTTTTAGATAAGCAGCTTGGAATCTGTCTACCCCTGGGATCCTGCCAGGTACTCGTGACCTGGCTTGGCCACTGTTGATGGACCTTTGATCTGACCCACTATGGCAAGTCTTATGTTATGATTTTCCCTAGTCTACCTGGTTAATAACTGTTTGGACTATTCCATCAGGAACTTGTCATTTGGAATACTGTGTACAGTTCTGGAGATTACACCTTCAAAAGGATATAAACAGGATGGAGTTGAGCCAGAGGGTGGCTACTAAAATGGTCAGTGGCTTTCATTGTATAGCATATGGGGATTGACTTAAAGATCTAAATATGTACACCGTAGAGGAAAGGCAATATGGGGAGATGTGATAGAGACATTTAAATTTGTCAAAGGTTTCCATGCACAGGAGGCAAGCCTCTTCTAGAATGAGGGGTCATGGGATAAGGGTGAAAGGAAGTAGACTTGGGAGTAATGTTAAGAAATATTTCTTTACAGAGAAAGGTGGTGAATGCTTGGAATGGCCTTCCATAGAAATGGTAGAGACAAAAAGTTTCTGAATTCAAGAAAGCATGGGATAAATACAGGGGTTCTCTATGGGAGTGATGGTAATTATAAAGCTAAATTAATTGGGCAGATGGGCAGACTATAGAAGGGCCATATGATCTTTTCTGCTGTCACATTTTTCTTTTCCAGTCCTTTTTTTTTTTAACCCTATTAATTGCTTGACCACATTCTCTGACAACAGATTCCATAGCTTACTTGTGTGCTTAATGAAAAAATACTTCCTATGATTTGTTTTAAATCTGCTAGTTGCTGGTTTCATGGAGTGTCCCCTAGTCCTAATATTTGAAAGAGGAAATAACCATTCCCTATTTTGCCTTTCCACCCCACTCATGATTTTATAAATTTCAATCATAGTCCCTCTGTCATCTCTTTTCCAAACTGTGTGCCGTAATCTAGCCTTTCTTCTTAAAGAGGATGGAAAAGCTTCTTTATTTTTGTAGCCCTTCACTGAACCTTTTCTATGTCTGGTTTTTTGGTGTTTTTGGGTTTTTTTTTTTTTTAGATAGGGTGACCAGAACTGCACAGAATACTCATAGTATGGTCACACCATGGATCTCCACAAATGCATTATGATATTCTCAGGTTTGTTCTCTATTCCTTTCCAAATAATTCCTAACATTCCATTTGTCTTTTTTGACCACTGCCACACACTGAACCAAAAATTTCAAGGTGTTCACAAGGACTCTGGTCCTTTTCCTGGTTGATTTCTAACGTGCAACACATCGTGTACCTGTAGCTGGTATTATTTTACTCTACATGCATTACTTTGCACTTGTCTACATTAAATTGCATCTGAGGTCCCTTAGGCTCACAAGGTCCTACTGGAGTCTTTACAATCCACTGCTATTTTAATGACTCAAAACTATTGTGCCATCTGCAAATTAGGTCACTACTTGTTCCTTTCTCCAGATCATTTATAAATATGCTAAATTGTGCAGGTCACAATACAGACCCTTGGGGCGCTCTACTATTGATCTCCATTTGGAAAACTGTTTAGTCCTCTTTGTTTCCTGGTTTTTATACAGTTAACAATCCACAATAGAACATTTGTCTCCAATCTCATGATTTCCCAGTTCTTGAGGAATCTTCTGTGAGGGACTTTGCCAAATGCCTTCTGAAAATCCAAATACACTATATCAACTGACTCATGTTTATACCCTTAAAAATAAAATCTAGTAAATTGGTAAGGCAAGGCTTGATTTTGCAAAACTCATGTTGACTCTCCCCCATTAAACCATGTCTGTTTACGTGGTCAGTAATCTTGTTTTTTTAAAATAGCTTAAGCCATTTTGCCTAGCACCAGTTTCCAGCTCACTGATCTATAGTTTCTCAGATCACCCCTGGAGCCCTGTTTAAAAATTGGCATCACATTGGCCACCTTTCAATCTTCTGGTACTGTGACTGATTTAAATGATAGGTTGCAAATCACCAGCAATAGGACTGCAGTTTCATTTGAGTTCCTTCAGAACTCTAGGGTGAATGCCATTTTGTCCTGATGACTTGTTATTCTTTAGTATCTCAATCTGACTTATTAAATCCTTCAGTTTCACAGTGATTCCATCTGGTCACCATAAAAAAATGTTTCTGCTATAAGTATGATCCTAACATCCTCCTCATTAAAGACAGTATTCTCACACAACCCAGTCCATGGGTTCTGATCTTTCTACAGCTTGGTCTATAGGTCAGATTTTGTTTGTTGTACATGTACAACTCTGCAGATAATCCTCCTGTTGTATCAACATCATATGAAAAAGGGAATATCCACAAAGTGAGTTCAAGAATGTAAAAAACAAACTCTAGAGGACAGCTACAGTTGGGGTTTGATAAGCCTTACAGGGTGTCAGTGAACTGGGGTAAGAAAGTAAAAAGCAGAGGAAGATAAATTATTGTAACAAGATAATACCTAATAACATAAGAAATTGCCATATTGGGTCAGAGCAAAGGTCCATCAAACCCACCTTCCTATTTCCAATAGTGGCCAAACCAGGCTAAAAGTACCTGGCAAGTACCCAAACACTTAAGTAGAACCCATGCTACTGATGCCAGTAATAGCAGAGACTATTCCCTAAGTCAACTTGATTAATAGCAGTTAATGAACTCCAAACCTTTTTTAAACCCGTTCTAGACCTCATAATTTTAAAGATCTCTATCATATCCCCCTTAAGCCCTCTCCTCCAAGCTGAACAGCCCTAACCTCTTTAGTCTTTCCTCATAAAGGAGCTGTTCCATCCCCCTTATCATTTTGGTCATCTTTCTCTACCTTCTCCAGTACAACTACATCTTTTTTTAGATGCGGTGACCAGAAGCATTATGGCATTTTCCCTTCCTAATAATTCCTAACATTACTATTTCATTGTATTTTCATTGTATTTTTTTTTTTTATATAAAGACATTCGATTTGACATATCACATCGGTTTACATTCAGGTACTGTAGGTATTTTCCTATCCCCAGAGGGCTTACAATCTAAGGGGGTCATTTATCAAAATGCGATAAGGCGTTTTCGCATGCGTTAAGGGCTTATCGCATACGAAAAGCCCCGTTAACGCATGCGATAGGCCTTTACCGCATGAGAAAACGTGTTTAACATAGAAACATAGAAATGACGGCAGAAGAAGACCAAACGGCCCATCCAGTCTGCCCAGCAAGCTACGCACTTTATCCATTTTTTCCCCTTTTTTTCTCTCCCACCTGTTACTATTGGCTTCCAGTACCCTCCAGCCCTAATTCCCCTCCACTCCACCACCAATTTAGAGAGCAGCGTCGTATCTGCATCCAAGTGAACGTCCAGCTCAATTAGGGGTAGCAACCGCTGTAACAAGCAAGCCACACCCTTACCCCATACTCTTACCCCTGTTTTTATTTTTTTGTTTGTTTTTTTGTTTTTGTTTTTTGTTTTTTTTTTGGAGATAGCAGCCCTCCATCCTTCCGCTCCGTGAAGGTGGAACACCAACTACTGTCCACTGGCATCCCGCTCCGTGAATGCCTCTGTGGCTACTGCCGCTCCGTGCAGTGTTTGAATGCCTCTGTGGCTACTGCCGCTCCGAGCAGTGTTTTGCTGCCTCCTCTTTATTCACGCCCTCTAGACTTGATGGATCCACAGTGTTTATCCCACGCCCTTTTGAAGTCGTTCACAGTTTTAGACTTCACCACTTCCTCCGGAAGGGCATTCCAGGCATCCGCCACCCTTTCCGTGAAGAAATACTTCCTGACATTGGTTCTTAGTCTTCCTCCCTCGAGCCTCAGCTCGTGACCTCTGGTTCTGCTGATTTTGTTCTGACTGAAAAGGTTTGTCGTTGTCTTTGGATCATTAAAGTTTTTCAAGTATCTGAAAGTCTGAATCATATCACCCCTGCTCCTCCTTTCCTCCAGGGAGTACATATTTAGATTGTTCAATCTCCAGAACTGAACACAGTACTCCAGGTGAGGCCTCACGTAGGTGTCACGCATGCGATCGCACCATATCGTATGGTGCGATGCAAATTCAGAAAATAGGAGGAGTTGGGGGCGGAGAGTGGGCTGGGTTAGCTTGTCTGCAAAGAGCTATTGCACAGCCGTAACGCCGATTTTAACTACACCTCTTTGAAATGCGTTAGGCTGTGCGATAGCTGCCGTGATCGTGCGGTAAGGTTTCATCGCCCTTTGAGATGTCTCCCGTAAGGCCTATTTCAGGTGACTTGAAGGGTCCAGAGCCTGGGTAACATCAAGCTAGGTTGAGAGAACCTTGCCCAAATCTCATCTTGGAGTGAGTTTCCTCACTCCGAAGGCCATCAAATCTTCACAAGAGACCATTGTTTTGTTCGTAGGTGTCACGTAGAATGTCAAAGTGGCCCCTAACCCCCATCACTCTTACCTAATCCCCACCTCGAGTTACTAGGTGGGCCTACCATAGGGATACAAATACCTACCTATGGGCCATGACAATTTGGCCAGTCGCGCTCTCTCTCGCTCTCTCTCTCCTGGGACCATTAACAATGGTCCCCCAGTGGTTGAATGCAGGAAATACAACAGGTCGGCACTTATCGCAGAATCTAAAAAGGGTATCGCAATTTGCGCTAACTTAGCTCTTTGCACAGGTAATTAGTGCAAATTGCGATAAATGCTATATTAGCATAAAACACGCCTCTTTTGCTATCGCATGCGGTACTTACCGCATTTTGATAAATCCAGGCCTAAGCTTGTACCTGAGGCAATGGAGGGTAAAGTGACTTGCCCAAGGTCACAAGGAGCGACAGTGGGACTCAAACTCAGCCCACTGCTCTAACCACTAGGCTATTCCTCCTCCCTCTATGATGCCTTGATCTTTTTCCTGGGTGGTAACTCCTAATATGGAACCTAACAGTCGTGTAACTACAGCATGTGTTATTTTTTCCCTACATGCAACACCTTGCACTTGTCCAAATTAAATTTCATCTGCCATTTGGTGGATGCCCAATCTTCCAGTCTCACAAGGTCCTCCTGTAATTTATCACATCTGCTTGTGATTTAACTGCTCTGAATAATTTTGTATCATGTGAAAATTTGATAACCTCACTAGTCGTCTTCCTTTCCAAATCATTTATAAATATATTCAAAATCACCAGTCCCAAGGATAGATCCCTTAGACGCTCCACTGTTTATGCTTTTCCACTGAGAAAATTGACCATTTAATCCTATTCATTGTTTCCTGTCTCTTAACCAGTTTGTAATCCACGCAAGGACATCGCCTCCTATCCCATAACTACTTAGTTTTCTTAGAAGCCTCTCATTAGGGACTTTGTCAAACGGTTTCTGAAAATTCAAATACACTACATCTACCGGTTCACCTTTATCCACATGTTTATTAACCCCTTCTAAAAAATGAAGCAGATTTGTGAGGCAAGACTTCCTTTGGATAAATCCATGTTAACTGTGTTCCATTAAACTGTATTTTTTTTATGCTCTGTGATTTTGATCTTTAGTATAGTTTCCACTATTTTTCCCAGCACTGAAGTCAGGCTCACTGGTCTATAGTTTCCTGGATCGCCCCTAGAGCCTTTTTTAAATATTTGGGTTATATTGGCCACCCTCCAGGTACAATGGATGATTTTAATGGGTTACAATTTTATTGAATAGTTCTGAAATTTCATTCTTTAGTTCATTCAGAACCCTGGGATGCATGCCATCTGGTCCAGGTGATTTGCTACTCTTTAGTTTGTCAATCTGGCCTACTACATCTTTATTTATTTATTTATTTATTTAGAATTTTTATATACCGACATTCTCAATACAAATATCAAATCAGGTCGGTTTCCATAGAACAAAACTGTCGCGGTTAAGGCGTTACATTAAACAGAGTTTCTGAACATAAGAACATAAATATTAAATAGACAACAATAACTCGTCAAAATAACATGAATAAATGTAGGGAATAGCTAAAAAAGAGGGTAGGCTAAATAGGGATATACAGTTAACAGAGAACAGTGTTGATGGGCAAAAAACATGAGTAATGCATAAGTAATGCATGAGCCAGGTTCACAGTGATTTACATGAGCCAGGTTCGCAGTGATTTACTTCAGTTTATCTGACTTATCACCCTTGAAAACCATCTCTGGAACTGGTATCTCCCCAACATCCTCATTTGCATCCATAGAAGCAAAGAATTCATTTAGTATTTCTGCAATGGCCTTATCTTCCCTAAGAGCCCCTTTAACCCCTCAGTCATCTAACGGTCAAGCCAACTCCCTTTCAGGTTTCTTGCTTTGGATATATTTTAAAAAGTTTTTATTATGAGTTTTTGCCTCTAAGGCCAACTTTGTTTCAAATTCTCTTTTAGTCTGCCTTATCAATATTTTATACTTAATTTGACAGTGCTTATGCTTTTTCCTATTTTCTTCAGATGGATCCTTCCAATTTTTGAAGGGTTTTTTTGGCTAAAATAGCCTTTCACCTCACCTTTTTTTTTAATCTTTTATTTTTCAATTTTACAAATTAATAACCATAATGCAGACAAAACAAAACATGGAAAGTACTCCTTGGTCCCCTCTTCTTCCCTCCCCGAGCCTCATTTTGGTTATAGAGAACACTGTCCCAGCTGCAGCTATGCCATTGTTAGTGGGATAAGTACAAGAGTCTGTGATGAATTTATTAGGATTGATGTCAAAGGTAGTTGTAGTAGCATCCAATGTAGGGACCACCCCCATGGAGCACGCTGACCAGGAAGCTGTTGGGCATTGGGGGTTCCAGGATTGATCTGAAGTCACATGACATTGATTACGATATCTCAAAGAGTCTGCTCCGGGCTTTAACATTTAAAGATAGGAGAAACGCTGACCATTTATCCATGAACTCCTTATATTTGGCTGATGTCAGCTGTTTAGCCGTAATATGCTCATATATTGCTGTGCGATGCAGTTTCACCCTCCAGGACTTCACTGAGGGTGGGTCCTCTTTTAGCCAGCCGTCCAGTATCACTTGTTTCGCCAGCCAAAAGGCTTGCTGCTGGAACATCCTCTGTTTAATGGATATAGAGTCTGGCAGGGTGTCCATTTCTTCAAAAAGGCACAAGCATGGATCCAGCGGAATAGTTGTGGCCAGGATACCATTGAGGAAACTTAGGATACCGCACCAGTATGCAAGCATTGCATCACAGCTCCAAAATAGATGAAACAAGGTACCATCGGCAACATGGCATTTGATGCAAGTAGCGCTAGTAGTCAATTTAATTTTGTAGGCCCGTAAGCGAGATATAAACATCTCTCAGGAACTTATATTGTGCTTCTCTCAATAACACATTGTCGGAAACTTGTTTGAGACCAGCAAAGCAGCACTTCAGAGCGTCCAGGACTACAGTACAGCTCATTTCCTTATTCCAGCACTCCGCAAGCCCCATAAATGTCCCTGGTGGTGCTAGGCCTACAATTGCCCTTTTCAAGATAGTGCACGTGATCAGTTTCCCCTGCACAGCAGAAAAGAATTTGGCGAAAGCCGGGTCATTGAGCATGGCCGATTTCGGTAACAAATCATGTTTAATAAAATGTCAAACTTGTAAGTGCATTTAGAAGTCCTTATTGGATAAGCCATAATCTTGCTTGAGAGCATCTAAAGTGAGTACCACTCCCGTATCTTTATGCAGAAATTGAGGTACAAATTTCAGCCCCTGGGCTTCCCACGTGGTAAGTGCCGAGTGTCCCATCCCCGAAGTAAAACCAGGATGACCGCAGATCGAAAGGAAGGGTGAGACTTCCCCCGACACTCTGAGCTGGCGACAAAGTCCACGCCACATGAGGCTGCAACTGGAGAGGAAGGGGTTTCGCTCGATCTCCTTGGGGAGAGGTTTGCCGGGGATGTGCAAGAGGTTCTGAAGTTTCACGGAGCCATCTGGCCTGCAGAAGCCCTGTAGAGTGTGTATTTGTCGGACCCCCAAAGACGGTCCAAGATGTGCCGAAGTAGGCATGCTAAATTGTAATCCTGTATGTTTGGGCAATCCATATCCCCGTTCTCCCAGGGAGTTTGCAAGATAGACAACGCAATCCACGCCAGTTTGCCCCTCCAAAGGAATGCTCTTAGACTCTGCTCCAGGGCTATGCTGTGTTTCCTTAAGAGCCACACCGGTAGCATTTGGAGAGTGTAAAGCCAGCGCGGGAGCCCCATCATTTTAAAAAGTTGAATTCTGCCACTGATGGATAAAGGGAGTGCTCTCCAGTGTTCCAGTCTGTCCTGCATCTTGTGACGCAAAGGCATAATATTACATTTATATATATTAGTGATGTTAGTAGGGATCTTAATGCCCCAAGTATTTCATCTCTTTGTCTACCCACCGGAGCGGGAAAGGATCAGGCCAGTTACGTTTTAGCAAGCCCATTACATCTAAAGCCTCAGACTTATGTAAATTTATTTTGAGGCCGGAAAAGGTGCCAAAATGTTGCTGGTGGGCCATCACCCTGGGCAGTGAGCGTAGGGGGGAGGTTAGGAAAACCAGGACATCATCAGCAAATGCTGCTATTTTAAAGGTTTTACCCCTGAGCTCAAGGCCTCCAATTTGTTGGTCTGCGGCAATCTTCCTAAGTAAAGGATCTAGGGGCAGAATGTAAAGCAGCGGTGAAAGAAGGCAGCCCTGTTGGGTCCCTCGCTGGATGGCAAAGCTACACAATATATCCCCATTTCCTAAGATACAAGAAGATGGCACCTGATAGAGTAAGGAGATATTACACATTATGTCACCCTCTAGCCCATAGCGTTTCAAGACAGAAAATAAATATAGCCAGGCCACCCTATCAAACGCCTTTTCAGCGTCGAACCATGCCGGAAGTGTCCTAGCTCTACAATGTGACATTGAAATCCATAAGTGTATAATATGTTTCCCAGATGTCCTACCCTTCACAAACCCAGCTTGCTCCTCTGTGATTAGGTGTGGGAGCACCACGTGTAACCTGGTGGCAATAATTTTTGCAAAGAGCTTAGTGTCAAAGTTCAGGAGAGAGATGGGACGGTAGGACGCTGGCTGCAAGGGATCTTTGCTACCCTTGGAGAGAGGACAGTGATGAATGCTAAAGTAGCCTCCGTCGGGAAAGCCCCTTGCTCGTACGCCGCCTTGTAGTATGCCTGTATAGCGGCTCCCAGAGCCTTAGAGAGGCTCTTATAGTATTCTGCGTTAAACCCGTCCAGGCCTGTGGCCTTATGGGTTGAGCTAGTCTTAATTTCACCACCTTTTAACCATGCCGGTAATCGTTTTGCCTTCCTTCCACCTTTCTTAATGCATGGACTGTGCTTCTAAGTTTGTATTTTTAAGCAATGTCCATGCCTGTTGAACCCTTTTAGCCTTTGCAGCTGCACCTTTCAGTTTTTTTCTATTTTCCTCATTTTATCAAAGTTTCCCTTTTGAAAATTTAGTGTTAAAGCTGTAGGTTTACATATTGTCCCCCTTCAGTCATTAGTTCAAATTTGATCATTATGATCACTGTTGCCAAGGGGCCCCACCACAGTTACGTCTCTCACCAAATCCTGCATTCCACTAAGAATTAAATCTAAAATAGCTCCCTCTCTTGGTTCCTGAACCAGTTGCTCCATTAAGCAGTCATTTATTCCATCCAGGAACCTTGTCTCCAGCATGTCCTGATGTTACATTTACCCAGTCAATGTTGGGGTAATTGAAATCTCCCATTATTAAAGCACTGCCAAATTGGTTAGCTTCCCTGATTTCTCTTAGCATTTCATTATCTGTCTGAGCATTTGGGCCAGGTGGACAGTAGTATACTCCTATTACTATACTCTTACCCAACACACATGGGATTTCTACCCATATAGATTCTACTGAGAATTTAGTCTCTTGTATGATCTTTATCCTGTTGGACTCTATACCCTCCCGGACATAAAGTGCCACACCCCTACTAAGTTGATTCTCCCTATCATTGCAATATAATTTTTACCCTGATATAGCACTGTCCCATCAGTTATCCTCCTTCCACCAGCTCTCTGATGACTATCTCATCATTGAGTGCTATATACTCTAACTCTCCCATCTTACTTAGACTTTTGGCATACAGACATTTCAGAGTGTGTATTTTGTTTGTATTAACAACCTGCTTTTCTGTTGATAGGGATAATTTAGGAATCTTTAGCTCAGGTGATTTTTTTTCAGTTAGGCATATGAACTATATTTACTTTTATTGAACCTCTGCTGGGCTGCCCAGACTCTCCTGTTTCATTAGTATCCTTCAAAGATACATTCCTCCAAGCCATGCACTGCTGAATGACTGCTTTCCCCCTTGTTCCAATTTAAAAGCTGTTCTATGTCCTTTTTAAGTTTGTGCCAGCAGCCTGGTTCCTCTCTGGTTAAGGTGAAGCCCATCCTTTCGGAAAAGTCTTCCCCTTCCCCAAAAGGTTCCCTGGTTCCTTAAGAAACTGAATCCCTCTTCCCTGCCCCATCATCTCTTCCATGTATTGAGACTCCGGAGCTCTGCCTGCCTTTGGGGATCTGCATGTGGAACAGAGAGCATTTCAGAGAATGCCACCCTGGAGGTTCTGGATTTCAGCTTTCTACTTAAAATTCTAAATTTGGCTTCCAGAACCTGTCTCCCACGTCTTCCTATGTCGTTGGTGCCCACATGTACCATGACTGCCGGTTCCTCCCCAGCACTATCTATAATCCTATCTAGGTGATGCGTGAGGTCTGCCACCTTCGCATCAGGCAGGCAAGTTACCAGGCGGTTCTTACATCCAGCAGCCACCCAGCTATCTACATTTGTAATAATTGAATCATCAACTGTGATACCTGACCTAACCCTTCCCTCCTGGACCAGTAGCCCTAGGAGACTTGTCCTCAGTGTGAGAGGACAACACATCAGCTGAAGAGCAGGTCCTTGCTACATCAGGGTAATGTTCTCCAACCAGGAGACCTTTCTGATCCAAGGCAGCACTGGAGCTGCCAGACTGGATTTCGGACTTGGCTACTATGTCCCTGAAGGTCTCAACAATGTACCTTTCTGTCTTCCTCAGCTCCTCCAGGTCTGCCACTCTAGCCTCCAGAGATTGGACTCATTCTCTGAGAGCCAGGAGCTCTTTGCGTTGGATGCATATGTACAATCTCTCACGGGAGGGAAAAAAATCATATATGTGAAGCTCAATGCAAAAGACTGGAAAGCCCCTCTCTTGCTGCTGGACTGCTGCCTTCATCTTAATTTTGCTGAGCTCCTATTTAAGTTTAGGTTACTATGGGAGTTGGAATTGGAGTACTTTAAATTTAGAGGTGTATTTACTAATTAATCTGCTAGTGTCCTACAAGAGGATGATTAAACTCTCAATAAGGGCTGGTGCAACAGTATGATTTAGAAGAGAGCCTGATCCTTATTGATTTTTAATGAGAAAGTGTCTCTTGCCTAAAGATCAAGGGTTGAGATGGGGTGGATGGGTGAGAGATACTAGAACTAACTCCGTCTGGCTTGCTAATCTAAGAGACACAAATTCTAAAGAATATATCTCACTATTTCACCTCTCTCCAAACTTTAAGTCCTAAGATTTCCCAAAGCTATACTTATCAATCCTCTTCAACCACCATTAAGATGATCTTCACTGAAAGGAAGATCAACTTGACAAGATTGTGGAGAAGTTGAAGTAAATGCAAGGGTTAATAGAGATTCCTAAAGGAGGTGTTGGTGACTGAATGAGATTGGGGAAGGTGGCTAATTCTGAAAGTTAGCTG
The DNA here is from genome assembly GCF_901001135.1 of Rhinatrema bivittatum. Lineage (NCBI taxonomy): Eukaryota > Metazoa > Chordata > Amphibia > Gymnophiona > Rhinatrematidae > Rhinatrema > Rhinatrema bivittatum. The sequence goes on from NC_042615.1 coordinate 384,422,815, forward strand.
AAGATGGGCAGAGAGGGGAAGAGCAGAGGGTGGGGGAAGCCTCAGATTGCAGGTAATTTGCAATTTATTGTATAACTGAAGAAAACTGTTGGTTCAGCAGTCATCAAGATTGCCCATGTCAAGTCCCAAGATAGCAAAGAAATAATTAGAGAAGAACAAGCAGATGTCATACTGGGGTGAACATTTTTTAGAAATCTATTCCCATGCAATAGCTATATCAAAGGATGTACCGGGTCAGCCCCCAACCGTATAAGGCAAGTGTGACCAACCTTTCATGCACCAAGAGCCATGGAATTAAAATGCATTGCACCAAACAGCCTCATGATTTCAGAGTGAGGGACTCAGAGGACCGGGCAGGACCCCTTATCCCCAACATCCTGTTCACACCAGTCTCAGCATTCATTCCCCTCCTCAGCTCTCAACATTTACCATTACTCATGTTATTCCTTCCAGAATCATTCACCTTTTATAACTCTTCCTCCATGCAGTCACATCCCTTACCTCCAACATTCACCACTTCTCGCATTCCCCCCTTTCACCACAAATAATTCTGGCCTGACTGAAACTCTTGGTGACACTGTCCCCTCTGCTGTTAGCTGTATCCCAAGTTTGGAGAGTACAGTGATAAGCTAGGCCTCGGCCAGATTTGCTCCAGCCTGTCCCAGACAGCAACATAGAAAAGAGCCCTTTACACCAGTGGTGTACCTAAAGTATTTGGCATCTGAGGCGGATACTTCCTTTGGCTCCCCTCTCCCTCACACATGCTGCTCCTCTCTTGTGTGTGTACACACACCCTCACACAGACTCCCCGCCTCTCTCTGGCACACACAAACCCCTTCACAGGCTCTCGCACTCACAATCCATCATAGAGGCTTTCACACACAGGCTTGCTCTCACCCCCACACCCATGTGCTCATATACACACAAGCAGTCACCACACCACCACCCAGGCTCTTACCCAGCCTCACACACACACACAGAGCCTGGACCTTGTCTTCAGCCGCCAGTGGGATGGGGTCCGCTGGAAGCCATCGCATCCTCTTTTCAGCCACCAGCAGCATGGGGTTTGTTGGTGGCCATCACGTTTCTCCTCTCTTTGGCTGTCAGCGGAATGGGGTCCACTAGCAGCGTTCACTTCCTCTTTTTGGCAGTTTGCCGAGTTGTGGGGTAGGTGGCAGCAGGAATCACACTTTACCTGCATGCCGCCTCCTGCTGCCCCAATGGCTGATCTCACGGTAAGAATTGTGAGATTGGCCCCATGATAGCAGAAGGTTTGGATAAATGTGACTCCTGCCTGGGATGGGGTGTAGGGAGGTGTGAGGCTACTAATGAGATTGGGCAAGAGTTTGGTTTATCCCTGCCTGATCTGATCCATGCATGGGGGTAGGGCGGTAAAAGTTGTCTGGCTGCGAAAAACGTTCTCATGCTTGCAGCTTAGAGCAAAGGTTTTCAAACTTTTTTCTGTAGGGATACACCTGACAGATGGTTCTCACGCACACTGAACAGATGACCGTCATGAGGCTTAATGTAACCGCAAATCCTTCATTGCCAAACACTTTTAAGAACACAAACCCTTGCAAAAGAAAGCCGCCTAGAACCTTGCCATGCCATACCATACTGTATCAAACCAGCACTATCTCAAGATTCAAACAGCAGCAGCCTTATCTATGACGTGGCAACAATGCAAATATACCATGCACTAGAACACTAATACGCCACCTACTGGGGTTAACAGCACAAGCTGTACTACCACAAAGCCTTGCAGAAAAGCTGCCAACAGAAATATTGCACCTCATTTACACATGCAGAACACGGACAGACCTTTACCGAATAAGAGACTACAAATTACACATGCAGAACACGGACAGACCTTTACAGAATAAGAGACTACAAATTAAAAACACAAATATGCAAAGAAAAATAAAACGGCAAACATAAAATATAAATATGTAATGCACATTCCCAAAGATATATGCCAATCACTACAAATTCAAATTTTTTTTTCTTTTTTTCACCTTTGCTGTCTGATCTTAGTTTTCTGATGGGTTGGTCCCAGGCTTTTTTTGTTCCTTTTCTTGGTCTTTTCCCAATTCCTTTGACAGGGTCTCCTTTTTTTTTTTTCTGTTCTTATTCTTACACGAGGTCTCTCGCGCACACACTCAGCATCTCATTCTCACATGCTTTCTTGCGCACTTAGACTCTCACTTTCACATGCTATCAAGGCTCTCACATGCTGTATCTCGCACACAGGCTCTTTCTCTCACATGCTCACACAAAGACCGGCTCTCACATTCTGTCTCTCACAACATACGGATTCTCACTCCTAAACACACATTCTCTCAACTATCTTTGTCAGACACTCTACAGGGCCTCATCCTCCCTCTCGCCTCTGGGCCTCTTCACAAGTTGCCATGGGATGTGTCCCCAATAGCCCTGATCTCGGGCACTGCAGGATGGGATCTGCAGCAGCCCTGCTTCTGAGCCGCCTCAGGTTGCCAAGAGGTGGGATCCATGGTGGCCCTGCCACAGATGCTGCTCCTCTTCTACATGAAATAGATACTCCTCTTTTCAGCCTGCGTGGCTCCAGCAACATTTTCTTTTGGGGTTGAGAGTGCAGGAAGAAAGAGCACATGGAAGTTGGACTTCTTGTTTTCTTCGGGCCTTGGTGAAATGAGCTCCATGCTCTGCCGATCCTCCTGCATGGGGGAATAAAAGTTGTGCGGCTGTGCACATGTGCAATTAAAAGGGGACTGGAACCCCACTTCTGGCTGTCACCTGGGGCGGAACACTCCCTTGCCCCTTCCCCTTCGTGTGCCGTTGCTCTATACCAGGTAGTGGGTGGGGTGGGGGTAGACAGGATGGAGATGACTGGATCAGGGAGCTAACTGGATTTTCTCTACTATCCTGTCAGATTCAGCCTCTGGTTGCAGACAGAATGAGAGTGGCTGAACAGAGAAAAGCCTCTGCTCCCTGCTACAACTTCTGTTTCCACTGCAGTCAGTAATACTGGGAGGACAAGAGGGAAGGGCTGGAGCAGAAAGGCTTTGTTTTGTTGTCCTTCTTGTTCCAGCACCTCCCATCTGCCATGGTGCTCAGGTGCCATGGGGACATACAGGCAAGAACCACATTTTGCAAGTAAAAGCTTCTTCTGGCTCCTGAGCCACAGGATGGCCATGCCTGTTATAAGGAATCTATGTACTAATCTGTATTAAACCTGGCATTAACTTTTGGTTTTAATGCAACTGATACATTGAGCTTTAACATCTGGCATACTTCTCAGTGGAAGGGAGTGGACAGTGGAGTGCCTCAGGGATCTGTATTGGGACCCTTACTGTTCAATATATTTATAAATGATCTGGAAAGAAATACGACGAGTGAGATAATCAAATTTGCAGATGACACAAAATTGTTCAGAGTAGTTAAATCACAAGCAGATTGTGATAAATTGCAGGAAGACCTTGTGAGACTGGAAAATTGGGCATCCAAATGGCAGATGAAGTTTAATGTGAATAAGTGCAAGGTGATGCATATAGGGAAAAATAACCCATGCTATAATTACACAATGTTGGGTTCCATATTAGGTGCTACAACCCAAGAAAGAGATCTAGGCGACATAGTGGATAACACATTGAAATCGTCGGTTCAGTGTGCTGCAGCAGTCAAAAAAGCAAACAGAATGTTGGGAATTATTAGAAAGGGAATGGTGAATAAAACGGAAAATGTCATAATGCCTCTATATCGCTCCATGGTGAGACTGCACCTTGAATACTGTGTAGAATTCTGGTTGCATCTCAAAAAAGGTATAATTGCGATGGAGAAGGTACAGAGAAGGGCTACCAAAATGATAAGGGGAATGGAACAGCTCCCCTATGAGGAAAGACTAAAGAGGTTAGGACTTTTCAGCTTGGAGAAGAGATGACTGAGGGGGGATATGATAGAGATGTTTAAAATCATGAGAGGTCTAGAACGGGTAGATGTGAATCGGTTGTTTACTCTTTCGGATAGCAGAAAGACTAGGGGGCACTCCATGAAGTTAGCATGGGGCACATTTAAAACTAATCGGAGAAAGTTCTTTTTTACTAAGCGCACAATTAAACTCTGGAATTTGTTGCCAGAGGATGTGGTTAGTGCAGTTAGTATAGCTGTGTTTAAAAAAGGATTGGATAAGTTCTTGGAGGAGAAGTCCATTACCTGCTATTAAGTTCACTTAAAGAATAGCCACTGCCATTAGCAATGGTAACATGGAATAGGCTTAGTTTTTGGGTACTTGCCAGGTTCATATGGCCTGGATTGGCCACTGTTGGAAACAGAATGCTGGGCTTGATGGACCCTTGGTCTGACCCAGTATGGCATTTTCTTATGTTCTTAAAATGGCATTGTAGCTATGGTCATGCTACTGCTTGGGCTAGCTCAGGTTTTCCCAAGCTAACTGGCCCAAAGTGAAAAAGCCAGTTTGAATAAGAAAGGCCCCCCCCCCCCCTCCCTCAACAACATGCAAATTTGTTCCAGAAGGCCCTGATAATTGTAAGGGCCTTCTAGCCCTGTACCCTCCCATCTACTTAACATTCAGACAGGTGAATCCAAAATGAGTGGGTTATGCACCTCTATCAGCAGATGGAGATGAAGCAAAGCTGACATCATGGTATATATACACTCGCAGTGATAGCCTGCCAGTATTCTCTGTCTCCAGCAGATGGTGGACGTGCATCTCCCTACTGGGAATTGCTTTAAAAAAAATTATTTGCCCCCTCTCCTGTGGTGATACCTTATGGTCCCTCCCGCAACTGAAAATTCCTGAGGTGATTTCCGTAGTCCCTATTAGTTAGTCCTATTAGTAAAAATTTGTAACCTATCATTAAAATCATCCATTGTACCTGAAGACTGGAGGATAGCTAATGTAACCCCAATATTTTAAAAGGGCTCCGGGGCGATCTGGGAAACTACAGACCGGTTAGCCTGACTTCAGTGCCAGGAAAAATAGTGGAAAGTGTTCTAAGCATTAAAATCACGGAACATATAGAAAGACATGGTTTAATGGAACAAAGTCAGCATGGCTTTACCCAAGGCAAGTCTTGCTTCACAAATCTGCTTCACTTTTTTTGAAGGAGTTAATAAACATGTGGATAAAGGTGAACCGGTAGATGTAGTGTACTTGGATTTTCAGAAGGCATTTGACAAAGTTCCTCATGAGAGGCTTCTAGGAAAAGTAAAAAGTCATGGGGTAGGTGGCGATGTCCTTTCGTGGATTACAAACTGGCTGAAAGACAGGAAACAGATAGTAGGATTAAATGGACAAATTTCTCAGTGGAAGAGAGTGGGCAGTGGAGTGCCTCAGGGATCTGTATTGGGACCCTTACTTATTAATATATTTATAAATGATCTGGAAAGAAATATGACAGGTGAAGTAATCAAATTTGCAGATGATACAAAATTGTTCAGAGTAGTTAAATCACAAGCAGATTGTGATAAATTGCAGGAAGACCTTTTGAGACTGGAAAATTGGGCATCGAAATGACAGATGAAATTTAATGTGGATAAGTGCAAAGTGATGCATATAGAGAAAAATAACCCATGCTATAGTTGCACAATGTTAGGTTCCATATTAGGTGCTACCACCCAAGCAAGAGATCTAGGCGTCATAGTGGATAACACATTGAAATAGTCGGTTCAGTGTGCTGCGGCAGTCAAAAAAGCAAACAATGTTGGGAATTATTAGGAAGGGAATGGTGAATAAAACGGAAAATGTCATAATGCTTCTGTATCGCTCCATGGTGAGACTGCACCTTGAATACTGTGTAGAATTCTGGTTGCCGCGTCTCAAAAAAGGTATAATTGCGATGGAGAAGGTACAGAGAAGGGCTACCAAAATAAGGGGAATGGAACAGCTCCCCTATGAGGAAAGACTAAAGAGGTTAGGACTTTTCAGCTTGGAGAAGAGACGACTGAGGGGGGGATATGATAGAGGTGTTTAAAATCATGAGAGGTCTAGAACGGGTAGATGTGAATCGGTTATTTACTCTTTCGGATAGTAGAAAGACTGGGGGTACTCCATGAAGTTAGCATGTGGCACATTTAAAACTAATCGGACAAAGTTCTTTTTCACTCAACGCATAATTAAACTCTTGATATTGTTGCCAGAGGATGTGGTTAGTGCAGTTAGTATAGCTGTGTTTAAAAAAAGGATTGGATAAGTTCTTGGAGAAGTCCATAACCTGCTATTAATTAAGTTGACTTAGAAATTAGCCACTGCTATTATTAGCAACGGTAACATGGAATAGACTTAGTTTTTGGGTACTTGCCAGGTTCTTATGGCCTGGATTGGCCACTGTTGGAAACAGGATGCTGGGCTTGATGGACCCTTGGTCTGACCCAGTATGGCATGTTGTTATGTTCCTTAATGAGTGCCTTGATCTGGTATCTGGTTTTTTCTTTTTGACTGGCATGGGCTTAGCTGTAAAAAAAAAAAAAAAAAAAAAAAAGCTGAAAGGCAAGCAGAAGCAGGAAGCCAAGCATGGAGGTGAAGAGTATAAGCCCCCCCCCCCCCCACAGCCGGAGACTGACTCTGTACTGAACTGGGATGAGCTGGGCTCAGGTAAAGGGTAATTTAAAAAAAAATAGTAAAGAGAAGGGGAGTTGAGAAGTGATTCCTCCTCTCCCCCCTGGTCTCTGTGCTTGGAGTTCAGGGGACGGGGACAGCCTGGCAGGTTGAGCAGCCTTTGCGGCTAGGTCCCGCTCTCAGACGTGTCTGGTTTGCTGCATGGTAGTCTGCAGTGGTGTGTTCATGCATTTTTTGTGCGAGGAAGATTGCCCTCCCATTCCGGGTTGTGCCTTTACGGCCAGTTGCACAGCCCGTTGTGCACTTAGTGATCCTCCTAGTTGTGCACCTAGTTGGGCGTCTAGTTAGGTGCATTGGAGCACCTACCAGGGAACCCACTTGTATGCGCACATGCTTTTTTGTGCATCCTAGGGGAGCTCAGTTTGGACGCTTATCTAGGCATAGTGTTAAGTGCCTTATTTGTGAGCACCTAATATTTTGGACAAATTGTCAGACGCCTGTTAGGATATATTGACAGGCTGATGATGCCCAGAGCGAAGAAGCCTAAGCACCTTGCCCTATGTGTTGCTTGTCATATTTGGGTGTGTGTCTGGCATTTCTCTAACTTATGTCAACGCTGTTTGGAGGCTCAAGAATAGCCTCCATCTGATTTTACCAAGCCCGGTTCTTCCCCGCCTGGTGAGGGAATGGAAAAAGATCTGCCAGAAGGATCACCTGATTTTGAAGCTCTCCTAACTGCTTCATCAGTGGGGGAAGGTAGTTCAATAGGCACAGGACAGGTGCGCGCCCCCCCCCCCCCCCCTTGGTTTAGGCATGGAGATCTCTGCTTTTTATTGGGTAGAATTTTTTTCAGGCACAGTCTTCAGCCCTGGCCAATCTTAACAGGTGAAATCCCACACACCTGGTGGTGCGGGTAAATGTTGGTGTATGCCTAGATCCGGTCTTCCCAATAGGGACCCAGATGGCACTGCTGAAGAGACCAATCCTTAATCCCTGGAGAATGGGGAAATTCCTCCAGGATTGGAGCCATATAGAACTATGTTGCAGTTTTCATAGAGATGAGTTACTGACTCTGATTTCCCAGACTTTGGATGTTGGGAGTACCTGGGACTGATTCCATGTCTGAGCCAAAGAAAAATCCCATTTTGATTTCCTTGCATAAAACCTCATGTTTCTTCCCTATTATGGAAGCCATTCAAGAATTAATTGATCTTAAAGGGGGACGAAAAGGACTTTTTATATTAATGCCCTTGCCTATTGACGTTTGTTTCTTTTCAAATTATTATAATTAATAAAGAGAAAATTATAAAGGGGGACAAGTCTTAAAAGGATTATATCCCTTGAATCCAGTTGCGAGAGAGCAATTGCATTTTCCAAAGGTGGATGCACTTGTGTGTGCCATTCCCAAGCAGAAGTCTAGTCCCATGGAAGGGGAAGTGACACTTAAAAGATGCACAGGATAGGCGAATAGAGGCTATCCTTAAGCATGCCTTTAAAACAATGTTTACAAATTTGCGGATAGCTTCCTGTTGTTCTCCGGTGGCCCGCTCTTGTTTGCTGCTCTCTCAGGAGATTGATGAATGTGGTGTGAATTCCAGGGCAGTGATGGAACCAGCAGCCTCCTTTTTGGCAAATGTGGGCTGCAATTTGATCTACACCTGGGCCAGAGGGGTGGCTTTGGTAATAGTGGCTAGACATCGGCTATGGCTCTTGTTTGCAGTGTTCCTCGGGACGTGCTTATAGTGTCTCCCTGCAACTTTCTGCAGAAGAGGCAGGCAGTGGAGTGTACATTGTCAAGACTCCTCAGCCTGCGGGCGGTGGTTCCAGTGCTTGCGTCTCAAGAAAATATGGGCAGATAATACATTTTTCATTGTGCCCAAAAAGGAGGGCTCTTTTAGTCCCATCCTGGATCTCAGAGGGGTCAGCCTTTATTTGCGGGTGACTCGTTTTTGCATGGAAATCTTGCTCTCAGTGATATTGGCAGTATAATTTAGGGAGTTTGACATCTCTGGATCTGTCCGAGGTGTACCTACATATTCCTATCTGACTGGCGCGTCAATTTCTTCGTTTCGCAGTTTTGGGGCATCATCGGTTTCAAGCACTACCTTTTGGTTTGGCCACCAGGCCAAGAACTTTTTCCAAGGTTATGGTGGTGGTATTTGGACCCATATTTGGACGACTAGCTGATTCGGGCCAAGAGTCTGGAAGAGAACCTACGGGTCTCGCACAAGGTGATCTCCTTGTTGCAGGAACTAGATTAGGTAATGAATCTGGCCAAAAGCAGTCTTCAGTCATCAGAATATCTTGGTGTTCAGTTCGACACAAAACAGGGCAGGATGTTCCTGCCGGAGGGCTGTATTTAGAAGCTGATGGCGCAGGTGCATCTATTGATGAACACAATACACCTGACTGTGTGATTCTATCTACAGGTGCTCAGTTTGATGGTGGCAACTCTGGAGGTGATGGTGCGGATGAGGCTCACAGGCATCCTCTTTAGCACACTTTGCTGTCTCATTGGAGCCCACAGTCTCAAGATTATTCGATTCAGCTCCATCTGTCGATGGAGGTCTGCACTCAGCTGTGGTGTTGGTTTAAAAGTGGATAATCTAAGAAAGGGGGTTTACCTAAGATCACCGAACTGGCTAGTACTCGTGAAAGATGCAAGCCTCCAGGGTTGGAGAACTCACTGCCAGAAGTTGACTGCGCAAAGGCACTGAAGTTCAGAAGAGTCTCTCTGAAACATCAATCGGCCGGTAGCCCGTGCGGTCCGGTTGGCTTTCTTGCAGTTAGCCGACATATTGCAGGGTCGAGCAGTCCGGATAATGTCAGATAATGCAATGACAGTGGCTTATATCAGTTGGCAGAGAAGAACCAATAGACAATATGTGTTGCAGGAAATAGCCCAACTTATGGAATGGGTGGAACTGCATCTTCAGGAGATCTCAGCCTCGCACATTGCAGGGAAAGACAACATAAGAGCTGACTTTCTCACAAGACAAGCAGGATGTTAGTCCTCACAAATGGTTGACATCACAGGATGGAGCCCTGTACGGAAAACTTTTCTGTCAAAGTTTCCACAAAGCTTTGACTGACACTGGCACACTGAGTGCACTGAGCATGCTCAGCCTGCAATTATCCCTGTGAGCCACAGGTGTCTCCCTCAGTCTTCTTTTTTCCGCTCTGCAGTAAGCATAGCGGTTGGAGCTCTGTGAGAGAATTCTAACTTTTTTCCTCATGGAAACACTTTACTTTTTACTTCAATAGATACTTTTCCCTGCACGGGTCTCCCTCCGCGTATGTTTTTACGACGCTCAGTGAGTACTTTGACTTATTTTTTCAGTCGGTTCCTGTCACCTTCTGGCCTGCTAACCGACTGAGGCCTTCCCTCTCCCTATTTTTTCAGTTAGCTACACCATACCCTGCGAGTGTCTCTCTGTGACACTCTGCTTGGTTATTAGCGCTAGTGGGACAGGGACTTCAATGGTTTCCGTTACTGCCAGGGCCCCTTTAGTTTCGAGTCCTTTGTTCCCCGGTACCCTCACGCAGTCGATGCCCCATCGCTACCGTAGGTACCCCCCTCAGACCACACTGGATTTTTAGGTGCCATCAGTACCCCTCCCCCGCAGTACTCTGCCATCCTCCCTACATCGTTTTTATCAGTGCTGCCAGGTTTTTTACTCCTTCGTGCTGTTTTTTCCTTGGGCTCCTTCGGTGCTGCCTTACCCGGGTGAATGCCCTCGACGCACACCTTGTCTCGTCGCTGCCATCCATACTCGGGTTGATGCTACCGTTGCCCGGGACTCTTCCATCGATGTCGTGGTCACTTTCCTCGATGCCATCCCTTAAATTATGGATGCCATCGAGGTCCAGAGCCTTTCCATCGATGGGCATCGATGCCAGGGCCCATTCCATCGGTGTCTCTTCCATCCATGGGATCCATGCCAACATCGATTCCATCTGTGCCCAGGTCGGTGCCATAGACACCCCTGTCCGTGGTGCCGATTCCACGCACACATTTGCTACCTGAGTCGATCCAATCGATACCGTCAACGTCCGTGGCCATACTGTCGATGCCCGTGGCTATGCCACTGAGGATGTCGGCGCCCGCCCCCATACATCGATGCCCTTGACACCATACATCGATGCCCTCGACACCCACATCGTTCCCATCGGTGTCCTCGACGTTCCTATCGATGCGGTCACAGACTCCGTCGATGCCGGTATCTCTTTTTGATAATGACGATGTTTTTCTCAACTATTCGATGCCACATCGTTCACATAGATACCTATACCGATGCTGTCAGTACTCCATCGCTGCCATCATTACTCTGGCAGAGTCATCGACGTTTTTTCATATCCAATTTTGACGATGCCCTAGAGGCCACTTCAGCCACCATCGATACCATCAATACTGACATAGCACCGCCACGTAATACCCTTGCCTGCATACAATGCTCCACGCTTTGGGTTCTTTTTCAAGCCCCTTATTAGCAGAGCAGGCGTACTGACAATCTGTCATTGATCGCCGTCCAGGACAGTGAGGGCTTCCATCTCGGCACTGGGGAAAGACCGGGCTGAGCACCGTGGCATCCATCGTCGCCGACACAGTGATCGTCCGCCACTGACACCATCCAGCACATCGGTGCCATCCTTCTTGATGCTGGACAATGCTCGGGCAGAGCAATATCACCACTGCCATCAGCACTGATCCGTACAGTTTTGGCAGCCCTGGGTGATCCAGAAACCCCAGATCGAGGTCCGACGGATTCTGCATTGGCATCATGACACATCGAGCCGCTGTAACGAGGGAGGGGATCATGAGCTCGTTAATCGGCTCCCCTGTTCCCGGCGTGCCCCACCGTCAAGTGGTGTGGGATTCTGGCCCTCTGTTTTCAATAGCAGTCGAAATGCCAATCACGCCCGGCCTGTCTCCTCTGTACCTGTGCCACCATACCAGGTTTCAGAGTGAGGCGGACATTTACATCCACAGCCTACCCCTCGAGGACTCCGGAGATCGACAGAGCCAGCACTCTTCACCGGCTCATCCTGCGGCGATCCACGTCAGATGGTAAGTACCCGCTTCTGTGGCATTCCCTTTGAGATGTGTTCTCTAATTCGGACCACATGGTTCGAAAACTTCTGGGTCATGTGCTTTTCAAGAACTGTATTAGTGTCACATATCGCTATGCTAGCTATGTTAGCCACAATACCAAGAGAAACCCCTCTTTCTTTTCTTTGGGATTGCGTCAGGGCTTCCTCCCCTTTCCAGCAATGAGGCTTTGTACTGATTGATGCTCTGTCCTATGGTTCCTGCTTCAAAACCAAGGTTCAGGTGCATTCGCTGATCTGCTAAACACGAGCTTCAGCAAATATTACCTCAAGTACAAGTCCACCTTGAAGCCTGACGTCAGGTCTTACTGTCGCCTTGTACAGCACACAGAAATGCGGGTACGACTTTACCGCTCACACTCCTGTGGGAGCTTACATGATATTCAGATTACTTCAGCCATTCCACTGGGACACCCCCCGGTCTCCCATCTGGCTGGATATCAGAGCGGCCCACCCCACCTTGTACCAAAGTCCCGGTACACTGCCCCAAGCGCTACGAAGCGCATAGGGGGGAAGGGAGGGGGGTTGGGAAGTTTTAATTACACTATTCTTTCTTTCTTTCAACAGAAAGTTACTCTCGCACATCCTGGACCTCAGAAGTACCAACTTCCTTCAGAAGTCACAGGTAAAATGGTAACTCTAGTTTCCATGCTTCCAGATTGCAGTAAGTACATTACTCTAATCTTTCTAAGTGCTTTATGGTGAGTCAACAACTCTGCCGCTGGCATCAGCTTCGGCAGCCGAAGTTTTTCATTGAATCACTATTGGTAAATGCTGTTTCTCTGCGGACCGCAACATCATTCACTCTTTTCCTTGCATGGACAACTGCACAACCACAGTCAGTCCATGCAAGGAGCTCTAACTTCTTCATGACTCACTATACGTTTCCTAACTAGGATTACTGTCACTGCCATAAATCCCTTATACAACACTTCTGGACACCACAGTCATAAAGACCTTCCTGTCCAGCATACACGCAGACATTCTAATAAATTTTTACATGTCCCTGCGTGCATCTTCTATTACCTCAGGCCCTCAATTCTTCATTGTTGGGCCATGGGGTCTTTTCACTATGCACTTTCCTCATAGAAAACTGCTATGGGTTACATTCAGTGACATTCCAATATTAGTGGGTCTAAGCTGTGCAACCGCTTCGTCCCTCATCCATATTGCAGATCTAGAACCAAAACCTAGTCTGATTCTGCTAATGCTCGCATTTACTTAGGGTTGTAAAGTTTGGCCTAAAAGTTTCCCAACCCTATATGCGTCTATCCACTCCAGGCACAGTTTTCTCACAAGCTTCCTGAAGCTTATAGTCATGAGTTATACCCTTATGCCTTCCAGGACTGCCTCTGCAACAAACCTTTGTGCATACAGACAGACAGCATAGGGACAATGTGCTTTCTAACACACAAGCACGCATTACCTTCGCTGCCCTGCTGAGAAGCTGCACAGCTCTATCCTTGGCCCTTGCTCATTTCATGCATCCTCGAGCCACTCATCTAAGAGATTTTCTGAACGCACTAGCAGACTTTCTCCATCTAGGTTCTATCCTCTCGAATGGTCTCCGACTACATGTGTAAAGAGAAAAATCTTATAACGCTGAGGTCAACCGAACTTGCCCTCAGCATCTGAATCGAACTATACGGTGCACAGATTCTACTCCTTACACATGTTTCCAATGCGTTCCCATAGATGCCTTTCTTCCATCAAGGGCCTGTTAAATATATCTCTTCTGCTGCCTCTCATAGCCAGCACTCTTCTAATGTTGAACCGGGACGGGGTTCACTATTCCTCTAACCCTCGCCCTGACCGAGACCAGTATGCTTCCCATACTTCTCAATCTATCACACCAGTAACCAATCTACCTTCTCACCAGTCAGTCCCAAATCGTAGACTAACTGAGGTTCTCAGGTTTCTGGTAGCGTCACAAAACCTTCCACACACAAATCCTACCATTCAAAAAGCCAAGATTTACCACATGACACATACAAAAGGGTATTACCCTTTTTTCTTTTTCCACACCACTCTTTCTCTTGCTCCCTCGGATTCTGCTCCCCAGACATCCTCCACCTACGTACACCTCTGTTCCAATTGGTGTATCGTTTGGGAGTTGGGATACCCGATTTACGGTACATCCCTTCTGAGTCAGCTTACCATGGATTATCCACTGATCAAGCCGCCTCTATTTTCACTAGTCACGGAATAGAACATATATTTCATGCTTATAAGTCTCATATGTTCTCCGTTCGAGCCTTTCCATTCCTCTCATTTCACAGTTTGGCATGGGAAATTCTTCCCACATAAATGTCATTTCTGCCAGCAGTATTAATGAGTTATACACTTCTACTTACATACTTATCTGACCCTGCGTTCCTCCGTCACTGAGTGGTTTTCACGTGTTCAGCTTTCTGTCTTTCTTAAGGTAGACGTTGCATCTCACCTTACTCAGGATATACTCTGCCCATTTTTTCCCAACAACTCTCTCTCACCAGAGCGAGAGGATTCTTTCCATTTTTTGGATAGAAAGGCTACGCTTCCATTCTACCTAGCTTGCCTACATTCCATAGGAATTCCACCTAACTCTTTCCTACTGTGGCAAGAGCCAAGCTGCGAGTTTCAGTTGGCAAACAGACCTATTCCTCCTAATAAACGGTCTGTATCTCTTTTCCTACCAACAAGCAGGCATTCCAGTGGGAACACTGAGAGGAGAGGATCACCTTGCTGGTGGCTGAAAGGAATCAGTAAGTTTTGCTTGGGACATTGTCTTTTTAAAAGTATTGGGGCAAAGTTAACTATTTGGGAATATTATTTTGTGTGTTTGTGCCTTTAATTGTCAGAAAGGCAGTGAATAACCAAGTTAGACTGTTTGTATTTTTAGTCAGTCAATAAGGTAGCATTAGGTAGTGTGTTTATTTTTAAAAGTCTGCAGAACTGAGTGTTCTGCAGACTTTTAAAGAACTGAGTGTTTGTATTTAATACTAACTGAGTGTTTGTATTGAAACCCCCCCCCCCCCAAAAAAAACAAACCCAACCCAAAAAGTAGCCAGAAACTAGAAATAAGCTAGGAGCAGTGTATACCTAAGTAAAAAAGTTGAATAGTTCAGCTCAGTTACTCACCTTGGAAAGGTGTTGAGGTAGTGTGATTGGGTTTGAATAGGGACCAACATTAGTTAATCAAGAGAGCAGTGAGTCACTCAGGCTGACTAACTGCATGAGACTAAATACAAAATTGAATCTTTATGGGTAGAAATCCCTTGTGTGTCGGGGAAGACTATAGTGATAGGGGTATACTACCGTCCACCTGGTCAAGATGGTGAGACGGACAGTGAAATGGTAAGAGAAATCAGGGAAGCTAACCAAATTGGTAGTGCAGTAATAATGGGAGACTTCAATTACCCCAATATTGACTGGGTAAATGTATCATCGGGACACGCTAGAGATAACATTCCTGGATGGAATAAATGATAGCTTTATGGAGCAATTGGTTCAGAAACAGACGAGAGGGAGCAATTTTAGATATAATTCTCAGTGGAGCACAGGACTTGGTGAGAGAGGTAATGGTGGTGGGGCTGCTTGGCAATAGTGATCATAATATGATCAAATTTGATTTAATGACTGGAAGAGGAACAGTGTGCAAATCCAAGGCTCTCGTGCTAAACTTTCAAAAGGGAAACTTTGATAAAATGAGAAAAATTGTTAGAAAAAAAACTGAAAGGAGCAGCTACAAAAGTAAAAATGTCCAAGAGGCGTGGTCATTGTTAAAAAAAAAAATACCATTCTAGAAGCACAGTCCAGATGTATTCCACACATTAAGAAAGGTGGAAAGGCGGCAAAACGATTACCGGCATGGTTAAAAGGGGAGGTGAAAGAAGCTATTTTAGCCAAAAGATCTTCATTCAAAAATTGGAAGAAGGATCCAACAGAAGAAAATAGGATAAAGCATAAATGTTGGCAAGTTAAATGTAAGACAATGATAAAACAGGCTAAGAGAGAATTTGAAAAGAAGTTGGCTGTAGAGGCAAAAACTCACAGTAAAAACTTTTTAAAATATATCCGAAGCAGAAAGCCTGTGAGGGAGTCAGTTGGACCGTTAGATGTTCGAGGGGTTAAAGGGGCACTTAGAGAAGATAAGGCCATCGCGGAAATATTAAATGATTTCTTTGCTTCGGTGTTTACTGAAGATGATGTTGGGGAGATACCCGTAATGGAGAAGATTTTCATGGGTAATGATTCAGATGGACTGAATCAAATCACGGTGAACCTAGAAGATGTGGTAGGCCTGATTGACAAACTGAAGAGTAGTAAATCACCTGGACTGGATGGTATACACCCCAGAGTTCTGAAGGAACTAAAAAATGAAATTTCAGACCTATTAGTAAAAATTTGTAACTTCTTATTAAAATCATCCATTGTACCTGAAGACTGGAGGATAGCAAATGTAACCCCAATATTTAAAAAGGGCTCCAGGGGCGATCCGGGAAACTACAGACGGGTTAGCCTGACTTCAGTGCCAGGAAAAATAGTGGAAAGTGTTCTAAACATCAAAATCACAGAACATATAGAAAGACATGTATTAAAGGAACAAAGTCAGCATGGCTTTACCCAGGGCAAGTCTTGCCTCACAAATCTGCTTCACTTTTTTGAAGGAGTTAATAAACATGTGGATAAAGGTGAACCAGTAGATATAGTATACTTGGATTTTCAGAAGGCGTTTGACAAAGTTCCTCATGAGAGGCTTCTAGGAAAAGTAAAAAGTCATGGGATAGGTGGCGATGTCCTTTCGTGGATTGCAAACTGGCTAAAAGACAGGAAACAGAGTGTAGGATTAAATGGGCAATTTTCTCAGTGGAAGGGAGTGGACAGTGGAGTGCCTCAGGGATCTGTATTGGGACCCTTACTTTTCAATATATTTATAAATGATCTGGAAAGAAATACGATGAGTGAGATAATCAAATTTGCAGATGTCACAAAATTGTTCAGAGTAGTTAAATCACAAGCAGATTGTGATAAATTGCAGGAAGACCTTGTGAGACTGGAAAATTGGGCATCCAAATGGCAGATGAAATATAATGTGAATAAGTGCAAGGTGATGCATATAGGGAAAAATAACCCATGCTATAATTACACAATGTTGGGTTCCATATTAGGTGCTACAACCCAAGAAAGAGATCTAGGTGTCATAGTGGATAACACATTGAAATCGTCGGTTCAGTGTGCTGTGGCAGTCAAAAAAACAAACAATGTTGGGAATTATTAGAAAGGGAATGGTGAATAAAATGGAAAATGTCATAATGCCTCTGTATCGCTCCATGGTGAGACCGCACCTTGAATACTGTGTACAATTCTGGTCGCCACATCTCAAAAAAGATATAATTGCGATGGAGAAGGTACAGAGAAGGGCTACCAAAATAAGGGGAGTGGAACAGCTCCCCTATGAGGAAAGACTAAAAAGGTTAGGACTTTTCAGCTTGGAGAAGAGACGACTGAGGGGGGGGATATGATAGAGATGTTTAAAATCATGAGAGGTCTAGAACGGGTAGATGTGAATCGGTTATTTACTCTTTCGGATAGTAGAAAGACTAGGGGGCACTCCATGAAGTTAGCATGGGACACATTTAAAACTAATTGGAGAAAGTTCTTTTTTACTCAGCGCACAATTAAACTCTGGAATTTGTTGCCAGGGGATGTGGTTAGTGCAGTTAGTATAACTGTGTTTAAAAAAGGATTGGATAAATTCTTGGAGGAGAAGTCCATTACCTGCTATTAAGTTCACTTAGAGAATAGCCACTGCCATTAGCAATGGTAACATGGAATAGACTTAGTTTTTGGGTACTTGCCAGGTTCTTATGGCCTGGATTGGCCACTGTTGGAAACAGGATGCTGGGCTTGATGGACCCTTGGTCTGACCCAGTATGGCATTTTCTTATGTTCTTATGTGTGTAACCATACTCTGTTGCATCCGCCTCAGCCTTAATAGCTTCCCTTCGGCCGCTGCTGCTTGTACACATTATCAGGCTGCAACCTGGAGTTCTCTCCATACCTTCGCAGCCCATTGTTGCTTACATACAACTAGCCGGCATGCTTCATGTTTGGCCAGTCCGTCTACTCCTATTCCTTTCGGGTTAACTACCCAACATCCTTCCACCAACCCTTTAAGGATTTCAGGATGCCCTCCGTTCCAAACTCCACCCACGTCATCGCGCCCTTCGCGCATCTTGGGTGCATTTGGTGCACTGTCGGGCATCCTCAGCTCGGTACTCCCCCATTTGTGAGGACTACCATCCTGCTTGTCCTGTGAGAAACAAATGTTGCTTACCTGTAACAGGTGTTCTCACAGGACAGCAGGATGTTAGTCCTCACAAAACCTACCCGCCACCCCGCGGAGTTGGGTCTCTCTACATTTTCACGTTTACTTGAGTTTCGCTTGCGCTTTCATCTATAAGACGAGACTGAGGGAGACACCTATGGCTCACAGGGATAATTGCAGGCTGAGCATGCTCAGTGCACTCAGTGTGCCAGTGTCAGTCAAAGCTTTGTGGAAACTTTGACAGAAAAGTTTTCCATACAGGGCTCCATCCTGTGATGTCACCAATTTGTGAGGACTAACATCCTGCTGTCCTGTGAGAACACCTGTTACAGATAAGCAACATTTGCTTTCTCAGAAAACAGAGTTTCTGGATCCAGGAGAATGGGAATTGTCAAACAAGGTGTTTCGGCTAATAGTGGATCGCTGGGGCCTTCTGTTTCTGGACCTACTGACTGCTCTCAATGCGAAAGTCCCTCGCTTCTTCAGTCACAGGAAGGGATACAAAGTCTTTGGGCATTGATGCCCTCATGCTGGAGTGGCCAGAGGAGAAGCTGCTGTATGCCTTTCTCCCATGGCCCATGTTGGGCAGAATGATTTGGAAGATTGAGAGTCACAGGGGGATGGTGCTTCTGGTGGCACCAGATTGGCCCAGAAGACCATGGTATGCAGATTTGCAAAGGCTCCTGGTGGACTTTCCCCTCCGTTTTTGTTTTCCAGCGCATAGGGATCTGCTACAGGAGGGATCACTCTATTTTGTCTTGTGGTATGGCCCTTGAGAGGACTTGGTTGCTAAAGCATGGATACTCTACTGTGGTGATTGCTACCTTGCTGTGAGTGAGGAAGTTCTCCACTTCCTTAGCCTATGTGCAGGTTTGGTGAGTGTTTGAGGCTTGGTGTAAAAATCGAGGGCTTCTTTCTTGTTTGGTTAAGATCCTGCTCATATTGGAATTTTTGTAGGATGGATTGAGTAAAGGGTTGGCACTTAATTCATTAAAGGTACAGGTAACAGCTATTGCCTGTTTCCGAGGTCAAGTGACTAGTGGGCCCTTGGCTCATCCAGATGTGGCCCGCTTTTTGAAAGGAGTGACACATCTTCGTTCTCCCTTGCGGTTACCAGTGCCATTGTGGAATCTTAAATCTAGTTTTGAATTTTTTAGCAGACTCTTCCTTTCAACAGATGCTTAAACTTTCCTTGAGGTTACTAACCTTAAACTGTTTCTTGTAGCAATTTGTTCTGCAAGTCGAGTATCCGAACTGCAGGCCTTGTCTTGCTGGGAGCCGTTTTTACAAGTGACTCCAGGGGCAATACAGCTGCGTCCTGTATCTTCTTTGCCAAAAGTGGTCTCAGTTTTTCACTTGAATTAGTCTATTTCCCTCCATCTCTGGACAGGGCAAGAGATGTGGAGGAATATCTCCTGTTATGGCCCTTGGATGTCGAGGTATGTCTTAAGGTATTTGGATGTTTCTCATCCTCTCAGGAAGATGGACCGGCTGTTTATACTCCATGATGGGAGTAAACAGGGTGAGCCGACGTTGCGAGCTACAGTAGCCTGCCGGATTAAGGAGGTAGTCATGGCCACGTATGTGGCTGCTGAGCAGCTGTTGCCTAGTCAGGTTAGGGCTCATTCCAGTAGGGCTCAGGCAGTGTCATCAGCAGTGTTTAGATTGTTGTCTCCCATTGACATTTGTTGAGCTATGATGTGGTCCTCTTTACACACCTTTTCCAGGAATTATCGTCTGAATGTGCAGGCCTGGGAGGATGCAGCCTTTGTATGTGTGGTTTTGACTGGACCGCAGACAGCCTCCTGCCCTATTCAGGATTAGCTGTCATACATCCCACTGGTTTTGGATTCACTAGTCTGTATGCTAAAAAAGGAGAAATTACTTACTTACCTGATAATTTCCTTTTCCTTAGTACAGGCAGGTGAATCCATCTTCCCACCTTTGTCTGCTGAATGGTTGTGCTATGGTTCTCCTGCCTGGCTGGGTGTTCCAGGGACTACTGGTAAGTTTCAGTCCAGTCCATAGACTAGTGTTGCTACACTTTGTCTGAGTTCAGTGTTTTCTTGTTGGCTGAGTGCTAGAATGGTTATCTGTTAACAAAGTTTGTTAGTTTGTCCACATTTAGCTTTTGCAGAGAAAACTGGTGGGCTGATGTCATTGCAGGGGTATATATACCATGATGTCAGCTTTGCTTTATCTCCATCTGCTGGTAGAGGTGCAAAACTCTCTGGTTCTGGATTCACTTTTCTGTACTGAGGAAAAAAAAATTATAAGGTAAGCCATAATTTCTCCTTTAAAACCTCACTTGACTCATTCCCCAGCCATCCCTAAATAAACATCCTGAATCTTCACCTGCAGGGAAGGAGCAGGATTTCTTCCTGATAGCAGTTGCACCCAATCAAAATGACACCACTCAGGTACCAAAGTGCAATTATGTCCTTATTAACTTGTTAGTGTTACTGTAAGAACTGGCAATAATGTGCTCACAGATTTATACAAGGACATTAGCTGATTAACATAGTAATGACAGCAGAAAAAGACAAAATGGTTCATCCAATCTGCCCAGCAAGTTTCTTATAACTGCTGCTCCGTGCAGGTTACCCCAAGCCTTATGTTAAGGGTAGTAATAGTTGCAATCAAAATTCAGCAACTATCAAACCCATAACAAAATTACTGCTAGCAAAATTTTTATGGGGTGAACAGCCTTTTTGATAACAGACAATGCTGCTTGAACGTGGGTTGCTTTTGGACTTGGCTATAGAAGTATAGAGAGATATATCCCATGTTTGACCACTGAAAGCACCTAATATGAATCATAATAGCTAAAGAGGGATGCAGACAAGTATACAGACAGGCCAAATTACTGTCACAGCTAAAGAAAAGAAACTTTGCCCAGATGAGAACTTTAAACCAGAACTGAAGGAAGCTTATCCAAAATCTGCCTGTTTATAAGAGACTGTGTAAATAAGCTCATAAGCAGAAGTCATGGACTGGCCAAGGGAAGTCCAGAGGTCATAAGGAACCCCAACCTTGGATGAAGGGGGAGAATTCTGAAATGGAGAAAACGCTGGCACTGGCATACAGCTTGGCATATGTAGCAGGACACCCCCCCCCCCCACAAAGAAAAGAGGAGGGGGGAAAGATCTACAATGTGGCAAAGACCCTCCACCCACTACATGATTGTACATGAGCTTATGCATATTATCAACTGGAAAGTATAAGATGGAGCAAATAAGGAAAAGGGGAGTGAATCTGAACCAGCTCCGCGCCGTTAATTTCTCTCGGCACCGGGAAAGTGTACAGAAAAGCAGTAAAACCTGCTTTTCTGTACACCCTCCGACTTAATATCATGGTGATATTATCATGGCGATATTAAGTTGGAGGTCCCAAAGGTTAAAAATAATCAAAACTAAAAAAAATTTTTAAATCTGCTCGCGGGTTGAAAACCAGACGCTCAATTTTGCCGGCGTCTGGTTTCCGAACCCGTGGCTGTCAGCGGGTTTGAGAACAGACGCCGGCAAAATTAAGCGTCGGCTGTCAAACTCGCTGACAGCCGCCGCTCCTGTCAAAAAAAGGTGCTAGGGACGCGCTAGTGTCCCTAGCGCCTCTTTTTACCGCGGGCCCTAATTTGAATATTTTTATTTACTGTTTCGCGCACACAGGACACTGGCCTGTGCGCGTGCCGGGAGAACGTGCGCTCACCCGCTCTCCCGCTCTCCCGCATTTCTTTCTGTATCGACCTGTTAGAGAGTAGGTCTACTCCAAGAGTAGTCCAGTACGAAGTGGATCTAGGGGCCTATGGAGGAATGCCTGTGGAGGTCAGAGGTAAGGCATGGCTCACCTTTCAGATAGGAAAGATGAAAGTGAAGCACCCAGTTCTGGTCACCATGACCCCTGGTGAGGAATTCTTAATTGGGAATGAACTACTCCATCCTTTATTATGTAAATGAGGTCATGTGAACTCAGGTCAGGTACCCTCTCCCATATCGAAGAGTGGCTCAAAGGGAGAAGGCGGCCTGTAGTTCTTGCTATGAAAAGCAGAAAGAGACTACTCTCAATAACTTTCCAGATATCAGCAGATCCCCCCCCTAGTACTTTGGTACAGGCAGCCTGAAGAAGGGGGGAGATAGTAACGTTATCCTCTTGAAAAAGGCCATACTCTGCATTGTCCTAAATACTGACTGAATAGAGATTTGCCTCAACCAAAACCCACCTTCAACTGACCAGAGCTGAGCAGACTCAGCTCAGGAGGTAAGTCCACCTGTAACCAAAAACACACACCTGGTACACCCCAGGAAGTTGACTGACATACATCAGAGTGGAGATGCCATTTCTGTGTATGTCCAGCTAGCAGACACACAAAACATACAGGCAACCCTGATGCTCAGTAGAGAGAACTCCTTCATGAGTGAGTCCCTCTTCTGCAAGGTGAAAGGTATGATAGAACTGGATGCAGTAAAACACAGGAATACTTTGGAAGAGGTACCCAGACACGAAACTAAGTTGCAAGTGGGAGTATGTAACTTAGAGCTGAAATTAGGTAGTAAGACCTTCAAACACAACTTCTCCATAATTAGAGGTTTAGATTCACCAATGTATTTGGGCTCAAACTGTCTCATCAGACTGGGAGTCTGTCGACCTAGTGAATGAAGTTGTTTGGAGCAGACTAGAAGGTGATCTGGTAAGTAGCCCCAACATTCCCAAATCACTCAGGTCTGGCCAGGCAGTCCCATAGGTATGCAAAATGGGAACACTGCCTTGGGTCCACCATCTTATCGGATGGTAGATAGTTCATTATTCTTTCAGCAGAGTCTCCATTCATTTTCCCACCACCAAAACTGGTCTGTAGTTTCCAGTTTCCTCTCTGCTACCACTTGTGAAGTGGGACCCAACTGCTCTTCTCCAATCCTGCGGCACCACTCCAGTTTCCAAGGATCTATTGAACGGATCTTTTAGTGGACCCGCCAGCACAACTCTGAGCTCCCTTAGTATGCTAGAATGACCCTCATCCAGCCCCATGGACTTGTCTACTTTGTTTTCCTAGTTCTTCCTATCCATTCTCTTCTGTAAAAGGAATTGCCTATATCATTCTCATCTATGGTCTTGTCAACCAGCAACAGTCCTTCTCCAGTGTCATTTTAGTGAACACTGAACCAAAGTGTTTAATATTTCTGCCATTTTTTCATTTCTCTGTACACATTGCTCCTTATCACTTTCAATTTCACTATATCACTTTGGGCCTACCTTCCTTCTCTGATATATCTGAAAAAGTTTTGTCATCTTGCTTTACCTCTCTGGCAATCCTAAATTCTGCCTGACCTTTTGCTTTCCTGATTTCTTTCTTTATCTCCCTCAGTTTTACCAGGTATCCTTTCCTGTGTTTCTCTTTTTGGGATCTTTTATATTTCTTGAATGCTGTTTTTTTTGCCATTATTTTTTAGCCACCTCCTTTGAGAACCAAATCTGTTTTGTTTTCATCATATTTTTGTTTACTTTTGTAACATATAGATTTGTTGCCTTTGTAATAGCTCCTTTTAATTTGGCCCACTGTTCCACCTCGCCCATTTTTTCTCGGTCTTCTAGTTCTTCTTCCAGGTATTTCCCCAGTTTGTCAAAGTCCATATTTTCTAAATTCAAAACCTGGGTCTTCATATAACTTCTCTGTATCCTATTTGTAATATCAAACCATACCATCTGTTGATCACTGGTGCTCAAGTGGGCACCTACCCGGATATTAGAGACATTATCCCCGTTAGTGAGCACTAAGTCGAGTATCGCAGTCTCTAGCGTGGGTACCATTACCATTTGTTTGAGCAGAGCTCCTTGAAGGGCATCCACTCTCTCTAAGTGTAGATTCTACAGAAGGGATACTCCAGTCCACATCTGACAGTTTAAAATCTCCAATGAGCAACACTTCTCCCTTCTTTCCCACCTTTTTGGGTGTCTCTCTGACCAGCTCTTGGTCTAGATCTTCAGTTTGGGTTGGAGGCCTATAGACCACACCAATGTAAATGGAAGAACCATCTTGTTTTAGGATAGCCAATAATGCTGCTTCCCTACACCATGGCCTTTACACCCCAAGAAGTTGACTGACATACACCGGAGTGGAGATGCCGTTTCTGTGTATGTGTGTTGTTTTTTCATATAACTTGCTGCTACTCCCCCATTTCTGTTTCTGTCCTTCCTTAAGTTATAGCTTGGGGGATGAAAGTATCCCAATCATGAGACTCCATGAACAATGTCTCTGTAATGGCAAAAATGTCCAAGTCCACCTCCACTAATGGGGCTTGCAGATCTGGGATTTTGTTGGCCAGGTTATGAGCATTTGTGGTCATAATTTTCCAGCTTTCCTTTCCTTTGTTTGCTGCTCTTCATACTCACCGTTTCTACTCTTTTTGCTTAGAGGTAGAAACTCTTACTATCAATGATTCTCTTCTCTATAATCGCCTTCCACACCCACTATCACATCCTTTTCCTTTATTCGCCCCAACACCCACTAATCTTCCCTTCAATATGCTGTAAATATCATGTAATCTCCCTCCCATACTCAGTGATTCTCTCTTCTCCAAGTCCGCTTAGCTCCCCTTCCTATTACACCAAGTTTCCTTATTCCTTCAGCCTGCTTTAATTTTCTCCATACTACACACTACTGACTTCAGCCCCTATTAATCAATGACTTTTAATCCCCTACCCATCAATCATGATATCTTTATTCACACAAATTTAATCGTGCTTGTTATTACGTATCCTACAACTATAATGATCTTGGTATTTGTTTCTCCTCAGCCCCTATTATCTATCATTGTAACTTCAATGATTAAATACTGTACTAAAATCGTTCTCTGTAAAGCTCCTTTAGATTCTATATATCCATATTGTTTAAAAATTGTTCTAAAACCATACCCTGTAAAGCTACTTTAGCATTAATGTTTTTTTTATATTGTTTAAATACTGTTCTAAAACCGTTCCCTGTAAAGGTCCGTTAGCTGCATATCTAGTTCATTGGAAACCGATGTGTTGTTTCCGAACGAATGTTGGTATATAAAAATGTTAAATAAAATAAATATAAAGATTAGCCAAAAAAGTAAGCCTTTTACAGCTATATAAAATTAATTTTTCAGTTGGCAAGGCCTATTCCATACAAAGTAGCTAAAAGAGCTATTAATAAAAGCAAATAAGATCAGCTGGAGAGTTTTGGTCTATAAGCAAGTTCACTATGAAACTATATCGATGGAATAGCCCAGATTATATTTAGTAGATAAATTAATAAACTATTATGCAGGAGGGAAGGATTTAACAGCAGAAAAAAACTTTCTAAAGAAACATACATTTAATGCAGTTATTAACTTTAATACTAAATATCACCTGGAGTGGCATGCAGCTGACTTTTTGCACAAATCCAATATATATCAGTGATCTTGTATATTTTCTTTCAAGATCCACATAGAAAAAGGCAATTTCATAAAAATTGAAAATACGATGGACTGATTAAAGGTGGTGTCTGTGCAACTCACAGTATAGTGAGCTCCCCATCTTCCAAATAAAACATTTGTCCAGAGCAGATTGCAATAGCACAAAACAAACAATTCATTCATTAACATAAATACACATCACTGCATTCTATAAAATGCTTCTTGAAAAACGTTTTTACCTGTAAAAGGTCTAAAATTACCCTAGAACCCTTCCGGAGCACCCTCTTTCTGGCCTGATGGACACCCACATTGTCATGGTTCTTTACCATCAGGAGTAGATCTAGTGGGGAGTCTTCGAACAAGCTGTACTTTTGTTTCCCCCAGGCTCGGACAGAATGCCCCCTACGGGCTCTCTGGCAGTGCAAGGATAGATTCCATAGTTGGGAGAGTTGTAGGCTTCTGACAAGAGTGATGGCTCCCTTAGCAGGGAACATGGAGAGATGCAATGTGGCTGCCTTGACCAGTTTGGATGTTTCCAGAGGCCCTGAGGAGCTGCTGGCTAGGAGCAGAGTAAATGTTGGTGAAGAAGAGGTCTCTGTCTACACAGACTGCTGCGGTATTTTCTTCCATGCTTGAGCATTTTTTCTCAGTAAGACCATCTCACTTTACCCTGGAGCCAAAATGGGAAGTTATCAAAGGCTTGTGACTTCCATTATGGTACAGTTAAACCCTTTGGTTCAAAAGTGTTCTGATTTAGAAGTCTTTGGAGCTTTCAAACTTTAGTGTATGACAGCAAATTATTATTTTTTTTTTTTCATACATTTGTCATACATTTATGTTGTCATTTAATTTATTGCATCCATAAGTATATACATATTCTTATACACATATATGTATTTATTTCGTTTTTATGTCTTTTGAACAGAATTATTTTATGAGACATATTTTAAGTGGATGTATGATTATTGTCAGTTTTTTATACATGTAATATGTTTTTATATGTATGTGTTTAATTATTTGTATGTCCATTTTTAGTTGCCCCTGAGGCAGCTCTGTGCAAGGGAGCGAAACTCGGCCAGAGTCGGGCATTTTAATAAAGGGCTTGCTATCATCCGATTCTCCTTGTCGTCACTGTTACCTGGAAGACAAACACACACCTCCATTAGTGATTCACAAAAATAATTAATAAAAACATCTATTAAAAAATACAAACTAAACTAAACCCAGTGGAAACATACCTTTAGAGAAGCTGACTCAACTCACAACATCATGGTGACAAACATTCAACTGGCGTCATTCGAGCACTAAGATTTTATCTGCCTGACATACCTACTACCTTAGCCAATAACTACCAGCTCCACCCTATTCACAGAAACACTGACCAATTTCTTTATTTAAACCTGAAGGTTGGACCATCTGTAATTTAAAGATCCAACGTTGCTCTGCCTGCAAGAGACACAAATTATAATCTCCTCCTTTCACGTTCAATTTCAAAGCTTCTAAAACAGAAAAGGAGAGATCAAATGAATGAATGAGTGTAAGAAATGTTCCACCAAAGGTGCTTCCACTCTGATGCTTCAATGCACTATGATGTTCAATCAAACGGGTTTTTAACATTGGCAAGGTTTTCCCTACATACATTAAATTACAGGGACACCAAATCAAATATACTACTTTACTCGAAGCACAAGTTGTTCTAGTCTGCGGGCGAAACTCACTCAATTTTTCAAATTGTAAATGCTTGTTATTACGTGACTGTGAACAAACTGAGCATGATCCACAGGCAAAATATTCCAGCTCTCCTGACACACTTGTCAAAATACTTAAAAATTGTGATTTGACTATCTGGTCTCTTAAATTACGACCTCTTTGATAAGCTATTAGTGGTCTATCTTGAAAAGGTGAATGTAACTGGAGAACATGCCAATGTTTATAAATACTTTTGGCTACACGGTAAATAGAAGAAGAAAATGGTAACATGTTAGTTTATTAGATCAATTAGACTGAAACTGTAACAAAGTATCTCTATTATTCCATCGTGCCTACGTCAGAGCTTTGTTGACAATAGATTCAAGATCACTCCGTGCCACAAATCTATCCCACATTTCCACTGCTCTCTTTTTAAACTCATCTGTAGTTGAGCACAAATTCCGCAGACTTAAAAATTTCAAGAGGGATACTGTCTTTTAAGCGTTGTGGATAGCAACTGTCATACCTCAAGACTGTATTGCAATCAGTCAGTTTCTGAAAAATGAAAAAAAAAATTATCCTGTTTAGAGAGAGGGTACCTTTTTTAGATATTACTATCTCCAAAAAAAATGTAAATTGCAAACTTGAATCAACTGTTTAGCCATTGCATAATTTGATCAAATAAAGTCTTCCTTCCAGA
This sequence comes from Rhinatrema bivittatum, assembly GCF_901001135.1. Classification (NCBI taxonomy): domain Eukaryota; kingdom Metazoa; phylum Chordata; class Amphibia; order Gymnophiona; family Rhinatrematidae; genus Rhinatrema; species Rhinatrema bivittatum. Next base: position 384,450,594 of record NC_042615.1, read on the forward strand.
CCACAAAACTATGATACAATGTATCTTCGCCAGCAATGAATATATTACTGAAAAAGGCGATGAGCCAACCACTGTTTTTCAAAAGCCCCAACATACAGACTAGCCACACTAGGCACCATAGTGGCACCCATCGCAGTGCCACTAATTTGCTGGTAGTAACAATCAAGCAAAAAGTAATTTTCTTTTAACGCTAGAGTAGCTATTTGAACCAAAAATTCAGTTGGAATGCCTGTGCTTGTAATTACTTTTTGTCAACACTTCAGTTATGACACATAATACTCCATCTTGAGGGATATTTGTATATAGAGATACAATGTCCATGGTCACCAAAGAGATGTCTTGAAAATGCCCTGTGTAGTTTTGTAAAGTTTTAATTATATACCCTGAATCACGGATGTAACCGTGATTCAGGGTATATAATTTGTTTGTAGATATATTTGTTTGTAGATATATTCTTAAGACCAACGGTCTTAAGAATATATCTACAAACACTAAAAGGGGTTTCAATAAGGACCCTTTAACCGAAATGATAGGGCATCCTGGTGGATGTGACATTGACTTATGGATCTTTGGTAAATGATAGAAGGAATGGTTGGAAAATCTACTGTAAGGAATTGAAATTCCTTGAGTAATCCATTTTTTAGTTAAACCCAACTCTAACAGCTGGTCCACAGGAGATTTCAAAACAGGAGTAGGATCCACTGATAGACTCTTATAGAATTTATGATCTGATAATTGATGTAATGCTTCCTCAACATACATATTTGTATTCATTAACACCACTACTCTGCCCTTATCCGCAGCCTTAATCGCTATACTTGTGTCCATTTGAGATCAATTAATGCCTTCTTTTCAAATTATGTAAAATTCGGGACGGTTTTTGGAAAATAGCCTGTATATCCTTATAGACCAATTTTGAAAAGACTTGAATTGACGGGTCCACCATGGAGGGCACCAACGTGAATGGGGTGCAACTATAGATCACTCTTTTAGATCATTAGTATTAGTAGAATCAACAAAAGATGAAGTCTTAAAGTACGTACAAACCTTTCAAAAGACTTGCACACTTTAAATAAATTGATCCATACTGTCAGTACAAAAGAAAGTCCTTTATTGAGTACTTTCATATGATCCTGAGATAATACCTTATCTGACAGATTTATCACAGCTGTTCTTTCTGTGATTGCCCCCGACTGTGCGATTGTGTCCAGCATTTCTGAGGATGTGGTCCTCCTTGGTTTTCTCCATTTGATGTTTGAAATATGACTTTTTTGTGTGTCCCTAAAAAAGAACAACCAGCAACTTTATCTCTTTAGTTTTGGAGTCAGACTGGATATTGAGGCTGTACTTTAGATATTGCACTGAATACTTTGCACCTCAAAGTTAAGTTGTTTCCTGATATGGCTAGACAGGCCCATGAGAATGAGGAGAAGAGGTATGGTGGTGGCTTCTGGGAATGATGGCTACTACCTGGTGATTAATACTCTTATTCAATAAATGTTCACACGATTAATGCAACTCCAACATTGCTCTATGCTTCAACAGCAAGAGGAAACGTGGAAAAGAGGATTTGCATTCAGGCAGCAACCAACAAGGTAGCACAGTCTGAGTAAACAAATGTGGGATTAGCTTGCTTGTTGTGGTTACTACCCCAAACCAATTAAACCTGATACTTCACTTACAATGCATATCCAGCGTAGATCTCTGCTTCAACGGGAAGGGGAATAAAAGAGGATTTATATTCAGACAACAACCAGCAAGGACTGAATTGCACAGTCTGGGTAAACAAATAAGCATGGGAGTAGCTTGCTTGTTGCAGTAGTTACTACCCTGAACCAATTAAGCCTGTTACTTCACTTGGAAAGCATATCCAGCATAGCTCACTGCTTCAACGGCAGGGGGAATGAAGAAATAGGATTTACATCCAGACAACATCTAACAAGGCATTGATCTGAGCAGTATGAGTATACAAACATCAGGGTAACTTGCTCGATACAACGGTTACTACCCTCAAACATTAAGCCTTATGCATCACTTTGATGCAGCTCCAACACTGCTCTCTGCATCAATGACGGGGGTGGAAAGAAATTAGAATCAAAAAAGTTACCAATAAGGGCCTGAACTCAGCGATTGGAGTAACAGATAAGTATGAGAAAATAAGTGTGAAAGCTTGCTGGGCAGACTGGATGGGCCTATTGGTCGTTTTCTGCTGTCATTTCTATGTTTCATTTCTATGTAAAAGAGAAGGAAGCAGTTTCTTGTGATGCATCCAAGAGTTTTATAACTTGGTGAATTTTTACTTAAAATTTCCTTGTAAATGTTATATTTATAGAGATGTATCTTATATATTTTTTCAACTTTCTCAGTTGTCTGATTTTTTTTTTTAAGTGATATGTTTGTGCATCATTCATCCCACACTCCAGGATAGCCAGAGAGTAGTCCTGTATTAGTATGAACCATTATTATTTTCAGTTTCCATTATTTTCTTTGTTTCCTTGAATCCCCTGACCTTTTGAGGACTTAGATTTGAATTAGATATGATTTCTTATTAATTATCGATTTGTTTCTCATGCATTTAATTCTAATTTTCTTTTCAAGTTATCGCTTGGAAATTGTAAAATGAGATTCATAAATAAAAAAAAGTTTTTTCAGACATGAGGTCAGAACGCAAAATATCAGCCATAAACTTGCGCACTCAAAATGGAGAACACACCTACCTATAATCTGAAGAGCTGTGCTTGCCCTATGTTTCTCCAGTGCTGGGTACGAGTACATAGGATTTGTTGATCTGATAAAATCTTAGCAGAGGAGAGATATTCAGATTCTTTGTAAAGAATGTCTATCCCTTAATAATATATTATTCAGTATATTTTCTTTCATAAGAACATGCAGACTACAGTTTAGTTTGCATCAGCTTTTGACAAGTTTAAGAAGAGCAGAATATAGCAAGTATGTATTCTGGCTCCTATTCTTTTCAGAAATTGTTTTTCTATATTGCACTGTTTTGATTACTTGCAGGAAGTTCTGATCTAAAAATTCTAACTCATGCCTTTATCTCTAGTCTTGATGTGTTATTACATGGTCTTTCTACAACTCAACTTAAAACTGCTTCAGTTGGCATAAAACAGTTGCTAAGGTCATTTTTCACAAATATAAACATGATCATGACCTCTCTGCTGTTTACTTTACATTAGCTTCCAGTATCTTTTTGTATCTTATTTAAAATTGGATGCCTTACTTTTAAGGCTTTGAGGTGGGGCACTCCTTATCTTGTCTCTGCTATTTCTTCTTATCTTCCTTCTGTCAATTACAGTCTTCATAACAAGAACTTTTAGTACTACCTTCTGTTTGTAATATTCATTTTGAAAGCTCATGTGTAACTTGTTTTTCTTACCTATCTCCTCACCTTTGGAATTCTTTACCTCTTAATATTCATCTCTGAGAGATTTTTAAAAATTTTTAAAAATTTAGGTAGACACTAAAATCTTTTGTGTGTAAAGCTTTTTCACAATGGATTGTTAACTAGATCAGCCAGTATATGTTTATTTGATATGTGGTAGTGTACCTTGATGATATACTCATCTCTCGATCCCTGACCCAACATCGACAGCATGTAAAGCAGGCTCTGCAGAGGCTGCAAGAGCATCATCTTTATGCTATGCTAAGCTATAAAATTTATTGTCAAATCAGAAGAATTACCATCCTTGGGTTACATCATTTCTTGGCAAGGATTCTGTATGGATCTTGAAAAGTGGACTGGCCCCAACCTGTGGGGCTTAGGTTTTTACGTTTTCTGGGTTTCGCCAATTATTATAGACCATTCTGGGATATTCCTCGCCGGCTCCTTTCACCACTCTAATGGAGAAGGGCACAGATACCAGGCATTGGCCAGAAGTGGCTATCCAAGCCTTCAAGCATCTTAAGCAAGAATTTCTCAAGTATCCCTACCTTCATCATTTGGACCTATCAAAATCCTTTGTTCTTGAGGTAGATATATATATATAACTACTAGATTTTATTGTATTTTATTTTATTTTTAACCCTATTACTAGTTTGAAGATTGAATGAATGTATGTATTTTATTATTTTTTAATTGATTATAGTATAATTTAATGTTACTATTTATAGGGTTTCATTTTAATTTCTAATTTTGCTTTATCATTTATAATATTTTATTTGTTTTAAGACATGTCGTTAAAGACAGTCAGTTGTTTTATTGTAAACCGACTTGAAGTGTATACAATATGTTCGGTATACAAAAATGTTTAAATAAATAAATAAATAGATGCTTCTGCCATTGGGGTAGGAGCTGCCCAAACTCAACTTGATGAACATGGGACTCTTTTTCCATACACTTACTTTCTTAAATATTTTTCCCAGCAGAGAAAAATTACTCTATTGGTGATCGTGAGCTCCTAGCAGTTAAGCTGGCATTAGAATAATGGTAACAAAAATAGCAAACTGTCCCCCAGTTGTATATTTCATTACATTAAACACACAATTTTTCTTTCTTTTTTGTCTTTTTGTATTCTCTATGAATTATATTTCTTTTCGGGACCTTCATGAGTACAGTTTGTAATTGATACAAACTGTGTTCTCTACTAGTCCAGCTTTACTTTATCGGGGCAATGATTAATTGGAACATCAAAGCTGTTTGGGTTTTTGCTCTCATTGTTGAAATAAGAACAAGACACTAACCATAAGGCTCCTGTTAGGGGACCTTCATTATGAGTGGAGGATCTGGAAATCTGGTTGAAGGTTTTTAATAGAAAATAAAGTTGAGAATAAAATTAATTGATATAATTGATAAACAATGAAAAAATAATAAAGTAAAGCGGGACTAGTTTGCTTCAATTACAAACTGTACTTGTGAAGGTCCCACAAAGAAATATAATTCATAGAGAATAATACAAAAAGACAAAAAGAAAATATACAACTAGGGGACAGTTTCCTATTTTTGTTGGAATTTGTGCTATGTCCTCAGATTACTGATTTTTTGGGCTTAAGTTTATGATCATTAGAAGAATGTTGGTATCTATTAGAAAGGAGCCTGACATCCAATCACAATTTATATAGATCACAAGAATCTAGAATACCTGCCACAAGCTCAACGGTTGAACCCTTGACAAGCTTGGTGGTCATTGCTTTTAAATTGTTTCTATTTTGAATTACATTTCCATCCTGCAGCAAAGAACCAGTGAGCAGATGCTCTTTCACAATCATTTACAACTCCAGATACCCCAGAAGCTCCTCACTATATTATAGACCCAGCAAGAATTGTGGCTGCCACTGCCATACCTCTACCACCTGGGAAAACTGTCATTCCTAAATGACTCAGGGAAAGAGTATTAAAATTGGGTTCATGACTCCCATCTGGCAGGACACCTCAGGATCACCCACACCCTGGTGTTTATCAACATCATTACTGATGGCCTCAACTGAAACAAGATGTGAATCACTATGTAGAGTCTTTCCTCACTTGTGCAAGTCATAAAAGCTCTTGGGCTCACCCCCGTTACAGCCATTGCCAATCCCCAAAAAACCTTGGACCCACATGACTACTGACTTTGTCACTGACCTTCCCTTTACAAATGGTTACACCACTATATGGGTAGTGGTGGATTGTTTTTCCAAGATGGCTCATTTCATTCCCATTACTAGCCTGCCATCCACACCAGAGTTGGCTCATCTCTTTGTGCAATCTCAAAACCAAATACCCATGTAGTATCGGTTTCCTTTTGCCTGTTTTTGTCTGTCTTAACAAAAGGTTTCTACACTAATCAAGGTTCAGGACTGTTTCTATACTTTGAATATTTTACTGCAAATATATTAAAAAAAACCAACCCCTAAACATTTTTATGGGTGAATGATAAAGTGGTCCGGGTTACCTCTGTTTAGAGAGGTCTTACATTATCCTGGCTTCCTTATGCCCGTAATAATACTACATTGTTGCAATATTCATTGGGTTTTGTTTTTTCAGTCCCACCTAATTTTCACTTCACTATCCCCTTTTCTTGCTAGTCATCTCTTTGTGCAACATGTCTTCTGTTTATATGGTCTTCCTTCTCATATCCTCTCAGACCAAGGGGTACAATTCACCACTTCTGGAGAGGCTTGTATAAAAGGTTTGGCATCAATTTGAATTTCACTTCTGCCTACCATCCACAAAGTACTGGGAAAATGGAGAGGCTCAATCAAATTCTTACAAGTTTTCTATGGTCCTATGTCAATGAGTGCCAAGATGATTGAGCTTCCCTTCTCCTGTGGGTAGAGTTTTGCCACAATAACAATGGAGGGAGCTCTACAGGAGCCTCTCCCTTCCAGATTACCTTTGGGTGCCAATCTCTGCTTCCACTTCCAAAAGCTAGTTTCCTGTCCAGTGGCTAAAACCATGAGCAGCAATCTCAAGGAGCTATGGCTTAGAAAAACAAACTGCTCATTGCAGCGGCAGAGCAATTTAAAAAATAAGCTAAGAGATGCCAGCCTACACCACAGTTCAAACCAGGAGAATTGGTGTGGCTGTGTACCCGAAATCTGCATCTCAAGATGCCCACAATAAAGTTCACATCAAGATTTATTGGACCATTTACCTTCCTGTGAGAGATAGGGGTAGTCACCTACCAGCTGAAACTTCCACCTATACTGAAGATCAATGTATCTCTTTTAAAACCTCTGCGGCTTTCATGGTCTTCTCGTCACCCTCCAGGTATAACACATGCTATCTCTGAAATGGGTACTCAATGTAAGGTCCAGGAAATCCTAGACTCTAGGAGACATCTTAATTGTCTGGAATATCTAATTTCATGGAAAAACTTCAGGCCAGAAGAAAATTCATGGAACCTGCATCCAATCTTCAAGCCCCTCAGAATGTACAAGATATCTATTGTCAGTCCCACCAGAAGCCCAAACCTAGGGGGGTTCTGTAATATTTTCTGGCTGACGGCCTTTGAAGAGGCAGAAGCACCACTATGATGCCATCTGTAACACTGTTCCCTGGTCTCCCCTAGGCATGTGTATGTGGCGTAGCACCTTATGAAGTCCCCATGGTGGGAAACCTGGCTCCACCAGTCAGCAATGATGTCATGTGGATGGTTATAAAAAGCCCAGCTGAGCTCCACAGAATTGCCTCAGCAACAGGTCTCACTGCTTGGAATGCAGTGTGTTGATCCTGCTTTGGTTCCTGTCTTGCCTTGCCCAGCCTTATCCAGTCTGCCTTGCCAGTCCAGCCTGCTCTGTCCTTGGCTTCCCTTCATCCCAGTTCTCCTTCAGTCTATTCGACACTGTCATCTGCTTTGGCCCTGGTTCTCCCGCATGCCTACTGCCTGTCACGGATTCTGACCTGGACCTGCATTCCCCTCTTGCCTGCCTTTGACTCAGCTGTGAACTCTGTGCCCTGCTTGCTGCATGACTTAACCTCCATCTAACTCCTGGCAATTATCTCATCACAGCCTGTCCAGACCTTGGCCTTGCCCTGGACTCTCTATCTCTATATGCCCTGTGGGATCCTTGCCTAAATCCTGCTGGCCCTGGACCCCAAAGGCTCAACCTGCAGGGAATGGGGCTTATATAGGTAAAGCTCCAGTCTAGTTCCAGTCCAGGGTGTGTTCACTAGCTACATTGTGTCAACCACATGGCAGCATAAGGGACCACTGTCCTTATATAAAGATTCTTCAATTTAAATTTAAAAAAGAAAATATTTGGTAAAGTCTGCATGCACAATGTGCATGCAGACCTTATCACTATCTGGGCTGTTTGAAATGTATCTTTTTCTGTGCTCTTGCTTTTTTCCTTCCTCCAAATCTGACACCACCCAGTTGGGGGTGTGTCTAACATTACACTTTTCCCATGACTCTAATCATATGACCTTCCTGGTGGAGACCCATGCTTCCTAGTAAGGAACATGTGGGTATCCTTACAGAGATGTAGAAGTAAAGGTCAGCAAACAAGTTATACATGATACCTTTTTAGTGGATATACATTTGTGAGTAGCTTTCAAGAGTGATGCTCCTTTCATCAGATCAGAGCACAATGACCTAAGGAGGTTGTTGCCAGAATATACAAGTAAATCACAGGTTGGATTACATCTATATTTATTTACAAAGCTGTGGAACATTGTATAGCAAAAGGATGTGTGTGATAGAGAAGTACTGGTGGGGAGGGTATATTTGATTTCATATTCCGGTATCTGCTCCCTGGGCTACAGAAGTCTGGTGGTAGGGGAGTCCTAATCAGTGCAACATCTAGCAGCCAGACTCTGGGTCCATATTGCTATGTTCTAGAGCAGTGTTTCTCAGCTTTTCTGATGACACTGACCAGTTGGCCAACTACCTAAGCTGACATGGATTGGCTGTCTACTAGAGTTGGGCAGAGACTCCTGACTGAATAGTGGGGGAGGAGTGAGGAGTTCCCTCCTAAGACTGAAGAGCATGTGGGGAGGGAGGGTGTCCCCCTCCATGGCTAAAGAGCAGGAGGAAGTGGGAATACATGTGCTCCCTCCACCCTCAATCCAGCCACTCCTAATGTTTTAATTAAAAGAATTATGACAGAAGCTGCACTGCTTACACCCATAGCAGGGGAGGGAAAAAAAAATCAGGTGGACTCATTCCAGAGAATTGTGTAGCCAGGGACTAAAATGACTTACTCTGGTGGCAATGGATGGTAGATGTTCTCTCTTTAAAGGGGATTGGATTTATTTGGTTATTTACAGAGCCAGAGTGAGGGCATCCTGGGGCTCAGTCTGCTTGGCCCAATCAACTATTAAATGCTGGCGGTAATCAAGTCAGAGAGTACCAGCAATCTGTTCCTGCACCAAGAAGCAGCAGCTGTGGACAGCTCTGTGGGTCCCAGAGTGAAGCCACTACCAGGACATTTTGACCCAGTGGTATAGGACAGAAGAGAATGTCCCACTCGTGGCTGTAAGCAACGTGGTGGGAGCTGCTATCTATGCAGCTACAGCATGGGTTTGCTTCCTTCTGCAACGACGGCCACTCTGTGGACTGGCAAAAACGCTCCAGGGACTGTTACCACTCCATGGACCAGCGGTTAAGAAACACTGTTTTAGAGGGATCTGTATTCTGTGGCCCCTGACAGGACTGTTGCTGCAACAGTGAGTTGAGAGGAGGATTTAAAGTAGGGTGAAAAAAATCACATAGCTGTAAATGGTGCTGTAGCCCAAAGGAGAAGCCATTCAGGCTATAAAAAAAAAAAAAAGTATAAAATAGTTACTATTGTTTTTTAAAACTTTGCCTGCAGCATTAATTTGATGTAAGGCAAATATCTCTTTGAAAGAAATTATAATTTATAATGCAACAACAAATGTCTAGTTTACTATTGCTGCTGTAAAAATTAATTCTCCGGTACTGCTTGCAAGCTCTTTGTTTGCTACTCGTATCTAGCTGTCAAGAAAACTGCATATTTGCTGCAATCTGTATATAAATCCATTCATGTTCTTTTACATAGTTGACTTCTTATTCACACTTGAGACAGCTGGAAGTATATAGCTTCCATAGAACTAAAGAGAGCCCTTTATTTATCCATCATCCTGTGTGCCAATTAGAATTAAAGCAACTGAAGACTGAATACCACATGGATTCTTCCGATACAACTAATCATACTGGAAATGAATAACCACTTACGATATTCTATTGACAGCTATTAAGAATAAAAACAAAAAGTCAAGGACACAGAAAATGAGAGAAGAGGCCAAGTAATGAAGGAGCCACCAGATGTCACTCTTACTCCACAATCTTCTCATTAGGAATCCTCTTGTAAATGAAGGCATGGCTAGAAAAATATACATGCATGAATTAACAACATGGTAGCACATGTGGGAAAATGATTGAGTACAAGTTTGGCATTACTCAATCATCAAGGTTTTGATTTCTTATTACTGTTACATGCACTCATAAACATTCAGACACTCCCCTTTCTCTGCAGTGCGTCCTCTGGTAAGGGGGGAAGCTGTTGTTTGTTTTTTGTTTTTTTTTGGGGGGGGGGGGGGGGGGGGGAGGTGGCTGCATTCTCCAGTAAGGTAGTGGTAGGGTTGGGCCAGTGAAAGCAGATAGACATGCTATCTATAGACTGTATGTATAGCCAGGGGTTTGATAGCTGCAATTTATTGAGAGACGGATGAGAGCTCTTTCAAAAGTTCAGTATATTCCTCTAGTGCAACCCTCTTTTTACCTCAGAACTGAATCCTTTTGCTCTTACTGCTGGATCACCTCCACATGTTGCCAACAGTAATGATCTTACTGTTAGATCTGCTATAGCTATTCATGTTGCAAATATTTAGAATTTGTTAATATAAATATATCTTACAGATAAAATATGAGAAACTATCAGATAAAGGCTGTAAAATTTCTGATCTGCCCTTTTTCCCTTTCTGTTACACAATGCTACTTGATCTCTGGCTTTTACCCTTGCTTCCTCACCACTAATCCTATGTGTTTGTCCCACACCTTCTTAAGTTCCAACGCCATTTTTGCTCTCACTACCTCCATTTCAAGGCTCTTTTATGCATCCACTACTATTTATTTGAAAAAATATGTCCTTATGTCACACCTAAGTATGTCTTCTTCCAGCCTCATCATATGATCCCTTATTCTTAAACCTAATTTCATGTAACAAATATATACCATTCATAGATTATGGTGTGCATTGCAATCATGTAGGTTTTAAAAGATAGGTTTTCATTTAGATGGTTGATGGAGAGTTGGGATAGTGAAGATGGGGAAAGAGATGGAAGGATGATGGGATAACAAGAAGGGAGACAGTGCAGATGGAGCAATATCCACTAGGCTTATATCATCTCTCATTGGATGCTGAAGAGTAAACCCTTCCCCGTCAAAGAATCCTGGGGGTGACAATGGGTATATGAAGTCCCCTCAAACGCCTGAAGAGCCCTAATATCCTTGCAAAGAGGGAGTAAAGGGCTATGCATGGGAATGAAAGAAGGGAAGATGATGGGATGAAAAAGATGCATGGAACAATGGAGAAGAGGGAAAGATGAGGCACTGGTAATAGGGTAGAGAGAAAGAAGTGGAAGAGAGATGAGTGAAAGACATTAAAGAGATAGAAGAGAAATGAAGAAAGGAAAAGACAAAGTACTGGAAAAAATTTATAAGAAGGCAATGAAGAAACAGTAAATATAAATTCAAGGAAGACATTTTATTTTCAATTTTGTAGTAGTAAATTATTTTCTATTCTGCATAACATTTCTTTTCAATTTTTAAAAAATTATGGATGCAATTTTCAAATAGCCTACATAATTACAAAGGAGGTGGGTAATTGTGCTGCACATAGTTTGCAGGTAATTTTCTAAGAAAAACTTAGAAGTAGGCTATCTTTGAAAATTAGCTTGTGTAAAGTATGTGCTAAAAGTGTCTACTGATTTTGTACCTGAGGGTGGCAGGGGAGGTGGAGTAAAATATTGCACATAATTTTCAAAATACCAAATGCATGCCCTGTTTACCTCCCCCAACCTAAATGCATCTATAGAAAGGCCTCTTTTTAACCCAGCTAAGAGTACATTCGCTATGGAAACCTGCACATGCTTTTAGCTGGGCACAGAAGAGCAATTTTCAGAAAAATCTATTTACCTGTGCACATGGCTAGCCAGGTAAATAGGATGTCTGAAAACTGCTTACCCTGTATGTGGGTAGAAGTATACATGGGGATCAACCATCTGCCTACTTTTACCTTTGAGAATAGTAGGTGAGAGCAGAAGCAGGGTTAAGTTGGGCAGACTATGCATGTTTAATAAATCACTGGGACCAGATGGCATCCACCCTAGAGTTCTAAAAGAACTAAACATGAAATTCCTAATTTGTTACTAATAATCTGTAACCTGTAATTTAAAATATCTACAATTCCTGAAGACTGGAAGGTGGCCAATGTGACACCAATTTTTAAAAAGGGCTCCATGGGTAATTCTGGAAACTATAGACCAGTGAGCCTGATGTCGATATGGGCAAAATGATAGAAGCATTCTTAAAAACAAAATTACTAGCCATATAGATAGACATGGCTTAATAGGGAAGAGTCAACATGGTTTAGCAAGAGGAAGGCATTCTTACCAATCTTTTGGAATTTTTTGAAAGTATAAATAAACGTGTAGATAAAGGTGAGCTGGTTGAAATAATATATTTGGATTTTCAGAAGGCATTTGACAAAGTCCCTCAGGAAATTACCAAGTCATGGGAGAGGAAGCAGTGTTATATTGTGCATTTGTAGCTGGCTAAAAGGCCAGAAACAAAGGATAAGAATAGTCAGTTTTCCAGATGGAGAAAGGTTGTCATTGGAGTACCACAAGGACTAGGACCTGTGTTTATCATATTGATAAATGATCTGGAAAAAGGAATGATGACTGAGATAATCAAATATGAGGATGACTTAAAATTATTCAAATTTGTAAAAACAGCAGGGGTCCGAATGGAACTGAAGAAGGACCTTGTTAGGCTATGAGACTATGAAATTTAATGTTGAAAAGTGCAGTGAGACACACAAGGTAAATAATCCCAACTGTAGGTACACAATGCTAGGTTCTGTACTGGGAGTCACTACCCAGGAAAGATTATTGGAGTCCTGGGGATAATACATTGAAATCCTCAGCTCGGTGTGTGTCGGCTGTCAAAAATTCAAATAGGATGGAGAATAAAACGGAAAATAGCATATTGCCTCCTTATTAAAACATAGTGCAACTGCACCTTGGGTACTGTGTGCAGTTCTAGTCATCCCATCTTAAGAATGACTTAATGGACCTAGAAAAGGAACAGGGAAGAATGACAACAATTATAAAGGGGATGGAACATTTCTCCTATGATGAGATGCTACAGAAGCTAGGGCTCTTCTGCTTGGAAAAGATGACAGAGGGGACATGATAGCAGTTTATAAAATCTTTAGTGGCATGGAATGGGTAAAGAGAGGATGGCTATTTACCCATTCAAATAATACTAAAACAAAGGGACACTTCATGGAACTAACAACCAGCAGATTCAAAACAAATTGTAGTAAGTACTTTTTTATTCGTTGCACTATGAAGCTGTGCAATCTGTTGCCAGAGGGCGTGATTGAGGCAACTAGCATAGCAGGGCTTAAAAGTGATTTGGACAAGTTCTGGGAAGAAAAGTCCATAATATATTATTAGCCAGGTAGACTAAAGAAAGCTATTGCTGTCTCTGGGAGTGAGGGATTTGCCAGGTACTTGTGACCTAGACAAGCCACAGTTGGAGACAGGATGTTAGGTTTGTTGGCCCTTGGTCTGACCCAGCATGGCAAGTCTTATGTTCTAATGCTTTTCTGGATTGTTTTGAAGGGAAAAAGTATCTACAAAAAAAAAGGCAGGTTCAAATCTGTCTGCTTTTTTCTGGAATTTTTCAAAGGAAAACTTTGTATGTGCTTTCCCTTTGAGAACTGGTGTGACAAAAAAAACACCCATGGACTTTGCGCCTTTCTGCATAGCTTTGAAAATTGCCTCCTATATGTGTAGAAAATGACAAGAATTGATACTGCTCTGCCCTTCTTAAGTCTACTTTCTACATGCAATATCTCAAATTAAAATGTTGTAAATGCCTACTTTTGGCATATATATTTGGGGAGGGGGGAGAGGGGTATCTGCCTGCTTTTAATTTTTTTTCTCCTCCACTTGCTTGAAGGCAGCACTGCAAACCTGTACTGCCTGGAAAGCCGTGAGAATGGTATTGAGGAATGTCTGTTACTGAGGCATGTGTGCCAGTGAAGAGCTTTATATCCAGGCTGGCATCTGGTGCTACTCAGGCTAGCTCAGGTTCTGTTTGGTAGGTGAAGCTAGAGGGGGAAAGGAGCTGGGTATGTATGTAGCCTGCTCACAGACATCTCTCATGCAGAAGAGCACATGAGCAATTGGCTGAAGAGAGCATTGGGTTGAGTGGATGCCACTGAGCTGAGCCAGCAGAGGAAAATCATTCTCCCCCGCTGCGTGGTGGTATGTACCCCATGCCTCCTTCAGGTCCTCCGTAGCCCCATCTCGCGGGGGGGCATCCCCAGGGGTGCACTCCCCCCTCACCTCCCAAGCCAAAACCTTGTCTCTATCCCTGTGGGGGGGGCACTCACCCACTCACTCACTCACTCGGAAAAGGAGCCGATCCCGGCCAGGATGTCCTAGACTCTACCCCAGACCAATCCTGAGCAATGCACGATCCCTCCCTCACAAAATCCTGCTCATCTACTATCCCCAGCCAGTCAGTCCCGGTACTAGGACCCGCCTGGTTGTAAGCTCCCTCCCAAGCAGCTCCGGTCCCACTCACTAACCCAGATGCACCCCATCTCTGGACACACTCCTCTCTCCAGTCCACACACCCTGTTCCACCTGCCCCAGAATGCTGCTGGAGGGGAAAGCCTTTTCGGCTGCAGTTTTCCCTCGCTGTGCCTGCCTACCCCTGATTTGAGCAGGTTGCAACCCACTAGGTGTAGTCACTCCAGCCCGCTTCCTAGACCCCCCCCCCCCCATCCGAGCGTGGCCCATCCTCCATTACCCTGCCACTGGATGTGCTAGGGACATTTTGCATGTCAAAAAAATCCCCCAGGACCAGCCTCTATTGGAGCAGCCAGTAAACTTCTACCTTTACTTCTGCTCCTCCCCCTCTCGCCAACCCAGCCCCCGCAGCTGCAGTAGTACCAATTGGTATAACAAACACACTCCCCCTGGTCCGAACCCTCGGACTCCCCAACGCCATTGGGTCCAGTGAGTCTGCAGAAAGAGCACCAGGCTCCGACTCCCCCCTGCTCAGCCCCCGAGCCCTCCCACGTGTTCCGATCAGACACGCTGGGCGCTCACCATCTGAATCATGGTCACTGACTGCGACCTCGATGAGCTGCTCCTCCACAGCCATGATCTGCATGCTGCTTGTCCAGAAATCCCGTGGGTCGGAGTCACACAGCCGGTACACATGCCCTTAAATAGGGCTCCCTACTCCCGATACTCCCCGCGGAGCTCTCCAATCCGATTGTGCCGCGAGGGAGTGTTCAAAATTTCATCCGGGGACTCGGGGCTCCTCCCCCTCCCCCTCCCCCTCCCCGCACCTGCCCTTTCCGGCTTCAAGCTGCCAGAGCTTGTCTGGCACGCCCGTTAGCCTCGGGCAGCCTGGCACTCAGGCAAAACTGCCCTTACAGTATGTGGGCCACAGCATTTTGGGCCAGTTGAAGTGATCATGTAGTGGCTGCTGGAAGTCCAAAGTATTAAGCCATTGCAATAATCTAAACCATTTAATATCAGGGCCTGCAATACTGTTCTAAAATTGGATGGCTCTAAGAACGGGCATAGCTTCCTGACTATGCGTAATTTATAAAACATTGATTTCCCCAACCGCTTTGTGGTTTCATTGACAGACTAGCATCCAAGATCACTCTCCCCCAAGTACATATGAGGACATCAGTTAAAAAAAAAATAAATCCGTAAAATACTAGATTAACTCTTTCTTGACTAACTACAATTAGATCCCCACAGGATGCTGACTAAGCCGAAATAGATATAAATGCAGGGAATCACTGACTACTAAAAAAGAATTTAAAACCGGATTAAACAAAACATTTCTGAAGTAGCCTGGTTTGATAATTGCTAACTTTAAACACAGAGAGCCCCTAAAGATTTACAGAGCACCTAGTTTCATAATCATAGACTACAAGTCAACCCTAAATGGAAAAAAATAAATATATGAAGAAAAATCTGAAATTGAGGAAGCTATAGATAACAATTCCTTCTGAGACATATGGAAGGAACTTAAACACAAACCAATCCTCAGTTAGCAATCCAACCCCTAGATGCATCAACGTGCTATAAATTTGGCATTTCCTTGTTTTGGGCTGCGCATGGAGAGAGAGAGAGACTCTTTATAGGGCGCTCATATTACTCAACTATTTATACCATTATATAGGAGGGTAATCTAGTTACTTGAGGTGAGGTTTTGGTGGTAGTCTAGTGTTTGGGGGGCAGTTTTACATGCACAGAGGTACAAACAACACAGTACATATCAGTGAAGATTTAATGTGATTTGGAATGAGGAAAGGTACACAAAGATGAGATTTCTACAATGTTCTCTCAACCTAGTTTGATAGCACCCAAGTAGAGAGTGCATCAAGCTAGAGCAAGAGACAATTTTGTATACCTTTCTTCATTCCAAATCACAGCAAATCTTCACTGATGTGTACTGTGCTGTTTGTACCTCTGTGCATGTAAAACTGCCCCCCAAACACTAGACCACCACCAAAACCCAACCTTGAGTTACTAGATGACCCTCCTATAACCCGCTATATCATGCAATGTTAAAAACCCCTCACTTTCATAAACCCCGCTCAAAGTCCTCCCCTTTGACTAAATTTTCAGAACTTGCATGTGCATTGTGTAATGCTAAAAATAAAGCATGTGTTAAGGCATTATCGTGGGCGTTGGGGCCCTAACGCCCACGATAACGCCCTAACCTTTTTTGATGTATGACCCTGCAAAACAGTAAAATCTATTCTGAGCACTTCCAGCCCCTATATAAAGAGATCAAACTAGAAGATATCATAAAAGATCAAAATATATCCAAAAGAAGTTATACTATCTAGAAACGGCAATCAAAGAATAAACACTACTAGACAGCCCTATGTAAAACAGAAAATGAATGGATGCCTCCAAACCCCCGAAGCCAAAAAAAGAATGTAGCTACAATTTTAGAAAAAAATTTAAAAAATTGGTTATTTAAGGAAGTGTTTGGGATAACCCCCTGTTTAGCCATTTTTGACAGAGAATGTTTATAATAGGGTCATAGTAACATAATATAGTAATGGCAGCAGAAAAAGATCAAACGGTCCATCCAGACTGCTTCTTATGGTAGCAACTGTCTCTCTGTGCAGATTTCCCCATGTTGCTGTTAAAGATAGTAACCACTGCTCTGTGCTTTTTATCACCAAGCCTTATGTTAAGGGTAGTAATATTTGTAATCAAAATCAAGCAACTGTCAAACCTATGACAAAATTACTGCTAGCAACATTTTTACAGGGTGAGCAGCTTTCTTGAAAATTCAATGCTGCTTTGACCGTGCTTTGTTTTTGGACTTGGCTGTAGAAGCTTTCCTACACATTTTCCCTAATATCTGCATATCAGTACCCCAGATCATAAAAGTCAGGGCCCAGTGTTGGCTGTCGTCTGAATGCAATTCCCCCTTTTTTTCCCTGCTGTTGAAGGAGAGAACAATGTTGCAGTTGCATCAAGATCATGAAAGCTAATTGGTTATGGGTAGTAATTCTCATGCCTTGTGTTAGGGGAAGTAGCTGCCGCCCCATGTGCCCCTTTTTAAAAAATTTTTTTATTTCCATCTCTGGTCAAAAAAGAGAACCATTCAGCTCTCAGGGAAAAAAAAAAATCCTTAAGTCATCCCATAGACAATGCCATGGCAATGCTATAATAACAAATGTCCAAACTTCTCTGACTTTTTTTTACGAGGATTCAGCCATGATGATAACGAATGAAATAGAAGACCAAAATACCTCTATTATTTCCACATATCTTAAAATGGCATCAATGATTTTTAAATGTGATGAATGACCTCATATAGGCAATTTTATAGTTTCTTTTTTCGTGTAGCAAAGCCTTAATGAGAGTGAATATGCTGAATAGCAAGTAGTTTTATTTCACTACCACTCAGTTGTATAATCATCGGTCATTTATAATTTTTTGTGTCAGCACACCTTAGTGAAATTTTTTTAATTATTTCTACAATTTTTTCATAGCAATGGTATAATCCCAGCTACTTAGCTTGTAACATTGAAGAAACTGCCCGACTCTGTGCCATGAGGATTTTTTTCTCTGCCCGACATGGTCCGTGTTTCGGTTTGCACCTTCTTCATAGGGCCATCTGCAAAAAGCATGTGAAAACGCATCTGTAAAAATATTTTTTTGTATAAATTTTTACCTTTGGCAATCGCAGTGGTACTAACGATGTATTTTTGTTCAGCGATGGTTCCGTGCTCCGGTAATATATTTCTTCAACCGGAGGAGGAAATAGAAGGCGCCATTTTTAAAGGGATCAATTGGCCAATGAGCTGTTGCCACGTCAGAAATATCCAAACGCGGGAATCAGCTGTGTAGATTGAAATAGAATAATCTTAGATTGGTATTCTTTAATTTAATTTATCTCAGCATTAAGACCTTCAGGATGTATGCACTTTAAATTAAATATTCACCGTTGTTCATGTAAATTCAATAAGGATTGTGGATCACCCCCCCTACTAGTCATCAAAATTTTGTCAATCAAAATTTTAATAATTTTGATTGACAAATTAATATAATAATGCCAGGCCATCTTGATGTCTATTCAAGCAGTTAAGTGATCAGGTCTGCATAGCAATACTAAATTAAGACAAAGCATAGAAAGATTTAAGTAAATTACATAAAAATAATGTTTTGAGGTCGCTAGAAATTCTTTTTAAAGCTGTTTTGCTTAGCCAAGAGTTTTTTTTAAAGTGGTTCCTAGGAGAATAAGTAGGTTTCCTGTAGCAGATAAGTACCTTTTCCTAAAAAGTGAGCACAAAAGGAATAGATGCCTTAATCTTTTTCAATACTTTATTGGTGCAGAGACGTTTCAAGTGAATTGCCCGACTCAGGCCGATTTATATAAAATTCTTTTTAATATTTAAGAGATCTTAATATTATATTTGCTGTGAATTTTTATTTTATTTCTCTATTTGGATTTGCTGTTTTGATTTTAGATCTTTGTAATGTTTAAAAAGGATGTTTATTAATTTATATAAAATTCTTTTTAATATTTAAGAGATCTTAATAGTATATTTATTGTGAGATATTTATTAGGTTAATGTTTATTGTTTAATTGTAGCCCCTGAGGCAGCGGCTACAAGCTGCGAAACTCGGCCTGAGTCGGGCAATTCACTTGAAACATCTCTGCACCAATAAAGTATTGAAAAAGATTAAGGCATCTATTCCTTTTGTGCTCACCTGACGGTATCATAGATCGCCTACCTCTTTGCTTTCTTGGACCATCCCTTTTCCTAAAAAGACATCAGAGGAAGTTTGCATTTTTTTAACTTCAAAACTCAGTTCTTCATGTGACTTCTCTGTATCTTATTTGTGATATCAAACTATACTGTCTGGTGATTTACTGGTGCTCAGATGGGTACCTACTTGGACATTTGAGACTTTATCCCCATTTGTGAGCACTAGGTCAAGTATTGCACACTCTCTCATGAATTCCATTACCATTTGTTTGAGCAGAACCCCTTGAGCATCCACTATCTCTCTGTTTCTTGTAGATTCTGCACAAGGGATACTCTAATCTATATCCAACAGATTATAATCTCCAATGAGCAACACTTCTTCCTTCTTTCCCAATTTTTGGATGTCTTCGACTAAATCTGTATGAATTAGAGGCCTGTAGACCACTTCAATGTAAATGGAAGCACCAATTTTTTTTTTTTTTGGACAGCCTATAATTCTTCCCTATCCTATGTCCTTTGCATTTCTTAGGGTCATTCATCGAAATGCGATAGGCCATTAGCATATGCGTTACGGCATTATTGCGTGTGCTAACGGGCTATCTCAAAATGCATATGCAAATAAAAAAATTTCATATTCAAGTGGGAGGAATTGGGGTGGGATAAATTTAAAATAGGGGGTGGAAGTGCACTGCGCAATATGTATCACACAATAAGTGTAGATGTTAGCTGTGTTACTAACCAGCTAATATCTACACCTTTTTTTCTGGGCAGTATGGATGGATCGCGGGCAGTATCATGGTCTGCGGTATTATTGCGGCATGTATCACGTGCGATAAAAACTGCAATCAATACACACGAACCTACCAAGCATTCCTGGACCAATAAAAATGGCTCTTTTTAGCAGGTCAAGCTTCCTAACTGCTTTTGGTGAATGGCAAGAGTACTTGTACGTGCATTTTTCATGCCTTGCCAGCCTCGCTGCCCACGATGGCACATGGAAGATGAACAATCAGAACAGGACCCAAGGCCACTTCAAAGACATCCCAGGGAAGTACCAGCAGTGTAGGTCGAGGTTCCGCTGCGGCGGGGTCTGGATCCTGCCCAGCCACGGGCCGGGAGATACAAGGAGCATATCTTTCCTTCCCAAACATCCTTGCTAGGCATGCCTAAGGACTTTGTGCTTAGCAGGTATCATCTCATTTTTGGGGCAATCCTGGAATTGTATGAAGACATCCAAGTTGATCTGGATCCGGTCACGGCAAGGTCCTGTGCTGTCCTCGGCTTCACCAAACTGTTGGCCGTTCTCCATTTCAAGGTAAGCGGCTCCTTCCAAACCACTGTAAGGGTGGTGGAGGCAATGTCCCAAACCACATTTTCACACTGTCTCAACCAGGTCATTGCAGCTGTAACTGACCGCATTAATTGATACATAAAATTCCCTTGTGACAGACAGGACTTTATGGACTTGAAGAGAGGTTTCTATGCCTTTGCACACTTTCCCTATGTCATTGGAGCTATCAACTGTACTCATGTGGCCATTGTTCCAGCCCCTCAGAGGAAGGAGACGTACCACAACAGAAAGCTTTTTCACTCCATCAACATGCAAGTGGTCTGTGACACTCGAATGTGCATCCTGAATGTGGTGGCCAGGTACCCCGGAGCCGCACATGATTCCTTTATACTTAAGCAATTGGAGCACTTTGAAAATTTTGAGGCTGGTCTGTACGGTGATACTTGGCTTGTAGGTAAGACACCCTTTTCTTTCTCGTTTCCATCAATGCTTATTGATATGTGGCTAATGGCACCAACTGGGGGTGGAGAGCTGTGGGGGAGGACGCGATCAGTGGCATAACATCTACCTTTTGCGGTTATATATGCAGGAGGACATTGTCCAAGGCCATGCCTCTCTTTGCTCATGTTTCAGAGGGCTGCCAAATGAGTGGGCCAAAACAAGGCACAGGACCTAAAATCTGAATGCACAATATACATAGCACATATTTATTACTTAAAAGGCCCCATTCCTATCCTCCCCTTGGGAACTGTTACAGTGTGTCATGTGCTTCTGAACCGTGCACTGTGCACACTGCCGGCAAAGCACCTTCACGTGTGAGCTGTTACTGATCCATCAGGAATATTGTCACTTGCACCTCGAGCAGTCTGCAGTACATGTTGCAGTGCTGTTGTATTTCCTGTGTGTAGGGTGATAAATGGTTTTCAATGCAGGACAGACTGGAGTGCAGCCATGGAAAATAATAGTCACTGCATGAAGTATCCCATTTGCTGGTAGCACAGGTTTCTGTCCTCTTATGTATGTCTTGAAGGTTGGCAGGCACCTACACACCAGTACCCTTTGCTGGGTTGTGAGGCCTGTCATACAATAATTCCAATTGTTACATCAGATGCTGTAGTAATGCACAGATCAGCTCCTTTTGCCAACCGTTTGCCTGCACATCTAGCAGACAACAGCAATACTTAAATGGTCTTGGGCAATGCTCATCAGGTTTGATGGCTCAGCAAAGGTACTGGCTAGCTTATACAGTCTTACTGGATGTTGTGGTTAGCCAGTCACATCTCCCAGTAACAATGCAAACATTCATGCCTTTCTTCTATCATTGCCACAGGAGACTCAGAATTACGGTTGCAGGCCCTGGCTTCTCATCCCCATAGACATGCCAAACACGCCAGCAGAGACGAGATGCAATGAGGCCTTAAGTGCTACCCGCAATGTCATAGAACGCACCTTTGGCCTTCTGAAAAGTCGCTTTTGCTGTTTGGACAAGAATGGGTGGAGCTTTAATGTATGCCCCACCCAAAGTAGCAGAGATTGTCTTGCGGTGCTCCGTGTTCCATAAAGTGGACTGCCAATGGACATATGTCCAGATCTGCCATGGGATCCCCCATGTCTCCCTGCTAGAGGCCAGGGGAATACGCTGAGTGGCAGCCAGATTCGGCAAAGCCTTATACGGACACACTTTGTCTGATAGGGTTCACGTAGCTATTCCCCTTCCAGGGGAGGTGCACCTGAGGCCTGTTAGCTGCTGCTATACTTACTATCACTTGTCTGTGTAACTAAAAACTCACCTGAGCTAAAAAATTCTAACTTGTCCCTATCAATTAAAAAGCAGAATGAAAATACAAACAAAAAACAAACTTTGAAATGTGTATGCTAATGCCAGAAGTCTAAGAAGTAAGATGGGAGAATTAGAATGTATAGCAGTGAATGATGACATAGACTTAATTGGCATCTCAGAGACATGGTGGAAAGAGGATAACCAATGGGACAGTGCTATACCGGGTACAAATTATATCGCAATGACAGAGAGGAGCACTCGGGAGGAGGTGTGGCGCTTTATGTCCGGGATGGCATAGAGTCCAACAGGATAAACATCCTGCATGAGACTAAATACAAAGTTGAATCTTTATGGGTAGAAATCCCTTGTGTGTCAGGGAAGACTATAGTGATAGGGGTATACTACCATCCACATGGTCAAGATGGTGAGACGGACAGTGAAATGTCCGTCTCACCATCTTGACCATAAGAGAAATTAGGGAAGCTAACCAAATTGGTAGTGCAGTAATAATGGGAGACTTCAATTACCCCAATATTGACTGGGTAAATGTATCATCGGGTCACGCTAGAGAGATAACGTTCCTGGATGATAGTTTTATGGAGCAATTGGTTCAGGAACCGACGAGAGAGGGAGCAATTTTAGATCTAATTCTCAGTGGAGCACAGGACTTGGAGAGAGAGGTAACGGTGGTGGGGCCGCTTGGCAATAGTGATTATAATATGATCAAATTTGATTTAAAGACTGGAAGAGGAACAGTGTGCAAATCCAAGGCTCTCGTGCTAAACTTTCAAAAGGGAAACTTTGATAAAATGAGAAAAATTGTTAGAAAAAAACTGAAAGGAGCAGCTACAAAAGTAAAAAATGTCCAAGAGGCATGGTCATTGTTAAAAAAATACCATTCTAGAAGCAGAGTCCAGATGTATTCCACACATTAAGAAAGGTGGAAAGAAGGCAAAACGATTACCAGCATGGTTAAAAGGGGAGGTGAAAGAAGCTATTTTAGCCAAATGATCTTCATTCAAAAATTGGAAGAAGGATCCAACAGAAGAAAATAGGATAAAGCATAAACATTGGCAAGTTAAATGTAAGACATTGATAAGACAGGCTAAGAGAGAATTTGAAAAGAAGTTGGCTGTAGAGGCAAAAACTCACAGTAAAAACTTTTTAAAATATATCCAAAGCAGAAAGCCTGTGAAGGGAGTCAGTTGGACCGTTAGATGATCGAGGGTTTAAAGGGGCACTTAGAGAAGATAAGGCCATCGCAGAAAGATTAAATGATTTCTTTGCTTCGGTGTTTACTGAAGAGGATGTTGGGGAGGTACCCGTAATGGAGAAGGTTTTCATGGGTAATGATTCAGAATGACTGAATCAAATCACGGTGAACCTAGAAGATGTGGTAGGCCTGATTGACAAACTGAAGAGTAGTAAATCACCCGGACCGGATGGTATACCCCCAGAGTTCTGAAGGAACTAAAAAATGAAATTTCAGACCTATTAGTAAAAATTTGTAACTTATCATTAAAATCATCCATTGTACCTGAAGACTGGAGGATAGCAGATGTAACCCCAATATTTAAAAAGGGCTCCAGGGGCGATCCGGGAAACTACAGACCGGTTAGCCTGACTTCAGTGCCAGGAAAAATAGTGAAAAGTGTTCTAAACATCAAAATCACAGAACATATAGAAAGACATGGTTTAATGGAACAAAGTCAGCATGGCTTTACCCAGGGCAAGTCTTGCCTCACAAATCTGCTTCACTTTTTTGAAGGAGTTAATAAATATGTGGATAAAGGTGAACCGGTAGATATAGTATACTTGGATTTTCAGAAGGCGTTTGACAAAGTTCCTCATGAGAGGCTTCTAGGAAAAGTGAAAAGTCATGGGATAGGTGGCGATGTCCTTTCGTGGATTGCAAACTGGCTAAAAGACAGGAAACAGAGAGTAGGATTAAATGGACAATTTTCTCAGTGGAAGGGAGTGGACAGTGGAGTGCCTCAGGGATTTGTATTGGGACCCTTACTTTTCAATATATTTATAAATGATCTGGAAAGGAATACGACAAGTGAGATAATCAAATTTGCAGATGACACAAAATTGTTCAGAGTAGTTAAATCATAAGCAGATTGTGATAAATTGCAGGAAGACCTTGTGAGACTGGAAAATTTGGCATCCAAATGGCAGATGAAATTTAATGTGGATAAGTGCAAGGTGATGCATATAGGGAAAAATAACCCATGCTATAATTACACAATGTTGGGTTCCATATTAGGTGCTACAACCCAAGTAAGAGATCTAGGTGTCATAGTGGATAACACATTGAAATCGTCGGTTCAGTGTGCTGCGGCAGTCAAAAAAGCAAACAGAATGTTGGGAATTATTAGAAAGGGAATGGTGAATAAAATGGAAAATGTCATAATGCCTCTGTATCGCTCCATGGTGAGACCGCACCTTGAATACTGTGTACAATTCTGGTCGCCGCATCTCAAAAAAGATATAATTGCGATGGAGAAGGTTCAGAGAAGGGCTACCAAAATAAGGGGAATGGAACAACTCCCCTATGAGGAAAGACTAAAGAGGTTAGGACTTTTCAGCTTGGAGAAGAGACGGCTGAGGGGGGGATATGATAGAGGTGTTTAAAATCATGAGAGGTCTAGAATGGGTAGATGTGAATCGGTTATTTACTCTTTCGGATAGTAGAAAGACTAGGGGGCACTCCATGAAGTTAGCATGAGGCACATTTAAAACTAATCGGAGAAAGTTCTTTTTTACTCAACGCACAATTAAACTCTGGAATTTGTTGCCAGAGGATGTGGTTAGTGCAGTTAGTATAGCTGTGTTTAAAAAAGGATTGGATAAGTTCTTGGAGGAGAAGTCCATTACCTGCTATTAAGTTCACCTAGAGAATAGCCACTGCCATTAGCAATGGTTACATGGAATAGACTTAGTTTTTGGGTACTTGCCAGGTTCTTGTGGCCTGGATTGGCCACGGTTGGAAACAGGATGCTGGGCTTGATGGACCCTTGGTCTGACCCAGTTTGGCATTTTCTTATGTTCTTATGTAAATCTAGCCATCATCTAACTCCCATGCCAGCAGGTATAGAGAGAGTTGATGTTGCTTTCCTTGCAATGAAATAGCAGCATGTACATACTTCTCATTCAGGGCAGGTGGCCACAATATTGTACACATCACACAGCTTTGGGATCACACCTTCTATTACAGCCTGGCTGAAAGGGACTATGCTATGTGATGCCGTTTTTCCTTTGTGCAATGTGCACAGGTCCTTCAAAGTTTGCATTAACCTTTCTCAATGCATGCTCCCCTACATGCATGCACTGTAGTACATCAAGCATGGAAATGTATCAGAATAGATGCGCAAAAGTTGAGGGTCTTGGCTGTTGTGATGTTATGAGGTGGCGTCGCCGCCTTGGGAAAGCTCCAAGAGTATTCACTTGCAGGTGAGTGAAAGTAGGAGAGTGCATCTGCTACTATCCAGCCTTCATCTGTGACATGTTACTGTGGCAGTATAGTTAAGAACCACTGTTACTGCAGCCATATCTTTCCTCATCAACTGTTGACATCATACAAGCCAGGGGTTTACATGCCTTTAACTGGCCTGTCACACACAGGGTCACTGACATCTGCAGATGGCTTGTTGCTAGAAGGTAATAGTGGGTAATGTGTCACAGATAGTCATGTGTTGCAGCAGTATGCACATATGTTTGTTCCCTCTACCTAAGCACAATGTTCAGTGTTAATCTACACCTACTACTGTTAGCAGTGCAGGTGTTCTTTCTGAGGCCCTGCAAAGCACATAGCCTCAGCACTACTGTGCAAAACACTTAGCATATAGTATGGCAACAAAATCACAGCTCACTTTTCCATGCTCTTGTGGTGTTGCTGATGGACATGGGTGTGAGGACATCTGTGTACTGCTGAACAGCTGCTATGCTATAGGCTCACCAGTAACACCTGTTACACACTAGTACTTTAATTAGTGAGGTGCCCTGCTATGGTCCAACACAGCCCATGAAATCCTATGTGTATTGCATTCCCTGGTGTCATTGTTTGGTCAGGTGAACAGGTTATGAGTGTACAGACTGCCTCCATTGTAACCGCTACTCTTTACTTATTGTATAGGGCTAGTGCTCGCACAGATGTGCTGTGAAAACCATGCTTTATGATTTCCTTTGCATGTAGGCATCTTGACAAGCAGGCTTTTTGTACCACCTAATCCATTCAGGGGCCCATGTCACAATCCTGCAGTAAGTAGGGGTGATATATGCCAGTCACAGAAGTGTTTCCTGTGGACAGCTATACATAGGGGCAGATTTTCAAAGGGTTATGCGCGTAACCCCAAAAACCTGCCAGCGGCTGCGCACGCATGTTATAAAATCGGGTGTACATTTGTTCGCGCCGGGTAGTGCGCACAAATGTACCCTACGTGCAGGTTATAAAATCTGCCCCATTATGTTTGTGGAGGAAGGAGTCACACAGATTCATTGCATGTTATGGGAAGCTGACACACACCTGCTTTTCGTTTACTCTCAACCATTGCTAGGACATAAATGTTTCTAATGTGTGTGTCCAGTGACATCAGCATGTAGCCCCTACTGCTAACATAAGTGAGTGTGGCACTCGGGGCAGACATTCTGTGTGGGGCTTGCTTACTTGCTGTGTGACAGTGGTATAGCTTTCCCAGCTTGGTCCCTTACACCTCAATTCCAATACACCTTACCAGCCAGTGTGTGTTTCTAAATAGAACATGGTCATCTTTTGCAGAGCTTTCATGCAGTGGTTGTGTCCTCTGGAGAGGGTGTGCATGTGACAGGCCTGCATATGGATAGTCACAGGAATGCTCTTCCACCTTTAAGGGCTCATTTTCAACAATTACACTCACAGTTTATATGTACTGTTCGTTGAGTATGCTGGAGAACTTGAATCTTATACTGCACATTTGACTGTTTCTCTCACCTTGGACTCACCTCCACAGCGAGGTTTTTCCTGGAAGTAAGTGGAGTAGGGCAAATAACACCGTGTTTAGTGGTTGGGCTGGCTACCCACAATGACGCCTGGCACAGACCCTTGGAAAGTCATGGAGGGCGGTTGTACTGCTAAAGATTATGGACATTGAATCTGGTAATGCTGTGCTGCATGTAACAGCCACCGAAAAAGGAGTAAGTTCTGCTTGCACTATAGGCATGATTCACATGAGTGCTTACCATCTTGCAGCTAAACACACTGCATGTACATAGAATTGGCAGTGTATGGCTTTCTGTGTGTGTGTGTGTGGTGGGAGTTGCTCCTGGCAGCCTTCACCCCTCACACAGGCATTAGGAACATCCTATTACTGAGTTCCATCTTTGGGGCCAATGCAATATGGTGCATTCAGCTGAGCGCACTGTTTAACCTGCAGTTGGATGCAGGTTGTCTAGGTGCTTCCACAATGCGCATCCAATGCAGGGCAAAACTAATAGTGCTCATCACATGCAAATGCATGTGAATGAGGCTATTTGCTATTCACTCCGAATGCACATTTTTGTGCTCAGAAATTTTGTTCTCAGAAATTAACACCTGCCCAGAGCAGGCATTAATTGCTGAGCGTTCCCAAAAGTTGTACAGAAAAGCAGAAAAAACTGCTTTTCTGCACATCCTCCTACTTAATATCATTGTGATATTAAGTAGGAGGAAGTGATATTAAGTAGGAGGAACAAAATCTTTAAAAAAAAACCCTTTAAAAATAAATAAACACCGGCGGTTGGGTTCAGGAAACAGATGCTCAGTTAACAAGCGCCGTTTCTTGAACCTCTGGCTGTGTGCCGATTAGGAAAACGGACACTGTTTTCCTAACCAGCGGATGGCTGACTGCGGGCTCCCGTTCTCAAAGAGGTGCTATTGGCGCTCAAGCTGCCCTAGCGCCTCCTTGATAATGCGACCCCTAATTTAAATATTGCATAGTGCCTCCAGGAGGGGTGCCTGGGGGCGCGTTAGGAAAGCGGGTGATGAGTGTTCAGCACCAGCTTTCACATATATTGCATCGATGCACATATATCGCATCGGCCCCTTTGTGTCTGTGGTGTCTGTTTGCATCTTTCAGTATTTAAAATCAGCCATAGTTGAAATAGAGGTAGCCACACCAGGCCACCTTTTTTTTTTCATCACTCCCTCTGTGCTGTGTACATGCAGGAAGGGAATGCTTGCTGTCTGTCGCTCATATGAAACAGAATACCTTTTATGTTCCAACCTACATGTGTTCCACCTATACCTACGTACAAAGGTATGGGCCAGTGTTTTCTGAACACAGCAGGAGCTTCACGTGTTCAGTATACAAACGTTTACTGTTTACTTGGTGAATCATGCAACACTGTCTCAGCTGCTGTATGACAAGAAGGGATGAGGAGTGACTGATTACTGTGTGCTACACCATCTGCGGAGGTGCAGAGCACAGGATGACGAGGTGTGCTGAGCACCAGGCAGATTTCCACAGACTGGCTGCCATGCCTGTACTCTCCTGCCTTAGGGGGTCAGTATATTATGTATAAGGTAAGGCTCACCTTACACGTTGGGACCAGATCCTAAAGGCAGCCCAGTGCTGGGGTGTCACCCAGAGTGTGCAACACCCTTCTAGGGCCTCTGCTGGTTGCCCATGCCCATTGTACAGCATATGGTAGTCCCTCACTCATCATCCCTACTTTTTGAGCCAGCAGCTGAGCGTGTGTACCAAGACTAAGTAAGCACCACTAAGGATGTGGAAGAATGTAAACTCACACCATATATAAATTAATAAGAAGGCGGCATGGGGTGTGTAGTGAAAGGTTCAGAGGTCTGAATATTCTTATAGGCAATGTTGCTAGCAAGGTGTGTAGAAATGCAATGCATAGAATTAGTAAGTACTAGTGGCAGTAAATCAACTACTTGCATTTGTTTTCACAATTCCTTGGTTTCCCCCCACGGCACAGGGTTTTGCCGTGCCTTCATCGGGAGGAAGTATGCATGCATGCTGCTATAGTAAGGTTGCTAATGGCAGCATGCATACTTCCTCCTGATGAAGCCACGCCAAAACACCGTGCCGAGGGTGGGAAGCAAGGAATTGTGAAAACACATGCAAATACTCAATTTATTGCCAATAGTAGTTACGAATTCAGTGCATGGCACCTTGCTAGACCAACACAGCTCAGCATGTAGGCAGCAGGGCAAAGAGCAAACAGTTCAGCATATAAGCAGCAGGAGTCAGACTGCAGAGTGAGCCATCACCATCACACAAGCAGTAGAAGACCGAGCAGCATGGAGGCAGGAGACCCAGAACAAGACACAGCAGCATGGAGCCAGCACTTGCAGGAGAGGAGAAGAGATGACACCCTGCAGCATGGAGCTGGAGACTGGAAAGCATCACAAAAGGCAACATCTGGCAAGATGTTGTAGGCTACTTAAAGTATTCCCTATAGACCCAGAGGCTGAAGAACTGCTTGTTAGTGACTGTGCTGCTTGAAAATGCTTGACCTAACAGCATTCAATGTGCATGTCGGCACAACTAGTCTGTAGTGAGCACACAATGAGCTGGTTTCTTCCATCTAGATGGCACAGCAAGTCTCAAGAGCGCGTCCCTGTGCTTTTCTTTAAATTGCCTAATTGGTCTTTACTTACCAGGCCTTTCCTGTTTTAAAGGCCCCCTTGCCATGCCATGACTTCCTACTTGGGGGGGGGGGGGGAGGGGCATTGTTTTGGGGGGCTGTCCCCTGCACTGTAGAGATTCGGCGGGACTGCTGCGGGTTGATCCAAGGGATGTCGCAGATGATTCAGATGGATGGTCTGTTATGCACTGTAGGATTTGTGTTATCACATTAGTAAGGTTGCTAATGGCAGCAGCAATCGTGTTTGCATTTTGGGTGCTGGCTGCTATGTTTTGCTGGAGGACCCTGTTTTGCTGCTGTACAGTTCTTCGTAGGACCCTTATTTCTCCCCCCAACTGTCGGACCTCTGCTGACGAGATGCCTGCTGTAGGTGCTGGTGTTGGTGGCAGTGGACCTGATGGCTGTGCTGTGGGTGCTGCTGGCGAAGGCCCTGATGTTGGCAGTGTGGGTGCTGCTGGTGGTTGGTGTAATGGTGCCAGTGGTGAAGATGGTGTCAGAGGCTCCAGTGTGGGCATAGCTGGGCTTGTCTCAGAGTGGCATGGGGTGCTGGTTTCTGGCAGCTGTTCCGCCGAATGTTGCCAGTCCATTAAGCTGTCAAGATCTAGCTCAACATTAATCGAAGTTCTGGAGCCTGCATAACATACAGGGCCTATGATTGCTATGCCTCCTGCTCCTCCTCCTCCTCCTCACACTGTGTCTCTGCTTCCATGACTAAGGGCCTGTGCAGGAAAGGTATTGGGCGGCTGGTCCCAGGAGCATCCCGGCTCATCCCTGGGCGTTCCTCCTGGGACCGGCACATTCCTGCTCGAGCTGTGGAAACAGAGAAGGAAACAAAAAAAAAAAATCATAAGTACATACACAAGAAGGACAAAATTTTTTTTTGCCATCAGAGGTGCACGTTGTTTCTTTACAGGGCCTGAATCACTAAATAATTTTTCTCATTCTGTGTGTATGGGAAAATGGCTTGTTGAATGAAGCCAAAAGTGATCATCTAATGGCAATTTCTGGGGCTTTTTTACTAAAAGATTTTTTTCGATTCAGGGTCAATGAGAAAAATGCCTAGTAACAGACCCCCTGAGTGTCTACACCTGTTGCTGTCTGACCATTTATAGGTGAGTTAAACTTGCGTCCGGTCCCAGCCTTTCAATAAGTCGCTGCTTCATTTCTGTCATGACAGTGGGACCGGGGACCCCCTACTCCAGTCTGGCGCATATATTTGGAGCACTCTGCTTTCTTCACCTTCAGCTGGGCTTCGATATCTCGATAGCGATGGGTGACCTACTCCCCGCTTCGTTGAATGCCGCTGTGCTGGGTGATGGCCTGAGCAATACTGCGCCAAATTTGCCCTTTAGCTGCTTTGGACATCTTGGCTGCTCTGTTTCCAAACAGACTGGTGGCGTAGCGCTGCAGGAGCCCAGTGATGAGAAGCTCGTTCTCTGCCACACTGAACCTGATTGCCCACAGTCTCTGGCGTACTGCTAGCTGGCTGCCCGAAGGGGGTGCCATTTCCTCTCCTGGGGGCCGATGCAATAAATATGCGCAGAAAGCTTGCTCACCCCTAACGCCTCTTTGCTAACGCAAACCCGATCGGCGTCAGCAGTCTGCTGGTTAGGAAAACCAATGCCGAGTTTATCGGCGTTGGTTTCCCTAAACGCCGCACAGCCAGGGGGGTTCAGGAAACAGATGCTTGTCATTCGAGCGTCTGTTTCCTGCACCCGACTACCAGTGTTGTTTTTTTTTTCTATTTTTTAACTTTATTTAATTTTGATTTTCCTCCTACTTAATATCGCAACGATATTAAGTAGGAGGCAGTACAGAAAAGCAGTTTTTTCTTCTTTTCTGTATTGGTTTAAGGAGCACTCATCAATTAACGCCTGCTCCAGGCAGGCATTAATTGCTGAGCGCTAAATGTGGTCCTAGACACACATTTTTTTTTATTTTGCAACTGGAGTGAATGCTAATAGCCTCAATCACATAGATTTGCATGTGATTAGCGCTATTAGACTCACTCCGCGTTGGACGCGCGTTGAATAGGCGCTAATCCCCTTAATGCATTAGGGGATTCATTAGCGCCTATTCAACCCGCTTCCGACTGCAGGTTATACAGTGCGTTCAACTGAGTGCACTGTATTGCATCGGCCCCCTGGAGAGGTGTGCTCCCTGCCCTCACTCTCCTTCCTGCTCTCCTCTACCATCCTTTCCCTTCACACCTGACTCTGCCCTAGCAACTCCCTTCCCGTCTGCTCTCTCTCTCTATCTAACCCTATGCTGCTGTACTTCTCCCACCACTCTTTCCTGCCTATCCCCTCCCATCCCTTCCCTCCTGCCTGTCTCTACTTGTCCTCCTGTCCCTACTCCTACTCATACACCCCCTGGCACTCCTGCCCTCCTCCCCCTGCTATCCTCCCCCTCTTCTCTCTTCTCTTCCCAGGTCTATCACGCTCCATGCTTTTCTCCTCACACTCCTCTGCTCCTCACACTCCTTTACCCGCTCCTGACACCACTCCTCCACTCCTCACACTCCTCTTCCACTCCTCACACTCCTTCTCCGCTCCTCCTCCACTCCACAGAAAATGAGAAACAGGACTTACGTTTTCACTTCAACAAATATCACAAAAGACAAAGGTTAAGAAAAACAAATGACGACAGAAAACAGCACAACCCAGTCAGAAATCGCAAAACTATACCACCAGAACTCCTTTGAGAACACTAACCTCCTCTCACTCCAATGCCGGACACATCCTCAAAGAAGGAGGGGCAGGAAATGAGCATTTATAGTAGGAAAAAATATCGCAGTGTGTGATGCGGAAAGCTGCCGATTTGAATAATCATGCCCCTTTTTCTTTTCGCGGGCATTATCCATGTGAAATGATAGCATTTTGATGCTGTTGGTTGAATATTGTTTGACATAAAGAGCTATTCCTCTTCTTTCCTAACCTTTCTTTTCTTTTTTTTAAATTTCTTTATTGAGGCAGGGCGTACCCTTACACAATGCAACAGTCAGAAACAAACAAAAACGCAAAAACTCAAGCCTCCTGATTTTTTAACTTGGTAAATCCCAACCACCACCCTCCCACCCGCAACCCCGCATACAGAGAATTTCCAAAGTTGTTGAAAAACATAGGATACCATCATATAACTAGATACATCAACATAGAAGCCTATGGGGAGAAAATAAAGGAGAGATAAAGAAGGAATAACCGGTTGTCCTGAGCTCTCCTTTCTTGTATGTGGTAATGTCCTATCCTTTCTTAATAAGAGCCTGGGATGTGTCTATAACAACAATGCCCAAATCCACTTCCTCCATTAGGTCTTTCAGGTCCTGGATTTTATTGCCCAGACTATGAGCATTTGTAGCTTTCCAACTTTTCTCCCTTGATTTGCTGCTCTTCCTAGTCACCTTTCCTGCTTTTTTGAGTTGATTGCCTTTATTTTCTCCTCCCTCTTCCTGTATTAGTTGGGGGTGACATGCCAGTTTCATTGGCCACTTCCTGCCACCCTTGCCCTCTAGTTTAAATGCTTTTATATGGGGCTTGCTTTTATATTGTGGTTGGGTTTTTAGTCCTTATCTGATATTATGGTTTTATTTATATTTACGATAATGATTTAATGTCAGGTTTATAGTTTATTGGTTTGGCACATTGTTTATTTATTTTGTAACTCGCCTAGATGCTATGGATGATGGGTATGTAATTAAATTGCAATAAATTAAAATGAAATGCTCAGATGGAACAATGAATATAGTAGTCCTAGTAAATTTATTTAGCCTGATTCCTCTTTCAGGCCATTTCCTTAAGATGTGGTCAAAAAGGTTAATTACACCAATCTATAAACATGGGGATACCGCTAACTCAAACAACTACAGAGGGATCTGTGTCAACAATAATATTAGCAAGCAACTGACTATTAACCCAACAGCAAAAGTCTGCACAGAAGTCAGGTTGGGTTCCTCCAAAGCTCTAACCACCCACCACATGTTTACCTTACAAACACTAATGAACAAACATGTAAAACAAACACTTCAGGGAGAATATTTGGATGTTTTATAACTTATACAAAAGCTTTTAATTCTATCTGGCACCCTGGCCTCAACTTTAAATTACTGCATTCTGGAATTGGGGAAGAAGTCTATGATATATGGTAATTCAATCCATGTATTCCTTCATCAGTACAGTAAAAGCAAACATGCAGACAGGCAGCTTCAGAGAGGAATGAGGCATGGCCCCCACTGAAAGATCTATATCAATGATCTCCTTACAGTACTAAAGAGCTCTTTAGCCCCAGGACTAAAACTAAAAATGACTCTGAAATGAAATGCCTTCTAATTGCAGAAGATTGGGTTATTTTATCCCCTACCCCACAAAGTCTCCAAGAGAACCTAAACTTGCTAGAGACCTACTGAAAATCATGAGCCCTTCAACTAAACCGGAAAAGGCATAAATTATGATTTTCCAGAAAAGGCCAACATAAAGTCAAATTCTTTCTTAAAAGAAACTGAGAACCGCACCTTGAATACTGTGTACAATTCTGGTCGCCGCATCTCAAAAAAGATATAATTGCGATGGAGAAGGTACAGAGAAGGGCTACCAAAATGATAAGGGGAATGGAACAACTCCCCTATGAGGAAAGACTAAAGAGGTTAGGACTTTTCAGCTTGGAGAAGAGACGACTGAGGGGGGATATGATAGAGGTGTTTAAAATCATGAGAGGTCTAGAACGGGTAGATGTGAATCGGTTATTTACTCTTTCGGATAGTAGAAGGACTAGGGGACACTCCATGAAGTTAGCATGGGGCACATTTAAAACTAATCGGAGAAAGTTCTTTTTTACTCAACGCACAATTAAACTCTGGAATTTGTTGCCAGAGAATGTGGTTCGTGCAGTTAGTATAGCTGTGTTTAAAAAAGGATTGGATAAGTTCTTGGAGGAGAAGTCCATTACCTGCTATTAAGTTCACTTAGAGAATAGCCACTGCCATTAGCAATGGTTACATGGAATAGACTTAGTTTTTGGGTACTTGCCAGGTTCTTATGGCCTGGATTGGCCACTGTTGGAAACAGGATGCTGGGCTTGATGGACCCTTGGTCTGACCCAGTTTGGCATTTTCTTATGTTCTTATGTTCTTATGAAGTTGAGCATACAGACAGAGAAACAAGAATATGAGCATACTCTAAAATATATACCTTGGCCTGAAATTAAGTGCATTTGGGAGTTTTAAAAGTCACTAAAGAAAAAGCACTAAGAGCTCTATATGCAACAAAGAAACTACAA
The DNA here is from genome assembly GCF_901001135.1 of Rhinatrema bivittatum. Classification (NCBI taxonomy): domain Eukaryota; kingdom Metazoa; phylum Chordata; class Amphibia; order Gymnophiona; family Rhinatrematidae; genus Rhinatrema; species Rhinatrema bivittatum. The sequence goes on from NC_042615.1 coordinate 384,485,531, forward strand.
GACAAGTACAATCCCCCAGCAAAACTACTATTCAAATTATTTGATAGCATCATTAAATCAATCTATACAAAATGAAACAGAACCCTAATAGAAATCCTAGGCCTCCAGTTCTGCAGCCACTCCATGTTCTCAGGAGCTCCCTAATATTGGATGCAGAACGGAGTTAGGATACCTAACCTTACTACTTGCCATGCAAAAATATATTCAAATTATGGTGTCATCTCAATACTAGCTTGAAAAAGAAAACCTAGAGTGAAATCCCACATAGAGCCCATTCCTTATTTAAGAGACCATCCTAATTAAGAGACCATCCTAATTAGAGGCTATAAACGTTCACTAAACAGCTGTTCCTTGTGAAATAATAGGAGTGTTTAGTGTGAACAATAATCAGGGCTGGTGTGTCCCAATAGGTGAACTAGACGGTCGCCTAGAGCACCACCCATTAGGGGGGCGGCAGCCATATGGGACTGCGAGCGGAACCCATCCCACTCATGGCCAAAAGGAGTAGCGACTCAGTGGGCCATAAGTGGTAGAGGGAAGCAGTCTCTGCAAGCCATGAGTGGCGCCTCTGTGTATGTATGTTACTGAGAGGGATTGTGTGTATATGAGAGAGCAATGGTGTTAGTGAGAGAGAGGGAGGGAGACTGTGTAAGGATAGGTGTATGAATGAGACAAGGAATCTAAGGGTGTGTAAGAGAGGGGGGCCTGTCTGAGTGAATGAAGTCGGGGCCAGAACTGGGGCCTGAACCAAGGGGACAAGGCAGAAGATTCACCTAGGCTGCCTACTACTCTTGCACCAGCCCTGACAATAATTCCCTTTTTTAATGTAATTGGTCTCTAAAGTGTCCACATTTTTTATATACTTTTTTCTTGTTTGCAATTAATTTCCTTTATCCAGTCCAAAATCTGTCCATGTATAGCTGTTTCAAATGCAATACAAAAAATCTCCACTTATCTTAATGCCACAGACAGAAATATCCAACTTTTTTGAAGCATTGAATTGCAGTAAAATGCTTCGAAAAAGTTGGATATTTCACATGGAACAGCAGTTTAGCGAACGTTTATAGCCCCTAATTATGTTGGTCTCTTAAGTTAGGCATGGGCTCCATGTGGATTTTCATCCTGGGTTTTCTTTTTCAAGTTTGATTTCCACTCAGAATTTTTCAGTTTATTTATTTGTTGAATATCTCAATAATGGCAGTACAGACTCCCTCCTCAGCCAGGTACTGTGAAGAAACACAAATCCCTGAAAAAACACACAGCACATATGTAACAAACCAGCATTAACACTCAGAGCTTAAATAGCTGCAGCTCAGCCTACTGAAAACATTGCAATGTGCCCTAGAACACCAATATATCTCTTATTGGGAGGTGCAGACTGGAAAATAAAACAAGTGGGACTGCTACTGAGCCCTATGCAGATAATGCACGCTAGCAGAATATCTCAGCTCAGTCACAAATGCAAAACACAGACCTCACAGAATAAGTGACACAGTCAAAAACTAAACTGGAAATCCCAAGAATCTAGATTCTGAATGAGGTGCAACACTAGAGAAATAGAAATGCATTTCCTATTGTACTATGCAAAATACAAATATATCAGTGATACACATTTACCAGAAGTAACAGAGAAAATCAAAGACTTTCCACAAAAAAATGAGCAGGAAAAACTGTAAAATCAAGGGGAAAACAGGAGAAACAACATCTATAGCAGCAAAATATGTTGTGTGTTGCCTATAGGCCAGAAATGTAATCTGACCAGAGATAATCCAGAACAGCACCAGAATTGGGGGAGTGTCCTTACTATTAACCTTTCTATTCTCTGTAATTTTAAATACAGCTAGTAGCACTATTATGTATTTTTTCTTTAATTTCCACATTATAGAGTGGGAGAGAGAGGGAGGAAGGGGTGATGGTCTAGAATGGAAATATATTTCGAAAAAAGATATCAATCAAAAATGTTTGAGCCAGGGAAATGTTCTTAAATATTTTCTCACTTTTCACTTTTATTGTTGCAATTTTGCTAGACTTGTTTTCCTTATGCTCTTTTTTTTGTTTTTTTATGCTTTTATTCTGCTTTTCCTTTATTTTTATTGCTTGCTTTCTGAATTGTAGGTACCAGGTGCAAAACTGATGGTGCCCATGTTACCTGGCTTCCATGATTTTTCCAGGCCTGGATTGAGGTGTAGAAAGCATAGAAACATAGAAATGACGGCAGAAAAAGACCAATCGGCCCATCCAGTCTGCCCAGCAAGCTCCCACACTTATTTCCCACACTTATCTGTTCCACTGACCACCAAGTTCAGGGCCCTTGTTGGTAACTGTTTGATTCAAGTTTCCTGCCATCCCCTGTCATTGATGCAGAGAGTAATGTTGGAGTTGCATCAAACGTGAGCATAAGGCTTATGGTCAAGGGTAGTAACCACTGCATCAAGCAAGTTACCCTGATGTTTGGTTACCCAGACTGCACAGATCAATGCCTTGTTGGATGTTTAAATGTAAATCCTGTTTTCCACATTTCTCCCTGCGTTGAAGCAGAGAGCAATGCTGTACATGCATTCAAAGTGATGTATCAGGCTTAATTGGTTTAGGGTAGTAACCGCCATAATAAGCAAGCTACCCCCACACTTATTTGTTTACCCAGATTGTGAAGTTCAGTCCTTGGTGGTTGTCTGAATGTAAATCCTGTTTTCCACATTTCCCCCTGCTGTAGAAGCAGGGAGCGACTCTAAGGGAGGAAGGGAATATGGAGGAGGAGGATAGGGAGAAGGTAGGGAAGTAGGAGATAGGGAAAGGTATGGGAAGATAAGGAGGGGATAAGTGCTAGAGGGAGAGTGCAGAAGGAAAAGAGTGTACCCTTTAGTGGCCCTCAATAGGGTTGCCAGCTGTCCATATTTTCTCCGGATAGTATAGAATTAAAATGTAGTGTCCAGAAGCCAGACGGAAGTCTAAAATGTCTGGAAATTGTCCAGATTTTAACCCTCCAATCCAGTGCAGCAACTCACGTCTCCTAAACTAGCCTGAAGTTGCTCGCACACACCCCCTCTCCCTGCTGCAACAAACCAATCTCCCTACAGGCAGGGGGGTCTCATTAGCTAGAGCATGTGGGACCTGTGCAGTGTGTCTTTGCTTCTTTGGCTGCACTTCTCCCACCCAAACAGCGGGGCTGTCATCTCCCCGGATCTCCTCTGGCCTTACCAAATAGCCTCAGCAAGAAGCCCAGCCTGGTCTCCGGCTTCTTCCCTCTCACCGGAAGAGCGAGAGGCAGCTGGCATCTTCCCAAATGTCCTCCCGCCGCCCCCAAGCAGCCTCAGCAAGAGGCCCAGCATAGTTGCTGGCTTTTCCCCTCCCACCTGAACAGCAAGAGGCCTAGCGCAAACCCAGGCATCTTCCCTCCCACCTGCCACAGAAGAACAAGTGGTCAGGTGAAGCCACCAATGTGCAAAAGATGAACCACAGGTGAGAGAGCCTGTCTCACATAGTGAAGGAGAAAGCCAGTATGTGTCTGTGTGAGGGGGAGGGAGAGACTGCCGGTGAGTGAATGAGAGAGAGAGACAGTGAGTGTGAGAGAGTCTGAGTTTGTGTGTGAGGGACAGAGAGCCTGTGTGCGTACCTGTGTGTAAGGGGGAGTTAGCCAGTGAGTGTAAGATACCCTGTGTGCCTGTCTATGGGTGAGGGAGAGACTGATACATTGAGTGTGAGAGAGCTTATGTGTATCGACATGTGAGGGAGAGAGCCTGTTTGTGTGCATATGTGTAAGGGAAAGAGAGAGTGCCATGGAGCATGAAAGAGCTTGTGTTTGGGTATGTGTAAGAGAGAGAGAACCAGTGAGTGTGAGAGATCATGAATGACGGAACAAATTTTGAGATTCTCTACTACTTTTGTGTAGGTTTCTACATTATGTAATGTCATAATGTATATAACCAGGAGCCATTTTCAGTTACCATGAAGCCCTGGGATTTGCCACTAGTGCAGACAGTGAAATAAATACTTAGGGGGTAATCTATGCAGTACAGTTCCTCCCAATGAGGGTGCTGGGATAGACATTCCCATTGTGTGATTATATAGCGGTTGGGGGGAGGGGGAGGGCGGCAGTATAAGTTTGGAGATTTTTGCCTCATTTACATGTTTGCCCTACCTGGAGACCTGAGCACCATTCTGCCTGGGATCTTTTTGGGATGGGCCGAATGCTCCACTGCTGTACTCTTCTCCCAAATGTGCACAGTGATTATCCTGGGAATGTTTTGGAATTTGGAGCCTTGCTGGACACCTGGGCCTTTCTTAGATTCAGGGAATGGAGAAACCTGTGTTTGGGATGCCCAGGGATAGGGAAGACTTGCCCTCCAAAAAGTGGTGACTCACTGCAAGGGGTATCTCCGATGGTAATTCCTTTTTGGGGAAATAGAAGAAAAAAATGTTTTATGATGATCTGGGAGGAAGCATTTTTCTGCCCCTCTTCCTTCTCTCCTAAGGACCAGTGAAGCTGCAGTTCCAGTTTGGATTCCACCCACCTGGGATCCCCTAAAAAATATTAAACCTAGAAGACCAACTAACTGTGATTAAAGTGAACTTTTAGATCCACTGAGGACACCCATCCACCCCTTGGGGGGAGAGAGGGAATTGAGCCTCCCATGTACAGGCAGTAATTTTATATTTTTACCAGTCTGGAAGGAGTTTCCTGCCCACCTGGGGACTCTGTTTTTCCAAGCCCTGATGGATAGAAGTTTCCCTGGTTCTGGTGCCAGATTGAAGACAGGCATTGTAAAAAGAAAAGACTCTGTGGTGCTATGCATTAAGTTGTGGTGCTATACTCATTAAGCTATAACAGTAAAGACTTTATTTTTGGACAATAACATGGTGGCTCCAATGGTTTTATCTGGCACATTGGGACATACAGATGCCGCTCTCCCAGGGACGAGAACAAAGACATCAAGGGTCACCCTTAGCACTGGGGATCTTGGAAGTAATCTCCCCCCTACCTACTCGACAAAGAATCCAGGCCCTGGAAATAAGAGACTTGTGTTCTACTAGCCTGGTAGGGTTCTAGCCCCCCCAAATCAAATTCTTTTATGGCCCCACCTGTGCAGGACAGGAACACCTGGGTGGGGTTACACGTGCATAAAGTGCTAATTTTTTTCCCAACCTTATCAATCATAACATTTTCATTTTTAATAAGAAAATATTTTCCCCAACTTCCTTTACATCAGTTCTTTCTCCCAATTTTCATTTTCATTTTTTGCTTTTTTTTCTCTTTATCTCTACCCTCTCTTGCTTGCCTATCTCACAATCCCAACGGCGCCTCGTGTCTGACCTCCCTCTGCCACTCTCTCCCTCTCTCCTCTCTTTGCATACATTTTTCATTCTGTCTGATCTATCCTCGCAGGCTGTTATCCTTCACTCCCCTCTTCTAGAGGGGGAGTGTAGCAGGTATGACGCGTGTCACTATAGAGGAGTGTGCTGTTGTAAGGTGACTTGATCCACTGCAGTTCTTTGGTGAAGTAATTATGAGTTACTGGAAAAAGGAAAAGGTTTGTTGTGGGGTTAAATCCAATTTCCTGGAGCAGTGTCATATTTAGTGTTACCAACAGATGGCACTATTGTGATATTTTTTCAGCAGCCTTCCTCGTCAGGATTTGACAAGTTTTCTTAACATGCATGTAAAGCTTGAATGAAAACACAACATAGTAACAATGGCAGAAAAAGACCAAATGGTCCAACCAATCTGCCCAACCAGGGTTTCCCAAGGTAGTAACCTGCATAGTTAAGTCTCTGTGATTCTAGCAAAGTCTGTGCACGAACAGAAAAAGCCTGGAAAAAAAACACACACTCAGCACCTATGTAGCAAACCTGCCATACCAACCCAGAACGCAAACTACAACCTAGCATCAGAAAAGTTAGCAAGGCAAATATTGCATTGTGCCTAGAACACCAATACATCTCATTAGGAGCTACACATTGGAAAACACAATAAGCTTGATAGCTAAAGATCCCTACACAGAAAATCCATACTAGCAGGATAGGGATAGGGAAGACTTGCCCTCCATTACCTCAGTCAGAAATGCAGAAAACAAGCAGACTCTTACCAGATACAGGATAAGTGATCACAGACTAGAAATAGAAAGATGCAGTCAAAAATTAAATTGGAAATCCCAAGAAAGAGATCTAGGCATCATAGTGGATAACACATTGAAATCGTCGGTTCAGTGTGAAATTTAAAAATCGGCTCGCAGGTTGGAAGACGGACGCTCAATTTTGCTGGCGTCCGTTTTCCGAACCCGTGGCTGTCAGCGGGTTTGAGAACCGATTCCTGCAAAATTGAGCGTCAGTTGTCAAACCCGCTGACATCCACCACTCCTGTCAAAAAGGAGGCGCTAGGGATGCGCTAGTGTCCCTAGCGCCTCCTTTTACTGCGGGCCCTAATTTGCATAGGCCACCCTCCTGAATCGCGCGCCCAGGAGAGTGGCCTGGGCGCGCGCCGGGAGAGAGGGCGCTTGCCATCTCTCCCGCGTGTTTTTCTGTATCGGCCTTGTTCGTAAGGACAGACAATACTAAATGGCTAAGAGCTGCTCTGTCAACCATTTACAAGTCATAAGAACCCCTTTGTATCAGCCTGTTGGTTTTCACTCTCCCTTTGCTAAACATTCTGGGATTTCTATTTTTGTTAGCTCAAGCACGCACAAGTAACCACAGGAATTGATATTCAAAAGATATATGCAGTTAAAATTGATTTTTAACCATATAAATCTGGTTAACACCCCCTCCCTCACCCAAAATCCTGCTATGTGTGCAGATTTAGTAGGTCAATAAAGGGGCTGGGTAGGTGCAAGCTCTGGAAAGGGTTTTCAGATTCAGCTGGTTAATGTGATATTTAGCACTATCTGGCAGCACAGTGCACAGTTTTAACCTTCAATTGCACCCACATTTAGTTAGATGCAAACTCTACAGTCAATGCAGCAAAGAGTTTTAGGCACAAATTTGTGCACAACACTGTGCATTGTGCCCGTGCATGGAAAATCCATGCTAATGGAAAGAGTAGAGAGAACAAAGATGATATTCTAACATGCGTTTTACACTTTTCAAATGTATCTTTCCATTTGTCTAAAATCTTAAAAAGACATTGGAAATTTATGTTGCTTGTGCCATGCTTCAAAGATATAAAAAAAAAAAATTCTGTTTTGCATATTCTAGTAACAGGAATATTTGTGAAAAACTTTGTCCTTCAATGCTACCTGAGAATGAAAAGATTAAATCAACAATGGAAAGAAAAAAAGTGATTGGCAACTATCAGTGTGGTCATTGGACTGGCTGTGTTTGATATTCATGTAACAAAAGAGTTTCAGAATCCCTTGGATCAAAAAAAAGTATTTCCTAAAAGATTTTTTTTTAATTGCGCAAGTTATTTTGTGGTTTATGCCTTAGTTTGTCCGTGTGCCAAGGTATATGTTGGGAAAACGAGAGCCATGCGCACACGATTGGCAGAACAGAGAAGTTTCTTGTGCTCTAAAAAGAAAATCACAGCACCAATCATGCCGCATTTTTTTAAAGTTTGATCATCACTTTAAGCACAGTAAGGAGTCAATTTTAAAAGCTGTGCACAGGGTTTCCAGTGCGTACAAGGAAGCACCAAATTTATGACATGCGCATGTTGCCACGCCCATGTTATAAAATACGATATAGCCCGTACATGCGCAGCCGATTTTATAATCTGCGTGGGAATGTGCAGGCAGCTTCACACTTGCGCGTGCAACGTGGGGGATTTTGGAAAGAAACGCATGGCAACGCAATAGGGCCTCCCCCAGTTCCCTCCCAGTTCGCTCCAATTACGGAGCAGACTGGAAGGGAAATTTCCTATACCCTTACCTACAGTTCCTATCTCTTCCCCGACCCTTAACCCCTACCTATCTAGGCTTTTTTTTTCTTTGTTTGTTTTTATACTTACTGCTCCTTCGAAGCAGAAGTAACTTCAGTGCACTGGCCAGCTGCCGGCACGTGTTTCCCTAGAATAGGACCTATTGGCCACTGTCCCTGTTGGTCCCCGCCCAGACCCTGCCCTCCGGCCTATCCCTTTTCGTTGGCCTGGCACTTCTGCATGTATTGGGGGTTACTCACGTGACTGGGCCCTTTCTAAAATGCTTTTGGCGCGTGCAGGGCCTGGCCACACGCGTAAGTGTATTATCTTAGAACATGTGCCTACACATTAGAAAGGGAAATAGAGATCAGATCTTGATGAAAAAAGAACACAGGTGGATTTTTAAATTAAATTGTTTGGAACCTTTGGGTCTAAATATTGAAATTGATTGGAATTTGTTTTTTTGACATAATTGTTAGATATAGGTAACCTGCTGTACCGTGTATCTGTGACATTATTAATGATAAATTTTGTGGATGTATTTAGACTTCATGTCAAACTAATATATTTTTGTATAAAATAGGAATTTTGCATATATTCTCCCCACCTTTTTTCACTAATACTGTTCAAGTTATACCCCCCCCCCCAAGTTCCACACTCCCTGTTCATCAATGTACTTTCGCTGTTTAGTTCGATGTAAACCGATATGATGTTTCGACGAATACCGGTCTATAAAAGTGTTTAAATAAATAAAATAGATTATTTCCTTTACTTAAAAACTGAGTAATAATTTTGATTAAGTTAAGACTATTAAGAGAACCAATCAGAATGTAAATTTACAATTGATGTAATGATGTTTTATGTAAGTACTTATTTTTAAAGGATTGTTTCATTGGTGGCTTTGGTGCCAATTTTGGTATAGAGAAACCGAAGGACGCTGAAGCAATGGTTTGTAAGGAAGATTAGAGTCGCAAAGATGAATTGTAAGTACTTTATAAGTTTTCAATTATAAGTTTGAAGTGGTGAAACTGAATATAAATGTCTATATCAACAAGATTATATTTTTATTTTAGTTGTGTTGATTCATATATTGTCCTGATGCAGCTTAGTGAAACATGTACATGTTGGCCAACTAAGTCACCCCGTTTGCTCTGTGAAGAGTGAGAATTGAATCAGATGTTTGGGGAGACCATTACTATTGAATTGTCAAAGAGATAAGTTATTTGTGGTGGAGTGGCCAAAGAATTTCTACAGTTAAATAAGGTATCCTACTAGAAGCTCCATACCTTTTAGAAGAGAACTTGATGACAACAAAGACTTCCTACTTCCAAGATATGATGGTTCAGATGTTACGAACTTTGCACTTTAAGATTGAAGAAGAAATTTGCACTTTAGATTGATAAATAAGTTTTCCCTTGTTAAATAAGGACTTTTGCGTCTTCCATAATGATTTTTACTTCTTCTGTCTTGTTCCAGGGATTTAGAAGAACTTTTTGTCTTCCATTTAACATAAGAACATAAAAAATGCCATACTGGGTCAGACCAAGGGTCCATCAAGCCCAGCATCCTGTTTCCAACCGTGGCAAATCAAGTCAGAAACATTAGATAGATCACAAGCTACTATTGCTTATTAATTACTGTAATAGCAGTTTATGGATTTATCCTCTAGGAAAATATCCAAACCTTTTTTAAACCCAGTTACGCTAAATGCTGTAACCACATCCTCTGGCAATGAATTCCAGAGCTTAACTATGTGCTGAGTGAAAGAATTTTCTTTGATTTGTTTTAAATGAGCTACTTGCTAACTTCATGGAGTGTCCTCTGGTCCTTCTATTATCTGAGAAAGTAAATTACTGATTTACATTAACTTGTTCAAGTCCTTTCATGATTTGTAGACTTCTATCATATCCCCCCTCAGCCATCTCTTTTCCAAACTAAACAGTCTTAACTTCTTTATCCTTTCCTCATAGGGGAGCTGTTCCATTTCCCTTATCATTTTGGTTGCCCTTCTCTGTACCTTCTCCATCGCAATTATATCCTTTTTGAGATGCGGTGACCAGAATTGCACAGAGTATTCAGGGTGTGGTCTCTCCTTAGGACCTTTTGAATTGCATTAAATTGTTGTTCAATAAAAAAAAACATCAAATTAACAGTATGCAACTTTGATATTGTAAAGAAATTCATTAAGTTGAATTAGTGAGGGTTATGTTATTATAATAGTTAGGTATTACTCCCAATTGCACAGAGGTGCTCCTGTTTTCTTAGTGCTGGAAACTTAACTCCTAGTCCAAGAAGGAGTAAAGTTTTGAGAGCTAATATTAATCTATAGGTGAAAGCTGGAGTTCCGGTGCCAGGACCTGTACTTATGATTTTATGCATAGAAAATATGCTTTCTACTCAAGAACATTTTGTGTGTTCATAAATCATATTTTATGTGCAGAAAACAAGGTTTATATGCACAAATCATTTTTCATGCATATGTAATCCCTGTTTGCAGTTGGTATCAGGGCACAGGCACATAGATTTCTTGGGGCCATTATCCAAACTCAAATCTCACACACGTCTGTTTGACCTCAGGGCTGGGTTCTTTTACTGGTGGGGGTGGGGGAGGAATTTCCCCCTCTAAGGCCCTGGATAGCAGAGGTAAAACCCTTTCTCTTTGGGAGAGGAATAAGTTCTCTTTCTCCTCTGAGGATGTGAGTGCCAGTAACTACACAGGAGGCTCTGGGTGAGTGTCCAAAATGAAAACTTTGCTGAAAGTGTTCTTATATGAAAAGACTGGCAGAGTTCACATCAATTCTTGGCACAAGAGATCGACACTATAGTTTTTAGGTTTTTCTCTATCTGTGCAAGGGTCTTGCTCTTTACCAGGGCAAGGGAAACACTCATTCTCTAGGGCTTGGAACAAGTAAGGTTTCCAAGTGGGCAGGGGTATCCTTGTTTAGGAAGAACTCCCCCTTCCAAAACTGGTATAAAAAAAAAAAAAGATAAATCTCAGTCTTTGCATAGAGTCCCCAAATCTCTCTTTCCCAGGGTGAAGACTCCTGATTTGAGGGGGGGGGGGGGGGGGTGTGTGTTAGAATATCTCAAAATGATCTCACAGTTCTCCAGAATGTCTGTCTGTCTGTCTCTCTCTGTCTGGATCTTTTGCAGAGAAAAGATCTGGCTGTAACATCTTGGCTCTCACAATGTTCCTCCTTCAGGGCAGGAAGGGGGCAGCAAAATCTTCCTCCCAGGCTTTCTAACTCAAAAATCTTTTTCTCCAAACTGAGTTCAAACACCAGAAATCACTTGTATTGGGTCACCACTGTCTTCATTGAGGGTGGAGAGGGGCAGGTCTTCCCTATCCTGCCCCCTTCCCCCAGGGAGAGATTTCCCCATAATCTCTCTCTAGTTCAAAAACCTGGGGTCTCACAAGCCTTCCTACAACTAAGGGAACCCCCCCCCCCAAAAAAAAAACCCCAAACAAACCGGAAGAGAAACCCAACCCGTCATACTGGCTTCTTCAGGCAGGATTATAAATCACCCGCTAGACTGTTTCTGCTGTCATAAAAAAAATCACATCATCACAGGAAGTGTTGAGATGGAGGTGGACCCTTGGGTTGAGGTGGGGTTGACGCAACCCATCGGTGAGGGCCTACAGGTCCCCACTGTCAGCAGGTGGAGTGGGCTGAAGCTGGAGGCCGCTGGAGCTTCACCTATACCAGCCCTCGTTCCCCTCGGGTTGAGCCTTTGGGTGCCAGGGCTGGCAGGACTTAGGTGGGCCTCGAGGTTAGCTGGAGAAGAATAGTAGTTCAGCCCAGAGACAGCAGTCTGTAGATGGCGTAGTTCTATCCTGAACTGGATTCGGTATGGAGCCTCAGGTGCCAAAGGAACAATGGGAAACTGGAGGCACCCAAGCAAAGGAAGGCCTAAGCCTTGAAAGTCCACGTCCAGAGGAGAGGCGAGGAGAGGCATCACTGACAGGCTAGGTTCAGAACCGGTGGTGAATGGAAGTTGTGGCAAGCAACGTAGAACTCTGGACACGGGAAAGTCTATAGCGTAGTCGTGCAAAGCAAGGGTCAGGGCACGGAGAAGGCAGGCGTGGTCGGGCGTAGCGGAGGTCCGGGGCTGGAGAGAAGCTGAAGAGAAGTCAGGCATATAGCGGTGGTCAAATCCAGAGAGTCAATCCAAAACATAGACGAATAGGAACCAGGAAGATAGGAACACAACGATGAGATGATTCAGGAATTGCAACAAGTACTTGGAGTACAAGACCTGTTGCAAAGGCAACGCTATGGAGCGAGGCCTGAGCTTTTATATGCTGAAGAGTCTGATGTCAGCATCCGGGTCCATGGCCAGGTTCCCACTGCGGGCCCTTTAAAAGAGAATCAGTGATGCGCACATGCCTAGGAAGGGGCGCGGCGCTGATGGTGGCGTCTCTCCGCGGGCCACATGGAGAGACCGGATGAACAGAGACATCTTGGCTAGCAACTCTGGGTAGCGTGGCAGGGCCAGAGGCACCGGAGGGAACCCGAGGTCGGAGCTGGCAGCCCACCGCCTCCAGCGAGGAGGATCCAGCAGCTGGAGTCCGTCTGGAAAGGTGAGAGGGCCGCACCGCGGAGCTGCCGCGGGCGGCACACGTAACACGAAGAACTTTAAGTTGCTCTGTAAAGTAACTATAACTAAACAATATTGAAATAAATCTTAAATACACTAAAATGTTAAAATAGCATTAATATTGAAAATAGTAACGTACTGGCTGTCAGGAGACTTACCTATTTTATGAATACACAATCATGTTTAGACGTCACATTTTCAAACTTGCCTGTACAAAAGCTGGAAATGACATCAGCATTTTATATACAGTATCTAGACTTGGGCTAATCAAAATACCAGCTCTTTAATCAGGCTAATTATAACTTGTACTTATATGTGAAACAGCTTGACTAATAAATCACCATATTACTGCAAATTATACCATTCTACTACATGGTTCAAACTGCGAGGAATATCAACATGCCACTGAGAAATCCATCTTTGTTCTCTCCACTGCAGAGCTCGGGTAATGTTACCTCCCCTCAGGAGGCGAACCTTTTCTAACACTAAAAAGTGAAAGTCAGTCAAAACATGGTTTTGTGACATCCAATGTTCCACTAACGGTGCATCTGTGCACTCATTTCGAATGCAGCTTAGGTGCTCTATGATGCGTGTTTTAACTGTCCTTTTAGTGTGGCCAATATAAAGCAATTTATATGGACCGATGACTGCATAAACAGCTTATGCTGTGTTGCAAGATTTATTTGACCTAAAATGATAAAGGGTGAGAAAATGAGGTGGTATTCAGACTATATTCACACAACCTCATACTCCACATTCCCTGTGTCCCAGAAAATCACTTGGTAAAGGTGGAGACCTTAATGGTTGAAAAACAAATGAAACCAGTGGTTTATGCGGGAATGGCATATATTCCTATAATAAAGACCAATGTCGTAGAATACTTTTTTATAGCTAGATGTGAATGAATGGAATATGGCAATATGTAAACCAATGATTCTTTCCCCTGTTTGGACATGGGATAAGTAATCAAGAGTGCTATGCATAGAAAGCTCTTTTATAAGCACATATCAACACTTTCTTAAGATACCCATTTTGCTGAAAGCATATATACATCTCTTGAGCAGAGACCTTGACGTCATTCATCTGACATCTTAACCTCGGAAATTGGCCAGTGGGGATATTAACCCGCAATGCGCATGGGTGATGACTCCAATATAATAGAAGATTATTGTGATCTGTGGATTTTCTAAATATAGAAGTAGCAAAGCCAGTCTCTGTGAGAGAGATGGAAATGTCCAAAAAAATCTTCTGATGTAAACTGTAAATGAGAATTACATTTATTTAGCCATGACACAAATTCCAAAAACTGATGTTGTATGCCAGACCATACTATAAAAATGTCATCAAAACACTTCCACATATGGACATATTTCCATTGTGAAGAAAAAAAAAAAGAAAAATGGTGAAACATTGATTTTGAGCACATTTGAGTTTTCACAAGTTTGTTTAGCAAGTAATGTTTACATAGCTCAACTTTTCTTGATAAAACCATTTGAAACGTTGGCCTATGTCTGAACTTGCTTTCTCACTCATCTACAAGTGGTTACACACTGTGGACTTTCCTGATGATACCAGGACAACCAACATCTCCCTCAGATATCTTATAGTACCCTGAAAAAACAGAGATAGTATCTTAAACTGTACCTGTGCCTTAATAGGAAGCCAGTGAAGAACATGCAACAAAGGGAGACAAAGCGTCTAGACTGCCTTAGCACAGTTTGTGCTGCAGTATTTTGGACCACCTGAAATCTCTGGTAGAGCAAAGCAAAGTGTTAGGATTCGTGGACCCTTGAGCCAGCTACGACATATGTAGCTCACTTATGGGAAGGCCCACCGTGGAGGTCGTAGCCGGGAGGCGGCACAGCGCAGGAGACCCGAAGGATCTTCACCACTGGAAGCCGGAGGTCCCCCCAGGAGGAGCCCATGAGGACTGAGCCGCTTGGACATACGTGCGGTCTCCTGAAAGCCGGTGCCTGGAGAGGAGTTCTGAAGGTTGAGAAGAGAAGGGCCAAAGCCAGGAGGCCAGCTGGAACTTCACCACTGGAAGCCCGTGGTCCCCCCGAGAGGAGCTCGTGAGGACCTGAGCCGCTTGGACTTAGGAAGGGCCTCCTGGGCGAGAGCCAGGGTGAGGAACCAGAGGAGCACAGCTGGAAACCAAGCGAAGTCAGAAGCCAGTAATTGGAAGTCAGAATCAGAAGCCCGTAGTTCAAGCCGAGGCCAGAAGTCTAGGGTCGATAGCCAGAAGACGAAATCAGCAACTAGTAGCTCTCAAGGAGAGTGAACCTTGTTGCAAGGCATTGAACAGGCCTAGCTGCAGGGTTAAATACCCCTGCAGCATCTGACATAATCGGAGGGCTGTCCTGAATTCTCCCACGCTGGAGCCCCCCACGTGTCGGGCCAGCGGCATCTCCCTCGAGGATGGAACGCCGTGGCAGGGCCAGGATCGGGTCCCGCCGACCGAGAAGGAGGCTCAGCAGCTCGGGCTGGCCTTGAGGTGAGTGGGAGGACCTGGGCTCGGCCCGGGACCGGAACAGTACCCCCCCTCCTCCAGGGGTCTGGGTTTTGCAGGATGATCCTCGTGAAACTGGTGAAGGAGGTTCTTGTCCAGGATGTTGGAGGCAGGTTCCCAGGAATTTTTCTCAGGGCCATAACCTTCCCAGGAGAGGAGGTACTCCCATCATCTGAGGTGGAATCGCACATCTAGTACCTCTTTCTCTTGGTAGACGGTATCCTTTTGAGCCTCAGGTGTGGTCGGTTCAGGGACTTTGTTATGGAAGATAGACAGGACCAGTCGCTTGAGCAAAGACATATGGAACACATTATGCATCCTAAGTATTGGTGGTAGGTGACGGCGCCCACCCAGTCCAAGATTGCGAATGGTCCAGTGTAGCGTGGAGCCAGCCGCATGGAAGGAAGCCGTAGGTAAAGCTTTTCGTGCTCAACCATACCTTATCCCCCGGGAGAAATGACGGGGCTGGGCGTCGTAGGCAGTCAGCATACTTCTTCGCCGTGATGGCCATGAGTTGAAGTTTCCCCTGAGTAGAGCCCCAGAGACGGCGTAGCTGTTGGGCCGTGAGTTGTACAGCTGGAGATGGTACCGTCAAAGGCAAAGGTAGAGGGGGTCGAAGACGCTTCCCGTATATGATATGGAAGGGGGATCTGCCGGTGGCAGTGTGTCTATGGTGGTTATAGGAGAATTCCGCCCATGGAAGTAAAGCCACCCAATCATTCTGTAGGTCTCCCACGAAGACTCAGAGGAAGGTCTTCAAAGTGCGGTTTGTGCGTTCCACTTGGCCATTGCCTTGAGGGTGAAAGGCAGTCGTGAAGTCCAGTTGAACCCCAAATTTCTTGCAGAGAGCCTTCCAGTACTTCGCTGTGAATTGTGAGCCCCTGTCAGAAGCGATATGATGGGGAAGTCCATGAAGGCGAAAGATGTGTTGTGTGAAGAGGTTAGCAAGCTCAGGTGCAGTAGGCAACTTGGTGAGAGGAACGAAGTGGGCCATCTTTGAGAACCTATCGATCGTGACCCATATTACGGTTTTCCCTTCAGAAACAGGTAGGTCCAAGATGAAGTCAGTGAACAGATGGGTCCACGGTTCAGTGGGGATAGGTAACGGTTGCAGCAGGCCCCCGGGGCGACCGTTCGGAGTCTTCTGTTGAGCACAGGTCGGTCAGGAGCTGACATAGTCGGACATTTCTTTTAAGCTGAGGCCACCAGTAAAACTCTGACAGTAGGTTCTGCATGCGTGCGAGCGACCCGAGGGTGGCCCGTGGTTAAGGAGTCATGGGCCCATGACAACAACTTCTTGCCCAGGCGTGTTGGGACAACCGTTTTCCCCATAGGAGCTGTTTCAGATGCTGCGAGTAGGACCTTGGCTGGATCAAGGATATACTGGGGTGGCATATGGTTATCCTCAGTCTCCGTTGTGTGAGAAAGGGCGTTGGCTCTAATGTTCTTGGAGGCTGGTCGGTACCGAAGGAGGAAGTTAAACTTGCTAAAGAACAATGACCATCGGGCTTGCCAAGAGTTGAGGTGTTGGGCTCGGCACAGGAACTCTAGGTTCTTATGGTCGGTATAAACACTGTGGATCCATAAAGTCTAGAGGATGTGAATGAAGAGAAGAGGCTCGGGGGTGGCTGCTTGCGGGAATGATGGCTAATACCTGGAGATTAATATCCTTATTCAATAAA
The DNA here is from genome assembly GCF_901001135.1 of Rhinatrema bivittatum. Classification (NCBI taxonomy): domain Eukaryota; kingdom Metazoa; phylum Chordata; class Amphibia; order Gymnophiona; family Rhinatrematidae; genus Rhinatrema; species Rhinatrema bivittatum. Next base: position 384,502,170 of record NC_042615.1, read on the forward strand.
CATAAACACATTGCTCTCTGCTTCAACGGCAAGAGGAAATGTGGAAAAAAGGATTTGCATCCTCAAAAAAGCAGGGGAGTAGCTTGCTTGTTACAATGGTTACTACCCCAAACCAAATAAGCCTGATACTTCACTTTCAATGCATATCCAGCATAGCTCTCTGCTTCAACGGCAGGGAGAATGAAGAAAAAACAATTTATATTCAGAAAACAACCAACAAAGAATGAAATACATACTCTGGATAAACAAATAATCATGGGTGTAGCTTGCTTATTATGGCGGTTACTACCCTGAATCAATTAAGCCTGATACTTCATTTGGAATACATATCCAGCGCAGTTTACTGCTTCAACGGCAGGGGGGAATGAATTAGAGGATTTATATTCAGACAACCAATAAGGACTGAATTGCACAGGCAGGGTAAACAAGCGTGGGAGTAGCTTGCTTATTACGGCAGTTACTACCCCAAACCAATTAGCTAGATACTTCATTTAGATGCAGCTCCAGCACTGCTCTCTACATCAATGGTGGGGGTGGAAGGGAATTGGAACCAAAAAGTTACCAATAAGGGCCCTGACTTCAGCAGTCAGAGTAACAGATAAGTATGAAAACAATTATGTCTGAAAGCTTGCTGGGCAGACTGGATGGGCCGTTTGGTCTTCTTCTGCCTTCATTTCTATGTTTCTATATATGTTTCTAATACCATAATTTCTTTCAGCCGGAGAGAACTTCTGTGAGAAGTAGGAACATGGTAGGGCTTTGCCCTTAGTGGAAAATTGGCTCAAGACAGCCCCTACCACAAGGTCGGATGTGTCTACCTCCACAATAAACTGACACTGCGGGTCCGGGTGGTGGAGACAGACATCCAGAAGAAAGGCTTCTTTCAGCCTCTGGAAGGCATCTAATGCCGATGAGGACCAGGTCTTGGCATCAGCACCCTTCCTGGTAAGGGCTGTGAGGGGTGCCACCAGCCGAGAATAATGTGGTATAAACTGGTGATAAAAATTGGCGAAGCCGAGGAATCGTTGCAATGCTTTGACCCCTACCGGCTGGGGCCAGTCCCGAATGGCTGCCACCTTCTCAGGGTCCATATGGAAGCCAGTGGATGAGACTATGTACCCAAGGAAGGGCAAGGATTCCTGCTTGAACTGGCACTTCTGCAGCTTAGCAAACAGATGATTGTCCCATAGTTTCTGTAATACTTGCCGCACTTGTATGCGGTGCGTGGCCAGGACTTTGGAATAGATCAGCACATCGTCGAGGTAGACTATGATGGAGTTATGCAACATATCCCTTAGAACCTCATTCATGAGGTTTAGAAAGTCTGCAGGGGCGTTGCACAAGCCGAAGGGCATAACCAAATACTCGTAGTGCCCGTCTCTAATATTGAACGCGGTCTTCCATTCGTCGCCTGGTCATATGCATACCAAATTGTACGCACCCCTGAGGTCCAGCTTGGTAAATAGTTTGGCTCCATGGAGTCTGTCCAGCAATTCAGGAATCAGTGGTAACGGGTATCTGTCCTGCCGAGTGATGGTGTTGAGACCGCAGTAGTCGATGCAAGGTCGGAGTGACCTGTCCTTCTTGGCCACAAAGAAGAACCCGGCACCGGTGGGGGAGTTGAAGGACCGGATAAAGCCTCTCTGCAAGTTCTCCTGAATGTATGAGGACATGGCTTGAGTCTCCAGGAGCGACAAGGGGTAGACCCGTCCTCTGGGAGGTGTGGTGCCCGGGAGGAGGTTTATCGCACAGTCGAACGGCTGGTGTTCGGGGAGCTGTTCGGCCTTCTCCTTCGAGAAGACATCCGCATAATCTTGGTACTGTGGTGAGAGTATCAAGTGTGTGGTCAGGAGAGGCACACTAGGATGAGGAATGGTTGCCAGGCAGGAGTCAAAACAAGCCGGACTCCAAGATGCGATCTGCAGGGTATCCCAACTTATGACCAGGGAGTGTCTCTGAAGCCAGGGTAGACCCAGGATGACTGGATGAATGGATTTCTCCAAGATGAGGAGAGAGATCTCTTCTTGATGTAGGAGGCTGGTGTGTAGCACTAAGGGTTTGGTACAGGTGGAGATACTGCGCAGGAGAAGAGTTCCATGGATGGAGGAAACTCTGATAGGAGGTATTCGAGGTTGGACCTCGATCTGTAGCTGCTGGACAAGGTCTGTGAGGATAAAGTTTCCTCCGGCTCCGGAGTCGATCAACGCCAGGGTATTAAACGTGCCCTCGGGGTAGACGAGAGTCACCGGTACGGTGCATGAGGAGGCAGGAGTAGTATTACCTAGGGTCAGCTCCTCAATGAGCCCTAGGTCCTGGCGTTTCCTGGCCGTTCGCCACATTGAGCCAGGAAATGCCCCTTATTACCACAATATAGACACAGGCCTTGGGTGCGGCGACGTCTTCTCTCCTCTTGCGAGATCGAACTTCTACCTAATTGCATAGGCTCAACCCCTTGGGCCCCAGTGGAGGTGGAAGGCACCGGCCAGGGAAAAGTGGAACCTGAGGTGCTGAGTTTCTGAGCGGAACTCGCTTCTCGGATGCGATGTTGAATTCGGCGGTCTACTCGTCCTGCCAGATCAATTAGGGCATCCAGGTGGTCTGGGAGATCTCTTGCAGCTAATTCGTCGTGGAGACATGATGTCTAGGAAGATGCCATGGAGGCTGTCTTCTCTCAGTCCAGCTCCGTAGCCAGGGTACGGAATTCCATAGCATATTCCGTAAGGGAGTGAGTGCCTTGAAGTAGCTGGAGTAACTCAGAGGCGGCGGTGGGTTGGCGAGCTGGCTCATCAAAAATTTGGCAGAAGGTCGAGACGAAGTGTTCTAGATTCCTGAGGATGGGATCTTTACGCTCCCATAGTGGGGAGGCCCAGGCCAGGGGCTTCCCATCCAATAAGGACATAATGTGACTGGTTTTCACAAGGTCTGTAGGAAATTGGGCAGGTAGCAGAGAGAAACAGATGTAACACTGATTGAGGAATCCACAGCAGAGCTTCGCTTCCCCCGAGTACCGTGAAGGCGCTGGTAGTTGTGTGGGCGTGACTGGTCCGAGATCAGCCGTGGCAACTGGTACCGGAGGTACGAATGCAGGGGGTCTATCTATACGGTTGGCCAGTCTCTGTACAGTCTTCATCTGTACAATTCGATTGAGTCACTCTGGAACTGTCAAGTTGGGGGTCCAGACTGCCATAGGCGATGCCTGACTGAGGTTAAGCCATTACCTTGTATGCCTACCACCCTAGTAATGCCGGGCTTGCCCCCTCAATATGCATTTTTCAAGATGTCTTTTCAAAAGAAGCTGCAGATATACTTCTACCTCACAGACCCTATGACTGTGCCATTCGTCTGAAGCTGAATACGGAGCCACCCAAGGGCAGAGTGTACACCTAGTCTGTGGCAGAGAACAAAGCCATGTCTGAATACATTCAGGAGAATCTCAACAAGGGCTTCATTAGACCTTCCAAGTCTCCTGTGGGCGCAGGCTTCTTCTTTGTGGGCAAAAATTGTGTCCTTGCATAGATTACAGAGGCCTTAACGAAATAACTATTAAGGACTGTTATCCCCTGCCTCTGATTTCAGAACCTTTTGATAGACTACAAGGAGCCCAGATCTTTTCAAAACTGGATCTGATAGGAGCAAACAACCTACTTCGCATTAAAGCTGGCAATAAATGGAAAACGGCCTTCAACACTTGAGACGGCCACTTTGAGTATTTAGTGATGCTGTTTGGCCTGTGCAATGCTCCGACTCTCTTTCAAAATTTAATGAACGATATCTTCTGAGACCTCCTTTATAAATGTGTTATCTACTTAGATGACATCTTAATCTTCTCACAAGTCATCAACACTCACCAAGTGGATGTCAAGAGAGTACTACAGAGGCTTCGTGAGAACCATCTCTACGCCAAGCTATCTAAATGTGAATTTCATAAGGATTCAGTGCCTTTCCTAGGCTACATTGTCTCCAAAGAAGGTTTTCAAATGGACCCACAGAAGCTGGAAAGTATCAAGAAATGGGCACAACCCACCGGGTTAAAGGCCCTCAGACGCTTCTTAGGTTTCACCAACTATTATAGGACCTTCATCAAGAATTACTCTTCACTCACAGTACCGCTGATTGCTATGACAAGAAAAGGTGCCAACGTGGCTAATTGGTCTCCCGAAGCGATTGCTGCATTCCAAAAACTGAAGGATGCCTTTTCAACCAAGCCATGCCTTCGACATCCAGACCCCTCAAAACCTTTCATCGTAGAGGTTCATACCTCAGACCTTGGCGTAGGGGCAGTGCTAAGCCAGGCTGGCGATTCTAAGGTCCCACATCCATGCTCATTTTTCTCCCGTCGCTTTTCTCCTGCCGAGAGAAATTACGGAGTTGGAGACAAGGAACTTCTGGCTATAAAGATGGCATTCGAAGAATGGCGCCCTTGGCTCAAAGGAGTGCAACATCAAGTAATGGTCTTCACAGACCATAAGGACTTGGAGTATCTCCGCCACGCACAGCTCCTGAACCATAGACAAGTGAGATGGTCTCTGCTTTTCAACAGTTTCAACTTCATGCTCAAGTATTGTCCAGGAGATATGAATATCAGAGCTAATGCTCTTTCACGCTCCTTCCTCTCCGAGGATGTACCCGAAGAGCCACAACACATCATTGACCCCAAGAAGGTCATATTGGCAGCTACCCATCCGGTGCCTGCAGGAAAGACTATCATACCCAAGAACCTCAGGAAAAAGCTATTGGCTTGGGCCCACAACTGCAAACTATCAGGACACCTTGGGCAACGAAAGACATTGTCTAAACTGCAAACCTTTTATTGGTGGCCCACCATGAAAGAGGACACGTTCGCCTACATTGCTTTCTGCGCAAACTGCGCTAAACAGAAGACGCTGCCAGGATGTCCATGGGGTCTTCTCCAACCCTTGCTGGTCCCTGAAGAACGGTGGACACTCATTGCCACTGACTTTGTGGTAAATTTACCATCATCCGGAGGGAACACCACCATTTGGGTAACCGTTGACAGGTTCTCGAAGATGGCACATTTTGTGGCTCTCCCAGGCTTACCCACCACCATGGAGCTCACCCGATTGTTCATCACGCACATCTTCCGCCTACATGGCTTGCCTAAGCACATAGTCTCCGATCGTGGAGTTCAGTTCACAGCTAACTTCTGGAAGGCATTATGTAAGAAGTTCGATATAGCCCTCGACTTCACATCGGCATATCATCCTCAGTCCAACGGCCAAACAGAGAGGATGAACAAGTCACTCAAACAGTTCATTCATGCCTACGTGAACACCCAACAGAATGATTGGAGCGAACTGTTGCCATGGGCAGAATTTGCCATAAACTCTCATCCAGCAACATCCACTGGATCAATACCGTTCGAAGTGGTCTACGGACGACTACCACTACCACTACTGCCACTTCCATTATCTGTGTCGACCCCAACAGAACAAACTACTGCTACAGATATCCATCAACTCTGGACTCAGACTAAAGAGATACTTATGAAAACAGGAATATGAGCCAAGAAAGGATACGATGCTCATCATCGCAAGGCTCCAGACTTCAAACCTGGTGACAAGGTCTGGCTTTCAACAAAACATTTAAGACTCAAACTTCCTTCAGCTCGATTCGCTCCTCTCTTCGTTGGACCATTTCCCATTCTCCGACTGGGCAACCTCACCTACAGTCTGAAGCTACCAGCTACTTTAAAGATCCACAATGCATGCCACGTCTCACTATTGAAACCAGTGATACTCAGTGAATTCTCCAACAAGATACCCAACACTACTCCAGTAGATGCGGAAGAAGACAACGAATACAAAGTTGACGCAGTTCTCGATGTAAGGAAACGAGGCAGAGTATGGGAATACCTCCTGTCATGGGATGGTTATGGCCCAGAAGACAACTCTTAGACTCCAATATCCAATATCTTGGATAAGAAGATGCTACAGGATTTCCATCATCTACATCCGCAAAAACCTAGACCTGGCAGGTCATTGCGTGGATGCCCTTTGAAGGGGGGTACTGTTGCATCCATCAGTCTTCGATGGCTTCACCCCGCTTGTTGCACCCCTATCTCGGCTCCACCCGCTTACCTGGGCAAGATGGTTACTGCAGTGTCATCAAGCCGACTTCTCTGGCGTCCCCGGAACGGCTTTGGTGCAGATGTATGCCATTGTTCCTCCCAGGTACCTGTTAGGGTGCGCACGTGTGTGAGCAATCCCACATCTAAGTATGCCCAGTGGCGCGAACCTCAAGGGTGTTCTCTCATCTGACATCTTGCCAATCTGGGTATGTCTACTTCTCAAGATTGCTAGCTCATTGAGTTGGCAAAGGCTCGAAAGGCTCGAATAGACTCCAACTGTTCCTGTCTGCGCTACTCTGCCGCCTTCAGGAAGCTTTCCTTCTGCCCTTCGGGGTTTACTACTAACTTGGGTACCCGCTCCTCGGGGGCCCTCTGTTCTATTTTCAGGTGCCATTCAGGGAACAGGTATTCGCTCCTCGAGGGTCTGTTCTCCCTGCCTCAGTGCCTGTACCTACGACAACTATCTGGTGGAATTGCATCCATAACAGCTAACACAGAGTGAGTACTCTAATATCTCATCTGTCTCATCCACAGTATCTCCTTGTTGTGGAACCTCCTGACGTCATCTAGGAGAGATGGGCTCCCTCTGCTGAGGTCCCTGGGACTACAACTCACCACTGCCACGTGGTGGCTACTTCAACCTGTATAATAAGAGTTCAATTCGGGTGTTTTGTGTATAAGTGTCTAGCCTAGTGCTGAGGCTCCTCACGGGGCTCCTCCCCGTGGGCGTGGTCATCTCCACAGCACCCAAGGATCCACTAAAATACACATAACAACAACTTAATTTCATGGATGAACTTCGGACCTGAAGAGAACTCCTGGGAGCCAGTCTCAAATCACCAGGCCCTACAGCAAGAATTCCACTGGAGTTTCCCCAGGAAACTGAAGCCCAGAAGATTGGGAAAGGGGCTTTGGAGAAGGTGGTACTAATATGATTAGTGGCTTGCACGTCAGCTCCGCAAGCCACCTCACTCACCCTTGATGCCCCTTGAGGCCTCCTGTGGCTGGGATGCCGCCGTCAAACAGTTCGCTGCCGAGAGTGGCACACTTTGCTGCAACGCTGCCATTTTCTTATGAGGGATCCTTACACATGCAGAGCATGCTCTGAGTCTTAAAGAGACTGTGGCGGGAAAAGCCCCCCTGGCACTCTTCGATGATATCACAGACTCCTCATAAGGTTTCCCAGAATGCTTCCACAGTGCCTCAGCAACGGGTCTCAAGCCTAGAGCAGTGCACTTTGCTGCTGGGTTTCCAATTGTTCCTGTGCTCCAATCCTTCCTTGTCCAACCCTGCTTCATTCAGCCTTGCCTTGTTCTGCACAACCTGTCTCATCCAGTGTCTGTGTCTTCGTTTATCCTTGACCTGATCTCCTGGAACTGACTTCTTGCTTTAGACCTGACCATGATTGCCTGCCACCTGGACATGACAATACTTGTCAGGTGTCTGAACCTGACTTCTTGCTTTGTACCCTGTCTGTTTGTTTGCCACCTACCCCAACCCTCGCCTGTTTCCTGTATCTCCAGTCTATTGCCTGTCCTGACCTTGGCGTGCCCTTGGATTCTTGATGCCTATACCACCCTTGGGACCAGCCTAAGTCCTGCCGTTTGCCAGAATCCAAAGGCTGCAGGGGAGGCAGCTGGTATAGACGAAGCTCCAGCCTGTCCTGCTTCAGGGTATGTTCTCCAGCTGTCAGCATAGGCCTCATAGGTTTGCCTATGTGGATGCATCAACTATGCCACAGTAATAAGGGCTCACTCTCATGCCACTTATCACTACCTCACTTCCATCACACACCAGAACACAGACAGACCCTCACCAAATATAGAATAAAGTGACCATGAAGTATAAATATGCAGAGGAAAACTGAACTGGAAATTGCTAAAAGCCAGTTTAACAAATGGAAAAACAGAAATATCACCATTCCTCATAAAACAATAAAATCAGGAAATACAAAACAGTCAATAGTAAAACCATACTAATAAAAAATATATAAATATTTCAAGACAGCTCAAGAATAGAATCACATTGTAAAATTAAATTCATATAAACATTTTCAAAGTTCCCAAAAACCAATAAAAGGTGTAAAAAAGCAGACACATCAAATAACATGCAATAATTAAAGCTAATATGGAAAGCTGGAATTTTTTTTTATCCTTATCTGGGAACTTTTGATTACCAGTCATAATGAAATTGGCCTGAATTAGTGGGAGAATGAGACATACATTGCCTACACACTCTCTCTCATATTCACACATTGTCTAATACACATGCTCATTCTCACATACACACACACTTGCTCACACTTTTGCATGCTCTCATACACTCAAGCTCACTCACACTTACATTCTTTCATACACACAAACACCACACACATACTCACATACACAAGCTCACTTACTCTCACATACTCACATGCTAACATTCTCACACTCCAACATGCTCTCACATACACATGCCCCCATGCTCATTCACAAGCTTGCTCACACTCATGCTCACACTCTCACGTATGTTCATGCTCTCACACACATGCTCACATAAAAACACTCACTCGCTTCCTTTTCTCCCCTTTCTTCTCACTTACACATTTTCTTTCCCTCCTTCTTACTCAGCCACTTTTGCTTTCCTTCTTTCCCTTCTCATATACTCACATACCTCTTCCCCCTTCACCTTCTGTCTCCCTCTAAAACCTTCCCCTCCCATGTCATTCCCTTTCACTCACATCCCCACTTCCCTTCCCTTACACTCTACTCACTAGGTAGTGCCTGTGGGGTATGGAACCATGTGGGCATGTCGTACTCCAGTGCTGGCATGGGGGGGTTGTCTTTCTGCCTGGGATCCCCAATGACATGTCATAATTTCAGCTTCCACCACTGTCTTATTCTTCCTACAGGGCCTGGGGCCAGGAAGCCCCACTCCCCATGGGTATGCCTTAAACCTTCATTACTGCTGCTTCTGTCTTCATGCTCATGGGGCTGGGAGCCCCTTGAGCATGTCAGAAAGTTTTGCTGTCACCCACTACTTCCAACCCTCAAGTAAATTATAAATATGTGTGCTGGTGTGTTTCTGCTGCAGGCATTTTCTATCTCTATACAGGGTGAAGTGGCTGAAGCACAGGTGTTTTGATGGGGCACTATTTGCCACCTCAAAAGTTTGCTGCATAAGGCGGCTGCCTCACCCTGCCTAATGATAGAACCACTCCATGGGGCCAACAACCAAGATTTCCTGTGTTATCACCCCATTTTCTCTATGGTGGGTTGCTGCTGCAGATGTATGGCAGGGGGCTGGCGACCTCCCACCTAACTTCTGGAAAAAGCCGTGGGATCAGCTTGGGGAAATATCTTCCCCTTTTCTACTACTTTCCTCTGGATTTTACTTTGAGTGGCAGAAGAGGTCCCCAGACTAGTACTGTAACCTTCCCCTGATGCCAATGTTTCTGCAGGTGATGCTGCATATCAGTGTTTGTCAGATGCCTCACTTCCTTCCCTTAGTAAATACACTGAGGAAAATGTGGGTCCTCCCTCACTTTAAAATTCAGATCGGGGATGTCTTTTGTAATATCTTCTCTACATCCTTAGGGCCTGATGCTGGCAGTGGAGTTGAGATTGAGGATGGACTCTGAGGAAAAATTCTAGGGGTATCACTCATGCTCTCTGTCTGCACTGCCTCCTTGCCTGCTAGTTGCTGTCAACACTGACATCTATCTTCCCAATCACCACATTAGATGCGAAGACACTACTGACTAAACTTCCCAAATTTTTTTCAACTACTGGCTCTTGGATTTCTGATTCCTGGAATTCCAGACAAGATTCTTCCTCAGAATCAGTTGTTGAAAATATGGCATCTATTGCCTCAGAAGCAGTAACTAATATAGAGGATCGTGCTGCTAGTTTTGGCTGTTGCACTTCTGCTGCTCCAGTCCATGCTCCTGCCCTGCTACTGTCAGCCTTGGATGACTCTCCCATCTTTTCCCCTCTGCTCTAACACAAGAGGGAGAGAGAACAGGTACTGGTAGCACATACTCTGCAAATTTCAATCATTTTTGCCTTCAGCTCCCTTCCACTCCTGCCATTCTGTGGCTAAGAAAGTTTATTTTCAGTTTAGGGGCAGGACTGTAACTAGACTGGGTTGGCTCTGAAGAAAATCCTCTAGCCCTGCCAAGGCTGCTATTCCCTCTTCTGCATTTTCTTCTCAATGGTATGATGGAATTTAAAGTGCCTACTGTGGGGTTGGATATTGGAATTTCTTTATTAATATTGTACTACCACTGATAGTACTATTCTATTGTGTGCAGAAATGTTTGACATAGACACAGACACATATACAGTATATGTGTGTGCTGTATGGTATACCTCTGAATGACTGCTTTTATACACACACACAAGAAAGTTAAACAGAACCAACAAGGCTGGCAGCCTGCCAAGACTCTTCTTAATCTTCACTTGTCAATCTACTAAACTCACTGCACTGCACTAGACACTTGGACAGACAAACAAGCACTGCTTCAGCCTCCATACTTCTGCCCTCCCCTAGTGAATAGCAAAAGCACAGTGCCATTGCCTCTATCTTTCTGATACAGTGAATAAGACCACTGCAGCAAAGAAGATCAGAAACAGTCCTTTACCAGTGCCAAAGTCAACTTTTTAAAAGCTTTTTTTGAACTCTCAGGGAACTTCTCAATATCAGATCCTTCTCTACCAATTGTGAGGGAAGAAACTGAACATTTCTTGCACATACTCAGGCCTTTCAGTAGAAGAACATCAGTATCCCTTGATCCAGATGGCATCTATAGACTAGTTAAAAAAAAAAAGCTTCATCAAACAAGGGGGAGGCAAGATGGCCACCAAGTAGGAAGCTGCATCAGGTCTCCTGCTGCGTGGTTTTTCTTCTTTCAAGATTTCTTAACAATGCCACATACCAAAAGAAAGGGGAAACTTAGGGGAGTGATTGTTGGTTTCATCCTCTACTGATCCCCCTTCAACCCTGCATCAAGGGCTTCTTCCTTTCCTCTGAGACGCTTCACCTCGCTGTTCCTGCATTTCAGACTGAATGACTCAGTTTCCCACTACTCGGGGACCTTGTTGCACTCAGGGCTATCCGCTCCTCAGAGAGCCATCTCTGCGAGTCTCACCTTCTCCAGCTTAGTGAGTACCTTTCGCTACTTCCATGGACGACCCCTCAGTATTCCTGCTCCGGGTCTCCACTGCTGCTACTACGATATCTCTACCGCTATACTTCAGAGTGAGTACTAGACCTGATCTTCAACTCTGCTTCTCTTGTTGTACAGATCCTCGGGTTACCCCACTCTGCGGACCACTACCGGATCCACACTGCCTTGTGCCTACTACCAGCATCTGTCTCCGGCCTACCCCACGCTGCGGACCATTATCAGATATAACCACTCACAAGATCCACTGAGAAGCAAGTGTACTACCTGGGTTACCCCACTCTGGGGACCACTACTGGAGAATCCATCTCAGGTCTTCCTACTCAGGGACTGAGTTTACTAACCCGCTCCTCGGGTTTCTCTTGCTGTATAATAAATATTTCTCTGACTCCTGTGTCCATCACTGCTGAGACTCCGCCTGTCGTGGAGAGTCCCCACAGGGCTCCTCCCTGTGGGTGGAGTCAGCTCTCTCCACAATCCAAGGGCCCACAAACCAAGTACAAGTATAACACAGACAATCTGTTTTCTATGGTCGTCAGATCTGGATCTATCCATATGTGATTAAGTATACCCAATTACGTCGTAAACATTTTCTAACAATGCGATCTGAAATACTTCAATTAGGAGCCCGATTTATTCTGAGATATCCATGCAGATGTTGTATAAGATATCTAAATGTAAATTATGTTTTGTTTTAGCCTGAACAACTCGGAGCATTTTTGGTTGTGCGTACCTGAGAAGTTTCCACTAGTAGTTCGGCATAAGATATATGTTGTGCAACTACTCGACGTAACTGTTTCTTTAACTCTGAGTTCCTATGTGACGCTCTTATTTCTGCCTCTCCATATATTCTTATATTTTAGATGCAGATAATGCTTATAAGAAAGTCTTTATTCTTTATTTTTGTGAAATATTTCTTTTGTAATGCATCAACTTTTCTGAACAAGATTGTATTCTTGGGGAAAAATCTATAATATTGAAAATAAAAAAATAAAAAGAAGCTTCATCATGATTTGTCCTTTGCCCAGTCTTGCAATTTGTCCTGCCTTGGCTTCCAAGAAGCTGTGATATCACACAGGCTATAATTAGTTGCTATAGTTACCAGACCTTTCACTTGTTTTGATTTGCTTAGCACAGCCATGGACTTGAATGGGTAACATAAATGACTAAGATGAACATTTTCATTTAAATTTATGGGACCTCTAGGTTCATTTCAGGGATCCATGAATGAAACAAAAATGGACTAATTTGTTGTATTTTACCCATTTGTTTCAAACAAATGCACATCCCTAGCCTTTATTCATGGCTATTTAGCGAGATTTCACATTTTCCTTTAATCTCCTACCTACTCCTAACTAGCCCAGCCATCACAGGGACAATACTCTGGGTAAAGGGCACAGACTGCAGGTCCTGCTAAAACTCTGCAGAAATTAATCATTAAATCAACCAGTAAATGCCACTTTTGAATGATAGCAGGGACTCAATACCACCCAAGGATTTGTCTGAGGACAGTGTCCTCTGCCCCTGCTGGCTCATGTTAAGGGTATGATTGGGCAAGTGGTATCAGCTGAGCTCTTGCTTACTAGTACAGTATAATAAAGTGGTGCTGTCAAAATCTGTGGCAATTCCATGTGTATTACAAACACTATGATCAATTTTTGTAAAAAGGAATAGAGTACAACCTATGGCTTTTGCCACTTAACAGGTTCAATGTGCAGAGTTTCAGCACAGCAGTGCTCAGAAGACAAACATTAGATTAGAATTCACTGCTTACTTGGACATACCCAGATCAGTCCAGACCAGTGGGTTATGTACTCCCACCAGCAGATGGATGTTGGATGTGCGTAGGATTCTATGACGCTATTCAAAGATCACTAATCCCTTCCGGAAGTCGGATCATTTTTTGTTCTGTTTGGTGGTCCTAGGTGAGGGGACAAGGCGTCCAAGGCCACTCTGTCTAGATAGCTGAAGGAGACCATTGTTTCAGCATATATTTGCAAAGGCGGTGCAGTTCCGGTCAGCTTGACAGTGCATTCGACGTGGGCACAAGCGGCCTCTTGGGCAGAGTGTCGGCGGGTTTCGCCACAGGAGATATGTGGAGCCGCGGTTTGGTCCTCTCTGCATACCTTTTCCAAGCATTACTGTTTGGATGTTAAGGTGCTGGAGGATTCCAAGTTTGGGGAACAAGTGCTTCGAGCGGGTCTTTCGGGATCCTCCCCAGAGTAGTGAGGCTTTGGTACATCCCATTGGTCTGGACTGATCTGGGTATGTCCAGGAAAGGAAAATTGGTTATTACCTGCTAATTCTTGTTCCTGTAATACCACAGATCAGTCCAGAGGCTCGCCCAGACTTGGCTGCCAAAAGATTATCTGACCCTTAGGGGAGCTACGGTGTTGAAGAAATTCTGAAGGAAGTACTCCTTATTCCAATACTGAGATGGGGTAGGGTTCCCAACCTTGGGGGAATCCAACCCTCCTGTTTTCTTTTTGATGTTCGCCTTGTTTAGGGTGAATAGAGGTTTCAGTGGTTTTTTGTTTTGGGAACGACCAATACTGAGGAGCTGCAGATGGCACTAGAGTTTTATATAGCCGTGCCTCGAAGTTTTGTTCTCTGCCTCTATCTGCTGGTGGGAGTATATAACCCACTGGTCTGGACTGATCTGTGGTATTACGAAAATTAGCAGGTAATTACCAATTTTCCTATTTCTAATCAATAATAGGAACTGCTTTTTACAGTAGCAGCAAGAAGGATAGCATTGCACAACTAATAGCCTAGCTAAATTGCCCCTGTCCAGAAAGTTTAAGTAACAAAGATTGTTTTTCTCGAATCAAGATCATAAAGCAAGTAGTGAACAGGAGAACTGAACCAGGGTCTCCAGGTTCACAGTTCTTGTCTCTATCACATCATCATCCCTATTTAGGGGAGGTGAATGACGGGTTGTAGAAGCTGTGATAATGTATTATTTCTGGATGCCTGCCTGATGGTCAAGCAGATATTTTTCTTGTGTTTAAAGAGGTAGTAGGACAGATTTATCAGTGTCAAGCAGTAAACTGCTATGCTCCATAGTGTTACTCATACTTTCTTTGGGATTTATCCTGGCAGAGCACAAGCTCCAGAGCTGTACACCTAGCACAATAGGGATGTCTTCAGGAGGCTGGATGTTCCATTTTGGAATAAGGATCCAGAGGACAAAGGCCTTCTAAAGACAGAAGAGATTTGTGGTGCACAGAAATCTGGCTGCAGGAGCAGCAGGTCATTCCAAGATGCTGGGGTGTATAGATATCTCTACATTAGTGGCACTGATGTTTCTTTCTGTAGGTGTGCTCTATCTACTACTGAGGAAAATCAGCCCATGATATTGACATTCTTTATATCTCTGATACATCAGTGGAAACCAAAGGAAAGTTTAAGTGTTGGCAAAGTCACTTTCTAAATCTGGGAGTGCTGCAGTCTATATGGGTGTGCACCTGACCGAGGCATATTAAATCCTTATCCCCTTGACCTGCAGAGCTCTTCAGATTTACACCAGCGAAGAAGTGAATGATCCTGGAAAGCTGGACTATATTGTGCTGGTCCCAGATGTAATGTGAGCCCTTGTACCCACACAAACCTTGGATTAATCGGTCAGTAGACAGCACATCTGTGTATTCATAATATTAGTAAAAGAAGATCTTGAACTTCATGATAGTTGTTTATTTTATATAAAATAAGACATGAGTCAGCAGAAAGTTGCTTTCCAGTCCCTGCTGCCTGTGGCAACTGTGGGGGACCTCTGAAATGGTAGCCATCCTAGAGGGGTGAACAGTGGTGAGAGGGGGTATTTGAGCAACCCCCATATAAGTCCCTTTTACTTCTGCTAAGATGAGGATGTCTAGCAAGCTCACTAGGACTTCTGTGATGGAAAGAAGGATTGGGCTATACAATGGAGGAGAAGGGCACAGACATGAGTAGCTTTCCTAATGAATAGAGTTCAGCGAGTAGAAGAAGCTTGAACTGTATTAAGAAGTGGATGAGAAGCCAATGCAGTAACTTGTTACTAGTATGGGCCTATGAATGGTTTGGGGGTCTTAGGGGGTTCACCAGAGTTTTTTGTAAACATGGGGAGGAGGGTGGGTTTTAGATCTGCTACATGGCCCCTTTAATACTGCATACCGATGAATACAAACTACTGTTCACCTCCAAGATAGCTACACCTCTATATAAAGGTGGTTACTTTTTTTTTTCTTTTAGAAAATAGTGAAGCCTGTTTTGCAGGTCTATTTTTTGCAAAGCCACACATCGAGCTGTTTGATATGTTTTTGCAAAGCTCATTAATGTGTTTTAAATGAATTTTTATACGTAGCGAATAGTCTACAATTGCGGAGCCCACTTTTGCAGATTTTTCACCAAAGGGCCTAATGTGAAAAATAGAATAAAATGCTTACAATTTAGCAATGTTTGTAAATTTTTTTTTTTTTTTTTTTTGCACAAAGCTCTCTTTTGCGAAAAAACATTGGAGCTTAGTACAGCAGCCTCTAAGAAACTACCTGAGGCTGTGGAAGGTGAAGTGTCTTGCCTAACATCACAAGCAGCATCTGTGGGGAAAAATGGGATTTGAACCCTGCTTCTCAGCCTGCTGCTTTAACCACTACGTTACTGGAGCTGGGGAGAGGTGGTGGTTAGACTCGGTACTAATGTAGGTGTAGACAAACCCTGGCTTCCACTAGGTGACTCTAGATCCCTGTCCTGGGTATTCCAGCTTAGTGGGAGATACCATTCTTTAACAGTGCTTTCCCTAGAGGATGGTTGTAAATGGTAGCTCCTTAGTGTACAAGTGGAGGGCTAGTGGTCTAGAGAGCGTGGTCATTTTGGTTTGGCTTCTGGAGAGTAAGGAGCCATTTTGGCAACTGGTCATTGTAGAAGGAGATTCCTGCAGTGCACACCTTGCTTGTCAGGATCTGCTTCCTGCTTTGCAGCAAAAAGATCAGTTTCATACAGCCACAAGACAAATCATTCACATAACCCAATGTCAGTCATTGAACTTTGTAGGGGCAGTCATAATGTGGGGAGAAAACTCTGACATTTTGTGGTCTGAGAAAAACAAGCATTTCAGTCATAGTCCTATATTTTTTATGCTTAGTGTTCCCTTGTACGTGTACCGCATCTATATTCAAAAAAAGTTTAAAAAAAATAATAATAAAAATGTGTGAACTTCCCTGTATTTTAAGAGTGCAATCTGAAATTACAGGAAAGTTCACACATTTTTTTTTTTAACATTTTTGAATATAGATGCGGTTCACGTACAAGGGAGCAGTAAACATAAAAAATATGGGACTATGATTAAAATGCTGGTTTTTCTCTGACTGCAAAATGTCAGGTTTTTTCCACTTTATAATTGTTCTTAAAAAGTTCAATGAGTTAACACTGTGTTATAAGAATGATTGTCGTCTTGCTGTATGAAACTGGTCTTTTTTCAGCCATAGTATTTTTCCAGTATTTTGGGGGGGAGGGTTGTAACGTAAACACTTTAGTGACAGTTTGAGTATTGTTTGGAGTTTTTTTCTGTAGTGACCCCGGACTTGTTTGGTGAGGGACATTCCCTGTATCTGGAGGCCGGGTGTAAGAAGGTCTGTGAGCTCCTCTTTCTGCCAGTAAAGAGGCCGCAGTGACTTTTTTTTTTTTTTTTTAACCTCCAAGGAGGTTTGGGACTTGGAAAGTGGTTTCCCCTTTTTGGTTTGTGAGGAGGGGTTTGGGGTCACCCCTCCTCATGGTTGAAGCTGGGTTATATTAGCCTGTTTGTCCAGCAGCAGACTTGTCCCAATGAGAGGGTCACATCAGAAGGAATCTGAGGAGAGGGAAGAGCTTTGGACACCCGGAACTGATTCTCCACCCTTTGGGACAACCGGGATGGGGATGAACTGGACTCGTGCATTTTTGAGACTAATGGGATCTTCCTCTCACATAGGAAGTTCCCTGCTCAACTAGGTATCTTATCAGCTCACAACCTGAGGGATTGTATTATTGATGATTGTATTATTAGTTTCTAATTACTTATTGTACATCCCTTTGATTTATGTAAGAAAAGCGATATATCAAATACAATAAACTAACTAACTAGCCCAGGGCCCTGTACTGACTACTGAGGACACATACAGAGAGGAAAGGAAGAAGAGCTGGCACTGTAAATACCCCAGTGGGAGCACATATGTAAAGGAAGGTTGGACATTTTATTTAATTATTTCTCAAGAATCACAGGAAGATTAAATAATTTGAACACCCAAGCTGTGTCCTGCTGATAGCAGTGCCAGTACGAGAGTCTCCAGCTGCCCTAGGTGGTGATATCACAGTCTCTCTCCCCACCCCCCAAAATTGTGTACCTCTCATGCCCGATCTCTACCTCATACTTGTCTCCTACGCGCCGAACTGCTCACAAGCTGCAGACTCTCTCGTGCCTTCGTTGCATATTTAATAAATGGCGCTCTCTTGTTACCCTTTGGCACCCTGCCTACTTCCTGTGCCCTAGGTGACCGCCTAGTCCCGCCTAATTCTCACCCCGGTTGTGACTGATAGCCAGTACAGTAGCATTACACAGAGGGCATCTCACTACACTGCCTGGGCCCGGAAAGTCAGCCTTCCCCCCCCCCCCCCCCTCCAGTAGCAAGACCCACACCTTGGGACAAACAGAGGGGGAAACAAGGCCTATGGAGACTGCCCCTACCTATAAATGTTCTTATAGCCCTATGGGACACATCCAACCCACCGAAAAAAGGTTGCATAAGGAAGGATTTCTTCACAGAAAAGGGCGGTTGATGCATGAAACAGCTTCCCAATGGTGGGGGTAAAACAAGTATTGGAATTCAAATAAACATGGGACAAATGTAGAGGAATCTGTAGCAGTGGGAAACAAGGTAAAGCAAAGTTTCTGGTATTTCAGTACGTATGGCAAATGAACAGATTTAGGTAGCCTTTATCTTCTTTTCTGCTCTCTGTTTTTCTGTTTTCTGTTTAATTGTTTATAGGAATAGTGTATTTAGTCTAGATGAAGCCAGTGTTGCACATAAAAGACACATTGTGGTGTTAATTCTTCCTCCATCGCCAGCTGGAAAGCTCCTGCACACAGCACTGTCATTCTTATCTTGTCTAGTTAAAGGTCTTTTCCCAGGGCTGTGTCCCAAGGCTTTCACATGGCGCTGCACATACTTTGTCAGAGGAATGAGTATCTGGCTTGGCATGTGAGGACTTCCAGAGACAGCAGGAAGGGAAGAATAAGATATGGCCATGCGCTTACAGGAATCCCCTGCCAGTTACATTAAATAACTGATTTTTCCATGTTTGTGGCTGCCTTGGTTGAAGCAATCCCATTGTTTCTTCTGAGATTGAAGATTGCTGAGACTGTAGTAATTTCTCAGGTTATTTTGTAAACTGTTCTTGAAGTTCAGGCTACAAATAGGTCGTTTCTTATGTAAGAACATAAAAACATAAGAAATTGCCATGCTGGGTCAGACCAAGGGTCCATCAAGCCCAGCATCCTGTTTCCAACAGAGGCCAATCCAGGCTACAAGTACCCAAACACTAAGAAGATCCCATGCTACTGATGCCAGTAATAGCAGAGGCTATCAAGTCAGCTTGATTAATAGCAATTAATGGACTTCTCCTCCAAGAACCAAGATGGTGTGTGGAAAAGTAAAGAACTTGGACCTGCTCCAGCAGTGCATATAAAACACATTATAAGAAGGAACTGCATAACAGGAATTTTAGTCAGAGAGAATCTTCTGGATTATGATTTTTTTTTTAATATTTAAAATTAGAACAAACCACTTCCTCCAAACAAAAGAAAAACGCAAACACTTTCAGCTGGTTAGGTGATGAGGTAATGAGCAAAAACAATATAAAGAGCACATCTGGTAATAATGTCATATGTTTGTGCAGTCACATAGAATGACTACTTAATCCAGTGTGCACAAAAGCTGAGAAATGATTGAAAAGTGTAGGATCCAGGACCAAAGTGCTATCGCAAACAATTTGATCATTTTTCCCTTTAAAGAGAGAAGCAGACAGGAAGATTCAACTGCACGTGCGGTCAGGCTGCTTCCCAAATGTGCCAGGGCTAGGCCTATGTGAAGAGAATATTCTTTCACTGCAGGTACGTAACTGATTACGATGCACTCTGTGGTGAATGAGAAACAAGGTGCACTGCTCAAAGCAGTTTATCCAAAACTTCAAAGGGTTAGTTTCATGCTTTCGCTGCAGAATTGGCTGGCAGCATGGTCAAATGAATTAAAAATCTGTGCTATTACAGAGGAACAGACTATCACATGGATGATGACAGCATTTGTTTTTCGGTGCTGGTTTTTGGATAACAGAACAACAACAAAATGGTGTCAGCAGTGTGTTACAATCTGAAATGTTTTTTTTGAAGGGGGGAATAGGGAGAGGGACTTGGATTGTGTATGTGCATGTGTTTTTGGAGGCTTTGCGGTGAAGAAAGCAGCAGGTAAAGATGCAGTTGGAGAAAAAAGAACACATAGTTTTCTTTCAAAGAAAAGGACTCAGAGCCAGACTTCATCTCTGGCACTCTTGTCAAGTGACAAGACCCTTAGGGGGTCAATTTTAAGACCTGTGAGCATGTGTCCATGTGCACATGGCTCCTGGCTCGCGCGCACATGGATGTGCAGATCTTATAACATGCATGCCGGATTTTAAAATCTGTGAGCATGTGCGGGCGGCCCACGACTCTTGTGTGCAGGTGGGGGGGAGTTTAGCTAAATATGCTCGGCGACGCAATCAGGTCTCCCCCAGTTCTCTCTGTCTGCTCCAATTAAAGAGCGGTCTAGGAGGGAACTTTTCTATCCCTAACCCTACCCTTCCCCTCTCCTCCCCGATCCCTAACCTAACTCTTCCTATCCCTAATTTTTTTATTTCAATATTTACTGCTCCCTGGGAGCAGAAGTAATCTCCGAGCATCAACCGGCTGCTGGCAAGTGCTTTCCCGCTGTCCCTGACATTAGCTATTACTGCCCGATGCACAAAAGCGCACACAGTCTGGGCGCCCAATGCACATTTTTTAACGCAGGGAATTTAACGCCAGTTCCAGAAGTGGAGTAAGGTTAACTTGTATAACTCTATTTATTGGCATATAACACATAATAAACTTCCATACATCAAATTATTTCAAATTCTATCAGGTTACAACCCCAATTCTCTTCCACATTTTAAGCAGGATTTCCAACGCTTCCCTTCCCCTCACCATCCCCCAAATCCCCCCCATTGAAAGAATAGTATAATAATAATACACCTATGCAACATTGCCCTAACACAAATAAATACTGAACATAAAAGTATTTGACAAAGCAAACCAGCAAATAGCAGTACCAATAATAAATCTCCTATTAATTGAAGCAATATAATGTGGCAATAAGAACATGGCATCTTTCTATTCAGAAACGATATTTGATTTGAATATCCTTCAGCAAACCTTTCCTAAAGGTGCCCCAGGTCTGAAAAATGCTCTTTTTGATAGCTGAGATTAGTATAACCATAATTTATAATCCAAGGTAAATAGTTCCATGAGTTCTGCTTAAAAAATCTCTTTAGTTGGTCCCTTTATTGAGAGACATTTTGTTAAGATACGTTTCTTTACAGTCACCAATCCTTTAATCACAAGCCCTCTTGTTCCCTTTTTCTCTACATTTGTCCTCTAGATATAGGGGATGGAATAGTTCCCCTATGAGGAAAGGCTAAAGAGGTTAGGGCTGTTCTGCTTAGAGAAGAGATGGCTGAGTGGGGATATGATGGAGGTCTAAAAAATCATGAAAGGACTTGAACAGGTAAATATGAATTAGTTATTTACTTTTTCGGATAATACAAGGACTAGGGGGCACTCCATGAAGTTAGCAAGTAGCTCATTTAAAGCAAATCGGAGAAAATTCTTTTTCACTCAACGCATAATTAAGCTCTGGAATTCATTGCCAGAGGATGTGGTTGCGGTAGTTAGTGTAACTGGGTTTAAAAAAAGTTTGGATAAGTTTCTAGAGCAGAAGTTACATAAACTGCTATTAATCAATAACGCTTAGTAGCTTGGAATCTATTCGTTTAATGTTTGGGTACTTGCCAGGTACTTGTGACTTGGTTAGACACTGTTAGACACAGGATATTGGGCTTGATGGACCCTTGGTCTGACCCAGTATGGAATATCTTATGCTCTTATGCGCACAAACCATGGAACAAGAAGAGACAGCATGGAGATAAGCCCATACCTGTGGTGATGGGAGACGCACGGAAGCAGACACGTCAGGCAGGAGTTTTCGGGAAGGCACCCTGAACTAAAACAGGCGCACTTCTTTTATTGTCCTGGGTTACATCTCATCAGAGTAAACATCATACCATTGGTTACAACACTGCAGGATATACAGCTGCAGGGCTGCTTATGCTATGCGCGTGATTAACTCATATTATTATTTTTGTCAAAGCAAGCAAGCATTCTGTGTTTAGGGCAAAGGTTGTTTGTGAAGCCGAGAAGCTGAGATAAGAAAGTACAGAGAGCTGAGGAATGCTAACGCAGACAAGCTCAGCATGGTATGCCAGCTACTGAGCAAGAGCCTTTATTCCCCACATCTCATCCTTTCTTTTATATTTTACAGGAAATCTTTACGTTGTGTTTTAGGTATAAGTATGTTAGCCAGGTTGGGCAAGCATTGAATACAGCAGCAGCAACATATTAGAATGAAGATACAAAGTAATACAATGGGAATTATCTTTCTGAGACCTGCCATGTCGGGGAGCCAGGACCATAGCCAGTCTCAAGGGGACTGGGGTTCGTTATCGGATAGAGGGCGATTGGCTATTAGAGTCTCCATCTGCTCAATGGTGTGTGTGAGGTTAGCTTTATAATCAGATATGTATACACAGCAATGTGAACCAATCAATGCACATATGCCTCCCTTTGAGGCTAAGATCATGTCCAATGCATAGCGATTCTGCAATACTACTTCTCTCATTTGTGAGACCTCTTCTGTGAGGAGTTTTATGGATTTAATTGTTCAGTTGAATAGGGCTGTGGTCCAGTTGGCAAGGGTGCGTAAATCTTGGTAGTTTAGTGCTGCCCCTAATGGGGGAAGCAGGCCCCTGTAGACCATCGTGCCTGTGCCTCGCTCAATTGGGTTTTGAATTGACTCTCTCCTGTTTCTGATTCTACCCTTGGGCAATTTGGTAGTAGTATAAAAGGATGGCATTATGTAGCCTAGAGTACATCTACCTGTCCATCTTCCAGGGATTCTCATATATGCCCTGCATCCACACAACATCCAGATGTTTCCCAACAAATTGGTGGATGTGTTTTGCTTGTTTTGGGTTTGTTTTACCATTTCTGCTATTGAGTTACACAGATCGAATCCTCCTGTGGCTGTGGCTGTGGCGGTGGGGCAACCCTGTCCAACTGGGCACCCTGTGAGCTGATAATTACACATATATTTTGTGAAATTGTGCATGTATTCAGTAATGGTCTCATTAAGGAAGGGGTTTTTTTCTAGACATGTTGTGTTGCAGGATGAATGTTTGATTGCAATATGGGTATTTCCCTACCCTGGGCCCTGTGCTACTATCATTATTATATTCCCAACAAAAAGCAGCGTTCTCTTGTACCCTTCTACCCAAATGCATCACTGTGTAATTGACTGGTGAGTTTATAAAGACCCCATTGTCCCACGGGTATGTAGTCCATCCTGATAGGTTAAAGGGACCTGCATGCATCAATAGTCCTCCTCTGGTATGGGTTGGCATGTGCATGCAAACCCAGCAATCTGTTTGGTTCAATAGTTGTGATAAGTTCTGTGCATCGGTAATGTACATATTGGTTTGCCATAGTCCTTGTTCAGAGATCGCCATGGCGGGAGGGAGAATGCAAGATAAGAAGATGCACATCACAATTGTCAATGAATTGGCATTCAAGCAAGAAAATGCGGCAAGCAAAAGGTTCTCTGCAGTTTTTTCAAGTCCCTGCTGGTCCAGGAGCTGCGTGGATTGGCTGGATAATGCCTTAATTTGTCCCCAAGTCATCTGATGGTGCTGGCGAGGAGCCCGATCCCGGTCCTTCTGAGGGTTGTGAAGACTCAGGGAGAAGTTTGGAATCGGATTTTTCAGGCCTTGGTGCCACGCCATCTCTCCACGGCTTAACGCAATGACTCGGAACCCAGACTGCACCTGAGGGAGCAAGCACAGCAGCATATCCTCATCCCCATGTTAACAAGGGGACAGGGCCATGCCAAACAGGGTTAGGTAACATTGTATACAAAACTGATGGTTGTGGATTGCTAATCCTGTTCCCAAAATGATTGTCCACAGCTGTGGCCTGATTGGAATGTGATATATTTAAATGATTTAAGGTAAACAGTACTTTGTTCAGCCATTCCTGTTTGGAAGGGAGTCATGGGGCATTTCCTGCTTTTTGTTTGTGTTTATCAAGAGCAGTCTTAAGAGTGAGGTTGGCTCGCTCCACAATAGCCTGTCCAGTGGAGTTGTAAGGGATGCCAAATATGTGTTTGATATTCCATTGTTGACAAAAGTCAGCGAAGGAATGGCTGCTGTAAGCGGGGCCATTATCAGTTTTTAAAACAGAGGGCATCCCCATGACCGAAAAGGTTCTTATACAGTGATTGATAACATGCTTGGTAGCTTCCCCTTTTTGGGGGGTGGCCCATAGAAAATGCGAAAAGGTGTCAATGGTTACATGTGTAAATTTCCAGGGGGCGAAAGGAAGATATTGAGTAACATCCATCTGCCAGATTTCGTTACCACGTAAGCCACGTGGGTTCACGCCCATAGAAGGGGCAGATGCAACTTGGGAACACTGGGGGCATTGCTGCACAATGGCTCGGGCTTGGTCTAGTGGAATATTAAATTGTTTAGCGATGGACTTAGCATTCTGATGAAACATGGAGTGGCTATTCCAGGGAGTGACGCTGAGCACTGCCTTTTTAGTGGCTGCATCAGCGATAGCATTGCCTTCTGATATCCACCCAGGGAAAGGCTGGTGGCTTCTGATGTGGGCAATGTAAAGCTGGTGTGTGTGACCTTGGAGGGCTGATTGTAGTGTCAGAAAGAGGGATAATAGGTTATCATCTAAAGAAGGGGTTACATAGGCTCCGGGAAGAATGGAGTAAGTTCCATAAATGTCATAGTCAAGCTTTCAGTAAGGTGTATCAATTTTTCATTCATCGAGGCCTAATTGTGATATGTGTTCCTTATGGCTTCGGCTACCTAATATAGTAAAATAGCATAAATTCAAATTAATCATTTAAAGGAAAAGTCATTTGCAGTAGGCTGAACCACAAACAAGTATTTCAGACACTTTATTTATTTATTTATTTATTTATTTAACACTTTTTTATACCGACCTTCATAGTCATAACCATATCGGATCGGTTTACATTTAACAAGGGTATAACTGTAGCGTAACTAAAGAGAATTAAACAAAAGGAATGAATAAGGCAAAGTTACATTCAACAAGGATAAGGAACTTGGAATACATTAATCATATGTTACACAAGACTGACACATATTCATCCATCCTACAAATGTTCATTCATTGTCTTCTTGACATCAAGACAGACAACGGATAACACATAATTTGAGCTCAAAATTTGTATCAAAAAAGTATCAAAAATAAAATTAGATCAAAGATCAAAAATCAAAAAGTGTTTGAAAAATGTTTGAAAAATAAAAGTTCAGAATTCTGTATAAAAATTAGAAAAAGAAAATAAAACTGAAGTTTCCTTAAGACAGGAGGGCCGTAGACCTGAAAGGTAAAAACTAGTATACAACAGAATTATTAAAATAACAAATATTGTACAACTGGTAGAATAGCATAGTGCCTCCTAGTGGATGCACTATCATCACTTTATAGATTTCAACCTGGAACAATAAATTCAATCAATTCTCTGAGCTTAAATTCAATGTGCAATACTAATACTAAATAATCAGAATAATTAGAACTTAAATATGCTCCGTTTAAACAAAAGTAACTCTTTTCTCCTTTTTTTTTTTTTTCTTTTCCGTTCGCCGCACAGCACTGACAGAAGTACTCCTCTATAAACAGTGCTCTGCCTTTTACCAGACGCTAAGGCAACCCTTACTTCCCCTTTTTTTCTTCTAAGATACAGTTTAACTCTTTGGTTAAAATGTCCTTTCAGATTCAGATTTCAGTAGCTCAGATTCTAAATTTTAACACAAGTAAAATGTTCTTGTCAGTAACCTCAGTTCAGTATTAAAGAAATTTGAAAGTATTAATATAATAAAAGTTCAGCATTGAAGGTTGAGGGTAAAAGAGGCTTGGATTGGTGGGAGATCTGTCCCATTCCCCCCTTGACTTCTCTCTTACCACAGTAAAATCTGCAGATAACTCAGGAAGGAAAAGTATAAAGTATGTGTTGTAAGAAAGAGAGATCACCTTAATAGGAATGTATCAGAGATATAACAGATATAGAGATTAGGGAGAGAAACTTAAAAGCGGTACCGTATAACATTAACTTACTTAAACTAAAAATCCTTATTCTAAAAATGTACCAGCAAATCCTTGCCAGTCTTATGTAAGGGGACCATTTCACATTGAGTTTACACAGTGTCCTGTCCCAGTTTCACTACAGTTACAACGTAAGGCCCTACATACACTGGATCTTTCTCTGATGTGTGGGGGAACACTTCCTGTGGGGAAATGCGCTCTAAGTATGCAGGCTTCCTATAACGGAATATCAAGGCCCATGATAAACATTCCTTCCAGATTTGCTTTGTCTGCTCCATCACTTGGTTTAGTCTGGTTTGCAACAGGCCATTGTATTATCTCATTAGATCATGTCTCTCATGTCGGCACTGTTTTTGTTTGTAACGCCACTGCGATATCAGGAGTGCGGCTACCTGGCCCAAGGTCATATATGTTAATTTCTTTGAAGACCTGGAGGCATGGTTACTGCTTATGGCACTCCGGGCGGTATTCAATTCAATTGCGGTTGGGGATCCCTCTAGAGGACAGACTCTCATTTGTGGGCTGAAGGCAAGTGTCCATCCATGAATTGAATCAACCCAAATGGTGACATAAAAAAATGAACGGTCTAATTTGGCAACTTTGGCTGCTGGAGGACCGGCGGCAGCCGAAGCTACAGTGACTACGTCAACTTCCTCACTATTCTCTGTGTCTTCCTCACTACTCTCAATCAAAATAGGCATGATTTGGAGGCAAGGGTTGGGTGACAGGTCATAGGCATGCCCAGTGGAGGTAGACAGGCCCCTGTGGTGTTCATAGGGGCATGACAGACAGGTACAGTGGAGGTAGTCATGTCCCTGTGGTGTTGATAGGGGCATGACAGGCAGGCACAGTGGAAGTAGACAGGCCCCTCTGGTGTTGATAGGGGCATGATAGGCAGGCATAATGGAGGTAGTCAGGTCCCTGTGGTGTTGGAAGGGGAATGACAGGCAGGCACAGTGTAGGTAGACAGGCCCCTCTGGTGTTGATAGGGGCAAAATAAGGAGGCAAGACAAGAAGAGGCTCAGCCCGTGGACGGTGTTAGGCCGGTAGTGGCCTCAGTGCCCTGCGACCAGGTCTTCTCAGAGTCGAGTTGTTTGGGAATACAGTCCAAAGCGGGTGGTAAACTCCATCTAAGGCTAAATACCAGCACGAGACCAATAGTCAACAAGTACCATATGGGAAAGTGGAAAAGAACTTTGAAGAGAGAGTTCAAGAGGGCGTGAAACCATTAAGAGGTCGGTCGGACTGGAGAGGCAGATCCCCCTTGGGCGGGGAACGCCTCCTGGATGGCCCCAGCCCCAACAGGGCACATTTCCTCCGTGGTGGTGCACAGCGACCTGCTGGGAAGGTCCCGGGGGGGGGGGGGGGGTCAGGAAGCTTGCCACTCCAATGGTGCATGTTATAACACCCTCGGCAGCAGCTTCGCCATTTCCCCCAGGGCTGAGGGAGATGACCGCCACTGCGCCCTCCTCCAGGACCCCACTCCCTCTAGTGAGGGGGGGGGGGAGAGGGAATGGGGCTCCCCTCTCCCAGCACAACTGAGGCGGATTGTCCTCTGTGAACCCTGACCGTATTGTGCTGCAGGGCAGGGAGGCCCACGCCAGGCACAGGGGTCCGCGGTGATGTCTGTGACCCACCCGACCCATCTTGAAACATGAATCAAGGAGTCTAACATGCGCGCTAGACGGAGGGCCTCCCTAAACCCTGTGGCGCAATGAAGATGAGGGCCAGCATGTGCCAGCTGAGGTGGGATCCCGCCGTATCCCGGCAGCGGGCATACCACTGGCTATCTCACCCACTCCGTCGGGGAGGTGGAGCATGAGTGCGTGTGATAGGACCAGAAAGATGGTGAACTATACCTGGGCAGGGCAAAGCCAGAGGAAACTCTGGTGGAGGTTCATAGCTGTCCTGACATGCAAATCGGTCATTCGACCTGGGTATAGGGGTGAAAGGCTAATCGAACCATCTAGTAGCTGGTTCCCTCCGAAGTTTCCCTCAGAATAGCTGGCGCTCGGCCCCTCCCCCAGTTTTATCTGGTAAAGCAAATGCTTAGAGGTCTTGGTGCTGAAACGATCTCAACCTATTCTCAATCTTTAAATGGGTAAGATGCCCAGCTTGCTGGCGTGGAGCCGGGCATGGAATGCGAGTACCTAGAGGACCACTTTTGGTAGGCAGAACTGGCGCTGCAGGATGAAGTGAATGCCGGGTTAAGGCGCCTGATGCCGATGCTCATCAGACCGCAGAAAACATGTTGGTTGATATAGACAGCAGGACAGTAGCCATGGAAGTCGGAATCTAAGGAATGTGTAACAAATCACCTGCTGAATCAACTAGCCCTGAAAATGGATGGCACTGGAGCGTTGGGCCCATACCCAGTTGTCGCCGGCCACGAGAGCCACAGGGGCCAAGCTGCAATGAGTAGGAGGACCGCCACGTTGGGCCCTTGTAGTGACACAAGGGGCGAGACAGACAGGCACAGCAGTGAGGTTAGGCCCCTCTCTGTTGGAAACAGTATGCTGGGCTTGATGGACCCTTGGTCTGACCCAGATTGGCAATTACTTCTTCTTATGATTTCTTTCGAATGGATAAGGTTTGTCAATTGTGCATCATTAAAACCTTTCAGGTATCTGAAGGTCTGATCATATCTCTCCTGCATCTCCTCTCCTCAAGGGTATACATATTTCAGTCCTTAAATCTCTCCTCATAAGTTATTTGATGGAGAGCCCCCACCATTTTGGTTGCCCTTCTCTGGACTGCCTCCATCCTGTCTTTTTCCCTTTTGAGATATGGACTCCAGAACTGAACACAATACACCAGGTGAGACCTCCCCAAGGACCTGTACAAGGGGATCATCACCTCCTTTTTCTTACTGGTTATTCCTCTCTCTACGCAGCCCAACATTCTTCAGGCTTTAGTTATCACCTTATCACATTACTTCGCCGTCTTCAGATTGCTAGACACTGCTACCCCAAGGACCCTCTCTTGCTCCATGCACAACAGCCCTTCACCCCCATCATATACAGCTCTATTGTATTACCACACCCCAAATGCATGACTCTGCACTTCTTGGCATTGAATCTCAGCTGCCATATCTTCGACACTCTTCAAGCTTCCTTAAATCACTTTTCATTCTCTCCACTCTTTTCAGCGTGTCCACTCTGTTGCAGATCTTAGTATCATCTGCAAAAAAGACAAACTTTACCTTCCATCCCTTCTGCAATGTTGTTCACAAGATATTGAACAGGACTTGTCCCAACACCGATCGTTGCCCTTCAGTGTATAAAATTAAATACAAATTCCATTGATGCTATTTTGTCTTTTTTTTTTTTTTCAAAATCTGTCATTAAAAGGTTGGAATAATGCTGTAATAATAATAATAATAATAAACCCCAAGAATATCAGCAAAGCAAGAATACTACTACTAAAAAGTGAGTATATGGACAGTCATACAAAAGGGCAATTTATTTATTTATTTATTTAGCATTTTTATATACCGACTTTCCAATAACAGAATTACTGATCAATTCGGTTTACATTCTAAACAATAACATTGACAGGTAAATGTCTTACAATGAACAGGTCGATATAACTTGGATTAGTATATATGGGGTTAATAACATAAGTAAAAGATACGGTGCCTAATGTAGGCTAAATAAACAGTTGATAGTTATGATACTGGGTTTTGATATTAGACTGCCGAAGTTCAAGTGAGTTCTAGAGATGATCTAAATAGTTCTCTAGTGGATTACCACCGAAGGGATCATTGGCAGGGATATTCTGCAGGTTGATTTTATGGGAAAGCTTGGTTGAATAACCAAGTCTTGAGTCTTTTTTTAAATGTAGTGGAGCATTGCACTGATCTGAGTTCTGGCGGGAGAGTGTTCCAGAGTTTGGGACCAGCTGTGGAGAAAGCTCTTTTGCTTAATGCTGACTTCATCGGTGGGATATGAAGGTTGTTTCTATAGGCTTGTCTCACTGGTCTGGTAGAGGTGTGGAATTGGAGAGGGATTTTGAGCTCAAGTGGTGCCAAGTTGTGTAGTGCCTTGTGGGTTACTGAGAGCACTTTGAAAAGTATTCTGAATTTGACGGGAAGCCAGTGTAGGCTTTTTAAGAAGGGAGAGATGTGGTCTCTTTTGTTGGACTTGGTTAAGATCCTTGCTGCAGCGTTTTGCAGCATCTGTAGCGGTTTTATGGCGTTAGCAGGGAGGCCCAGTAGAAGTGAGTTGCAGTAATCTATTTTCGTGAGAATGATTGCTTGTAGAACTAATCGGAAATCTTGAAAATGGAGGAGAGGTCTCAGCCTTTTTAAAACTTGTAATTTGAAGAATCCATCCTTTACGATGTTATTTATGAGAGATCTGTAATTCATTTGGTTGTCAAGTAAAACACCTAGATTTCTGACTTGTGGGGACATTGTTAATTGAGTAGACAGGATGGTACTGGGATGTGTGTAGGTTCCGTCTTGGGAGATAAGGAGGTATTCTGTTTTGTTTTGATTTAGGATCAGATTGAGGCTGGTGAGCAAGTTGTTGATGGCTTGTTTGCAAGAGTTCCAGAAGTCCAGAGTTTTTTGGAGAGATTCAGTAATTGGAATCAGTATCTGAACATCGTCTGCGTATAAGTAGTGGATGAGATTTAGGTTGATGAGGAGCTGGCAGAGTGGTAGAAGGTATATATTGAATAAGGTTGGAGAGAGTGACGATCCTTGTGGGACTCCCAAGTTGCAGGTGACTGGTTGAGATTCTTCCTTGTTGACCTTGACCTTATACTGTCTGTTCTGTAGGAACGATTTGAACCATTTGAGGGCCTCATCTCTAATTCCAATGTCTGACAGATGATCTATTAATGTGTTATGATTGACCGTGTCGAATGCTGCTGTAAGATCTAGGAGGATGAGAAGACAAGGGTGTCTGTTTTCAAGATTCAGTAATATGGAGTCCGTTAATGAGATTAGGAGGGTTTCCGTGCTTCGATCATACCCATTTTATAAATATTTGCCAAATATTAATCTTCCATATACAGCATGAAAATACATGCAATCCCCTCAGAAATCGGTGTTGTTACAGTGCAGACCATCAGTTATATTCTTATTAAATAGTTTGGATATAGAGAACACTTAACTCAATTTCTAAAGCATATTAAAATTGCAAACCACTTTGAGTCTTTTTGTCGGTTACTCAACACAGCTGTGTTTTGGTGTCTCATAAACACCTGTTATGGGGGCTCTGACCAGCCAATCCATGCGGAGGCTCAGACATGATGCATTCCATCTTATAATGCTTACCTGGAACTGAAAAACAAACGTCCTTTTTTTTTTTTAATTGTTTAACAAAGCATCAGACAGTACAATATTGAATGCTGTGTTCATCCATATGTGCAACACAATAAAAAGAGGTAAGCACAACAAATACGTACCAGAAGTTTGGCATTCAAATTATCTATGTACAATGTGCCACAATATGTTGCATAACTATGCATAGTTCCTACTCCCATCTAATCTCAATGAAAACTGTCTTGCATGAAGGGACCAATAAACTCACCGGATCTGTTCATAATCTTGAGACTTGTGTTTCAGCATATAAATTAGCTTTTCAATAATAGTTATATCATGTAATTGTTTTCGCCAATGTGTAATCAAAGGAGGTGATTTCCAGACAGAAGCAATAGTAAATCTGGCAGCATGCATATATTGGTCACAGAACTTATGCTGCTCTTTTCTCAGTTAAATCCCCATATTCCCCCAGCAAACATATGTTCTCTGTCACATGAATGTCGACAGCCAAGAGTCTTTTAACCTCTGCCTGTACTTTGCTTCAGAATATTTATACATAAATATATGACCACCACACGTGTAAGTATGTGCCATCTTGCCCATAACCCTGCCAACAAAGATAGAAAGAGGTGGGTGAAAACTTCACATAATAAAAGGGATATCTATAAGACCCTGTGTAAGAGTTTGTACATTAATTCAAGACCGTGACTACACAGAAAAATTTTCTGAGGTTTCCACCATATTATTTTCCAAGCTGACCAATCAATCTCTAAACCGGGATCACTGTTCCATGTATCCACCAATGGCAGTGGAGTTTCACAGCGGCCTTGATAGCCTTATACAGGATTGAGACAATTTTCTTAATAATAGAGCTGTTTATAAGTATTTTCTCAAAGGCACACTTCTGGCCCAGGCTGATCTCTCTAGTTTGGTCAATGTATCCCAGATCTTAGTATACATCAAGTAAATTGAAGGTCAAATATCAAAGTCTGCCTGGAGAGTCTTGAAGGGGATCCACTTACTTCTGTCCCATAATTGTCCTGGATATCTAAGTTCCATATCCCACCAGTCCTTCATCTCTATACTAAAGGTATGTATGAATAAACTGGGGTTATTATTTGGTAGAGAAGCAGGTGACAATTTTCCCTTTGGCCCTCTATGCTTGGATTGTATCAACAATTATTGAATTAGATCTAGTCACCCTTCTAACGAGTATGGAAAAAGGAAAGAAGAAGAGCAAAGTAGCAAGATCAGGTCTCTCTGTCACCCCACTTTCAAGGGATAGCCAGGAAATCATTAAATCACAACTGAGCCAGTCCTTGAAACCCTCTGATCTGGCCACTCAATAAGAAAGGAAGCACCATATCCTTCTCCTGAGAGCATCACAATACTGACAAGCTGATATGTGGTGCGGTATTCCCTCCAAATAAATTTAGAGATACTACTATTGTGGTTTTTTTTTTTTTTTTTAGATTTTTTTGCTTTTATTATTTTCTTTTATTTATCTTTATAATTGCATCTGACTATATGATTGATATTACTTTGTTTATTGTACAATTGTAAATTGTCATGACTGTTAGGATTCATGGGTTTCGTGGACCCTTGGCCTGAGGTGAAGGAGGTACACGGAAGTAGCGGCTAGCCACAGCCGCGAGTTCATCTGGAGAGAGCAGGGCAATATATTACGTGAGTTGGGTCGGCCGTGGCCACCCGCAGCACACGGTCATAACAGACTGAATATAGAATGATAGTATTTATTTATTTATTTTCTATACCATCTAAAGCAGAGAAAAAAACTTTGAGGAAGAGAGCAGGGTATGTGCTGAAATAGATAAAAGTAGTCTTGGTAGAACATTCATCTTAAGTAATCCTCTTCTGTCTGCCTAAGAAATCAGCAAATTATTCCATTCATTATATCCCGGTGGATGTTGCTGACAACAGGAACATAATTCCTTTTATATATATCTCCCCAGTTAAGGGGGATAAATATCTCTAGATAATGAAAACCAGCATGAGCCGGTTTAAAGGGTCCTAGAACAGTGGGCACTGCTCTTCCTTACCCAAGGTACAGCATAAAGATCTTGGACTTTTGATAACTAATTTTGTATCCAGAAGCTCTGCTATATTCAGCCAAAATATCTAACAATCTGGGAGCAGTTGTCTTTAAATCAGTCAAAAACAGAAGCACATCATCTGTGTACAGCAATATTTTATTTTTATCTATACAATTTTATATTATGCATCTGGCAGCACCGTTCCCTCTGAGGCCGCTCCGATTTCGGAGCGGCCTCAGAGGGAACGGTGACAGGCTGCGCGGCTTGGCGCGCGCCGGCTGCCCAAAATCGGCAGCCTTGCGCACGCCAATCCAGGATTTTAGAAGATACGCGTGGCTATGCGCGTATCTTATAAAATCCAGCGTACTTTTGTTTGCGCCTGGTGCGCAAACAAAAGTACGCAAACGCGCTTTTTAAAAAAATCTACCCCTCTGTGTAGTAGTAGTTGACTGTCTGCTCTTAGTGAACTCTGCTGATCAGGGTGCACAAAGTGGGTCATAATCTTTTCTAACTTGAGTTAAAACCTTAGTTTTAACTTGAGTTTAACCTTAGTTAAAACTTTAATATCACTGTTCAGAAAGGAAATAGGTATGACCTGGGATCCTATCACCCTATTTCTATCCTTTTTGTGAAGCACAGCTATAACAGCATCAGTCAGTCTGTGAGGACAGTCAGGCTGAGCTTGTAAATATTGCAATGCTGTGTGCACTAGGGGGACTAACTGTGGCAAGAAATATTCATAAAGATCCAAATGATAAACATCTGAACCTGGACATTTGCTGTTAAGCATCTCACCACCCTTTGCATTTCCTCTAAAGTAATGCGTGCAGCCAACCTAACATTTTGTATTTCTATAATGTCAGGCTTGCTCAAGTATGCATTTATTTCATATAGATTCATTCCCTCTTCTCTGGAATACAGCTGAAAGAAAATGTTTTTGTCTCATTTATTTCTGACATTTTGTAAGTAATACCTGATTTGGTATAGATCCCAGTTATCACATTCCCAGATTTCTGCTTTCACACCATCCCAGCCAAGAAGGCTCCAGTTCGTGGTTTTTTTGTGCAACAAGTGGAAGGCGTGGAAGGCTTGGAGGCTGCTAAGTTCATCCCTACATTTTTGAAGTTCCTTCTATATCCTCTTTGAGCAACTCCTCTTATATTGCCTTTCCAGTAATGCAATTTTCCTGAAAAGCAAGGTTTCCTGTTTAGCTCTTTGTTTTTTGAGAAAGCTCATAAAGCCGATGATCTTACCACATAAGACAGCTTTGAGCATTTCCCATAATATTATGGAGTTATTTTCCTCAGAGGAATGTATAGCGAGGAGTTCCTTAACTATAGTGGTCACTAGCTCTGAAAAATCTTCCCTCCCCAAAAAGAACAAGTTCAATCTCCATGTCTTCTTGTCCAGTGGTGTCTGAGCTACCATTGGTGGAAATAACACTGGCCTGTGTGATCTGATATAGTCGCAAGGAAAATATCCATTGATCCAGCATCTAGTAAAAGTATCTCAGAGCACAGACAAAAGTCTATGCAGCTATTTGTTTGAGAGTAACGTGTAATTCCTTCCCAGAGAACACTGTTACCACCAACCATCTTTAAGGCCCAGGTACTCTCCACTTGACCTGCAGAACCAGAGGTCCTAGATCGGGGGTGGCCAACTCCAGTCCTTGAGAAGCACAAATAGGCCAGGTTTTCAGGATATCCACAAAGAATATGCATGAGAGAGATTTTCATGCAATGGTGGCAGTGCATGTAAATCTAGTTGCCTGTAGAAACTGATTTGATTATTATTAGGCCCATATACATTAACCAGAACTATATCTTTCCCATATACTGGTCGATTTTAAAAGCGTTGCACGTGCCCAGACCAGGAGATATGTGCGTAACTTGGACCTGAGCACGCTGTGCAGATTTTAAAAGACCCGCGGTTTCGTGTGTATCTTCCATTGCGCGCATAAAAAAAAAAAGTTTTTGCAAAAAGGGGCAGGGCGTGGGCATGTCTTGGGTGGTTTGGGACTGCACCATGAATTACATGGCTGTAAAGACTTTAACTCATTATTAGCATCTTAACAGTAAAAGAGAAACTTTGGAAACTAACTACTCTCAAGTATTTTAAATTGTGAATTTTATGATTATCAATGCTGAGATCATCACTGCTGTATATAAGTATTTAAAATTGAGGCTAAAGCTAAGCAATGCGAAAGGCCTTGAAAGTAAACTCCCCCCCCCCCCCCCCCCCCCATGCAGAAAGCCTTGGAACTAACATCTTATGGCATAATATATAACATGATTTACTCCCGCCTTCTAACCTGGTGATGTAAGCTCCTATGCCTTTTTGTAAATATGTACAATTATCTATTTTATATTTCAGATCACCTTTCCCCCTACCCCTACCCTCCTTAGTTCTTTCGTTCTCTGTCCGCCCTCTTACTCTTGCATTCCTTGTTCCTTTGGTTACTTGTTCCATGTAAAGCCTGTTGCTAGTTTTGTTCTTTGTAAACCGACGAGATGTTCCCAACGTACGCCGGTATATAAATGTCTTAAATAAATAAATAAAATAATAACAGTGTTGCATTCTAAATAGAAATTTGAGATATTATTAGGAAGGGAATGGTAAATAAAATGGAAAATGTCATAATGCCTTTGTATCGCTCCATGGTGAGACTGCACTTTGAATACTGTGTACAATTCTGGTTGCCGCATCTCAAAAAGGATATAGCTGCGATGGAGAAAGGCGACCAAAATGATAAAGAGGATGGAACAGCTCCCCTATGAGGAAAGGCTAAAGAGTTTAGGGCTGTTCAGCTTGGAGAAGAGACGGCTGAGGGGGGATATGATAGAGGTCTTTAAAATCATGAGAGGTCCAGAATGGGTAGATGTAAATCGGTTATTTACACTTTTGGATAATAGAAAGACTAGGGGGCACTCAATGAAGTTAGCATGTGGCACATTTAAAACTAATTGGAGAAAATTATTTTTCACTCAACGCACAATAAAGCTCTGGAATTTGATGCCAGAGGATGTAGTTAGTACAGTTAGTGTAAATGGTTTAAAAAAGGTTTGGATAAGTTCTTGGAGGAGAAGTCCATTAACTGCTATTAATCAAGTTTACTTAGGGAATAGCCACTGCTATTACTGGCATCAGTGGCATGGGATCTTCTTAGTGTTTGGGTACTTGCCAGGTTCTTGTAGCCTGGTTTGACCTCTGTTGGAAACAGGATGCTGGGCTTGATGGACCCTTGGTCTGATCCAGTATGGCAATTTCTTATGTTTTTATATTCTTAATTTTGGCGGCTTGCAGGATGTTTCCACAAGCTGCCATACTCACACCTATGCCGCAGGTCAAATGGGCCTCTCTCCAGTGATGGACACTGCCGATCTCCAGTCACGTGGCAGGGCATCGCCATGGATACAGCCTCCTGCATGGACTCTTAGGCGTGCTTGTGGACAACATTGCCAGCTTTAAAGAGCCTGTGGCAGGAACAGGATGTGGTGCCCCCTTGATGACATCACTTCCCAGAGCCCTATATAATGGCTTTTCTGTTGCTTCCTCTTTGCCTCAGGAATGTGATGGCTACACCTGGATGTAGTGTGAGTTGCTGCTTCTCCTGCATTCCTGATTCTGAACCTGTCTCATCTCTCCAGCCTAGCCTGCCTCAACCCCTCCCCCCCCTTAGCCCAGCCTCCTTCCTGTCCTGCTGTGTCAGCCCTTCTCCTTGTCTCCTCTGCCTGCTCTCGGACTGACTTCCTTATCTGACCCTTGCCTGGACTTGACCACTCTTGCCTGCAGCCTGCCTCTGACTCTTGCCTGGATACTGACTCTCCTAGTTTGCCGCCTGCTTCTGACCCTAGTCTGATACTGGACCTACGCTTATACCTGCTCTATAGAGATTCTTGATTAAGACCTGCCGGTCTTGGAACCCAAGGGCTCAGTCTGAGGGGTAAGGGGTTGGTATAGGTGAAGCTCCTGATCTGTCTCTTCCTAGCATAGATCCGCTATTTGTCAGTGATGGACCTACAGAGCCTTCCCTGAAGGTGCAGCCAACCTCATCACAGGAAAAGGGTCCACAAATCTTACATTATCTGGATTTTACACAAGAGAAAGTGTGGCGAAAAGAGCACACATATACAGCACTATTCTAAATTGAAGAATGTGTGGTGACACTCTGAACTGTTCAATCTTTCAAAGCAATCCATTTAGTTGACAGGTGATAATAACAATTCTCAATTGGGTGAGAACATATACAATTCGTCCCCTTAGCCCTGCCTGTCTTGTCTTTATCCAGCCTTGTCTCCTTCCTGTCCTGTATATGTTGTCATCCAATTGAGGATTGTTATTATCACCTGCCAAATAAACAGATTACTTTGAAAGATTAGACAACTCAGAGTGTTGTCACACAGTCTTCAATTTGGATTATCTGGGTTTTACCATCCCAGGGGTTACTTACTCACTTATTATTAGTAGTATTCTTGCTTTGCTGATATTCATGTTTTTTTATATTGTTACATAACACATCCATGATCAGGTTTTCTTCATTGACTTTTTCATTCTGGAATAATATTGTGCCATCCTGACGCCGATAGCAGTTTCCATGGCAAATCTCTCTATTGGAGCTGAAGTATAATTATCTATTGAAACACCTTTCCCAGTCCCTGGTAACATATACAAGAACCACACAATAAAACCATTAGAAAAATAAGTCAAACTAAAATTCACCATTTAACTGTCATTTCAATTAACCATAATCCCTCTAGATGCAAAATTCTGTTTTATTTATGCTAAGCTAAACATGTTTTGTTTTACTTATGGGAGTTTCCAATTACAACAACACTTTTAAATTGTCCTTGAATGTTTGAATTTCTTTTCTTTGCTTAAATACATTACTCAATGTAATATATGCAGGCTGTCACAATTTGCACTTTTTCTTGCTGTTCTCCTTACTCTGTAATTACGCCAAACAAGAAATCTCTTTGACTCATCTCAGTTTCTGTATAGATCTGGGGAATCTGTGCAAGGGTAGTAGACTCTGGTTAAAGGAATCCCACTTATCCTAAGAGTTCAGATATGTAAAGAAAGATTTCATAACCATTATGAGTGCATTGGAAAGAAACATTCATTTTACACATGGATATTTCATAGGTTCTGCTACCTTAATTTGGACCAACATAAGACTAATTCAAAGGTATTGTGGTAAGGGGAAGGATGTGTTTTTGCTGGTTCATCTGCTAAAGCATGTTTCGATTATTCTGACACTAGCTGAAGAGGCCCATCAAAAATGTCTGAGATGGAGTCCCCTCCTATCTCTGAATTTGATTTCTGCCCACATGGCCTGCTCTATGCCATAGCGGTGTGGTACCTCCCACCCTCTGTTCAATACCAGCCACCCTGATTACTGTGCCACCATTACATGCCCTCTGCAGGCTGCACCTCAGCTTTTCCCACTGCAGCCAAACGATATACTGGCAGACAGCACTGCATGCGACGTGTAGTCTGCACATATGCAGAGGGCTCTTCTGAAATAAAGATGATATGGACAACCAAACTAGCTATTACAGAGGTAAAGCTTTGTCCAATAAATGGAGAGGTTCCTAACTTGTGTACCATGGCACATGACTCACCAACAGGAGGAGTCAGCGAGCAGTATGTCTTACGTGCTGCTGCAGCTTCCTCCTCTGCCATTTCCTCTCTGAAGTCTGAACCATGTGGGGCTAATTGATCTCACAAGGCTATAAAGCCCCACGTGGTTCCAACTTCAGAAGAAAGCTGGCAGAGGGCGAGGTGGTGGAAGCAGCATGTAAGGAGCAGCGCTTGCCTGGATTCCTCTTGTCAGATGGGAATGATCCCAAGGAGGCGGGGGGAAGGTGATATCAAGGAGTGGAGTAGGAAGAGAAGTTGGTAATGCCAGGAAATGAGGGGTGGAGGGAAGGAAAGATGATGATGGGGAGTGGACTGGAGGGAAGGGAAGGGAAGCTGGTAATACCAGTGAATGGAAGGGGATGAAGGTGATGACGCAAATGGATGGTGGGGAACGGAATGGAATGCCAGGGTATAGGAGGAAAAAGAAAGGGTGACGGAGATAAGAAATGGGAGGAAAACAAATTGATGATTCTGGGAGAGGTGCAAAAGAAGAGAAGGGCTGGAGGTGATGCCAAGGCATGGGGGGAGGGAAGAGAAATGATGAAGCCAGGAGGTGGGAAGGAGGGAAAAGGTTATGATGCCATGGGAAGGAAAGGTGATGCAAGGGAGTAGGGGGAGAGGGGAGGGCAGGTAATGATGTGCCATGACAAAGTGCATGTAGTGCTGGGTGTGCCACCAGATAAAAAAAATCTTGGGAGCCGCTGCCCTGAAAGATAACCTTTCCCTTGAGTGGATCACTATAAAGGAAGGAAAGCAACCTGCTTGCTAACATGGAGACATCACACACCGTGCATCAGAGGGCCATTATGCACCAATGCTTTTGAGTATGAATCTGCTTATTACATCTCCAGCATTATTTTATAGGGTATACAAATATCTGGATCTGAATGGATACTGGAGGAGTACACCAGTATTTGGTGCTCTGTTTGCTCTAGTCTTGCTTTCCTCCACTCCATGTGCCTTTCTGATCATCAAAGCAGAACTATGCAGAAGGTGACATGCATTAGGCACATCAGAGTGCTTTTAATAATGTAACCTTTTTTCAGGGAATAGTACTGATTCCAAAGGGCCATAAAAGGATTTCTTCCACTGGGCTAGCTTCTCTGTCATTTCCCCAACTCATCTGTCTCTTAAGAGGTGGATTCTTTTCTCGGGGTGAGGCGAAGGCTAATCTTCTGGGCCCAGGCACTGGAAACCTTCTATGTGTGTGTTACCATAACTCTTTGGGTCAAGGTCCTGACCAGACCAGGCAAGACTCACTGGATGGGTGTTCACATAATATTTTACAGTGACTTGTAGTAAGACATTCAAGATAAATAAGTAACTTAATGCCCAATTACATCCAGGTTTAGAGATGGCTGTAGAGTTCTTTTCCTGTGTAAGTGTCCTTCACTGTGAGGAGTTGAGATCCTTCATTCCTCCATTGGAGAAGAATAGATATCCCAATGTGGCCAGAGTGTCCGATCAGGGTGTTAGGGTCCCTGGTTCCCACAGTACCTGAGCTCCATGGGGCCTGCCACGAGCTCCAGCCTGCATCCTGGGGTCTCCAGGGATCTTTTTTTTCTTCTCTCCAATTCTGTTTTCAGGAGACCTTTCTAGGGGAAAGGTCTGTTCTGGAAGCAACTCTTGACTTCCTGTCCTGGGC
Source organism: Rhinatrema bivittatum (assembly GCF_901001135.1). Classification (NCBI taxonomy): domain Eukaryota; kingdom Metazoa; phylum Chordata; class Amphibia; order Gymnophiona; family Rhinatrematidae; genus Rhinatrema; species Rhinatrema bivittatum. The sequence goes on from NC_042615.1 coordinate 384,542,527, forward strand.
AAGGAAGGGGGCAGAAAAAATCCATCCCAATAGATGGTACAAGCTCACAAAAAGAAACTGGAATCCTGCTGTGGGCTCTGCAACTTCCTCTTGACTGGATGAGAAGGTTTACAGATTCCTCCTGCACTCCTAGAGAGGGGATTTCTGCCTCCAAAAAGGTGCAGGTTTGGATAGTCAAAAATATCAAAAAAGTATACAAAGTGGACAAAAATCTCTTTTTTCCTTCTTCCCTCCAGTCTTTATTACAAAGAGCTGGCAAGGCTGTGTCCCTTCCTCACTGTGCTTAGACTGAGAACCTAACTTGGAGAGCACACAATACACTTCTTCCTTCATCAAACTCAAAGCTACACTGCCTCAACTATCCTAGGCTCACCCTCTCTTACCAGAAAAGGATTCTACCATCTAGGCAAGCCTTGGGGGGAGATTCCTTAGGGATGGCATTTCCCTCCTAGCTACTAATCAAAAGGACAGGGACCTAGAGCCATCTAGTGGAGAAACTGCTCCTCCTTCTCAAATATCAGTCATCCTTCTCTTGATATGCTTTGAATGAGAAACCATGCAAACACCTTCTGTTACTCACAACCTCTTCATGTGTGCATCCTGATGTAGCATGCAATTTCATCATTGCTCTTGGATGGCCAAATATTTTGCAAACAGTCACAAAGAATAAAGTACTTCTTAAAATAATTCCCATATGAACTGTCTCATGCATTGTGGAGCGCTCTGCTGCATATGGCATCAGCTTGTCAAATACTGTGCCCCTGCTCAGTACAGCTCCTTTTCCTGGCCCTTTCCTGATTTCTTTCAGTGTGCTTAAGACATTCCTTTTCTGTTCTTAAATAAATGACATTTTTTTTCAGAAAGGTGCTTAGACTGAGAACCTAACTTGGAGAGCACACAATACACTTCTTCCTTCATCAAACTCAAAGCTACACTGCCTCAACTATCCTAGGCTCACCCTCTCTTACCAGAAAAGGATTCTACCATCTAGGCAAGCCTTGGGGGGAGATTCCTTAGGGATGGCATTTCCCTCCTAGCTACTAATCAAAAGGACAGGGACCTAGAGCCATCTAGGTCCCTGTCCTAGATTGGAGGTCCCAGATTGGAGGGAAAAAGAGAGTGAAAATTCAGTTACTGCTACTTTTATAGGAAATACATTTCATAGGACTTTAAAGGTAAAAATCTGCAAATAATGAGTATGCTGATCTATGAGAACATAGAAACAGCTAGAGTTACTTGGATTTAGTGGGAAGCAATAAGTGCTGGAGCGTGGGGCTTTCCAAGATATAAGGCTCCTGTCTAACTTCAGGAAACCAAATAGAACATGGGAAACAATAGAGCCATCCTGTTTATTGTTCATTTGATTGAATCATTATTATTATTATTATTATTTTTGAATGGCATTGTGGTTGATTTAAATTGGACTGGGACAGTCCCACAGCAGCAAGGTAAAATCGATTGGCACCTCTTCGGAATCTGACTTTTACAAACTGAATGGGCTTATAGCTCGGAGGTTTTGAACATTGAACAGGGTAAGTAAATATTTGCTAAAGCCCAGTGCCACCTGGCTGCCTGATGTTGAGCTAGAGAGTGCAGAGGCAGCCCACCTGCCTGGGTCTCTCTCTGAGTTGTGGAGTTGAGTAACAGGGCAAGCTTATCTGCATTCCCCTGAGCTGCAGCATTTTTCCTCAGGGAAGGGCCCTGTGCATTTCCAGCTGCTCTGGCCTCTGACTGGTATCTACTAACAGCACGGGATGTTTGCTCAAAGCCTTATTAGCATTTAGATTCAATCAGCTTGAAAGGGCAGAATTTTTGACTTGAGGAAAAAAAAAAGAGAGAGAAACACAAAGTATATGTGAAGTTTACAGCCTCAGTACTGTAAAATTCTCCCAAATTATCCATGTTATCTTGTAGAGCTGCCAAGTTACCTAGTTCCAGGAGAGATTTTAGGCCAGACCTGAATTTCTGACAACCCCATCCTGATGCATTATGGGATCTGCAGCAATTAATTCAATAGGTAGAATCAGGGACTACAAATACCACACTGCTTTGGGCTGCATGTTCAAAACCAGGACTGGCCAAACGTCTCCCTCTTAGAGCTGCTTAACTTGACAACTCTGAGCATTGCATTATATAGATCAGAAGTTAAACAAAAGAGCATTAAGCTACTATTTTTCAGCTCAATAGTCCATTGTCTGCCCCAAATGAGTTTGCTTTTAAGGGTAATCAAAATATGCAAATGAACATGGCTCTTAGATTAAATGTATGCAAATTTATCTCACAGATATCCTGAAAACCAGATCTGTTTGGGGATCACAAAGATTGGATTTGAGAATCACTGGTACATGGACATAAGCAGTTTAAACCTAGAGCAGCACTTCCCTAAATTTGTTCTCAGGAAACCCCTTCTGGTTGGCTTTCAGTATGTATACAACCAAAAAAACAAGTATCTTGTAGTGTATTTATTTATTTTATTTATTTATTAACTTTTATTTACCGACATTCGTGAAACACATCATGCCGGTTTACAAAAAACTCAAAGGAGGAAAGTTACAGTATAACAATAACACAGTAAAACTGATAAATAGGTAAAACAATAGCGTAGTAGGGCAATAGTAGAGGGGAGGGGAGTGGGAAAGGGAGGATACTGGGGAGTGGGAGAGGGGAGGCTAAGGGAAGGGCAAAGGCTGGACAGAAAGGAGTGAAAGAACACAAATAGCTGCAACTATATACAGTTGATGATAAGTACAGTCATAATCAAAATGACTGTACTTATCATCTGATAATAATAATAATAAAGAACCAAATAATAATAAAGAACCAAAGCACTTGTTTTGTCAATCAAATCGTATACAACCAAAAAAACAAGTATCTTGTAGTGTAAACCGTATCTTCAATGTGCTATCATCAAACAAAATTTCCAAAAAATGTATTGTATTTTGTTTGCATTGTTGCATTGTTTGACATTTCGGGGCATATGATGCAAAGTATTTCTAAACGGGACTTAGAAGGCATTTTGCAGTTACACCTAGCTGATAAAAAGACAGTTGATTTACCACCTTGCCGCAAATGACGAGTAGTCCGGACGGCAAGTGTATTCACTGCCGTTGTCTGGCTTGCTGATGCGGTTACAAATTCAAAGTAAAATACAATACATTTTTTGGAAATTTTGTTTGATGATAGCACATTGAAGATACGGTTTACACTACAAGATACTTGTTTTTTTGGTTGTATACGATTTGATTGACAAAACAAGTGCTTTGGTTCTTTATTATTTTTTGGCTTTCAGTATGACCATCATGCAAATGCACTGAGTGTATATTCATTATGGTGGCAGGGGGTGTTCCTGAGGATAGGTTTGGGAACTTCTGCCCAAAAGGTCTATGAGAGTGACTGAGATGAATTTTCACGGCAGGAAGATAACATTTTCAGATCTGCCAACTCTTCTGCATTCACAGTTCATCTCCCACACTCCTGCTGGGGCAGCCCAAGCTCCCGCCCCCTTTTCTTCTTCCTTCCCATGCCTTTGCAGTTGCATATGTAGTGTGTGATTGGTTGGCTGCAAACCATACTGTGCAGGCCAGAGAAGTGTGAGAACCTGTGGAGGAAGCAACACCACTACTCTCACCCCCATCGCTGGAACTCCACAGGATCAGATAGAAAAAAGAAAATCAAGGTTGAAGAAGACTGTAGGTAAATGAATTTCCCAGGACCCCAGTGATCTGAATGGCAGTGCCGGTAGTGTTGCAACACTGCAAGGACCAGTGAGGGAAGACTCTGTTGCCTATAGCCTTGGCAAAACCTGAACCTCTGTTTTCTTTTCTCAGGGTTGGGAAGTCAAGGAGATGAGGGATGTTGTGCTCCAAGTGGGGGCAAGGGGAGCAGAGATGCATTGCTCTGGGGGAGGAGATGAGGGATAAGCTGCCCTGGTGAGGGGTGGGGAAGGGATGCCTGCTTGGGGTTTGTGTGAGGGGTGGAGTGTGATTCATTTGCTGTGGGAGTTGAAGGGTGTGTATGTGTGTGTGTGTGTGCGTGTGTGGGAGGTTGCTCCGATGGTGATGAAGGTGGTCCTCTGTGGGAGGGGTGAGGGATCAGTTACTCCAGGTGGGGGGTTGTGTGTATTGTTCTTTTGGGGGAAGGGGGGAGAAAGGTTGGTTCAGGGATATATGTATGTGTGAGTTACTGGAGAAGGAGGGGGTGTCAGTCGCTTCAAGGGTGGGTGATTTGCTTGGGGTGAGAATAGGATGTCACTCCTGAGATGTGGTACAAAAACTTAGATTGTAAGCCCTCTGGGGATAGAGAAATGCCTACAGTACCTGAATGTAAACCGGTGTGATATCTCAATTGAGATCGAATGTCGGTATATAAAAATAATAAATAAATTTCCAGGGAGATCTTTCCAATTTTTTGGAAGACTCCACAGCTAATGTAATAAGTTGGGGAACTTTGTTGGTTACCTTCTATTCCACTGCAGATATTAATGCTATAATGAAAAAATATTTTAGTAAGTATCCAATTACTTATTTTGAAAAACCTATAAAAATGTTCCCTGACCTGGCTCCATCTACTCAATTGCGACGCAAGGCCTTTTTGGTATTTTGCCAAGAAGTGATCTCGCTAGGTTTTTCCTTTGTACTACGTTACCCGTGTAAGTGTATAATACAAAGACAAGAAAATATATATATATTTGTTGTTCCTGACCAATTAAAAATGTTTCTGGATCAAGCTAGATTGCCTACCTCAACCCCAGTTTCTAGTTAAGATGAAGAAAAGAGGTATAGGATATACGAATTCGTTTTAAAAAGATTTTCTTTGTTAAATTCTCCCAAGTGTAGGAATAATAACCCTCCAGTTTGACTGATAAACTAATGTGGTGGTTAATTGTGTTTAAATTTCTAGTAAGTGTTAATATATTGCATTAATCATACATTGTTTTTACAAAATATGCAATGAGTTATGAATATTGTATAGTGAAAAGTGATAAATAAAGAATTAAATAAATAAACAAACAAATAAATAAATAAAATAAATAAAATGTGTGTTGGCTACTATATGAGGCTTCTATATAAGTCTATGAATTGCTCTGGGGGGAGGGTGACAGTTGCTCTAGGGAAGTGTACCTGTTTGTGTGTCATTTGCTCCAGGGGGTGTCTGTGTGTATGAGTTACTCTTGGGAAAGAAGAGGAGGAAAGTGTCTCAGTTTCTACTACTACTTTACCCTACATTAACTCAGGAACAAACTTGCCTTCTGGGGCAGGGACCTACCAACTGTTCCTGAATTTGTAACTTGCCTTGAGCTCGGATTTGGAAAAGCAAGTAATTAAATCTTCTTAGCTTTACATAGAAACATAGAAACATAGAAATGACGGCAGAAGAAGACCAAACGGCCCATCCAGTCTGCCCAGCAAGCTACGCACTTTATCCATTTTTTTTTTAATCTCCCCCCCCCCCTTTTCTCCCTCCCACCCATCACTATTGGCTTCCAGCACCCTCCGGCCCCAATTCCCTTCCACCCCTCCACCAATGCAGAGAGCAGCGCCGTATCCGCATCCCAGTGAACATCCAGCTCAATCAGGGGTAGCAACCGCTGCAACAAGCGGCCACACCCCTGCCCCATACTCTTACCCACCTCTGTTTTGTTTGTTTTTTGGTTTTTTTTGTTGTTTTTTTTTGAGATGGCAGCCCTCCATCCTTCCGCTCCGTGAAGGTGGAACACCAACCACTGGCCACTGGCATCCCTCTCCGTGAATGCCTCTGTGGCTACTGCCGCTCCGTGCAGTGTTTTGCTGCCTGAAGGTGGAACACCAACTACTGGCCACTGGCATCCCGCTCCGTGAATGCCTCTGTGGCTACTGCCGCTCCGTGCAGTGTTTTACCGCCTCCTCTATATTTACGCCCACTAGACTTGTTATCTCAAATCACTCCTCAACCCCTCCAATTTCCGTACTGTCATGCAATCACTAATACTTACCTCCTTAGACCATTGCAACACCCTATATGTGGGTCTTCCTTACACCACTTTCATAGCTCTACATAAAGAATGCTGCTGCATGCTTACTTTCTGATATTAGTACCGGAGAACACATTTCACCAACTTTGGCAATCTCTACACTTTTGATTCAAACCCTTGTCCAATACAAACTTGCCTCCATAATCCATTAACCCTTTGTACAATGTTGCATCCCCATGGATTGGAACCTCTCTCAGACTTTATATTCCCACCAGCCTCTCAGTCCCTCTTGGAAGTTCCCTCTCCTCGAGCAGTGAGGCATTATCACACGTGAAAGAGTCCTGTGTTCTGGAATTCTCTCCCTATCTTTTTGCAGCTGCTTTCTCCCTTGATCCAGCCTCTAAGCAGATTAATGTGCAAGTCCATGCTGCTTGACCTGGAGCCAGTGAGTAAACTTGGTGCCACGTTCAGGGTTCCCTCCTCTTCCCTGCCTCAGTGGCTTCTATGGGGCTGTGTTCCCGGCTGCTGCCTCTGCCCCCTCACTTTTAGTGGCTTGCTGTGGGTCAGTGCTCTGGGGGATGTCATCTGAGGGCACCAGGCCGCACCAGAGGATGTCGACAGAGGAGGATGCCGGTTACAGCTCTGTGACGTCACAGACCGCTTAAATACAGGCTTCACAGAACCACATGCCCTGTTTTGCCTGCTACAGCATTCGCATCAGCTGGCCCACATGACTACCACATTGTTACAGTCCCAAAGCAGTCCTACAACCTGGCATGGACAACAAAGCTCGCAGCACCACTAGATCGGCTGGGTGTATGGCAGCATCACATGGCAGCACCGTTTGGCTGACTTCTGCTCTCCACGTTATGGTCTTATGAGGCCTGCTTTTGCTGCACTATTGATCAGCCCTGAGTCCTTCCTGGAGGTCTTGAGTACAGCTTACACAGATACAGGTGTTATAGCCATGCGGCCCTGCACCACATACTCAACATTCAGGGCAAGGTACCAGCTGCCACAGCAGGGAGAACCACAACAGAGGGGGGCATAGGAAAAGGTCATTAGGGGAAGGAAAGCCCAGCAGCAGTCTGAGGGGATCAGTGGTGGAGACATGGCATTCACAAGAGGCAGCAGTTCACATGAAAGGCTAAACGACCCGTAGCTAGATTCCCTGGGGTCATTAGCATACATTTCATCGGAGGGCACGCAGCCCCCCCTCCCCACAAGTTTCCTCTACAGACCCGTACAGCGAAGTCGTGTATGACCAACCAGCCCCCCCCCCGGGAGGCACTGACCCTTTTATGTACACAGCAGAGCCCACCCCCAGGAGTGCACAGCCATACAGCATTCTTGCCCCTTCACTGTGGATGCAGCAGAAAGGGATTTTTGCTGCTGGTCAGAGATCCTTGCAGGCATATGGTTTTGCTTACACGCACAGCATGACTCTGGTGAGCAGTGCCATCAGGGACACTCCGTGGCTGGGCCACAATGGTTTGTCTGTATACAGCATGCAAGGGGTGTCTGGCTCATGGACAGGTGAGGAGATTCCTGGAACCAGCACCACGGCAACAGGAAGCTGGGTAGTCCCATGGCCCCATCCACCCCACCTTCAGTTGGGCCTGGCCCTCACCGATATGAGGGAGCATTGCATGGGGGCATGCCACCTTACACCAGCTACGAGGGAGCTTACCAGAGCCCTCAGTACTCACCAGACTACTGGACCACATCCTGGACAGGGTTGCACCACTGCACATAACATGAACTGTAGCTTCATGACGGCAGCAAGACCAAGTGCGATGGTGCTGCCTGATTACAGGTTAACGTCGAAGAGCTGCCTGTATTGTTTGTTGTTTTCAGCACAAGACGAGCAGGCCACTACGTGTTTTCTGCATCTTAAACAAATGGCTAAGCTGATTCAACAGTCAGGGCTTCAACAAGCACTCAGTGATTGTGTGCAATCAGGCAGAGTATCGGTATGTCAATGGGTGAGTTAATGGGGGAAGCAGGTAATTGTGCACAATCTGTGGGGGAGGTGATGCCTGCACCTGGGAACAAATGGAAGGGGAAAGCTAAACATAAGCACAGGGCCAACCCCAGTTCAAGTAGCTCTATGATACATCAGACTCTGACACTGCATCGGCCATCTGCAGAGGCAAAGCAGGCATACAGAAGGCCTCCAGCCCTCACTATCTCATCACAACTATGGGACATTGTCCCCAAAGCTCTTCGTAAGAAGATAAGGAGATGTACCTACATAGACATTTTCAGGATTATGGAAGGAAGAAGGAGGGGTGCAAGGAAGAAGGATAAGGACATAGATATAGCATGCAGCATGGACAAAAAGATTCCCAGGAATATGATTAATTGGACACAGGTGTTCTTGAGGATGATGAGTGTGATAGGACAAAGATGACCCTTCTCAGTATGGTGCCATGCTGAGCTATGCAGATGATATCATTGAGGCTTATAAAGAGTATGACTGCTGGACATGGTTAAATTATGACAAGTGATTTCAGGACAAGATAGAGGAGAATCGCTTTATGTCCTGTGGGCCTCAGGACATCAGTTTGTGGTTGAAGTGAATGACTAACAAAGCAAGCGATGCAGGCGCACACACATGGTCTTCATGGAACAAATGCATAGCAACATGTTTTGGAGGTGCAACAAATCATTGTGCAGCTTGCAGTACTGCAAATTCAAACACGTCTATTCATCTTGTTATGCACCCCATCCAGTGACCAAGTGTACCAGGAAGCCCGCTGGTGGGGATTTCGCCAAATGAATCTGAGTCTCATGTTTTTGACAAAGTTCTGTCACCATAAAATTGTCAGTGATGTCTTTCTGGCTAGGGCCCTTTGTCTTATACAGGATTTCCGTGAAGGGTCCACCATTCCGTTCCATGGATGCATCGGAAGTGTCACCAGGGGCAATGCCGCATCCACTGTCCAGCACACAAACATAGTGCAGCAGAAACTTGATACAGAGTTGGCATTAGATCGGATAGTGGGACCATTCGATTTTCTCTCATTCAGTGAAATGATCTTGTCACCATTGGCTGTAGTCTCAAAAAAAAGAGCCTGGCAAGTTTAAGCTGATTCACAACCTCTCACTCTCTCAGGGAGCTTATGTTGTTGATTATTTGCTTCCCAAAGAATGTACTGTCTGATATGCATCTTTTGGCAATGCTATAGCTTTGCTGAGGAAGTGTGGTCAGGGTGCCTTAATGGCTATGATTGACATCAAATCTGCATTTAGATTGTTGCAGGTACACCCAAATAGTTTCCCGTTGTTAGGCTTTCAGTTTCAAAGCAAATACTATTTCGACAGTGTCATGTGCTTGCTTCAAGTTATTCAATTCCTGCATTGGGTGACCTTGTGGCAGGCCTGCGTGGACAATATCATACACTACTTTGATGACTTATTCATTGGGCCACGGGAGTCTGATTCCTGTTCATGCCTGCTCCAAGAGTTCCAGTCTGTTGCTGATGACTTTGGCATTCTGTTGGCAAGTGAAAAGAATGAAGGACCCTCTATTATCATCTGTTTTGTGAGTATTGAACTGGACTTAGACAAAATGATTTCTAGACTGCCGAACGACAAAGTGACAAAGCTGCGAGTCATACTACATCAAGCTTGATTAGTCTATCATTGGCACCTTGAATTTCACATGCAGAGTCATTCCAATGGGGAGGATTTTCCTGATGAGAATGGCTGTGGCAACAATGGGAGTCAGTCAACCTCATCACTTTATGAGGATATTGAGGCCTATGCAGGACAAACATCTCTGTATGGGTATCCTTCCTGGACGAGCTGCCCCGCATGCAGGAAAGGTAGGGGAGCCGCCCCGCCCCCTCCCGCGCACATCCCCCCCCCCTGGCCCTGGGCCGGGGGGGGGGGGATGTGCGCGGGAGGGGGCGGGAGGGGGCGGGGTGGCTCCCCTACCTTTCCTGCATGCGGGGCAGCTCCGGCTCGCTTGCCTGCCTGCCTCCCTCCGTTCTGCTGCTCACTGCCTCCCCAGCACCATCTTGCAGCTTGTGACGTCACCCCTGACCCTTGAGCACCCAAACGCCGGCGAAGATGCATGAACGCACATCCAATATGGACTTCGGAGGTCCATCCGGGCGCTCAGGTCACGGTGTGCACTCATACGCCTTCGCTGCTTGAGTGCCCAAATTGGACATGCGTTCATGCACCTTCGCCGGCATTTGGGCGCTCAAGGGTCAGGGGTGACGTCACAAGCTGCAAGATGGCGCTGGGAAGGCAGTGATTGGCGGAACGGAGGGAGGCAGGCAGGCAGGCGAGCCGGAGCTGCCCCACATGCAGAAAAGGTAGGGGAGCCGCCCCCTCCCCGGCCCTGGCTCCACCACTCTGGCATTCTTCCAGTTGCCTGCCGGTGCAATTTTTTTGGCATGATGAGCTCGCACCGCCTGTATGTCCCATTTGGGCGCTCAAGCCAGCGAAGGTGCCTTGAGCGCCCAAATTGGACGTGCGTTCATGCACCTTTGCTGGCGGGTCTGCTGGAAGACGCTTTCGCCACCAGCTGCCCCCGGGAGGCAGGGGAGATGCGGTGGGCATCTCGGGAGGAGGGGAGAGAGGACTGGGGCTGCTGGATGCATGCAGTAAGTTTACTTTAGTTACAATTTCTATTTTCTTAATAACATGTCGAGTCGATTTTCGCCCTGTGCCTTGCTTCGGGAGGGGAGGAGAGAGGACTGGCAATCCCCGATGCCCGAGCGTAGGAGAACCATCCACTTCCTTGTACCTGTCATTTCAAATGTCATTTGAAATGACATTTGAAATGACAGGTACCAGCGCACCCATTTTACTGTATAGGCGTTGTATAGCGCTCTATACAGTAAAATGGATTGCGCTTCATGGACGCTTCTTGGGGACGTGCTTTGGACGCGGCTTGTATTTGCATGCCATTTAAATACTGAATCGAGCGGTGTGTGATCCGAACTGTGCGCGCAGCAAATGAGGGTGCGCCCGGCACTACCGCACTCTTTCTACCGCGTCCTTACTGTATCGGCCTGTAAATTTGCTTCTGCATTTCTGTATTCCATTCTCCCAGACCTACCTGTGCAAGTGTAAGTAGTAGAGATGTGAATCGTGTGCTCGATCGTCTTAACGATCGGGTTCGGCTAGAGGGGGGAAAAAATCTGATTGTGGGTGATGTGGGTGATGTGAATCGGAATTGGTTCCGATTCACATCGTTATTTTTTTTGTAGTGAGGCCTGACCCTTTAAAATTAACCCCTTACCTTCCCCCACCCTCCCGAACCCCCCCAAAACTTTTTACGATTACCTGGTGGTCCAGTGGGGGCGCGGGGACCAATCTCCCGCTCTCGGGCCATCGGCGCTATTTTGGCTGTCACTCAAAAATGGCGCCGATGGTCCGATAAAAAAAAACCAACCCACCGGACCCTTTAAAAACGACAACTTAGCTTCCCCCACCCTGCCGAGCCCCCCAAAACATACCTGGTGGTCTAGTGGTGGTCCCGGGAGCGATCTCCTGTTCTCAGGCCGTCAGCTGCCACATAAAGATGGCGCCGATGGCCCTTTGCCCTTACCATATGACAGGGTATCCGTGCCATTGGCCGGCTCCTGTCACATGGTAGGAGCACTGGATCGCCGGCGCCATCTTTAAAGATGGCGGCGGCCATCTTTACGACAGCGGTGGCCATCTTTAAATACGGCGGCGGCCATCTTTACGAAGGCGGCGGCCATCTTTAAAGTTGGTGCCGGCCAGCCAGTGCTCCTACCATGTGACAGGGGACGGCCAATGGCACGGATACCCTGTCATATGGTAAAGGCAAAGGGCCATCGGCGCCATCTTTATGAGTGGCAGCCGACGGCCTGAGAACGGGAGATCTCTCCCGGGACCACCACTAGACCACCAGGTATGTTTTGGGGGGATCGGGAGGGTGGGAGAAGCTAAGGGGTCGTTTTTAAAGGGTCGGGTGGGTTTTTTTTTTATCGGGCCATCGGCTCCATTTTTGAGTGGCAGCCAAAATGGTGCCGATGGACCGAGAACAGGAGATTGGTCCCCGCGCCCCCACTGGACCACCAGGTACTCGTAAAAAGTTTTGGGGGGTTCGGGAGGGTGGGGGAAGGTAAGGAATTCGTTTTATAGGGTCGGGGTGGGTTTAGGGGTTTTTTTTGGTGTGCCGGTTTTCCCCACCCTCCCCCGATTTACGATTTTTCACGATAAATCGGGGGAATTTCTATTGTATCGTGACTCTTAACGATTTTTGACGATTTAAATATATCTGACGATTGTTTTAAATCGTCAAAAAACGATTCACATCCATTGTACCTGAAGATTGGAGGATAGCAAATGTAACCCCAATATTTAAAAAGGGCTCCAGGGGCGATCCGGGAACCTACAGACCGGTTAGCCTGACTTCAGTGCCAGGAAAAATAGTGGAAAGTGTTCTAAACATCAAAATCACAGAACATATAGAAAGACATGGTTTAATGGAACAAAGTCAGCATGGCTTTACCCAGGGCAAGTCTTGCCTCACAAATCTGCTTCACGTTTTTGAAGGAGTTAATAAACATGTGGATAAAGGTGAACCAGTAGATATAGTATACTTGGATTTTCAGAAGGCGTTTGACAAAGTTCCTCATGAGATGCTTCTAGGAAAAGTAAAAAGTCATGGGATAGGTGGCGATGTCCTTTTGTAGATTGCAAACTGGCTAAAAGACAGGAAACAGAGAGTAGGATTAAATGGACAATTTTCTCAGTGGAAGGGAGTGGACAGTGGAGTGCCTCAGGTATCTGTATTGGGACCTTTACTTTTCAATATATTTATAAATGATCTGGAAAGAAATACGATGAGTGAGATAATCAAATTTGCAGATGATACAAAATTGTTCAGAGTAGTTAAATCACAAGCAGATTGTGATAAATTGCAGGAAGACCTTGTGAGACTGGAAAATTGGGCATCCAAATGGCAGATGAAATTTAATGTGGATAAGTGCAAGGTGATGCATATAGGGAAAAATAACCCATGCTATAATTACACAATGTTGGGTTCCATATTAGGTGCTACAACCCAAGAAAGAGATCTAGGTGTCATAGTGGATAACACATTGAAATTGTCAGTTCAGTGTGCTGCGGCAGTCAAAAAAGCAAACAGAATGTTGGGAATTATTAGAAAGGGAATGGTGAATAAAACGGAAAATGTCATAATGCCTCTGTATTGCTCCATGGTGAGACCGCACCTTGAATACTGTATACAATTCTGGTCGCCGCATCTCAAAAAAGATATAATTGAAATGGAGAAGGTACAGAGAAGGGCTACCAAAATGATAAGGGGAATGAAACAGCTCCCCTATGAGGAAAGACTAAAGAGGTTAGGACTTTTCAGCTTGGAGAAGAGATGGCTGAGGGGGATATGATAGAGGTGTTTAAAATCATGAGAGGTCTAGAACGTGTAGATGTGAATCGGTTATTTACTCTTTCGGATAATAGAAAGACTAGGGGGCACTCCATGAAGTTAGCATGGGGCACATTTAAAACTAATCGGAGAAAGTTCTTTTTTACTCAACGCACAATTAAACTCTGGAATTTGTTGCCAGAGGATGTGGTCAGTGCAGTTAGTATAGCTGTGTTTAAAAAAGGATTGGATAAGTTCTTGGAGGAGAAGTCCATTACCTGCTATTAAGTTCACCTAGAGAATGGCCACTGCCATTAGCAATGGTAACATGGAATAGACTTAGTTTTTGGGTACTTGCCAGGTTCTTGTGGCCTGGATTGGCCACTGTTGGAAGCAGGATGCTGGGCTTGATGGACCCTTGGTCTGACCCAGCATGGCATTTTCTTATGTTCTAGTAAGTAGTATGTTTAGCTGTCTTTGCTGTTTAGCTGTGTATCTGACAGTGATCCAGTTTGAGGCCCCTGCAAGACAGCAATCTTCGGTTTTCAGTCATTGCACTTGTTGACTCCTCAAATCACTGAGTCTTTCTGTTTTTGATCTTAATTTCTGTTTTTTGGGTTTTTTTTAATGTTCCCTGCCCCGAGCTTTGGAGGGTGCAGGTTACAAATAATTTTAAATAAATAAAATAAATCTAAATTCCAAACCTATAGAGCTTCCAAGTGTTTGCAGCACTGTATAAATAGTTAAATACACATAAGTGGCAGTTTCTTACATTCTATATAAGTCAAACATACAGGACAAAAGAGATTTTAGGAAATGTATTTTTACATTTTACATTTTTAGGAAATGTATTATTTTACATTTTACATTTTTAGGAAATGTATTTATTAAGAAAATAGTTAAAAGCAACAAGCCTGTGATGTGGAGATTCAAGGGTTTTTAGGCTGGATTTGAATAAAGCCAGAGAGGAAGCAGGACTCACCAACATAGGAAGTCTCTTCTAAGCATGCAGTGCAGCATGGCAGAAAGCTGGGAGCTGGCGGTGGAGAAGGAAACAGATAAGATTGCCTTGTCCTTTGAGTGGAGTTCACCAGGAATGGTGTAAGTGTGTGTGTCAGTTGCCTCAGGGAAATGGGCCTGGATGGGATCGGGAGGTGAGTAGAATGGGATTCTGTTCAGCAGGGTGGCTGTCCGTTTTTCACAGTCTGGTGGGGTAGGTAGCAGATTGGTTGGAAAGGAAGGTGCAGTACCCTGAAACACTTCCTCCTGCAAATTGCTTCCTTCTTGGCAGCTTCACAGCTGAGAAGGCGCACCAGTGTGGCTGAAGGAGAGAAGCTGGCAAATGGGAGGGAAACAGGGCAAAAAGACAAGATACAAAGAAAAAGGGCAATACTCTCTTAATCCAAGTAACCCAAACGAAATATAATATCAAAAAGAAAAAAAAGGGTTACCCACTTATAAAAAAAATCAAAACTGAGTGAATATAATGGCTATCAAATTCCAGTTGGTTTAAAGAACAGTGATTTAAAAAGTAATTAAGACTAAGGTGTTTCAAAAAGCAAAAACAGAAGAAAAGCAAAAAGGTATTTATCTGGCAAATAGTGTCTTTCAAACAGGGCACCAGCTACAGCGGCATAAAAACTCAAAGGCACATTCTACCCTATGTGATTATGCAGAGTTATTGGAACAACAGACATCCATTCATGAGACATTAAAAAAAAATAAAATAAAATCCAGTCATGAGTGGTTTGCAAATGCCAAGATCAGTGTGGATTGCCTCCCTGAGGCATCAGAATTGCTTACACATGGTACAAGTGCTAAAGCCCTTAAAGGATTTGAGTAAGGTCATCCCCATAGCCAATATGCCTGGAGAAGAAGTCACAAGGTTTCCAGCAGGAACAGGGCTGGTGCCAGAGATGTGAGCGCGCATGGCTCCCTTGCAGCTGAGGCAGCAAAATCGGCTCAAACCCCTAAATCCAGATGAATCCTTATATGGCTGGATACCCTGAGTGTCCTACAGGCGAAATGGAGCACCGCCTTCCAGTCTGGCACTCTAGCTTCCTCAAAGAAGAAGCAGCTGGTGGCTAGAGAGCAAAAATGGGAGCACTAGATTGCAGAGGGGCAGTGGGAATGCAGCAGAGAAAAGAGCGGGCTCCTCATGCAGCACTACCACCACCCACTTGGGTGAACACTGCAGAATGTGGTCTCCTGATACAGTCAACAAAAAGGAAGGAAACAAATGACAACTTAGAATTTATCAAGGTGTCAGCAAACCTGTCTGTATGAAAGCCATGAGATGCCATGTCCACTGAATGACTGCAGTCACGTGATTCTTTATCGCACATGGATTATTGCGTAATGCGTATAGCCTCTGAGGAAGCATTACACTGCAAAACATCTGCTATGTTGGACACACTGACAGGCTTGCCTGAAATTTTGATAAATTCTAAGTTATGATTTGTTTCCCTCTAGTTTTTTAATTGAGTTGTTTGGATTATTTGATTCTCCCCTGACACAGGCCATAGATTCAGCCAAAGAGAACAAAGACTAGGGGACACAAAATGAAGTTTCAGGTACATTCAGGCCGATACAGTACAGTGCGCTCCGGTGGAGCGCACTGTACTGTATCGGCCGGTGGAGCGCACTGTATCGGCCGGTGGAGCGCACTGTTAACCTGCCCTTGGACGCGCGTTTTCCCTTACCCCTTATTCAGTAAGGGGTGGAAAACGCGCGCCCAACCCGTGGCACCTAATAGCGCCCTCAACATGCAAATGCATGTTGAGGGCCCTATTAGGTATGCGCGCGGGATACAGAAAGTAAAATGTGCAGCCAAGCCGCACATTTTACTTTAAGAAATTTGCGCCTACCCAAAGGTAGGCGCTAGTTTCTGCCAGCACCGGGAAAGTGCACAGAAAAGCAGTAAAAACTGCTTTTCTGTGCACCCTCCAACTTAATATCATGGCAATATTAAGTCAGAGGTCCCGAAGAGTAAAAAAAGTAAAAAAGAAAAAAAATTTAAAATGGGCCAGCAGCTGTCTGGCCAAAAACCGGACGCTCAATTTTGCCTGCGTCCGGTTTCCGAGTGGCCTGTGAGTGCACCGGGAGAGCGGGCATTCGTCCGCTCTCCTGCAGACTTTACTGAATCGACCCGATTGTGAGGGAGTCAGTTGGACCATTAGATGATCAAGAGGTAAAAGGGGCACTTAGGGATGACAAAACCATAGCAGAAAGACTATATGCATTATTGGTTTCAATCTTCACTGAGAAGGATGTAAGAGAAATACCCATGCCAGAATTGAAACAAATCTTGGTGTACCTGGAAAATGTGATAGGGCAAATTGACAAACTAAAGAGTAGCAAATCACCTTGAAGTTACTAGGTGATACATTTAAAACTAGAAAGAGAAAATATTATTTTACTCAATGCATAATTAAACTCTGGAATTCATTGCCAGAAGATGTGGTGAAAGTTATTAGTGTAGCAGTGTTTAAAAAGATTTGGGCCAAGTTGCTGGAGGAAAAGTCCATAACCTTGTATTATGATGGAGTTGCAGAAACCCACTGCTTATCTCTGGCATAAGCAGCATGGAATCTATCTACCCTTTGGGATCCTGCCAGGTATTTTTGACCTGAAATGGCTACTGTTGGAAACAGGATACTGAGCTTGATGGACCTAGTATGGCAAGTCTTATGTTCTTATGTTCTCAGTGTAGAAAGGTAAATAGTAGAGTGTCTCAGGAATCTGTATTGGGAGCAGTGCTTTTTAATATATTTTTAAATGATCTGGAAAAGGGAACAATCAGTGAGGTGATCACATTTGCAGATGACACAAATGATTGATAGGGCTAACCTAGATCCGTTTTGAGAAAAGCCTATAAACGTGCACGCTGGGCAAATCGTGATCTACTGTTGATGTCTGATAATAAGAATCGGGAGAATCAGACTAATCGCCCAGTATGTGTGTTACCTTTTTCTCCTTCTATCTATCGTGTTCAGAACAGTATAAAAAAGCATTGGTATGTTCTTGGTTTGCATGAGGTTTTTTCTGAACTGCCTATCTTCGCTTTTAAGCGCGGTAAGAACATTAGAGACATGGTTGTCCGCTCTAGTTTTGAAGAAGCTCATGAAGGTGCAGTAGAATGTTTTACTAAATTGGGGCATTCCCCATGTGGTACATGCTCAGTTTGTGAGCAATCTTTTTCAGGAGATGTCCTTCCCCATTTCAAAGGGGGAACATTCCGCTTTCGAGCAAATACGAATTGTGCTTCGATTAGAGTCATATATGGGTTATGGTGCCCTTGTCCATTGTTGTACGTGGGAAAAACTAAAAGGTGTTTGCGTACACGTATGGTCGAACATCGTAGTGCTATTTCTAGGAACCGTTTAGAGACCCCATTGGTACAGCACTGTTTAGATCAGCGACATGTTTTTGAGGATTTGAGATTTGCTGTAATTGAGCAGCCTAAGCCTTTTGCTCAAGGAGGGGATTTTGATAGATATCTGTTGCAGCGTGAACTTAGATGAATTTGACACTGTGGCACCCAAGGGGCTGAATAAAGATTTGGATTGGTCAGTGTTTTGATTGGTTAAAGGTGGCATTTGATTGACAGCAGTGATGATGCGTAACTTCTGGTGGTATTGGGCTTTAAATAGGAAAAGAAAGGCTGGGCGATATTGAGCATTTTGGCACCATTGTTAAATCGGTGTTGGCAAGAATATCCTGTTTTGAGAACAGCGCTGTTTCATAGAAGGTAAGAATGCGTTGGTTTTCATGGTTAATGAGACCTTGGTCTGTTCCATAGTGATTGAGATGTTTGGGCGATATAAGCTTACTTGCGTGTGATTGTTTGACTGTGTGATTGTGATCTTAAATTTGTTTGATTTATTTTATTGGTTGTCTTAGGGTGTGTAAATATGAAGAGTTCGTGGCGTGCTGATAATGTTTGAATAAAATAAAATCCCCTGATGAAGGCTAATTTAGCCGAAACATGGTCCGTGTTGGGAGCATCTTATGATTTATTGAAATGATACAGCATCAGCAAAATATTATATCGATATGCCAGTGATTGAGCTAAGTATTTTTTGGGAATTTTTGAACCAAGATATTAATGGTTAAGATTAAGATATATCTATAGTATTGCTATTTTAGAGATTTGATAAAGTAATTGCAGATAAAAAATTTGAAAAATATATATGTATAAGAGAGTGGGTACGTGATTATAACTTACGGTGCCATAAGAGCTGATACCGTCTGAGGCCCTGTAAGGGCGGGAGACGGTGGATTGACATCAATAGGCACTTTAATTCTATGATACCTTTCTCTTTATTTACATATATTGAATAAGTATTTTAATATTTTTGGGAACATACATTTTCCCTCTCCATATTAGATTGTTACAATAGTGATCATAACATTATCAAATTTGAATTGATGACAGGAAGTGGGAGTGACAGTAAGTAAATCCATGGCTCTAGCACAAAACATTCAAAAGGGAAACTGACAAAATGAGGAAAATCGTTTTAAAAAAACAAAAACCTGAAAGGTGCAGCTACAAAGGACATTGTTTAAAAATACTGTCTTAGAAGTGCAGTCCAGATGTATTTTACACATTAAGAAAAGTGGAAGGAAGGCCAAATGATTGCTGGCATGGTTAAAAAGTGAGGTGAGAGAGTCTATTTTAGCCAAAAGATCTTCATTTAAAAATTGGAAGAAAGATACATCAGAGGAAAATAGGATAAAGCATAAGCATTGGAAAGTTAAATGTAAGACACTGATAAGACAGGCTAAGAGAAAATTTGAAAAGATGTTTGCCCTAGAGGCAAAAACTCATAAAAATGTTTGTAAATATATCCGAAATAGAAAGTCTGCGAGGGAGTCGGTTGGACCATTAGATGATCATGGGCTTAAAGGGGCACTTAGGGAAGATAAAGCCATTGTGTAAAAACTAAACAAATTCTTTGCTTCGGTGCTTACTGAAGAGAATGTTGGGGAGATACCTGTTCCAGAGACGGTTTTCAAGGGTGATGATTCAGATGAACTGAACCAAATCATAGTGAACCTGGAAGATGTAGTAGGTCAGACTGACAAACTGAAGAGTAGTAAATCACCTGGATCAGATGGTATACACCTCAGGGTTCTGAAAGAAATCAAAGATGAAATTTTAGATCTATTAGTAAAAATTAGTAACCTATCATTAAAATTGTCCTGAAGACTGGAGAGTGGCCAATGTAACCCTGCTATTTAGAAAGGGCTGCAGGGGAGATCTGGGAAACTATAGACCATTGAGCCTGACTACAGTGAAGGGAAAAATCATGGAAACTGTTATAAAGAAGAAAATCACAGAACATTTAGATAGACATGGATTAATGGGACACAGCCAGCATGGATTTATCCAAGGGAATGGATAAACATGTGGACAAAGGTGAACCAGTAGATGTGGTGTATTTGGATTTTCAGAAGATGTTCTACAAAGTCCTTCATGAGAAGTATCTAAAAAAACTAAAAAGTCATGGGATAGGAGGCAATATCCTTTTGTGTACTGCAAACTGGTTAAAAGACAGGAAACAGAGCAGGATTAAATGGTCTGTTTTCACAATTGAGTGCCTCAGGGATCTGTACTAGGACCAGTGCTTTTTAATATATTTATAAATGATCTGGAAAGGGGCATGATGAGTGAGGTGCTTAAATTTGCAGATGACACAAAATTATGCAAGTAGCTAAATCTCAAGTGGATTGTGATAAATTGCAGGATGATCTTATGAGATTGGAAGACTGGGCATCCAAATGGCAGATGAAATTTAATGTGGATAAGTGCAAGGTGATGCATATAGGGAAAAATAACCCTTGCTGTGGTTACACGATATTAGGTTCCACACTAGGATTTTCCACCCAGGAAAAGAGACCTAGGTGTCATAGTGGATAACTATGTAACCCTTTCCCTCCCGCTCACACGTTCCCTCCCCTTCGCTATCACACCCCCTCGCACCCCCTCCCTTCTTCCTCCTCTAAATTCCACTGAAAACTGCAATGCTACGACTATGAAGACTGTTTTTACTATGACTTGTCATAAGAAATCTGTAAATAGTTTGTACATAATTTAGAAATGTTCACGTTTCTCCCTCCCCTGCATCCAACATACCTCCACCTTGTTCATCTCCCTCCACCACTTTTGTTTTTCTATAAGTTATCTGTAAAACCTGTTGCTGAATTTGCTGTTTCAATGTAAACCGATCAGATGTTCCAAACGATGAGCGGTATATAAAAACCACTAATAAATAAATAAACAAATAAATAAATAAATACAATAATATATTGAAATTGTTGGCTCAGTGTGGTGTTGTGGCCAAAAAGGCAAACAATGTTAGGAATTATTAGGAAGGGAATGGTTAATAAAATAGAAAATGTTATAATGCCTC
Organism: Rhinatrema bivittatum; assembly: GCF_901001135.1. Taxonomy (NCBI): domain Eukaryota; kingdom Metazoa; phylum Chordata; class Amphibia; order Gymnophiona; family Rhinatrematidae; genus Rhinatrema; species Rhinatrema bivittatum. Next base: position 384,563,273 of record NC_042615.1, read on the forward strand.
TGTATTGCTCCATGGTGAGACCGCACCTTGAATACTGTGTGCAATTCTGGTCGCCGCATTTCAAAAAAAGATATAGTTGCACTGGAGAAAGTACAGAGAAGGGCAACCAAAATGGTAAAGGGAATGGAACAGGTTCCCTATGAGAAAAGGCTGAAGAAATCAGGACTGTTCAATTTGGAGAAGAGACGGCTGAGGGGGTATATGATAGAGGTCTACAAAATCATGAAAGGACTTGAACAGGTAAATGTGAATCAGTTATTTACTCTTTTGGATAATACAAGGACTAGGGGGCACTCCATGAAGTTTGCAAGCAGCTCATTTAAAACAAATCAGAGAAAACTCTTTTTCGCTCAGTGCATAATTAAGCTCTGGAATTCATTGCCAGATTAAGTGATCATGGCAGTTAGTGAAGCTGGGTTTAAAAAAAGGTTTGGATAAACTCCTAGAGCAGAAGTCCATAAACTGCTATTAATCAATAAGGATTAGTGGCATGGGATCTATTCATTTAGTGTTTGGGCACTTGACAGTACTTGTGACTTGGTTGACCTCTGTTGGTCACAGGATTCTGGGCTTGATGGACCTTGATCTGAACCAGTATGGCACATCTTATGTTCTTATTCAGAGTTATTAAATCACAAGTGGTTTGTGATAAATTGCAGAACTTTGTGAGACTGGAAGATTGGGCATCCAAATGGCAGATGAAATTTAATGTGGACATGTGCAAGGTACAGCACATAGGAAAAAGTAACTCACACTGTAGTTACATGATGTTAGGTTGCATATTAGGAGTTACAACATAGGAAAAAGATATAGGTGTCTTGTTAAGAACATAAGAACATAAGAAATTGCCATGCTGGGTCAGACCAAGGGTCCATCAAGCCCAGCATCCTGTTTCCAACAGAGGCCAAAAACCAGGCCACAAGAACCTGGCAATTACCCAAACACTAAGAAGATCCCATGCTACTGATGCAATTAATAGCAGTGGCTATTCCCTAAGTAAACTTGATTAATAGCTGTTAATGGACATCTCCTCCAAGAACTTATCCAAACCTTTTTTGAACCCAGCTACACTAACTGCACTAACCACATCCTCTGTTGGACAATACATTGAAATCCTTAGCTCAGTATATGGTGGCATTAAAAAAAAAAAAGCAAATAGAATGTTAGCTATAATTTGAAAAAGAATGGTGAATACAATGGAGAAAGTTATACCTTTATATTGTTTCATGGTGATACCACACATTGAGTACTATGTGCAATTCTGATTGCCACATCTCAAAAAAGATATAGTTGCATTGAAAAAGGTACAGAGAAGGGTGACCAAAATGATAAAGGAGATGTAATGGCTTCCCTATGAGCACAAGCTAAAGAGGTTATGTCTGTTCATTTTGGAAAAGAGACAACTGAGGGAAGTCTATACAATCTTGAGAGAGCTAGAACGGATAAATGTGGATCAGCTATTTACTCTTTCAGATAATAGAACTAGAGGGCACTCCATGAAGTTAGCAAGTAGCACATTTAAAACAAATCAGAGAAAATTATTTTTCACTCGATGACAATTAAGCTCTGGAATTCATTGTTGAAGATTCTGGTTAAGGCAGTTAGTGTAGCTGTGTTTAAAAAAGTTTGGATGAGTTCCTGGAGGAGAAGTCCATAAACTGCTATTAACCAAGCTAATTTAGGGAATAGCCACTGCTTATTACTGGCATTAGTAGCATGGGATTTATTTATTGTTTGGATACTTGTCAGGTACTTGTAACCTGGATTGGCCACAGTTAACAGGATGCTGATCTTGATGGACCCCCCAGTCTGACTTCTTAAGTTCTTATGATATCAATTGCACTAGATAATTAGCAAGTGTAATATTACTTGAATAAATTGCCTAATGTGTTCATGTAAATCTCTTATAAAATATCAGCTTATGTTTGTACCTCTTTTCCCCACCCACGAATGACCCTAGACTGCCCCTTTTTTGATAAGGTAAATGTGCGTACAAAACTGAAAATGCGCTTTTAAAATAGCATGTATTAAAGTACAAGCTACTTACACAGGTAAATCCTAATTTTATGCATGTAACTCCTTTGAAAATTCAGTCCTTAGTGTGGGGTGAGGTTAGCAAGAATAACAGTGGTAAGGTGTTTCACACTCGTCCATGGGTGGTGTCTTGAGTTTAACAAAACTCCTGTGCCCTCATGGGTCAGAGCTCTTCAGAGTTCTCTTTCTAAGAGAGAGGTATTTGGGGTGGTCTCTCCATGAGATGGGAAAGTGACTGGGGCAGAAGCTCAGGATGCCCAGGCCTTCAGGATTAGAGAGATTGTGTCTTGGGGTTCCAGAACCACCGAGTATTGAAGAACCAGAAGTGTTCCCGAGGAAGAGAGGGGTATTTCTCTACTTCCCCACTGTCCAGGGAGATTGCTTCAAATTAAGTAGAGTGTGGAGTTTCCTAAGAAGGATTGACAAACTGGGGGAGAAACCATTTTAAGGTTGCTTTCTGAGGAATGCATCAATCAGAGGCTCATCTGTCTTTATCTAAAGAGGAGTATTCAGTTCTAACTCACTGGATTCCAGCCAGATTTGCAGATGCTACTGGGGAAGTGCCCAAGGAGGATTTTCCTTACCAAGAGCAGGGCCAGTGTGACCAATAGGCAGGATTAGGCAGTCGCCTAGGGTGGCATCAGTGGGCAGAGCGCCGCCAGCAGTCATGGAGTACTCGCTAGGTTTGTGCAACATGGAGAGAGAGAGAGGGCATAATTCTATATATCTCCCACTGTCAGAAGGCACATTAAGTTCAGAGTGGGTTTGGTGGGAGGGGAGGCAGCGTTACATTGGTCTGCCTAAGGCACTACAGACCCTTGCACCAGCCCTGACCAAGTGTACCTACTGCCAGAATGTACAGATTTGCTAATCACTAAAATTGTGATTTTTTTTTAAACTTTATTTTCTGTATTGACTGTGCATTAAACAATAGTGTCCCTACTGTGATTTTTATCTGCAACCAAGTTTTACCATTATAAGATTTTATTATGAACAATACTTACAGCAGTGGTGTGTGTGTATTTTTGCCGATCTGTTGTACAGGACCTCCAGAATACCCTTATAGGTCCTGTCTGTTCCTTTCCCTTTGTGAGCTGCAATGGCCCATGACTTCCCTCATGAGCACTTGTCACTCGGGAGAAGTTGGGGGGGCAAGGGCTACATAGATCCGTGTTATAAAGGAGTGTTTATTTTCAAGAAAGGGAGAAGGCTAAGTGGTGAATAATTTTCTATGTAAGACATTAAAGAACCAAATGAAAGAATCAAATGCAAAATGGTAGAATTATTTTTAGCAGCTGACGCATTAATTTTCTTTAGCAATCCCTCTCATATGACTGCCCCTGCCATAGACTCCGCTCCAGCCAACTTGTGCACTTCTAGCAAAATAAAGGAGAAACAGAGGGCAGCAACCTGTGCAGTACAGCAAGGCCCTAAGTAAGCCACAGTCACTGCAGCTCTGTTTAACACAAACAGAAGTCATTGTTGCCTGGGAAGACAATGATTTTCTTTTTAACTCAATCTAATCCTGTGTGTCAGAATGCTGTGCAGCAAATCACAATGGGTTCAATTCACCCAAAATGGGGTTTTTTTTCGCTTCTGGAGGGCTCATAGTGGAAAACACTCAAAAAGCAACTGCAGAGATTTGCGAGATATTTGACAAAAAAAAGAAACCCCAAAGAATATTGGTCTTGCCCTGAAAAAGATATTTGGAGTGTGTAGGAGGAGGAACCATCAGAGATGCCTCATTAATGCCCTCTGCCTTCTCTACACACAATTGTTCTTCCAAATACATAAGTATCTTTTGTTCACCTCAAATAACTATGGGGTAGGTTTTCAAAATGTGGGCGCGCTACTTACCTGGTGCGCACACATGGACGAGCGATTTTTATAACATGCGCGTGCAAGGGGAAGGGGGTATAATTTTGCAAAATCGTGCAGCAATGCATCGGGGCCTTCCCAGTTCCCTCCCAGTCCACTCCAATTAAGAAGTGGACTGGGAGGGAACTTCCCAACCCCAACCCCATACCCTAACCTCCCTTCCCCTTCCTCTATCCTACCCTCCCCCTATCCTAACTACCCCTATTTTTTTTTTTTACCTTTTGCTCCTGCAAAGGAGCAAGTTGCACGTGCTGGCATCATGGCAAATGGCCGCCGTACTGGCGCCTCTAGCCCTGCCCCCCCCGGACTGCCCCCTTTTAAAGTCCTGGCACTTACACGCGTCCCGGAGTTTACACGCGAGGCTGGACCTGTTTGAAAATAGTCTCAGTGCGCGAAAGGCCCAGCCACGCGCGTACACCCCGGGATTTACGTGTGCCGGGGTTTTAAAATCTACCCCTATATGTAGAGAAAGCACAGAGATCTTCACTAATAATGGGACCATATAGTTGGACCTATGAAAGTGTAGGGGATAGCGCATACTACTTTGTCACAGAACTTCCAGTGAGGCTGCTGCATGTTGGACTCCTGCCTGCTGAAGAGCAGGTAGTACCTGGGATCAAAATGGCTTTTTTGGTTTACACATTGAAGGAGAGGCATCTATTTTGGTAGGTTCCCCTGTTCCTCTTTGATTAGGACTCGTACCTCTGGCTGAGCAGTGTAGGAAGTAAGCAACAAATTGCTAGTTTTGGATTCTGTAGGAATGTTGATTCTATTTTCCTGGTTCTCCTAGTCCCTGCACAGTGTGGGATTTTCCACCTCTGCAGTAAGTAGGGCCAGAAAGAGAAAAAAAATGTTTGTTCTTGTTCACACCCAGTGGTTGGAGTATGGTATTTATGCATTTTTCGAGTTTTTAGAGATTGTTGGTTCAAATGGCAGATTAAATTTAATGTGGACAAATGCAAAGTGATGCACATGGGAAACAGTAATCCACACTGCAGTTACATGATGTTAGGTTCTATATTAGGAGTTACCACCAATGAAAAGGATCTGGACGTCATAGTGAACAATACTTTGAAATCCTGTGCATAATTTGTGGCAGCAGTCAAAAGGGCAAACATAATGTTAGTAATTATCAGAAAAGGAATAGAGAATAAAATGGAGTGTGTCATAATGCCTCTGTTTCGCTTCATGGTGAGGTTGCACCAAGAGCACTGTGTGCAGTTTTGGTTGCTACATCTCAAAACAGATATAGTTGCATTGGAAAAGGTACAGAGAACGGTGACCAAAATGATAAAGGGGATGGAATGACTCCCTTGTGAAGAAAGCTAGCTCGGAGAAGAGACAGATGAGAGAGGTTATGATAAAGGTCTATAAAATCATTAATGGAACAGAATGGGTAAATGTAAATCAGTTATGTACTTTTTCCAAAAATACTGACTAGGGGACACTCCATGAAGTTAGTAAATAGCACATTCAAAATAAATCAGAGAAAATGCTTTTCATCCCATGCATAATTAATCTCTGGAATTCTTTGCCAGAGGATCTAGTTATGGATGCTAGTGTAAGTGGATTTTAAAAAAAGGTTTGGACTACTTCCTGGAGGAGAAGTCTATAAACTGTTGTTAACCAAGTAAACATGGAGGATAACTTTCAAAGCTGTTTGAGCATGCCCATATATGCATGTAAATGGGTGAACACAAAGTTGGTATAGTAGTTTATAACATGCGCACAAAAAATTTGCTCAGGTTATAAAATACGAGTACATCTGTGCGCAAACATACTGCCGTATGTTGCGCTGGTTGTGAACCCTTGGCCCAAGGTGGGGTTGATGGAACCCGTAGGGCAAGCCCCACGGGTCCCCACAGTTGGGAGGCGGAGCTGACTAGGAGACGGAGGCCAACTGGAGCTTCGCCAATACCAGCCCTCATTTCCCGAAGGTTGAGCCCTTGGGTGCCGAGGCTGGCTGGTCTTTCGGCGGGCCTCTGTGTGACAACTCCCAGTCCCAACTGCCAAGTCCCAACTGCCAAGTCCCAACTCCCAGTCCCAACTGCCAAGGACCAGCAGATGTATCAAAGGACCGGCGTAGGTCCAGATGAAGCAAAGTTTCAGAGACCCGGGTGCCAAAAGGAACAGGGTAGAGACAGGGGGTGCCCAGGTAGAAGAAGGCCGAAACCTAAGAGGCCAAGTCCAGGGAGATACCAAAAGCATAGTCGAAGGCAGGCTAGAGTCAGGGCAGGCGGCTGAACACGACAAGGTACAGAGTCCAACGGATCAAGGGTCAAAGCCAGAGGGTCAGTCCAGAGCGTAGTCCGATGTAGCAAGAGTCAAAGCCAGAGGTCAATCCTGAGCATGGTCCAACATCGCAAGGGTTAAAACCCGGAGGGTCAATCCTGAGCGTGGTCCAATGTAGCAAAGGTCAAAGCCAGAGGGTCAATCCTAGGCATGGTCCAAGGTAGCGAGGGTCAAAGCCAAAAGAGTCAGTCCAGCGAGACAAGGAAGGAACCAAGGTACGGGTCAGGAACAGGAACCAGGAATGAAGTCAGGATCAGGAAGCAGGAACGATGGACAGCAAGCACAAGAACAAATGAGATCTGTTGCCAAGGCAAGGAACTAGTGGTAGACCCTGTCTTATATACCAGGGCCCAATGATGTCATCATTCGGGGCCACAGGCTAGTTTCCTGCTAGTCCCTTTAAAGGAATGAGAGGTGTGCATGTGCCTAAGCCAAGGCCCACAGGAGGCTGGACGACGGCGTCTCCCTGCCGGGAGCTGAGGAGGTCCGCGGAGGAGTCAGGAACAGCCGAGGAGGCAGCAGGTGCTCGGGGGCATAGGCGGCTGCCCACAGCCACGAGCGAGGATGGTCCGGGAGCAGAGCTGCAAGGGTGAACAGGCCTGGTTGCGGGCCTACCGCGGACGGGACATGCAATAGTGTTACGGGTAGATGTGGAACCACAATGACTGATCGCTTACCTTGCCTCGTGGGGGTCTCGTAGTTCAAGGTAGAACAGCCCACAGACAGTAGTCCAAGATAGTCCGGGTCCGAGCAGGCAGCAGGCAACCAGAACCAAGGCAACTTATCCAGAGGCAGGCAGCGGGCAGAGTAGTCTAAGGCAGTCCGGGTCAAGACAGGCAGCAGGCAGCGTAGTCAAGGCAGTCCAGGTCAAGGCAGGCAGCAGATAGCATAGTCAGGCAGTCTGGGTCAAGGCAGGCAGCAGGCAGCGTAGTCAAGGTAGTCCGGATCAGGGCAGGCAGCAGGCAGCGTAGTCAAGGCAGTCCGGGTCAAGCAGGAAAAACCGGCAGACAAACTTTCCAAAACTACTAGTGGCCGAAGCAGCGAGGAAGTGAAAGAGCTCTCTTTAAATAGAGCATCCTTCCCGTGCTGAACCTCGCTTCCACCGGCGTCTGACGTAAAAAAGGGGTGTGGTCATGCCCCGATTTGCGCGCGCCGCGCTTAGAGGGAAGTCAGCACTGGGGAGATTCGCCGGCGTCGTCAGGAACTCGCTTGCAGGTAACAGTACCCCCCCTGCAAGATCCTCCTCTCTTCTCTCTAGGTCTGGGCTTGAGAGGAAAACACTGATGGAATTTCTTGAGCAAACGGGGTGCCTGGATATTATGAGCTGGCTGCCAAGAATTCTCCTCAGGTCCAAAATTTTTCCAGGAAATTAAATATTGTAGTTGCCCCCTCCATCTTCTGGAATCCAATATCTCCTTAACCTCGAATTGAGCATCATTCTGTATTATGTGCGAATTGGGCTTCCTCCTTCTAGAAGGCCATGAAAAAACTGCAGGTTTAAGCAACGCCACATGGAAGATGTCATGAATCCGCAAAGAGGGTGGCAAACGTAATTTGAAGGTGACTGCATTGATCTGTTTCTCAATAGGGAAAGGCCCAATAAAGCAAGGAGCAAATTTCAAGGAGGGCATGCGCAAACGAAGATTGCACATACTTAACCAAATGAGGTCTCCTGCCTGAAATCGAGGAGCCGGGCACCTTTTCCTATCAGCTTGGACCTTCATTCTAGAGACATTCTTTAATAATAAGGCTCGTGTCTCTTTCCATAATTTAGTCATAGAGGCGACGGTAGTGTTGACAGCTGGACATGCAGAAGGTGTTTCAATAGGTACCGGGAGTCGTGGATGCCTTCCAAAGACAAGAAAAAAAGGAGATTTCCCAGTAGCTTGAGCCTGAAGATTATTGTGACAGATTTCTGCCCAAACCAACAGGGAAGACCAATTATCTTGTCGCTGGTTAACATAGGATCGAAGAAAGGTTTTCAAAGATTGATTCGTACGTTCCGTAAGTCCATTGGTTTGGGGATGGTAAGCGGAAGAGAACGTAAGCTTAATTTTCAGAAGTTTACACAGTTCCTTCCAAAATCGAGCTGTAAATTGCACCCCTCTATCTGAGACAATACTGAGAGGCAACCCATGGAGGCGAAAAATATGGTGAAGGAATAACCGAGCTAGTTCTGTTGCTGAGGGTAATCCAGGAAGCAGGATGAAATGAGCCATTCTGGAAAAATAGTCTATCACCACCCATATAACTGTATTCTTGTCAGAAGCCGGCAGATCCGTGATAAAATCTGTGGCAATGTGAGTCCAAGGTTTGGTAGGAACTGGTAATGGTTGTAAAAGACCCAAGGGCTTCCGTCGAGGAGTCTTCTGAGCTGCGCATATAGAGCAGGAGTCTACATAGGCCTTAACATCTTTCCTCCATTGTGGCCACCAATAATGCCTAGAGACCAGGTCCTTGGTACGTGATACTCCCGCATGACTAGCTAGTTGGTTATCATGCGCCCAGTGAAGAACTTTTAATCTCAGATGTTTAGGGACTGGTAATGGTTGTAAAAGACCCAAGGGCTTCCGTCGAGGAGTCTTCTGAGCTGCGCATATACCAATGGGCACCGTAAACGTGGCCGCTATCTGTATCTGTGCTGGGTCTATTATGTAACGAGGAGGGTCGGCATATCGTCCAAATTAAAGCTTCTTGAGAGGGCATCTGCCTGAAGGTTCTTCTGTGCAGGTCGAAAATGGAGAACAAAGTTGAATCTGCTAAAAAAAAAAAGGGCTCACCGAGCTTGTCGGGGGTTTAACCGTTGAGCTTTCACAAGATATTCTAAATTTTTATGATCCGTATAGACAGTTACAGTATGTCGAGTCCCCTCAAGGAGATGACGCCATTCCTCAAAGGCTAATTTTATAGCCAAAAGTTCTCGATCTCCAATGGTATAGTTTTTCTCCGCCGCTGAAAATTTTGTAGAAAAGAAGGCACATGTCACTAGTCTCCCATCATCCGTCGGTTGTAGCAACACCGCACCAACTCCGACCGCAGAAGCGTCCACTTCTAATATAAAGGGTTTGTTGGAATCGGGGCATTGCAGACACGGGTCCTTAATGAACTCTTTCTTTAATTTGCGAAAAGCATGAACAACAGCCTTCTCCGGCCACACCTGGATAGAAGCTCCCTTTTTTGTGAGGGCAGTAAGTGGGGCCACCAAAGAAGAAAAATCCGGAATAAATTGTCTATAGTAATTGGAGAATCCCAGGAATCTTTGTAAGGCTTTTAATCCTATGGGTTGCGGTCAATCTACAATGGCTTTGAGTTTCTGTGGATCCATGGATAAGCCTTTATTGGAAATAATGTATCCCAGGAATGGTAACTGATTTTTGTGAAAGATACATTTTTCTAATTTGGCATAGAGTTTATGATCTCTAAGACGTTGGAGAACTTGTCGCACATGCTCCTGGTGTTGTTCCATGTTGTTGGAGAAAATTAAAATATCATCTAAATAGACGATGACGTGAGAATACAGAATATCGCGAAATATGTCATTGATCATGGCCTGGAACACGGCAGGGGCATTACATAGTCCAAAGGGCATTACTCTGTATTCATAATGTCCATCGTGTGTATTAAAGGCCATCTTCCATCGTCTCCTTCTTGAATTCGAATTAAATTAAGGCTCCCCTTAAATCTAACTTCGTAAAGACTTGAGCTCCTTTAATCCGGTCGAACAAGTTACACCTGCAGGGATTTTTTCCAAGAAGATTTATGTGCATACTTTTCAATTTAAACTTCACTCAGACAGTCTCTTGGAATGCCTCTCCCCAATACACTTAAAATTATAGGCATATCAGGTGGGCAGTAATCAAAAGGGCCATTTCTGTGGGTAAAGTAGAAGCCCCTTTGAAAATTACCCTCTTTATGCTCAAATAAGTCAATATTCAGTGTCATTTAGCTGGGTAAGTAAGGGCTTATCCAGCTAAGGGGTGGCAGCCAAATATCTGGCTATTGTGATGAAGTACAGCCAGCTTTGAGGCAGGAAAACCCAGGCTGGATTAATGCTGGGAGAACCAGGGGCTGAGATAGACAGCAGAGGGCGCCTGGGGGCAGAAAAAGGACTACAACTCCCAGATTCATAGAGGCACAGATGAGCCAATGGGCAAGGGAGGATGCTGATCAGGTAACTGATCAGGCAGTTGAGCTGAGCTCCAGTGACTCAGACACACCCAAACCAATGGTGGTAGAGGAGGAAGGCATGCCAGAGTGGTTCGTGTGGCCTGAAAAGCTGAGCTCCTTGGGGAAGGAAGAGGAGATGGATACCGATTCCCCAACAGAGGAAGCCTCGGACTCCAGCATGGAAAAGGAGTGAGTGACACTGCTGAACGGGGGGGGGGGGCAGGGGTTGTATGTTTTTACTTTATTTTGCTGCACCGTGTTTTTGTGTTAATGGAATAGGAAGGCCGCAACCTGCTGCACAACGGAGGGGAGTTGGCGTGTGTTGTGCAACTCCCAGGCAGGGCAGTTGTTTGCTGGCTGGAGAAGCCAGGTGGTATTTGTCCCTGTGCAGTGGGGAGTTCTGTTTAAACCCACGGGGAGTTTTTGTGGCCCACCTGTGGTCATCAGTGGGACCTAAGGAAAAGAAAAAGACTGATACATTGTGACTACAAACTGTTTTTGTGTTTTTTCGCTGGAAGCTTGGCTGGACTGGCTGCCAGGCAGTTTCCCAGAACAAGTGCAGACTCTGTAGAGGCCTGGAGGCCCAAGTTCAAGATAACTTCAAGTTCTCTCTGATTTAACCAGTAAAGGTTGAGACTGTATATAGGTAGTGGATCCTAGAGTAGTACGATGAATGTTGGCCTCTTGCCTTTGCTCTTCTATTTCTTCTCTGGTTTATGTACAAAGATACCTTTTTTTTTTTTATCTATGGAAACTTGCTAGTCTTTAATTGTTCACCTGTCACCTTAGATAGGTTGATCAGAATTCCTTTCCTCTTAGTTTCAGTTTTATTCAGATTCCTCTCTCTTTGTTCCAGTAATTTCATTAAATTTCTAAAGAGCTTTGCTAAACTGTTACAGTTGAAGACTAAAAGAAGAAGGCCCATGTTTTTAAAGCATTTTAGTTTGATTTGCTGCACTAATCATAGTTTTGCAATGTTTTTGAAACATATACTTAAAGGGATACTACAAGGATTAGTATAATAAGAATATAAACATTGTTGACACCTGTTTAAATCCCACAATGCATATAAGTAGGATATTGCAGCCTTAAAACAGTATTATAACTGACAGGGTCCTCGTCACTAAAACTCATGCTAAAAATATTTGTGTGTATGATGTTAAATATTTAATGTGTACACTAAAAAGCCTCTTAATGGGTGATGCACTAAATTTTAGCAAAATATGTTAGTCTTACTAACATGTATACAATAGTAGCTTCATGCATGTTAAAGTAGCATTTCAGTTCTTTTCCCACTTGATCACTAAAAAGCATGTGGAAGCTACACAAGACATTGCATATATGCTGAAGGTAGCATGCATAGTCCTCTTTTTCCCATGGCTCCATCTCCTTGCTTCAAAATTGTATCAAAGTAAGCCTTACTTATAGGATGTGCTGAAGGAAGAAACAGGATAGTTACTTGACCTTAGGAAAGGCAGTCAAAGGAGAGAAGAGAATTCCATGAGAGGCCAAACCAGGTATGAGTGCTTTCCATCTGTCTTCTGTGTCTGTAAGTGTTATGAAATAGAAGAGTAAGAGGAAGGGTTTGGTGAGAGAACAGAGCATTAAAAAGGATAACCAGGGAGAAATTTGCCCACCTGACTCAGAAGTGCACCATCAATCAGATCACCGCCCTCCCCCCTTCTACAATCACCTTGCATTGATCCCTAATGATGCTAGAAGTGCTGGGTCTGGGTAATGGTAGGTTGTAACCATGATCCAGGCTGAAGAGCTTACAGGTTGAAGGTACTGGGAGGGTGAGAGGGTTGGGGGGTGGGAGATATGAGGAGAAGGAAGGAAAGTCCAAGGAGGACTTACGGGAGATGTAACATCAGAACATGCTAGAGAGGTAAAGTTCCTGGATAGAATAAATGTCTGATTCATGTAACAATTGGTTCAGGAGCCGACGAGAAAGGGAGCTATTTGAGATCTAATTCTTAGTGGAAAGCAGGATTTCTGAGAGAGGTAACAGTGGTGGGGCTACTTGGCAATAATAATCATAATATGATCAAATTAGAATTAATGACTGGAAGGGAGACAATAAGTAAATCTACAGCTCTAGTACTAAACTTTCAAAAGGGGAACTTTGACAAAATGAAGAAAATAGGAAAAAACTGAAAGGTGCAGTTACAAAGGTTAAGAGTATACAATAGGCATGGACATGGCTTAAAAATTTCAGAGTTAGTGTGGAGTAAATATGAATCACACGAGAGAGCACATATGGGCCGATACAGTAAGATGCGCAGAAGAGCTGGCAAGCGCCTGCTCTCCCGATGTGCGCCCAGGCCGCTCTCCTGGGCGTGCGATTCAGAAAAGAAAGATATGCAAATTAGGGCCCGCGGTAAAAGGAGGCGCTAGGGCACTAGCGCGTCCCTAGCGCCTCCTTTTTGACAGAAGCGGCAGCTGGCAACGGGTTTGACAGCCGACGCTCAATTTTACTGGCATTGGTTCTTGAACCCGCAGACAGCCACGGGTTCGGAAAACGGACACTGGCAAAACTGAGTATCTGTCTTCCAACCCATGGGCCACAGGCAGATTTTTAATTTTTTTTTTTTCTATTTTAATTATTTCTTTATTGAATTTTCATTTAAAATTATCAAACAAAAATATCAGAAAGTAATACAGATGTAATTACTTAACATAATAAAGATTACCATAATCAACAACATCTCTATTACAGAACCTATAATTTGGGGAAGCTTTTCATAATAGTCAAATAAACTTTAACATTTTTAAAGGAGAGAGAGAAAATGGAATTACTATTGATCATCAGAACTTCCTCTTGTTACACTTTTATCCAACAAAAATGTCTCCAACTGCAATGGGTCTGAGAAGCTATACTTAATTTTTTAATTTTTTAATTTTTTTTTATTTTTGGAACCTCTGACTTAATATCGCTGCTTTTCTGTACACTTTCCCAGTGCTGGCTGAAATTAACGCCTGCCTTTGGCAGGCGTTAATTTCTGAAAGTAAAATGTGCGGCTTTGCTGCACATTTTACTTTCTGTATCACGCGGGAATAACTAATAGGCCCATCAACATGCATTTGCATGTTGCAAGCGCTATTAGTTTCGGGGGGGTTGGCCGCACGTTTTCCACGTGCTATTACCCTTTACTGTATAAGGGGTAAAAACAGCGCGTGGAAAACGTGCGGCTAAATGGGGGCTAACAGTGCGCTCAGCCTGAGCGCACTTTACTGCATCGGCCCGATAGCAGGGAGAAGAGTGTGAAACCAATCAGTAATGCTGTTCCAAGAAGAGCGAAGTAACAACAATGGAAAGGTTTTCTCAGGACAACAGCTTTATATGATAAACTTCAAAGGAGTATCAAAAGTACAGTCCCCCATCATGGCCGTGTTTTGCCGAAGGGGCTGTGTCGGGAGGGACCCACGAAGAAAAATTTCCAAAGAACAGCAGCCTATATTACAGCTAACAATAAACAACAGCGGATACAAAGCACATACCCAAATCAAAGGTGTTCAATTTATAAGTTTTCAAAATGGGAGGCATCCTGTAGAAAAAATAATAGTGAAAAAACCAAAGTAAAAAGCAGACTATAATAACAGCAATTCTGTGCTAACAAACATACTGCATGTAGCTTATAAATTCATAAATTCAAAAGAACATGAGAACATAAGGGGTAGATTTTCAGACAAGCGCGAACAGCCTACTTTTGTTTGCGCTCCAGGCGCAAACAAAAGTACGCTGGATTTTAGTAGATACGCGCTTAGTCGCGCGTATCGGCTAAAATCCTGGATCGGCGCGCGCAAGGCTATCGATTTTGTATAGCCTGCGCGCGCCGAGCCGCGCTGCCTCCCCCCGTTCCCTCCAAGGCCGCTCCGAAATCGGAGCGGCCTCGGAGGGAACTTTCCTTTGCCCTCCCCTCACCTTACCCTCCCTTCCCCTACCTAACCCACCCACCCGGCCCTGTCTACACCCCCCCCTTACCTTTGTCGGGGGATTTACGCCTCCCGGAGGGAGACGTAAATCCCCGCGCGCCAGCGGGCCTGCTGCGCGCCGGGCCGCGACCTGGGGGCGGGTACGGAGGGCGCGGCCACGCCCCCGGGCCGTAGCCACGCCCCGTACCCGCCCCCAAAACGCTGCCGACACGCCCCCGGAACGCCGCGACGACCGGGCCCGCCCCCCGACACGCCCCCGACACGCCCCCCTCCGAGAACCCCGGGACTTACGCGAGTCCCGGGGCTCTGCGCGCGCCGGGAGGCCTATGTAAAATAGGCTTCCCGGCGCGCAGGGCCCTGCTCGCGTAAATCCGCCCGGTTTTGGGCGGATTTACGCGAGCAGGGCTCTGAAAATCCGCCCCTAAGAGAATGCCATACTGGGTCAGACAAAGGGTCCATCGAGCTCAGCATCCTGTTTCCAACAGTGGCCAATCCAGTCCATAAGAACCTGGCAAGTACCCAAAAACTAAGTCTATTCCATGTAACCATTGCTAATGGCAGTGGCTATTCTCTAAGGGGTAGATTTTAAAAGAAGCGCGATCAGCCTACTTTTGCTTGCGCATCAGACTCAAGCAAAAGTACGCTGGATTTTAGTAGATACGCGCGGAGCCGCGCGTATCCACTAAAATCCTGGATCGGCGCGCGCAAGGCTATCGATTTTGTATAGCCGGCGCGCGCCGAGCCGAGCTGCCTACCCCCGTTCCCTCCAAGGCCGCTCCGATTTCGGAGCGGCCTCGGAGGGAATCCTCTAACGCCCTCCCCTCACCTTCCCCTCCCTTCCCCTACCTAACCCACCCGCCCGGCCCTGTCTAAACCCCCCCCTTACCTTTGTTGGGGGATTTACGCCTCCCGGAGGGAGGCGTAAATCCCCGTGCGTGAGCGGGACTCCTGCGCGCCGGGCCGCGACCTGGGGGCGGGTACGGAGGGCGTGGCCACGCCCCGGGCCGTAGCCACGCCCCCGTACCCGCCCCCAAAACGCTGCCGACACGCCCCCGCAACGCCGTGCGCTCCGGCCCCGCCCCCGACACGCCCCCGACACGCCCCCCTCCGAGAACCCCGGGACGTACGCGAGTCCCGGGGCTCTGTGCGCGCCGGGAGGCCTATGTAAAATAGGCTTCCCGGCGCGCAGGGCCCTGCTCGCCTAAATCCGCCCGGTTTTGGGCGGATTTAGGCGAGCAGGGCTCTGAAAATCCGCCCCTAAGTGAACTTAATAGCAGGTAATGGACCTCTCTTCCTAGAACTTATCCAATCCTTTTTTAAACACATCTATTCTAACTGCACTAACCACATCCTCTGGCAACAAATTCCAGAGTTTAATTGTGCGTTGAGTAAAAAAGAACTTTCTCCGATTAGTTTTAAATGTGCCCCATGCTAACTTCATGGAGTGCCCCCTAGTCTTTCTACTATCCGAAAGAGTAAATAACCGATTCACATCTACCCGTTCTAGACCTCTCATGATTTTAAACATCTCTATCATATCCCCCCTTAGCCGTCTCTTCTCCAAGCTGAAAAGTCCTAACCTCTTTAGTCTTTTCTCATAGGGGAGCTGTTCCATTCCCCTTATCATTTTGGTAGCCCTTCTCTGTACCTTCTCCATTGCAATTATATCTTTTTTGAAATGCGGCGACCAGAATTGTACGCAGTATTCAAGGTGCGGTCTCACCATGGAGCGATACAGAGGCATTATGACATTTTCCGTTTTATTCACCATTCCCTTTCTAATAATTCCCAACATTCTGTTTGCTTTTTTGACTGCCGCAGCACACTGAACTGACTACTTCAATGTGCTATCCACTATGACGCCTTGGGTTGTAGCACCTAACATGGAACCTAACATTGTGTAATTATAGCATGGGTTATTTTTCCCTATATGCATCACCTTGCACTTATCCACATTAAATTTCATCTGCCATTTGGATGCCCAATTTTCCAGTCTCACAAGGTCTTCCTGCAATTTATCACAATGTGCTTGTGATTTAACTACTCTGAACAATTTTGTGTCAACCGCAAATTTGATTATCTCACTCGTCATATTTCTTTCCAGATCATTTATAAATATATTGAAAAGTAAGGGTCCCAATACAGATCCCTGAGGCACTCCACTGTCCACTCCCTTCCACTGAGAAAATTGTCCATTTAATCCTACTCTCTGTTTCCTGTCTTTTAGCCAGTTTGCAATCCACGAAAGGACATCGCCACCTATCCCATGACTTTTTACTTTTCCCAGAAGCCTCTCATGAGGAACTTTGTCAAATGCCTTCTGAAAATCCAAGTATACTACATCTACTGGTTCACCTTTATCCACATATTTATTAAATCCTTCAAAAAAGTGAGGCAAGACTTGCCCTGGGTAAAGCCATGCTGACTTTGTTTCATTAAACCATGTCTTTTTATATATTCTGTGATTTTGATGTTTAGAACACTTTCCACTATTTTTCCTGGCACTGAAGTCAGGCTAACCGGTCTGTAGTTTCCCGGATTGCCCCTGGAGCCCTTTTTAAATATTGGGGTTACATTTGCTATCCTCTAGTCTTCAGGTACAATGGATGATTTTAATGATAGGTTACAAATTTTTACTAATAGGTCTGAAATTTCATTTTTTTAGTTCCTTCAGAACTCTGGGGTGTATATCATCCGATCCAGGTGATTTACTACTCTTCAGTTTGTCAATCAGGTCTACCACATCTTTTAAGTTCACCGTGATTTGATTCAGTCCATCTGAATCATTACCCATGAAAACCTTCTCCATTAAGGGTACCTCCCCAACATCCTCTTCAGTAAACACCGAAGCAAAGAAATCATTTAATCTTTTTGCAATGGCTTTATCTTCTCTAAGTGCCCATTTAACCCCTCGATCGTCTGACGGTCCAACTGACTCCCTCACAGGCTTTCTGCTTCGGATATATTTTAAAATGTTTTTACTGTGAGTTTTTGCCTCTACGGCCAACTTCTTTTCAAATTCTCTCTTAGCCTGTCTTATCAATGTCTTACATTTAACTTGCCAACGTTTATGCTTTATCAAAAAACGATTCACATCCCTAATTACAACTCCTACAGAATGCAGCAGCGAGAACACTCACAATCAGCAAAAAACCAGATCATATCACTCCAATTCTCAAAGAGCTACACTGGCTGCCAATCCCTTACAGAATACAATACAAAACCTTATCCCTCATCCACAAAACACTATACAATAACAAAATGGACTGGATGAGTGCCACACTACATTTCCAGTTCCCACAAAGGAACCTACGCTCCACAAACACTGTACTTCTCTCAATCCCCTCTCCAAAACTAGTCCACCTCAATTCAATCAGGGAGCGTGCATTCTCACTGGCCGGACCTCCCCTACGGAACAAGCTCCCAGTAGACCTAAGAATTGAACCCACGTCACAAACTTTCAAAAAGAAACTAAAAACATGGCTCTTTCAGAAAGCCTTTACAACACCTTGAGCACAACCAGATGTCAACTCCCTATCACCCATACCTTCCTGAACCCCACTGGAGCTCATCCAATGAGTCATGTTCATATTATAACCACGAAGCTACCAAAATACATGCTAAATAAATATTACACAGAAATGTTTATAAATTCTAAAGTTCCCAATATTCATGTTAAGTTATTTTATACAGAAACCTTATTTAATATAGAATGTTAAGTTATTTTTATACAGAAATGTTCATCTTATTAAGTGAGCCTACTCTTAAAGTTAATTATTCAGTGTTATGCTATTTTCTCCTTACTATGTTTTTCCCATTTAACTACTACCTTGTTACAATGTAAAAAACCTCACCTGTTCCCTGTAAACCGATGTGATATCTTGTGTTGAATGTCGGTATATAAAAACAAACATAAATAAATAAAAAGGGGTGTGCCCTGCAGCATCAACTTTAGATGTTGTCACATTTTGCCCACTCCCCCAGTCTCTGCCTCCTGGTTTTATCTGTGTTCCCCCTAGTTCATTCTTCTTCTTTTTTTTTATCTGTTAAGCTATTTTGAATATTGGCAGCCGATGGTTTGAGTGCAGGAGGTCACTCCCGGACCCCCGCTGGACTTTTGGCAAGTCTTGTGGGGGTCAGGAGGGTCCCCTAAGACTTGTCACAGGGGCTACCAGTGCCATTGGTCAGCCCCTGTCACATGGTAGGAGCACAAGATGGCACCGGCCATCCAATGCTCCTACCATGTGACAGGATCCGGCCAATGTTAGAAGATCCAGGAGGAAGTTATAGCTGCCCTTCCTTCCTGTTTTGAAGCAAGAGAGCTGCTTGTTTTGAGGGGATCCTTCCCATCAGGGATCTAGGGAGAATAACTAAAGAGACTGTAAGATTAATAAGATCCTGAAGATCTGCTAACTATGAGAAAGGAAAGTAACATCACCGGGGACGCCCATCCAGTGTTTCACCACCCTGGGGAGAAAAGAGAAGACTTAATCTCTTTGCTTTCAGTTTGAAAAAGGTTTTACCATCCTAACAGACCCCTGCCTATCTTGGAGCTCCATCTGCCTTAATCCAAGAGAGTGGAAGTTTCCCTGGCCCTGGTATTAGAGAGTCCTGCACAGATAGAGGGAGGGGACGTAAGAAATTGAGAAGAGAATTCTGGGTGCCTCAATTTGAGTTTGTGCCATTCATTATCAGTGTTTAACAATAAAGACTTTAATTTTGGGCACTAAACCTGTGACTCCAAAGTATTTCTTTTGCATTCACCTTCAGGATAATTATCCTCTCCAAGGGAACACAAAGAACTAAAGAGGAATGTGTGAAAAGGTCACCCTGTCACACTGGGCCCTGGAAGTGTATCTTCCTCCCTTCCCTTCACCTACAAAAGATCTGGCCCTGGGAGAAAGAGGACATGTGAAGTAGCCACCGAGAGGTTCCAGTCCCGAAGAGCAACATATTGTTTTGGCCTCATTGGGTAGCAATCCTCACCTGGGGATAGGGTTACACAGACTAAACCTAGAAAACTACCTCACACCTCTAATGTGACATCAAATTATTTAAAAAGGGCATCAAAACCTGGCTTTTCAAACAAGCCTTCCAAGAACTATTAAATTAATGTTTTAAGAATACTGGATATATATCAAGGTAATGTATACTTTTAAATTTATTATCTCTGCACTCACTATCCTGCCTCTCTAATAACTTAAACTTTATTAACAATTAGTTTACTATGCTAATTAGTTAGTAAGTATTTTAGTCTATTTAATTATATTATGAAACCATGTATTTACTTCCTTTTCCTTTTGGAAATGCAAATATTATTAAATGAATATTTGTTACCTACTGTAAACCAGTTTGATATGTTTGCATGAAAAAATTGGTATATAAAAAATTATAAATAAATAAAATGTGAGGCCCTGAGGTGGAAACAAAGCTTTGGATGCAGATATGCCTTTGTAAGCGGTTGCACTTTAGTGAATAGTGTGCAGCTTTGCATGGCACACAGAAATGCTCATTTACATAATTTCTTGTTCTAATATGCAGATGCGTCTTGTTTTGCTGTTGATGCTAACCTACATTTATAATGGCAAAATTGTCACACGAAGGCCCCCTAGTATGTGATAGAGAAAAAGGCCAGCTGGTGCTACTTTGAAAAATGGCAGCTGCTGGCCAGAGCCTAGGGGGCATTCTGGGATACCCTAGAATACCAGGTTTGGACGTGGGGGCGGTCTGCCTTCTACTGGGATGTGTGTACGTGTGAGGGGGACTGGGGGGTATTTGCATTGGGAGTGACGTATTGTGAAAGGGAAGGAGGTTTGGGTAGGGGCATCACCATGCGAATGGAACATTTTCATTTTTTTTTTCATTTGGGTTGCCTCTAGGTCTTGCCAGACCCGGGGTGGAGGTGGGGAGACTTTTACTTGATGGAGGGGGTGCTTTAGGCTGCAGTTCTCCCTTTAAGAAGCATCCTGGAGACAGTGTCCTGATGCTCCAGAAAACATTAGCTACAACTCCTCAGTTGTAGATAACTTTTCAAAATTAATGTGGCTTGCATTATTTGAGGCATACCGCATTATTATATTTATATAATATTATGATAATGTATTTATTTATGAGCTGTTTTGAATGCATTTTAGAGTATAGTCATACAAAGTAGCTCATTTAAATACACATGGTTTTTTCAGGGAAAATATCTCACAAAATTGCAGCAATAAGTGTATATCACGTGATAAATAGTGTTTGTCATGTGGTAAACTCTGTTTTCCACATGTTAATTGTTAGCGCAGCTTCGTAAATATACCCCTGAAGTAGGTAGGTATATGCTAAAATAAGCACACATACTTGAAATCATCAGTTTGCTGATACCTCTACTAGTTCAGTTCACCAAGAGCTCCCACCCAAAAACAGTAGTCAACAAATGAGCCTGATATGAATTGCAATTAGGTGTATAATTGCATGAAAAAGCTGGCTAATGTATTCGCATGAAGCTGTTACAAAATAGCAACTTCCCTAGTTACCTCTTGGATCCACCTCAGAACTGCCCAGACTGCCCCTTTGTTTGCGCAGGTAAATGTGCACATGAAATTGAAAATGTGTGCGAACCTTTGATGTTTACAAAATAGCATGTGCGCAAATATAAGCTACGTGCATATATGCTAATTTTATACACGTGACAACTTTGAAAATTAACGTGTAAACGAATAGCCAATGAAGTTTAGTGAATTGGCCTGTAGTTGTGGATGCAGAGCTTTGGAAGCAGTCCCTGCATGGTTGCCTGGCTGTTGCCCTCTGCAGCCCTTACACTGATTTTCTGTTCATGCTCTTTCATTCCTTAAAATCCTTTTCAACAACATGCTGAGTTTCTTTTAGAGACTGAGGTTTATTTTTCGCTTTGAGTCGCTGGTATTAATTACCATCCAACTGTTCTCTGTTGCGTTAGCACAGGTGTAATTATTATATCAGCTCTGAGTACAGATGTTATGTTTTTGTTGTAATCTCAAAGTTCGTTCTCGCCTGGCTTGGGTTTCTTTTTATAATAATTCCCTCAGATGAATCTTTTGGAGAACAAGAACTGCCTTGTGTTAAAACAGGGCGTGCAGCATGCATGTGAAAACCTGGCGACAAAAATTCCAATCTGAGCAACAATGATAATATTAATCTTTTTAGGGCAAACTTTAATGGTTTAAAGGTCAATGCAGAAAGAAAACCGAAGCATGGCTCTTGGGCTACAAAAAAGCCAGGCTCCTAAACATAGAAATTGAGTTTCAAAGCTTTAGTTGATATTGGAATTATGAAAGTTTTGAAGACTTTTTTCCACACTGAGAAATTAGAAGAACTAAATGTTTTGGAGGCCGATTTAATATTTTTGGGCCTCTGTTGGGCAAAGAGCAACAGATATTTGGTTTTCCTGAATACACGGTTGGTCGTGAAAAAGTCTATTCAGGATATTTGCTACCACTTGAATAAAGATATTCGGGACACACAGGAGGCAGAGCCGCCATAGACACTTTATTAACAACTCTCTTCTGCATTCCTAGCCGTACACAGGGTTAGTCACTATCTGGAGGCATCCCAATACATTTAATATTGACTAGGAAAGGATTGGGCCTTTTTTTTTTTTTGCATGCAGCTAGTATTCTGTGATAGAAAATGTGCAATGTTTGTTTTCCTTTCTTCTCATGGAATATCATGGGAGTAAAGATATTCATCCTTATAGAATATGAAATAAATGTCAGGGCAGAGATTCCAATAGGTACCATTCTGGCAGTCTTGGTTTTTTTTTGGCTCTTTTTAAAGATAAGGCATTTCTTTCTCTGGGAGAGATTATAATCATCATCATTTAAAAGTGCTTTGGCAAACCCTAGCTAATGTACAAGTATCCTGACACTCTCATCAAATATGCCCATACCTTTCATTCATACCTCAGCTGCACATCTTCTGTCACATATAGTACATACTAAATATAGCACATATATATCTATAAATGCCGTGCTTCCAGTATAAGAAGTATTTTCTCTGCCTCCTCCCTCAATATATGACCCTTCATCCTTGAATTTATTTTTCTATGTAAAATTGCAGCTTTTTGAACTTTGAGACCTACTAAATGTAACATACCTCTAGGAACTAGGGCAGAGAAATGTTGAATCATCATTGTGACATGAAAAGACTGACAATAGAGTGCTGTCTCTTTAAGAGCTGGGGGGGGAAAGGAGATTCAAAATTGGGTTGTCTGAGCATGTGCAAACAGATCACTGCTCAGCTTGAACAGAGTTCCTGCCCTGCTCTGAATTAATAAATATTATCTGTACTGATTAAGGTGAGCAGCCCTCTATAATTGTATTCATGTGTAATGTATTTATGTTAGTTAACATTGTTTTGAGATGTATTGAAGTTGTTTTTACTTTACCTAAAGAGATTTATAAAAATTGGATTGTCTGAGCATGTGCAAACAGATCACTGCTCAGCTTGAACAGAGTTCCTGCCCTGCTCTGAATTAATAAATATTATCTGTACTGATTAAGGTTCTCTTTTCTGGAACCCTGCTGTGGACGACTTGGGAGTAGTTGAACTGTGCCCTGTCAGGATTTGAAGCTCTTCTTTCAGATAGAGGCTGCTGTATTGTGGATTTGGCAGTTGAAGCAGCAGTACTGACGCCCTCTTCAGCTCTAAATTCAAATGGACACACAGTAGGATACAATCTGGGACTTTGCTTGTTCAGAGACTGCTTAAGGTCGGGTGCTATATCACATGCTGATTCTGGTTGAAATACTTAACATGAGTTTATGACAAAGTTGAGTTTTCTCTTGTACTATATACATGTGTTTATATGACAAATGCAGATGCTTAGGAAGTGAACAGATTTATTTCAGTCATTCATTCCAGTAAAGATAAAACTGTTACTCACTAAAGAGCGTGTGGATTCATTTCTGATACTGGGTTGGGAATCAAAGTGCAGGTTTCAGACACAAGAAGTCATAAAGAAAATTGAACTTCAAGGGTTACAACAAATTTTGGCGCATCAACGTGGGGCAGTGTTTTTTTTTTCTCTTCTCTCTGTCTGACCTGCTACTGAGCGACCCAGCATCAATAGTGAAGTGAGCACAGTATTCTCTTTGTTTCTTTCTCATACAAAATGGAGTATTGCAAGTACTATGATTGTATTCCTGATAGATCTGTTATTCTGAGTTCTGTAAATCCTGAAATATCTTTAGCAAGTGTAGAAGATGCATTAAGCCCAGCAGGTGTAGTTACAAAATTGAAACGTTTAAGAGCTGAGTCATCTGATCAAGTTTTGTGTGAGTTTGAAGAACCGCTTTCTATAATTATTTTAGAAAGAATGAGCTTAAAAGGGGAACTGGACAGTCAGTGGATAATTTTACCTGTCTTAGATGAGACAGTATCAGAACAGGATGTTGAGTCAATGTCCCCTGAAGCATGCACTGACCCACTAGTGAGTGACATACTTTTAGATATGACAGATCGACTTCAAGAAGAATTAGCATATATAGCTGACAGTCATAAAATCAATATTCAAGATCTGAGAAAAAGAACATCTGCTCTCATGATTGAGAGTTTGGGGTCACAAGAAAAAGAAACACGAGATATAGATCAATCACCCCAGAGTATATTGCAGACTCCAGTTAAAAGCCAAAAAAGAGTCCCCAAGTGCTTGGATGCTATGCTAACCCAACATCCTGTGGCAGTCAATTCTTCTCAATATTCCATTCCACCAATTTCTATTTCTGCGGATGTTTCAAAGGTTATAGTGGAGCATGTGATCAAAACTCCTAAGGAAAAGGGCGCAGAGTTGAATCATACTACAAAATTAAATTTTGAATCGTACTACAAAATTAAAGTTTTCTCTGGAAATGTCCCTAAACCTAGTAATGAAGGAGACTATGAAACTTGGCATATTCAAATTAAGCAATTACTGCAGGATCCAGATCTCACCGCAGGTGCAAAAAAAAGGAAATTAATTGAAAGTCTCCTTCCTCCAGCTTTAAATATTGTCTCTTACATAGATAAAAGCGCCACAGCAGAGCAGTGTTTAGAGGAACTGGAGAAGGCATATGGCAGTGTAACTAATGGAGAGGAATTATTTTTTCAATTTATTGAAACTTTCCAGAATGGCAAAGAAAAATCTTCAGACTATTTGAGAAGGCTTCAGGTCCTGTTACAGAAAGTCGTGGAGCGGGGAATTTTCTTTGGGCTCGCCCCAGACAGGAAGTTACTACAACAGTTTGTACGTGGGTGCTGGGAGGAGACCCTGATTACCCGACTGCAATTGAGGGACTTATTAGAGAGCCAGTCGAAGAAACTGCCACAGTACTCGGAGCTGCTATTTAAAATCAGAACGATTGAGGAAGAAAGAAACATGAAAGAATCTAGGAGGATACGTCAATTGGGAGTTACCCAGATTAAACCTGTAAGCAGGACTTACCTAGCAAATGACATAAGCATTGCTCAACATATGACACCAGAGGCAAGTGAGTTTAAGGTGGGATCTGAGTTGGGAACATTTTCAGGAGAAGATAATGTTTTGCTCGCCCCATTGATCACTCATTGTAGAGCTGCCAATTCAGAAATAGTAAATAGCCCTGTTGCAAACAGCATGATGCGAAGAAACTCTTGGGTAGAGAAGATGCCTCAAAAAGGGAGGCATCATCCCAAGATACTTTCATTTTGCTATAACTGTGGAGAGAATGGACACATGATGGGAGAATGCATCAATCCTGTAAATGCTGCTCTAGTCCAACAGAAATTGCGGGAAAAATTTGAAAAAAAAAAAATACCCAGCATTAGGCAGGTTTCAAATACTCCTTTAAACTAAAAAGGTGCTTTTGTGAGGGGCAGACAAAGGCACCAAATGCAATTCAGATAAGTCCCAAAAGAAAAATATCCAGTGATCATATCCCACCATGTCCTCTACCAGATGATGTTTTGAAACGCCTCGTGGGAAAGGTTTGTTCTGCAACCGCTTATTTGGATGGTGTGCAGTGCCCTTGCTTAGTGGACACTGGCTCTCAAGTGACGTGCATAACACAAACCTTCTATGAAGACTATTTATCACATCGGAAGCTATACCCGCTAGAAGACTTACTTTGTGTTACGGGTGCAGGAGGTCAACCTGTTCCTTATCTGGGGTATATTGAAGTTGAAGTACAGTTTCCCAAGGAGGCCTGTGGAAGTGGGAACAAATATTCTGTCCTTGCTCTAGTCTGTCCCGATCAAAAGAACAAACCCCTGCCTTTAATAGTGGGAACAAATATTCTCAGACATCTAATACATGACTGTAAAGAACTGGCTGGCCCAAATTACCTTAAGGAGTTAGCCATGGACAAAAATTGGGTAACTACATATCAGACCTATGTTTCTCATCAAAGTTCCAATCAAAGAGTTACTAGGCCAATGATGGCTAGATTGACCAGCACCAGACCAATAGTGTTCGAAAGGGATGAAGCGAAGGAAGTGGAATGCATTCTGAGAATGCCCAGACATGGTCAGAGTTTGTCCATATTGCTTGAGGCTTCAGAAAATTATCCTCTACCCGGAGGCTTACTAGTACAACCTCAACTCATCCGAACTGGCAGTAAGTCGCACACAAAGGCTAGGGTGCTATTGAAGAATATATCGGATTGTAGCATCAGTTTGCCTCCTAGAAGGACATTGGGTGTAGGTGAGCCAGTCGATATAGTGAGGACCATGAACGTTACAGGCTCGACCTATAAGGATGGTGCTAAACTAGAATCTATTGGAGAGGGTAACATGGAGTCTGAGAAGGTGTCGCTAGACTTCGGAGATTCTCCAATATCTGAAGAGTTTAAACAGCATATAGAAAAGAGAATTAATCAAGAGGCAAAAGGAGCATTTTCCTGTCATGACCTTGATATTGGATGTATTCCAGGAATAATGCATAAAATCACCCTGTTGGATCCAACTCCATTTAAAGAGCGCACACGTCATGTATCCCCAGCTGACTTTGAGGATCTCAGGCAGCACCTGAAGGAGCTATTAGCCACAGGAGTGATTGAGGAGTCTGATAGCCCTTATGCTTCACCTGTGGTATTGGTTAGAAAGAAGAATGGTACCTTGAGGATGGTTGTTGATTATCGTAAATTGAACAACATAACCAGAAAAGACTCCTATCCGTTGCCTCGAATTGAGGAGACATTCACTCTCCTATCAGGTAGCAAGTGGTTCTCAGTACTAGATCTCAAGAGTGGGTACTATCAGATTGAGGTAGAAGAAATGGATAGGCCTAAAACTGCATTTACCACGCCCTTTGGAAACTGGCAGTTTAAGAGAATGGCTCAAGGACTGACAAATGCTCCAGCAAGTTTTCAAAGAATGATAGAGAAAGTAATGACTGATATTAATCTACATGAAGTTGTGGCCTTCTTGGATGATCTTATAATATTCTCGGACACACTGGAAGAGCATGAGGACCGATTGATGAGGGTGTTACAACGACTGTTGAAATGTGGATTGAAGCTCTCTCCATCTAAATGTAAATTCTTTCATAAGTCAGTGAAATATTTGGGTCATCATATCTCAGAGAAGGGGGTGCTCCCCGATTAAGAGAAAATTTCAGCCATTACTAAGTGGCCACAACCTAAAAACATTAGAGAGCTGCGATCTTTTCTAGGATTTGCGGGCTATTACCGAAGATTCGTGAATCAATACTCACGCTTGGTGAAGCCGCTCAGTAATCTGTTGGTGGGACTAACAAACAGTCGAAAGGATAGGAAAGAAGCCCGGATTCAAAGTCAGCAGCTATTGGGTACGCGGTGGACCTCAGAATGTCAGAAAGCATTCGAAATTATAAAGGAAAAACTCACGGTTGCCCCTGTGTTGGCTTTTGCAAATTGGAAGCTACCTTATGTATTACACACTGATGCCAGCACTACAGGGCTAGGCGCTGCACTTTACCAAATTCAAGAAGGAAAACTGCGAGTGATTTCATATGCCAGTCGTGGGCTCACTAAAAGTGAACGGAATTACCCTATCCACAAATTGGAATTTTTAGCCCTTAAATGGGCAGTTTGTGAAAAATTTCATGATTATCTATATGGTGCAGAGTTTAAAGTAGTGACAGATAATAACCCTCTGACGTACGTCCTGACGACTGCTAAACTGGATGCCACAGGTCATCGATGGTTAGCATCCCTCTCCCTGTACAACTTTGACATCGGATACAAATCTGGTAAAGCCAATATAGATGCTGACGGGTTGTCTAGGAGACCACATGATCCTGAAGAAGATGATGAAGAATTTTTGAAATATGAGGAGAGGGTTGCCAAGATGCTATCTCGTGTGAAGACAGATCAAGAAGGAATGGACACTCTATCTAAGGTAATATGTAAGGCGGCATTCCAGAAGCATGATGTCTCTATTTTGACACATATTTCTGAAGATTCGGGAGACTACGACACTCCCATTACACCTCATTCTACTTCCAAGTTTGAGTGCAGCCCTGGTGCCTTGGTGGAAATCTTACCTGCAGGAGGAGATGCTGTTCCAGATGATTTTGATGACCCGGACCTGTGGCCTGGACAACCCACCCTACCTGGGTTTACCTTGGGTGACTGGAGAGTGTTCCAGAGGGAAGATCCATGTTTATCCCAAGTCATAATGATGCTGGAGAGAGGTGAGAAATTTGAAGATCGAGACAGGAATCGGGAGCATCCAGAATTGCGATTATTCTTCAGAGAATGGCAAAAACTATGTCTTCAAGAGGGAGTACTTTTCAGAAAAGTGATGAGGAGTGGAGGACCACACCAACAACTTGTGATTCCAAGAAAATATCGTCATAGAGCTCTGGAGGGGGTACATGATGAAACTGGCCATCTGGGTTGTGAACGGACCTTGGACTTAGCACGTGCACGTTTTTATTGGCCGAGAATGGCACATGGGGTAGAGCAATGGGTGAAGACATGCGAAAGATGTGTGCGGAGAAAAGCTAGAGCAGAAAAAGCAGCCCCCTTGGTAAATATAAAAGCTTACGCCCCCATGGAGCTAGTTTGCATTGACTTCCTTACCTTAGAGCCTGACGACAAGGATACACGAAATGTTTTGGTAGTCACGGATCACTTTACTAAGTATGCTCAGGCATATCCCACTAGAGATCAGACTGCAAGAACTGTTGCTGTTACCCTGTGGGAGAATTTCATCTGCCACTATGGATTTCCAAAACGAATCCATAGTGACCAAGGAGCCAATTTTGAATCTGAACTCATTTCAGAGCTATGTAGAATAGCAGGCACTAAATCCAGAACCACTCCATATCACCCTCGAGGAAATCCAGTAGAACGCTTCAATAGAACCTTAATAGAAATGTTGGGTACATTAGAGGATAAGCATAAGGAACATTGGAGAAAATATGTTCGGCCACTAGTACATGCCTATAATTGTACTCGGAATGACAGTACTGGAATTTCTCCGTTTTTTCTCATGTTTGGAAGAGAACCTCGACTTCCAATAGACTTATGCTTCGGCATCAGTCCAGTGGGTCATAACGCTAAAACTCATCACCAATATGTACGAGAGTTACGTCAGAGGTTGAAGTATGCATACGAGCTGGCTACTCAGGAAGCTGAGAAACATCAACTAGCCAACAAACGCAGATGGGATGCGAAAGTAATGCCATCCTCAGTGGAAGAGGGTGATAGAGTATTGGTCAAGAATGTGAAGTTGAGGGGCAAGCACAAATTGGCTGATCGGTGGGAGTCTTCAGTGTATATTGTGGTAAAACAAATTGAAGGTATACCAGTCTATGTGGTGAAGCCAGAAACAGGGGATGGACCCGAAAGGACGTTACACAGGGATCTACTGCGCCCCTGTGGATTTATTTCTGGAAGAGAAGAGGCTGATATTCACTGTGAACCATTCAATAGTACCAAGCAATTGATGAAAAAGCAGAAGGAGGACGCTGAGGATAGTATGGATGGCTCTATCATGGAGAGCGGAAGTTCAGATCCAGCTGAACTGGAAGAGAGTCCAATTACTGGTGAAATTCAGTCAAATGGAACATTAAATCCTAATGC
The DNA here is from genome assembly GCF_901001135.1 of Rhinatrema bivittatum. Classification (NCBI taxonomy): domain Eukaryota; kingdom Metazoa; phylum Chordata; class Amphibia; order Gymnophiona; family Rhinatrematidae; genus Rhinatrema; species Rhinatrema bivittatum. The sequence goes on from NC_042615.1 coordinate 384,592,621, forward strand.
GGAGGAGTTTCATCCAGAGTCATGGGAAGAGGATCCTGTGGAAGTTAGTATACCAGTAAATCATAACAATTCATGCGATTTGAACAGCTCAGTCAATGAAGAACAGAGTGCATCCTCCTCGGGGAAGAGGAAAACTCTTGATGAATCAATGACCAAAATAGGACTTCTACCGTTACCTCAAAGATCGCAGAGACCAAGGAGACTGCCTAGTAGATTCGATGACTTTGAAGTGCAATTGCCCAAGGGGTTGCACAGCCACAACATATTGAGACAGTCATATTCAAGGAATCCATTGGAGACGTGTATATCCATGCAGCAACTAAGTAGTATGATGCAAGAGATATTGAGCAAACAAACAGAGTTAATATATAAGCTGTGGACATAAATACCTACCGGGGACGTCAGGTTTTAGGAGGGGACCATGTAACATACCTCTAGGAACTAGGGCAGAGAAATGTTGAATCATCATTGTGACATGAAAAGACTGACAATAGAGTGCTGTCTCTTTAAGAGCTGGGGGGGGAAAGGAGATTCAAAATTGGGTTGTCTGAGCATGTGCAAACAGATCACTGCTCAGCTTGAACAGAGTTCCTGCCCTGCTCTGAATTAATAAATATTATCTGTACTGATTAAGGTGAGCAGCCCTCTATAATTGTATTCATGTGTAATGTATTTATGTTAGTTAACATTGTTTTGAGATGTATTGAAGTTGTTTTTACTTTACCTAAAGAGATTTATAAAAATTGGATTGTCTGAGCATGTGCAAACAGATCACTGCTCAGCTTGAACAGAGTTCCTGCCCTGCTCTGAATTAATAAATATTATCTGTACTGATTAAGGTTCTCTTTTCTGGAACCCTGCTGTGGACGACTTGGGAGTAGTTGAACTGTGCCCTGTCAGGATTTGAAGCTCTTCTTTCGGATAGAGGCTGCTGTATTGTGGATTTGGCAGTTGAAGCAGCAGTACTGACGCCCTCTTCAGCTCTAAATTCAAATGGACACACAGTAGGATACAATCTGGGACTTTGCTTGTTCAGAGACTGCTTAAGGTCGGGTGCTATATCACATGCTGATTCTGGTTGAAATACTTAACATGAGTTTATGACAAAGTTGAGTTTTCTCTTGTACTATATACATGTGTTTATATGACAAATGCAGATGCTTAGGAAGTGAACAGATTTATTTCAGTCATTCATTCCAGTAAAGATAAAACTGTTACTCACTAAAGAGCGTGTGGATTCATTTCTGATACTGGGTTGGGAATCAAAGTGCAGGTTTCAGACACAAGAAGTCATAAAGAAAATTGAACTTCAAGGGTTACATAAACATTTGAATATTTTAATTATTTGTCTCCCATTCTTTTCCTTCCTTTGAGTACATAAAGTCATGACTTCCGGGGGTGAGCTATATAGCGTCCTTGCAGGATGCTATATAGTGCATCCCCAGCAAGGACCGATACACAAAGACCAGTACACAGCTGGAGCTCCTTTTGGTCCTGTTGGGGCTCCATTTCTCACAAACCCTAACCTTGTTGCCCTGTGTTGTTGAATTCAATGTTGTTGTGAGCTGTCAGGCTATGAAAACCTGATGGAATTGATTATTGAATTGTCTGTAACTCCACCCCATGTGCTTACCGTGATCAGGAGGAGCCACAAAAGAATTAGTTTCTCTTTGGGGCTGGAACCTCTCACCGGCTAGCTCTTTCACAATCTCTCTTACTTCCAGGGCCAGATCCTATGTAGGGGTGGGGGAGATTTACTTCCAGGGCCCAATGTAATAGGGGTGATCTTTTCACCTATTCCTTTTTTACCTTTGTGTTCCCTTGGAGAAGATACTTGTCCTTAAGGTGGGTGCAGTTAATATTACAGAAAGACCCTGGAATCACTGTCAGGCCAATACAGAACGGTGCGCTCAGCCGAGCGCACTGTTAGCCCCCGTTTGGCCGCGCATTTTCCACGTGCTATTTTTACCACTTATACAGTAAGGGGTAATAGCGCGTGGAAAACGTGCGGCCAACCCCCCCCCCCCCCAAACTAATAGCACGCATCACATGCAAATGCATGTTGATGAGCCTATTAGGTAGTCGCCTGCAATACAGAAAGCAAAATGTGCGGCCAAGCCGCACATTTTACTTTCAGAAATTAACTCCTGCCAAAGACAGGAGTTCATTTCAGACGGCACCGGGCAACTGTACAGAAAAGCAGAAAAAACTGCTTTTCTGTACACCCTCCGACTTAATATCATAGCGATATTAAGTTGGAGGCCCCAAAATGTAAAAGAATTCAAAAATTAAAAAAAAAATCTTCTTAAAAAATAAAATCTGCCCACGGGTTGGAAAATGGACGCTCAATTTTGCCGGCATCCGTTTTCCGAACCGGTGGCTGTCAGCGGGTTCGATAACAGACACCGGTAAAATTAAGCGTCAGTTGTCAGACCCGCTGACAGCCGCCGCTTCACCAATAAGTAGGTGCTAGGGACGCGCTAGTGTCCTAGCGCCTCCTTATTAGCATGGGCACTAATTTAAATACTGAATCACGTGCCTAGGAGAGGTGCCTGGGCACGTGTCGGGAGCGCAGGCGCTTGCTTCGGAGCGCTGGCTCTCCCGCGGATTTTACTATATGGGCCTGTGTATTAGTGTCCAAAAATCAGTCTTTACTATTCAAATAATGGTGATGAATGACACAATAACTCAAACAGCAGCATCACAGAATTCTGTTTTCTTTCCTTGCAGTCTCTTCCCTCTGTCTGTGCAGGACTCGCATATCAGAGCCAGGGAAACATCCACTTTCTTGGATTAATTAAAGTGGCACTTTCAGGTGGTTAGGGTCTCTTTAGACTGGTCAAAATCCCCTTCTACACCGATAAAAATGGTAAAATCTATGATACAGAGAATAAATCTTCTCTTTCTCTCCCCAGGATAGTGAAAACACCAGGTGGGTGTCCTTGGTGATTTATGGTTTCTCTTACTCACTATTAGCCGATCAGGATCTCTTTGGTTATTACACAGTCTCTTTATTTCTTCTTTCTGGATGGGAGGAAACCCCTTGAAGCAAGCAACTCTCTTTGCTTCAAACAGGAAGGAAGGGCAGCCAAAACTTCCTCCTGGATCTTGAACTCAAAATCTTTTATCCCCAACTGAATTTAACACTGGAGTTCCTTCTCATAACAGGTCAGCACCACTTCAGGAGCAGATCTTCTCTATCCCTGGGTATCCCAGACTCAGGGTTCCCCATGCCCTGAGTCCAGGAAAGGCTCAGGTGTTCAGTGAAGCCTCCTATCACTTAAAATCTTAAAACCCAAAAAACAGACCCAGAGGGAAAATCCTAACCAGCTAGTGAGTGGACTCGAAAAGGAAACCTTCCCAACCCTGGTCAGGACCACCAAATAGGGCTTGCCTAGCTCCTCTGGGCCTGAAAAACAACTTATAAAACATTCCTCTCTACTTCTGAACTTTGCAAATCTACAGGAACTGCCTTGTGAGCTCTCTGAAGAGAACTGCTGTATAGACTTTTGGTGGGGGGGGGGGGGGGAGGTGTGCAGCATTCCAGATCCCCTCAAAGGAGGGGCTGCTTTTGGATGGTAACCTCCCATTCAAACTAAACCTGCATTACTCTAGCTGAACTAAGGGCTCACCCAGATATTAATGGCAACATAACCCAAGGGTCCATCACATGTCTATATAAGGGAAAGATCTGCTTTGTTAATGCTGTATTTTAATGGTATAAGATCTGTGGACCTTTGTTACAGTGGTGATGTTGGCTCAGCTTATGGGGTAGGCCCTCACTGAAAGCTGGCAGTATGCGAGAGAGAGACTAAATAGGAGCTTCAGCTAGTATACCAATTCCTTTCCTCTTGGGTTGAGCCCTCTGGTTCTGGGGATCAGCAGGTCTTAGCCAAGAGTCTCTGTGGCAATGGCATAGGTGTAGATCCAAGGCCAGGCTAGAATCAGAGGCAGGTGGCAAACAAGAATGGTCAGTGTCCAGGAAAGGATCAGATCCAGAAGTCAGTTTGAGGGAAGACAGGGAGATGAGGCAAGTGGGACTGAGGAGACAAGACAGACTGGGCTGGAGAGAAGAGGCGAGGGGGGGCTGGAGAGATGAAGTAGGAAGCAGGAACAAGAATGCAGGAACCAGGAGTAGCAATATGACCTACACACAATGATGTAGAAGACGCATTGCTGAGGCAGAGAAGTATAGCAAGATTGAAGCTTATATAGGTCTGAAAGGATGATGTAATCAGAGAGTGCTGATTCTGCTTTTCTGCCCCTGAGCATTGCTTATGTGCGCACACCTATGGGGGGAAGTAGAGCCTTGGCAGCACGGTGATTGTGGAACTTGGAGCCGTGGCAATCCCGACACACTGAGGATGGCCATCAAGGTTGTAGACATGGTGGCATGGAAGAGGGGCTCCAATGATATTTTGGTGTGTGGAGGCTGAGCGGTGTTGGGAGGTGAGTGCAGCAGTTTGCAAGCCACCAAACATAACAAATGGGTAGAATAGCTGTCATTCATTGAAGGACAAAATAGATGGGAAAACCTATTTTTTAATGTCAGCACTTCATCGCTCTTTGTACATTGCTAAGCCATTGTGGAAGGCTTTGTGAAAGCTAACAAGGCATTTTCTATACATGTCTTATTGATTTTTTTCCATTATATACTATGGAGATGGGCTGTATGTTTGAGAACATGTGAATGAGGATGAGTTGTGATTGAAGTGTGAGCAATTGGTTTTTGCTTCTTGCCCTTACATTATGCTACTACTCTTTGTGCATACTCAGTGCATTTTCCCCTGCCCTTTTATATAGGGGACTGATGTCATCAGAGCAACTTTCCTACACCAATTTGGGGAAAACATAGGGATGTGATTACAGTGGTTTTGCATTTGACCATAGCTATGTCTCCTCTCTTATGCATTTTGGAAAACTCTTTTTTGGATATATGGGAATTAATGTTTGTTCTTAAATGTTATCTTGTGGCAAAAAGATATATATTGAATAAGTGGCTGGTACCTGTGGGGCCAGATGTGGCATGCTGGAAAGCTGAATTAAGAACATTTAGCTCCCAGCCAGGTTTATTTACATTTGGGGTACATAAGAAGTTGCCATGCTGGGTCAGACCAAGGGCCCATCAAGCCCAGCATCCTGTTTCCAATAGAGGCCAAACCAAGCCACAAGAACCTGGCAATTATCCTAACAAGAGAGAGAGAGAGAGAGAGAGAGAGAGAGAGAGAGAGAGAGAGAGAGAGAGAGAGAGAGAGAGAGAGAGAGAGAGAGAGAGAGAGAGAGAGAGAGAGAGAGAGAGAGAGAGAGAGAGACTTACTATAGTGCTTATGCCCTAGACAGGTATTTTAATCCCTATGGGAGGGCCACCTACTAACTCGGGGTGGGGATTAGGTATCAGCGTCGGGGGTTGGGGGCCACTGTCGCATTCCACATGAGATCTACAGAAAGAACAGTGGTCTCTAGTGAAGATTTGCTGGCTGTCGGAGTGAGGAAACTCACTCCAAGAGGAGATTTGGGCAACGTTCTCTCCACCTAGCTTGCTGGACACTCTACCTGGGCAACAACAAGCTAGGTGGAGAGAACGTTGCCCAAATCTCCTCTTGGAGTGAGTTTCCTCACTCCGACGGCCAGCAAATCTTCACTAGAGACCACTGTTCTTTCCGTAGGTCTCATGTGGAATGCGACAGTGGCCCCCAACCCCCGACGCTGATACCTAATCCCCACCCCGAGTTAGTAGGTGGCCCTCCCATAGGGATTAAAATACCTGTCTAGGGCATAGGCCCTATAGTAAGTCTCTCTCTCTCTCTCTCTCTCTCTCTCTCTCTCTCTCTCTCTCTCTCTCTCTCTCTCTCTCTCTCTCTCTCTCTCTCTCTCTCTCTCTCTCTCTCTCTCTCAACAGCAAATATTGTGCACTGCGAAAGAATCATTGCACACTGGGAAAACATCATGTGTGGTGCGAATGATGAAAACATTGCCGCACGCGATGTTTCCCCACTGCACGAAAGAAGCCTCATTTGCATTGGTAACGCCCCCTAATGCGATATTGGAAAATGAGGCCCTAAGTTTGGGTTTAATTCATTGGCTCCAAAAGTGTTTCTCTTTGTGTATGTATAATGTAAGTTGGATTTGATTGTGTTTAGGGTTGAGTGATATATTGGAGAACTATTTAATGTTTGGCAGTGTTTGTAAATTGGAAAATATTGGATAGAGTATTAAAAAGATAAATAGATTTAATATCCCACCTTTCCCTTTCATCTCATGCAACATAGTAAAATAATCACACATATAAAATATGATAAAAATACATTAACACAACAATAAATCTGAATCTCCATTTCTTCTTTCCAGATTAACCCACAGTGCCTCTTCCTTATCTTGTAAACCCTGCAGTTCTGTTGCTTAATATCAATTTTATAAATATCATACTCCTTTTCCTCCTACCTTGTCCTTCCTGAATAGATTATAGCTCGGTATTACTATATCCCAGCCATTGTTCTCTGTGTACCACATCGCTGTGACTGCCACTATATCCAAGTCAGCCTCTTACATGCCTGCCTCAAGATCTGGGACTTTATTTTCCATACTATGAGCAATAGTATGTCTAGCTTTCCAGACATTGACATTTTTTCCCTTTTCTCTGTAGGTGTTAATTGTTTTGCTTACCTGAGGGCTTATACTTATCAGAGGGCTTCGTCCACACATTTCCTCTGGCTTCCAAATGCATGAATCAACTCATTAGGGAAAAAAAGAGAAGTTTTGAAATGTTACCACTGTAGAGACCCCTTAGGTCTCCAACAGATGGCCCTAGATCCCTGCCCTTGAGTTAGTCAGCTAAGAGGGAGATACTATCCCTACTGCATCTCCCCCTGAGGATGGTTGAGGTGGCAGAATCCTAATCCAGAAAGGGGGAGCTAAGGGTTAAGATAGTGTGGCAGTGTAGATTTGAGTTTGGAAGAGAAAGGAGTGATTACAGTGTGTTCTCCAATTTAGGCCCCCTGCCAGATCTTTGGTTAAAGACTGGAGGAAAGAGAGTGAGAGAGAGATTTTTGGACCTTTTCACTAAGTTTAGTGAGAATTTGTGTTCCGAGATCTGTGCTTTCTGGGAGGTTGAACCCCCATCTCCAGGACTGCAGGAAGGAGCTTTTTACCTCTTTGCCCAGTCAAAGAGGAGGTCACAGTAACCATCAAAGGGAAGAGAAAAGATTGTTTTGTTTTGGTTTGCCTGAATTGGGAAGGAAGATTTTTTCTGCCCCCTTCCTTATCCAGAGCTGGAAGCTTTAAGAACTGTATTCAGCTAAAAAAAACATTCCTCCTAGAAGACTGAATCTGTATGAATTGAAGAGGAATTTGAGGGATGGAAGAGGAGAAGGACATCTGGAGACCCCCAATAGACACGGTCATGTTGGAATTCAGGAGTGCCATTTGGATCTCAGGTACTGTGGGGAAGAGGTTAGGATACCCCAGTCACCTTGAGACAAATATTCTTTCTACCCATTAGATGATAATAAAGTTCCAAGGCCAGGTACTAAGGGATACCTCCACAGAGGGAGAGACGCTTTAAATCTGTACTCTCATATGGCTGAAGAATCTGGATGAAACTGGATACTGCCTTATTTATACATCTTAATTCTTTGGCAATTAATCACATAAGCTTTATTTTGAATGCCCATCCAGTGAGACCAGCCTGGTTTGTAAATGTACCTTCCCTGAAGAGCTAGAGTAACATACAACTGAAAGTGGATTCCTTGGGCCTATAAGGCCATCCTTTTCCCCATTAGACAATAATTCAGCCCTTGGGATAGGAATATGGGAGAGGACCAGTTGGAAACAGCCCCAAAATATACTTTTATGGACCCTTAGGATATAAAAATGGCCGCTCGATGAAGGGCTTGCTGTGCTAATGTCGACTTTATAGCGCAATGTCTATGGGGACTTTTGCTTAACAAGTCAGTGAGTGTAATCTACCGGTTTGTGATTACTTATGTTCAAAAGAGCACAAGCTGGCGTTTCTCTAATGCTTTTCAGCCCCTGAAGCAGTGTTCTTGAAACATGGTTCCATGTCAGGCTTACTGATTGAACGACCTTCAAACAATCCATGGATTTCTAACTTACGGGTATTACCCTTTCATTTTTATAAGCAACAAAAAAATTTGAAAAAAGTTAAAGTAGTGGTTGTGGGACCTGTGATTATTTACGACTGATATAGTGGTAGAAATGTCAGACCTGACTAAGTAAACCACTTGGTGTTATGAAGGTCCCTCTACTCTTTTGCAACACCTTCTGTTGCTGACATTTAAAACTGTGAAATTTATTATCCAAGTGTTTTTTACATTTATTTGCTACGCTATTTGTTCTGGACTGTTTCTATCTCTTAGGATATAGCCCAGCCATTAAAAAGGGTTTACACTGAAAATGCTAAAAACGATTTCCAAACAAGTTTTTGCTACTCTATGCCATTACTAACCATGAATATATTTAGTGTTATAGTTAGGAAATGATAAACCCTCACCAAATATACCATATACTCCAGTTTTTCTCTTCCTATACAAACCTTTGAGTCAGATTTACTTTAAAAATTATTTTTGTTATGAATGAGGGCATCTAAAAATGTTTCAGTAGTAAATTATTATTTTATTCAGAATTAATTGTGTGTTTTTATGTGGTACCTAGTGAACTCCAGAACTAGAGCACACTTTAATACTGAGATGTTTCCTAAAGCTAGTGGAGATCACAGACCTTTCCAGGCTAATTATTCAGGTGTTTTCTTCCAGGTGCTTATGAGGGAGTCCATAAGAAACTCCCTCAAACCACCTTAAAGGACTTGGTCACAGGTAGCTGGTCTGGTCCTCTTTAAGGATCAGCACTGCAAGGGATTCTGGTCCAGGAGAGTTAACTTGGCAGGGCAGAGAGAGCTTGGGGAAGCCCAGGGAAGCAGAGAGAGAAAGAGCTACTGATTAGAAAGACCTCCCAAGAGTAAAGTTTTGTGCCATACCTGAAGTAAGATGAGTGATATTGTTTTGTGTTACCTTAAGTGAAGGCATGCGGCCAGATTATTCGAAGTTAATCCCACTGTAAATAAAATGCACTTAAGCAACAGCCAGAGCCTATCTGTTGTTTCTCTGGCTGTTATCAAGCCATTCATGGCTGGAGCTATCACAGCGCTTCTTAAAATCATTGCTGGTGGTCTAAAATAAATGTTAAAAACAAAAGAAAAGCCCTCTTTCATTCAAACTTAGGCCTGGATTTTCTAAGGTCACAGACCTTAGAAAGTCCGATGGTAATGGGGGGCGGGCCTGCGAAAGCTGGCAGCCATCGCACCACTGTGGTGTGCTGGCTGCCGGCTTTCACACTGATTAACTACACCATAAAAGGTGTAGTAATTCGGCAATAAGGGTCCTTACCTTTCGCCGCCAGCGATGTGTCCATAGTGTTGGCCCCGGTGCCGCCCCGACCCCACCCCATTTAGTGATCACATGTGATTGCTTTTGAAAATGATCCCCTTAATGAGCAATAAATTATGGGTTTCCGGTGAACATTAATATAAATATTAAATGTGGCATTCAGTTCTTAAAAGATAGGCCTTTCTTATTTCAGTGTTGTCTAGGATTGTTACTAGATGTGGACTAGAGATTTTCAAACTTTCAGGAAATTGGTTATTTATTTATTTATTTATTTAACACTTTTCTATACCGACCTTCATGGTAGAGACCATATCAGATCGGTTTACATCGAATTGGGGAATTGAACCATGAACAGTAACCAAAAAACAATAGATTGAACAGGAAAAACAAAGTTACATTCAACAGGGAAAGTAAACTTGGAAGCATAGACTGCTGGAAGGAAGGAAAGGCTTGAGAAAGAAGTAAATAATTAGTATAAACAATAGCTGAGTCAGGGGGCTCTTATTCGGGGCTTAGGGGTAGTATGGAGATCCATTGTTCATGAAGGAGGTTCTGTCGACTAATGTGTGTCAGGGGTATCTGAGAAGGCTTGGCGGAAAAGCCAGGTCTTAAGTTTTTTCTTAAATGTTAGGTTAGTGACCTAATTCAATAAAATCATGCAAAATTACTGAGCCTTGAATTAGATAGAAAACTTTTGTTCTTTTAAAAGCACATTGGGTCTATATCAGATCTCGGTAAATCTGCATGATTTTTCAGTGGACTTTGCTTTGGAATTTTTCCAAATCAATCCAAGTTTTTTGGAAACTGTTATAAGCTGTTGTAATGTTTGGCTGGCTGTGAGACAAATCCATGATTGGCCTCACTCACCCTGACACCATCGTCTTATTAAGAACATAAGAAATTGCCATGCTGGATCAGACCAAGGGTCCATCAAGTCCAGCATCCTGTTTCCAACAGAGGCCAAACCAGGCCACAAGAACCTGGCAATTATCCAAACACTAAGAAGATCCCATGCTACTGATGCAATTAATAGCAGTGGCTATTCCCTAAGTAAACTTATCCAAACCTTTCTTGAACCCAGCTACACTAAGTGCACTAACCACATCCTCTGGCAACAAATTCCAGAGCTTTATTGTGCGTTGAGTGAAAAAGAATTTTCTCCGTTTAGTCTTAAATGTGCTACTTGCTAACTTCATGGAATGCCCCCTAGTCCTTCTATTATTCGAAAGTGTAAATAACAGATTCACATCTACTCGTTCAAGACCTCTCATGAACTTAAAGACCACTATCATATCCCCCCTCAGCCGTCTCTTCTCCAAGCTGAACAGCCTTGACCTTTTCAGCCTTTCCTCATAGGAGAGCTGTTCCATCCCCTTTATCATTTTGGTTGCCCTTCTCTGTACCTTCTCCATTGCAACTATATCTTTTTTGAAATGCGGCGACCAAAATTGTACCCATAATTCAAGGTGCGGTCTCACCATGGAGCGATATAGAGGCATTATGACATTTTCTGTTTTATTAACCATTCCCTTTCTAATAATTCCTAACATTCTGTTTGCTTTTTTGACTGCTGCAGCACACTGAGCCAATGATTTTAAAGTATTATCCACTATGATGCCTAGATCTTTTTCCTGGGTGGTAGCTCCTAATAGGGAACCTAACATCGTGTAACTACAGCAAGGGTTATTATTCCCTATATGCAACACCTTGCACTTGTCCACATTAAATTTCATCTACCATTTGGATGTCCAATCTTCCAGACTTGCAAGGTCCTTGTTGTGTTCCTCGGCCACAGCCCCCTACCTGACCCGAGCTGGCAGGCCGCCGCGCCAGCATCAGGGAGCTGCGGGAGGCTGAGGCCAGTCGTTCCCGCTCGCCGGCGTGGGCCTCCGTGATGGCCGCTGGCCTGGGAGCCATCCCTGCTCCACCCTCGTGGCATCGGGCAACTCTCCTCCGCGGCCAGGAATCCAAGATGGCCGCCGCCATCTTAGGCGCGAGGCTGTGCCTCCTTGCTGAATTTAAAGGGACCTCATCCCTTTAATTGCCTGCACCTGTTTCCAATGAACCAGACCAGGGGAAGTATATAAGTAGACTTCCTCTGCTCATTCCTTGACTTGGCAACATCGTTGTTCGAGTCTGCTTGCTTTGGTGAGTCTTCTGATGCTTTGGATCCTTGCTTCCTGGTTCCTGTTTTTTCTCAGTGATTCCTCGGTGTCTGACTTCGGATTGGCAAGCGGCGATCCCTCAGTGTGTGACCTCGGACTGCTAAGCGACGACCCTCTGCAACTCGACCTAGGACTTCTTCTGGACCATCGTCTCCAAGGGTCCACCTAAGTCCCAGCGGTCTGGGTCCCTAAAGGCTCCTCCTGGGGGGACCGCGGGCTTCCAGTGGTGAAGCTCCTGTTGGCCCTTACACCGACCTCACGACTCCTTGACATCTCAAAGGTCCACCTAAGTCCCAGCGGTCCGGGTCCCTACAGGCTGATCCCAGGGGGACCGCGGGCTTCCAGTGGCAAAGACCCAGTTGGCTTCTCCGACGTCATGACTCTTCGCTTTCTCCACGGTCGCCTCAGTCTTCAGTGCCGAGGGTCAGCCGGTCACATCTTCTGTTCCGCCTTGCCACCTGACGGGAGAACCTAAGGACCCACCTCCTAAGGTATACCATCCTCCCGTCGGTCCAAGGGTTCACAAGCCTGATCATAACAGTCCTCCTGTAATGTATCATAATCCGCTTGTGATTTAACTACTTTGAATAATTTTGTATCATCCGCACATTTGATTACCTCACTCGTCGTATTCCTTTCCAGATCATTTATATATATATATATATATATATATTGAAAAGCACCGGTCCAAGTACCGATCCCTGACACACTCCACTGTTTATCCTTTTCCACTGAGAAAATTGACTATTTAATCCTACTCTCTGTTTCCTGTCTTTTAACTAGTTTGTAATCCACGAAAGGGCATCGCCTCCTATCCCATGACTTTTTCTTTTCTTAGAAGCCTCTTATGAGGGACTTTGTCAAACTCCTTCTGAAAATCCAAATACACTACATCTACCGGTTCACCTTTATCCACGTTTATTAACCCCTTCAAAAAAATGAAGCAGATTTGTTAGGCAAGATTTCCCTTGGGTAAATCCATGTTGACTGTGTTCCATTAAACATGTCTTTCTATATGCTCTACAATTTTGATCTTGAGACTAGTTTCCACTATTTTTCCCGGCACTGAAGTCAGGCTCACTGGTCTATAGTTACCCGGATAGCCCCTGGAGTCTTTTTAAATATTGAGGTTACCATGGCCGCCCTCCAGTCTTCAGATACAATGGATGATTTTAATGATAGGTTACAAATTTTAACTAATAGATCAGAAATTTTATTTTTGAGTTCCTTCAGTACCCTAGGATGCATAGCATCCGGTCCAGGTGATTTGCTATTCTTTAGTTTGTCAATCTGGCCTACTATATCTTCCATTTTCACAGTGATTTTGTTCAGTTCGTCTGACTCATCATCCCTGCAAACCATCTCCGGAACTGGTATCTCCCCAACATCTTCATTAGTAAACACAGAAGCAAAGAATTCATTTAGTCTTTTTGCAATGGCCTTATCTTCCCTAAGAGCCCCTTTAACCCCTCGGTCATCTAATGGTCCAACTGACTCCATCACAGGTTTCTTGCTTCAGATATATTTAAAAAAGTTTTTATAGGTGTGGAGTCAAGGTGGTGCCTTGATTGGCAGCGCACTGAGATCGCTCCGGCGTTTTTCTTTGAAAAGTTTCCTTTCTAAACTCAAGATGCCCCCGAAACGCAAAAGCAAGCAGAGGACTTACCTATCTACGTCCTCACTACCTCTGGGGCAGAAGACCATTCCTCAATGTGCTGCAAAACCATCAAAGACGGGTTTGAGTGGTCTGGCTGTCGGATTACAGGAAGGAGAATGCGACCCGACCTCGGAAGTATTTTCCCTCAGCCCTTTGGATCAGAGGCTACCTCCTGCTGAACGAGGAACCTCGACACCCCACCCAACTGGCAGTCCCGATGAGGACCTCTGAGTTAATTGGGCAGAAGGGGTAGTGCCTGGGAGAGATACCGTTCAGACACCCGGAGGAACCGGAGAGAATCTTGCCAGAGGCCCTGTGCTGGAAACTGAAGAGGGACAAGTCAAAGGAAGAGCTGAGAACCTAGATTCCATTCCCTCTATTAGTCCTGGTGAGTTTGTAACACCGATTAAACCGGAGATAGTGAAATTAGACTCCTTGTGGTCTTTAACATCTACCCTTGCAAAATCTTTATCGGAATGTTCTGCAAATATAAATTCTTTATCATCTCAGATGCATTTAATGAATGAGAATTCTGAAAAATTCAAGCAGGAAGTAGTGGGAAAATTTCAAAAAATGGAAGAAGATATAATCCAAGTTAAAAATGTTCAATCAACCATGGTGCAGAACTATGGGGGTATAAATAGAAAAATAGAGTATCTGGAGAATGCGATGAGACATCTAAACCTGAGGATCTTAAACTTCCCCAGAATGGTAGGAGAGTTACCTCGTTTGACTGTTAAAAGATATTTCAATGAAATACTTGAGATTTCCGCTGAAAAAACTCCACCTTTGGATAGGGTATACTTTCTCCTGATACGAAAAGTTCAACCAAAACAAACAACCCCTAATGTTCTTGAAAATCTAACTGATTTTTTGGAATCATCAGCATATGAAATAGCGGAGAGAATGTTATTAATTTCCTTCTTTAACGAAAAGGATCTTGGAGACATTATGCGTGCTTATTTTAAAAAGACCAACTCCAACTTTATGGGTGCAAGCGTAAGAATATACCCCGATATAACGAAGACAACGCAACAGAGGAGGAAGGCTTTCCTGGATTTGAAGCAAGAGATACAGGCATTGAAACATATAGAAACATAGAAATGACGGCAGAAGAAGACCAAATGGCTCATCCAGTCTGCCCAGCAAGCTACGCACTTTATCTTTTTTTTTTTTTTTAATCTTTTTCTATCACCCACCTGTTACTATTGGCTTCCAGTACCCTCCAGCCCTAATTCCCCTCCACCGCACCACCAATGTAGAGAGCAGCGCTGGATCTGCATCCAAGTGAACATCCAGTTCAATTAGGGGTAGCAACCACTGCAACAAGCAGGCCACACCCCTGCCCAATACTCTTACCCACCCCTGTTTTTTTTTTTTGGAGATGGCAGCCCTCCATCCTTCTGCTCCGTGAAGGTGGAACACCAACCACTGGCCACTGGCATCCCGCTCCGTGAATGCCTCTGTGGCTACTGCCGTTCCGTGCAGTGTTTTGCTGCCTTTTTATTCACGTCCTCTAGACTTGATGGACCCACAGTGGGAGCATCTTTTTTTCTTGTGCTTCCTGTGCAAGTGTATTGTAAAATACAAAGATGATAGTTATATTTTTTACCAGCCGGAGCAACTGAAGAGTTTTGCAGATGGGAAGAAAGCTCTACTACAAACTGAGTAATAATTTGTCTAATCCATAATATAGAGAGAACGGTTTTTGAAGGCTCCTTTATTCCTTAATGATAAATTTCTTAGTTACTACAAATTTTAGGAGATGTCTATCACCCCCACCCCCACCCCCACTTGGGGTCTAATGGGTAATATAATGGATAGAATTATTTCCTTTATTTGATTACATAGTTTTGTTGTTTAATCAATGCTATAGTTAATTTTCTGTATTGTAATACCATGTTTCAAGTCAAAGTGTATACTTTGTAAATTTTTGAAAAATTAATAAAGAGAAATTGAAAAAAAAAAGTTTTTATTATGAGTTTTTGCCTCTATGGCCAACTTCATTTCAAATTCTCTCTGCCTGTCTTAGCAATGTTTTACACTTAACTTGACAATGCTTATATTTTATCCTATTTTCTTCAGATGGATCCTTCTTCCAATTTTTGAAGGATTTTTTTTGGCTAAAATAGCCTCTTTCACCTCACCTTTTAACCATGACAGTAATCGTTTTGCCTTCCTTCCACTTTTCTTAATGTGTCGAATACATATGGACTGCGCCTCTAGGATTGTATTTTTAAACAATGTCCATTAGGGATGTGAATCGTTTATCTGACGATTGAAAATATCGTCCGATATTTTCAATATCGTCAGATATTGGGGGGGTCCCCGATAGTGATAGGAAACCCCATGATTAATTTAGTGGGTTTTCTTATCGTTATGGGGGGGGGGGGGGCGGGAAGAAAGCACCATGTGACTGGGGCTATCGGTGCCATTGGGTGGCCCCTGTCACATGGTAGGTGCACTGGATGGCCCACGCCATTTTTAAAGATGGCGCCGGCCGTCCATTGCTCCTACCATGTGACAGGGACCGGCCAATGGCACGGATACCCTGTCACATGCTAAGGGCAAAGGGCCATCGGCGCCATTTTGTATACTGGCAGCCGACGGCCCGAGCGCGGGAAAATGCTCCCGGGACTCCCGCTGGACCACCAGGTATTTAAAAATTTTTTTGGGGGGGGGTCAGGAGGGTGGGGGGATACTAACAAACTCATTTTAAAGAGTCGGCTGTATTTTTTGGTTATCGGCTCGGGGGCAGCCGATAAAAAAAAAAAACAAAAAACCCGATCGGACTGCAAGATAAAAATGTCACAATGTGAATTGGAACTGGAATCCGAACCAATACCGGTTCCGATTCACATCTCTAATGTCCATGCCTGTTGAACACTTTTAACCTTTGCAGCTGCACCTTTCAGTTTTTTTCTATTTTCCTCATTTTATCAAATGAAAGTTTAGTGTTAGAGCTGCAGATTTACTTATTGTCCCCCTTCCAATTATTAGTTTACATTTGATCATGTTATGATCACTGTTGCCAAGTGGCCCCACCACTGTTACCTCTCTCACCAAATCCTGCGTTCCACTAAGAATTAAATCTAAAATAGCTCCCTCTCTTGTTGGTTCCTGAACTAATTGCTCCATGAAGCAGTCATTTATTACATCCAGGAACTTTATGTCTCTAGCAAGTCCTGATGTTACATTTACCCAGTCAATATTGGAGTAATTGAAATCTCCCATTATTATTGCACTGCCAAATTGGTTAGCTTCCCTGATTTCTCTTAGCATTTCATCATGTCTGACCATTTTGTCCAGGTGGACGGTAGTATACTCCTGTCACTATACTCTTACCCAACACATGGGATTTCTACCCATATAGATTCTACTGAGCATTTAGTCTCTTGTATGATCTTTATCCTGTTGGACTCTATATACCCTCCTGGATATAAAGTGCCACACCCCCACCAAGTTGATCCTCCCTATCATTACGATATAATTTGTACCCTGATATAGCACTGTCCCATTGATTATCCTCCAATTATGCCAATTATGTCAATCTCATCATTTGCTGCTATACACTCTCTCCCATCTTACTTCTTAGACTTCTGGCATTGGCATACAGGCATTTCAGTGTGTTTTTTGTTTGTATTAACAACCTGCTTTTCAGTTGTTAGGGATAATTCAGAAATCATTAGCTTTGGTGATTTTTTTACATATAGGCACATGGACTATGTTTGCTTTTATTGGAACCTCTCTGTTAGGATGCCCTAACTCTCCTGTTTCATTAGTATCCTTCAAGGATACTAATGAATACTGCTGAGTGACTGTTGGCATTCCCCCTTTTTCTAGTTTAAAAGTTGCTCTATCTCCTTTTTGAAAGTTAGTGTCAGCAGCTTGGTTTCACTCTGGTTAAGGTGGTGCCCATTCTTTCAGAAAAGTCTCCCCTTTCCCCAAACGTTTCCCCAGTTCCTTACAAAACTGAATCCCTCTTCCCTGCACCATCGTCTCATCCACACATTGAAACTCTGGAGCTCTGCCTGCCTCTGGGGACCTGCACATGGAACAGGAAGCATTTCAGAGAATGCCACCCTGGAGGTTCTGGATTTCAGCTTCCTACCTAAAATCCTAAATTTGGCTTCCAGAACCTCTCTCCCACATTTTCCTATGTCGTTGGTGCACATGTGTACCATGACAGCCGGCTCCTCCCCAGCACTGTCTATAATCCTATCTAGGTGACACGTGAGGTCCGCCACCTTCGTACCAGGCAGGCAAGTTACCAGGCGGTCCTCACATCCACCAGCCACCCTGCTATCTACATTTCTAATAATTGAATCACCAACTATGATGGCCGGACAACTCTTCCCTCCTGAGCAGTAGCCCTGGGAGACTTGTCCTCAGTGTGAGAGGACAATGCATCACCTGGAGAGTAGGTCCTTGCTACACACCAGGGTGATGTTCTCTTACTGGGCATACTCAGTAAATGCAAATTCTAATTCTACTAGCAATACCATTTATATCATTCATTATATATTGCTTGCTCAACTAGCATTATTTCTGGTACTGTTGTTGCAATTATCAGCACATTGGAATTTTACATTAAATCGTATGCCCTTCTAAATTGCCATGTTTTCAGTTCACACTTGAAACTCTTTCTTTCTATTATCTGATGTATTGACTCTGGAAGTGAGTTACAAACTTGGGGCCTGCTATGGAAAAACATTCAGTCTCTTATTTGCATTAGGTGTATGTTCTGAGTGGAAGGTACCATTAGAAGTCCTTTGTTTTGTGATCTTAGGTCTCTCTTTGGTGTGTAGGGTTGAAGCGTCACTCCTAATAAGCATGGATCGACATTATTGATGATTTTGAAAAGTAGGGCTAACACTTTATAATGAATTCTTGATTGTACAGGAAACCAGTGCAGGGCAATCAGCGAGGGAGTGATGTGTTTGAATTTTCTTGTCCCTAGTAAGAGTCTTGTGATGCATTTTGAAGTAACTGTGTAGTGTTTTAATTACACTTGAGAGGAGGCCTGGTAAAAGTGAGGTGCAGTAGTCTAAGTTTGAAAATATAAGTGTTTGTAATGCAGTGTGGAAGTCTTGTATTGTTAACAGAGGTTTTAGTCAATGTAATATTCTCAGTTTGGAGTATCCTGTTTTGATTAATTTGCTTATATGCTTTTTCATAGTGAAGTTCTCGTTGATCTGAATTCCTAGGTCTCGTATTTTATCTGATGGAGTATTATTGGTAATTCCTAGGTTTAGGGTTGGCAGTTTATTTTGTTATCTCTCCTTAGCCAAACAATTTCCATTTTTAGGGGGGTTTAGAGTTAATTTTAGTTGAGTTTTAATCTCCAGGTGAATCTAATTTTATGTTTTTCTGTCTTCTTCTTTGTACTGGATTCTGGCATCACACATTGGGGATTTTATTATAATCTTCCTGGTTCCTGACAGACTTACCACATTTAAAATTTTCAAGATCCTTGCAAAGCTAATTCATAAATCAGTCCTGGGTTATTGTGACCTGATTAAGAGCTTGATTTACTGAGGATGGTTCCCCCCATTATCTCTCTATAGGAAAACTGCTTAGCAAATGAGGTCCTAAATTAATAACAGTCCCTGTTTCTATTTAAAACTTGACAAGTTCTATTTCTGCAGTATCATCAGTTAACACCATAAGCTGTAGTGAGTAGTCACAGATCACGCAGACAACATCGTTTCTGAGTGATTTTTATGTTTGGCACAGTACTTTTTCAAAAGCTTCAATTCATAGTAGCACCACCACAATCTGACATTACATGTGTTCTCTCCAGACAAGACAATCAATTAGCCTTGCTATAAAGTTTCAGTCTAAATTGCTTGTTATGAAGAAATATTATAAAACAAAATAAAATAGATGGTAACTTTCAAAGGAATGCACGGGCACACTTTGAGACATGTGTGTCCAGGCGTTCCCAGGGACACAGCAATTTTATAACATAAATGCATGCATTAAAAAAAATAGCATTGGCTTGCATGTGTGCCAAATTTTGCAAGTAGGCACACCCATCCGCACACATCTGGTTTCGGCTGCACAAGTCAGGGAATTTTATAACTGGTGCACATCCACGCAAAGACAAGTTTCCCCTCTTTTTAAATGGGGAAAAAAAGGAAGGCAAAGCTTACATCATCCTCTCCAATTAAGTCAAGAGGGCCAATGGACAATCACGTTGTTAGAGTGATTGAATCACCAAATGAGGACGGTGAGGGGGCTTTCTTCT
Organism: Rhinatrema bivittatum; assembly: GCF_901001135.1. Classification (NCBI taxonomy): domain Eukaryota; kingdom Metazoa; phylum Chordata; class Amphibia; order Gymnophiona; family Rhinatrematidae; genus Rhinatrema; species Rhinatrema bivittatum. The sequence continues at coordinate 384,612,094 of NC_042615.1, forward strand.
CAGCTTCCCTCAGTCGTGGCCGGGGGTCCGTCTTTACCTCCTCAACCATCGATAACACCACCACTTCTTGTCAATAAGGTACACGACATAAAGCCTGCTGATGGTGTTGACCCTGAAAAGTCTAATAGCCACCTCCAGGCTGGACATTTAACATCAAATCAGTTTTCTTATTCTGATAATGTCATTACATGTGTGGAAACAGCAGGCTTTATCAGCAGCCTGCCAATGTTCCAAACAATGTTACTCTTATTGATTTATGGAAGATGATATCCAAACTGGATTCTAATTTTTCTCAAGGAAATGCATCTTGCACCTCTATAGTTAAGTGAATAGATCATTAATTGATGAACAGGCTAAGAAAATTTCTAGTTTTGAGAATAACTTAGGTGTACTATCTTCTAAGGTTCAATTATTGCAGAATTCAGAAAGTATGCATATCAAGGATAACTTGGTTATACACAATGAAATTGAGAATTTAGAAAATATGATACGCTCTAAAAATTTGCGTTTGGTTAACTTTCCACAGACACGATTATTAATTTATCACCCTATGAAATGTTTAAAGAATTCTAAAGGGAAATATTACTATACAATGATGATATACCGGAGATATCAAATTTATTTTATTTTTATTTAACACTTTTTCTATACCGACCTTCATGGTAGAGACCATATCAGGTCGGTTCACATCGAATAGGGGAACTGAACCAAGAACAGTAACCAAAACAAAAGGTTGAACATGAAAAAGCAAAGTTACATTTAACAGGGAAATTAAACTTGGAGGCATAGACTGCTGGAAGGAAGGAAAGGCTAGAGATAGCGGAGAAATTATTAGTATAAACAGAGCAGTCAGGAGGCTCTTATTCTGGGCTTAGGGGTAAAATGGAAATCCATTGCTCCTAAAGGAAGTTCTGTCGACTATTGTGTGTCATGGGTATCTGAGAAGGCTTGGCGGAAAAGCCAGGTCTTAAGTTTTTTCTTGAATGTTGGTAGGCATTGAATGTTGGTAGGCATCAAACCTTTTTTATTTCCCCAAAAGAGTGCTGCGAAAAGATAGGACTCAAAATGGTTACATGATTGAATCCCCCAGTTTAGGGGTTTCTACCTTTCTGGAGAAATCAATTGATCTGATTAATAATAGATCTACACTTTTTGTTTCCTTTTTGTTTGAATGTGATAAAGATAATGTGTTAAAAAAATTTCTTTAGGAATAAAGATGCGTCATTTTCTGGACAGAAAATTCAAATTTTCCCTGATGTCTCCAGAGCTGCACAAGTTTGGCGGAGGCATTTCTTGTCTCTGAAGGGTAGATTATTAGCTATAGGAGCAACTTTATTTTTAAAATTTCCTTGTTCTTACTTTACCACCTTTCAGGGAAAAAAGTTTAGTTTTTCTGACCCTCTTCACTTGGAGACATTTTTGTTAGATAAGAACCTAGAAGGGATAAAAAAGAATGGCGACCAGTAAAAATTGTAACTCCTCTCACCTACTTTATTATTATTTTGGATCATGCATATACTCATAGCTGTATACTATGTGTAAGTGTGCATGTATATTTCTTCTTCCCCCATGATTATGGGTTTTGTATGCAGAGATTTGTTATTTCCATGATACACTTTGTATTTTGATATGTAACTCTGCATTTCATTAACTTTTTATTTTTTGTTAAATATATTGGAAAAGTAAATAAAGAAAAATAAATAAATAAATACAGGTTTACTGATTGGTAATAATAAACTAAAGTCCATTATCCAGAAGGGTGAGTGTTACATCTGATTGATGATACATTGCAGTTCTTCCTGTGTAGGTAGGTGTCTTTAATTCAGACCTCTGGGTAGAGCCCTGGGTGATTTTAACTGTGCAAACTCTCCCAGAGCTGTATGGGAATCCTAGTGGAGGTATCCCCAGATTTACTGCAAAAATCCTACCTTTAGACATCTTCTTCTCCTTGGACACCAAGCCTGACCTGCTCCCTTGGGAGGAATTCCGAATGGGATCTCCAGATTCTTGTTCTTCCTTCCATTTTTGATCGTTCTTTTTCCTGGGGACTTTTCTTGGGGAAAAGTCGATGGGATCAGGAATACTGTCCACTCTGAAATCCCAGTGCAAAAGGGGATCCAAAAATCTCCCCACTCTGCTAAAGTCCAAAAAAACTTTAAATCTTAAACTGGATATCTTTTCTGCCTTCACTGTCTCTCGCAGCAGGATCCATCATGGGTGCTTGCCTACCTAGGGCTTAGCATAGGCTCACACAAGTCTTTGGTCCTGAGGTGAGAGCCCTTTTGCCCCTAAAGGGTATTGGGCTTACCAATAAATCTCTCTATAAATTATAAGAAAAACCCTCAGGCAGGGAGTGACTAGGAGGTGTCACTTCCAAAATAAACTCTTTAAGGTGAAGCTGGCAGGCCCCACCAGAGTGTGGAAAAATGCACCTTTACCCTCTGACTGCTTTCTGAAACTGAACTCCACGAACATTAGCATGGCTGAGCTAAATAGTATTGAGGCCTCCAGATAGGAGGGACTGAGCGGGATGGATGGCTTCTTTCGTGTGTTCTAAGGACAGGGATAATGACATCTAGTGGCCAGACTGGGAGGGTCTATCATATTCTTCCCTCCCAACCAAAAAAAAAAAAAAGGTTTGAGGAAAGACCCTTACTCACAAACATTTCACAGATACAGAAAACATACATTAGTAATAATACATCTTGCCATTAGGAGGAGTTCTTCTCCTGTGGAGGCTATGGCCTGAATAACCTGAAGACTTGGGGGTCTTACTTACAAACTGTAGGAACCTGCCGGGTAGAATGCCGCTGCTGGACCTTTCCCAGGCCAATTCCCTCTGCAGGATCCCAAGTCCAATGGAGCCAGAATAGGGCTAGAAGCACAGCTGAGCCTGGATTAGCTCTGGTTTTCTCTCCCAGTTCCATCACTGATAGACAGCCATTCCCTGCCATCTAGTTTGTTCTCAGCTCAAGTACTTCAATATCAAGCAGTTCAGTGCTGGCTGGTTTATCCCCCAATGCCAGTATTTAATGGAAAACAGTGTAGTGCTGGCTGTCTAGACCCCAGCATCAGTATTTAATACAAAGCAGTTTAGTGCTGGGTGTTTTGTCTCCCATCACCAGTATTTAATACAAAGCAATTCAGTTTGGTCTTCAGCACAAGTACCTCACTATATGGCAGTTCAGTTTTGTCCCTATCACAAGGACTCGTATATAACGCAGTTCAAAACTGGCTGCCCTGCCCCCAGCCTGGTTACTTCTCCGTAGCTGGGGAGGATTGCTACCTCCCCCTTTGTAGGGAACCCAAAAGCTTAATTACTCAAGTTTCAGCATCAAGGATTTCAGCTTTTCTTACACCGCCCCCTTCCCAGGATCAATGAAATAGGCAGCTTCTTGATGAGTGCCAGTTTTAAGTTAGTTTCCTTCCCTCCCCAAGCTAGGGGGAGGCCTTTAGGGAAGGACATTGTGACCCCATGCACAAACCTGACCTGGGTCATCCGGCGCCTATCCTTTACTCTTTGGCTGGGGGCTATGAGCCTTACGTTCCTTGCCATGGGGCCTGATATCAACGACTGGTTATGCTTATGCCCAGTATCTAAAATATCTAAAATATCAGGTTTCTTGCAACTCTTCTTGCCTCTCTTTTGCTTTTCCCCAGTTTGTGAAGGAGCAGTCCATATAGGGACAATCCCTTTTGAAGTGCCCCTCCTCCCCACAGGAAAAACACTATAGATGACCCCATCCTGCTGACATTAAGCCCTTCCCATCCTTCCCAGGGGTATCTTCCCCTCACTTCTCCCCCAACCCCAGGGCTGAATTTGTCTCCCATGGGCCTTTTCCCCGAGGAAGGGACTCACTCCGGTTCATCTCCATGCCTGCAGCTCCCTCTCTCAGAGTTCCCCGAGTCCTGCCATCAGTGGTCGCCCGCCTTTCTGTTACAGTTGCTTCCTCAGTGTCCAGAAACTGTTCACTGTAATTTATGACCTCCCCTAAAACTCAGGGTCCTTGGTGGCCCACCCAGGTTCTCATAGGAAGTGGTAATATATTCAAATATTGTTCCAACACCACCACACCCACCACCTTCTCACTGGTCTGAACCGCTGGGCGAAGCCATCAATTAGCTAAATCTTTTAGTTTCTGCACTGTCACCCAGTGTCTTTCCTCTTTTCCAAACCTGAAATTTCGAAAATGCTTCCAACAGATTTCAGAGGTTAAACCCAACTGGTCCACAATGGCTGCCTTAATGGCCTCATAATCCAGCGCTCCCTGGTCAACTGTGGGGCCAACCTTAATGTCCATTGCTCCCTTGGCCACCCAGCTATCTTGGCAATTCTTTCAAAAATGACCAGGAAGGCCTTCAGATCATCTTCCGGCCCCAACTTAGAGAGGCTTAGGCCTCTTGGTGGTCCCACTATTCCCATCTCGGTATCCCTTAGTGCACCTGGCATGTCTCCCACCTCGTCCTGAAGGAAAAACTGCTGTTGTTGCTGTATCAGTGTCCAAGTCTCTTTCACCTGTTTCTCCAATAGCCTCAGGAGTGGATGCTGCTGTTCATTCTGCCACTGTAGGGTCACCTGTAGGAGGTGGTGCGTGGATTCCTGCTGTTTTTGCATCTGCTCAATCATCCACTTCAGCATATTCTCTGCCTCCATCCCGCCAGCACCTTCAAGCAGCAAACAAAAAAAAGGAAAACCCAAGTGTGGCCTCTCACAAGTCCAAGAAACCTGCCCTCCTCGCCAAAGCTTTGCCCCTTAACAGAACTTAGTTTAATTCTTGTCTTTCTAGCACAACTTCAGCAGCTTCCTTTACCACTCTTTATCAGGTTATCCTCCCCTCAGAGCCCAGGTAATTACTTTCCCTTCTCTTGAGAGGAGGCGCTGCTGGTGTCAGGGAGGTTCAGACCATCCATTGCCGAGCCCTCTGTGTAGTCCTGTCATGATCCCACTGCTAACACCATTTGTAGGAGCCTGCCGGGTAGAATGCCGCTGCTGGTCCTGGCCACTTCAGCATGATGACGCTGAAGTGGTCGAAACTGTCTCCATTATTATCATTGCCCTTCTCCAATCAGGGTGGAAGTGCTGGCCTAAGGTGGCACAGATACATCTTTGGGGGTCAAAGGCTGAGATGATTCAGACTCCACCGACTTAGTTACCTGCCAACCTTGTCTAATCACCGACAAGATCATGGCTGTTCCTTGGCCTCCCTCTGGTCGTACCAGGAGAGAGTACTGAGATTTCCACTAGCCCCTCCCACCTTCAATGATGGCTTCCACCACCACATCCGTGGCATCTCCATTTGCAAGGGCATGGCCCCAAGCTGTCTCGGCCTTCGCTGCAGGGGCCGCTTTAAGTACTGCCGATGCTGTTGGCGAAGGAGGCTTCTCAGATAAGGCTGATTTAGGCCACATGGTGTTACTCCCGCTGATGTCTGACCCCTCTGGGGAAACTGGGCCTTCCCACTGCTGCAGAGCAAGACAGCAAAACACACTCAAAGTGGATGGGCTGACCTGCCATCCCATCTTAAAACTAGGGCCTATCTCGATATCAAGGAACAAGAGTCCCTTGCAGCAGTAACAATGCGTAAAGACGTGCTCGGGATGTTGTACAGCACTGTAGTCTACGCACTTGACAGCTAAAATTGCTCCAGTTCTGACGAATAAAATCCTAAGGCTGGCTTGGTATTGTATAGGTCTTGAAGATTGCATGAAGCCAATCATCATCCCGATCTGGCTCACAGATCGGGATGATGACTTCGCTCCCCCACTGTCTGCTGGTGGTCTACATTGCGTAAGCCTTCTTGGTAGGAGATTTTGGAGGGCTACCTTCGCTAGAGCTTGAATGCTTCTGAACTGGCTTCTCTGCCATGTTGTAGATGTCACCGCTTTAATTCTTGCTTTGCTAATGTGTTTAACTTTGCAGCTACAACTTTTGATGTTGTAAATCAGAATGTCTGTAGATTTGCTTAATGAATAGTACTTGTTGAGGTTTGGAACTCAATCAGTCACTTGGCTATCCTGTTGACTAGGAGTCATGGTCTTACTTGCAATTGCTTAGCACCACACCCGCTCCATGCAATCCCTCATGCTGAGCATGACGTCACAGGCATGCTGCCACTTTTATACTACTTTATTGGTTGTACATCATATATGCTGCTATGACATCAGCCGCATACATCACATTTGCATTCTCCTCTGGCGAGCTCCGATCCCTACCGACCTTCAAATGCGGGAACGAAGGCCATTTTATTGTAAATGTCGCAGTTAATTGTCTAAGCTTCTTTGTACATTGTACGTTCGCCAAACATCACATTCTTTCTTAAACATACTGTATATATTTTTCCACCATCCTCAATGCCCATGTTGGACACCAATTATGTAACCCCTTTTTTTGTAAAATTGTAGCTCCTAAAGGCACAAGACTAATTTATAACTTCTGGGGCTGCTCCGGCTAGCATGTTACATCCCACACTGACTCTTAATGCCTGAGGCGGGGGACTCTTTCCACCGGGGGAAGCTCTTGCTTATGGCCCAGACAATGAAAAAAGATCGCCAGTGTGTGTATACTCTATTGGTGCTTCCCATGAGGTGAGAGGCTGTAATAAGCAGACAGGTCCAGGTCTGGATGTTAAAGGTTTACTGATTGGTAATAATAAATTACAGTCCATTATCCAGAAGTGTGGGTTTTACATCTGATTGATGGTACATTGAGGTTTTTCCTGTGTAGGTAGGTGTCCTTAATTTAGACCTCTGGGTAGAGCCCATGGTGATTTTTAACTGTGTAAACTCTCCCAGAGGCTGTATGGAATCCTAGTGGAGGTATCCCCAGATTTACTGCAAAAATCCTACCTTTAGACATCATCTTCTCCTTGGACACCCAGCTTGTCTTGGTTCCTTTCGAGAAAATCTGAATAGGATCTACTGATTCTTGTTCTTCCTTCTTTTAGTTTAGTTGTTCCTTTCATCTTTGTTCTTTTTTCCCTGGGGACTTTTCATAGAAATATAGAAACATAGAAATGACGGCAGAAGAAGACCAAATGGCCCATCCAGTCTGCCCAGCAAGCTTCACACATTTTTTCTCTCATACTTATCAGTGGGAAAGTCAGTGGGATCAGGGATGCTGTCCTCTCTGAAATCCCAGTAGAGAAGGGGGATCCAAAAACATGTCACTCTGTTAAAGTCCAAAAAATACTTTAAATCTTAAACTGGATATCCTTCTACCTTCACTTTCTCTTGAAGCAGGATCCATCATGGGTGCTTGCCTACCTAGGGTTTAGAATAGGCTCACACAAGTCTTTGGTCCCATGGTGAGAACCCTTTTGCCCCTAAAGGGTATTGGGCTTACCAATAAATCTCTCTATAAATAATAAGAAAGACCCTCAGGCAGGGAGTGCACTGGGAGATATCACTTCTAAAATAAACTCCTTTGGATGAAGCTGGGAGGCCAACCAGAGAATCACCCTCTGAACTTCACGAACATTAGCATGGCTGGGCTAAATAGCATTGAGGCATCCAATTCAGAGCTTCCAGATGGGAGTGACTGAGAAGAATGGATGGCTTCTTACTAAATGTGTTCTAAGGAGAGGGACAATGACATCCAGTGACCAGACTGGGAGGGTCTACCATACTTTTCCCTCCCCTCCAAAAATAAGTGGTCTGAGGGGCCACTTTTCCAGCTCTGGAGTGTATTGGAACGTGCTCACAGGGTGGGAGAAAGGCTTGGGTTCTGTGGGATGGGGGCAGGGCCCCCATCCCACAGGGCCCCATCCCTGCAGGGCCACTGAAAGGGATACATTGTCTGTACCAAAATCCAAGAAATAAATAGTCCACACCAGAAAGTGTTCCAAACCAGGAAAAAGTTTACTTGAAAAAAAAAAATGGCAAAGTTTCAGGACACAGCTCCTTGCAGTCCCTTCTGGTTTCCAGCATAACACCACACTACATTCTGAATACCTGCAAACTCCTGCAAAGACCCCTAGTACCTGGTGGAAGGGCTTTTATATCATTTCTAATCCATCCCCTTTGGGTGAAGGACCCTTCTATCCATCAACAGTTCCCCTACGAACTCCCTATGAACCCTCCATTGCTGGAAGATCCCCCTTTCTAAAGAACAGAGAGGTCACTTTTTTACTAGTAAGGGCTAAACCCCTTATATTCTCCTTCAGCAAAAAAGCAATAAAATAAACGTGAACTATACAATGGACCATTGCTTTTTCCAATAGATACATTACAGTAAGAAAATGAATAAGATAACCAGAGATATCATAATGGCCAATCTCTTCCAGGTATGCATTGAGTGGGGCTCACTCAATGCAAATTGCAGCCAGCACAAAAGAATCACCTAAAAAGGAAAAAACTGGAACTACTGCAATCTGCTGGAGAAGAATAATTAGGACGTAACACAGATAATGAATTTCCATTAGTGAAGGAAATATGAGACAGTCTTTTGACATACTGGAGGGCTGCAGACTTCCCAATATCATGGATTTGAACCAGATCAGGAACCAATTTCATACACTTTCACATAATTCTGAAACCAATACCATCATAGACATGTGCAACCAGCATTCTGTGACGTGGACAGGAGAACAACAAGCACATTCCCAAAACTCAAGTCTAACTTCACCACAGTTCTTCCACTGATCACACACGTTATTACTCAAGAATTGATCCAACGTCTTCAACAGGAGCTGCCAATAACACACCTCTATACTAATGTCCTGGATGGACACACTGGGTTGCAGTAATTACTATTACCTTTGTCTTGTATATTCTCTGAGGGGAGACAATACTCCTCCAATTTATTACCCTGAATTTCCAGGTTAGAGGCTCACCACACAAACATCTAAGATCTCTGGGTTGGAGAAATTAGCACTCCTTTATAATCCGTCTTCCAGATCCTAACTGGATCCTGAAAGGGAAACTGAAATAGTAGAAGCAGGTTTCATCCAAACATAGATACTTCTTCCTGGAAAAAAAACGTTAAGGGTTGGAAGACTACAATTAAAAAGAATATCACAAATAGCATTAAATAGAGGAGAATAATGAAGAAGAACTGTTTGGAACTGTTTTGATTATATGATTTTTTTTTTTTTAGGATTTTTTTTTTCAAACCCCCACATTTTTTAATAAAGTCCTTGAATTCCCAAAAGAATCTTCAGGTCTTTTAGCTTTCCTGGCAGAGCATGTCATGAGCTTTAGGGAGCTAGTTCCCCTCAATGTCTCCAAAGTCCCAAAAGTCCAAAGCAAAAAGGCACCTATCAAGATCTTAATCAAGAAACAGTTTCTCAGCACCTGAAAGAAAGAACAGGACAAACACACAGGACAACAGAGAGAGAAAAAAAGTCTTTTGGATCCTAATGTCCTGTTCAAAACTGGATTCAACTGGAAACTACTGGAACAAGACTGACGATCATAGTAGTGCCACCTTTTTCAGGGGTTATGCCTGTCTGGACTCCAATGGCCAGTATCCGAGTAATGGATGATCCACTGGAAACTCTGGAGTGGCTCTAGCACAGGACAAACAAACTCTTGCACATCCAGCTGGTGGTCAGAAGCAGATGAGCAGTGCTGGAAACATAATGTGCAGGCCAAGCAACCCAGATAGACTGTGGCCTCTGTTTGGGACTTCCAGGTGTCTGGCATCAAACTCCAACTCTTGGGTGGCTGCTACAGCCATGACTGGGGTGCCAAGCTCAGCTTTGTCTTTTATCCTAGTTACACACCTCAACCCCTGGTGGCTCAGCTCCTGTCTCCATGAGTCAGGTTTCCAATTCCAAGCAGAAGAAAGCCTTGCGCACTTCCCTTTCAAAACAGCACACAAAACCCTTCTGCCTCTAGGATTCAGGGGCTCCTGGCTGATAGCACCTCAGGTTCTGAGGCAGGTTTCTCTTACAGGGCTTCAAGTGAGGTCAGTGGCTCCTTTCTGCAGGCTCCAGTGGCAAACAGCCACAGAAGTGGCCCTGATGGTTTCTCCTCCTCTTCAGGCACAGCCCGAGACTTCAGTGGCTCCCCTTCTCAGCAGGTCCATTCGCCTCAGGCCACAGCTCCTTTTGGGCGCTGCCAATCCTCCTCTCCCTCTGGGCAGTTCTGTCACCCAGTGCCAGGACCAGCTTTTTCTGTCCCCAGGACAGATATTGAGAATTATTCCCCGCCCCCCACCTCCGATTTCCCAGTGGGTGCTCCGGCAGAGCACTTTCTTCTTTGTCAGCAAAGGCACAGCTGTCCTTCTGGTGGCAGCAGCCCCAGCAAAGCAACTTCTCCTCTCCTCCATAGTCTCTCCCTCTTTCTCTTTCCCTACCCCTTGCCCAGATCCCTTTTCTTTTCCCCTCCCACTTTCCCCTGCATCTCCTTCTCCTCCAATCCATTCCTTCCCATGCATCCTCCACTCCTTCGCCCCACAACCCTTTCTCTTCCTCCATTCCACTCTACTCCCTGCCCTTTATCCCCCCTCTTTCCCCACTGCTGACCCACACCCCCCTCTTTCTCTCTCCTCAACTGCTTGTCCTGCATCCCTTCACCTACTCATTGCCCTCCATTCGCTTGTTTTCCCCTACCCCCTCCATGCCCTACATCCCCCTCGTCCTCCTCTCCATTCCTTGTTCGACAACGCTCCTCCTCTCTCATCCATCTATCCCTTTCCCAGCAGCACCCCCTCTCTACCACCCATCCTTTGCCAAGCAGCTTCCCCCCTCCTTCTTCTCCCCCTGCCCAACAGCAGCCCTCTCCCTCTCCCTCCCAACCGTATGCTTAGTAAGAGAAGCCCCCTCTCCTCCAGCAGCAGACTATCTCTGCACCCCAACCTCTTGCCCAGATGGAAATTTTACAATTCTGGTTGAGGGAGGTGGGGAAATGTTGATGTATTGTACATTACTCTGTACTGGGTGATGGAGTTGCAGTGCTATAATGGCTTTGTATTTTGTCTGATGTAAAAATACAAAAAAAATAAATACAAAAAAATAACATGATAGATCTACTGCACATGAATAGATTGGAAGTACAAATATCTAAGTGCAAGGTGCATGTAAAATATATTTTAGTATGGAAAGGCTTATATGATCTTGTGAACAAGGAAAAGAAAATGTCTGCTTGACTTGGGGTGCTCTATAATACGGCAATCTGATAAAAGTATGTATAGCTACAAACAATTCAGGTAAACAAAGTTGAGAATGATGTGTATATGTGTGTGAGTGATTGTATGTCATAATGGAGGGATTTATTTATTTTTGTTTAGGTGGGTGGGGTAATGTTGCAGATTATTTTGAGTTTTCATTTGTCCTTTGTTAAATGAAGAAACGTTTTTTCTGTGGCACCAGCAACTTGACTTGTAAATTTTTGTGAAAATGCTTTCGTATATGGTTTTTCTGCAAAGTGATATGAGTTACTCTGTTCTCTGTTACAGAAATAAAAATAAAAGTGACAAAAAAGAAAGGATACTCATATTAGTAAGGGCTAGGCCCCTTATTCTTAGGAAGAGTAGTTGCAAAACCAGGATTGATTCACCAGTGCTTTTCGACAAAGATTGGGTAATCTTAAGGAATGATTCACAAATATAGTCATTGAACACATGCAAATTTCGTGGGACTCACTGATCTGGTCTATGAGTCTTTTTTTCAAAGATATAGGGCTGTTAATTGCAAAACTTGCAGCAGATCTATGGAAATCTACCAACAGATTCCCAAGAAGTCTGCCTTATATCCACAGATTTGCTCAAGATCTGAGACAAAAAATGTAAAGGCTTTTGCCTGTAGATTTCAGGTAAATTAATTGATTTAAAAAAAAATAAAAATTGGAGCCTGACCAGTTCAGTTTTGAATCAAACTGTTTTGCACATCCTTACTTATGACCTGCAGCTCAGTGGTTAGATACATTACTTTACAAAATCCTTTAATCAGTATTGCGCAAACCTCACCACCCCCCAAGCTTTATTTTTACGTCTCACTATGAAGCCATTTCCTCTTCCCCCAGTACATTGCAGTCAGTGAGCAGTTTATCCAGATAGATAATTTATTTACAGCACTACTTTAGATATGAGCACATACCTGCATGGACATGCCATGCTTGCTATGCAGCACCAGAATGTGCTAGCTGCTTCATTGCAAGGGCTAGCAAATAACATGCTATTAGCCAGCTCAGAAGGAACTGTAACTTGTTGACATGACTTACTCTAAATGTATGTTGATATAAATATGCAATTAAAAGTCTAATCCACAAAGAACCTTACCAGTGCAGCTTGTTCCTAGCTATCCATCTTCAAATAATATATAATTATCTAGGAGAAGACTCATGAGGAACTTTGTATGCCTTAGTGCTTTTTTGGGAACCATAGCATCAATTCACCTCTGGACGTTTAGGTCTCCTCTTGGCGAATTGAAGTAAAATATTGGGTTTTCATAGATAACTACTATCATAAAGGGGATTTCTGGCTGCTATTTGGGGTGTCTTGGAAGAGGCAAAACATATTTTGGCAAGCCCAACAAGATATTTGAAGCATCGTGAAAGTAGAGCCACCCTATCGTCTCCATTATGGTGCTAGACTGTGCCTCCATCCTGCAAATGGTTATTCACGTACCTATGTATTCAGGTTTTATCCATCTCTCATATGCCTCCACCCCAAATAGATTTATTCAGATTTAGGGCCAGGGCAGCCTCCTTTGTGATTGTATATCTTTCATTATTTCTATGGGAGGAAAATGTACTTTTTTTCCCCCTCGTCATAGAAAACCATGAGAGGTGGGCATGCACACCCTTTTCTTTGGAATGGAATAAGAAAGAAATATCAAGAAAGAATTTTTAAACATTTCTGTTTTAGAGTTCTTTCTTCTCACTTTTAAAGAGCCAGTATCATGGTCTCCATAACATACCTTCGGGCCGATACAGTAAAAATCGCGGGAGAACGGGCGAGCGCCCGCTCTCCTGGCGCGTGCACAGGACACTCTCCTGTGCGCGCGATACAGTAAAGTAATTTATTTAAATTAGGGTCCGCGGCAAAAAGAGGCACTAGGGACACTAGCATGTCCCTAGCGCCTCTTTTTGGACAGGAGCGGCGGCTGTCAGCGGGTTTGACAGCCGACGCTCAATTTTGCCAGTGTCAGTTCTCGAGCCCGCTGACAGCCATGGGTTCGGAAACCGAACGCCAGAAAAATTGAGCGCAGAAGCATTTCCGCACGTAACCCTTTAAAAATCCGCCCCTTAGCTTACTCCTTTAGCTAGGGACAGTGTAGTTGGGAGTTTAGGGGAGGCACCATTTGGTGCAGTCTTTGAGGGTGCTGGGAAGGCCGTCTCCTTGTTAGGTTCTAAAAACAGTTCTCTAATGAGAGACTGGAGGCAGAGTTTTGAGTTGGAGTTAGGTGCTAGTCAGGAATGTTTTCTACATTTGGTTTCTGGATCCACTTGGAGGAGCCTGGCAAACCCTGCCTGATGATCCTAAGCAAGGTTGGGAGGCCATTCACTCCAGACCTCTGACTGGCTGGTTACGTGTGCATCTAGGTTGTTTTTCCTGGGGTTTTGGACATTTGTGGGACTCCTGGGAGTCACCTGGGTGGACAGGCATGGAGAACCCTTTTCCTTGAGGGTCCCAGGATAAGGAAAACCTGCCCCTCTGCAACCTCCATTTCGAACCAGAAGAATGGTGGTGACCCTGATGCAAGGACATTCCGGTTTTTTACTTTGGTTGTGGGAAAAAAAGACTTTTTTTTTTTTTTAGAAGATCCAGGAGGAAGATCTTGCTGTCCCCTTTCTAGCTGAAGAGGAATATCGAGGTCTGCATGTTCCTGAGGGAATTCCTTCCACAAGGGATTTGAGAAAGAAAAAAGATTAATAAAGATCAAGAGAGAGAGACAACGAACTGTGAATAAAAACATCTGAACACTGTTTGAAGACTCCGCTCATTCTGTAACCCTGGGGAGAGATGATTTTTCACTCTCTGTACACAGACTGCATTTTTCCAGATTTGAAGGGGTTTTCCTGCCCACCTAAGAATACTCTGCCCACTTGGGGACCTCACTTATCCAAGGCCTGGATGTCCTGGTGATACAAAACACTTGCACAGATAGAGGGAAGAACTGTAAATGGGAAAACCATCTCTGGTGCTGGGAACTGTATTTATTGTACCGTATCTCATCTGTCTCACCATCAATAAAGTATTTTAATTAGACACTTAACCAGTCTCCTGTGTATTATTGGCACTGATAGCACACACAGTAGTAAAAAGGGCACTATACTTCTCCCAGGAAAAAGAACACCAAGCACCCCTGGCACTCCAGAGAATTCCCTTCCCCCACCACAAAAGACTCAGGCCCTGGGGAAACAGCTAGCTTGAGTGATCCAGCCCCAAGAGACAACAAATCCTTTTAAGGCACCATCAGTGTTAAATCAACATCGGAAGATGGCATTACACAGAGAATATCATAATGCCTCTGTATCACTCATGGTTCAAAATCATTTTGAATATTGTTTGCAGTTCTGGTCACCACATCTCAAAAAAGATGGCAGAATTAGAAAAGGTACAGAGAAGGACGACCAAAATGATAAAAGGATGGAATGATTCCCCTATGAGGAAAGGCTAAAGAGGTTAGGACTCTTCAGCTTGGAGAAAAGATGGCTGAGAGGCGATATGACAGAGGTCTATAAAATAATGAGTGGAATGGAACAAGTAAATGTTAATCAGTTGTTTACTCTTTCGAAAAGTACAAAGACCAGGGGACACACAATGAAGTTACTAGGTAAAACATTTAAAACTAATAAGCGAAAATATTTTTTTATTCAACACATAATTAGGTTCTGTTATTTGTGGTCAGAGGATGTGGTGACAGCTATTAGTATAGTTGTGTTTAAAAAAAGTTTTGACAAGTTCCTGGAGCAAAAATCGATAAGCCATTATTAATGTGGAATTGCAGAAATCTACTTATCCCTGGGTAAGCAGCTTGGAATCTATCTAGCTCTTGGGAACCTCGAGGTACTTGTGACCTGGATTGGTCACTGTTGGAAACAGGATGCTGGGCTTGATGGACCTTTGGTCTGACCCAGTATGGCAACGTCTTATGTTCTTATTTTCACTTACTATCAACTTGCAGCACCCAGCTCAGGTGTTCTCACATTCACAGTGGTTTTAGGGAGGAAGAGAGGAGGATTGGTGAACTTTTTTAGGAAGTCTAAATCAACGTACGTTTTAAAGGGAAGAAATAGCTAGCAGCAGCAGCAGTGGCAGAAACACGGTGACACAGCTAAGCAAACAATGGACACATTCTGGGGCACAGAACAAAGGACCCAGTGATCCTCCCCAGCCCCCCACCAGTCACACTGAGACAGCACCAAATCAGAACACTGTTGCTTTTATTTCCAAATGCATTCTTCCCTAAGTAGGAAAAGAGGATTTGTCTAATTACATAGATATGCCACAAAGAATGGGATACAAGCATTCTTAATTACTGGTCTGACACACACAGGCTCAGAGCAAGGAAGTGATTATGAAACAGAAATCCCATATGGAATAGAAGTTGCATAATTTTATCAGAAAACTAGATCAAAATATAATTGTGCTATTTCAGGATTTACTTGTAACTACAGTAACTTAAATATGTTACAGTAGCTTAATACATTTTCATCCCACTAAGCAACATTAAAGGGAGGTATTCCTCTGATCTATAATACATTGTTTAAAATACTAGACAATTGTTCTTCATCTCATCTTTGCAATCAGACTTGGAATTTGACTACTTATTTTCTTAGTGTACAGTTACTCAGCAAGCATCATCAGTTCACTCACTGTGCTTATGCTGTGCTCTGTTCTGTTTGTGGTATTCTCCCCAGTAGATGGTATCTGTAAAAGAAGAAAGAAGAGGCAGTCATTGTAGCTACTCTGAGGCCTGGGCCTAACCCTAGGCCCAGGCCCAGGGTTTGGAACCCAGCCGTCAGGCCTGGGTCTGGGCCGAGGCCCCAGCAATGGGACTTGGCCTCCAGACCAGGCCGCAGTGTCAGGCCTGTGCCAAGGCTTCAACTTAAGCCAAGGCCCAGGCATTTGGATTCAGCTTACGGGCCAGGCTCCAGAGTTGGGCCTAGGTCCAGGTTGAGGCCCAGGCATCAGGACTCTGCCTGGCTACTTCCAAGTTTAACTGACAGATCAGGTAAGTGATTGTTAGAGGGGAGGGGGATGATGCCGAGGCCCCAGCATCACACTGAAACCTAGGCTGTGGCCCCTGCCCTAGGTGAGGCCCCGGCCTTGGGCCTAGGCCTTGATCCGATGCATTCATTTATGTTTAAACGATTTTATTAAATTTTTCTGAAAACAGAACAACAATACATTGTTGACTGGGCGCGGTTTGTTCTGCCACCGCCCCCAGCAATACAGACAACAATCAGAACAATATCAACCTACGCACCCTGAATCCCACCTCCCCCCACCCGCTAACCACCGTCGATCCAGTCCAAGAAAGTCCATCACAGGAGTCCTGACCAGCGCATATCCAGTCCAGGTGCAGCATGAAAAGTGAAGCAACAGGAAATTTCAGCAGGTCGAGTTAGCTTACTTCAGTCGTTAAGAACTCGGCTTCGAGCCCGGTGCGGGAGCGATTGTATATATGGTTCCCAAACGGCCAAGAACCGCTTACGCAGTTGTGGAGGTCCCCTAGACGAGAGAGATTCCATATACATCATATTAAACAAGAGATTTCGCCACACCCAAAAGGAGGGTGGATCCACCTCTCGCCATTGCCCCAGAACGACCTTCTTCCCCACCATGCTCGCCTTTTGTATAAAAAGGCGAGTACCCAAATCACGGAGGCGCAGCTCCGGGATAACTCCAAACAGCAACCACCGGGGCTCTATTGGGATAGAAACCCCCAAAATGCCTGCTATATATTTGGCAATACGTGACCAAAACCGCAAAACCGCAGGACAAGACCAAAAAGCATGGGTCAGCGTTCCTGTGCAGCCCGGGCATCGAAGACAGCACGCTGAAATCGCAATATGCTGTTGAAATGCCCGCTGGGGTGAAATATACGCCCGGCCCAAAAATTTAAACAGCAGTTCACGATATGCACTGTTGTTCGTGATCTGGGAAATCCCCCGATAACAGGTTCGTAATACAGTGGCTGACATCTGGAACTCCCCATCTGCAGTCCAACGGGCGGCCATGATCTCAAAAAAATCCAAACTATCAAGCTTAGTTAAACATTTATAATACATAGAAAGGGATGGGGCTTTAAGCTGGGACAGGTGCAGAAACTCCTCCACCCGCTGAAAGACCCGTAATTGTAGAAAAGCTGGCGGCATAGATTTAATGTAATGGTCTAATTGCATATAGGAAAAAACATCATTACTCGCCATACCATATAATTCCCGGAATTCCGGCCAGGTAAATCGACGCCCTTCAGAATGATAAAGGTGCCCCAAGTAGGTGACCCCCATCTGATACCATCTCCTGAAAGCTCTTGATTGAGTGCCCGGAGAAAAGTCGGGATTCCCCACAACAGATATTAAATAAGCACACATTCGGGGTAGATGTAATTTTTTAGTAAGTGTCTCCCACGTTTGTCTAAGGGGCGCAACCAAAACGGAGTTGGTGAACACATATGGTAAACTACGCCGCTCCAACTGCAATGCACAAGGGAGGGCAATAGGGTAAGTACTAGCCCTGTCTGCCTCCAATGACGTAAAAACCGTCTCATCTAGCAGCCAGTCCCGGAGAATACGGGCGTTACATGCCAGATTGTAGAGCTGCAAGTCTGGGACCCCTAACCCCCCATCCCCCCAACGCCTCTTCAGCCACGCTAAGGGCAGGCGAGCCCTACCTCCCTTCCAAAGAAAACGTCCTAGGGCTCTATCCAACGCTCTCCTATCCAAACGAGCAAGATGGACCGGCAGATTTTGCAAAACGTAGAGCCACTTGGGTAAAATCACCATTTTATATAGATTTACCCGGCCAATAAGGGACAAAGGCAACTGCCCCCAACGTTGCAATAGATCCGACGTCATCTGAATGAGCGGGGGGATATTATCCGAATAAACAGTGACTGGGTTCGCCGATATAGTAAGACCCAAGTATCGAAGCGTATGGGAAGCCCATTGCAAAGGAAACGAACCAGGCCAGGTCTCTCGCACCGACCCCGGGCCAGCAAGCGCCATGGACTTCCCCCAATTAATACGCAGTCCTGAAAATTCCCCAAAGTTTCCCATGACGTCCAATAATAGGGAAAGCGAGGCCTGAGGGTCCGTTAAGTACACCAACAGGTCGTCGGCAAACGCCACACATTTAAAGATGGTATTATGGAGCCGAACCCCACGGATCCCCCTCGTATTTTGAATGGTTAACAGGAGGGGCTCCAATTGCAGCACATATAACATGGGGGAAAGGGGACACCCCTGACGCGTTCCCCGCCTAATAGGGAAAGTATCCGAACATCCCCCATTAGCCAATATGGAAGCCTGAGGATCTGTATAGAGCAACTGCACTGCCCGGAGAAAGAACCCGTCAAATCCCATACGGCGGAGAACATAAAACAGGTATGGCCACTCCACCCGATCAAATGCCTTTTCCGCGTCGAAGCTGATCGTAATGGACGGGGTCTGCAAGTGATGTCCCAGTTCAAGGGCCGCAAGAATTTTCCGAACATTAGAAAGAATGTAGCGTTTTCGTACGAACCCCACCTGATGGTTCCCTACCAAATCTGGGAGGACGCCTGCCAGTCTATCTGCCAAAATCTTAGCCAACAACTTCTGATCATAATTGATGAGGGAGATCGGCCGATACGACTCAACTCGCTGGGGATCCCTCCCTGGCTTTGCAATCATTGTGATATGTGCCTTGTTCATCTGCGGTGGGTATCCACCTTTTGTAATGATATCCATAAAGAAAGCCTTCATAGGGCCGCTAACTTTATCAATCACACAACGATAAAATTCAGCCGTAAAGCCATCCGGTCCGGGGGCTTTCAAACGTTTGGAATGCAGGATACCTCCCCTAATTTCCATATCCGTGATAGGGGCATTAAGCATCTGCCTCTGCTCTTGAGTAAGCTCCGGAAGGGCTACAGCTTCACAGAACCTGGAGCATTTGTCCTCATTCCAGTCCCCCGCACTATACAACTGAATATAGTAATCCCGAAAAAGAGTTAAAATAGTCGGAGTACGGCTTTCAACCTGACCGGACGCAGTCTTCAAACCCGCCACATATCGCGCCCCCTTAGATGTTCTGATCAGATTAGACATCAGTTTTCCGGCCTTATTCCCATATCTGTATAATTGAAATTGATAGTACAAGATACTCCGTTTAGCCCGAGAGTGTAAAACACTATTCAACTTACATTGCAAAGAGTAGTAGTGTTCACGAAGGGGACCGGTATTATTACCCAAGAGTTGAGTTTTTACCCGGCTTAATTGTTCGGTCAGTTGTAAGACCTGCGCATTGATAGATCTCCGCCTATGTGCCACATAGGATATAATATCCCCACGGAGGACGGCCTTGGCCGTATACCAAAACAAAGATGGATCTTCCTCATGCGCTTTATTCAGGAGTATATAATCAGACCATTTGTCCAGGAGATAACTCTGAAATTTGGGATCACCAGCTAGGAAATAGGGGAATCTCCAAGTCCTCCCCCCCGGAGGGCTGGGTACAAACTGGAGGTCCACCCATATCGGGGCGTGATCAGAAATGACAATAGTTTCGATACCGGCCTCCCCCACCAATGGAAAGGCTTGGCCGCTCAATAAGAGATAATCAATACGGGCATAAGTCGCGTGCACCCGCGATAAATGGGTAAACTCTTTAACCCCCGGATTAAGTGTCCTCCACACATCTACCAACTGTAAGGAAGATTCCAACAACTCAATACCTTTCCCCATCCCCACCTCCCGTCGAGTTACTTGCGAGGCATCTACTTGAGGATCTCTTACCGTATTGAAGTCCCCTCCTACGATAATAGTATCTGTCAGATAGGGGAGAAGCAGCCTATTGAGCTTCCGGAAGAACTTAGCGTTGTAGGTATTTGGTGCGTAGACATTACAGAACACCACTTGCCTCTGATAAATCTCGGTCACCACTATAAGAAAACGCCCCTCCGGGTCTTTAATTTCCTCACTAATCCGCAGCGGCAACGTCTTATGAAACAAGATAGCTACTCCTGCCGACCGGGTCGTCGCCGAGGCGTATGAAACCTGTCCCACCCAATGTTTGCGTAGCTTCAGATGCTCGCCATCAGTGAGATGAGTTTCCTGTAGAAAACCTACATGGGCTCCCTTCCTATTAAGATGAGATAAGATTTTAGTACGTTTAACAGGAGAGTTTATGCCGCAGACATTCCAGGACACGACACGAGTGGAATGACTAGAGGCTCAAACCATAAGGTGATATACAAAGCAGAGTATAAATTGAAAACCTCACCTGGACCCTCCCAGCCGGAGCCCAGGCACCAACCACTTCCACTGAAGACAAAAGACTTGGACCTTGACCATATAATTCAAAAAGTGTTTCCCACAAAATACAATCGACGGCGGTCCCCCCCTCCCTCCCCCCCACCCTCCCCCCCCCCATCCCCCCCCCCCCACATATCTCCCCAAGCCACCCAGCACCAAGCCAACCATAAGCCCGTGCCGTATGGGTGGAGATCACGTAGCCTTTCCCTACACGGGTGGGCTCCCAACATGCCGTCCCCCCTCCCCCCCCCCCAACCCCGCCCCACAATTTCCCACTGCTTGCATAACCAGGCCCCATCAAGATCATCACGTAGGAACAGCCCTCTCGGCACATGGTAACTTAATAAAGAAAAATAATAAGAAGAAAAAGGAAAAAGGAGAGAGAAAAAAAAAAAACAAAAAACCAGATAAACCCAGAAAACAGTCCCCTTACTGTAAAACATAGTATTCACATAACAATCGTAGGCCATAACAGCCGGATGCACAGCAAAAAATGAAAGAAAACATGTCATAGCAGGGGGGAAAAGTATGGTACATAATAAAGGGAAAAGTAACAAGTGCACTTCCCCAATCCAGTGTCCGCAGAATGCATGAAAGTTAAACTCGGGCAGTGCCGTGCAGTACATATGAAAAACGAAAATGCAATACACTGAGCCATAATAAAATTGGTACCCTGCAAGATACCACAACCAACTCAACGATAAAGGCCCAGGCAAAACTGTTAGATAACCTCCCCCTTGATGAAGAGCAATGGGGAAGAAGAAATTTAAAAAGAACCATAAGAAAAAACAAAGAAAAAATATAAAAAAAAAAAAAAACACAAAGAGAAAAAAAAAAACAAAAAAAGCGCCACAAATCTGGTCTGTCCCTCTGCAAAATAGCGCCATTCGGAAGAAAAAAAAACAAAGGTCCAATGAGTTGGGAGCACATTGCTGCGAGGGCCGATGTACAATCTTGCGTTGCCCCATCGTGGACCTCGGGCCACCAGCCACCAGACATGACCAATCGCTCTCAGGCCCGTCCAAGGCTGACCTCTGGCCACGGAATCGCGGCCCCAACAAACTGAGTACGTTCGCGCCACTCGAATCCACAGCCGGGCCCCAACCATTCTCCCCTGCAGGGATAATCATTCAAGCAAACCAAAATAAAAATACGGGCTAGGGCTCAACTGTGATACAATAAAACATACTGTTAGCAATCCGCTTGCAGCCTGCAGTTCAACGCCTCTCAACGACAATGTCCCCTCTTCAGCCACATGGTCCCTCACAGGCCCGCTCACCCGGTCGCCGGAGCCGCCGTCTTGGTAGAGTCAACGAAGGTCTTGGCCGCCTCCGGGGTCTCTAACCACTTAACTCCAGTAGCCGTCGCCACTCGCAGTCTTGCAGGGTAGATGAGTGTAGCCCGAAGGCCTAGATTAATGAGCTGCGAGCAGTGCGGGGCCATGGCACGCCGACGCTGAGAAACCCCGGATGAAAAATCCTGGAACAGGAGAATCTTGCGCCCGTCCGACATCAGACTCCTGTCGCCCCGCAGGGCCCGCAGTATCTCAATTTTATGCGCGTAATTCAGCAACTTCGCTATCACGGGGCGCGGTCTGGCCTGATCAGGCAGTCGTTGGCCCAAGCGATGCGCCCGCTCCACCCGCAGCGGACCATTCTGAGATGACAAGTTGAGCTGCTCTTGGAGCCATTTCTCTAAATAAGCCGGTAAGTTAGCGTCGGAGATCGACTCCGAGAGGCCAATGAGACGGATATTCGACCTCCTCGACCGATTCTCGAGGTCTTCCAAACGTTGGGCCTGCTGCGTTACCACGGTTTGTAAGGCCCCGATATCCTTTTTTGCCGCCACGAGGTCGTCCTGTGTCTCAGACACTCTCGTCTCCAGCTCCCCAAAACGCGCCTCGTAGCCTGTTATTGACTGCGTTAACTCGGCCAGCTGGTCTGCAATGGCCTTAAGTTCGGGGCCAAGTGCCGTCGTTACCGCCGTCTTGATCTGCTCAAGGTCCGGGCCTACCACCGGCAGGCCCGGCTGTAGGCGGTCCGGGGAAGATGGCGGCTCGGCGCCCCTAACCTTCTCTCTGTCTTTTTCTTTACGAACCATTCTGGTAGCCATGATCGCGGTCCAGGAAAATACTATAGACTGTAATATCGATCTGAGCAAGTTAATCTGGGGCGCCAAACGTCTAGGTGGGCCCGGGATGGGTGAGGATTAGGGGTCGGCAATCGGAGCTAGGGCACCCACATCCGCCTTCCCCGCTGGCTCACGTGATCTATCCGATGCATTCATTTAAAACATTTGCAACAAATACGTTTCATTTCATTCAGGGGGGGGCCCTTGATTTGTTTCAGGGCCCCCCCAAATGAAACAAATTGCCCTTATTCGTTGCGCTTTACACATTTGTTTTAAATGAATATACATCCATATTGTATGAGAGATTTGAAGAATTAGAGGAAGGGAATATTGAAAATCTAGTCACTGAGGAGGGCTTGCTTAAGCTAGTTACAGGTGTGATATCTGGTAAATAGCTGCAGGCAGTAAGTGATGCTTCCAGGGTCATGATCACCTATTCCCTGAGGTTCAGCAGGCAGTGAAGAGCATGAGAGATACCCCTGGCCTTTTTACCTCCTGGTCCACCTCAACTCCAACCTCAGCTGCATCACACACATGGAATCCCACAAGACATGAAAGGTATGCAGGAATGTTACAATTATGGAGGATGAGCTTTTGCAGAATGTATTTTGCTCTGTCTCGAAAGGAGACTTATGCCTCCAAGCCCTCATTGCTCCCTTCAGGTCAACTCAGGTGGGATATCTTGGCTGCTTTGTCTAGAGGATCAACTGAGCCACATGGAGAAAAAGTATCACTAAGCTCCCAACTGTTTCATCACCAGTGCAACCTAAGACAGCTGTGGATTCTGAGCAGACACCGGCACCATTGGCTGATGCCATCATTCAGCATGCTGCAAGAGGAGCTGATTCCCTGCATGAGATGCCTCAGAGTGCCTTGGTTGTGGAAAAGGGAGGTTCAGCTTGATGATTTGGAACAGCCGACATCTAAGTGAGGATCTGAGAGAGGGAGGTGCATTGGACTCTGAAAGGAGGACATAGGAATCCCAAACAGGAATTATTCTCAAATTGGTTAGTTTACCTTTGCCTCCTTTTACCAGATCTCCTTTTTTTTGTTTGATGCCATCTGGGCAACTCTTGTGAGACTGGATTCTTCTGTTTCATGATGTGCCTCTGATATTGGTTCCCTGACAAAAACTATGATTGGCTTGGCAAGGGCCTACAGTCCTGCTCTCTGGAATTCAGAAGGAAATTTGAGGGTGGGAGCACTAAGAGGAGAGGATCACCTTGCTGGTGACTGAAAGGAATCAGTAAGATCTGCTTGGGAAATTTTTTTAAAATATTGGGGAGAAGTAAACTATTGGGGTATATTATTTAGTGTGTTTGTGCTTTTAATAGTAGTAAGGCAGCTAATAAGCAGAAGTTAGTGTTAGTGTGTTTTATTTAAAAAAAAAAAAAAAAGGTAGCCAGAAGCTAGAAATAAGCTAGGAGTAGTGTATATCTAAGTAAAAAGTTTGAAAGGTTTAGTTACTCACCTTGGAAAGGTGTTAAGGTATTGTGAATGATTTGATTAGGTACCATCATTTGTTAATCAGAACAGCAGTGAGTCAATCAGGACAACATAGAAACATAGAAATGACGGCAGAAGAAGACCAAACGGCCCATCCAGTCTGCCCAGCAAGCTTCACACATTTTTTTCTCATACTTATCTGTTTCTCTTAGCTCTTTGGTTCTATTTCCCTTCCACCCCCACCACTAATGTAGAGAGCAGTGATGGAGCTGCATCCAAGTGAAATATCAAGCTTGATTAGTTAGGGGTAGTAGGGGAAGTAACCGCCGCAATAAGCAAGCTACACCCATGCTTATTTGTTTTACCCAGACTATGTTATTCAGCCCTTATTGGTTGTTTTTCTTCTCCCCTGCCGTTGAAGCAGGGAGCTATGCTGGATATGCGTGTAGTATCAGTTTTTCTTCTCCCCTGCCATTGAAGCAGAGAGCTATGCTGGATATGCGTGAAGTATCAGTTTTTCTTCTCCCCTGCCGTTGAAGCAGAGAGCTATGCTGGAAATGCATTGAAAGTGAAGTATCAGGCTTATTTGGTTTGGGGTAGTAACAGCCGTAACAAGCCAGCTACTCCCCGCTTTGTGAGTGCGAATCCTTTTTTCTTCTCCCCTGCTGTTGAAGCAGAGAGCTATGCTTGATATGCGTGAAGTATCAGTTTTTCTTCTCCCCTGCCGTTGAAGCAGAGAGCTATGCTGGATATGCGTGAAGTATCAGTTTTTCTTCTCCCCTGCCGTTGAAGCAGAGAGCTATGCTGGATATGCGTGAAGTATCAGTTTTTCTTCTCCCCTGCCGTTGAAGCAGAGAGCTATGCTGGATATGCGTGAAGTATCAGTTTTTCTTCTCCCCTGCTGTTGAAGCAGAGAGCTATGCTGGATATGCGTGAAGTATCAGTTTTTCTTCTCCCCTGCCGTTGAAGCAGAGAGCTATGCTGGATATGCATTGAAAGTGAATTATCAGGCTTATTTGGTTTGGGGTAGTAACCGCCGTAACAAGCCAGCTACTCCCAGCTTTGTGAGTGTGAATCCTTTTTTCCACATTTCCTCTTGCTGTTGTAGCTTAGAGCGATGTTGGAGTCACAGTAACCATGTGTATGTTTATTGAATAAGGGTATTATCTCCAGGCAGTAGCTGTCATTCTGGCAAGCCACCCACTCTTTATTGACGGCCTCTTGATTTTATGGATCCACAGTGTTTATCCCACGCCCCTTTGAAGTCCTTCACAGTTCTGGTCTTCACCACTTCCTTCGGAAGGGCATTCCAGGCATCCACCACCCTCTCCGTGAAGAAATACTTCCTGACATTGGTTCTGAATCTTCCTCCCTGGAGCTTCAAATCATGACCCCTGGTTCTGCTGATATTTTTCCTACGGAAAAGGTTTGTCGTTGTCTTTGGATCATTAAAACCTTTCAAGTATCTGAAAGTCTGTATCATATCACCTCTGCTCCTCCTTTCCTCCAGGGTGTACATATTTAGATTCTTCAATCTCTCCTCAAAAGTCATTTGATGAAGACCTTCCACCTTTTTGGTCGCCCTTCTCTGGACCGCCTCCATCTTGTCTCTGTCTCTTCGGAGATACGGTCTCCAGAACTGAACACAATACTCCAGGTGAGGTCTCACCAAGGACCTGTACAAGGGGATAATCACTTCCCTTTTCTTACTCGATATTCCTCTCTCTATGCAGCCCAGCATTCTTCTGGCTTTAGCTATCACCTTGTCACATTGTTTCGCCGACTTCAGATCATTAGACACCATCACCCCAAGGTCTCTCTCCTGCTCCATGCACATCAGCCTTTCTCCCCCCCATCGAATACAGTTCATTCGGATTTCCACTCCCCATATGCATGACTCTGCACTTCTTGGCATTGAATGTCAGCTGCCATATCTTCGACCACTCTTCCATCTTCCTTAAATCCCGTCTCATTCTCTCCACTCCTTCCGGCGTGTCCACTCTGTTGCAGATCTTAGTGTCATCCGCAAAAAGACATACCTTACCTTCTATCCCTTCCGCAATGTCGCTCACAAAGATATTGAAAAGGACCGGTCCCAACACCGATCCCTGCGGTACACCGCTTAAAACCGCTCTCTCTTCAGAGAGAGTTCCATTTACCATCACACATTGTCTTCTGTCCGTCAACCAGTTTGCAATCCAGGCCACCACCTCGGCACTCACTCCTAAGCTTCTCATTTTATTCACCAGTCTCCTGTGCGGGACAGTGTCAAAAGCTTTGCTGAAATCCAAGTAGATGACATCGAGTGCTCTTCCTTGATCCAATTCCTTGGTTACCCAGTCAAAAAAGTCAATCAGATTTGTCTGACAGGATCTTCCAATGGTGAATCCATGCTGCCTCTGGTCCAGCAATTCTCCCGACTGTAGATAGTTCACTATTCTCTCTTTCAACAGTGACTCCATTACTTTTCCCACCACCGAAGTGAGGCTAACCGGTCTGTAGTTACCAGCCTCTTCTCTGTTCCCACTCTTGTGAAGCGGGACCACCACCGCTCTCCTCCAATCATTCGGCACCATTCCCGTTTCTAGGGATCTAAAATCATGTTTAAAATCATGTTTAAAATCATGAGAGGTCTAGAACGGGTAGATGTGAATCGGGTATTTACTCTTTCGGATAGTAGAAAGACTAGGGGGCACTACATGAAGTTAGCATGGGGCATATTTAAAACTAATCGGAGAAAGTTCTTTTTTACTCAACGCACAATTAAACTCTGGAATTTGTTGCCAGAGAATGTGGTTCGTGCAGTTAGTATAGCTGTGTTTAAAAAAGGATTGGATAAGTTCTTGGAGGAGAAGTCCATTACCTGCTATTAAGTTCACTTAGAGAATAGCCACTGCCATTAGCAATGGTTACATGGAATAGACTTAGTTTTTGGGTACTTGCCAGGTTCTTATGGCCTGGATTGGCCACTGTTGGAAACAGGATGCTGGGCTTGATGGACCCTTGGTCTGACCCAGTATGGCATTTTCTTATGTTCTTATGAACAGGTCACACAGTGGACCCGCCAGCACATCTCTGAGCTCCCTCAGTATTCTGGGATGAACTTCATCAGGCCCCATGGCTTTGTTCACTTTCAGTTTCACCAGCTCTTCCCATACATTTTCTACTGTAAATGGAGTTACATCTACTCCATTCCCCTCCAGTTTCTTGTTAACTAGTGACGGTCCTTCTCCAGGGTCCTCTTTAGTGAACACAGAACTGAAGTATTCATTTAATATTTCTGCCATTTCTTCGTCTCTCTCCACACATTGATCCTTTCCACCTTTCAATTTCACTATACCACTTTGAACTTTTCTCTTTTCACTGATGTATCTGAAAAATGTTTTGTTACCACTCTTTACCTCTTTGGCAATCCTCTCTTCCGCTTGACTTTTTGCCATCTTGATTAATTTCTTCGTCTCCCTCAGTTCTACCAGATATTCTTCTTTGTGCTCCTCCTTTTGGGATCTTTTATATTTCTTGAACGCTGTTCTTTTAGCCTTTATTTTGTCAGCCACCTCCTTTGAGAACCAGATAGGTTTCATTTTTCTTTTGCTTTTCTTTACTTTTCTAACATATAGATTAGTTGCCTTGGTAATTGCTCCTTTTAGATTGGTCCACTGTTGATCCACATCTCTCTCGTTTTCCAATCTCCAAAGGGATTGTTTTGCACTAATTTATCTTAGAAGCAAAGATATATTGCAAAGGGAGAGCTCAGTAACCCACAATCCAGTGGGAGCACGGAGAGGAGTTGGTGGCTGAAAGGAAACAATAAGTTCTGCTTGGGAAATATTTTAAAAGTATTGGGGAGAAATAAACTATTGAGGTATATTATTTAGCGTGTTTGTGCTTTAAATAGTAAGGCAGATAATAAACAGCAGTTAGCGTGTTTGTATTTCCCAACCCTCCAACCCCTCTCCCACCCACCCCTAGCTCAACCTTTAATTTATAGGCAGGTGCCACTTCCACACTAAAAAATGAAAATCAGCCTTTTAACTTCACTTCACGATTTCTCCACACCTTATTGAGAGTTTGATCATTCCCTTGTATGCCACTACCAGACATATAGTGAATACATTAATACATTTAAAGGATCCTAATTAGACACATTCCTACTCCCATAGCAAACAAAAACTTAACTAGAAACTGAACAAATTTGAAATGAAGGCAGCAGTCCAGCAGAAAAAGGAGGGCCTCCCAGTCTTTTGCATCAAGTGTCACATGTATGATTTTTTACCCACCGGTGAGAAATTGTACATGTGCATGCGATGCAAACAGCTCCTGTCTCTCAGAGAATGAGTCCAATCTCTGGAGGCTAGAGTGGCAGACCTGGAGGAGCTGAGGCAAACAGAGAGATATATAGATGAGACCTTCAGGGACATAGTAGCTAAGTCCCAACTTCAGACTGGTAGTCCTGGTGCTGTCTTGGAGGAAGAAGGTCTTATGATTGGTGAACATCAACCTGGTGCAACAGGAAAGGATCCTGTAGCAAGGACCTGCTCTCCAGGTGGTGATTGTCCTCTCACACTGAGGATATGTCTCCCAGGGCTACTGCCCAGGAGGGATGGGTTAGGGCAGCCATCATAGTTGGTGATTTGATTATTAGGAATGTAGAGAACTGGGTGGCTGGTGGGCGTGAGGATCGCCTGGTAACATGCCTACCTGGCACGAAGGCGGCAGACCTCACGCATCACCTAGATAGGATTTTGTGCTGGGGAGGAGCCGGCTGTCATGGTACATGTGGGCACCAACGACATAGGAAAATGTGGGAGGGAGGTTCTGGAAGCCAAATTTAAGCTCTTAGGTAGAAAGCTGAAATCCAGAACCTCCAGGGTAGCATTCTCTGAAATGCTCCCTGTTCCACGCACAGGTCCCCAGAGGCAGGCAGAGCTCCGGAATCCAATGTGTGGATGAGATGTTGGTGCAAGGAAGAGGGATTGAGTTTTATAAGGAACTGGGGAACCTTTTGGGGAAGAGAGAGATTTTTTCGACAGGATGGGCTCCACCTTAACCAAGGTGGAACCAGGTTGTTGGTGCTAACCTTTAAAAAGGAGATAGAGCAGCTTTTAAACTAGAACAAAGGGAAAATCCAACAGTTGCTCAGAGTCAGCAGTGCATGGTTCGGAGGGAGGTATCTTCAAAGGATACTAATGATGCATTAGAATTATGGCATCCCAATAGTGAGGTTCCAATAATTAAAAAAAAGTAGTCCAAATGCTTTGATTAAAAAATCACCTGAGCTAAAAGATTCCAATTTATCCCTATCATTTAAAAAGCAGAATGAAAATACAAACAAAAAATACACTTTGAAATGGTTGTTTGCTAATGCCAGAAGTCTAAGAAGTAAGATGGGAGAATTAGAATGTATGCAGGAGGATAACCAATGGGACAGTGCTATAATGGGGTACAAATTATACCACAGTGACAGAGAGGAGCATTTGTAGCACGGTGTTGCTTTATGTCCGGGATGGTATAGAGTCCAACAGGATAAAGATCCTGCATGAGACTAAATGCATAATTGAACATTTATGGGTAGAAATACCTTGTGTGTTGGGGAAGAGTATAGTGATAGGAGTATACTACCGTCCACCTGGCCAAGATGGTGAGATGGACAGTGAAATGCTAAGAGAAATAAGGGAAGCAAACCAAATTGGTAGTGCAGTAATAATGGGAGATTTCAATTACCTCAATATTGACTGGGTAAATGTTACATTGGGACATGCTAGAGACACAAAGTTCCAGGATGGAATAAATTAGAGATTTGAATCGTGTGATCGATCGTCTTAACGATCGATTTTGGCTGGGGGGGGAGGGAATCGGATCGTCTCGGTTTTGTTTTTTTAAATATCGTGTAAATCGTAAATCGGGGGAGGGCGGGAAAACCTGCACACTAAAACAACCCTAAAACCCACCCCGACCCTTTAAAATAAATCCCCCACCCTCCCGAACCCCCCCAAAATGTCTTAAATTACCTGGGGTCCAGTGGGGGGGTCCCGGTGTAATGTTCCACTCTCGGGCCACGGGTGCGTTGATAGAAATGGCGCCAGCGCTACCTTTGCCCTGTCATATAACAGGGCAAAGGTAGCGCCGGCGCCATTTTGGTTCCTGTCCCCCGACGTCACGAGCGTAGGAGATCGCTCCCGGACCCCCGCTGGACCCCCAGGGACTTTTGGCCAGCTTGGGGGGGCCTCCTGACCCCCACAAGACTTGCCAAAAGTCCAGCAGGGGTCCGGGAACGACCTCCTGCACTCGAATCGTGTTGCCGTAATGCAAAATGGCGCCGGCCATATGGCCGGCGCCATTTTGCAATACGGCAATATGGCCATACGGCCGGCACCATTTTGCAACCTGAAGGTTCAGGTTGCAGCTCTTACCTGTTTCAGAGGCACGTTAAATGGTATCTCCCTACCATCCCATCCTGGTGTGACCCGTTTCTTGAAGGGAGTGAAGCACCTTTGGGCTCCCTTGCAGTTGCGGTTCCTTTGTGGAATCTTATCCTTTTGCTTAATTTTTTAGTGGGCCCTATATTTCAACCACTGCATAGCCTTTCCTTGTGAATATTGACCCTGAAGACAATGTTCCTGGGGACTGTATATTCTGTGCATTGCATTTCCGAGTTGCCGGCCTTGTCTTGCTTGGAGCTGTTCCTTCAGGTAACTCCAGGGGTGATGCAGTTGCATACTGTTCCATCCTTCTTGCCTTAGGTAGTCTCGGAGTTTCATTTGAATCAGTCTATTTCCTTGCTGTCCCTGTATAAGGTCAGGGACATGGAGGAGTATTGCCTCCTCATTTCTTGGATGTCAAGAGACTTGTGCGGTATCTGGAGGTTTCTGAACCTTCCGAAAGTTGGATCATCTATTTGTTCTTTATGGTGGAAGGAAGCAGGGTGAATTAGCTTCATGGGCTACGATAGCTTGCTGGATTAAGGAGGTGGTCATGGCCGCATATGTGGATGCTGAAAAGCAGTTCCTTATTCAGGTTAGGGTTTATTCCACTAGATCTTAGGCAGTGTCATGTGCAGAGATTAGGTTGTTGTCTCCTGTCAACATTTGCTGAGCTGTGACGTGATCCTTCTTACACATCTTTTCCAAGTTTTATTGTCTGGATGTGCAGGCCCGGGAGGATGCAGCCTTTGCACATGTGGTGTTGACAGAACCATGGGCAGCCTCCTGCTCTTTTCGGGAGTAGCTTTGGTACATCCCACTGGTCCTGAGTCCATCTTTCCACACTCTAGGAAATGGAGTCATTATTTACCTGATAATTTCATTTTCCCTAGTGTAGACAGATGGACTCAGCTACCCGTCCTCGGCTGCTACATGAGTGTGTCAATAGTCTTGTGGGGCTTTGTATCCCAAGGGATTACTGGTAAGCAATCATCCAGTCCCTAGATTGGGGTACCTAGATTCTTATGTGAGTTCAGTGTTTCTTGTTGGTTGAGTAAAGTTATGGTTGGCTGTTTTTATTCACATTTTTGCTAATCTTCCACAGTTGCTTTTGAAGAGAATACTGGCAGGCTGGTGTCACTGCAGGAATATATATATATACTGTGATGTCAGCATGAGCCGTCTCCATCTGCTGGCAGGTGAACATAAACCCACTGGTCCTAGTCTTTCTGTCTACACTAAGGAAAATGAAATTATCAGGTAAGTAATTTCTCCAATGCAAAAAAAAAAGGAAATCAGTTAGGGCTGGGATTCACTAAATCCTTTGAAAGCCCTGACCGCATACCACCAATTTGCTTTCTTGGTGGCTGCTGCACATTAGGCAGAAGATTTCAATGTATTATCAACAATGATCATTTTCCTGCATGATGACTCCTAATGTGGAACTTTGTATTGTGTAGCTATAATTTGGGTTACTGTTCTGGCTCAGATAAAATATCCATGTTTTATTATCCTGGCAGCTAAACTTCCCCCCAATCAGTCCTCATGACAAAGATTCTGTAAGTCTGAAATTATTTATTGTACATGTAAATTCTACTCACAATTGTTGCATTTCAGACGTGAGCCCCAGGCAAGAATCTTTGGTAACTGAAGATAAGGTAGGAGAAGGGAGAATGGAGTTTCTTGTGTTGCAAGGGTGGGAAGGTAAGAGAAATCTGAGGCTGATTTAGTCCTTAGAAGAAGGCGATAAAGGGAAGGTGAAACCCAATCCATTTCAGGGGGTAACACAGAGCACTGCTACTTGGAAGCAAGCATGGAACAAACTGAACTCTCGTCGAGAGCTGTTAAAGGAAACACCTCCACAAGCTAGAGGCAGGGGACAGGGTCCAATGGCAGTGAGCCTAAGAACCATGTAACACAGGGGGAGCATGAAGGGCAGTCCTTTGAACCTATAAGGGACCCTGGAAAACTTAAGTTAGATTGAGTGGGATTCAAGTTCTCCCGATGGTGAGAGAAAGTGGAGGGGGAGGTGGCCTCTTAACGGCAAAGGCTCACAGATTTTTTTAAATCTTTATTTATCATTTTTAATTTAATGTTACAGAAAACATAACAATCTAAAATAAGATAATTCTAATATATACAAAAACAAGATTAAAAGAAATAATTATTTATTTACTTTATTGTAAAGGCTACTAATATTTTATTGTAGTTTTAAATCGTTGTATATATTTTTATAGTTAATTTTAGGATGTTTTAAGTCGAAGTCTATATTATTTTGTTTTTAACAGCTAATTTATTTCTTACTCTGTGTAGTTTTTAGCTGTTACTCTTTTATGAATTATTGTATTTCCTGTATCTAATCTTGTAAACCGGTGTGATGGTCAGTCTGATTCATCGGTATATAAACAACAATAAACTCTAAACTATAATTATGGAAATTATTTATAGAACATCTATTATATACTTGTTATCATATATCAGAGAAGAACAATAATTCCAGAAAAAAGAAACCATAAGTAATAGCAATAAACATAGGGAAAAAACGAGACTGATTTAAGGAAACTAAGGCAAATTTAAAGGAGATTCTTTTTAAGAAACTTAACAACGTGAAGCTTACATAATCCAACTGTTTATAATTCAATGCCCTATCATAGCTACTCACTTAACGGTAACACACTTGAAGGAGATGATTCTGCTATAGGCGCTTCAATTACACCTACATTAGATTGCTGGGCTTCGACAAATTGTTGTATCTGATCTATTTGGTGAAACACATATATATGTTCTCCTTTCCTAAGTTCACATCTACATGGATAACGTAGGAAAAAAGTAAACCCCAAAGAGACAATCTGTTGTCGGAAAGCAAGAAATTCCCTTCGCCTAGTTCTGATAATTGGTGCTAAGTCTGGATATAACTTGACCACCTGCCTGAAAGATTGTTGGGAATTTCTTAAAGTATATTTTCATGAGACTACTTATATCCTGAGTTGTTATAAAGGATACAATTAGTGTATTTCTATGTACGACATCTAAGCTGGAGTCTTCTAAGAAATTTGTCAAATTCGCAGGGACTGGGGATTTTTGAGTAAGGAAATAACAAGTGTTAATTGGAGGAATTGATTCCTCCGCATAAGATACATTTTCTCTAAAATATCTTTTTAGAGATATATAAGGTATCTCACCCAGAACTTGCGGAAAATTTGTTATTCTTATGTTTAGATGTCGTACTCTATTCTCCAACAATTTCAAACGTCTGGCACTGGCTATCTGATCTTTAATTAGACAAACATTTACTTTTTGTAATGATTGTAAATTCTTTTCATTTTCATTAACTCTACGGATTGTCTCATTGTTCTGATTTTGGACAGTCAATAATTTCCCATGTAAGTCAGTTGTCACATTGTCAACCTTTCTTTCCATTCGAGCCACAGCAGTACTTAAACTGTTAACCGCTTCCAATATCCTGGTGTTTGCAGGAGATCTTCTACATTCGGAACAGATGGCCCCTCGTGGTCTGCTTCCCCATCCATAGGAGTTAGCAGAACTTTTCCATTGTCCATACTGCGTTGGACTGGAGGTGGGCAGCTGTCCGGGCTGAGGGACGCTTCTTCTAGGGGGCCACATAAATCTCCATTTTGTGTGGCTCCAACAGAGTCCTCAGCTCCTCGATTCTCCAGTTGGGTCAAAAATTTGTTAATTTCCAGTTGGGTTAGGGCTGAAGATGGGGGTGCCGAGGGAAACACCCGAATCTTACCCTTCCTCTTAGCAGGCATAACAAGGTTTTAAATTTTTGACTATTATGACGCAAAATCCTTAATTACGGTGAGTTACAAAGGGAAAAAAAAACCTTTAGGCAATTCAGAGCAATTCAGACTAAAAGAGTGCGCTCTTTATGTTGTTCAGCGGCGCCTCCCTCTGGCATCAGGACCGGCGTCTCCGAGGCAATTTTACCAGGTAATCCAAACTGTCTCAGTACAGCATTCAAGAAACTTTTCTCTCACAGTCAGCCTCTCAGCTCACAGATTTTTATCATAGGTTACAAACAGTGCTTCAGTATTAAGGATCCTCAGAAGGGAGGACTGCACTAAAGACAGTTAAACTACAATTTAGACAATAACAAACATGTACCCACTGCTAGGGACAGAACAGTTACTGTTCCTTATGTGCATCGCTTTGCACTTGTCCACATTAAATTTCATTTGCTATTAGCATGCCCAGTTTCCCAGTTTTGCAAGATCTTCTTGCAATTTCTCATAATCCTCTTGTGGTAAATTTGACCACCTCATTCATTGTTCCCATTTTCAGGATATTTATAAATATGTTAAAAACCAGTGGTCCCAGAACAGATTCCTAGGGTACTCCACTATTCATCTTTCTCCATTGGTTAAATTTACCATTTAGCCCTACTCTCTGTTTTCTATCTTTTACCCAATTCCCAATCCACAATAGGACACTGCCTCCTATAACATGACTTTTTAATTTGCTAAGAAGTTTCTCATGAGGATCCCCCCAAATTAGAAAGTATCAAGAATTGGTCCCAACCTACCAGCCTGAAAGCCCTGAGATGATTTTTAGGGTTTACAAATTACTATAGAAGCTTTATAAAGAACAATTCTTCTTTAACGGTGCCCTTGACTGCTATGACCCGGAAAGGGGCCAATGCTTCTAAATGGTCTGCGGAGGCCATTTCCGCGTTCGAAGATTTAAAGACTGCCTTTTCCATGGAACCATGCCTACGTCATCCGGACCCCAACAAGCTATTCATCGTAGAGGTCGACGCCTCTGACGTCGGTGTGGGGGCTGTTCTGAGCCAGACTGGAGATTCCAAGTCCTTATGTCCTTGCTCTTTCTTCTCACGATGTTTCTCACGGGCAGAGAAGAATTATGGGATTGGTGACAAAGAGCTCCTGGCTATTAAGTTGGCATTCGAGGAATGGTGGCCTTGGCTCGAAGGCGCTCAATATCAAATTATTGTGTTTATGGACCATAAGAATCTAGAGTATCTCTGCCATGCGCAACGTCTTAACCATAGATAAGCTAGATGGTTCTTATTTTTCAACCGCTTTGACTTCGTGCTCAAATATCGCCTCGGAGACAAGAATACCAGAGCTGATGCCCTATCACGCTCCTTTCTCTCAGAGGATATTCCGGAAGAGCCATAGCACATAATCGACCTGAAGAAAGTCGTCTTAGTGGCTACTCATTCTGTGCCTGCTGGTAAGACCATCGTGCCAAAGCATCTCAGAAAGAAAGTGCTCTATTGGGTGCATGATTCCAAGCTGGCTGGCCATCCTGGTCAATGCCGTACCCTGCTAAAGCTACAGAAGTATTATTGGTGGCAAACTATCAAGGAAGATACACTCTCCTATGTGGCATCTTGTACCAACTGTGCCAATCACAAACCTACTTCTGGCCAACCATGGGGATTGCTGCAGCCACTTCCAGCTCCGCAACAGCCCTGGATGCATATCACTACTGATTTTTGTAGTTGATCTACCCCTTTATGGAGGTATGAATACCATCTGGGTAACAGTCGACCACTTCAGCAAGATGGCCCACTTCATGGCACTACCTGGCTTACCCTCAGCCTCAGAACTTGCGAAGCTCTTCATAGTCCATATCTTTCGCCTCCATGGCCTACTGAAGCACATAGTCTCGGATCGAAGATCACAGTTCACGGCAAGATTCTGGAAAGCCCTGTGCAAACTCTTCAACATCTTTTTAGATTATACATCTGCCTATCGTCCTCAATCTAATGGCCAAACAGAATGGATGAATAGGATCCTGAAACAGTTCATTCGAGCTTATGTGAGTTACCGTCAGAATAACTGGGCTGAACTGTTACCATGGGCTGAATTCGCCATTAATTCTCATCCAGCAACATCAACTGGATCAACACCATTTGAAGTGGTATATGGATGTTCACCATCACTACCACTTCCACTGAAGCTCTCAGTGATGTCCCCAGCAGCTCAATCCACTGCTGAAGAAATCCATCAATTATGGACTCAGATGAAAGCAATACTACTCAAAGTGGGTGATCGAGCCAAAAGGTTTTATGATGCTCATCATTCCAAAGCGCCTGTCTTTCAACCTGGTGACAAAGTCTGGCTATCCACTAAGCACCTTAGACTGAAGTTACTCTTCTCTCGATTTGCTCCTCACTATGTTGGACCATTTCCAATCCTCCGATGTCTTGGCATTGTTACCACCTGGATTGAACATCCATAATGCTTTTCATGTTTCACTTCTGAAACCACTCATCATCAGTGAATTCTCTTCCAAATCTCAGGAACCATCTGCTATCAATGCAGAAGATGACCTAGAATACAAGGTCGAAGCCATTCTTGATGTCCGCAAACGAGGCAAAACCTGGGAA
Source organism: Rhinatrema bivittatum (assembly GCF_901001135.1). Classification (NCBI taxonomy): domain Eukaryota; kingdom Metazoa; phylum Chordata; class Amphibia; order Gymnophiona; family Rhinatrematidae; genus Rhinatrema; species Rhinatrema bivittatum. The sequence continues at coordinate 384,648,880 of NC_042615.1, forward strand.
TATCTTCTCTCTTGGGAAGGTTTTGGCCCCGAAGAAAATTCTTGGGAGCCTCTGGCTAATATCCTTGACAAAGATGCTCCATCAGTTTCATCTCTCGCATCCTTGGAAACCAAAACCTGATACCCGCAGAGGAGATCGCCCTTTGAAGGGGGGGTACTGTTGCAACCATCACTTCCCAACGGCTTCACTCGGCCTACCTTTCTTTCTTTGCATCTCCTCTTGCTGTGGATGGATGCCTGGCTGCCGCAGCATTGGCCTGCTGTCCTCTCCGGTGTTCCCGGACTGGCTTGGGCGCTGCCTCCCGTCATGCACTGATACCTTAGGACGCACGCACCGCGCAGCCCTCACTCTTATTTCCTACTTGGCATGAACGTCAGGGGCATCCCCTTGTGATGACATCATGCTGCCCGGATATTTAAAGCCTACAATGTTTGCTAGCCTTTGAGTTAGCAAAGGGAATCTTACGGATGGGATTCGCTCTCCGTACCCAGCTACTCTGCCTCTCCAATTTCCATTGAACTCTTAACGCTAACGGGGTACCCGCTCCTCGGGGGCTTCACTTGCTTTTCAGGTTGCTATCAGGAAACCGGTACTCGCTCCTCGAGGGCCCATGTTCCCTGACTCGCTGCCTGCTCCAACCTTCTCTTCTGCCTGGAAGGATTCGCTATCTTCAACACCAGTGAGTACTACCATCTTCACCTCAGAGCTGTTCCCTGGAACCGGGTACTTGCTCCTCGAGGGCCTGCCTCCGTTCCAGCCCTAGTGCTATCTCCTACATGGAACCGCTGTGTGAGTACATTACCTTCAAGCCTCTCAGCTCTCAAGGATCAGGTACTCACTCCTCGAGGGCCTGCTTTCCCTATCCTGGGGTTTTCCATACTGGAGTTTTGTGCATATTCCACTGTACTCATTATTCTCAGTTCTTTCCACTACAGCACTGCCACTGGAGGAGTCGCTGTCCCCTGAGGGACACTAGCCCAGCCAGGCTACTTCTACTGCTCACTACTGCCACCTCTGGTGGCTTCATCACATTGTCTAATAAAAGATCAATCTCTGTGTTTGTGTGTCCTAAGCTGAGCCTGACTTGTGGCCTCTCACGGGACATCCTCCCGTGGGCGTGGTCAGCTGCCACAGTGTCCAAGGGTCCACCCAAACCTCACTAATTATAACAATACAACTATTAACCATTACCGAAGCTCTTGGGGCTGTGTAAATTGCTCTTTCTACCTGTACAAAATGACCTGAGATACTAAAGGTCTCCGAAGCCTTCCACATAAAGTCCCACTCCAGCCTGTCAAATGTCTTCTCTGCATCTAAATTAAGCAACAGAGAAAGTTCCCGACTCTGCTTGCTACACACCAAAGAGGCTATAATCCTACAGATATTCTCTATAGTAGAGCATCCTTTAAGAAAACCCACTTGATCCTTCCCTATGAAAAGGAGCAAGATCCAAGCCAAATGATTAGCCATAATTTTGGTCAGGAGCTTGACATCAAAATTCAAGAAGGAAATGGGACAATAAGATGAGGGCAACAAGAGATCTTTACCCATCTTAGAGAGTACAGTTATGAGAGCACTGTTGGGTGGGAAGAGGAATTATGGAGGTCAGTAAAGTGTGAGTAAATCCTCCCCAAAGGTGCAACAACTGTAGATATCAGTAGTTTGTAAAATTCTGCGTGCAAGCCATCTAGTCCCAGTGTCTTTAATAATTTAGCTTTCTTGATTTCCTTCTCAATCTCCTGGAGCAGTATCAGCTGATTGAGTACATTTAATAGCTCCTCAGTAACTTTAGGCAATCACACAGACTCAAGGTATTGAGCAGTATCATTCTGGGATCCTGGGTGCACATTATATAATGCCTGATAGTATTGCTGAAAGATCTGGGCAATGTCTCTATTAGCATTGACTAACCTGCCATTCGCGCCTTTCATGGACATTATATATTTCGGAACCTCCCGACATTTAGCTACATGTGCTAACATCCTGACCAGCTTGTTAACATATTGAAAAAATGTCCCCTTATAATAAGCCAAACCTGTCTGTGCCTGGTGATGGAGTAGAGAATTATATGCCACCTGTGTTTCAAAGAATCTTTGGCGAGTGCCAGGATTCAGGGTACAATCATAATTTGCCTTATCCCTGTACAATTGCTATTCTAGGGCCAATAACTCTGAAGTTAAAGCCCTGCAGCAGGCTATTACATATGAGATGACATACGCCCGCATCACCGCTTTCGTGGTTTCCCAAAACAAAGTTGGGACTGCCTGGTATTCCTGGTTATGAAATGCACAATCCTCCCATTTTTCTTGTAAGTACTCTCTAAAGGCCATATCTTTGTATAAAAATTTTGGGAATCTCCAAAGTGAGTCCTGATTAGATGAATGAAAGCCCTCCAAGTCAAACCAAACTGGCACATAGTCCAAAATTATCAGGGGACCTATATGAGAATCAGAAATCTTAGAAAAAGACTCCCTGACTATAAGGAGGTAATCAATTCTAGATTGCATACCATGGGCCCTTGAGATATGAGTATACTCCCTGTCTAAAGGATAGAGAGATCTCCATGCATCTACTATATCCAGCGCACTACATAAGTACGCCATCCCTTTGATCTTCTTGCCGGACTGTAGGCTTTGAATGGTCTAATTGATCATCTAACATGAAGTTTAGATCCTCACCAACCACCATCAGAACATTCAAATAGAGAGATAAAAGCTGAACCATCTGAACAAAGAAAGCATAGTCATAATTATTAGCAGCATAGATATTACACAGTAAGATCGGTTTCCCATTTAAGTGACCTTCCACTATGATATATCTCCCCACTACATCAGTTACCACTTTTGTGTCTTGAAAAGGAACATGTTTCCCAATGAGAATGGCTACCCCTCCCTTTTTCACATCTTCCTATGAAAAAATAAACCTTGCCAACCCACTGTCTTCGTAGTTTTGCATGCTCTGCAGCATCTAGATGTGTTTCCTGAAACATAGCAACATGTGCTCCCCAATGCTGCAAGACCTGTAGCACTTTATATTTAATACAGAACCAAGCCCTCCTACATTCCAAATAACACAGCAGAGCTGAGAAGTCATCTTTGTTCATTCAAAGTGACTCCCAGAAGAACAAAAGTCCCAAAACACCAAAATATATGATTGGAACCCCCAGCCTAGGCCCCAACCGAAGATAATTCCCCTCTGGCAACCCTGAAAAAAATCACTCTATCTGCCTGCAAGAAGACACCACAAAAACTCCAAAAGTGTAATTTCCCTATCCTTTCCCTCTCCCATGCCCCCTGTCCCCTGCCCTCCTGCCCATTCTCGGAAAATTGTATACACCTATAACAAAGAGAAAAATTGAAATACAAGCTCAACTATGAGCGAAAGAGGGCACATGTATTACATGTGAAGGGGCCCCACTCCCCTAGAAAAACATTAGTAAAACTCCCAAAATTTCCCACATATCTGAACACATAAGTAACTTGCCAGTCAAGTGGGTTAAATGTGCAAATAAACTCCAGCTCTAAAGCAGAAACATAAGTTCAGGCCAAAAAGTACCATGAAATGTACAAAACGTTCACGGAAGAGCTGGCCAAATCAAATGGTTTGCACATTATCTCCTACTGAATCCAAAGTCTGTGCAGCGCCCTCAGGACCTTGAAGCTACTTCGCTCTGAGGCATGACTGGAAAATATACTGTGTTGCCTTAGCCAACTCAAACATATGGGTTGCATTCTGATAAGTAACCCTGAGTTTGGCAGGATATTGGAGTATGAAACAAACCTAATGCCATACCAGGTCAGAACACACTTGAGCAAAACACTTCCGCTTTGTTGACACCGCCACTGAATAATCACTGAAAATCATCACTCAATGGCTTTCATACAGCACAGTTCTGGCCCAGCGATATTGGCACATAATTTCATGCTTGTGATGAAAATTTAATAACTTCACAATAACCGGTTGGGGACGTGTAAGAGCATCAGGCCTCATACCCAAACAGTGAGCTCTCTTAATCCTGAGAGTCCCCAACATTGCTGAGAAATCAAATACCTTCATTAGCCAGGATTCCAATATACCCCGGAGGTCCCTGTCAGCAATCTCCTCCAGAAAACCAATGAAGGCTTAAGTTGCTCCTGCAGGAGCGATTCTCAAGGTCCTCTAATTAGGTTTCCATTTTTGCTGCATTCGCTTTGACCACAGCTCTTTTCAACTCCTGTGCGCTGTCATCTAGGCCATGCATTCTTCCATGTCGGTAATTCATTTAGTATGGTCAGCTAATACTGTGGAGCTCATCAAATCGAGAATAGATTTTATTCAGCTTCTCATCCATCGCCGTCAGTTTCACCTTGACTAGGTCTCTGGCATCGCCTGTCAAGGTGGGGGGGGGGGGGGGAACAAACACCATCTGCCATCTTACTCACCCTTGACTTCCCCTTCTCTTTGCGGAGCACTTATGTCAACATAAATGAGCATGGACCTCTGGGGAAAAAAGGTCAGCCAAAATTGCCGTTCTCTCAGATGCCAGCAGTAAGAAAGCAACCGTAAATTAATGTGGTAGGAGGTCGAAACGGATGCAGTAAAGGGAGCAGGGCAACGGAGCAACAGGCAAGCATATCCATCAACTCTCACCAGTCACCAGCCCAACCAGTCTCTCTCCCACCTATCATCCCATACATTCACCAGTCACCCCCTCCACCCAAACACACTGACACTTACCAGGGGAATTCAAAGTATGCATATCCCAAAATGCTAGGGCCCCTTTCCTAAAATACAAAGGGATTGGCAAATTCAAAATATGCATTTGAATTACATGCTTTTGCTGACTAGAACTTTATGGTGGTATTATATCACTTGTTTGTTTACATTTGTTACTAGGCACTGGCCATCCACTCACAAACACCACCTAGCAATCTTGGCAATACAAACAAGTAACTAAGGACACAACCAATGGGAATGCAGAACCATACCTCTAACTAACAAACTGCTCCCTCAATTGACACTTTTAAACTTATTGGTAACATTTTCAGTTAGTGCACGCTAAAATCCAGTTACCACCCACAAAGTCCCGTTAATGCACACTAACATGAAATACTCATTTTTATGAAATTTCACCATTTTTTGTTTCGTTGAAACAAGACGAAATAGACAATTTAATTGCCATTTTTTCGTTTAAAATGAATGCACATCCCTATAAATTCTTACCTTCTGCAGCTGCTCCTTTCAGTTTTTCTATCCATTTTCCTCATTTTATGTCACCCTTTGAAAATTAAATGCTTTCACAGTAGAATTCTTTTGTGTCCTCCCTCCAGTTATTAAGTCAAATTTGATTATGTTGTGATCACTGTTACCAAGTGGCTCCAACACTGTTACCTTTTGCACCAAATCCTGTGTTCCATTAAGAACTAGGTCACTGATCTAGACTCTTAGTTTCAGTGATTCCAGCTCAGCTAAACTAAGCTCATGGCCAATCATTTGCTATTACCCAGCCTGGAGAGACCACCTCCTCTCAGCCACACTCCAGAAGGAGAATAGGTACAAGCTCTTCCAGCTTGCCTAGCCTTTTTTCTCTGCTCTGAGAACTAAGTACACAAATCATTTTACTCCCCATCCTATTCGGGGTGAGAATCTATTTATTTGATGGAACAGTTTTTGAGTAGATTTCTCTCACAAATTCCTCTCTCAGTCAGAATTCTGCATTTTAAGTCTTTTTCGGTCAAGTTTCTATTGCGTAGGATTTTGCCATCTTTTGTTTTTAAAGTGATATTTCACTGTAAGTTACCAGCAGTAGTCAAGAGGACATGTAAACCCCTTACCTGCTTCTCTGACTCATTCAATAGTCATTTAAGCACCTTCACAGTAGGGATCTGACAACCTTTTTTTTTTTTTTTTATAATTTATACTTTATTAATTTTCATGACATTTACATTGTAAAATCACATTTCTTTTACATAATACAAGGAAATATTTAAAGCAGCTTTAAATTCCTAATACATTTACCATACTATTAAACTACGAAATAAACCAACAAGCTGCAATAAAAAACTAATAATGTGGGAGCCCTTAACCAAATAATAATACCACTTTCTATATAGGTGGAGGGTGAAATAGTCTAGTATCTTATTGGGCTAACATTGATGATACTTCGGTTTCCAATTGAACCTGATTCTTATCTCTAAGGAAATTTTCCAAATGAAACGGTTGGGAAAAAATAAATTTTTTCCCCTGATAATTAATAAAGCATTTACTGGGGTATTTCAAAAAGAAAGTAGCCCCAAGTTATAATACTCTAATTTTTAGGGCAAGAAATTTTCTTCTCCTGACCTGGGTTGGTCTAGATACGTCTGGGAATATATAAACTTTATGCCCACAAAATAAAATATCTTTACTTTTGAAAAACTTTTCCATAACTATCTCTTTATCTCTTTCTGAAATAAAAGAGACAAACAGAGTTGCTCTTTTATTTATCAAGTCCACAGACTCCTCCAGGAAGGTAGATATTCCTGGCGAGCTTCCCCCCTCCCTCCCAGGAAGATCTCCTGTTTGAGATGGAAAATAATAAATTTTTGAGATAGCTGGTACCTCATTCCATACCAAAATTTCTTTTACATATTTAGCAAACATTTCAAATGGTGACAATAATCTTGTCACTGGGAAATTTACAATGCGCAAATTCTTTTTACGCATTAAATTCTCCAGGTTTTCCATATTAGAATGTAAAACCAAATTATCAGATGTATGCATACTTTCCAGCTTTTTTACATTTTCCATTTCCAATTTTACATTTTGAACAGATGTTTCTAAATTACTCAAACATTTCCCCTGTTCCTGTATAAGAATCTTATTTTTATTAACCACTGCACCTAAAGAGATATTCATCTGTGTTACATTGGAATCCAACTTTACCATCATCCTCCACAAATCCCCCATGGTCACATTGGTAGTGTCCACAGCTGGAAGTCTGACGCTATCAATGTTATTTATCAAGGATCCCTCACTTGTTCCTTGCTGTGCTGGCTCGGAACAGGGGGCACTTACAATGTTCAGTTGTTGTGAAATAATTTCACCGTCACTTACTATTGGTGATCTTCCCGTGGCTTCACTTGATAGTTCCAATCGGGGCTGTAGAGGTGTTGTCCCTATGCCAGGGCTTAGGGAGACTTCAAAAGTATCCCTAACTCCATCCCTTAAAGGCGATACTTTGTAGACATGTGCGTCCATAGGCCCTGATCCACACGGGGCTGGAGAAGATGCCACGATTTTTGCCTTCCTCTTACGCCCCATAAATTTCAAACAAAATCAATCTCAAGCGATCCAAGTCGATCTAAGTCGAACGCACGCCCCTTTGACGCACGCGGCTTAGACGATGCGCCGGCGGCTCGGTGCGCCGCAGTCCCGCGTTCTTTTCAGGACCCGGGCGCAGGAGTGATGTCACCGGCAGAGGGTCCACAGCTGTGCTGGTCTCGGACGTCTCCGCCTCCTTCTCAGGCTGCCTGCGTCGGCTTCTCTCCCTCCTCCTGCACGAGTCAGGCTCCGGTCTCAAACTGCACTCCCACGGTCTTTTCAGGACCCGGGCGCAGGAGTGATGTCACCGGCAGAGGGTCCACAGCTGTGCTGGTCTCGGACGTCTCCGCCTCCTTCTCGGGCTGCCTGTGTCGGCTTCTCTCCCTCCTCCTGCACGAGTCAGGCTCCGGTCTCAAACTGCACTCCCGCGGTCTTTTCAGGACCCGGGCGCAGGAGTGATGTCACCGGCAGAGGGTCCACAGCTGTGCTGGTCTCGGACGTCTCCGCCTCCTTCTCGGGCTGCCTGCGTCGGCTTCTCTCCCTCCTCCTGCACGAGTCAGGCTCCCTGACAACCTTTTTAGCCTTTCTCTGTCTTCCACATTGGTGTCTCATGTTACATAACTGCTTTGCCCCTTTTTTCTCTCTGCTGCAGTTTGCTTAACTGGTAGCAAGCTCTTCCCCTCCCCCTTCCTTGGGTGGAGGGTTGCTTCACCCCCAATCATCCAGTATCCACCCTCCCTCACCCCCCACCACAACTACCCAGAATCCATCTCTCCTCTTTCTGTCCCTTCCCATTGGCTGCAGATTTGGGCTCTTCCGTTCTTCAGATGCTGAAGGGATGAGCTCTGCCAGTGGCCCTGGAAATCCTCTTTTCTTTGGCTACTGGTGGAATGAGCTGTGCCAGCACTGCAAGCATTTTTAAAGGTTGCAACCTAGCCATATGATGTCCTGACTGCTGATTTCACAGTGCATGAGATCAGCAGTTAGGAAGAGCCAATCCTCCTTAAAAGTGGGTGGGCAACACCTGAAGTTTCCAGGTTTTTTGCTGCTCCCAAAACCTTGCCATCCTAGTTAACCGCTTAATATGTCCTGTGGAAAACTTTTCCATGTAGGCAGTGTGTTATGACAGTGTTTTTGCAACCAGTGTGCCTTCATACCTGAACATGTGTGACACAGAAAATTCACCGCTGCCTGATGCTCAGATCCTGGCCATCACCTGAGCTCTGGCTCAGTACCTCATAGCACAAAAGACACCAGCAATGGCCCTTAAATGTGTAGGAGCTCCTTTCTGAGAATGTGTGTAATCATGCATGCCTCCCATGTGGCACTGGCAGCATGCAGGACATGGATATCCAGGCCAAGTGGCACACAATGCCTCCTCACCTTCCCCTTGCTGAGACCTTCCAGCCTTTCTTTGTCTTACCCTCAGACTGAGTGAGACAGGGTGCACGGAGCACTGGACGTGACTCATTCTGAGGGTTGGAAGTAGGAGCAGTAGAGGAGCTCTGGCAGCCACATGCAGCAACCCAGGTAACTGCCTAAGCCGGCTGCCCAAATCACACAGACTTCTACCTTCTCCTGCACTTGTAAATAGAGGGATCTGGGCAATTGTGATGAGAGGTGAGGCTTGCAGTGCTTCCCTTGTTCTTCTTTTGACCATACGAATCCTGTCCATATCTGCATTGCCTACCCAATAGAAACCTGTGTCCTGAACAACATTTTTGTTAATGGAGGTGTGCCTTGGGCTTGGAAAGGTTGGGAAAGGCTGTGTTGCATAACTGTCTTAACACTAGGAGGTCAGTGAGGGCTTTCTGTACCCTGTAATTTTATTTTACTGTTATCACTATAGGGGTAGATTTTTAAAAAATGTGCGCCTTCGCGTACTTTTGTTGGCGCACCAGGCGCAAACAAAAGTACGCTGGATTTTAGTAGATACGCGCGTAGCCGCACGTATCTGCTAAAATCCAGGATCGGCGCGCGCAAGGCTGCCGATTTTGTGCAGCCGGCGCGCGCCGAGCCACGCAGCCTGCCTCCGTTCCCTCCGAGGCCGCTCCAAAATCGGAGCGGCCTCGGAGGGAACTCGCTTTCGCCCTCCCCTCACCTTCCCCTCCCTTCCTCTATCTAACCCACCCCCCAGGCCCTATCTAAACCCCCCCCTACCTTTGTCGGGGGATTTATGCCTCCCGGAGGGAGAAGTAATCCCCGCGCGCCAGGGGGGCCGCTAGCGCGCCGAGACGCGACCTGGGGGCGGTTCCGGAGGGCACGGCCACACCCCCGGACCGCCCCGGGCTGAAACCACACCCCCAGGCCCGCCCCCGAAATGCCGCGTCCCGCCCCCAAAACGCCGCGCCGATCGGCCCCGCCCCGACACGCCCCCGACACACCCCCTCAAAAAACCCCGGGACTTACGCGAGTCCCGGGGCTCTGCGTGCGCCAGCAGGCCTATGGAAAATAGGCACGCTGGCGCACAAGGCCCTGCTCGCGTAAATGAGCAGGGCTCTTAAAATCCACCCCATAATGTTTATTTTCTTTCTTTTTTTTTCTTTTTCAAATTTTAACATTACAATCAAGAATACCTTGATATAACATATACATGGCCAGCAAGCAAATTATTACAGAAAACCTATACCATTAGAGATACATCTGTCTAAACCAGATCTGGGCAAGGGGCGGCCCGCAGGCTGAATCCGGCCCGCCTACGGTCTGAATCCGGCCCGCCCACTGCTGAGAGCAGACGGGGAATGAGGCACTGCTGCCTTCCCTTGCAGAGGGAAGGCAGCAGTTGATTCTCCGCTCCCTCGCTCCCCGATTGGCCGGCCAATCGGGGAGCGAGGGAGCGGAGAATGAACTGTTTTTTTTTTACAGTGTCCGGGGGGGGGGGGGGGGGGGAGGAGGGAGTGACTCGAGCGAAGGCACGCTGTCCGATTGCCGGTGCTGGGGCAAGCCTTGCCCAGCACCGGCCAATCGGGCAGCGCGCCTTCGCTCGAGTTTTCTTTCCTACATATGTCACGGAGTTTTTTGCCGGTCCGCGGCGCGCGCTCCCGGTCTCTCCCGCTGCCGTTGCCGCTGGGCTGTCAGCACGTTCAAGCCCAGTGGGAACGGCAGCGGTGTTGGAAGAAGCTGTGGCAACCCGCGGCTGGCCTTTTCTTCTTCCCGCGCCTGCCCCCCCCCCTCCCGTGAACCCGAAACAGGAAGTGATACACGGAGCGGTGCGCGGGAAGGAGAAAGAGCCGTGCTGCGTCGGCTGCAGCATCGGACCCCGAGCAATTGAACCAGCCGGCAATCGAGAAGAGTCAGCAGCATGAGCCTCCCGCGGCCGAAGGGATTCTTCTTTTCTGGCCTGCGGGGGCTCATGCTGCTGACTCCCTTTCTCGATTGCCGGCTGGTTCAATTGCTCGGGGCCGATGCTGCGCCGACTCGGCACGGCTCTTTCTCCTTCCCGCGCACTGCTCCGTGTATCACTTCCTGTTTCGGGTCACGGGAGGGGGGGGGCAGGCGCGGGAAGAAGAAAAGGCCAGCCGCGGGTGCCACAGCTTCTTCCAACACCGCTGCCGTTCCCACTGGGCTTGAACGTGCTGACAGCCCAGCGGCAACGGCAGCGGGAGAGACCGGGAGTGCGCGCTGCGGACCGGCAAAAAACTCCGTGACATATGTAGGGGGAAGAGGAAGTGAGTAAGAGAGAGTGAGAAGCAGCCAGCCAGCCTGTGTGTGATTGAGTGGTCAGAGAGCTGATGTGTGTGTGTATGTGAGAGACAATGAAAGTGATTGCTCAGGGAGATGATGTGTATGTGATGTGTATGTGAGAGTGTGAGGCATTAGTCAGGGAGGTGACTGATGTGTGTGTGTGTGTGAGAGAAAAAGCATGGAAGTGAGAAGTCTGGGTATGTGGGAAAGCATGAGCATAAGAAGCCTGGAGTTGTGGGAGTGAGAAACCTGGGTGAGTGTGCATGCATGAGAGAGAGAGATTGCTTGGTAAGGTGACTGTGTGTGTGAGAGAAAAAGACTGGTGTGTGTGAATGTGAGAGAATGTGATTCAGGGAATGAGAAGCCTGTGCACGTGGAGAGTGAGCATGGAAATGAGAGAGACTGGTGTGTGTTGTAACAGAGAGAAAGTGATTATGGGAATGAGAAGCCTGTGCATGTGAAGAGAGTGAGCATGAGAGTGAGAAACCTGGGTGTGTGTGAGACACAGCATGGGAGGGAGAAGCCTGTATATCTGAAAGAGAACTTGGGAGTGGGAAGCCTGTGTGTGTGTGTATGCATGAGTGAGATCAGGTGACTGGTGTGTGTTGTGTGTGAGAGAGAGAGAGAAAAAGTGATTATGGGAATGAGAAGCCTGTGCATGTGAAGAGTGAGCATGGGAGTGAGAAACCCGGGTGTGTGTGAGACACATCATGGAGGGAGAAGCCGGGTATATCTGAAAGAGAACATGGGAGTGAGAGACTGGTGTGTGTGTGTGTGTGTGAGAGAGAGAAAGAAAGTGATTTTGGGAATGAGAAGCCTGTGCATGTGGAGAGAACAAGCATGGGAGTGAGAGACTGGTGAGTGAGTGTGTGTGTGTGTGTGAGAGAGAGAGACAGAGAAAGTGATTATGAGAGTGAGAAGACCATATATGCAAGTAGAACACGGGAGTGGGAAGCCTGTGTGTGTGGGTGTGTGTGTATGGCATGAGAGAAACTGTTCAGGAAGGTGACTGGTGTGTGTGTGTGCCAAAGACTGTTTGGGAGATGATTGGTGTGTGAGAGACAGAAACTGGTCATGGGGCATGACTGGTATGGGGTGTGTGTGAGAGACATGGGCACTAAGGAAGAGGACCATAAGTATAGAGCTTAGCTTCTACTGCTGCTTCTGGTGTGTGCCATGGCCTGCAGGGAAGGGGAGTAGGAGAGCTGCTGGAGGGGGTAAGTAAGGTGGCTTTAAGTTTATTTTTCTTGACTGCCATTTTAATTGTGTGATGTCTGCTTTTTTGAAATATTTTATTGGTGTTTGGAGAATGTTTAATAGTTTTTATGAGTTTTTAATTGTTGGATGTTATTCTGTTCATAGCTGTTTAGAAACATTTATTCTGCTTATTAGTATAGTTTTACAATATTCTGTTTGGGGATCTATAGCTGCTTGTTAGTTCTGTTTTCCTAATAAGAGGTGTATTGGTGTTTAGGGTCTGATGTAATATTTGTAGTGTTGCCTTTTCATAGATAGGGTTGCTCCTGTTTGAGTGTATTCCATAATACAGGTGTAACTGTGTGCGGATTAGTTTATGTGCATTACTACAGATCCTGGGAGTATGTTAGGTCGGTTCTGTGTCTGTTACCGAGATGAGATATTTTGCTAGCATGTAAGCGTTTGTATCGGTCTTATTTGTTGTGTTTTCTCAGAGGACATACATTGGTGGTAAACTGCTGTCTTTTCATAAGTAGGGCTATTGAGAACTGAGTTAATTATATTAGTCCGGCCCTCTAAAACCATCCCAATTTCTCATGCGGCCCCATGGGAAAATTAATTGCCCACCCCTGGTCTAAACCATATATAGTTTCTAAGTCCTCAACATAGGGGAAATTCTGTCAAACATTTTAAAGGCTTATTTATAAACATTATTTGTCAGGAAATACAGACAATCGTAACTGAAGAGTCTTATTACCATTTAGAGAGCAATTCTAGTTACATTTCTAAGGGGTCGCTGCTCCTATATTCTGCTCTGTGCCTCTATCTGTAATGAACGCAATCAAATGTGACGGCTGATAAAAGCAATAATTGACAGCTTGATATATTATGCAACATTTGCAGGGGGAACCTTAGTTTAAAGAAGGCTCCTATTTGCAAAAGTTTAGGTCTTAAATTAAGAAATTCTTTCCTTCTCTTTTGAGTGTCTTTAGTGACATCTGGGAATATTCTTACATTTAACTGACAAAATATTTCTTTAATATTTCTGAAAAATAACTTTTGGAACCACTCTTTAGCAGAATTTAACAAGAAGGAAATAATCAAAGTGGCTGGCTGAGCCAATTCCTAATTTGTGGATTCCAAAATCTCAGTAACATTTAATGGTGATATTACCTGAAAATCTTGATCTTTCCCAGAACTAATTTTCCAAGAGGGAAGATAATATATTTGGGTAAGTGGAGGCAAAGCTTGCTGAGGAATTTTCAAAAATTCTAAGTCAAATTTATTCCACATTTCTTTCGCTGATAAGGCTGGCACTTTGGGAAGTTTACCAGTCTCAAATTCCTACTACGCATCTGATTTTCGAGATTTTCCATCTTTCTTGTCAAGATTGGTTTTCTTTTATTATCATCTCATTTTGATTTCTTAATCTTTTTAATTAATTACTAGTAATCTCTATGGCCTAATCTCTCCTATTATCCTCCTTAATTATCTTATTAACCTTGGATTCCCACTTTTCCATATTAATAATTCTTTTATTATAATCATTTTATGGGGAAATGATCAAAACTATTTAGATTGTTGCAAGGTGCATGGGGATTTTACCCTATGGGCTTTGCCACAGTGTTAAAAGGGAAAGCATGAGCAATACTTTCCCTTTGAAAATTACTTATGGAAAAAGTATCAACGGAGATTTGCCCCTGTATTTTCTGCGGATACTTTTCTCTTGAGAAACAATGTGCACAGTTTAAAATATTCACAAGTGTATGTTGTTGCCTCTGCTGACTTAATCTCGCCTTTGATCCCATCTACTTTTCCTATGGATAAAAATGCAGGCATATTATTGATCTCCCATGCATACTTTTACCTGTGTACAATGGGCAGTATTCAATCAATTTACTTGGGTAAATGACTTTTTAGAAATTGCCCTTCCTTGTGTGGCACCGATGCCACAAAAAGAGCACAGATGTTAGAAGTACTGAACAGATTTGATGGTAAAATGCAGATTTCCTCTTTATGGGAGTCTTGAATGGTGTTGAATAGTGATAAACATTAGGGATGTGCAGCAGGGACGGATTCGTCCCATTCGGTATTCGAATTCGTCGGTACCCAAATCCGTTGCATCCATTCTTGGAGGACCCTGATCCGTTCATTAGTTACATATGTATTTGTTTCCCAAAAAAACCCCATCCCAACCCTTTAAATTTAATTAACTACAATCCCCCACCCTCCTGACCCCCCCCCCCAAGACTTGCCAAAAGTCCCTGGTGGTCCAGCGGGGGTCCTGGAGCGATCTCTTGCATTCGGGCCATTGGCTGCCAGTATTCAAAATGGCACCGATAGCCTTTGCCCTTACTATGTCACAGGGGCTATCAGTGCCATTGGTCAGCCCCTGTCACATGGTAGGAGCACAAGATGGCGCCGGCCATCCATTGCTCCTACCATGTGACAGGGGCCGACCAATGGGATCGGTAGCCCCTGTGACATAGTGAGGGCAAAGGCTATCGGCGCCATTTTGAATACCGGCAGCCGACAGCCCAAGTGCAGGAGATCGCTCAGGACCCCCGCTGGACCACCAGGGACTTTTGGCAAGTCTTGGGGGGTGTGGGTTTATTCATTAGTGATACATTGTATTCGTGGGGGTTCGCCATACGTTTCGTGACCCCTACGAATATAACGAATATGGCATCTGTTGTGGATTGCCAATACGTTGCAAACGAATGCACATCCCTAGTAAACATCTGCTGAAAATGCACAGGATATGCATGGGGCAAAAGGTTAAGCTGGAATCAGCACAGGAATATTCCAGAGCCCTGGATAAAAAGGTGTAACCTACCTTCTTGACAGACAAGGGGGTACAGAGGTGATAAAAGACCCTGATTCTCCTGAGAAATGAGCTGTTCCAGATTGTAAGGAAAGAGATTTGGATGCAGCTATGATCCTCTCCCAGGATCTCAGAAGGGGAGCAGCCAGTAGTGCAGAGATCTTCCCTTAAAAATCCCCAGAGGCTTGAGAGCAGAAGAGTAGTAAAGAGAGTGCAATACAGCCTGGAAGGTAAAAGATAAAAGGTGCACTTAGCTAAAGCAGGAACTCATCTGTGCCAGGAAGTCAAACTGTGCCAGATGGAACTTGTTTTGGGGCTTGGAGGATCCTGAGGCTGTCCCAGAGGAATTTTTCCTTGAGCTGAGCAGGACATTTTGTGAGTAACTATTTTGCTAATTAAGGAGAGTACCAGGTAAGCTTGTGCATGTGCAAAGACTAAGGAGAAGAGAAACAAAGTAACCAGGACTACTGTGTTGCTATAAGAAGAAACTGTTGTTTAAGGAGGGGAGCTATAAGGAGAAGAGTTAAGATTTCTGGAACTGTAATTCTGTTTCACTTCTGCATCTAACTGAACTGTCACTGTCATTACGTTTGATCCTGAAGATTCTACAGTAAACTCTCTATTATTCGGAGCACAACTTGAGCCTGGAGAATGGTTTTTTATGTGGAGTGTTCTCAGCCTGGTACTGGCTGGTTACCCTGCCCCCAGCTCATGGCTCCGGAGATTTATTTCCTTACCTCAGGATAGTAACTACAATGCTTCCCGAGGCCGGGAAGGTGACCCCTGGCGAACCGAGGGTTACACTTATATTACTTTGGCAAGACATGCACACATTCTCATGCCAATACAGTTTCCCGAATCGGAAGCTCTTGAAGCCGAGAGTTAAACATAGTCACTCTCAGGGCCTGGATCCCTGAAGTGCAGGAAAGCAGCCAGGGCAGCCCTTACCAGTCCTTTTTTTTTTTTTGGAATTCACTTGGCGCAACAAATTAATGGGGGGAGGGGTTTGTGTATGTGAAAAAAAATAATACAAACTTGATATGAATGAAATATTTTACTCTGAAATTTTTTTGGGGGGGGGGGCAATTTTCAACTAGCCCACTTTGTGGTAAAGTATGCAGGGGTTTTGAGCTAATTTATAAAGAGGGTAATTTCTTCTTTAAAATAAGTGCAAATATGTATGTTAAAAGCAGAGAATGATAGGATGTGTACTTTTTCAATTGCTGGTCCTAAAGTAGGGACCAGCCTTTCTCCTGTTTGTCTGATTTTGAATAATCGAGTTCCTTAGTTATGCCACCTATTGGTATAACTTTTGCCTATTTTCTGTGAAGTACGTGTACCGGATCCCTCATTTTGGTGCTTTATCTTCGATTAGGGGTGCTATGGATCCGGGTTCAAGTCTAGATAGGGAGGAAGATTTCTGTTCCAGGGCCCCTGGCTCTGTCTATCACAATCTCCATGACCATGTCACACTCTAGATCAAATAGTTCCAGAAGTGCCAAATAATAAAAAATAAGAGCAAGGAAGCCAGAATTAGCAAAACCAGGAGAAACCAGGAATCACAAAAGGGTCCATCCGTCCTCCTCATAAATCCACATGGGGAACACGCAGAGAAAACACTGGAGTCTATAGTTGGTGTTCAAATAAAAGATGGTTTTACTGTAACTTAAAGAAGAGGATCCAAGTCTGGATTGCAAAAATAAGAAGCAGAATGTGCTGGAGAAAAATATTCGTTTTTGGTTGATTTTCAGTCTCCCCCCACCACGAATTTCAGTTCATGGATTACTTGATTTGTTTAATTCATGAGAAAAAAAAAACAATTCAAGCAATAATAATAATAAAAACAGCCAAAAATAAAAAATGGGGTCTCCCGCTCGCCCACCTGGAAAAATGCCAGGGCCAGGATCCCCCCCCCCGGCCCCCATTTTCCTGATCTGGAGATGATCCACCAATGAGGCCTATACCAAGTCTGAAGCCTCGGCCTTGCGTAGGCCGAGGTCACGGTGACCTACTGCTCCCTTAGCCTATGCAAGGCTGACGCCTCGGCCAAACCCAGGCCTGAGGCCGGGACCTGGCCTGGAAGCTGGCTCCTGATGCCTAGGCCAGAGCCCGTACCCAGGACCAATGCCATCACCCGGCCTGGAGGTCAGTTCCTAAGGCCGGGGCCTTGGCCCAGACTCAGGCCCAATGCCACAACCTGACCCGGAGGCTAAGTCCCAATGCCTGGGTGAAAAGATATTGCCTTCATTGGTTGCTGTTTGTATACAGTTCCCCATTCCCCCCAATCTTATCAGTTTCCCACACCACCCTACACCTTGCTGTTGAAGCAGAGAACAAAGTGAGATGCATCAACATATCAGGCTTATTGGTTAAGGGTAGTAATCACCGCATCAGCAAGTTACTCCCATACTTACTTGTTTCCCCAGACCATAAAAGTCAGGGTCCTCGTTGGTTGCTGTACGAATCCAATTCCCCTTTTCCTCCTGCTGTTGAAGCTGAGAGCCATGATGGGTTGCATCATCAGTATCAAGGTTTATTGATTAAGGGTAGTAACCACCACATCAGCAAATTACCCCAATGTACTCTTTTCTAATTTCCATCCTTTAGTCTTTAGGGATCCACAGTATTTATTCCATGTCCCTTTGAATTCATTCACTGTTTTGATTTTCACCACTCCTCCGGAAGGGCATTCCAGGTATTCACCACCCTCTCTCTGTGAAACATTTTTTCTGATGTTAGTTCCGAGTTGTCCTTTCTGGAGTTTCATTTGATGATTCCTAGTTCTACTGATTTCTTTCCAACAGAAAAGGTTTGAGGTTTACACATCATAAAAACCTTTCAGGTATCTGAAGGTCTGTATCATATCACCTCTGAGCCTCCTCTCTTTCAGGATATACATGACCCCACATAATTTTGGCATCCTTTCTCTGTACTGCCTCCATCCGGTCTCTATCCCTTTTGAGATAAGGGCTCCAGAACTGAACACAATACTCCAGGTGAGGCATCACCAAGAACCTGTACAAGGGCATCACCTTCTCCATTTTCTTACTGGTTATTCCTCTCTCTATATGCAGTCCAGAATTCTTCTGGCTTTAGCTATTGCCTTATCACATTGCTTTGCCATCTTCAGATTGCCAGACACTATCACCCGAAGATTCCGCTCTTGGTCCATGCATATCAGCCATTCTCCCCCCCCCCCCCCCCCCCCCCAATCACATACCACTCTTTTGGATTACCGAATCCCAGATGCATGATTCTGCACTTCTTGGCATTGAATGCCAGTTGCTAAATCTTCAACCACTCTTCAAGCTTTCATAAATCACTTTTCATTCTTTCTACTCCTTCAGGCATGTCCACTCTGTTACAGATCTTGATATCATCTGCACATAGACAAACTTTACCTTCGATCCCTTCCGCAATGTCGCTCACAAAGATACTGAACTGAACCATTCCCAATACTGATCCCTGAGGCACTCCACTTAACATGGCTCTCTCTTCAAAGTAGATTCCATTTACCATTATATGCTGTTTCCTATCAGTCAACCAGTTTGTAATCTGCACCACCACCTTGGCGCTCACTTTCAAGCTTTTCATTTTGTTGACAAGCCTCCTATGTGGGATGGTATCAAAAGCTTTGCTGAAATCTAAGTAAATGATATTGAACACTTTTTCTCGATCTAATTCTCTAGTCACCCAATGAAAATAATGAATCAGATTTGTATGACAGGATCTTTCTCAGGTGAATCCATACTGCTTCAGGTCCAGCAACTTACCGGATTGTAGATAGTTCAGATCTTTTCTTTCAGCAGCGTCTCCATTAATTTTCTCATCACCGAGGTAAGGATAACTGGCCTGTAGTTTCCAGCCTCCTCTCTCCTACCACTCTTATGAAGCGGGACCACAACTGCTGTTCTCCAATCTTGCAGCACCACTCCTGTTTCCAGGGATCTGTTGAACAGGTCATTTAGTGGACTCGCCAGGACATCTTCATCTGGCCCCAATGGCTTCTCCACATTCAGTTTTCCTAGCTCTGTAGGAATACAGGCTACTTTTCCCCCTTGACCTAAATATAACTTCTAGGAACTAGGAGTGTGCAACCATAAAACTTATGGTTTGTTTTATTAGGTTTTCTTTCTTTTTTAAATTTTTTTGTTATTGATTTAGCGCACACTATTTTTTATTTAGAGTACATTAAGTTAGTGTGCACTTTTTGAGTTGTAATATTGAGCACCAAATTTAAAAAAAAATGTTTTTAATGTTTTTATCGTTTCTGTTTAGAAGTTATATGAAACAAAAAAGACAATGTTGTTAAAAACAAAAGCACATCCCTCCTAGGAACACCTCCTTGCAGTCCAGGTAAGGGTGCATACACTATGGAAATCCCAACGTACTTTTAGCCAGAATATTTAGAGAAGGGCAATTTACTTGCCTGTGAAAACGGCTTTGAAAATTGCCCTTTTCTATGCTCAGGGCCTACGACACAAAAAACGTTTGTAACTCAAAAGACTGCAGATAATGTATAATGACAGAAACTGAGTACACATTTTCCCAACCTTTCTCTCCTTTTTGGAACATCTCTTGGGCTGCATCTTCTTTCCTCCTCATTTAACTCCTCTCCCAAGGCTGTTGCTGAGCCAAGGCTGCAATCCCCACAGTGACCTGAGATTTTCAGGGCAAAGCTTTCTTCCTGCCAGCAGATGGCCTTGCCAGGGCATCCAAGCTGCTTAGCAGCTAATGCTACAAAAAAAACAAAACAATTTTTCGCTGCAAAACAAAAAAGATCTGCTTCACTTTTCACAATGTACAATCAAGAAATATGATCTCTGGATATGAGTGTCTGAGATTTGATGTGTGTTCACAGGCATTGTAGATGTAATTGCAGCCTGATGGATATCTGACAGCATTTGCTCCTTGATCATGAGGGAAAACTGCTATATATTACCTTATATACTATTTTTTTTTATTGATGTGAATCTATGAAGGTCTAGAAAACTCAGACAAATACCACCCAAACCTCTAGAGAAATTTCCTCATGCTACTTTCCTTCCCTCAATTCCTTCTTCAAGAAAAACATTCTTAGTTGCATTTTTTTAAATTTGCTAAAATGTTTTAAACGTTCGATATTTTTGTCTCGTCTTGCTGTGCTGCTCTTTAGTTCCTTAAATGTGAATTTAGAAAGCCCGACACTTGCCAAAACCTGGAGATACGCACACGAGTTGGGCAGTGGATTTTAAAAGACGCCCGCATATGCGCATACCTGCTGCCACGCACACAAATGAAAAGTTCCAAAAAAAGGAGTGGGGTCGTGGTCTGACTGGAGCATGGGCGACCTTGGATTTCACATTGAAATCTGTATGTAAATACTTATGTGCACAGGTGCAGGCTGGGGTTCCCTGCTACGAAACTTTGCTATGAGATCGGTGGGCTTTTAAGGGTCAGGGTTAACAGGGGAGAAGGGAGGCTATTAAACTAGGGGAGTTTGGAAGTCCTAGTCCTTATCTGGGGGAACTGGGAACAAACATGTGTTGGCACGCATGTCTTTTAAAATTCCCCCACTTACATGGTAGAAGCGGTATTTGCGTGCTTAGGTGCACATCCACTTAAAATTGTGCACACATGCGTGCGGTCAGGCTATTTTGTAAGAAACGCGCATATACGAATGCGGGTTATAAAATGCCCTTGTCCCCGGGTGCGGGCCTAACAAACGCGCACATGTGTGCCTGCGCACCTTTTTAACAGTTACCATTTAAGGGTTTCTCCTCTCATGTCTTTTAAATTGTCTCCTTCCTTCCCTTCCTCCTCTTTTTCCATCTCCCTCCCACTAACCCTTTTATCTTTCATTCTCTCTGTACTTCTCTTTTGTACTTTCATGTTCTTCCCTCTATTCTTTCTTACTTCTCTGTTCATTCCACTTCCTTATCCTGCCATTCCTTTCTTTCTCTCACTTTCCCTTCCCTGCTGGAACAAAATATACTTGTACTGTACGTGCCTAGGTCATTCCTGTTTAGTCCTGAAGAACATCTAAACACCAAGCCATAAAACATCTAAACACCAAGCCATAAAAATGTATGCTAAGAAGCAGGAAGTGTAAGGATGAGAGACAAATTCACTGTTGCTTCTTGGGTCTATGCTGGTGGGAGCACATGCACTTGAAGGAGAAGGAGCTGTATGCACTGTGCTCAAAGACCAAGCCTGAGTCAAGGGCTTCTGGAGGGCGTTTCTGGGTTTGCTTCCCCCTGTGTCGCTTTAGCGAGGTTTCTCTGAGAGTGTCAGTTTGCAGAGTTGTTTGGGAAGAGAAGTTGAATGCAAGGAGAAAATATTTTGTGGTCTGGAAGGCTGATCCTATGGTATCTCAAACACAAGGTTTTGCCCCCCTCCTCATTTTTATGGCTTGGTGTTTAGATGTTTTATGGCTTGGTGTTTAGATGTTCTTCAGGACTAAACAGGAATGACCTAGGCACGTACAGTACAAGTATATGCACACTGCAGCAGAATTCAGCTGGCTGTGCCACTCCCACGCTAAGTTGAGAAACCCATCTGACCTGTGCAACTCTAATCCTTGTCCCATAACCTGTGATATTGTTGCCAGGCAACATGAAAACAGAGGTTTAGGGAATGTTTTTCTGTGGTGTGGTGCGTAGCAAGCCCAGAGTAGAGTGGCAGCAGCACATGGTAGTGGATAGATAAATCAATGTTGGGCAAGGCTCAGAAAGTAATTTAGAGTGGAAGACAGTTCAGCAGCGTCATTGAAATTGGGGAAGGGTGTCAGGTATAAATAAGCTCAGAGGCATCAGCTCCGCAAAGTCAGTTGGCCGTGATAAAAATCACGGTGCCTCACCAAACCAGCAGGACAACTAAATCAGAGATGTAATCACGGGGCACTGCAAAATCACATGCACTGCAGAGATGCTGCTGCTGCTTTGAGTGACCCCTGCCAGGCAATAGTTAAAGCACCATCCATGGATTTTCAGGGTGCAGGAGAGTTTGCCTCCTGATGCCAAGACCCAAGGAGCCATGCCTTTGTGCCAGCTATGACAGCCAGGACTTGGCGAGGAGAAACGTAGCGTAAACTGTTCTTAGACGCTAGAGTATGAACATTTCTGTTTAGATAACTTACAGTAGACTTGTATTATGTGGCAGAAATGCTGGAAATATATATTCATTGAAAATACTGTATTGTAAATCTTTAAAAAGCACAAGCCAATTAATATGCCTTTAGCTAACTGTATAATTATCGTAATTGGTTTTTTTTTCAAGTTACATGTAAGACACTCTGTGACAGCTAGGGTAACCACCTGGCTTCATTTTTCAGAACTGATTCAGGCCTAGTTTTGCCTCACTGCATAGACCGGTAATATCTTTTTTTTCTTAAGGAAATCATATTTGCAAGTCTGTGTTTTAATGTTTTGCCTTTCTAGATTTCAGTCTCTTCTTCTCAAGTTACATGCAGTTAGTATTATAATTACTTATAAGTCAGTAAGAGGTTTTTCATTACATGGGGTAGATAACAAGACCATAGCATTTCTTGTCATCACTGTTTATTCATAATCTTCGTTACTGTGTCATAATTTAGTTTTCCCAGTTTCATCTTGCAAGGTGATGTAACTTTCGGCAGTGCCACTGCTGGATAGAGAGCTCTACCATGATCATATTCGCACAATCACATTGCATTTTGTTCCTTTCAGTGGTAAAAATAGCAGTAGCTCAGTGTTTTTTCACCACACTCACTGCAGCTCACATTTCACAGTGCTGATCAGGACAGTTGCTGGGCAAAATGGCACCCAGGGCAGGGATTGCTTGTGGCATTCTCCTTTTCTTGGGTTTGCGTGCTTGTAGGCTCGCAGACTGATTCAAAAGGCCAGCATGGCAGCTTCTCTCTCTCCCCCTCTCCCCTAAGACAGTGCCCTTGGGATAGCCCTGGTGCTAATGCAGTCTGACTTTAGAGGTCATGCTGTGCTCTTTTAGTTCATCTTAAATACATTAAGTCAATGTGGCAAAGTGGTATCCAGTGAATTAAGCAACAGGTTCTCTTGCAGTGCACCTTCAATTTTCACATGAGTACTTTTGGGATCAGGAAGTTTAAGACTTAAGCAAGAGAAAATATCCTACTTGAAAATCAAATTTCTGTTTTCAGAACCTTCCTTTTTGCTGTTTAAAGAATGTAGAATTTACATTTCTCTTATTTTTGGTGTATTGTTGGTGATCGCTGATTTTTTGTTGCCCCTGTTTTCTGCATGGCTACATTGATAGACATGCCTCCTGATATATTACTTGCCAACTCAATAGGCTGGAGTCTGGGACTTTACCCCAGTCCTGCCCAAGCCTGAAGAGATGTACATACTACATTGGTCAGGAAGATGTGATTTAGTAGTTAAAGCAATGGATTGCAAACTAGGGGAGCCATGGTTCAAATCGTATATCTCCCACTGACATTCCTTGTGACTTTTGGAAAATTACTTTATCTCCCATTGCCTCTAGTACCCACTTAGATTATAAGCTCTTTTAGGTAGGGAATTATACCTGAAAAGTGTAGTAAAGGTGATCTAGAAATACAAAATTATCATTATCATCATTCAATAGGGACCTGATTCACTAAGCCATTTTCCTGTTCTGCATCTATGGGAAAAGACCTTAAGGTCCTTGGTGTTACATTAAATATGACTTTCTGTAGATCTACAATAGTATTTTATAACCCGTGTGTACACGCAAATCTTAAACCCCAGAACAAACATGTATATGTTTGACTGCAATGGTTTGAAAGCAAGTATTTCATTTCATTGAATGTGTGTATTTTTCCTACCTATTTTAAAAATATGTGTGCACATATTTTACACATGAAAAAACAGTAGGACTTGTGTAAAATCCGATTTACATGTGTAAGTCGGAAATTTCTTTTTGCATTTCCGGCCACTGTGCGGCCACCCCTCCACGAAATGACCCTGGTGAGCCTGGCTCTGCACTACCAACACGTCCTTGGTCCCTGGCCTCTTCCTGTCCTACAGCCTCTGTGCCAGCAGATGACCTCCATGAGCTCTTGGCTCTGGCTGGCCAAGTCCTTCTCTCTTGCCTGCACCACACCCAGACTCTTGTCCTACTTAATCTTGTCTGTCCTTCCCCTCAGTGCCTCGGCATTGAGTCCTCCTTGGTCCCTGCTTTACTTACTCTTGCTTCCGATCTCTGTTCTGCCTTGCTTGCGCCTGTGGCCCTTGGCCTTCTGTTCCCAGTTGTTCCCTGTTTGCTCTGAGGTCTGCGAGCCTTCTAATCCTATTCCTGTCCTGTGGCCTCCCGGCCTTCTGCCCTGTTTCCTGACTTCCTGCCTAGCCCTGAGACTCCTAGTTCTCTCCTTGTCTCTAGGTTCTCTCTGCCTTATCCATCTGGGCTTTCCTTATCTATACTGCCTTAGGACATTCTGTGTTCCATGTTCTGTGTAGTTCTTGTCCTGGTTTGTCTTGTATTGTTGTAGTCTGTCTTGTCCTAGTCCCTGTTCCAGTATTCCACCTCCATGTTTACCTGTACCCTGGTCCACCTGTTCCAGTTCAGTCTTACCTGCACTCAGATCTAGTCTGTTCCTGTTCACTCTTACCTGCACCCAGATTCAGTCTGTTCCAGCTGTTCCAGTTCACTCTTACCTGCATCCAGGCCCAGTTTGTTCCGGTGTTCCAGCATTCCACATCTTCATTCCTTCCTGCACTGCATCCTTGAACTGCAATCCAGACTGCACTTGTCCCTTGCTTCAGCCTCACCAGACTACCCACACGCTCTGTTCCAGTCCTCCAGGAGGTGCTATCTACAACACCCCATCTATAGCCGCCCTCACAACAATTCTAAAGCATGCATGCACAATTGAAATTAACCATTTCCCAATGCTTCACCAGTTCTCCCAGTCCTTCTCCACATCATTGAGACTCTCTGGTGCTTCAGCCTGAACTTGCCCCAGTTCACCCAGATCTTCTACCCAGGCAGTAATACACAATAACCCAAGTCTAATAGCAATTGCATCAGATAGTTAGCAGGTGTAAAATTACACAAGTTGCCAAATGCACAAGTGTCTTTTAAAACAGCTACATATATAAAAATTGTTGGCCTGCCCTGGAACTCTCTTAGACCGCCCCATTTTCTATGCGCATATATGTGCACGTACTTGCAATTTTTATAAATTACTGATTACGTGCGTGCATGCTTCTTACCTGCATATATGCTAATTTTTGCATGCATAACTGAAAATTCTCCACTGTGTGTAAATTCACATGCACAAGCTATGCACTGCAAAGATCAAGTATATCTTTGGGGAACCCATCTCAAAACCATGAATCCGAAAACAATTTCAGTAAAAAAACAAAAAATGACCTCCTAATCACGCCTCCAGAGTTACTGATACCAATGCTTGATTCACATTTCATGGGTGAAAGACACAAAAAATTGGCAACCAGGGCTATCTTCCTTCCCTGTGGATTAAGCATAACAACCTTGCTATGTGCATTTCACAAACTGTTTCTTCAAGGGGGTGTCGCTTGGGTAGCTGCTTTTCTGTTTGCCAAAGTCTTCTGGTTCAGCTGATGAAGAGAGAAATGAAGAGCAAGAGAAGAGAGAGAGACTGAGAACCGAGGGATTGAAAAATATTAATATTTTGTATTCAAGGGGCATCCTGCTGGCTTGGCAGTACAACTCCATGCTAAGAAGCAGGAAGTGTAAGGATGAGAGACAAATTCACTGTTGCTTCTTGGGTCTATGCTGGTGGGAGCACATGCACTTGAAGGAGAAGGAGCTGTATGCACTGTGCTCAAAGACCAAGCCTGAGTCAAGGGCTTCTGGAGGGCGTTTCTGGGTTTGCTTCCCCCTGTGTCGCTTTAGCGAGGTTTCTCTGAGAGTGTCAGTTTGCAGAGTTGTTTGGGAAGAGAAGTTGAATGCAAGGAGAAAATATTTTGTGGTCTGGAAGGCTGATCCTATGGTATCTCAAACACAAGGTTTTGCCCCCCTCCTCATTTTTATGGCTTGGTGTGGGTTTGGGACATGTCCTGACTGGGTTTGAAAAAGTTAAGGAACAGAAGAGAAACCACAAAACAAAGTAATAAAAGAAAAATCCCCAGTGCCTCAATTACCTTGGAACAGTGTTCAACCAAATCTTTTCATGTGAATGAAAACAAATAATGGACTGTACTTTTCATCTGACTTAATTACACATTTCTTAATTCTATGTGAGGGCTTGTCCCTTGCTATACATGTTGCACAACAAAATGATAACACGTGGTGGAGAATGGTGCAACCTTAGGAGTACCTCAGGGTTCGTCTTTAGATAGAGATTTACAGTGACTGAGTATAATAATTTGAGCATTGATAGTGTGGTCTAATTGCCTTCAGGGGTAGCTGTTTAGTTTCTAGAGAGGTTATTCCTGTTTCTCCACCTTTCCCTATTAAACTAGTGAACTTGTGACTGTCCTTTTGATTGTTTGGGGCTGGCAGTAAACGTACTGCCTTGTGCCAGAAATTCACTTGCTTTGTTGCTCACTGCTTTGTTGAAAGTCCAAGGCCCACTCTAGGAATTTAGCGCAGGCTGCAGGCAAATGACATGGCTGTGAAATGTAAATCTTTGAATAGTCAGAATTCCACGGCATGTATTATTCTTTAAATCTACCACATCTAGCAAACCAGAAGCCTCCACTGGAACACCATCTGTTTGAAACAATTCTGCATGATCAAAGTAATTATTTTACATGATAAATGCATTGTCATGAATTCTCTGAGAATCTTGTAGATCGTGTTGATGATACTAGGTCATAGAGTTCCCAGCTGTCTCAGTCTAAAAATCAAATACCCCATTGAAAAAAAAAAAAGCATCAACAAAATAGTTGGATAGTTGGATATAGTTCCCTTTAGGACCTTAGTAGCACCAAAAGCTTGCATTTTAAAACATTTGTTAGCCTAATAATAGTGTCAGTTCCAGACAATTGCTTTGCTGGTGTTCTTTTAACACATTGTATTGTTGGTTAAAAATAGAAATGTTTGTAAAAACTGCAAACATTTTGATTTCATGAGGGGAACATGTAACAACCTTGCTATACCAAGTATTGTGTAGAGGACAGAATAATTTGTTATAATGACCTGCAGGTCCACATAAATGCTAGGGATGTGCAGCCAGAAAATATTCGTTGCATTCGTAAATTGCATCGGGGGGCATATTCGTTGCATTCGTAAATTGGCGCCCAGATACGTTGATACATGCATTCGTTTTCTGGTTCCCATTAAAGTCAATGGGGGAAGTATTTACAGCCTATTTTTGGCTGCAGAATTGGGGTTTTATTATCAATTTTGATTAAACTTCTGGGGAGCAATCATCAGAACAACAAAACAGCTCCAAGGTATTTAGACTGTGGCGAAGTGGCACCAAAGTGCATGAATAGCCTAAGGTACTTTAAAGGGGTGGCAAGAAGAGTGCTTTAATAGAGGCACAAAGCAGCAGCGAAAGTATCAAAAACACACAACAGCTTCTAAAGAGAGCACCAATAACAAATGCATGAACCCTCAAAGGCAGCAAGACAGGCAAAGCGGCAAGACAAGTGGCATTGACATCCTACAGCACAATGAAGGAGGAACATACATAGCAAGCAGAAAGACTAGCACCAACACACTGAGCAACCATGATAGTGGCCAGAACACCACAAAGAGTTGAGTGAGTCATCTGGTGTACGGCAGCAAGGCACAGAGGCAGAGGATAGATACAGGCTGGCTACACCTGGGGAGAGTTCCCTTTCTTTGTGCAGGAAAGGGCTCCCTAGAATGGGTTCGCCCCTAGAGTGGGGTGTTTCCGTTGGCATCTAGTGAGCTCTCGCTGGTCTTTTAAAATCTGGTAGAGTTAGCAGATATACAAAAGAGAATTTTCAAGGCCGAGGCGGAAGAGGTTACCATGTAAACAGCGGTTCAACATGGGTCAGAAGGTAGATACAGGCTGGCTACACCGGGGAGAGTTCCCTTTCCTTTGAGCCGGGAAGGGCTCCCCGGAATGGGTTGGCCCCTAGAGTGGAGCACGAGCCTTCGAAGCATGGCGACCTGAAGCAGGGTCTCACTGTGAGCATGTTCTCACTGTGTTGTGTTTGCCACAGTCTAAGTGCTTTGGAGATCTTTTCTTGTTCTGAACATGGGTCAACAGGTGGTAAGAAATAGGCTGCAACAATGGGGAGAGTTCCCGTTCCTTTGAGCAGGAAAGGGCTCCCTGAATGGGTTGGCCCATAGAGTGTATAATGGTACAAACTTTTAGGATTTAAGCATTTGCAAACAGATCATGATTTCATAAGCAAGATGGAGGAAGTTCTCTTCTCTGCCCTGAAACTAAAGAAAACTGTTTTATTTAAGGATCCATGCTGTGAAGGATTACTAGTTTGAATTGCCAGAGACTGTGGTTTCCCTTTGCAACGAGGGTTCAGCCGTTAGGAATGGACATAAGGCATGGACGAACAGGCACAGCAGTCGAGAACAGAGGTCAAGCCCACGTAGGGACATAAGGCCTGGACGGACAGGCACAGCAATACAGGACAGAGTCAATCTTACCTAGGGACATAAGGCCTGGATGGACAGACACAGCAGTCGAGGACAGAGTCAATCCCATGTAGGGACATAAGGCCTGGACGGACAGGCACAGCAATCGAGGTCAAACACTTGTAGGGACATAAGGCCTGGACAAACAGGCACAGAAATTGAGGTCAAACACTTGTTAGGGACATAAGGCCTGGACGAACAGGCACAGCAATACAGGACAGAGTCAATCCCACCTAGGGACATAAGGCCTGGATGGACAGGCACAGCAGTCGAGGAAGAGTCAGTCCCACATAGGGACATAAGGCTGGACAAACAGGCAAAGCAATTGAGGTCAAACCCTTGTAGGAACATAAGGCCTGGACTGACAGGCACAGCAATTGAGATCAAACACTTGTAGGAACATATGGCCTGGATGAACAGGCAAAGCAGTCGAGGACAGAGGTCAAGCCCACGTAGGGACATAAGGCCTGGATGGACAGGCACAGCAATTTATTTTTTAAATGTATTTATATTCCTCTTTTCAAGCTTTTCCAGCACTTCATAGTGGATTACACTCAGGTTCTGTAGGTATTTCCCTATCCCCAGAGGGCTTACAATCTAAGTCAAACCCTTGTAGGCACATAGGGCCTGGATGGACAGGCACAGCAATCGAGGACAGAGTCAATCCCACCTAGGAACATAAGGCCTGGACAGACAGGCACAGCAATACAGGACAGAGTCAGGCCCACATAGGGATATAAGGCCTGGACTGACAGGCACAGCAATCGAGGTCAAACACTTGTAGGAACATAAGACCTGGATGAACAGGCAAAGCAATCGAGGACAGAGGTCAAGCCCACGTAGGGACATAAGGCCTGGATGGACAGGCACAGAAATTTTTTTTTTAATTTATTTATATTCCTCTTTTCAAGCTTTTCCAACACTTCATAGTGGATTACACTCAGGTAATATAGGTATTTCCCTATCCACAGAGGGCTTACAATCTAAGTCAAACCCTTGTAGGGATATAAGGCCTGGACGGACAGGCACAGCAATCGAGGACAGAGTCAATCCCATGTAGGGACATAAGGTCTGGACAGACAGGCACAGCAATACAGGATAGAGTCAATCCCACCTAGGGACATAAGGCCTTGACGGACAGGCACAGCAGTCGAGGACAGATTCAATCCCATGTAGGGACATAAGACCTGGATGGACAGGCACAGCAATAAAGGATTTCCTTTGTGCAGGTATGTTGTGGTTTGACCTGTCACTTCTTCCTGAACTGGTTCACTGCCAGAAGAAAATGGCATCTTTTTCATTTCTGAAAGATAATTCAACAGAGGATGCTTTTAGAGCAATGGAGACTGCCAATTGTGAAGCAAGAACTGAGCTGGAGTTTATTTTTTAATACCCAGAAGCTATGAACTGTACTTAAATATGCACTTCAGCTGATGACAAAGGAATATGAAGAGCTCTCAGAAATAAGAAAACCGCTATTCAAGTCAAAATCTACAATATCAATCTATGTTGACTTTGTGGTTTACACAGTGCCTCTGTAAACAAACAATGAGAACACAGAGGATGAACTAGAGTGCAACTACCAACAGTTTTCAATAGTACTTGAAACATTACTGTTGGCAAGGTCATGAAAAATATTGAGCATATGAAATATGCAAGGACCAAACATCTTAAGTCAGCTTTTTATGTTCTTACATTCCAAATGTGGACGGACAGGCACCGCATTAGAGGTCAGGCCCTTGTAGGGACATACAGCCTGGACAGTGGACGGTCAGGCACAGCGTTTCAGGACAGGTACATGTGTTGCAGTGCTTATATTATGTGGAGCTTAGGAGGCAGTTGGAGCTGCTACAAGGCTTTAAATTGCTTTTATTCATCTTACCATTCACAGGGAAAATTTGGAAACCCAAGCAAAGGCAGGTTTACTTTCAGAAACACTAGCATTTCCATCAACACTGGTGCCAGCCTTGAGCGGTGAGGGCTCATGATATCCCCTGTCATTGAAAAGACACATTCACTGGACACACTTGTTGGTGGACATGACAGATATCGCTGAGCCACTTTGGCTAGGTGTGGCCAGATAGTGGACTTGTGTGCCCAATATGCCAGCGGATCTGTCTGTATGTTCTCTGTCAGCTCTGAGAGATACCGTGTCACTGACAGCTGTGCTGGTGTCTCCTTTGCTTGGGTGGGCTGAGAGTCACTCATGCCAGCTGCTTTCTCTCTCGCCCGTTGCACAACAGATGATTCTTTTTGGGCAACATGCCTTTGGCGTTCTGAAGTGGAGGAGGAGGTACTATCTGTTGCTGACACAGTGCTGCTCCTGCTTGGGCTAGCAGCACAACTCTCTGAAGTGCCCGCTGTTTCTACCTCTGCTTCACGCCTAATCTGTCTCTACCTCTGACGCTCCTGTTCACGGACTTTAGCTAACAGCAGGTCCTTCACCAATAAGAGACAATCGTACTGTAGGGCGAGTTTCCCTTTCACACGGGGACAACAGACTATGGCAAGCATGATTGTGTTCTGTTCTGTTAAAGGCCTTAATCTCTCTTTCACCTGCTGCTGCAAAATGTCCTGACAATGCAACACCTCAACTGTCATTCCCTCTTCCTGTTTAAAGGCCTCCAAATGTTCATCCAGGAGATTAACTATAGGGATGATGTCAGCCAAGGTGGCACTTCTGTAACTCAGCTCCTCTGTGACATCGTTGAAGGGCTGCAGGATTTTTACCAGCTGACTGATGACTAACCAATCATGGTGCCCTAGGGGATTCTGCACACCTATGTCCATTGTACCAGAAAGTTCATGAAGGGGTATCTGCAGCTCCACTAACCTCTCCAGCATCATAAAGATGGAATTCCACCGGGTGGCAATGTCTTGAATGAGACGCTTGTGAGGCATCTCCAAATCAGTCTGCTTTTGTCTGAGAACCTGCCCCGCCTTCACACTTCTGTGGAGATGGGCTGCTATGTTCCTGCACTTCTCTAGTAACCTATGCAGGTATTCATTCTCTTTGTCATTGGAATCCAGCCCCAGAGCTGACTTCACTACCAGGTGCAGAGTGTGTGCAAAACATTGGATGTTCTTAAAGCGCCCGTCGTTTATTGTCTTAACCATGTTTGCACCATTGTCTGTGAAAAAGAACCCTGCCTGAGGATTCCTGTCTCGCTGGTGTAGTTGCCTGCCCTCCAGCATCTGTTTGATGCATGCTAGAATATTGGCTGCAGTATGGGCCTGGTCCGTCAGGTGGGTGTGCAGTAAAGCCCACCTCCATCCTGATACTTGTTCAGTAATAGAGCTGCTGGCTGCCCCTGCCTCAGCCATGTCCCACCAGTGTGCTGTCAGGGAGAGGTAAGAGTGTGCAGCATTTATGGCAGTCCAGATACAGCAGGTGAAATGCACTCTTCCCTCTGCCTTAGCTAGCAGCACTTGCATGTGACTGTGACACTGCTTTTACAGGCTGGGGATGACCTTTCTGCTAAATGTGGTTCTGGAGGGGACTTTGTAATTTGGAACTATGACCTTCAGAAAATGCTTGAAAACCACATTCTGCACTTACTGCAAAGGCTGGTCATCAAGGGCAATCATTTCCCCAATGCTCCTGGTTACAACTTTTGAGGCTGCCTGCCTCCTACCCCGGGATAGCGTTACCGCACTCCACCCCATTTCCTCCATGGTGGGTTGTCACTTCTGCCACATGTCAGGGGGTTGCTGGCCTGCCACCTGACTGCTAGAAGGGGATGAGGGCGTGGGCTGACCCTGCTGCTTTTGAACCACTTTATGCTGCTTGGAAGGGGTCCCCTGACTGGTACTGCCACCATACCCAGATGGCAGTAATCTTGTTGGGTGTTGCCTCTTCATATGATGCATCATGCCAAAATTAGATAGATGTCCCATTTGCTTGCCTCTGCTAATATCCCTGCCACAGTAATTACACCGAGCAAAACGCGGGTCATCCG
This sequence comes from Rhinatrema bivittatum, assembly GCF_901001135.1. NCBI lineage: Eukaryota > Metazoa > Chordata > Amphibia > Gymnophiona > Rhinatrematidae > Rhinatrema > Rhinatrema bivittatum. The sequence continues at coordinate 384,681,355 of NC_042615.1, forward strand.
TCACTTTAAAGTGGCTCCATATTGCAGATGTCTTTCGTGATCCTCCCTTCTCTAAAGCCTTGGGGGTGGATGTTGGCCCTGGAGCTGAGGTAGTGGGTGCACCCTGAGAAGCAATGCCAGGGGCCTCAGTCACCCTCTGTGCCTGTGCTGACTGCTCTTCCTCCTCCTCTTCCTCCTCCTCCTCCTCATCAGTTTCATCTCTCCCCTGCTGCATGGAAGTGGAGGCTAAGACAGGACTAACTGATCCTCCTAAAGCTTCGTCAGCTATTACTTCTTCCGTTTCAGATGAGAATCCCACACAAGATGATTCTTCATCTGAATCAGAAGCAAACAGTGACTACGCTACATTGTCAACGCTAAGTGCTAGTTGAGACTTCTGTCCTCCTGTTGCTTTTGGTTGTTGACATTTTGTCTGGCATGACTCAGCCTCCCCTTCCCTCACCTCCAAAACTACAGGGCCAGAAACAGGTGGTGGCAATGGTGATGTATCATGTTCAGATTTCATTATTTTATGGATGGAACTGCCTGCCTCTACAAAGAGTTTAGATTGCGACAGGTGCCTTTTTAACTTTAATGGGGGAGTGGCACTAGTGTCTTTTGAAGTGCCTCCTCTGCCAGTCCCAATTACTAGACTACATCTAGCTTTCCCTGACATTATGGATTTAATGTCACTGCCTAGTGCCTACCGGCTGCCGACTGTCACGGTGCCTTGCTGTGCACTAATGTAATGTGTATGGTATCCACACACACACACAGCTTGCTTGTAAGCACAAAAGAGGCAGACTGGGGATTTCACTGCACAGACTGTCCCAATAATAAAATTCAGTCTGCTAAACTACCCACTGCCCACTATCACGGTGCCTTGCTATGCACTAATGTAATGTGTGTGGTGTCCACATACACACAACTTGCTTGTAAGCACAAAAGAGGCAGACTGGGGATTTCACTACACAGACCATCCCAATAATAAAGTCAGTCTGTTAAATTACCCAGTGCTACTGATGCCCAGTGCACAGAGATACTGAGTGAGTTGAATTAAACAAACTCAGTTTAAATAAGCTGGGAATTGTTGCCACAGCAGGAAAATGGATGAAATATATTTTCCAATGCAAATTCTACCAAAATTGAATATCTCTCTCCCAGCCACAACACCAAAATCGTGCTTGCTTGCAGCCTAGCCCAGAGGGTGAATGAAAAAAAAAAATGGCACTGCTAGCAGCTTCTCTCCCTGGCACAGAGAGACCATCTCAGATCACCTAAATAATAAACTGCTTAAAATGAACACAAACAGGGCTAGCTGGCACAGACACCTGCAGCCAAATTAAGAAAAAAAGCTTTTTATTCTCTTTCCTAACTTGCCAAAATTGCTCTCAGTGCAGCCTCCTTCCACAAAGCCACCTCCCCACACCACCCCCTGCAAAGAAAGTGCGTGGCACGCCTCATGCTGAAGTATATATAGTGCTGGGTCATTGGTAAAATCGTCACAGAGCACTGAATGACAGCGCGATTGGCTGTGTTCAGTGCATTTCACTAAATGTCAGCGCTGATACGCTGCATTCCGGTATCCGTGCCAACCTGTTCGACCTTTTCCTGTGAGTCACAGGAAAGGGTCGGACAGGTTGGTACGGATACCAGAATGCAGGGTATGAGCGCTGACATTTTGTGAAATGATTGCAAATGGCGGCGAAGAAAAGTGCGCCACGCAACGTATTAAACAGATGATAAGTTATATTCATGGGGAGTCGCAATGTGTTTCGCCTCCCCATGAATGCAACGAATAGCGACATATTCGTTGCGGATCGCCGATACGGCGTAAACGAATGCACACCCCTAACAAATGCTACATCTCAAAAGCAAATGGTCTCCATTGTGGCGCTGATGATAGTAAGCTTACAAGATACTTTTGATTTGATTCAATATGCATTTTATTTGTCTTGATTTATTACCTTTCAATATTTATTTGAAGAGCTTGTTTCTGGCTCTTGGTGGACTCTGGAAGGAGCCCAAGGCAGTGACACTTTAGAGAAGCAGTGTAAAAGGAGGTGATGTACAACAGTAACAATAACAGCATTATTTTAGTAGTTATAAGATGGTATCTGCACAGCACTGTACATAATCATAACAAAGTACATCATCCCCATCCCCAAAGAGATCATAAACTATTTTATTATTTTTTAATTGTGCAGGAATTTATTGAGTCACACAAAAATGACTGCCCCAAAGAGTTAATACCAGAGCTGGGACTAGAATCTGTGGGTTTATGTCCTAAACTTGAATCCAAATAATACTAGATTTTCATAGAATGCTTCACATTTTACTTGATATGACACCTGTAGTATCCCCATGCTTGATTACCTTGTGTGGGTGTTCCTTGGTCTGGAACAATCTGGTGGGAGCCCTCACCCCCACTCAGGCAGATTCTGTCAGTTCTTGTGCTTGGCGCTTGGTGCTTCCTGCTGGGGAAGAAAGTGTTACTGGGTGGAATTTCCTTCCCTTCACCCCAAGAAAACCCAAAAAACAGATGGGGACTGTAATTAGGGCTGGCTGTATTTACAAGTAGGTATGAGCTTTATTTGATTACATGACTATATACATTTCTACAAGTTTTATCAAACAGCACATTTATCTACTTGGGGATATTAGTCCCCACAAGGTACCACCATATGGTAAAGAAAGAGCAACTTGTGTTGCTCTCCCTCTTTTTATCCTTCCTACTGTGTACCCAAAATTTCACACATGTGAGAAATAAGAACATAAGAAAATGCCCATACTGGGTCAGACCAAGGGTCCATCAAGCCCAGCATCCTGTTTCCAACAGTGGCCAATCCAGGCCATAAGAACCTGGCAAGTACCCAAAAACCTAAGTCTATTCCATGTAACCATTGCTAATGGCAGTTGGCTATTCTCTAAGTGAACTTAATAGCAGGTAATGGACTTCTCCTCCAAGAACTTATCCAACTCCTTTTTAAACACAGCTATCTAACTGCACGAACCACATTCTCTGGCAACAAATTCCAGAGTTTAATTGTGCGTTGAGTAAAAAGAACTTTCTCGATTAGTTTTTAAATGTGCCCCATGCTAACTTCATGGAGTGTCACCTAGTCCTTCTACTATCCGAAAGAGTAAATAACCGATTCACATCTACCCGTTCTAGACCTCTCATGATTTTAAACACCTCTATCATATCCCCCCTCAGTCGTCTCTTCTCCAAGCTGAAAAGTCCTAACCTCTTTAGTCTTTCCTCATAGGGGAGTTGTTCCATTCCCCTTATCATTTGGTAGCCCTTCTCTGTACCTTCTCCATCGCAATTATATCTTTTTTGAGATGCGGCGACCAGAATTGTACACAGTATTCAAGGTGCGGTCTCACCATGGAGCGATACAGAGGCATTATGACATTTTCCGTTTTATTCATCATTCCTTTTCTAATAATTCCCAACATTCTGTTTGCTTTTTTGACTGCCGCAGCACACTGAACCGACGATTTCAATGTGTTATCCACTATGACACCTAGATCTCTTTCTGGGTTGTAGCACCTAATATGGAACCCAACATCGTGTAATTATAGCATGGGTTATTTTTCCCTATATGCATCACCTTGCACTTATCCACATTAAATTTCATCTGCCATTTGGATGCCCAATTTTCCAGTCTCACAAGGTCTTCCTGCAATTTATCACAATCTGCTTGTGATTTAACTACTCTGCACAATTTTGTGTCATCTGCAAATTTGATTATCTCACTCGTCGTATTTCTTTCCAGATCATTTATAAATATATTGAACAGTAAGGGTCCCAACACAGAACCCTGAGGTACTCCACTGTCCACTCCCTTCCACTGAGAAAATTGCCCATTTAATCCTACTCTCTGTTTCCTGTCTTTAACCAGTTTGCAATCCACGAAAGGACATCGCCACCTATCCCATGACTTTTTACTTTTCCTAGAAGCCTCTCATGAGGAACTTTGTCAAACGCCTTCTGAAAATCCAAGTATACTATATCTACCGGTTTCACCTTTATCCACATGTTTATTAACTCCTTCAAAAAAGTGAAGCAGATTTGTGAGGCAAGACTTGCCCTGGGTAAAGCCATGCTGACTTTGTTCCATTAAACCATGTCTTTCTATATGTTCTGTGATTTTGATGTTTATAACACTTTCCACTATTTTTCCTGGCACTGAAGTCAGGCTAACCGGTCTGTAGTTTCCCGGATCGCCTCTGGAGCCCTTTTTAAATATTGGGGTTACATTTGCTATCCTCCATTCTTCAGGTACAATGGATGATTTTAATGATAAGTTACAAATTTTTACTAATAGGTCTGAAATTTCATTTTTTAGTTCCTTCAGAACTCTGGGGTGTATACCATCCGGTCCAGGTGATTTACTACTCTTCATTTTGTCAATCAGGCCTACCACATCTTCTAGGTTCACCGTGATTTGATTCAGTCCATCTGAATCATTACCCATGAAAACCTTCTCCATTACGGGTACCTCCCCAACATCCTCTTCAGTAAACACCGAAGCAAAGAAATCATTTAATCTTTCCACGATGGCCTTATCTTCTCTAAGTGCCCCTTTAACCCCTCGATCATCTAACGGTCCAACTGACTCCCTCACAGGCTTTCTGCTTCGGATATATTTAAAAAAGTTTTTACTGTGAGTTTTTGCCTCTACAGCCAACTTCTTTTCAAATTCTCTCTTAGCCTGTCTTATCAATGTCTTACATTTAACTTGCCAATGTTTATGCTTTATCCTATTTTCTTCTGTTGGATCCTTCTTCCAATTTTTGAATGAAGATCTTTTGGCTAAAATAGCTTCTTTCACCTCCCCTTTTAACCATGCCGGTAATCGTTTTGCCTTCTTTCCACCTTTCTTAATGTGTGGAATACATCTGGACTGTGCTTCTAGAATGGTATTTTTTAACAATGACCACGCCTCTTGGACATTTTTTACTTTTGTAGCTGCTCCTTTCAGTTTTTTTCTAACAATTTTTCTCATTTTATCAAAGTTTCCCTTTTGAAAGTTTAGCACGAGAGCCTTGGATTTGCACACTGTTCCTTTTCCAGTCATTAAATCAAATTTGATCATATTATGATCACTATTGCCAAGTGGCCCCACCACCGTTACCTCTCTCACCAAGTCCTGTGCTCCACTGAGAATTAGATCTAAAATTGCTCCCTCTCTCGTCGGTTCCTGAACCAATTGCTCCATAAAGCTATCATTTATTCCATCCAGGAACGTTATCTCTCTAGCGTGACCTGATGATACATTTACCCAGTCTATAATGTAGCTGTACCCAGTCTATAATGTAGCTGGGATGGGGAGGGTATTGCTGGTCATAAAGAGGGAGGGGGGATCCATTGTGTCCAGACTGCTGTTTCAGTGCTGCTGAGATCCATGCCCTACTGGGGGCACCCAACTCCACCTCCCAATCAGCCACTGGAGTTCACATCTTCCTGGGAAACACAGCCAATGTCATGAGGCTTTCTTGCTCAATAGGATAGTTTCCTTTACGTTTTAATTTTTTTATTTAAAAATATTTCTTTACCACCTGCTCCAAAAAATCACAGCGGCTAACAAGATAACATACATAATTAAAATAGTCATGTTTACAAACCAAACACAACTAACATCCTAACTTTAAAACAACGGTACAACAATACAACAGCTGCTGTGAGATCAACATGGCCACACTAGTTAGATTTGCTGGTAAAAAAAAAAAATCGGTAGCCTGTGGGAAATTATTCTTCAAATTACTGTTTAAATAGCCATGTCATCAAGATCTTTTTAAAATTTTAATATCTCGTAAGGTTATTATTTCTTCTGGCATAGTGTTCCATAGAACAGGGCCAGCTACTGAAAAGGCCCGGTCCATAACCTTGACTATATGTGCCTGATGAATTGTTGGGGTTTCCAATAAAATTTTATTTTGTGCATGCAGTGTAAATCCTTAGAGTAGCTCCTAGCCATGGCACTTTAGTGTTACTATTTAATTTGTGTACTAACATTAATGCTTTATACTCTATTCTAGCTTGAATAGGGAGCCAATGCAGTCTAGCAAAAGCAGATATGTGATCAATATGGGGCAGATTTTAAAATATGCGCACGCGAGGTATATTTGTGTGCGCTACCCGGCATGCACAAATGTACACCTGATTTTATAACATGCACGCGCTGCCACAAGCATGTTATAAAATTTGGGGGCGCGCGCAAGGGGTTGCACACTTGTGCACCTTGCGCGCGCCGAGCCCTAGGAGAGCCCCCGATGGTTTTCCCCATTCCCTCCGCTCCCACCCCACCTTCCCCTCCCTTCCCCTATCTAACCCACCCCCAGCCCTATCTAAATCCCCTCCCTACCTTGTTTCAATTATTTACGCCTGCCTCTGGCAGGCGTATCGTGCACACACCAGCCGGCTGCCGACGCACCATCCCCCAGCACAGCCGCTGTGCTGGAGGCCTCGGCCCTGCCCCCGGACCACCCCTGGAATATGCGTGTCCCGTGGCTTGTGCTTGCCACCGAGCCTATGCAAAATAGGCTCGGCGCGCACAGGAGCAGGTTTTGGGGTTACGCGCGTAACCCTTTGAAAATCTGCCCCATGTGTTCATATCTTTTATCTCCGCTAAGTATCTATACTTGAGTTTATAGCTCAACTAGGCTCATAGCTTTCTAGCTCAGCTAAGTCGATAACCTGTTATCCACTTTTCCCCAGCCTGGAAGGACCAGCCACAAGACCAAGATCAAGACAAGATTATGAAAAGAAAAACAAGTGAAAGCTCTCCTATCCTGCATAGCCTTTTATTCTGCTTGGAAAACCAGGTACCCAAGGGTTCTGACTCCCCTTGTCATTCAGGGCAAGGATTTGTTTGTTTGATAAGATTGTCTTTCAATACAGTTCCATCACAAACTCTTAATCAATGTTGTACAATTTAAGATTTTGCCATTATTTGTTTGTGACACGATAGTTCACTGTAATCCACAGTAATAGTTATGGGTTGTCATTTGCAATTCCCCTAACCTGACCCTCTGACTCATCTCTTCAATGGGGGTTTAATCACCTTCATAGGAGTGGTCTGATAATGTTTTCAGTCTTGCTCTGGTTTTCCCAGGTTGGCATCTGGTGTTACACTATCTTTTCCTATTGTAGTTATTTCTAAGGCAGCATCTTTTTTCTCCCCCTATCCCAAGAGGGGGTTCACACCTTTCATCTAAAGAGGTTCCCAAAGTACACCTGAGAAATATATGTAGCCCATATCCAGTTTGGATGGATATGTACCTTAGTTTTTTTTTACTGCATGAGAGCTTCTAACAAAAAATGAAGAAAGCACAATATACCAACTTAAGGTCAATATTCAGAGAACTGGTGAGTGGGGTAAGTTATTTGAGCAAAATTATGCATGTAAATTTGGAAGATATTTAGCCGGGCTTATCTGAATAAATCTGCTGCTGAATATACACAGAAAAGGTCACACACATCACTAACTGGATAACTTTAGGACAGGTATTTTTCTGACCAGATGCAAGCATGTAATTTTAGACAGATAGCTCTCAAAATCTGGCTAACCCTGCTCTAGAACATCTCCAGCGACACCTCTTTTTATCAGGATACATTTTGTGCAAAGTGTCAAAGAACCCACACATAGTTTAGCCTGCAGGTACTTTTTACCTGCAGACTTCAGCCAGAACTTTCAAAGGAGATTTATACATAAAAATGGTCTATGGTATTATTGTACTCTGTTTTTAACTTATTATGGATGTTTTATTGTACCCCGTCCTGACCTATGAAAGGGTGGGTAAGAAATCATGTAAATAAACATGCTTTTAGATTGCAGGTTGCATAGAACCCTGTGTGTGCCATACATGAACAAAGTTACTTTATATACGTGGATTTGCATGCATACAATTGAGAATCGAAAGTCCCAATCCAGCCCCAGTTCTCCCTCCAGAAATGCCTATTTAGTATGCATGTAAAAGTACTTTATAAAAGTGTTTTGTACATAACCCCCAATGAAAATTACCCCAGTGAATTGTGTGCGCAAAATATATCTGCTCGGCAGGGGTAAATATTTAAATCTTGTTTTTTGTCTGGCTAACACCAAAAATTAGCTGGCCAAAGCCTTTGATAATTGACCTCTCAGAGCGTAAGCCCTCCCTGGAGCTCACTACCTATTGAACCTGTATGAAATTCACCTTTAGCACAGGCTTGGAAAGAGAAATAATTAAATCAAAATTCAATTATCATGAATGCCCAGCCAGATAAATTGAAAGAGATATGGGAATAAATACAAAGGGATAATTTTCAAAGGAGAAACACACATAAATGTAACATGCTACCATAGAAATTTTCAAAAGCCATTTGCTCAAGTAAAGTGCCCTTATTCAAGTAAATCCTATGGACAATTCAAAGGCATATATTGAAGCAATTTTCAAAAGCCCACTGACTCGAGTAAAGTGCATTTACTCGAGTAAAACCCCCTTAAAAACCTACAGAGTTGCTGACTGACAGAGAGAATCATGCAGAGACTTATTTGCACTAAGTTTGAAAGAGGAGAGCTGCATCCCAAACAGGTGCTAGGGGAGATCCCAGAATGGAAGGCTCTGTCCCCAGAGAGCTTCCCTGCCCATGAGGTGCAGCATTTTGCTATTGAGAGAGACTGAGATATTATTCTGATTCTTCTTCTGACTCTCTATCTTAACTTTTCTTATGCGCCCTTAATGCATGACTCTGCACTTTTAGGTGTGTTTCCTTAAAAAAAAAAAAAGGCATCTATTAGTGAGGGGCTCCAGTGGGATCCCTACTAAAATGTAGCTTTGCAGAAAGGCTGGCAGGTAAATTAGTGTTAGAGGAGCATATCATGTATTTCACAGCACCTACATGTGAGGCTGCTGCTGTGGCTGCTGCCTGCTCCTATATAAGGTCAGGATCCTTAGTGGATGTATGGATCTTTTAGTTGAAAGTCATAGAGCAAGGAGGAATGTTTTTTAGTTCCTCTGTTTTATGCAGAAATCACAGACTCAAAAAGTGAAAAGTCCAAGTAGTGAAAAAACTCTAAAGCACAAAACAAGATTTCACCTACAGTAGCAATGCGAGCAAATGATTTTTCTGTATATAAGAGCTTTACTCAAAAAGACCTCATACAATAGGGCACTTAGATTGCACCCTTAAATGTGGTGTCCTAAGTCTTGTAAATAGAATGAGTGCCTGTACATTTTATAATTGGCCCAGGATGAATCCAATATCTAAGAATCCCAGGTAAGTATATATTTTTTTAAATATTTTTGTTGTTGCAAATAACAAGTGTCCTTTACTAAAGATAAATTTATAAGCTGAAACATCTTTGAATCTCCAGAAGAAAAACTTTAACATGAGCTTATAAACAACTCTTTGAGTCCACAGGAACTGGCCAAGCTTAAAACGCTGTCTCTTGAATCACCTGATGTGGCGTTTCGAATTCCTCTTTATCATGGATGAAGGGAAAAGGAACAGTATGCACATCCAAGGCTCTCGTGCTAAACTTTCAAAAGGGAAACTTTGATAAAATGAGAAAAATTGTTAGAAAAAAACTGAAAGGAGCAGCTACAAAAGTAAAAAAAAAGTCCAAGAGGTGTGGTCATTGTTAAAAAATACCATTCTAGAAGCACAGTCCAGATGTATTCCACACATTAAGAAAGGTGGAAAGAAGGCAAAACGATTACCGGCATGGTTAAAAGGGGAGGTGAAAGAAGCTATTTTAGCTAAAAGATCTTCATTCAAAAATTGGAAGAAGGATCCAACAGAAGAAAATAGGATAAAGCATAAACATTGGCAAGTTAAATGTAAGACATTGATAAGACAGGCTAAGAGAGAATTTGAAAAGAAGTTGGCTGTAGAGGCAAAAACTCACAGTAAAAACTTTTTAAAATATATCCGAAGCAGAAAGCCTGTGAGGGAGTCAGTTGGACCGTTAGATGATCGAGGGGTTAAAGAGGCACTTAGAGAAGATAAGGCCATCGTGGAAAGATTAAATGATTTCTTTGCTTCGGTGTTTACTGAAGAGGATGTTGGGGAGGTACCCGTAATGGAGAAGGTTTTCATGGGCAATGATTCAGATGGACTGAATCAAATCACGGTGAACCTAGAAGATGTGATAGGCCTGATTGACAAACTGAAGAGTAGTAAATCACCTGGACCGGATGGTATACACCCCAGAGTTCTGAAGGAACTAAAAAATGAAATTTCAGACCTATTAGTAAAAATTTGTAACTTATCATTAAAATCATCCATTGTACCTGAAGACTGGAGGATAGCAAAGGTAACCCCAATATTTAAAAAGGGCTCCAGGGGCGATCCGGGAAACTACAGACCGGTTAGCCTGACTTCAGTGCCAGGAAAAATAGTGGAAAGTGTTCTAAACATCAAAATCACAGAACATATAGAAAGACATGGTTTAATGGAACAAAGTCAGCATGGCTTTACCCAGGGCAAGTCTTGCCTCACAAATCTGCTTCACTTTTTTGAAGGAGTTAATAAACATGTGGATAAAGGTGAACCGGTAGATATAGTATACTTGGATTTTCAGAAGGCGTTTGACAAAGTTCCTCATGAGAGGCTTCTAGGAAAAGTAAAAAGTCATGGGATAGGTGGCGATGTCCTTTCGTGGATTGCAAACTGGCTAAAAGACAGGAAACAGAGAGTAGGATTAAATGGGCAATTTTCTCAGTGGAAGGGAGTGGACAGTGGAGTGCCTCAGGGATCTGTATTGGGACCCTTACTTTTCAATATATTTATAAATGATCTGGAAAGAAATACGACGAGTGAGATAATCAAATTTGCAGATGACACAAAATTGTTCAGAGTAGTTAAATCACAAGCAGATTGTGATAAATTGCAGGAAGACCTTGTGAGACTGGAAAATTGGGCATCCAAATGGCAGATGAAATTTAATGTGGATAAGTGCAAGGTGATGCATATAGGGAAAAATAACCCATGCTATAATTACACAATGTTGAGTTCCATATTAGGTGCTACAACCCAAGAAAGAGATCTAGGTGTCATAGTGGATAACACATTGAAATCGTCGGTACAGTGTGCTGCGGCAGTCAAAAAAGCAAACAGAATGTTGGGAATTATTAGAAAGGGAATGGTGAATAAAACGGAAAATGTCATAATGCCTCTGTATCGCTCCATGGTGAGACCACACCTTGAATACTGTGTACAATTCTGGCCGCCGCATCTCAAAAAAGATATAATTGCGATGGAGAAGGTACAGAGAAGGGCTACCAAAATGATAAGGGGAATGGAACAACTCCCCTATGAGGAAAGACTAAAGAAGTTAGGACTTTTCAGCTTGGAGAAGAGACGACTGAGGGGGGATATGATAGAGGTGTTTAAAATCATGAGAGGCCTAGAACGGGTAGATGTGAATCGGTTATTTACTCTTTCGGATAGTAGAAAGACTAGGGGGCACTCCATGAAGTTAGCATGGGGCACATTTAAAACTAATCGGAGAAAGTTCTTTTTTACTCAACGCACAATTAAACTATGGAATTTGTTGCCAGAGGATGTGGTTAGTGCAGTTAGTATAGCTGTGTTTAAAAAAGGATTGGATAAGTTCTTGGAGGAGAAGTCCATTACATGCTATTAAGTTCACCTAGAGGTAGATCTTCAAAAGATACGCGAGCGCATACTTTTGTTCGCGCAGCAGGCGCGAACAAAAGTACGCTGGATTTTATAAGATACGCGCGTATCTTATAAAATCCGGGGTCGGCGCGCACAAGGGGGTGCACATTTGTGCAACCTGCGCGTGCCGAGCCCAGGGGTGCTGCCTGTTCCCTCCGAGGCTGCTCCGATTTCGAAGCGGCCTCGGAGGGAACTTTCCTTCTCCCTCCCTTACCCTACCTAACCCACCCCCCCGGCCCTATCTAAACCCCCCCTTACCTTTGCCAGCAAAATTACTTTGCGCGCGTCGGCCGGCAGCCCCTCTCCGTCCTCCGGTCCCGGGGGCTGGTCCGGAGGCCTCGACCATGCCCCCGGGACAGCGCCACGCCCCCAGGCTCGCCCCCGAAATGCCGCGGCATGCCCCCGAAATGATGCATCATTTCGGGAATGCCCCCGGACACGCCCCCTCCCTCCCCTTTTCGAAAGCCCCGGGACTTACGTGCGTCCCGGGGCTTTACGCGCCGGCGGCCTATGCAAAATAGGCGCGCCGGTGCGCACGGACCTTTTAAAATCCGCCCCTTAGAGAGTAGCCACTGCCATTAGCAATGGTAACATGGAATAGACTTAGTTTTTGGGTACTTGCCAGGTTCTTATGGCCTGGATTGGCCACTGTTGGAAACAGGATGCTGGGCTTGATGGACCCTTGGTCTGACCCAGTATGGCATTTTCTTATGTTCTTTCTTATGTTCTTATGGATCAGAATTAGCACTCAGTAATGGACTTGAATCAAAGCTCACATTGTATCCTGGAGTAAAATTTAAAAGCAATCAACAGCATTGCTAAATAAAAGTGAGACAAAAACATCTTTAAGGATTATCATATCATGCAGGAAGAGAATCTTCTGAAAGGTGAATACCACACTTGTACAACTGAGGTTCACTAAATATACCGAATAAAATTGTGTAACATTACTTACTGCTTTATAAACCTAAATACATTACATGAGAGCAGCACTTGTTTCTGCAGCATTTCTTTGACAGAGGAGTTGGCCACTGTCAAATGCCATTTATTTAAATTTATTTATTTAAATAATTTATATTTATTTATTTATCTTAAAGGAACAAGCATGGGAAAGGACCTGTCAAACCTGTCCATCTTAAAGGAACAAGCATGGGAAAGGACCTGTCAATTAAGATCTGTTCTAACTAGTCAGAAACAAGATTACTTTGAACATGTTACAGAAACAATCGCAGATGACATTAAAGAGAGTGCCACTCTGTTTTTTTATTCAGACTATGAGATGCCATAGAATCCAGATAAAAAATCCAAAACTTCTCACATCTGTTCAGGATTGCATTTATGTCCCCACGATGAGGGGGGAATAGAACCTGTTTGAGAATGGTCCAATGTAGGTATATAAAAAAAAAGTGACAAGCCTGAATACAGTGAGCCATGCAGGGAATTATAGAACACCTGGGTTTTAATGTGGCTCTTATGTTCAATAAGCCTGGTTGTAATTTCCTAGCTGTGCACCCCATATATATTAAAGAGCATGGACAAAGCAGTAAATAAGAGACAGCTTGTGAATTGCAATCAGTGGAATTTGTCAAAGCAACTTTTATGCCAGATTGAAGATATTGCCATTCAGTTCCTGGTATCGTAGTCTTGCACATAAGACATGAGCCACAAGCTTGATGACCCTTGGTCTGAGCATTAGCAATTGGAATTTTACACGGCACCACTGACACTACATAATCCTTAACATTTCTTTCTCATCTACAGGAAAATAGCGGTGAGTTGTTGAACACAGAGTGATAGTGCAGAATGTGCCAGTTCTCCTTGATAGAAGAAACAATCATGTGTGTAATTTTGGAAAATGTTAGGACACATGTAATGTCTTCTTGTCTGTGTTGTGCTTTATACTCCAGCAATTGTTGTTGGTCCGAAAAACGTGCCAGTAAACAAACTGCTCTGATGACTTTTTTGGGATAACCCTGCTGGGTAAAGCGACAAGTCATTTCTATACATTGTGCATCAAATTTTGTGATGATTGAACACATTCGACTTAAGTGCAAGAGTTGTCCTTCAGTTAATCCACATTTGAAGGGGCGCAGGTGGTGACTTTCAAAAGGCAATAAATTATTGTGCTCGATAGGTTTATGGTAAATGGTAGTGTCAAGCCAGGACTCACATTGGCAAATGGAAATGTCCAAAAAAGTGATGGAATTATGATGTTAGGTCATAGTAAAATGAAGATTTTTATCCTGTAAATTGAACAACTGATGAAATGGTTGTAGGTTATGCTCAGAACTAACCCAAATTAATATTATTCTATGTAATGACTCTAGAGACAAACGAACTTGAAATTTTCAGATGGATAAACAAAATGTTCTTCAGATTTGGCAACATATAGATTGCCAACATCAGGAGCTGCTGTAGATCCCATTGCTACTCTGTGAATTTGTTGAAAGAATTCTGCTGGGAAACTAAGATGTTATTACATAAAATCAGCTCAGTAATGGTTTGGAGAAATGATGTGGGAACTCTGTGTGGAGAATTGAGATCAAGTACCTTGGTATAGAAACCATGGCATGGTCAGTGGATTCCTAGCCTGAGTTGGGGTTGATGCTACCTGAGAGGTTAAACCCCCACAGGTCCCCAATATCAGGAGGCGAGGCCCAGAGGAAGACAGGGGCCAGCTGGAGCTTTGCCAATACCAGTCCACATTCCCCGTGGGTTGAGCCCTTGGGTGCCGGGACCAGCTGAACTTAGGTGGGCCCCTGAGGCATGGTATAGGTGCCAGGTCTGGATGTGGAGTGGGGTGCGGTTGGAGTCAGATGGCTGGCAGGCAAGACAGGCAGAGTTCAGGAGCCAGCAGCAGGAGTAGGAGGAGGGCGCTTGCCTAGAGTCAGAGGGCAGGCTGGTTAGGGATGGCCAAGAGCCCTGATCCCGCCGTAGGGTAGTCGAGCAAAGTGAGGTCCAGTCCAAGGTTCCGAGGCAGGCAGCAGACGAGCAGAGTAAGGTCCAGTCCAAGGTTCCAAGGCAGGCAGCAGACAAGCAGAGTGAGGTCCAGTCCGAGGTTCAGAGGCAGGCAGTAGACAAGCAGAGTGAGATCCAGTACAAGATTCAGCGGGGGTCCGGGAGCGACCTCCTGCACTCAGACCGTCGGCTGACAGTAATCAAAATGGCGCTGATAGTCTTTGCCCTTACTATGTCACAGGGGCTACCTGTGCCATTGGTCAGCCCCTGTCACATGGTAGGAGCACAATATGGCGCCGGCCATCCAGTGCTCCTACCATGTGACAGGATCCGGCCAATGGCACGGATACCCTGTCACATGGTAAGGGCAAAGGGCCATCGGCACCATTTTGATTAGTGGCAGCCGACGGCCCGGGAGCCGGGAGGACGGCCCGGAGCGGGAGATCGCAGGAGATCGCTCCCGGGACCCCCACTGGACCACCAGGTACCTGTAAAATGTTTTTGGGGGGTCGGGAGGGTGGGGGAAGCTAAGGGGTTACTTTTAAAGGGTCGGGTGGGTTTTTTGTTTATCGGCTTGGGCGCAGCCGATAAACAAAATGCGATCGGGCCCGATGGAAAAAACCCACATGTGAATCGGAACTGGAATCCGAACCGATTCCGGTTCCGATTCACATCTCTAGTAGCTATGCTCCATGCAAGCTGCTTTAGTACAGCCCTCCCTAAAACTGATTAGATTGAACTTGAGATGTGCCATTTCTGAATCTTTGGTACCATTTGCCACTAGATACCCGGATCACAACTTTCTGAGTTTATGAAACTTGTTGAGACTTTTAAAAAATTTACTCTGGCCTTTACCTGATGTTTATTGTGGCAGCTTAATTTTTTAGTACAGAGAAGGGCAACCAAAATGATAAAGGGGATGGAACAGCTCCCCTATGAGGAAAGGTTGAAGAGGTTAGGGCTGCTCAGCTTGGAGAACAGACGGCTGAGGGGGGATATGATAGAGGTCTTTAAGATCATGAGAGGTCTTGAACGAATAGATGTGAATCGGTTATTTATACTTTCGGATAATAGAAGGACTAGGGGGCATTCCATGAAGTTAGCAAGTAGCACATTTAAGACTAATCGGAGAAAATTATTTTTCACTCAATGACAATTAAGCTCTGGAATTTGTTGCCAGTGGACGTGGTTAGTGCAGTTAGTGTAGCTGGGTTCAAAAAAGGTTTGGATAAGTTCTTGGAGAAGTCCATTAACTGCTATTAATCAAGTTTACTTAGGAAATAGCCACTGCTATTAATTGCATCAGTAGCATTGGATCTTCTTGGTGTTTGGGTAATTACTAGAGATGTGAATCGTGTGCCTGATCGTCTTAACGATCAGGTTCAGATGGTGGGAGGGAAAAATCGAATTGTTAGAGATTGTGAATTGGAATCGTTCCGATTCCAATTCACATTGTTAAATTTTTAGTGAGGCCTGAGCAAATAAACAAAACCACGCCGACCCCCCCCCCCCAAAAAAAGTTAAATTACCTGGTGGTCCAGTGGGGGGGGGGGGGGTGTCCCTGGTGCGATCTCCCGCTCTCGGGCCATCGGCGCCATTTTGCTACCACTGATAAAAAGGTGCCGATGGCCCGAAAAAAAAACCCCACCCCGACCCTTTTCAAATTACCCCTTTTCAAATTACTCCCTTGTCACAGGGAGCGACTGTCGCTCCCTGTGACAAGGTAAGGGCAAAGGCGATCAGCGCCATTTTGAAACCTCCAGCACCGGCACCGGCACGATTGAAGGGATGGCTCCTGGACCCCCCGCTAGACCACCAGGTACATCTAAAAGGTTTTTGGGGGGGTCGGGAGGGTGGGAGAAGCAAAGGGGTAATTTGAAAAGGGTCGGGGTGGGGTTTTTTTTTCGGGCCATCGGCGCCTTTTTATCAGTGGTAGCCAAAATGGCGCCAATGGCCCGAGAGCGGGAGATCGCGCCGGGGACCCCCCCCCACTGGACCACCAGGTAATTTAACATTTTGGGGGGGTTCGGGAGGGTGGGGGAGTGTAAGGAATTTGTTTTAAAAGGTCAGGGTGGGTTTAGAGGTTGTGTTGGTGTGCCAGTTTTCCCACCCTCCCCCAAATAATTCCCATGCCCTATTTAACGATACAATATAAATGCTCCTGATGATAAATCGTGGGCATTTGTATTGTATCGTGTACTCTAACGGTTTAGAACGATTTTAAAATTATCGGACGATAATTTTAATCGTTCAAAAACGATTCACATCCCTAGTAATTACCAGGTTCTTGTGGCCTGGTTTGGCCTCTGTTGGAGGTCTGACCCAGCATGGCAATTTCTTATGTTTTTGTATTGTATAAAAACATTCAGTAGTGGTTTATGCTATTAATGTATTCTGTCATTTTTGGCTTTTATACATGTTAGGTTTTTATTATTTGATCGTGATTTTTATTTACAGTTTATTTTATATTACATTATTATTCATTTATTATGATTATATAATCATGTGGTGTACCTCGCATAGAGAACTATAAATATTAGTGATTAATAAACTTGAATAAACTGAAATTTGGATAGGGATAGGAAGGGAAGTCAGGGTTAGGGATTGTACTGGCAGGGGGCAAGGAAGAGGGGAGGAGGATGAGAATGTGAACTAGTCACCAGGGTAGGGATTGAGCAGCTGTAGGGGTGGGAGGGAATATTTAGAAAGCAGGGAAAAGAAAGGAGCAAGAGGAGACTGGGAATGAAGCTGGAAGTAAATAAGCTATAAAACCCATCTAATATTTGCTATGTGCGCAGCATGCACTTTCCCAAATAGCATTTAATTTTATCTGATAAGTCTCAACTACATCAGGCTTTTTCAGACCATGCCTCAATTTTCCACTCTTACTGGCAAGTTAACCCTATTATACATTTTAGTGTGATCTAAAAATCAAAACAAACCTTTCCTGTGAACCCCTCTGTAATATTGCATACAAAAACATTGAATAGAACTGGCTTCATAAATGAGCCTTGAGACATCCTGTTGGTCATTCTTTTTATCTCAGAGTGAACTCCATTTACCTACACCACACCCTCATCATAGACTATTTTGACATACTGAAATGTTTTTGAAATAATGGGTGCGCTCTTTTTATTATGACAATGCATCTTGAGTTACAAAATACATCATTTCTTTGAAGCTTACTCAGCAGCTGTTAAAGCTGTATTTATGGGATTATGATGATAAATAATGCAGTGTTCCAATTCAATTAGATCCATGACTTTGAAAATAGCTAAGGAGAAACTTTGAAAATGTTTAAACATTTGTTTTATCTTTGGAAGGTGAAGACCTTTCAAAGGAAAAAAGAGGTCAGAGAAAGAAATGGTGTGCATTTTAATCCTTGAAACTGCCAGGGTGTTATCCATTATTATTCAGAGATATTTTTGGCTTTCCTCAGTCAGTCCGTCCCACCATTGTACTAATAGCTTGTTCCTGTTAGTGGGGAGCAGAATGGGAACCCAGTCCCCCAGCTGACATTCCTGTAGTCACACCTGTTGATCTTAATAGTGAGGCCAAAAACCGATAGTGTCAATACTTTAATCACGTTTAACCATAAACACAAGGAGGCAAAAACAGGGCTATACTTTTTTAACCATGAAAATGGAAGAATAAATAATGGGTCTGCTTCATCAAAGTATTATCATATGCTCTTCTGGATTTTCAAGACGGCCCCTGCCAAGATAGATTTCAAAAACAAATTGCCATGGGATGCTGTGAAATCCTTGCAGCTGCACTTAGAGGAAAGTGCCGTAACCCCTGTTTTTTGGTGCAGGTCTCTTGATGAAGATCAGTTTCGAAACATCAGTGTTGGGACTTTTTTACTCTCTGAATACATTTTGGAATTATTAGATCCTTTACACATGAAGCAACATGGGAAATTTTGCAAAAGTTAAGTAACCTGTTTGTTGATTGATATGGGCATCAAATTTAGAATTAAGTGTTTTGCACTACTATGAATTGATTTTGTCTTTAAAATTGACACTTTTCAACAAAGGATGCTTTTTTTTTTAGAAGCTTTTCAAATGTTCTTCATTAGTATAAGCATTGCACTTGTTTAAAGGTATATAATCATAAAAGACTGGCATATAATGACATGGGGTGGAATCTTTCACTTAAGGAATTCATGGTGAAGCTCCAGGTTTGATGCCTTTACATATATATATATTTCTCCAGTTAACATTTCCTCTACCTTTCACCCCCTCTCCTCTCTGCTTGTCTCTTCCCTCCTCTTCTTTCTTAGATCCTCTTATTTAATCAATTAATTGTTTTATTGTAACTTTTTTTTCCAATTTCGCTACCTCTGCTTCCTTTGTTTTATGTAAACCGATGTAATGTCCATACGAACTTCGGTATATAAAAGTGTTTAAATAAATAAATAAATATATATAAAAACAAATTCATTTTTTTGTGTCTATGGTTAAATGTGATTAAGTATTGACACTGTCGGTTTTTGGCCTTGATATATTGCTACTACGCAGTGTGATTTCTCCTTTATTTTTTGATCCTAATGGTGAGGCATCCTGGGCTTGCTTTTGCCCAATATTGATACTATGCAGAGTGATTTCTCCTTTATTTTTTGATCCTAATGGTGAGGCATCCTGGGCTGACTTTTGCACAATGCACTACTACTTGGAGCTTCTGCAGCACCTGAATAGTCAACATAAGAACATAAGAAATTGCCATGCTGGGTCAGACCAAGGATCCATCAAGCCCAGCATCCTGTTTCCAACAGTAGCCAAACCAGGCTACAAGAACCTGGCAAGTACCCAAACACTAAGAAGATCCCATGCTACTGATGCCAGTAATAGCAGAGGCCATTCCCTAGGTCAACTTGATTAATAGCCGTTAATGGACTTCTCCTCCAAGAACTTATCCAATCCTTTTTTAAACCCAGCTACACTAACTGCACTAACCACATCCTCTGGAAACAACAAATTTCATTTGTATGTATCAAGTCCTTTTCACTTCAATACACCTTGACTGCATGTAATATTACTCTAGGCCTATGACTGAATACCAGTTTGAAGGGTGAGAAACCCAGTGAGGCTTGCAGTACTTCTCTTATGGCAAACAAAATCAGGCATATAAATTTGCCACAACTGTGGGTATCTGGAGCAACAGACTTCCATAGCATTCTCTTTATGGTTTGGTCTAATCACTGATTACAGGGGGATTGCCCATGGATATCTAATGGTGTCATCTATTACCATCACAGAATAGCTATATATGGTAGTCTGATCCAATGATCCCATTAGATCAAACACTACCCTAATGTTGGAATGAGCAGTGATTCTTTTAACCAGTTTGTAATCCACGAAAGGACATTGTCTCTTATCCCATGACTTTTTGTTTTCTTAGAAGCCTCTCATGAGGGACTTTGTCAAATGCCTTCTGAAAATCCAAAGACACAACATCTATCAGTTCACCTTTATCCACATGTTTATTAACCCCTTCAAAGAAATGAAGCAGATTTGTTAGGCAAGACTTCCCTTGGGTAAATCCATGTTGACTGTGTTCCATTAAACCATGTCTTTCTATATGCTCTGTAATTTTGATCTTTAGAATAGTTTTCACTATTTTTCCCGGCACTAAAGTCAGGCTCACTGGTCTATAGTTTCCCAGATTGCCCCAGAGCCGTTTTTTAAATATTGGGATTATATTGGCCACCCTCCAGTCTTCAGGTGCAATGGATGATTTTAATGAAAGGTTACAAATTTTAACTAATAGATCTAAAATTTCATTTTTTAGTTCCTTCTGAACCCTGGGATGCATGCTATCCAGTCCAGGTAATTTGCTACTCTTTAGTTTGTTCATATGGCCTACTACATCTTCCATTTCATCTGACTAATCACTCTTGAAAACCATTTCTGGAACCAGTATCTCTCCAATATCCTCATTAGTAAACACAGAAGCAAATAATTCATTTAGTCTTTCTGCAATGGCCTTATTTTCCCTAAGAGCCCCTTTAACCCCTTGGTCATCTAACGGAACAACCGATTCCCTCTCAGGTTTCTTGCTTCGGGTATATTTTTAAAAGTTTTTATTATGAGTTTTTGCCTCTACGGCCAGCTTCATTTCAAATTCTCTCTTAGCCTGCCTTATCAATATTTTACACTTAACGTGCAATGCTTATGCTTTTTCCTATTTTCTTCGACTAGATCCTTCTTCTAATTTTTGAAGGATAGTTTTTGGGTTAAAATAGCCTCTTTTACCTCACCTTTTTACCATGCTGGTAATTGCTTTGCCTTCCTTCCACCTTTCTTAATGCATGGAATACATCTGGACTGCATTTTTAAACTATGTCCACAACTGTTGAACACTTTTAACCTTTGCAACTGCACCTTTCAGTTTTTTCTAGTTTCCTCATTTTATTAAAGTTTCCCTTTTGAAAATTTAGTGTTAGAGCTGCAGATTTACTTATTGTCCTCCTTCCAGTTATTAGTTCAAATTTGATCATGTTATTATCACTATTGCCAAGTGGCTCCACCACCGTTACCTCTCTCACCAAATCCTGTGTTCCATTAAGAATTAAATCTGAAATAGCTCCCTCTCATTGGTTCCTGAACCAATTGCTCCATGAAACAATCATTTATTACATCCAGGAACTTTATGTCTCTAGCATGTCCTGATGTTACATTTTACCCAGTCAATTTTGGGGTAATTGAATTCTATCCTTGTGGATTACAATAAATGTGTTTATGTTTGGAGCACAAGAGAGGTGTGGACATTGGACTTTATAGACTATATTTGAGAGTGTCTACAACCAATTTGGCCCTACACCCTGTAAGAGACTATTCCCCAACCTGGGAAAGCCAGACAAATGCTCCTTAGGGCTGGGAAGGTGGCCCTTTGGTACAGGGGTCATATAAGAGTGGAAGTGAAGAAAACCTAAATTAATTTTCAGAACTATGGGGCGGATTTTCAGAGCCCTGCTCGCGTAAATCTGCCCAAAACCGGGCGGATTTACGCGAGCAGGGCCCTGCGCGCCGGGAAGCCTATTTTACATAGGCCTCCCGGCGCGCGCAGAGCCCCGGGACTCGCGTAAGTCCCGGGGTTCTCCGAGGGGGGCGTGTCGGGGGGCGGACCCGGTCGTCGCGGCGTTTCGGGGGTGTGTCGGCAGCGTTTTGGGGCGGGTACGGGGGCGTGGCTACGGCCCGGGGCGCTCCGGGGGCGTGGCCGCGCCCTCCGTACCCGCCCCCAGGTTGCGGCCCGGCGCGCAGGAGGCCCGCTGGCGCGCGGGGATTTACGCCTCCCTCTGGGAGGCGTAAATCCCCCGACAAAGGTAAGGGGGGGTTTAGACAGGGCCGGGCGGGTGGGTTAGGTAGGAGAAGGGAGAGGAAGGTGAGGGGAGGGCAAAGGAAAGTTCCCTCCGAGGCCGCTCCGATTTCGGAGCGGCCTTGGAGGGAAGGGGGGTAGGCTGCGCGGCTCGGCGCGCGCCGGCTATACAAAATCCATAGCCTTGCGCGCGCCGATCCAGGTTTTTAGCAGATACGCGCGGCTCCGCGCGTATCTACTAAAATCCAGCGTACTTTTGTTTGCGCCTGGAGCGCAAACAAAAGTAGGCTATTCGCGCGCCTTTTAAAATCCGCCCCTATGTGTTTTTGAGGAGCTAACTAAACTTAAAGTATATAAAGCGATGGGGCTAAATAGGATACATCCAAGGAAACTAAGAGAAGTTCTGACACACTGCTGGCTGACCTTTTCAATGTTTCTTTACAGTTGGGAGTAGTTCCAGAGGACTGGAGATGGGCAGATGTTGTTTCAATTCATAAAAGTAGAAGTAAGGAAGAGGCTAGGAACTACAGGCTGGTTAGTCTGATCTCTGTGGTGAGAAAATTAATGGAACTGATGCTAAAACAGAGGATAGTGCATTTTCTTGAATCCAATGCATTGCAAGATCCTGTTGTGTTTATGGACCCTTGAGCTGAGGAAAGATTGGCTCTACCTGGAGAGAGGAACCCTGTGGGTTCACACCGTCAGCAGGCTGACCCAGGAGCAGCAGGGATTTATCAGGAACTTCACCTTTACTAGCCCACATTCCCCTTGGGTTGAGCCTTTTAGTGCCGGGGCTGGCAGGACTTAGGCAAAGGCCTCTGATATCAGAAGAGGTGGTCCAAGGCAAGGCTAAGGTTATAGGCTGGCAGTGAACAGACATGTCTAGGGTCCAAGCGAGAGTCAAGGGCAGGCAACTGTCATGTATATCCAGAGTCCAAGTGAAGGTCAAACATGGTATCCATCCAAGGAGGAAGGACAAATAGGGCTGAGACAGGCAGGCAAGGAGTGGAACAGGCTAAGATGAATACTGGATAAAGACTGAAACAGGCTGAGATGAAGACTGGGACAAAGGCAGAAACATAGTGAGAAACAACATACACTATTCATGGTAACTGCCTTTGGCTGAGGTGAGTTGCTTCTGGGGAGCTGCCCTTTTATAGGGCAACAATGATGATGTCATATCTAGGGGCTGTGGGGCTTTCCTGCCACAATCCCTTTAAGAGTAGGGGAGTGATGCGCATGCCTAGGGAGAGGTGCGGCATGTTGGAGTCAGTGGTGTCCTGCTATGTTGTGGTCCAATGGCATATTGCCATGTCAGGGAGTGGCACAGCTAGCCCAGGACTGAAAGTGAGGGCAGCATTTCGTGGGGATAGCCCATAGACCACCAAATGTAACAGTTTAGCGTGAGGCAACAAAGGGTAATGGAATGGATTTCAGTCTTAGGAGGGGGGCGTTATTAGTAGTTTGCTTCAGGGATTGGTCTTTGAACCGGTTGTTTTCAACATTTTTGTGAGCGACATTGTAGAAGGATTGTTGGGAAAGTTTGTCTTTTTGCCAATGATACCAAAACCTGCAACAGAATAGACAGCCAAGAAGGTGTGAAAAAAATGAGAAGGGATCTAGTGAAGCTCAAAGAATAGTCTAGGATCTGGCAGCTAAGATTTAATGCTAAAAAGTGCAGAGTTATGCATTTAAGATGCAAAAATCCAAAGGAAAGATATAGTACTGTAGGTAAAATTCTTCTAAGTATGACAGAATATCGGGATTTGATGGTGATTGTATCTAATAATCTGAAGTTGGCCAAACAGATGGATAAAGTGATGGTAAAAACCAGAAGGATGCTTAGCTGCACAGGGAGAGGAATGGTCAGCAGAAAAAGGGAGGTGATATTACCTTTGTATAGGTCCCTGGCGAGACCTCATTTGGAATTCTGTGTGCAATTCTGGAGACTGCACCTTCAAAAAGATATAAACCGGATGAGTTGATCCAAAGGGTGGCCACTAAAATGATCAGTGGTTTTCATTCCAAAGGATATGTGGACAGACTTAAAGAACTAAATATGTATACCCTACAGGAAAGACAAGATAGGGGAGATATGATAAATTAAACACTTCCAAGTTTCTATGCCCAGGAGGCAAACCTCTTTCAATGGAAAGGAGACTCTAGAACGAGGGGTTTGGGATGAGGGTGAAAGGGAGTAGATTCAGGAGTAAACTTAGGAAATATTTCTTTACAGAGAGGGTACTAGATGCATAGAACAGCCTCCCAGTAGAGATGATGGGCAAAAAAGTAGTATCTGAATTTAAGAAAAGATGGGATAACACAAGGGATCTCTGAAGGAATGATAAGAATTGTAAAGCTAAATTAGTTGAGCGGATAGGCAGACTAGATTGGCCACACGGTCCTTGTCTGCTGTCACGTTTCAATGTCTATGTACAGTATAATGCTAATATGGGTGTGGACAGGATAAAGAAAAATAAAAAGATTTACCTGGCCAGGCTGGAGCAGGAAGTTATCAACAGCCATAGGGAGTCTTTCCCTTTGCCTCCCATAGATCCATAATATTCGCAGGGGGGGGGGGGGAGAGGCAGAGAGAGAGAGAGAAGACCAGCTGCAGTAACTGCAGGGTAGCTTTCCTTCTGCCTCCTGTGGTCCCTCATTGCCTCAGGGACTGGGAAGAGGAGCCCAGACTTACATTGCTGCCACAGCTCTGCTCAGCCATGGCAGATAAAGGAGGCCCCTACCACTGCTGCAGCAGCACGGGGCTGTTAGGAGAAGAGGGCAGCAAGTGGTAGGGAGCCATGAAATGCAAAATAGGCTTCTTCTGGATCTGCAGACCCGGCAATGATGTCATCATCCGGCACTCTTTAAAGAGGCCGGGTGACAGAGGCGCTGCAGAGGTAGCATAAAAGTAAAAAAAAAAATTTAAAAAAGAAGAAAATTAAAATTAAATTAAAAATAAGTAAAAGACACGGGGAGGGACAAGAAGTAACAGGGGCCCTAACTAAGCCCCTCTCCCCACAGTGACAGGATG
Organism: Rhinatrema bivittatum; assembly: GCF_901001135.1. NCBI lineage: Eukaryota > Metazoa > Chordata > Amphibia > Gymnophiona > Rhinatrematidae > Rhinatrema > Rhinatrema bivittatum. The sequence goes on from NC_042615.1 coordinate 384,706,317, forward strand.
CTTAGGCTTTGTTATGCCTGGGTGGCGGTTGTGGACCCTTGGCCTAGGTTCATGTTGACACTACCCACAAGGGTTGAGCTCCCACGGGTCACCAGCACTAGGAGGCGAGGCCTGAGGCGAGCAGGGGCCAGTTGGAGCTTCGCCACTACCAGCCCTCGTTCCCTGCAGGTTGAGCCCTTGGGTACCGGGGCCGGCTGGTCTTAGGAGATGCCGGTAGGCAGGACAGGGTCAGATTCAAGACAGGTGGCAAGTGTACGTAGAGAAGTCCGATCCGACTGTCCGAGGCATGCAGTGAGCAAATGAGGAGAGGCTCAGTCTGAAGGTTGGGGCAGGCGGCGAGCAGGCGAGGTGTTGTCCAGTCCAAAAGTCGGGGCAGGCGGCAAACAAGTGTGGTGAAATCCGATCCAAGAGTCAAACCAGGGAAATCCTCCTGAGTTAAGGAGCAGGGGTCCAGAACAGGCAGAGGAAGGCAGGACCAGGTGCTGGAAGGTGGAAGTGGGAACAGGTAGGCAGGAGCAGGAACTGGAGCAAGCTAAGAAACCACAAGGAGCGCAGAAAAGAGACTTGTTGCCAAGTCGCCGGAAAGACATCTGCTACCTGGTTATAAAGGGCAGGGCCCTGACGTCAGTAAAAGGCCAGCGGCATTCTCCTGCCACAGGCCCTTTAAATCTCCTCTGAAGGCGCGCGCACAAGCCTAAGCAGAGGGCTGGCAGAGGATGCTGCCGGCTGCGTCCTGCATGCTGGAAGGCCTGCACTGGTGCCACAGCGGGGAGGACCCCCCGGCCTCAAGGAACGGAGCCAGAAGGAACGGCCAGCAGGATGCGGGGCCATGAGTACAACAGGCTTCCCCTCCCTGGGAATAACAGCATGCACAGGGCTAGAGTAGGGTCAGCAGAAAGGGATCCTAGGATAGCTTCTGCTGCAAAGATGGGAGAGTGTTCCTGGGAGAGAGAGAAGTTCTGGGAGGCAGCATAGCCCCCAGAGAAAACAATATAAAACGAAATGCTTGGACCAGATTTACTACTGAGGTGGCTAGAACTAGCCCCCATCACCTGTGCCAAGGCGTTTGGATGCTTTAATGTGGCCAGGGAAAGCCCCTGTGCTAGTACTCTAGGTTTTTAAGGAATATGGTCCAGGTTTTGCCTGAAGTTCACTATATCCCCTGTAGCAAGCCCAAAATCATGAGAGCTAGTCTCATTGCTTTTGCAGTGATTTGCCCAATGTAGGGGCACTAAGAAGCAAGGTGACCAGCCCCTGGGGACTTTTTTTTGGGACAGAACAGCTACTTTACAAGATTATGGAAATTAAGTAGAGCTGGCTGGCACCTATACTCTGTCACTAAGAAGGCTGAGTGGCAGTGCAGGGGAGGTAACAGTTTTTAAAAGTAGCACTACTTTGGGTGACTTTAGCAGAGCCAGGGATCTGCTCTGGGAAGAAAATTGAAGAGAAGAGAGGAGGGTTTTGGAGGAGGAAGAAGTGCTGATCACCAGCTCTGCCTCACTCCAAAGAAATTGTGATGGATCCAGCCTGTATCTGAGGGGAACAGCCACAGGAACCAGAAACACTTCTGTTGCTGGGAAACTGAAAAATTTGGAAGAATCAAGGAAGAAAAGAAAATCCTGAGTTTAAATTCATAGTGATTCCTATGCCCTGGTTTAAGGTAAAAAATGGACAGGGTAGTTAATTAACAGTAAAAAAGTGAACAGGAATGCGGTCTCATTGAACCTGTTCTAGTTATAGGTAGTGGGAAGATTGTGAAAAAGTAAGAGCTGTTTCCCTGGGAAATAAAGACAGGGAATTATTGATTATCTGTTGTTTTCTGTAACTATATCATCAGTTTTACTAAGCTGTTAGACACCCTCACTAGGGAACTCTTAGCTGCGGGAAATTACTTGGTGCTAGGGAGGCATCTCTGTTATTGTTTGGTTATAGCCAGGTAGAAGGTACGCCCTGGAAGCATAAGCAGATGAAGGAAGTCACAATGCCAGTGACATCAGGACCCTTTGCCTGTAGGCGGCTGCATTTGAAACCATCACCTCAGAGTTTGCACTGCATGGACAGAGCTCAGACAAAGATCCAGCCACCCCAGATAAGTGCATGCATTCACATCTGAGAGACACACCCTAGGTCTGGCCAGACTATCAGTCTTGTAAAAGTTATTGAGCTCATTAGGAATGCAACAGAAAAAGATAAACAAGACTGCAACAAACACATACATCAAAGAAAGACAAAGGGGTACATATTCAAAAGCCATTTAGATGGATAATGGGAAAGTTATCCATCTAAATGGCTTAGCGCATATTTAAAAGGCTTATCTGGCTAAATTCTAGCCAGATAATGAATTATCCGGCTAAAATTTAGCTGGGTAAGTCGGGGCCATTCCTGGAGCAGGAGGTAACTGGCTAACTCTAGATGCACCTTAGAATAGGTCTAAAGTTAGACGGATACCACATATCTGGCTAACTTAACTTATCTGGGTATATTCAGAATTGCGGTTGCACTGCTAAATATCCCGGTTAATTTAGCCAGATATGTGTATTCAGCTAACTTAACTAGCCACTCAGTGGCTGAATATTTACCCCAAGGATATTTACCATAAGAGGAATGGAGGAATAGCCTAGTGTTTAGAGCAGCAGGCTACAAACTAGAGTTCAAATCCTACTGCCCCTCCTTGTGACCTTGGGCAAGTTACTTTTTAGATTGTGAGCCCTCTGGGTATCTGCTTTGAAGTGCCAAAAAGCAGAATAAAAATAAATAAGAAGGCCTCTTTGTTTCAAAAGAGTCTGAAAGAGAAAAAAACAATAGATTCAATTTCTTAAGGTACAAATTTGGACTTTGGGACAAAGAGAAACAAAGAGTAATATTTATCTGACTCTGAGTTGAATTCAGTATAAAGTTCTGCAAAAAAGAGAATAGAATTGTTAATATTGTTTTAGTACTACTATATGTAAAAAAAAGTTAAGTCTTTAAAATTTCAATTGTTGTTTACTGTTAGCAAATGTTTTTGAAGTATTATTCCAAAAGTACATGCTAAAAAACTTGAATTCTTATGCTGTTTACTGCAAGGAAACTATTTCTTTTCTTTTTAGAAAAATAAAATGTTAAACCTTTTAACTTAGGAGTTATTTATTTCAGAGGTTCTCAAGATGTTTATCCTAAATTTATCACTGCTTCCCCTCCCTACCCGGCAGACATTGCTGGGTGGGCTCTGGACCCATTGCTACATAGGAGACTTGCAATACAGAAATATCTAACACCTCACCAACATAAGAAGAACATGCCATACTGGGTCAGACCAAGGGTCCATCAAGCCCAGCATCCTGTCTCCAACAGTGGCCACGATAGTAGGAAAAGGTCTCTGTCATAGGGAGGTGCTATTTAGATTGCGGTGCTACTATTTAATGACAGTAGTTTGTGAGTAGATTAACTGTAGTGTATGTATCAACAAAATGCTATAAATCTTCTACTGTTTTGTCAGAGGCTGTCTTTTGACTGACTAGTAAACTGCTGCCTTTCATCCACAAGGTCATACAGTAAACAAGCCTAATCACAAGGTAGGCGTTTTTGCAAATTATGTGCTGAGCTGGCCTGGTTGGTACACGCCTCTATATTTGAGTGAGAAGAGCTTGTTCATAAATACACTGATGACATATAACACTAGTCTTTGAATTGAATAGATGCACTCTGCTTCTTTGGGGACTGATTTACTCAGATTTGGAACTCAGAAAATATTCTGCCTAAAAGATATTTAGTAAGTTTGAAGAATAAAACAAATTAGATTCTGTGTTAAAAAAACTGGACTTGAGTAGGGTGCATATCATGTAAAAGTCATTTAAGTACAACCCCCTGTATATAGCATTTTAGGCCAGTACCTACTCTGAATAGCATATACAGTGTCCATCCCTGATCCTTCTTCTCAAAGCGGTTCTCGCCTGCCGAAAGAAATTATGGAATTGGAGACAAAGAGTTACTCGCAATCAAGCTGGCCTTTGAAGAGTGGCATCCTTGGCTAGAAGCACACAACACCAAATAGTAGTGTACACCGATCAGAAAAATCTGGAGTACCTCAGACAGGCTCAACAACTCAATCACCGTCAAGCCAGATGGTCCCTGTTTTTTAACAGATTTGACTTCCTTTTGAAGTAACGTCTGGGAGAGAAGAACACTCGGGCTGATGCTCTATCATGATCCTTCTCCCCTCAGGATGTGCCAGACGAACACCATCACATCATTGACCCTGAGAGAGTGGTCCTTGCAGCCACCCATGCAGTACCCACAGTGAAGACGGTTGTGGCCAGAAATTAAAGGAAGAAGCTGTTGAAGAGGGTGCACGATTCCCGTCTGGCCGGCTGTCCAGGACAGAGTCATACCCTGGCTATGCTACAGCGGTATTATTGGTGGCCAACCATGAAGAAAGACGTACAAAATTATGTGGGTTCCTGTGCTGTCTGCGCCAAGCAAAAGCCGCCGGCCAGACGTCCTTGGGGTTTGTTAAATGAGAGAGTACGTGGATACTTTCTCTTTGAGAATTTGCTTGACATTTCTCCAGATATAAAAATGCCTGCAAACTTTGCACCAGCTATTTGTGTGGACAGAGGAACTGAGGAAAAACTTTTGAAAATCCAGTTTTAGGCATGTAGTTAACTCCTCCAACCTAAAATATGACCCAGGGATGTTCTTTTTAAGGCACCTAAAGTGTATGTTGAGGTGAGAAGCACAGTTTTCACTTCTAGGGATCTAATTGGCTAACGCAGTAACTACCCAGCTAGCATACTTGACACTTGTCCTCAAAAAGTACTATTAGCCAAGCTAATAACATTGTTTCAATAATTCATTGTAATTTTTTTTGAGTTCTCTTTCTCTTTTTATTTTTTATGTGGCTGGATTCCTTTTATAAGCATGCACTTGAGGTCAGATACAAATACTCCTTTTATGAGCAAAGTTCTTATGAGAGAAATTATTCCCCAACCATTTGGATCTTTGAAAACTGATTCTTTAAAATTGGATAGTCATCTACTTAAGTGCTTTAAAAATGTAATCCAATGTACCGCTCACTGTTAAAAATGTTATTTGAGATATTTTCCTTATAAAGCTCATTATTGAATGTTGGATTTATGTTTATTATATGGTAATGAGGATATCTAGGTTTAAGCCATATTTGCTTATTTAAGATACTAAAGTCGATATTATTTTGACAATTGTATATTTAGGACAATAGATATCCATATTGTCTGTGACTGTATATGTCATGATAATTATGAAAATCAATAAAATATAAATTAAAACAAAATGTTAGGATGGGGGAGGGGGCTGTAAAGGGTAAGGGCTTTTGATGTTTTATGAGAGCGGGCTGGCCTCCAGGGAGAATCAAGTCCTTATGATACTTTCTAACAGCACAGAAGCATAGTTGGGCTTACTCCAGCTCTTTCTAAGAATTCATTCTAGAAGGTCAGAAGCTTGGAACAGCTCCAGATAAATCTGTGTCTATATTTTCTGTAAACACATCTACAGATTGTGTCACACTGGAAGGAGATAATTATCCAGCGCACACTGAGGGATCTATGAAAATGGCTGCATATCCCTTTGAAAGTAATGTAGCAGCTGCAACATATGTGGGGTAAGCTGTCTGTGGAGATTCCAAAATGGTAGTTCACCTGGTCCGTTCTAACCCTGTTCCGGGTATTGCCTCTTTTCTACATGGGGAAAGGAGAAGGGGGAATGGGAAGAACAATTTTAAAGATTGTTTTCCATGGATAAACTCTCATTCACCTTTGGAAATCCATTTGAAAATTGCCCCCACAGTTCAATGCCGGTTAAAAATCATTTTAGCCTGCTAATGCAAGGAGAAGAATGAAAGATACAGGAAAGAGGTATGGGTGAATGTTGGGTGTCCCGTCCGTGCTCGGTTGGTGCCCGGGCCTGCTCACCTCTCCAGCTCCTCCAAGGGTTCTGGGTCGTCCTCCCCTGCAGCGGTGGCAATGACAGCCAGGCCTCGGCATCCTGCGGTGGCGGTCGCCGGGCCTTCTTCCTTCAGCCAGGCCTCACGGCAGTGCTTGTTGTCCTCTGTGGTGTTGGCCCCACCCCTAGGTGTGTGTGCGCGGACCGCCCGGTGCCTTAAAGGGTCAGGGGCGGATCCCAGCTCCGCGGCGCCCCTGATTGAGCACTCGGGTCAATCACATCGTGATTTCTAGTTTGCCTATGTGTTCCAGTCTGTGTTCCAGGCTCTTCCAGCCTTGTTTCAGTCCTGTTCCAGCATCTTTCTGTTTCAGTGTCCTTCTGTCTCCTTGTCTCCCCAGGTAATACCTCTCAGACTGTTTCTCAGTACTGACCTCGGCCTGTTCTTGACTACGTTGATCGCTGCCTGCCCCAACCTTCTGCCTGTTTCTACGACCATGTCTGCATGCTGCCTGGAACTGACCTCTGCCTGATTACCAACCACGTCTGCACTCTGCCTGGAACTGACCTCTGCCTGAACACGACCATGTCTGACTGTCTCCTGGAACCTGACCTCTGCTTTGGCTGACTACCCATGAACTGACTACTGGTAATTGACCCCTGCTTTGCCTGACTATTCACGGACTGATTACTGGCTCTGACCCTTGCATTGGCTGACCATGCTTCCTTGAATCTGGCCTTGATCCTTGCCATACATTCAGAGACTCTCTTTTGGCCTTCTCACTCATTCCGGACATCTGGCCTGAATATCGACCGCGCACCCTTGATCGTGGTGAGCACACCTCTGAACTTTCTATCTAGGAGATCCTGCGAGGCCCACCTAAGACCAGGCAGCCCGGGTACCCAAGGGCTCAACCCGAGGGCACCCTGCGTTGCTAGTGGTGAAGCTCCAGTTAACCTCTATCTCCTCTTGTGCTCCACCTCCTTGTGGCAGATGCTCTCTGGGTCCAACCAGGGAGCCTACCAATCCTGCCCTAGGCCAAGAGTCCACCTCCTGGCGCAACAGGTGAAGAAGAAGGAGGGAATAAAACACATTAAATATATATATTGGGACATGTAGGGACAATTTTCAAATATGCTCGCATCGTTGTGTACATAGAAATCAACATTTGAAAGTGGATGGGGTGCTGAACTCAACACAAATTACAGCAGCCCCCAGCAAAAAATTAAAACAGAACACAGTGGGTTGAAAGTGTGACTGAGAAGCCTGTATTTAAATGAGGAGCAGGTAATGTGGACATAGGGAGGTCCATATTCCAAAGCCATTTAGACGGATTAAACCGAGGTGATTTGTAACTTGTTACAAGAATATCGGTATAGAAAAATGCCAAATAAATAAAATAAATAAATAACTCAAAAGTTATCCATTTAAATGGCAAATGTGACATAGTCAGCATTTATCCAGATAAGTTATAGACAGATACGTAGTTATCCAGTTATAATTTAGCCAGATAAAAAAGGAGTGTTCTAGGAGCGTTCCAGGAAGGGGCTGAGATATCCAACTAACATAACCAAATATCGAGTATATTCAGCTAGGTTAGCCAGATAACTTTAGATCTGTTTCAGAGCAAGTCCAAAGCTATTCAGCCTTGTGTGGCCAGATATTGACAAGAATATAGCCGGTTAAGTGATGATTCAATGTAAAAAAAAAATAATAATTCTGTTCACAGGCTATAGGCCCCTCCTCCCTTCCACACAATCTATCAATGGCAAAAGTCGAAACATCGGGCCCAGATAGCAGTAGGACACTGCTGCGATCCAGGCTATATAACAAATTCCAATTTAAAGTATTGAGAGTGTGTAGGAGGGATAGTGTTGGGGGTTCCTGGAGAGATACATTTTAAAAAATGCTAAGAATTAGGAAGGGAGAGGGGGAAAGGAATAGGTTGGCATAGATTGCCACTTAACTGGCAATCAAATGTAAAACTGACTATATTTTGAATATAGTCAGTTATGTGTAAACTTAACTGGCTAACTGTAGTCGAATAACTTTAATCTCTGAAACAATAAATACACACCTCCACTGTCTCTGCAGACAAATCAATCCTTTTTGATAATTATTTTCATCTTGGGAAAATTTTTGTAATTTGAATCAGCGTAAATCCAATTTTAATTTTTCCATCGACTTCTGTAGATCTTCAAAATGTGAATCATACACATCTATGGTTGCTGCCGTCTTTAAAGTATTCAAATGCTCATCTAGCTCCTCCCTCAAGATCTTTCCATATTTAGTGGTCGTTTCGATGATCAACACCATTGGGTCCAGAGAGCATTTGTTTAAAATTGAATCCCAACTGGACAAGAACTCCTCATCCTCTACATGTAACTTAGGTTCTTTCATAATCCTAAATCCTCTGGATATCCTTTCTTGGCGACAGTATTGTATCAAAGATGAACCATGCAATTCAGTGTGTAGCAATTTTTTTACAATGGCACTATATTTTGCCAGTTTATTGTCGATTGCGAATTAGAAGTGGATTCAAGTCCAATCCCTTCCTGCAACAAACTTTTAATATAATCTTCCGTATAGCTGAAACCCGTCTTCCATGATTGAGCCATCTTAAATATAGATACTTATGCACAAGACACAGGACACACTGAAACAACAGCAGGACCTGTGACACATGGTCATGTTGGCATCTCTTGTTGGGATTATAGGAGTTCATATCGACCATATTTGAAAGATAAGTATTTTTGGACTATTGTGTTTTGAAGAAAATAAGAGAAGTTTTGAATAAATGACTTGAATAAATGACTCAAACAAAGGTCTTGAATGGAAGGTTTTTTTTCCTATGATGGTAGCTTTGTGGCTGCTAGCACCATTAAAAGCTCTATGACATTTAAGGTGCACTGTCTGAGATTTTTCCCTACCAATCAGTTTTGTGCATAAGTACATAGGGATGATATATTTTCAAAAGGCCCGGCGACTCATGTAAAGCCACGGGCCGCGTGCCTTTACCACTGTGTCAGAGGATCGTGTGTCGGCAGGCTGCTGGTGCACGCAACTTGCGCCTGTCCGGAGGCCCGCACCACCCGGGAGACAAGATCCTGTAACATTACTACTTTGGTAGCAGGCAGTCGTGAAGTCATTTCGACCGAGTCCAGCTCGATGCCCAGGGAGGCCAAATGAGTACAAGGATCCTCTGTCTTACCTTCGGCTATGGGAATCCCAAATTCTGCCGCCGTACTCTGGAAACACTGCAACAACTGCAAACATGTGGCCGAAGCCTCCCCTACAAACATGAAGTCATCCAGGTAATGAACAAGGCTAGCAATCCCAGCTCTTTCTGTCACCACCCAATGCACAAAGGAGCTAAAGGCCTCAAAACAGGCGCACGCAATGGAATATCCCATAGGCAAACACCTATCAAAGTAAAATTCCTCCTGAAATCGAAAACCCAGCAACGGAAAACATTCAGGGTGGATCAGGAGCAGCCTGAAAGCAGACTCTATGTCCACCTTGGCCATCAAGGCCCCCACGCCACAACGGTGGAGCATTGCCACCGCCGACTCGAAGGACACGTACCTCACTGTACAGAGATCTTTCGGGATGTAATCATTTACTGACTTACCCTCTGGGAAGGAAAGGTTGTGAATCAGCCAGAACTTACCCGGATCCTTCTTCGGTACCACCGCCAAAGGGGAAAAAACCATAATCATCCATTGGCGAAACCAAGAAAGGACCCCTGATCCATCCCAGAGCAATCTCACTTTGCAATTTGGCCCTAACTACGTGAGCCAATTTGCAAACCTATGGACAATTTTGGCCCCCACCCACCCCCACCGGTCCCTCAAAAGGGATACGAAAACCTTGTTCAAAACCACCCCACAAAAGACGAGCGTCCTCCACTTTTGGATACCTACCCAGCCATGACAGCATGGTTCCCAAATGGACAGGAGTAGGAGCTGCCCTCAAAATTGTACTTAGAGAGGTTCTTAGGGATGACCCCGCCCCAGACCCACCACCCATTCGCTTTGGACACTTGGTGGTGGGGTGGCCCAGTCTGCAACTGGAACATGCATGTTTGAACTTGCAATCGGGAAAATTGCAAGCCGCGGGTTTGTACTTCCAACAGACATCGGGGAAGGTGATCCCAACTTGATTGCCGCCCGCTGGGCTCGCCCCGGACCAAAAGAGCCACACTCCGGATACACTAGAGACCCTCCCCACATCAGAGGACCCATCTGGTCAACCACAGGCCAACATCCCTGTTTCCCCATGCCATGTACTTATTTTCCTCCATTAAGTCGTGGAAACGCTCATCATAATTGAGCCACGACCACCCCTCGTACACCCGGCTGGCATCCAGAATGGCATCAGCTTAAGCCAGTAATGGCCCATACTGGGTAGGGTCACGATGACCCATCACACTGGCCAGCCGAAGGAACGATCAGGTCCAATTAAGCACATTATGCGCCACCCGGCGATCCCCACCATGTGGCCTATCATCCCCAAGCCGACATTTCTTCTCTTTCCTCTTTCCCCGATGGCCCTTAAGCAGCATGAAGATATCTATGTATTTCCGCTGCCTAATCTTACGACAGAGGGATTTCAGAACATCCTCCCAAAATTCTGATAAGCTAACTAGCGTGGGAGCCCCCCTTTCCAGAGTCGTCCCCCCGACCCCCCCCCTTGAGGACCAGCGTTCCGGACGAGTCTGACGAGGATGACGAAGAAGAGGAAGAAGTGGAAGAGCTGGAACGGGAATGCTTCTTCTTGCGCTGAGTCTTTGCACACTTCTTAGGGGCCCCAGCACTAGCAACCATGGGCTCCAGAATCCCAGCCTGAGGAGCATCAGACAAATCGTTTGCGCTGACGACCAGCGGAATACCACCCCTGCCCGACGCCATTAATTTACCACTCGGACCACTGGTACTGCTGGATTCAACAGAAGCTGGAACCACCGAACCAGACACACTCTATCCACTGGCCAGACCACTCACACCAGACGGCAGCTCCGAGGGTCCAGGGATGTTGGTAGCTGCAGAGATAGGATCATTACACCAATCCTTCCAACACGAAGGTCCTGGACCATCCTCCAGCTCTTCCTCCCGAGAAACCTGCGGATACAGAGAAGAAGCAGCAGCCGCAGGCCCCGCAGACCCGAAACCAACTGGACTCGCCCATGGCCCCTCAAAAAGTAAGGCCTACCCTGCGAGCCCCCACCCCCCAAAGGGGCCAGGGCCAGAGCACCATGCCAAGGACCCGAATAGACACCCCAGGGTGGAACCGAAGGAGCAGGGAACCATCTGGACAGACCACCGTACCACGATGGCGAGGGACCCTCCAACCATGCAGAAAATACAGACCCCAGCTATCACCTGGACCCCAGCCTTGCCCTGCACCCCCTGCCAGCAATCCATCACACGAAGGTCCTGGACCATCCTCCAGCTCTTCCTCCCGAGAAACCTGCGGATACAGAGAAGAAGCAGCAGCCGCAGGCCCCGCAGACCCGAAACCAACTGGACTCGCCCATGGCCCCTCAAAAAAGTAAGGCCTACCCTGCGAGCCCCCCCCCCCCCAAAGGGGCCAGGGCCAGAGCACCATGCCAAGGACCCGAATAGACACCCCAGGGTGGAACCGAAGGAGCAGGGAACCATCTGGACAGACCACCGTACCACGATGGCGAGGGACCCTCCAACCATGCAGAAAATACAGACCCCAGCTATCACCTGGACCCCAGCCTTGCCCTGCACCCCCTGCCAGCAATCCTCACTGTACAGAGATCTTTCGGGATGTAATCATTTACTGACTTACCCTCTGGGAAGGAAAGGTTGTGAATCAGCCAGAACTTACCCGGATCCTTCTTCGGTACCACCGCCAAAGGGGAAAAAACCATAATCATCCATTGGCGAAACCGAATTCACCCCCGAAGCCCCAGGAAAACCCACACTGGGGGAACCTGAGGGAGCCCACCCAGGAGGCCCAAAAGGGGGGGCCCGACCACTGGCGCCACCCCAATCCCTAACAAAATTGTCCCAAACTTCCCCCAACCCCGGATCGGGCCCAGCGCTGGGCCTAGGTGCTGGGGGAGGCAGCACAGCCTCAACTGCTGCAGCTCTGCTCATTGCAGCACCGGACAGCTCTGAGTGCACAAGCACAGGCTGCTGTGAATTATCGCGGGACAAAGGTGAAGGACAGGAACCCGACCGAGCCCCAGCAGTCAATAGGGCCGCAGAAGAGCCCCCCTTCCTCCCGATCGACGCAGCTTTGTCCCCTGCGCCCGGGAATGGGAAACTCGACCCCTTGCCGCTCCCGTCCAGAACTCACCACCGACCCGATCTCCTCCGCTCCAGTATCACTACCATGCTCATCAGGCACCGGGCCCTCCATTTCTCCTGCTGCCATCTCAGCCTTCTCGGATGCCATCACTGCACGATTTGCCAACGACAAGGCCACAACCCGGAACCACCATCGCCATACCTGCAATCGGAACCGGCTGCAAACGAAGAAAAAGCCAAGAAAAAACCTCCACGCCGACGGAGCCCCTGTTGCAGCACCAAAAGCCCAGCTGAAAGAGGGACTGAACCGAGGAAATCAGGTAATCCCTCTTACCCGCTCCCCCCCCCCCCCCCCCCCCCCCCCCCCCCCCCCCCCCCCCACTGAACCACCATGGAAGCCAATCGGCTCCCACCACGATGTGGTTCAAACGAACCACCAATCCCTAAGCAGCAGCACACGAGGAGCTCGGGTGACCGTCCAGTCACCTAGAGGCTCTCCTCCCCCCGGAATGGCGCCTGCCAGGCTTGCATCCACGAGCCTGGCGCCATATTATCTTGGCCGGGCAGGCATGAAGCCTACCCGACCTCTCAATCTTATGGGATTAACTGACTCTAGCCTGATTCTTACCTAGAATATACTGAATTCCCACTACTAAAACACTTTGTATACACTCACACATACAAATATTCATACTGTCTGGTGTGTGCCTTCCCCTCTGTGCTTTACTATTTTTTAAAGTTTCTGAGCAGGATCTGGGAGAGCTGGGACATATAAATTCTTCTGCTCTGTTTCTCTCAACTGCCACACTCTGACTGGAAGCCCAGCTCCAACAACAGTCCTGGCAGCTTAACTTGAAGCATTTGGGGTTACCATGGATACAGTAAACTAACAGGTTCCAGCATGGGCTGTGACAGTCGCAATCAGCTGACAACTTCCACTGAGAGTTGGGAATAGGATCCCTGAAACTCTATACTGTGTTAGCCAATTTTACCATAAGTTTCAGTTTTAAGGCATTTTCTCATCTATTATATTTAACAAAAAATAATATTGCCCTCTCTCATGTCATTTATCCAGTCCATTCCTGAAAATATTTTCTTTGAGAAACTTTGTTCTTTTATTAGGGATTATCTTTTGAATAATGCATAATTTAAATGGTGAAAAACTGTTTAGCACAAAGTCAGGAAGAGTGTGGAGAAAAAGCAAAATTGCTTACCTTGTAATAGGTGTTATCTCAGGACAGCAGGATGTAGTCCTCACATATGGGTGACGTGATTGATGGAGCCCTATCACAGAAAACTTTCTGTCAAAGCATCTAGAAACTTTTTTTTTTTTTTTTAAATTTATATTTTATTGAATTTAAACACTTTATAATCAAGATAATACATTCTTGTTTGAAAACACAATACAAATTTAACATTTAACAGGAAATTTTAAATTGTTATAGGTATAGATTAATTGTATCATTTCCAAGTCCTCTATCAAAGAGTAAGTGAATTATGGGTCCTGGTTTCATATTTACCATATCTGCAGTATTTTTCACAACAGGATGGTTCTGTGTACTTACCCAAAATTCCTTGTGAAAGTGGTGGCTGCTTTACACATTAATCAAACTATTGTGCTGCCAATTTTCTTTTGAAGATCACATGTTCACAAAGGAGAATGAGCTCTTTGCTTCTTGGACTGCAAGAGAGTCCTGGCATATTACCTTGGTTACGTCATTGGGACGCTTTAAGATGCCTTGATCTACTCTTCGTTTTTGTCAGTTGGATTTGCTGAGACTTTTGGTTCTGGATGAATAGTATACTCTGGTTTGCAGATAAGTACTTTTCACTATTATTATTTGCATATGTTGACTTACATATGTTTCTTATGCATTTTATAGATGACAGTCTGATGATTTTTCATGGAATGTGTATCCTACCTTTGATGAAGCTTAGTTAAGCGAAACATAGGCTGTGTTGGGCTTACTTTAAATGTAACATCAGGACTGTTGTGATTATTTTACATGCTTTTAAAAAAAATGTCTTTAAAAAACGTTTTTCTTCTAATTGATAAGGTGGATGATCAAACTGACCGGGCAGTCCAGTTTCTTGGACACGCTGACAGACTTGCTGATACCTTATATATAATTTAGTACTAACTGCTGACCATACTGGTTGATTTTTATGGTTTCCCTCATTTTGGTTTAGATATTACCCAGGGAACTCAACTTCCTTGTCAAGCTTCTCAACTGTTCATGTCCTTTGATCCCAGTAGACTGGGAAGGGCAATTATCAAGAGAACTCTGTCTAATTAACTAGTGAACTGTATAGTTAACTGTTATGTGCTGGCTGGCTTGGAGAATACAGTCTCTGTCAAAGCTCATCAAGTGAGAACCATAGCAACTTCAATGTCTCATTTCAGGACCACTTCCATTGAGGACACATACAAAGCTGCTACTTGGTCATCATTCCACACCTTTACATGCTACTGCTCTCTAGATAGCAAGTCCTGAACAGATGGTAACTTTGGAAAATCAGTTCTGCATAGCCTGTTCCTCCAGTCTCCAACTGGTGGGTTCAGATTGTCTGTTTAGTAGTTATTCCACAAGGCAACCCTCAGCTTTTGAGATTCCCCACACATTATGGCTGATTCATGGCTGCTTGTCAACTGAGAAAGCAAGTTTGCTTACCTATAAAAAGGGTTCTCCATAGACAGCAGGATGAACTCAGACATACTCAATACCCAGCCACATCTCTGTCTTGCTAAAGCTTAAATTCTGGAAGAAACTGAGTGACTCATGAGGCACACAGGGGAACTCTGGCATATGCTCAGTGAGACTTATTCTGAGCTCTGATAGCTAGATCCATGTTGGCACTGTCAGATGATATCAACCCATGCATTATGGCTGATTCATTCTGCTGCCTACGGAGAGCTCTGTGTACAGGTAAGCAAACTTGCTTTCTCTAAATTGAGGAAGCATCAGAAGGAGAAAGGAGATTTTACTCTCAGCCAAGACAAAAAAATTACTATTGGTAAATAGAATCAGCAACCTAACTTGGGTACCAATAAGAGGAAAGTCCCAGAGTTGGGAGCATTTCTGCTGCGAAGTGGGAGAGGAAAAATCCTTTAGCAAGATTCTGTAGATGACTGTAACATTTGGACTGTGTTTGGATTTTATGTTTCTGAATGGCTTGCACTAGAAGAAAGTGTACTATTTTTCAAGTTGTCCACATCTATCAAGTACCTCAATACACTTTTATTTTGGAACTACTCCATACTGTATGGCTTTGAGATTTTTATTAGGAGGTGCAGAAGACATCAAAGCCTAAGGGTCATGAAACTTTGACTTTTCCCCCTGTTGGGAGGACTCAGAAACCCCATAGAGGTTCAATGGCTCCTCATATCCCAGAAATGCCCTTGTATCTGACCAGAGAATGTAGCAGGGATTACAAAACGGACCCATCAAGAAAATGTGTGAACCTATCCTTCTCATGCACAAGAAAGGAGACCAGACATAACAGATTTACTGGAGATAGAAATAATCCTCCTTGACCAATCATTGAAGGAGTAGCTGCAGGAATGCAAATAGACAGCAGCTGGAGGTGGTAGCTGAGCTGCTTTCTGTCATTTTAAAGTCTTAATCAGGCAATGAACATGTAATGCCTGCATGGTTTCACTGTGGCCAGGGCCACCGATAACTTGGCACATTACTAGCATTTATAGGGCAACCAAGGCCAAGCTGAGAGGGCGCTGCTTAGACACAGCTGAGAGGCATTGTGTACTCTTTGATATCAAAAACAGCTACTTGTACGCAATGGTCAAGAAACAAATGGACCAACAGTCACCTTTTTATCCATTTGTTTGCTCATGGCATGGTTGCCTCTATAAGTAACAACATGCTTCTCTGTTTAGGGCAGTGACCGCAGAAGGTGCATAGGGCCTAAAAGGAACTATGCCAGCCAGCCAGTATGTATGATGGATAATTAGCTAGGTTGCAGAAGGAGGGAAAGTGCTTGCAGAAGTGAGATGTACAAAGGCAAAATCTCTGCATTATGGCATTACTGCTATGAATGCCAAATAAGCGATAATAGTGATGAATCCCTTGTGTATAATAGATAAGGATCTAGTGCCCAGTAATCCAAACATTTCTGTCCTATGTGGAAGGGATCGCGAGATTGTGAGGCTATCAAAGTAATGCAAGGATGAGGACTCTATGATATGTGTAAGGAAAAGGTGAGTGGCTAATGTCCTGTAAATGCTGTTCCTTCAAGGAAAGCATAGCTTGTATAAGGACGCAGAATAAGGATATTATCGAAGGGAACAAGTGTTATTTCTTTTTCATTTGGTCATAATGTTGGTTTTTCATGTTTTGCTCTGCAGCTTGCTAAGGTATTAGCAGTTTGTTTTCTAGCTGTAATGAACATTTTTTTCTGCATTTGTGTGTGAATGCTGACGTTTTCCTAATTGATTCCTTTTGAGCTGGGGTGAAAAAATGTTTGAGATTATTCAGATGAGGCAGTGAGGAGATAAAAGTCTGAGTAGGTGTATTGTCTTTTTATTGTGCTGACCTCATGCTCAGTGTTATTTCCACTCCTTTTACTATAGTGGACTGACCTCATCTGAGTGGTTTTGCTTTTTCAAAAAGAGATAATGTGGTCATTGCATAGGGATATAAGGCAACTAATGCTTTGCAGAGCTTGGAACAGTGTGGGCCCGAAATGCCTTACTGAGAGGGAATTTTCAAAGACATTTACCTGTGTAAAAATGGCCTGATTGCAAAATATTCTCCTCAAATATGGCTCCATAGGATGTGTACTTGTAACTGTATTAAAAAGAGAGGTTCCTGTGGGCATTTAGGTCAGGACAGTAAAATAGCATATGTACAGGAGATTTTCAGCTGAATGCATGCTATTAGGCCTCTGCACGTTGACTCACAGAAATAGCAGCTGCATTGTAGGTGGAATCTTTCTCACACATACTTTGTAGCTTTTTGTTTTCAATGGGAAATCCTGCAGGTTGTTTTCCTTTGAAGGACTGCATAAAATATATAATGGTGAATTCTCACCCTTACCGAACATTTTCTCTCTTTCCATCTGCTAGGAGATTTTTGCATTTTTATATCCTGATCAGGTGTTGACCATTCCCTCTGTTTTGAGATTGGTCATGCTCAAATTTTGAGGTTGAGCATGCTCAAATTGTTTGGCTGTAGTTTTGAGTTTTGGAAGTTTGGAATTTTGTTGTTGGTGATCCCAGTAGGCCCCACGGCCTACAAGAATGGTTAAAGGGAGAAATCCTATCTTTTGGGTCTTCATGGATCAGAAGAGATTTTCCTTGCACAGAGTGAGGCAGAGAAGAGAGAATTTTTGACTTAGGGTTTTGAGCTTGAAGGGAAGCTCCCCTTTCTGGGAGGCGCAGGGTTGAGACTGCTTGTCTATTTATCAGCAGGTAAGCTTGCAGTATTCAGAAGGAGAGCTATTGAGCAGAAGAGAAGTTGTTGTTTTTTACTATTTTTAGGGGAGGAATTGTTTTGGCCTTTACCTTTATACCCCACCTTTCAAAGCACTTGTAACTTGGGCACATTTTTGGGTTACCATTAAGCCCTGGATATAGGCTTGCAGTGCAGTTATTGAAAGGAATTAGATAGAGAACCCATTCTGTGACGGCTCTCCCAGTGGCGGGTGAAATGGATATCCCCTGCAGGAGGCTTTATAGCAGAGCTCCGCAAAGGGCTCTCAGGCAATCTAAGTTGAAAGTTAAAGAGGAAGGTTGGAGGTTTATCCTGAGTTACTTTTTGGGCCTACCTGAAGCCTTGGAAACTCTGAGACCCCTCCAGGGCAGGTCAGGGCTTCATTGCTGATCTTTCCATACAAGGTGCAGAGAGGTTGCTCAGGGACTGAGTTCGATTTTTGGACTTTTGATTAGTAGGAGCCCTGCTGAAGGTCTGGGCCTTTCCAATACTCAGGGACTGGGGAATCCTGAGTTGAAGATGCCCAGGTTTAGGGAAGACCTACCCCTGAAGTGGTGGTGACATTTTGCAGAGGACATCCAATGTTATCTATTTTGGGGAACAAAGAAGTTATTTTCAAGACCTGGGAGGAAGGTTTTTCTGCCCCTCTTCCTACCCCTCAGTGGACTTGCAGTTCCATCCTGGATCCCTTCCACCAGGGATCCACAACTGTAAGTAAATATTAGATCTAATGGGAGGACACCCATCTGGAGTCTCCAACACCCTGGAGAGATAGAGATATTAACTCTCTGTGCCAAGACAGACTTTTGTTACCATCCGAGTGGGGCTTTGGCCCACAAAAGGAGCCCTAACCTAAGGTAACCACTGCTCCACCTAAGCCAGGAGAGTGGTTGGATTCCTGGCCTTACCAAAGATTCTTGCACAGATAGAGGCTGCAAGAATTGTACACTAACAGGCCGATTCAGTAAAAATGCGGGAGAGCGGACAAACGCCCGCTCTCCCGGCGCGCGCACCGGCCATTTGCCGGTGCGCGCAATTAAGTATGTAAATTAGGTGGTGCAGTAGAAATGGGCAAAAGGAGGCACTAGGGACACTAGCGCGTCCCTAGCGCCTCCTTTTGACCTGGAACGGCGGCTGTCAGCGGGTTTGACAGCCGACGCTCAATTTTGCTGGCGTCGGTTCTCGAGCCCGCTGACAGCCACGGGCTCGGAAACCAGATGCCGGCAAAATAGAGCATCCGGTTTTCAGCCTGACAGCCGCTGGCCCAATCTAAATTTTTTTTTCTTTTTTTTTTTTACTTTTTACACCCTTCGGGACCTCCGACTTAATATTGCTATGATATTATGTCGGAGGGTGCACAGAAAAGCAGTTTTTACTGCTTTTCTGTGCACTTTCCCGGTGCCGGCAGAAACTAGCGCCTACCCAAAGGTAGGCGCTAATTTCTTAAAGTAAAATGTGCGGCTTGGCTGCACATTTTACTTACTGTATCGCGGGCGAATACCTAATAGGGCCATCAACATGCATTTGCATGTTGAGGGCACTATTAGGTGCTGCGGGTTGGACGCGTGTTTTCCGCCCCTTACTGAATAAGGGGTAAGGGAAAACGCGCGTTCAAGGGCAGGTTAACAGTGCACTCCGTTGGAGCGCACTGTATTGTATCGACCTGTAAGTGAGAGAAGAAAGTGAACGGTGGAGTTGGAAATCTTATTTATTGTGCCACTAAACCAAGCTGTTTATAGTAAAGAATTATTTTGGACACTTGCTCAGTTGTCTCTGTGTCTCCTTTGGCACCCAGCACACAGCATCCTAAACATTGAGAAAATTAATCTAATACAGGGAATTCAGCGCATAAAACTAACCGCCCTGCACTGTGTCCTGAGAGGATGCCTTTATACCCATAGTCAAAAGGACCTGTGGCTTGGGAAGGGAAGAGTCAGAGAAGCTAGCCAGGGTCCCTTCCCTGTAGAGCAAACAAATACGTTTAAGTAGCCTCCCATGTTGGATTTGCACACTGGGGTGGGGTTACTCACTATTTTTCCCTTTCCAACCACTAGAGAAAGGAGACAAATTCAAGCTGGGAGATGGAAAAGGAAACAGTGATACTAGGAGTCATTCTTTTATTCATGAAGAGGATTTATTTTTAAATTGCAGTAAACATTTTTCTTTTGAACACCACTTTCACCCTACTGTCGGGCCGATTCAGTAAAGTCCGCAGGAGAGCGGACAAACGCCCGCTCTCCTGGCGCGCACACTGGCCACTCGCCTGTGCGCGCGATTCTGTATTTAAATTAGGTGGTGCGGTAGAAACGGGCAAAAGGAGGCACTAGGGACACTAGTGAGTCCCTAGCGCCCCCTTTTTGACACGAGCGGCGGCTGTCAGCGGGTTTGTCAGCCGACGCTCAATTTTGCCGGCGTCGGTTCTCGAGCCTGCTGACAGCCACGGGTTCGGAGACCAGACGCCGGCAAAATTGAGCATCTGGTTTTCGGCCCAACAGCTGCCAGCCCATTTTAAATTTGTTTTTTCTTTTTTTTTACTTTTTTTTACCCTTCGGGACCTCCAACTTAATATCGCCTTAATATCCCGGTGCCTTCAGAAACTAGCTCCTACCTTTGGGTAGGTGCTAATTTCTTAAAGTAAAATGTGTGGCTTGGCTGCACATTTTATTTTCTGTATTGCGCGGGCATACCTAATAGGGCCGTCAACAGTACAGTGCGCTCCATCGGAGTGCACTGTACTGTATCGGCCTGTGTGTGATTTTGTTACCTCCCACTTGAGAACAGCTTGGAAGAAGATGATCTAAGTGAGTTCCCTTGTGGACATTGAGAGTTGGGAGTAAGAGACTGTGTAAGACACCCACCTGCAAGGCTTAGATCCTCCTCTCCGCCAGTGGTACCCCAGCATCCAGGATCAATAGTCTGCATACATGAGCAAAAGATTAGAGGTCTGGGATGGTGAGAGAGGCCCTGGGCATTGTTGAAACCTCTGGATTAGAGACTCTAAAACCAAGAGGGGGTTACAATTACATGCGAAAAAAGCATTTATGTAGTTTGCAACTACCCAGGCTATTTGAAAATTGCCCCTCCACATGCCCATTTTTGTTCTATTAATCCCTAGTCAGTCTTCAGTACTGTCCCTGCTTCAGCACTGATTAGCAAATATTGGACCACAGATTGGGAGAAAAGCCTTACTAACAGGCCGATACAGTAAAGTTTGCGGGAGAGCGGGTGAGTGCCCGCTCTCCCAGTGCACGCACAGGCCAATCTCCTGTGTGCGCGATTCAGAAAAAAGCATTATTCAAATTAGGGCCTGCGGTAAAAAGAGTTGCTAGGGAAACTAGCGTGTCCCTAGTGCCTCTTTTTGGACAGTAGTGGCAGCAGTCAGCAGGTTTGACAGCCGACGCTCAATTTTTTCCAGCGTCGGTTCTCAAACCCGCTGACAGCCACGGGTTCGGAAACCAGATGCCAGCAAAATTGAGCGAACGGTTTTCAACCCGGAAGCCGCAGGCCAATTTTACATTTTTTTTTAAAAATTTTTGATTATTTTTAATTTTTGGGACCTCCGACTTAGTATAGCCATGATATTAAGTCGGATATTAAGTCGGAGGGTGTACAGAAAAGCAGTTTTTACTGCTTTTCTGTACACTTTCCCGGTGCCGAGAGAAATTAACACCTACCTTTGGATAGGCGCTAATTTCTGAAAGTAAAATGTGCGGCCATCAATATGCATTTGCAATTTGCGGGCACTATTAGTTTCGGGGGGGGAGAGAGGGTTGGACGCACGTTTTCAACGCGCTATTGCCCCTTACTGAATAAGGGGTAAAGCTAGCGAGTCGAAAACGCGTGTCCAAACGCGGGTTAACAGTGCGCTCCGCCGGAGCGCACTGTACTGTATCGGCCTGTAAATCAGGTCCATTATTTGTTGGCAGCCTCAAACAGCTATTCACTAAATCCTCCTTTCTAGCCTCAACATGGATGTATTGACTTCCAAAGCAGAAAAATATAGTTTGTGCACCTCCGAACTGAGCTGCACACAGCATGATAACAAAATACCTAATACAACCTCCGCATGTAGAAATGATTCATCTCCAGCATTTGGTTCAATTATCCTGTGTTGTGGCAAGCGGTATTTAGACTAATCAGTATGTGTGCTAGCAACATGTCATTGTGGTTCTGAAATATGCAAAGCTGTTCACACATTGTTTTCACTTTGGGAAAGTTGATATATTATTTTTCCTGATGGCCTGCACTCAAAGTTGTTCCTACACAAATAATGCAATGCTGAGTAAGTGTAAACAAGATTAGATTCCCAGTGACAGAATGCAAGCTTAACTAAGGCAAATCCATAATTAGCTTAAATGTTCATGTTAACCCTATAAAAGGCAGATTTGCTTCATAATTTCAAATGCAAATCTGTTTTTGTGGCAACAGAATGCATCTACTCTATGCTGCATAGACCTGTTGACACGGTGCTTTATTTTCTTTTTGTTTTACCATTAAACACCAGCATTCATTTTCTGTCCATGCTGCCAAGCAGCTGAGCTGTTTGCATGCCAAGAAACCCTTAAGTAGCTGCAATAGCTGCTAAGGATATGCCATAATGTTCAAGCAACAAAAGAGAGGGGGGAATGAGGAGGAGTGGAAACACTAAAGGGAGTGGGAGAGAAATAAGGCACTGCAAGAGAAGCGGGAGGGGAAGAGAAGTAGGAATACAAGGTGCATGGCAAGATAAAGAGCCATGTCTGTTGAGGCTTTTTGAAATGGGAGCGAGGGAACCCAGAGGATAAAGGGGAAGGGGAGACATATAAATGTAGTTAAATGTGTTAAGGGATGAGACTAGAGAGAAGGGGAGAAAAGCAGGGTCAAGAGGGAAGGAGGAGGAAGCAGGAGCCCAAAATCAGCTCCCATATTGCTGCATGGAGCCATAGAGTTGCTGCAAGCACTATCCAAGGAGAATTCCTCCTGCCCTTGCCCGTTTCTCAGAAGGATGTAGAAATGTTTGCTGGTAAGGCAGTCACATAGCACGTAAGAAGAAGAACCTGCTGGGAATTTGGTAGTATCTCACCAAAATTCCCAGATTGGAGCGGGGTTAAGGTAGCATACTGCCCTCCTATTATGTAGTGATTATCCAAACTGGAGAACAAAAAAAACCAAAACAAAATCTATTACTTATAAATATTCAATCATCCTGTGGATTCAAAAATCGAAAAGGAACAGCCAAATGTCTTCAATGAATTATTATGTTTTTGTTATTCTTATTGTTATGAATCCATGAAAAATGTAGCGTGGTGCATTCATTAATGGTAAACATTTCTTAGGGATATCAATATCTTTTCATAGGAAACCACAGCTGGGCCATAGGAGCTATGGAGAATGTACTGTGTGTCCATTCACTTTTAAAACATGGCAATTTGTACATCTTGTTTCCAGACAAAGTTATCCCTTAAGGAATGCCACTGACTGTACTTTAAAGCCTGTCATCTACGTATTGTAGTGTCCTTGTGCCCTACTATATGTAGGGAAGACTAAACATATGGTGAAAACAGATTGATTGAACATTGGAGCTGTATAATGATGAAGAAGCTATCAGCTCCGATATAACTCAGCCTTTAAAAAAATGGGACATGCTTTTGAAGATTTTATGTGGCTCATTCTTGATCGTTCATTCTCCTAGATGAGAAGGTGATTCTGACTGTTTATTATCTGAAAGAGAACAACAAAAGATCTTTTAAACTTCAAACTGAACAGTTTGGCCTCAACTTCGATATAGAATGGGGAAATCCTGTTATAATTTATATTTGGGTTTTATTGGGGATTTTCCCTTTCTTTTGGATAAGAAGATAATTTGAGTGTGATTGGTTTGTTTGGAATATGTAACTTATCGACTTGGTTGAGGAATATGATGTGATTCTCAGGTAATGTTATTCAAAATGTGTTGGTTTTACAGCATGAATGATTGTATTGCAGTAGAGAAGTGAAGCTCCTGAAGCAGGTGATGGGATTGCTGAAATACAGCTATGTTGGGGTTGTGAATATAGCTGTATATTGATGTGATGATTTTCCAGCTTAGTGGGAGACCTCAGTTCATTTCAGCCCTCCTCCGAGGCTGGCTGTGATTGGAGGTCTCATTCTACTAGGAAGGCTAAGAATAGAAGCATTGTGGTCAGTTTTAGTTAGCCTTTGGAAAGTGAGGAGAAGATTTTTGTTTTTTTCCCTGCTGGGTTGGGCCTGCCTGAGAGGGTCTGCTTCATTTTGAGAGAGATAGACCTTACTAAGATTTTTGGATCTTCAGTGGCTGGTGTGAAACCCTATACCTTTCGGTGAAGGCCATCTCTGAATCCAAAGTCCAGTGGATGAAGAGCCTTGTGTCTCCTTTCTAGTCAAGAGAAGGAACAGCAGAGACAGCATCACCCCAGAGTGAGATGTTTAGCTTTGAAGAGCGATTTTTGGAAGTACAGAAGGTTCCTTTTTTTTTGTTGTGAGGAGGATTTTTATCCATCCATCCTCACAGGGAAGCTAGGCTTATAAAGCTGGTTTCATGTGAGCATTAGATGGCTGAGGGGGGATATGATAGAGGTCTTTAAGATCATGAGAGGTCTTCAATGAGTAGATGTGAATCGGTTATTTACACTTTCGGATAAAAGAAGGACTAGGACTAAACGGAGAAAATTATTTTTCACAATTAAGCTCTGGAATTTGTTGCCAGAGGATGTGATTAGTGCAGTTAGTGTAGCTGGGTTCAAAAAAGGTTTGGATAAATTCATGGAGGAGAAGTTTAACTGCTATTAATCAAGTTTACTTAGAGAATAGCCACTGCTATTGGTTGCATCAGTAGCATGGGATCTTCTTGGTATTTGGGTACTTGCCAGGTATTTGTGGCCTGGTTTGGCTTCTGTTGGAAACAGGATGCTGGGCTTGATGGACCCTTGGTCTGACCCAGCATGGCAATTTCTTATGTTCTTATGACTGTCCTTCAGAGAAGTCACATTTCACATTTACTGGTGCGTGGGAAGAAGGAAAATAAATTCTCGAGACCTTCAACAGAATATGCACTCCAAGGCACCAGGACACAGGCTGGGGCAAGAGGCAGTGCAATGGACTCAGGTAGGATCTTTTTGGACTTCAGGATTTCCCCAAAAGGCCGCCCCTCACACACTGGGGCAGTTTGTATACTGAGAAGAAAATGACAAGCCCATCATTTGAGAGACATTGTAATATTTCCACTGTACAGTTTCATTTGTGGAATATCTTTTGGACACTGATGGAAGTTTTGGAAATAATCAGTAAATTTTATTTGAACACTCAGTCTGTGTCCAGCTGTTTGTCTCAGCTTACACATATCTACTGAGAATTACACACACTTAAGGAAAGGCACACCATCACCTGGGCCACGAAGGACTACCTTCACCCCCTTAGAAAAAATCCACTCCTTGAGCTCTGCAGGATGGTGGAAAATGCCTGAGAAGACAGCCCCAGAGAACAAATGTTTTATGGCTCTAGAGGAAATAGAAAACCCCCAGAAAAAGGATGCACACTGAGCTACAATGGATGTTGAATATACGGCTGGATTCTGAGCTGCATTTTATGAAAAAATAGGTGATGGGTTCAAGTTCACATTTTCACTTGAAATAAAAGAAAATGAGAAGCAAGTTATAAGATATAACACAAATTTTGTATTTGATTTCATGAGTGACTTTCAATAAATAAGAGTGGTGATTTGGACTATGATTAAATATCAGTGGTTTCTTATTTATATTGCTATGCCTAAGAGATTTTTACTGCCATTTATAAATGACATCTTCGCATTTTTCATGGAATCATAAGAATAAGAATAACAAAAATAATAGTTCATTTGAAGAGATTTGTCTGTTCCTATCACTTTTTTGATTTTTGAATCCACTCCTACTATAGTAATATAGTAAATGACAGCAGCATGAAAGACCAAAATTGTCTATCCAGCCTACTACAACAAGTGTTTAGGGTTGTAACTGCTGCTCCATGCGGGTTACCCCCATGCAGAAATGCTACACCTAAAGTTACTACAGGTTACTCTGTTTCTTCATTTCCATCCTTTAGCCATTAGGGATCCTCTGTACTTATGCCACGCCTATGTTACCATTTTTGTCTTCACCATCTCTTCTGGGAGGGCATTTCAAGCATTAACACCCTTTCTGTGAAAAAATCTATATATATTCCTGACATTGTTCCTGAATCTACTCTCTTGGCTTTTCATATCATGACCTCTAGTTCTACAGCTTCTTTTCCATCAGAAAAGGTTGATTCCTTGTTTTTTCTGCTATACCAGTCCCAGAATCATTAGGTTTAGTTACTCTTCCAATTGAGGGAAGAGCACTAGCTTCTTTTTTTTTTTTTTTTACATAACCAATACTATTATGCTAATTGTGGAACAGGATAAGCCAGTATTCTCTGCCTATAGCTGATGGAGGAACTGATGGTGCAGCAGTCTTCATATTTCCATAGGAAAGCATGCGATTTAAAATTACAAAAAAAAGAGGAATGTGAAAGAGCATGCGAGTTTGTTGGCTCATCATGCTCCTGCCAGACTGACAGTGTAGTGAGCCCATAATTTGTTAAGCTTCCTTCCTCATAGTGGAGATATTGGTAAAGCCTATATGAGAATTCAAACTGCCAGAAATAAGAAAGAAAAGGACTTTTTCAGAGATTTCCTAACAGAGCTGTATCTCAACTTTAGGATAAAGTAAGTATAAAAAAAAAAAAAAAAAAAGGTTTCATCTTTAAAATAAAAACCTCTAGTGCTGTAAGTTAAGCCCAAACAGGAACTTACAAAGTCTTATCTGTCTGTAGACACTTGCACTGGAGTTTCTTAGCCTAAGCTGTTTATGAGTTAATGGAGCTGTCGTTTTGCTGCCTGCAGCAGCAAATTATTCACAGCAGGCTCCAGCACATGCTGCTCTGGTTGCCTCCATGGAGAGAAACTTGCAAACCACAAAGATGTTAAGTAATGAGACTGTTTCAGCCACCAAATCTCACCAAATTTAATATTACCACAAGTCAGTTGAAGAGTTGAATTTGGCCATTGAAAGGCAACAGCAGCTATTTGGAAAAACATGTGCTCAGGTCCAAGAATGGTGCATTGGAGGCAAGCTACTTTTCCATGGGCCACCCTGTATTTTATTCTGCATTTGGTATTAGTTCATCTGTGTTCTGCTTATGTAATTGAGGTGAGGTGTTCTGCTAGTCTGTAGGTTCTTTGTAAGGATCTATAGCAGCCTGGCTTATACTATTTTCCTAATAGGAAGTGTATTAGTGTTTTATGGCCTGGTGTAATAATTGTAGTGTTGCCTTTTCATAGGTAGGGTTGTTACTGTTTGAATGCTGGCAGTTAAAGCTGTCTTGGTTCATTATATTGTAATTGTAATGTTTAATCATGGCTTTCTGAGGGCCAATCCCTCTCAGATGCACTTACAGTAGGCCTAATACCATATGAGTTCCCAAATGTCTTTTTTGCAGGGTTTTTTGTTTGGCACCACAGCAGTGTATGTAAAAATAATATCCGTTCAATATCAGAAGACTATGAATGTCCTATTTCATGTAAAATCTGTTGTTATAAATGCCCAGTTTTAAATTGTGTGTGGTGAAGGCTGGGAGGGAGGGGGGCCCTATTATCCTTCCACTGACCTGGAGAGAATGCGCTACACACAGACCCCTATCATTCATCCATCTCCAGGGGACAAGAGATTGGCATACATTGTAATACTTTTTAAATGTGAACAAAGATTACAATCGTTGTAATCTTAGCCAAAAGGATCAGCTGATTATTCCCGCGTCAGCCCTTTAAATGTGGTTCCCATGCCTGCTGAAATGCCGGGATGCTGATGAATGTTTAATACAGCATCTAAGTAACTTCAGTTCTTTGCACCAGCGAATTTTGATTTATGCAACAAGACACGGGTTGTTGAGTATGAGATAATTTGTGAAGATCAGGGTGTCCGTTGATATTGTGCAAATTATGGAGTCCTGTGGATTTTCACGTCATTGCATATAGTGTTTATCTTATTTACTGCTTCCAGTATTACCAGCATGAAAGTTTGACTGGGCAAAAAATACTAACATTTGTTCTTTTTATGCCCTGATGCAGATATTGAAACCTGGTACAGTGTCGAGCTGTTTGAAGTAGAGACCATTGACTCTCTTACCTATGAGATAAGCATTTTTATCTGCAGTATATGAAAAGCAAAAAATAGACATGTGTGACCTATGTTATAAGATCTGACACATTTAATCCAGAATTCAGACACGCCAATCAATGAGTGCAGTCAGCAATCCCAAATAGTAGGAGGCCCATATCATATGTCTTTATGAAGTCTGTATTTCTTTGATGTCTCAATGATTTTCTAAGGTAAATTAGCATTTGAATTGTTAATATTATTCACCTGGTGGGTTCATATATTAACAGGGGGAAACATGGGGAGGCAGGGGGTAGGGTTGCCAGCTTCCTAGAAATATTATCACTGCACTCTATCTGCCCACTTCTTAAGAACTCTGATCCCGGCTTTCCCCTTCTGCAGCATTTCAAATCACCAAAGGGCCAGACTCCAAGGGACCTCCATCTTGGTCCTCTCAATAATTTGATCTGTACTGTATCTAGTGGGTGGGGGTGGAGGAGCACCTTCTCATCCCTCACTTCAGGCAGAAGATTGCCTTGAGCTGCCTCTGGTTTGAAATACGGACAGGCTGGGCCCGAAATGTCCTGGTGGTCCATACATATAATTATCTCAGGCTAACTTTATGAAGATTCAGGATGCATAGACACCAGAATGGGGGGAGGGCTGCTGAAAGGAGCCGTGGCCCCAAAACACATTGTGCATACAAGGGGGGGGGAGGGGTTAGGAAAGGGGTGTGGACCATTGTTGTGTGGTTGGAACTAGTGATTTTTTGGCTTTTTGGGGGGCCTCAACTGCCTCTGGGGGCCTCCAAATACCGCCAGGGTGATTTGTGAGGTTTTGGGGAGGAAGGCAGTATTTCAGGCCACTTGTCCTTTAAATTTTCCCATGGGACTTTCAAGGATCTGCACTAATGTCCCAGTGCTCCCATGGGAAAATAACACCCTCCGTCAAACTCAACAAAATAATGGGGTTGATTTATTTCAAAGTCACCCACATTATTTTATTAGCATAGGATTAGGTATGCATTAGCTGCTTTGCAAAATTTATACATGCAAAGGAGCTCATTCTAATAGGGGTGGGATCAGCTCTAACATTACATGATATACAAGCATTTATCACAAGTTGTAACCATATGATGGCTTAGTAAATCTAGGTCTAAGTTTGTACCTGTGGCAATGGAGGGTAAAGTGACTTGCCCAAGGTCACAAGGAGTTGCAGTGGGATTCGAATCCTAGTTTCTAGCTTGCTGCTCTATTCTCTAGGCTATTCCTCCACTCCAAAAGATGGATTTCTGCATTCATGCCCTTGTGTACCACAAGGGGTGGTTCTATAATAAGGCAGGGGGAGGCGGCCGCTTCAGGTAGCAAACTTTGGAAGCAGCAAAAACTGCCTCCCCAAACTCCTCTAGTGGCCGCCTCACCCTGCTGCCAAAACAAAGAACCAGAGCAGAATTCCACTCCTCCATGCACAGCCGAGGTCTCCTTCATCTCTGCCATTTTCTGCACAGAATTCTGCACAGAAAATGGCAACGATGGAGGAGACCTTCCGCTCGTGGCAAAGATCAAGGCCCCAGGGTGATGCATGGCAAAGACCTCCCCGGAGTGCTGTGTGTGAAGATCAAGGCCCTGGCATGCCGTGCGGCAAAAAATCAAGCCCCGGTGAGAGTGAATGTGGAGTGTGTGCATGTGTGTGTGTGTGAGAGATTGCAAGCCTAGGGGTGTGAGAGAGAACTTGTGTGAGGGTGCTTGAATGTGGGTGCCAGAGAGAAGGAGTCCTATGGGGGAGAGGGAGGGGGTGGGTGGTGTGCTGGGGAGGGGGAGGGGTGCTTGCAGGGAGGGAGGCTTCATCTCACCCCTTGCCTCAGGTGGCAGATTTCCTTGAGCCACCCATGTGTACCACAATATAGCTGCTATTGCTGTTGCAGAGAGAAGGAGAAGGAAGCCTTAAAGATGGAAGTCTTAAAAGGGGACTAGGGTTAGACAGAAGGAGAAGCATCTGGGAAAGAGGGTAAGGGAGATAGAGGAAAGAGGAAAAGAGGGCTGGCAAGAGGGTGAGGGACAGAAGGGAATTGGAACCAAATAAGAGCGAAACAGATGGGATGGAAAGGGGTTAAAAATGGAAGAGAGGATGTTGGGGGACAAGATGGATAGGAGCAAGAAGGATATGATAGTGGTGAAGAAATAGGTGAGAAGATAGTGAGAAATGGAGGGAGAAGATTCTGGATAGAGAGGGGAAATGTTTGGTAGCATGGTAGGTAAGAAGTGGAAACAGGGATATAGGAACTAGGAAGGAATGGCATCTCATCTGATTCAGATTGCCTGCTTCACTTCAGCATAACTGGTCCCTGACATCTGGATTTGTGGCCTGGTAGGATATCTGGCTTTTTCCTGTCAGATGTGTTGCTAAATAGGCTGTTCGCCTCTCCTTGAGACATTGTGAAACTTGCACCATTCTCTTGAAGTTAGTGAAAATATATCAGGATGCTCCCCACATTAGATTTTTTTGTAGTATGTATAACCCCAATTCTAGGTGTTAGCTGAAATTGGCAGGGGGTCACACACAGTCCCAGTACTAAGTCCCAATTGTGCTGTCACCAGTCCTTTTACCCTGGGGTATAGATCTATTTCAAGAGGGGGAGCAAGGCTAGCATTCAAGCTATATAGGTGGATTCCCTTCCCTGTGTGCTATTAACAGCTCTTCATTGTAGGTGTACTATAGTGAACAGGTGGGACACACTGGTTGGGTGTTCCAAATTAAATGTTTACTTTGATTTGTTCCAAAAGAATCAATCTACATCAACAAAGGGGTTCCCAGTTATAGCAGAATCCTGGCTGGTCTATTTCCATGCATCTCTTCTCTCTGTCTCTCTGTGTAAGTGTCCCTCAGAACTGGGGAAGCTGAACATTTTTTACCTTCCAGAAAGTGGAAAAATAGAGTATCCAAGGTGGCTGGGGGGGTGTTCCTATGTGTGGAGGGATCTCTTCCTAACAGTACCTGAGGTCCACAGTAAACCGCAAATCTTCCAAAACAGTCTTTGTCCTATGTCCCAGTGTGAAGACTCAAGTGGGGGTCTCCAGATGTCTTGCCCCTTCTTCCTCAGACTCTCCTATTTAAATGCTAGTGGGAACTCTCTTGGTGAAAGGCCTTTAGCTGAGAAAAATCAGATCTTCAATTGTCCCAACCCTTGGAGTAAGGAAGGGTGGCTTTCAAGTCCCTCCCCAAATCAGGAAAAATACAAAAAATTAGATTCCTCACCAACTCCAAGGAAAATCTCTCTCTGTCTCTACTATGGTGAGTCATCGCTGTCCCTCCTGAATAGGTGAAAGGGACTCAGCAGGTCTTTTCTACTCTGGCCTCCTAAGACAGGGCCTGTCCCTCCTCCAGCAGGACCAGGGATTCACAAAATGAAAAAAAAACCAAAAACTTTCTCAATTGACTTCCAAAAACAGATTTCTGAGTTTAACAAACACCTTGAGGACAACACATCAGGCAGGGCCTGCACTGACAGGGAGAACCTCACTCCTTTTCACAAGTCTCAGGATGTGAGGCCCAAACCAAAAAACACAACAATAAAAACAGCTCCTTCCACTTTGAACTAAAAAATAGCACATTCCTCCCTCTACTCTCCTTCCCTTATGCAGACAGGAGCTCACCACTCCAGCAAGCCTTAGAGAAGGTGCTGTTCAGAATGGTAAGCCACTCTTCTAACTCACTAGCCCTAAGGCTTGACCTAGGGCCATCTAGTAGAGATCAGGAGGGTCCTTACATATGGGAGGTATAACAGCAGCTTGGCTACCCTTAGACTGGAGTGCTTAACCAGCTGGCAAAGTGAGGTCTACCACTGAATCATTCTCTCCTGCAGAGCTTGTTGCTGCATAGTTTCATAGTGCCTCTCCCCCCAAGTATATAAGGCCACCTAAGGGAGGGGACTGTCACCATAGAATAGAGAAGAGATAAGTATTGAATATATTTAGATATTAAGAATGTGCATTAAGAAAGGTGGAAGAAAGGCAAAACGATTACTGGCATGCTTAAAAGGTGAGGTGAAAGAGGCTATTTTAGCCAAAATAAAATCCTTCAAAATTGGAAGAAAATAGGAAAAAGCATGAGCACTGTCAATTTAAATGTAAAACATTCATAAGTGAGGCTAAGAGAATTTGGAATGAAGTTGGCCGTAGAGACAAAAACTCATAATAAAAAACTTTTTAAAATATATCCGAAGCAAGAAACCCGTGAGGGAGTCCGTTGGACTGTTAGATAACTGAGGTTAAAGGGGCTCTTAGGGAAGAAAAGGCCATTGCAGAAATACTACATGAATTCTTTGCTTCTGTTGTTTACTAATGAGGATGTTGGGGATATATTGGTCCTGAAGATGGTTTTCAAGGGTGATGAGTCAGATAAACTGAATCAAATTACTGTGAACCTGGAATATAGTAGGCCAGATTGACTAAAGAATAACAAATCACCTGGACCAGATGTTATGCATCCCAGGGTTTGGAAGGAATTAAAAAAATGAAATTTCAGATCTATTAGTTAAAATTTGTAACCTATCATTAATATCATCCATTGTACCTGAAGACTGGAGGGGAGACCAATGTAACCCCAATATTTAAAAAGGGCTCCAGGGGCAATCCGGGAAACTATATAAACCAGTGAGCCTGACTTCAGTGCCAGGAAAAATAGTGGAAACTATTCTATAGATCAAAATCACAGAGCATATAGAAAGATATGGTTTAATGGAACACAGCATGGATTTACTCAAGGAAAGTCTGCTTCATTTTAAGGGGTTAATAAACATGTGGATAAAGGTGAACCGGTAGATGTCGTGTATTTGAATTTTCAGAAGGCGTTTGTCAAAGTCCGTCATGAGAGGCTTCTAAGAAAACTAAAAAGTCATGGGATAGGTGGCGATGTCCTTTCATGGATTACAAACTGGTTATAAGGCAGAAAACAGAGAGTAGGATTAAATGGTCAATTTTCTCAGTGGAAAATGGTAAAAAAAGGAGTGCCTCAGGGATCTGTACTTGTACTGGTGCTTTTCAATATATTTATAAATGATCTAGAAAGGAATGCAATGAGTGAGATTATCAAATTTGCAGATGATACAAAATTATTCAGAGTAGTTAAATCACAAACGGATTGTGATAAATTGCAGGAAGTCCTAGCGAGACTGGAAAGATTGGGCATCCAAATGCAGGTGAAATTTAACGTGGATAACAATTCTGGTCACCGCTTCTCAAAAAGATATAGTTACACTGGAGAAGGTACAGAGAAGGGCGACCAAAATGATAATGTTACGTCCGTCGGTCACAGACGGTTGCGTCCGCTCTGCCTCACTTCTCTTTTAACCTTTTCCTCTTCCATTGGAAGAATGGCTGCCTCCGCTGCTGTTTGCCGAGACCCTCGGCATCTCCGAGTCAGCATGGGCATCCCTGTCCATCATGCTTCTTCCTGAGGCCTCCTAGGGCACGCGCGTGCACGCTGCCTATGTTTTTTAATATGTCATGGCAGGAACCTCGGGGGCGGCCCCACCACATGATGTCAGTACCTGCGGGTATTTAAACCTCTGCTCCAATTCAACGAATTAGCAAGGACTTCGGTTTTGC
This sequence comes from Rhinatrema bivittatum, assembly GCF_901001135.1. NCBI lineage: Eukaryota > Metazoa > Chordata > Amphibia > Gymnophiona > Rhinatrematidae > Rhinatrema > Rhinatrema bivittatum. Next base: position 384,739,695 of record NC_042615.1, read on the forward strand.
TACTCTGACCGCTTCTAAGCTGCTCACTTGGATTCCTCATTACCCTCCGGGGTATCTCGCTCCTACAGTAGCTCTGGGTACCTGTTCCTCGGGGGCCTCTCGCTTCTACTCACCCTCTGGGGTTATCTGCCTAACCTTAAGGACACTCGCTCCTCGGGGGTCCTGTCTGCTTTCTTTCAGGAACCCTCTATGCTTCTAGGAATTGCTCCTCGAGGGCCTACTCTACTCTGGGTATCCTGCCTCTCGGACCTCGGGTCCCTCTCTTCATTCAACTACCGAAGGAAGTTATCAGCACTGCTACTCTGTGAGTATTCACTATGCTCCAGCTCTCTTCATTCCAACCTTCAGGTGCTCGGCTTATCCTGCGCTGCGGAACACTGCTGCACCTTTGCTACATCTGGGTGAAACCATCAACTACAAAGACTGTCTGAGCTTACTGTGTTATCACCGGACTACAGTATTGTCCATTCCTTGGGCAAGATCAACTCTTCAACAGCAGTATAATAAAGCTTTCTTTTCTCAGTGTCTGCTTACTAGAGTGTAGCCAATCGTTGTGGTTCCCCATGGGGCCCCTCCCCATGGGAGGAGTCATCGCCATTTCCACTAAGAGTCCACAATATGCCACAAACCCCACAGCTAAAGGGAATGGAACAGCTCCCCTATGAGGAAAGGCTAAAGAGGTTAGGGCTGTTCAGCTGGAAAGAGGACAGCTGAGGGGGATATAATAGAGGTCTTTAAAATCATGAGAGGTTTAGAATGGGTAAATGTGAATCGGTTATTTACTCTTTCAGATAATAGAAGGACTAGGGGGCACTCTATGAAGTTAGAAAGTAGCACATTTAAACTAATTGGAGAAAATTATTTTTCACATCAATGCAATACTAAGCTCTGGAATTGTTGCCAAGAATGTGGTTAGTGCAGTTAATGTAGCTGGTTTAAAAAAAGTTTGGATAGGTTCTTGGAGGAGAGGTCCATTGACTGCTATTAATTGGGTGACTTGGGTTAATGCCAATGCTATGGCAGGGATCTATTTAGTGTTTGGGTTCTTGCCAGGTACTTGTAGCCTGGATTGGCCACTGTTGAAAACAGGATACTGGGCTTGATGGACACTTGGTCTGACCCCGTATGGCAATTTTTTATGTTCTATCTTTAAAATTAATGCCAAAAAATAAGATGAATGAGGCCATCTTCGGTTTGAATGGAACAAACCAAAAATGGCCACCCGCCCCTGTCATGTACATATCCCAAAATTTTTCAGTATTTTGTTTTTGTGAGGGGAAAAAAGACCTCTCAGAGGCCCTCTGACCTCACCTACTGCCCCAACACAAGCCTCTGGGTCTAGCTTCCCTAGGTCCTCTAATCTTCCTCCAGCCAAAATACATGCAGGTCTTAGACCTACTTGGCTGGGGCTTAGCCATGGCCAGCCAGGGCCTCTCTAAGCACCTCTGACTTGCCCTCTAAAAAGATTTGCTGGGGCAGGGACCTTGCTAGCCCCCACTTACCCCTTCCATGATGTCCAGTGTAATTGTAAAAGGTAGGAGTAATGCCCATTTGCTCCTGTCTTTCTCTGATTATTTAAAATGATGACTCCAGCCCTCCTGAAGAGATGCCAAAATGATATCACTTCAGCACATATCTCAGGTACAGCCAGCACCATGTATGGTGCTGGGTCACTGAAGACTTTTTGTGACAAAGCTACAGAGGGGAGATTTTTGTAATGAAAGCCATCTTTGGCAGGACTTGCCACATTTGGTTCCAGTCTAAATAAAGCCAGAGGCCCAGGAACCTCTGATTAAGAACATATATTTCTTGCATCCATATATTTGTCATATATAAGGAACAGAATAGCTAAAGAACCCTGACTACTGCCTAAAATTTGGGAATCCCTCTCCCATAGCTTAAGTGAAACCCCATTAGATTCTAGTACACCAACTACAAGTAAGGTAGTAAAAGAGAAACAGGGTTCCATAGATGTAGTTATAAATCTGATCCAATAATTATGAAACCAACTAATATAACCTTAGAAAGTCTTTGGAACTATATGGTTGAATTAGATACATCTATAAATAAATTAACTGAAATGGTAAAGAAACCTCAGATCATCAGAGGTGAATGCCGTTGAATTAGAAAAACAAAAAGTGGAAATTGCTAAATAGATAAAAAAGTATACAGGTAGAGAAAATTCAATCCCAGCAGATTGTGGCTGAGGAAGAGATAAATAAAAGGTTGGAGAACCTAGAAAATGTGGTTAGATCTTTAAATATCAGGGTTAACAACTTCCCCATTATAAAAAAAATAAATCCTAATGAGTTATTCAGAAATTATCTGATGCAAATTTTGAAAATTCCAGAGAAATGTTTACCTGTTGTTGTAAAGGCATTTTACTTAGGGGGTAAGAAAAATGGACAGAACCATGAGTTAAAAGAAGGGAGTGAGAAAGAGGTAGGGAATATTGGTGGTTCCATTGATATATCGGAGTTATTGGAGAAATCGCAGGACGAATTAGAGATAAAGTCGAGAGGTACCTTGTTGGTACAACTTGCTTTTTCTACCGATAAGGATAACATAATGAGATCCTTTTTCAGAAACAGGACAACTACCTTCTACGGACAAAAAGTATGGATTTTTCCAGATTTAACGAAAACTACGCAAGTCCGTAGAAAATATTTTCTTCAGTATAGGGAAAAAATATTGGAAAAAGGTGGGCGTTTTAACTTAAAGTATCCATGCAAATGTTACATTAAATTGAATGGAAATAATTATTTGTTTACAGACCCAAAGGCTCTCAAAAACCTTCTTGCTAATTAATGACCGAATAGGATAAGAGTAGGATCTATATTGATGCACAGTAATTTTGTTTTCCTGTTATTCCGTTCACATAGAAATGTTCCACTACTATTTTTTCCTTAAGTGTTAGTGAGCAATGACATCTATGGATAAACATTGCAATTATAGAGACTGTGATGATTAGTATGTTTTTAAGATGGTCATTCTCGCTTAAATGTGACGTTTATTAATTTATTTGTTGTAATTATTGGAAACAGATAAATAAAGAATTAAAAAAAAAAAAAATTTGGGAATCCCTGCAGATATCAGATATAGCAGGATACAGTGCGTGCTTTAGGATATTCATTTAATTATTTTATAAACAGTGAGTTTTTCATTGCTTCCAGTGCTTATTGCTGTGACCATGCCATTCTAAAATGAGTGATGGCCCTTGAAAATTCAGAAAGATAGTCAGATGACCCAAAGCTGGTGAAAGCTGGCCATCCCTCACAAGTATAATTATGGACTTTATCGCACAAGTAGTAATTTAGAGGAAACAATTAAAATATCCATACCCACTAATGTCATCTAGTGCCTTGCATTTCTTTGCTTTTGCAGAACTATATTACTGTACCTCATGTTTATTTTGATAAGGAAATGAACTTGATTTCATCTCACAAACCGCAAAGATTTTCCAGCCTACTATAGACGAGTCTCCTCTGTGTGCTCTGAGAAAACATTCTAGATTTCAAAATGTGAGAGATGCTATTGGACCTAGTTAAAAGGAAATTTCTCTTTCACATGTTATACTTATTGGGGTAGATTTTCAAATAGCGCAAATTGGCCTACTTTTGCTGGTGCATCAGGCGCAAGCAAAAGTAAGCTGGATTTTAGTAGATACGCGCGGAGCCGTGCGTATCTGCTAAAAACCTGGATCGGCGCGCGCAAGGCTATTGATTTTGTATAGCCGGCGCGCGCCGAGCCGCGCAGCCTACCCCCATTCCCTCCGAGGCCGCTCCGAAATCGGAGCGGCCTCGGAGGGAACTACCTTTTGCCCTCCCCTCACCTTCCCCTCCCTTCCCCTACCTAACCCACCCGCCCGGCCCTGTCTAAACCCCCCCCTTACCTTTGTCGGGGGATTTACGCCTCCCGGAGGGAGGCGTAAATCCCCGCGCGCCAGCGGGCCTCTTGCGCGCCGGGACGCGACCTGGGGGCAGGTACGGAGGGTGCGGCCACGCCCCCGGACCGCCCCGGGCCGTAGCCATGCCCCCGTACCCGCCCCCAAAACGTTGCCGACACGCCCCCTAAACGCCGTGACGACCGGGCCCGCCCCCGACACGCCCCCGACACGCCCCCCTCGGAGAACCCCGGGACTTACGCGAGTCCCGGGGCTCTGCGCGCGCCGGTAGGCCTATGTAAAATAGGCTCGCCTAAATCCACCCGGATTTGGGCGGATTTAGGCGAGCAGGGCTCTGAAAATCCGCCCCATTGCCTATCAGCAGGACAGCAAGTTTCAAAGCCAAGTGGTTTTAAGGTATTTCCCCTCACATACAAGATTCAAACTATTTCAGGTCAGTAGGAGGGGGTAGGCAGAAGTAGTGATGCCAACTCATCTTCCATTCAGTAGAGGCATCTGCCAATGCCCTGATGTTACTGCTACCGATAGGCAAGTCATGCAACAGCAAGAAGGTCCTTTACAGCAATATGATTACTAGAGGTAGGCATGAATTTTAAAAAATAACATGATCTCTAATGGGTGGATTGCTGGAACTTCGATCTGCAATTCACAAACGTGGACTGGAACATTTTCTTCTTCAGGTTGTATTAAAGCATTGCAGACAGGATTACTTCTACTTGTTTATTCTCCTGCATTGTTTCAGCCTCCAAGCATTCTCCCCATCATTTTAATATGGTGCATAGTGGAGGAGGAAGGGCCGAGCTTCCTCTACTACTGGGAAGAAGTGGGAAAGACAAGAAGGAAAGTGAAGAAAGACAAGATAGAAAGTGAAGAAAGCATCAAAACTGGCAGTAAAGAATTTGCATACTATTTTAAAAGAGAATCGAGAAAAAGAAAGAGTGGAGGAGAGCTGTGAAAGCCAATCTTACACATAGGGCAAAAATGTATGAGCATGCACCTTGCTTTTCACAGGACTTTTAAATATCTTTTGGAAAGTTTCAAAACAGCCCAACTAATAGCCAATACCCTCTTATATGAAAGTGTTCAAGAAAACTTAGCTGCTATACTCTCAGCGGAGACACAAACCTCTGGGCTGAATTGAGTCCGGTGCGATTGTAAAGCATTATGAAATATATTTCTAAGAAAGATGTTGTATGAAGTCATGTTATTACACATTGCTAAAAAATGTTATGAGCATCCTCACAGGCACACCTTGGAAATGTGATTAGAACTCATCCAAAATACTACACTGTAAATTGCTGTGCAGTAAATTAAAAGACAAATAAAGACACTTGAATAAGAATAAATACAGTATGTATATATTTGGAGGCCTCCGAATGTGGGCTCATCTTTTCTATTCTTGTAGTAGAAAGTGTTCTGGGTGGGGGAGACCTGGGAAGTTTGTTGCTTAGCATTTATCTAACAAATTCTTTGTTGCATTTGTAATAATGTTAAATGACCACTGGATGGCAGTTTTGGGAATTGAGCAATGTGCTGTATTATATTTGGGTTTAAGGGATGGTGTGTGTTTAGGACGTGGGTTTCTTTGATTGGGTGTCAAAGGTATAGCAGGAGGCATAAAAATGGGGGGATCTGGCAGGAGTTTACCCTTTCCCAAGTTGGTGTTGATATACGATATATTTAGAGGAAACAATTAAAATATCCATACCCACTAATGTCATCTAGTGCCTTGCATTTCTTTGCTTTTGCAGAACTATATTACTGTACCTCATGTTTATTTTGATAAGGAAATGAACTTGATTTCATCTCACAAACCGCAAAGATTTTCCAGCCTACTATAGACGAGTCTCCTCTGTGTGCTCCTCAGTGGCCTGGAATAACCAGCCTGCGGGCTGCTGGGCCCAGGGACCACACCAGTTGGGGATGGGGCTCTTCTCCTCAAGGGAAGTGGCCCGAGGCCATAGAGAAGAAGAAAGTTTTTCCTTCTCCCAAGGAAATGTCCCGGAGGCCAAAGTGGAGAAGTGGCCATTCTTCTCATTGAGGAAAATACCTAGAGGAAGGAGGAAAAGGTGTTCCAAGGCAAGGAGAGCCCTGTAAGTTTCCAGAGAGTGGAGGTGACTGGGGAAACTCCCTGGGCTGTGTGCTGGAAGGATGGAGATTGGAAGACCCATGAGAAGTTTGAGCGGTTCGAGGATTTGTGAGTAACAAATATGGGGTGTGCATTGAGAGGCCCAGGAGGAAGGGTGTAATCCTAAATGTCCCACTTTGAGTCTGGGGTTTACTTCGAGATTTTTCTTCATTTTAATGTACCCATCTGGTATATTGTGAGGGAGTTGAGATATGGAGAAGTAACCAAAGGTGTGAAATTAGGGAAATTGTACTAAGGACAATGTAATCATTATATTCCTGTGAAATATTTGGGAATGTGTAGTTGGGCGATCTGTGTTGATTTTCAAGTGAAGCCTGAGAGTCTGGTATGCTAATACTCTTGGGGCACCCAGTTGTACTTGGTAAAGATTTACTCTGATGGTGGTTATTCCATGAACTCTGTGTATGCAGTATTTATATTTTCTTCCTCAATCTATTCCTGCATATAGTAGCTGGATTAATCCCAGACATAATGGTTTATGTTCAGTCTAAAAGTGGTATGACTCTACTTAATGCGCACTACAGGATAGCTGAATGGACCAAGGTTCATGGGGAGGAGAGGAAGATAGTGTTACACCCGTCGGTCGCAGATGGCTGTGACCACTAATGCTCACCTCTTTCTTTGCTGCCTTGACTCCATTGGGGAAAGTGGTGGCCTCTGTCAGCTACCGCCGACCTCCCTGGCATTCCCGGGACAGCGTGGGTGCTGCCAACTGCCATCTTGCTCATGGGATCACTTAGGCATGCGCATGGGCCAGTCTTAAGCACGTCATGGTGGGAACCTCGGGGCGTACCCTCCAGATGCCGAATATATACAAGAGAATTTGGCGAAAGGCTTCATCCGGCCTTCTAAATCTCCCGCTAGAGCCAGGTTCTTTTTTGTGGGAAAGAAGGACGGTTCCCTTCGCCCGTGAATAGATTACCATGGCTTAAATGAGATCACCCTGAAGGCTGCTACCCTTTGCCATTAATCTCTGAACTTTTTGACAGGCTCCAAGGGGCCAAAATATTCACTAAATTGGACCTCAGAGAAGCAAATAACTTGGTCAGGATACGCCGGGGCGATGAATGGAAAAACGCATTTAACACTTGCGATGGCCATTTTGAATATTTAGTAATGCCATTTGGCCTCTGCAATGCCCCAGCAGTATTTCAAAATATGATGAACGAAATCTTCGGGGACATGCTTTACAGCTGTGTAGTGGTATACCTGGATGACATTCTGGTTTTCTCGCAAGACCTTCAGAGGCATCATTTGGATGTCGTCAATGTCTTACAAAGATTGAGGGACAACCAGTTATATTCCAAACAGGAAAAATGCTCCTTTCATCAGGAGTCTGTTCCCTTTTTAGGCTATGTGGTCTCTAGCCAGGGGTTCCAGATGGATCCACAAAAGACCAAGAGCATTCAGGATTGGCTGCAACCCACTGGTTTTAAGGCACTGTGAAGATTCTTGGGTTTCACTAACTACTACAGGTCATTCATCCACCATTATTCAACACTGAGCGCTCCTACAGCCATGACTCGAAAGGGAGCCAAGCCCTCTCAGTGGTCTCCGGAAGCCGTGTCTGCTTTCCAAGAACTCAAGGACATAAGAAAATGCCATACTGGGTCAGACCAAGGGTCCATCAAGCCCAGCATCCTGTTTCCAACAGTGGCCAATCCAGGCCATAAGAACCTGGCAAGTACCCAAAAACTAAGTCTATTCTATGTTACCATTGCTAATGGCAGTGGCTATTCTCTAAGTGAACTTAATAGCAGGTAATGGAATTCTCCTCCAAGAACTTATCCAATCCTTTTTTAAACACAGCTATACTAACTCTACTAACCACATCCTCTGGCAACAAATTCTAGAGTTTAATTGTGCGTTGAGTGAAGAAGTACTTTCTCCGATTAGTTTTAAATGTGCCCCATGCTAACTTCATGGAGTGCCCCCTAGTCTTTCTACTATCCGAAAGAGTAAATAACCTATTCACATCTACCCGTTCTAGACCTCCCATGATTTTAAACATCTCTATCATATCCCCCCTCAGCCGTCTCTTCTCCAAGCTGAAAAGTCCTAACCTCTTTAGTCTTTCCTCAAAGGGGAGCTGTTCCATTCCCCTTATCATTTTGGTAGCCCTTCTCTGTACCTTCCTACAAGAACCTTGAGTACTTACATCATGCTCAACATCTGAATCACAGGCAGGCCCGCTGGTCTCTATTTTTTAAACAATTCAATTTCCTCTTGCGATACCGACCAGCTGATATAAACACCCGAGCCAATGCACTCTCCCATTCATTTACCACAGAAGATGTTCCAGATACTCTGCGGCACATCATCGACCCTATGAAGGTGCTCCTCTCCGCTACACACACGGTTCAAGCTGGGAAGATGGTGGTTTCCCAACCACTCAGAAGGAAGATCCTCAGATGGGTGCATGACTCTCTGCTCGCAGGCCATCCTGAACAAGCTAGAACACGTTCTACTCTGCAAAGGATCTACTGGTGGCCAACCATGAGAAAAGATGTCCATGCATATGTAGAATCATGTCCTACTTGTGCCTGTCAAAACCCGCCGGCGGGTTGCCCTTGGGGGCTTCTTCAACCACTTTCTGCACCTAGCGAGCTCTGGACACATATAGCCACGGATTTCATCATTGACTTACCTCTATCCAGTGGCAACAACACCATCTGGGTCTCCGTGGACCGCTTTTCAAAGATGGCTCATTTCGTGGCATTACCTGGTCTACCTTCGGCTCCAGAATTGGCGCCACATTTTTCACCTCCATGGCCTCCCAAGACACATCCTATCTGATTGAGGAGTGCAATTTACGGCAAATTTCTGGAGGTCTTTATGCAGAAAATTTTACTTATCCCTGGACCTCACATCAGCCTACCATCTGCAGGCCAATGGATAGACAGAGAGGATGAACCGTACTCTAAAACAGTTTCTCCGGGCATATGTAAACTTTAGGCAGAGAGACTGGTCCAATTTGCTTCCCTGGGCTGAGTTTGCTTTAAATTCCCACCTGTCTGCTTCTACTGGATCTTCGCCCTTCCAAATTGTCTACGGATGCCAACCTCTGCCTCCTCTTCCAGTGCCTCTGTCTGTGTCATTTCCCGCAGCACAGGCCTCGGCACAAGAACTACACCAACTCTGGGAGCCCACCAAACAACTTCTCCAACAAGCTGGTCAAAAGGCTAAGAAGTTCTCAATGCCCATCACTGGGCAGCTCCAGAGTTGCATCCTAGAGACAAAGTGTGGCTCAGTACCTGCTTCATCCGCCTAAAACTGCCTTCAGCTCACTTTGCGCCCAGATACATTGGGCCTTTTGCAGTACTTCGCCGCCTGGGTCCAATTACTTACAGCCTGCAGTTACCCACTTCACTCAAGATCCACAAAGCCTTCCATATCTCTCTTTTAAAGCCGCTCATCCTGTCTGAGTTCTCAAGGAAACCACCTGAATTCCAACATCTCACAGCTGAAGAGAATATCACCTATCAGGTTGAAGACATCTTGGACATTAGGAAGCATGGAAAGCATTGGGAATATCTCATCTCATGGGAAGGATTTGATCCTGAGGAGAATAGTTGGGGGCCCGCAGCCAACGTCCACGACAAGAAACTGATCAAACAGTTCCTCACTTCTCATCCTAGGAAACTAAAACCTCTGGGGAGGGGCCCTAAGAAGGGGGGTACTGTTATGCCTGTCGGTCCAGACAGCTGCAACCACTAATGCTCACCTCTTTCTTTGCTGCCTTGACACCACTGGGGAAAGTGGCGGCCTCCGCCAGCTACCGCCTACCTCCCTGGCATTCCCGAGACAGCATGGGCGCAGCGCCCCAACTGCCATCTTGCTCATGGGATCACTTAGGCGCGTGCGTGGGCCAGTTTTAAGCATGTCATGGTGGGAACCTCGGGGACATCCCCTCCAGATGACATCTACACTCTCCTGTACTTAAGCTGGCTGGCCCTGCCTATTGACGAGTTAGCAAGGAGTTCCCTCATTGCTGAATCTGCGTCACTCTTTCCGATTTCCTGTTCCAGTTCCTGCACTTCGGCATGAGATGCTCTGGGTAACTGCTCCTCGGGGGCCCTTCCTCGTCTCTGGCTATCCGCTCCTCGAAGGGCCTTCTGCCTTGGACTGTGGTCTGTTCTCGTTCCCGGGACCTCTTCTGGAACTACTACTCTTTGAGTACCTTGACTCCACGGACCACCACTATACCAGCCTCTGTGGGATCCTTCTGGTGTACCCCGCGCCTCGGGCCACTACCCTGTCATCTCTAAGTGAGGAATTGCTTCAGTGTACCCTGCACTGCAGGCCATTACCCCATCATCGCTACAGGACCCTCACTGGTGTACCCCATACCTCGGGCCACTACCATATCATCTCTGAGTGAGGATTCCTTCGGTGGTCTCTGTGCTGCAGGCCACTACTACATCATCTCCACGGAGAGACTTCTTCGGTGTACCCCGCTCTGCGGACCATTACCGGATCTCCATGTCTGAGGTATTCCCTTTGGATATACCCCTCTGCTCAGACCTTATTTCTTTCTCCTGCACTCCCCACTCCGCGGGCTGTGCCTTTCTACCTCTTTAATAAAGACTCTATTCCACAGCTGTGTCTGACGTCCGCTGAGATCGCGCCTCCCGATGGTGAGGCTCACAGGGCTCCTCCCTATGGGTGGTACCATCTCTCACCTCGGCCCAGGGCCCACACACCTACAAGTCATAACAGATAGTGAGTCTCTGTCTAGTCCAGAGAATGATTTCCCACCCCTGCCTTCTCCATATGGGTCCACGCTACAATCTCCATGCCCATTAATTAGAACCCACTAAATAAATTTGGGAGATGGACCCTTCCTATAAAAGTGAAAACTCACATCATTTTATGTTCTATGGTAATGAAATAACATATATAAAATCACTTGTACAAATAAAGGTAAAAGCTCCTCTATGTTGCTTTTGTAGAAGTTTCTATATTATAGGTACACAAAAACTTTAATTATAAAGTATACCTAAATGGAATAAACACTCAAGCTCTTGTGGATGCATTTTCTATAAATGAATAACTCTAGTTGACCTCTTCAAGGCAAAAGTGAACTCTGGCTATAATTATCAAACTATAATAATTGTAATATTCCTGAAATGAAATGTAATTACGCTGCAAGTTTATTATTGCAACAATGCTTCATTTTATCATATGGTTTTATTTATAGACTTTCACTTGTGTATAAAGACTTATAGAATGTCCTTCCAATGGAAATGGACAATATGAAGTAGCACATAGTAGCACAGCATGTTTATTCAGAACCAGTCATTGAGCTCATCTGGTTTGGTATAGGAATAAAATGTTAACAAAAAAATGATGTAGCCTTTTTTTTTCCTCTTTACACCACATATAGAGAATCTGTATGAACCTGCATGCTATTGTGGCCCAGGTCCCAATTTTTAAAAAGGGATCAAGGAATGATCCAGGAAATTACAAACCAGGCAAATTGGTAGAAACAATTATAAAGAACAAAATTGCTGAACATATAGATAAGCATAGTTTAATGGAACAAAGCCAACATGGGAACCAAGGGAAGTTACCAATCTGTTACATTTTTTTGAGGGCATAAATATAATGATTCATATGGGTGTGAGCCCTTTATGCTGTGGCATAATTGACACAGCCTCATAAGCAAACCTATGAGGCCTACCCCGTAGCTGGCAAACGTGCCCTGTAGAGGGACAGACTGGAGTTTCGCCTATACCAGCTGCCTTCCCCGCAGGTTGAGCCCATGGGTTCTGGTGGCGGCAGGACTTAGGTGGGGCCCCTTGGGTGGTGGAGAAAGAAAGAGTCCAAAGGGCATGCCAGGGTCAGGCCAGCCAGAAAGCTGGAGACATAGGGACATACTAAGGGTTGAGGCAGGCGGCAGGCAAACAGGATCAGGTCCAAGCAAGAGGTCAGTAATAGGAAATCAAGACAAGGTTGGATGGGGACACAAACAGAAAACTGGACAAGACAGCAAAGCTGGGCAAGGCTGGATGAGCAAGGCTGGAGAAGACAAGACACAGGAATGATACACAGGAACACAGGAGCAACACGCACTATTTCACAGTAGGAGACCCATTGCTGAGGCATCAGAATGCCGCAGGGCCTTTGCTTAAGTAGATCAATGGGCCTGACATCAGAAGGCACCAATCAGTGAATCCTGCTATGGGGCCTATATTAGGTGTGCCAATGTGCACGCATCTATGGAAAGTCAGCAGTCTTGCAGGAGTGGTGGTGTGAGTGGTGATGGCGGCATTCCACCACAAGAGAAAGCCTCTGGCAGCATTGGTAGTATCAGGGCGAGTAATATCAGTCACAGGTGGGCCCCATGACTGGTGAACATAACAGTATCCCCCAACCAAAGCCCTCTCCCCAGATTTCTGTGCTTGGGCTTCCTGGGGAAGCATCTGGGGAAATTCCATACCAATTGGGGGGCTTGGAGGTTTGAGGCAGATTCCCAGGAATTTTCTTCCAGTCCAAACTTCTTCCATGTGATGAGGTACTAGATTTGGTTTCTGACCCTTCAGGAGTCCAGAATCTCCTCAACTTCATATTGGTTGTCTTTTTCTGCTGAAACTGCACTGAGAGGTGGTCTAGATGGCCAAGATAATATTACTGGTTTCAGCAGGGATAGACAGAACACATCATGAATCCGGTAACTTAAGTTTGTAGGCAACTGGCCACACTTGCCGAACCACGGGGAATGGTCCCATAAATCTTGGGGCAAACTTCAGCGAAGGCATTTTAAGACATAAGTTCTTTGTACTAAGCCAAACCAATCTCCCATATTGGAGTGGTGGTGCTGAGCAGCATCTCTTGTCCACCTGCTTTGTAGAACATTCTGCCACTTGTTCCAAGAGATGGTGTGTTTTCCGTCAGAGATCTTGGAGTTTGCGCCCCTTTAAGTTGGCTGCAGGATAAGCGATGGAGACTGGCACAGGATTGGGTGTATGAGGATGACAGTCAAACACCACATAAAAAGGTGTGACTTGGTTAAGCTGCTCAAATGATTATTGTGGCAGAATTCCACCCATGGGAGTAAGGATGCCCAGTTGTCCTGGTGTTGGTTTACATATGCTCTTAAGAAGGCTTTGAAAGTCTGATTTGTTTGCTCAGTTTGCCTATTGCTCTGGGGTGATAAGTCAAAGTAAAGTCCAAGGTAATCTCACACTTCCTGCACAGGCTTTTCCAGAAGCAAGCTGTAAACTTTACTGTGGAGAGGAAGGCCATGCAGATGGAACATATGCTGGACAAAGAAATTGGCCAATTCAGTTGCCAAAGGAAGATCAGGGAGATGTATGAATTTGGCCATCTTTGAAAAGTGATCTACCACCACCCATATAGTGTTGTTGCCACTTGAGAGGGGAAGATCAGTGACAAAGTCAGTGACCAAGTGGGTCCAGGGTTCCATGGGGGCTGCCAGTGGCTGTAATATCCCTAAAGTCGAGCTTGAGAACTCTTATTCATGGCACATTTATTTATTTCAAAATATTTATTACCCATCCTTCCTTCGTTCAGGGCGAGGTACATTAAGAACACACATGTGGGGCAGGCCTCTACATATAGCTTCACATCAGTCTTCATCTGAGGCCACCAGTAGGGATGTAAGATTAACTTCAGGGTTCAGGTCATGCCTGGGTGACCCACCAAATGAAGTCATGAGTCCAGTGAAGAACTTTCTGTCATAACCGTTGAGGAACAATGATTTTCCCAGCTGGCACGGTTACTGTGGCAGCAACCACAATTCTTGCAGGATCAATGAAATGCTGTAGTGGCTCTAGGAAGTCCTCAGGTCAAGGGAGCATGAGAGGCCATCTGCCTGTCAATTCTTTTCATCTGGTTGGTATCACAATTCAAAGTTAAACAAGTTGAAGAATAGTGACCAGTGTGCTTATAATCATTGTGCTTGAGCCAGGTGTTCCAGATTTTTTGAGGTCTGTGTAAATGATCACAATGTGTCTGGCCCCTTCTAACAAATGTTGCCATTTGACTAAAGCTAGCAGCACACAATCTCCAATAGTGTAATTTCTCTCTGCAGGAGTACATTTTTTAGAGAAATAGGAGCAGGTCATAAGAGTGCCATGGTGGTTGTGCTGTAGGAGGACAGCCCCAACCTCGAGGTAGAAGGGTCTACCTCCAGAATGAATGGCTTGGAGGGGTCTGGATGATGTAGGCAGGGGTCAAGGGTGAACTCCCCCTTGAGGTATTGAAAGACTCCTTTTTAGCAAGATCAGTGAGAGGTGCAGCCAGTGTAGAGTAGCCGTGAATGAATTGTCGGTATTGGCTTACAAATCCAGAGAAGTGCTGCTAAGCTTTGAAACTCACAAGCTGGGACCAATTTAGGATGGCTTTCAGTTTGTCTGGGTTCATGCATAGGCCTTGCCGAGAAATGATGTAGCCAAAGAACAGGAGTTCCTTCTATTCAAAAGTACATTTTTCCAATTTTGCATATAGGTGGTGCTCACGGGGCCTCTGGGAACTTGTGTTACATGACCTTGATGTTCTTGCAAGGATTTTGACAATACTAGGATATCATCCAAATACATCACCAACACATGAGAGAAGAGCAGGTCCCAATATATCTCATTAACCATAAACTGAAAGACCGCAGGGTCGTTGCATTATGCGAAGGGTATCACCAGATAGTCAAAGTACCCATCTCTGGTGTTAAAAGCGGTCTTCCATTCGTTTCCCTCACAAATCCTAATCAGATTGTATGTCCCCCGCAGATCAAGCTTGGTAAAGATTTGTGCCCCTCTGAGGCAGTCAGAATTCTGTGATCAGTGGGAGCGGAGATTGGTCCTTCTTGGTAATTGCATTGAGTCTCAGTAGTCAATGCAAGCAAACCACCTTTTTTCCCCACAAAAAAGAACCCGTCTCTGGCGTGTGATGAAGAAGGGTGAATGAATCCTCTATCCAGATTTTTCTTTGATATATTTGGACATTGCCTCTGTTGTGGGCCACAGAGAGTGGGCAAACTCTACCCCTGGGTGGTACTTTCCCTGGGACCAAATCAATGGAACAGTCATAGGAGCGATGTAGTGGCAGTGCTGTTTGCTAAAGACATCCGCATACTCTTACTTACTGTGGTGGAAGACCTGGAAGCTCCAGGATAACTGTCCTGGGCAAGGTGCACAATGGGCCAAGATCTTAACGAGACATTGCTCGTGGTAGCAGGAGCTCCATTTGGCAACTTGTACATTGCCCCAGTGATGTGGGGTTGATACACATGAACAAAGTTAGGCCTAAATGACTACATTGACCGCCTTGGACAAGAGATATAAATTGAACTGCTCTCCATCCAGGATACCTGTCTGGATAGTGAACAGAACAGTGGGCCCCTGTGACACATCCCAGCAAGGGTTCTCCATGAACTGATGAGATTGTGAGTGGATTGTTCAAGGGAATTGTCAGGATCCCCTAGTGAAGAACCAAGAACTTGTGAATGAAGCTGCCTCCAGCCCTGTATCAAGAACTGCTTGGGTATCAACAAGAGTTTCGCCAAATGAGAGACATACTGGTAATAGAATTTATGGAGAGGTACTTGGTGACCTAGGGTGGCCCTCTCCCACCATACCTAGGTCCTGGAATTTCCTGGCTGGCCAGGCAACAACTTGTGAAATGTCCTGATGCCGCACAATATAGGCACTGGTTGAGGGTGGGCCTGTCTCTGTTTCTCCTCCATAGACAACTTGATGTGATCTCTTTGCATGGGCTCATGTGATCTCTTTGCATGGGCTCATGTGATCTCTTTGAACTGGCCTCAACTCAGGTGACCTGGAAACCTCTGGGTATGGAAACCTGGGGGCAGGACAGATGGGACGCTGGGCTAGGTCTCTCTCTCTCAAGCCCTTTCTTGAAATCTAAGATCCAGGCATATAACCAAACTGATTAGGTCCTGGCTAGCCAGCTCATCTTTGATATGTTCTGCAAATCCATGCCAGAAAATAGGTTTGAGGCTATCACTGCCCCATTACAGTTCAGATGCCAGTGTAAGAAAATGAACCGCATACTAGGGATGTGAATCAGGCTTCGGACGATTGAAAATATCGTACGATATTTTCAAAATCGTCAGAAATCGGGGGCTCCCCCCAAAACGATAGGAAAACCCCACGATATTGTTCATGGGGGTTCTCTTATCATTTTGGGGGAGGGCAGGAAAAATGGTACACAAAAATAACCCCTAAACCCACCCCGACCCTTTAAAACTAATCCCTTAGCTTCCCCCACCCTCCCGACCCCCCAAAAAAACATTTTACAGGTACCTGTTGGTCCAGTGGGGGTCCCGGGAGTGATCTCCCGCTCCCGTGCCGTCGGCTGCCACTAATCAAAATGGCGCCGATGGCCCTTTGCCCTTACCATGTGACAGGGTATCCGTGCCATTGGCCGGCCCCTGTCACATGGAGGGAGCACTGGATGGCCGGCGCCATCTTTAAAATTGGCAAGGGCCATCCAGTGCTCCTACCATGTGGACAGGGGCCGGCCAATGGCCGGATAACACTGTCACATGGTAAGGGCAAAGGCCATCAGCGCCATTTTTATTAGTGGCAGCCAACGGCCCGAGAGCGGGAGATCGCTCCCGGGACCCCCACTGGACCATCAGGTACCTGTAAAATGTTTTCAGGGGGGGGGGGTTTGGGAAGGTGGGGGAAGCTAAGAGATTAGTTTTAAAGGGTCGGGGTGGGTTTTTTGTTTATCGGCTTGGGCGCAGCTGATAAACAAATCCGCGATTGGGCCGGACGAAAAAAAACCCACAATGTGAATCGGAACCGGAATCCGAACCAATTCCGGTTCTGATTCACATCTCTACCACATACTCTCCAATGGAGCAGGAGCCTTGCCTGATCTGAAGAAACTCAGTAGTCATGGACGAAGTATGATTGGGTTCATCAAAGATCATGTGGAATTCTCTCAGAAAGTTGTTCAGATTTCCCAGAAGTGGGTCATCTCTCTCCCAGAGTGGCAAGGCCCAGGCTAGGGCTGAGCTACCCAACAAGGACAGGATGAAGGTAATCTTGATGTGATCAGATGGGAAGAGCAGTGTCTGCAATTCAAATTGCATCCAGCACTGATTCAGGAAGCATTTTCATTTGGTGGGATCACCATCATAACTAAGAGGTGGAGGCAGGTGAAGCAAATATTTAGGGGCAGCAGGATGGCTAAGATATGCTGCGTTCCAGATCTGCTGAATCTCATTCAGCAGAGAACAGCCCTCTGCTACCCTATAATAGCCCTTTACTGAAGGTGGGGCCTTGGTGCAGCAAATCCTAAATCCGTTCCTGAACCAGGGATAAACTGTAGCTTTCCCCTGTCACATGACTAATAATAGTTTATGGACTTTTCCTCCAGGAACTTTTTAAACCCAGCTACACTAATTGCTTTCACCACATCCTCTGGTAACAAATTCCATTGTTTAATTGTGTCCTGAGAGAAAAAATTCCAATTTGTTTTAAATGTGCTGTCTATTACCTTCATGGAGTGTCTTCTTGTCCTAATACTTCTAGAAAGGGTAAATAGTATATTATACAAAAAGGGTAAGTGCAAAGCACAAGCGAAACAAAATATAAATACAATATCACATGAAATATTTGGTTAATAATAAAAATCTGTAATATAATAGTGCAAAAATTAATTAAACAAATAAATTAATTACAGTACACATACTATATAAATGTAACAAAAATATAATATAAGAATAACAGACAAACATACATAAAACTACATACAAACATATAAGGGTAAATAACCATTCATTATTTACCTGTTCCCTCTCCCCCTCCACTCATAATTCTTTAGACCTCTATCTTATATTCTCCAGGCTGAAGAGCCCAACCTGTTGAGCCTTTCCTCACAGGGAGCCATTCAAGCCCTTTATCATTTTGGTTGCCCCTTTACTGTACTTTTTCTAATTCTACTATATCTTTTTTTGAGATGGGGTGACCAAAATTGCACACAATTTGCTCTATGCGGACTTAGTTATACATGTTTATTTTATATTTCTTTTACATTTCTGGTATGCATTTCTTTGGAATGTATTTATATTATGGAACCCACCTTGGTCCTTTGGGAAGGAGCAAGATATAAATAAAAGTATTGAAATAAATAAATAGATACATTTCATAGGGATTATAAATATAGCACCAGCTCTAGCCCCTGATCTAATTCATTGATCATCTAGTCATAGAGATTTTTCAGATTTGTTTGACATCATCTTCTTCTGACATAACCATTTTGCCTTGAATCCTGTAAGTTGATGGATTCAAAATAATGCATTATCATTTCCATTGGTTGTGATTACATTAATTTACCACCACAGAAAATGAGTATGACTGGCATGTGCTGTTCACCCTCCTTTTTTTTTCTCCTTTTTGAAATATGTCCATACACGTGTCATAAATGTGCTGCCAGGTCATTCCATTGCAGAGCTTAGATAAATGTACGATTCTGAACACAGTAGAGTTGTTACTTACATTGGCATCCTCTTTTACTATAAAAATCAAAATGATTATATTCCATGGGTGGGTACCTTGGGTGGCAAGACATATTCCTGCAGACTTGGGGATGGAATACAAATTCTTAAGCATCTGCTCAAGCTGGAAATGTGGTAGTGTGTGATGAAGTGTCGAATGCCATTAATGCATGTGTTGATGTGACTATTAAAGTTTGTTTATAGTAGTAAGCATTTACGAGGTCATTAATGTTCTTTGCTGTAGGCAGATAGGAGAATCTGCTCCTCATTTTCAATCCATCATGTTTACATTGGCTGATTTAGCTCTCAGTGAGGTAGATTTGAAAACGTTCAAAAGTATTCTAAGCCTGACATAATAGGGCTCTTGCAGTACACAATGAGCTCTTTGAATAAGAAAGATTATTTTGTTCCTACGAATGGCCAAGGATTTCTTTGTAAAATATTTCAAAGTTTTTCTAACATTTTGGGAGTGCTTGTTCATATTTTGTGGTATATGCAAGCAAGTGTATATTTTGGAGGAACTGGTTGTTGCAATAAATACAAAGGAGTCAGAGGTGAATAGTTATTTTGGAAGGCCAATGAATAAAAATATTTGCTATTCAAAGCAGAAGCAGAAGACTGTACAGGAAGCATAACTGCAAGGGAGAAAGAGGATGGAGAAAGGCAGAAAATGGGCATAGTATGAAGCATTTTGGGACTTCCTTGCTCAGAGCCACAAAACATGTTACTTGCTAAATTTAGTAATGTATGAGCCTGATTATCCTTTTTTGGACGTTAAGAAGTAGATATAAACCACAGGGGGTTTGGCTAAGTTAGCCAGATATAAACTTATCTGGCTAACTTATATCGGATATTCAATGGCACAACTGCATTACTGAACATACCCATTTATCAAAAATCAATTGGATAATTCTTCTCCGCCCTGAAATGCCCCCATGTCATCCAACCAAGTAGCCAGGTAATATAGGGCCAGTGAAGCCTGCGAGATTTTTGAAACCCCTTTCAGTATGAACCTCATAAAGTTACTCTGGTGATGTCAGTCCCCTAAAGAAATCAGTGGGGAGAGCAAACCAAGCATTCTTGTGCTATGATGTCAGCACAATCTAAGGGAGACCAGTCAAAAAAATCTGCCCACATTTCTGTCTCCATACTGCCTCATTTATAAACTCTGAAAGATATTTTCAAGCCTTTGTCCCATAGGAAGAAATGGGGAAAGGCTAGTACTTGCATGGATAAAATACTTATTACAGAAAGGAAATAAACCACCAATGTCTTAGCAAGCTGCAGAGCATGAGGAATTGCAAGCATGCAAAACCAGCATGTATCCTAATGAAATCCCTAAACTTATGCTCACATAGAAAATATTATGCATCCTTCTCTCACGTCTGTCCTCTCCATGAAGAACAAGCCTTCACAGGGCACTAGCCACATACTTTTCCATTACACAGATCCTGCAGTCCTAAACCCCTGCCATTGTCTCATAATCTAGTAGAGATGTGCATTGTTTACCTCTATTGGTTCGGACTTCGTTTTCAGGCCCCCGCGGAAAATTTCATTTTTCCCTCAGTTCATTTTTTTTTTTTGCGGGTCCCGATTTTTGTATTAGTGAGTGCTAACCATAGTTAGCGCACACTAACATTTTAAAGTTAATGCAAGCTAATTCCCGTTAGCGTGCACTAACACAAACTACAAATTTTTCCGAAATTTAGGAAAAATTCCATTCGTTTTTCGGTGCCCACGAACCAGGACGAATTAGACAATTTCGTTGTGAACTCTTCAAAAACCATCAACTTGCAGGTGGCTACTCTACTTCACAGATATTTTTCTAATATTTATTTTTGTCCACACATAGGAAGAAAACCAGTGCTGCCATTTTTTTTCCAGGTCTTCAGCGCTCACTTGAAATTCAGGTAGCTGATGGCTGAAACTGATGGGACTATTGGGCATCACAAGGAGGGAGGCTCTTCTTCAATCCGGTCACACTGGGAGGTTGTACCGGCTCCCCCTAGTGTGGGTCTGGCCATGGTGTCCTATAATCTAGTGCACAGGCTAGCAAGGCCAGAGGCACTGGCCATAAGTACCTCATCTACCACATTCAAAGACTCCGTCACTGCATATCATACGGTGTATCCCCAAAAACTATGCCATATTAGATGGGTTCTACTTTCATACATCCTACCCCTGCAAGCACCATGTCACCTTCTAAAACACAGCCATTATTCATATTCACCAACACTGAGCCTTCTAGACTAGGATTTCCTGCATATATTCTACTGTTACTTCTCTGAACAGGGATGCATATAGTACACATAGAAGCGTAGTCATGACATGTATAAACAAATGTACACATATCAAGAGCAAACAGTAACTGTTGCCACTCACTGTTCATGCTCATCCTGCTGTTTAGAATTACCAAAAAGCACAGGATGCCTCTCAGCTGTGCCTTGGCAGCCCTTTAAATGCTAGTAATGTGGTAGCACTGGATATTACATATATGCTGTAATTTTGAAACAACAGGACAATATCAGCAAATTTACTTATATTGTTTTGTGTTGTTTCCCATCCAAATGTCACAAAAATCTGACGAAATGTCATTTCATAGTGTTAAAGCTTTTCAGGGTGCTCATTTTAGTTCGCACTATTTGCAAACCTTAGTAAGGTGCACATAATGTAAAAATATAGCACATGCTAAAACAAAACAAACACTATACTTGAGAAAACAAAAGAGTGTCAGTGAAATAAAACCAAAATTAAATGACATAATGACATGAGTATTTTTTTTTTTTATATGCACTCCCCTACTGGATGCAATATAAACATGAAGGC
Source organism: Rhinatrema bivittatum (assembly GCF_901001135.1). Taxonomy (NCBI): domain Eukaryota; kingdom Metazoa; phylum Chordata; class Amphibia; order Gymnophiona; family Rhinatrematidae; genus Rhinatrema; species Rhinatrema bivittatum. The sequence goes on from NC_042615.1 coordinate 384,761,061, forward strand.
ATCACATACACATGATCAGTGGCTGACCGAGAAAGTGAAATGGTAGACAGGTCCACTACATTTGTCATTACCTCCATTCACCACCAGCAATTCGTCCTCTGAGACCAATACTGGGAGGAGGAGACTCTACCCCTGATGGGTCCTCCTCCATTTCACTATGAGAGACAGAGGCATAACTAGCCTATGGCTAATGTGGCCATGTGTCCATAGTTGCCACTGCCTGAAGGACACCATGGCCAGACCCACACTAGGGAGAGCCGGCACCACCTCCCAGTGTGACCGGGTTGAAGAAGAGCCTCCCTCTTTGTGATGCCCAATAGTCCCATCAGTTTCAGCCATGATCTACCTGAATTTCAAGTGAACGCTGAAGACCTGGAAAAAAAATGGCAGCACTGGTTTTCTTCCTATGTGTGGACAAAGACAAATATTACAAAAATATCTGTAAAGTAGACACCTGCAAGTGGATGGTTTTTGAAGAGTTCACATTGGGGTAGATTTTCAAAGGGCTGCGCGCATAAGATACACAAGAAACCCCTGAAAACCTACTCCTGCCTCCCCCTGCGCATGCTGAGCCCATCTTGCATAGGTTCGGTGGCGCTCGCAAGCCCCAGGATGCGCGTAAGTCCCGGGCTTGAAAAAATGGGCGTTCCGGGGGCGGCGCCATGGGCGGGATGCTGGCCTGGGGGCGTTCCAGGGGCGGGACCGAGGCCACTGGAACAGTCACCGGGCCGGGGGATAGAGAGCCGGCTTGTGCAAGTTACGCCTGCCCGGAGTCAGGCGTAACTTCATCAATAAAGGTCGGGTGGGGGGTTAGTTAGGGCTGGGGGGGTGGATTAGATAGGGGAAGGTGCGGGGGGGGGGGGGGCGGAGGGAAGGGAGGAAGGCTGCTTGGTTCGGCGCGCACAGGTTGCACAATTGTGCACCCCCCTGCACGCGCGCATGTTATAAAATCGGGCATAGATTTGTTTGCGCCGGGTTGCGCGAACAAATCTATGCCCGCGCGCATGTTATAAAATCTGGCCCTTTATATTTAATGGGTAAGAAATTTGAGAGTGCATGAAAAGGTCATGGCAGAATTAAAGGAAGCTGGAATCCAGTTGGATGAACAGGAGGTTCCCACCCTTTCAGGGATCACAGGCTCCTTTTCAGCCTCAAAAGGTTTCACAGATTTTATTGCTTTAATAATCACTCCGGAGGCTATCCATCTTCGCACGGTTCCATCCTTCTTACCTAAAGTCATCTCACAATTTCACCTCAACCAAACCATATCCTTGCCAACCACGGCAGGTTTGAAGAAATCAGAAGAAGGGCGTTTACTACGCCATCTCGACATCGGCAGATTACTGCCCAGATATCTGGAAATGACAGAAGCCATACGAAAGACGGACCATCTGTTCGTCCTTCACAGCGGGAAAGGACAAGGAGAAGCGGCCTCTCGGCCCACCATCGCCCGCTGGATTAAAGAAGTTATCAGAGCGGCTTACGTAGAGGCCGGGAAGTCACCACCTCTACAAGTCAAGGCTCATTCTACCAGAGCCCAAGCAGCGTCTTGGGCGGAATCTATGATGCTGTCGCCTGCAGAAATATGTAAAGCTGTGACGTGGTCCTCCCTCCATACCTTCTCCAGGTTTTACCGTCTGGATGTCCAGGCCAGGGAGGACACAGCATTTGCGAGGGCGGTCTTACACGGTCCTCAGGCAGCCTCCCGCCCAGTCCGGGAGTAAAGCTTTTGTACATCCCACTTGTTCTGAGTCCATCTGGCTACACGACAGGAAATGTGGAGATTACTTACCTGATAATCTCGTTTTCCTTAGTGTAGACAGATGGACTCAGCATCCCGCCCAGCTGCCAGTATACATGGGTTTCACCGATTCAAGGTAGGCCATGTCCTTTGTTTACGTGAGAGCGTCCGCTTTGCCAGGTGTCGACGCCTTCCGGTTGGGAATGCTGGCGGTCTCCAGCTACTATCAATCGGTCAGGGGAATCCTGTTTCACTATTTCATTGATCGTCAGTACACATATATCCATAACAGCTTTTGCAAGGAAGATTACTAAAGTGCTTCACTTCCTGTGGGGGTATATGTACCCGTGCTGACGTCAGATCCGTCTCCAACTGCTAGCACGAGCACACTATACCCACTTGTTCTGAGTCCATCTGTCTACACTAAGGAAAACGAGATTATCAGGTAAGTAATCTCCACATTAAATACGTGAGATGGACACTATGAATACCTGGTTATGCCTTTTAGCCTTTGTAATGCTCCAGCAGTTTTTCAAGTCATGATGAACGAAATCTTCAGAGACCTCCTGAGCACCTGTGTGGTGGTCTACCTGGCGACATTCTCGTCTTTTTTAATTAAAGATTTATCTTCTCATCGTAGAGGCTAAATTGGAAAACTGCCTATCTGAAAGAGAAAACCTGCCCTTCCTAGGATATATAATCTCCAGCAAGGGTTTCTGCATGGACCCCGAGAAGATGAAATGTATTTTAAATTGGCCTCAACCCTCTGGTCTTCGCCGGTTGCAAAGATTTCTAGGATTTGCCATTTTATTCCCAACTACTTGCAGATAGTAGCCCGCCTCACGGCACTTACCCAGAAGGGGGCCAATACCAAGAACTGGCCTCCGGAAGTAGTCATGACCTTCTCTAATCTAAAACAAGTCTTCCTTGAAGAACCATGTCTTTGTCACCCAGACCTAATGTGCCCCTCTATCATCCAGGTTGAAGCTTCCTCGGAAGGAGTAGGAGCTGTTTTAAATCAACTCTTAGACAGGGGGAGTCTCCGACCCTGTTCATTTTTCTCAAAAAATTCTCTCCAGCGGAACAAAATTACGGAATTGGGGACAAAGAACTGTTAGCCATAAAACTGGCTTTAGAAGAATGGTGGCATTGGATAGAAGGGGTGCAACACTGAATTACTGTATATACGGACCATAAAAATCTAAAACATCTCCATAATGCGAAGCGCTTAAATACCCGTCAGACTCGATGGTCATTATTTTTCACCCACTTTGACTTTGAAGTGAAATATAGACCAGCTCATAAAAACATCCGGGCAGATGCCCTCTCCCAATCGTTTGGAGTGGAAGATACTCTGGAACCCCTAAGCCACATTTTTGATCCTGCCCAAATTTTCCTGTCTGCTTCCATGCCCATCCCACCTGGAAAGACAGTAGTCCCACGTTGTCTCCATCAGAAAGTACTTGACTGGGCACACGACTCTCACATTGCAGGTCATCCCAGCCGAGTACAGACCTTAAACCTATTTCAGCACCTTTATTGTTGGCTCCAAGTAAAGAAGTAATCCCCAAAATTACCCCACCCTCCAATAATAATTTTTTTCTTAGTTTACTTGGTTGTTTTTCTTAAAATAATTTTTGATGTGAGATGAGGTAAGTTTCATACTTATTCTGTTGCATGCCTCCACGACCTGGCTACAGTATTGAAGTTGTAATCATAAACTTACCTCCCTCCCACTCTCAATTTGAAGTTTTTATTAATTTTTTTTTGTGTATATTATTTTATTGCTTTAATAATAAATGTATTATAAAACTCATTATGTTTTCCACGTTAGCATAAAATTAACTTAGCGCTCAATGCTGATATATCCTATTATATAAATCGTATATGTGAATTTGCTCGCAAACAAAATAGAAAATCTTTCAAACCCGGTCTCCCTCTAGACTCTGTTATAAATTGTTCATTCCGTGTTCAGTGTTCACCACATGCTGTCAAAATGTCTCTATTTTTTGTCTTGGTGTTACAAATGAGAGTTGACTATTCAATATTAGAGACTTTATTTAAATCAACTGAGCATATCAAGAGAATGTCATTTTGAAAAATTTTGAACAGTGCCTCCAGCTGATTGTAGTGATTTAGTTATAAACAATTTTTTATTAATACGTTTAAAAAAAAAAACTTGTTACAAAACATCCCGGGAGGGTTGGTCACTTCACCCTTCCCAGGCCAGCCACAACATAACTCTAGAGATTAACCCTCAAATCCCCCCCCCTTCCAAATTCCACCCCCCCTTCCTGTAAACATTAACAAGAAATCACTCATGTTTCCCGTAAAGCATAAGTAGAACAGTGATTTAAATAAATTGCCAGCAAAAGATTAAAAAGCTGAAAAAGCTAAACATTCTCTTGATGTGCTCAGTTGATTTAAATAAAGTCTCTAATATTGAATAGTCAACTCTCAGTTGTAACACCAAGATAAAGATAGAGACATTTTGACAGCATGTGGTGAACACTGAACACGGAATGAACAATTTATAACAGAGTCTAGAGGGAGACCGGGTTTGAAAGATTTTCTATTTTGTTTGCGAGCAAATTCACATATACGCTTTATATAATAGGATATATCAGCATTGAGCGCTAAGTTAATTTTATGCTAACATGTGGAAAACATAATGAGTTTTATAATACATTTATTATTAAAACAATAAAATAATATACACAAAAAAAAATTTAATAAAAACTTCAAATTGAGAGTGGGAGGGAGGTAAGTTTATGATTACAACTTCAATACTGTAGCCAGGCTGTGGAGGCATGCAACAGAATAAGTATGAAACTTACCTCATCTCACATAAAAAATTATTTTAAGAAAAACAACCAAGTAAACTAAGAAAAAAATTATTATTGGAGAGTGGGGTAATTTTGGGGATTATTTATTGGATTTTTATCTCACCTTTAGCGGAGATTTTCTTGACCCAAGTGAAGAAGGACATCAGGAATTACGTGGACTCCTGCCCCATTTGTGCTCAACAAAAACCCCTGGTGGGTTGACCCTATAGTCTGTTACAGCCTCTACCTGTGCCCCAGGAGCCATGGACTCATTTATGCACAGATTTCATGGTCGATCTTCCCCCTTCTGAAGGTTGTTGGGTCATCTGGGAGGCTGTCGATTGCTTCTCCAAGATGACCCATTTTGTGGCCCTTCCTGGACTTCATACTTCCCTAGAACTAGCCAAGCTGTTTAAATCACACATTTTCCATTTACATGGACTACCACAACACATCATCTCAGACAGAGGTACTCAATTTACTGCAAAATATTGGCGATCACTCTGCTAAAAATATAACATTACATTGGATTTTACTATGGCTTACCACCCTCAGGCCAACGGTCAAACAGAACACACGAATTGAACTCTAAAGACATTTCTGTGAATGTTTGTCAATGAACGTCAGAACAATTGAGCTGCTTTGTTACCCTGGGCTGAATTCTCCCATAATTTCCACTTCAATACTGCCACTGGGACCTTCCGATTCCAAATAGTCTACGGATGACAGCCTAACCCTCCGCTACCCCTGCCTTTATCAGTAGCCTTTCCTGCAGCCCAGCTGATGACTCAGGAACTTCAGAATCTATGGGCCCGCACTGAGTCCATGATACAAAAAGCTGCCCATAGAGCTAAGAAAAATATGGATAAGCATCATTGATCAGGTCTGCAGCTCAAGTGTGGGGACAAAGTTTGGCTAAGTACCCAATACATCAGACTCAGGGGGTACCTTCTATGAAACTAGCCCCTTGTTATATTGGGCCATTTCTCATTATCCGTCAGATAGGACCCGTCACATACCATAATGTCTTTCTTTTGGTTTTTTTTTTTATTTTATTTTTATCACTTTAACAATATACAGCAAGATACATCTCACTTAATGAAAACACAAAAGCAGTTCAATACATTGAAAATCACATAATTACATTATGACATACTTTTTTCTCCAGAACCATGCTATTCCCATTAAAGAAAGCAATAGCAGGGGGCGAAATCAAGGGAAGACATTAAAGAAAAAACAGCATTTCCTAGCGTGTAGCCAGATGGACTCAGAACAAGTGGGTATAGTGAGCTCGTGCTAGCAGTTGAAGACGGATCTGACGTCAGCACGGGTACATATACCCCCACAGGAAGTGAAGCACTTCAGTAATTTCCGTCTCCAAAGCAGTTTGGAGAGCCTGCACGCTCGCTGAGCGTGTTTTCCAATACTACTTTTCTATTTTCTACTTTCTATATTCTACTTACTAAATTTCTACAGGAACATCGAGCCCCGCACTCCTGCGGTGATACCCTCGGGTCCCTCCCCCAGTTGAGTTTTCCCGGGGTGATTTCCGTGATCCCTCGGAGGTCTAGGCCTTGGTCCGGTGGCTGAATCGCGGCAGGGATCTAGCCCCCGAGCGTGAAGGGCTTGGGTCGGGCTAAGAGGTGCCTCAGTCCCGGCGTGGACCTAGAGGCAGCGGGTGCATTTCCTCAGAAGCGGCGGTGAAGGTATTTCCCCTCTCCCCCCGCAGCCGGAGACCGCTCGGGTTCCAGCCGGGAAGCACCGAGGATCAGGTAAGGCGTACATCTCTTATATTTGGTCTCCGAGGTCCGAGGATCGGCGGCGTTGCCTGTATGCGGCACGCCGTGGAGGTCGCCATTTTGTCGGCCTTGTTCAGGTATTGAGCGCCCATGATAGGCGCCTGTATACTATTGAGCGTATATTGCTGGCCGCATATTATTGTGCGTATATTGTATATCCTTTGAGCGTATATTACTGACCGCATATTATTGTGCGTATATTGTATATCCTTTCAGCGTATATTACTGACCGCATATTATTGAGCGCATATTGTATTAAGCGTATATTGCTGCCGCTTATTATTGAGCACATATTGTATTAAGCTTATATTGCAGCCGCTTATTATTGAGCGCATATTGTATTAAGCGTTTATTGCTGCCGCATATTATTGAGCGCATATTGTATTCAGCGTATATTGCTGCCGCATATCATTGAGCGCATATTATTGAGCGCATATTGTATTAAGCGTATATTGCTGCCGCATATTATTGAGCGCATATTATTGAGCGCGTATTGTATTAAGCGTATATTGCTGCCGCATATTATTGAGCGCATATTATATTAAGCGTATATTCTTTGCAAGCCGCGATGGAACATTCGAATGCCCCGGCGTCTCCTGCGGCGGCGCCTTCTGATTCCGGCGTGAAAGCTCTCGGCCTCTGCTCAGCATGCCAGCTTAGAGCCACGCACAGTGAGGAGCCATACTCCCTTTGTGCCCAATGTGAGGAGGCAGTGGGAGCCTCAGGCCAGGACCAGTCTCAACCGAGGTTTGCTGACAGTTCCCCAGGGGCCACCCCGGATCTAGCGGGCAGTCTCGAACAACCTGGGATCCCGGGGGACCTGGTACCCCGACGGCTAGAGACCGCTTCCATTTCCTGGGTGGATCTCTTTAAGGGGATCCATGCCTTTGTACAGATGCAATCAGCTTCCCGTCCAGGCCCTGCTGCTGCTGCTGTTGCTGCTCCAGCGGATCCTGCCCCTGGACCTTCGCGCCCTTATCGTGGGCACCCGCCTCTGGGCAGTCCGGCTCAGACGGACCCTAATGTCTTGGAGGACGAGTCCGAACCCCCCGAGGAGGGGGAACTTCCCTCGGGGATTGAGCCATATCATACCATGAGGTGGTTCTTTCCCAAGGAAGATCTCTCCGACCTGGTATCTCAGTGCCTGGCGGAGTTGGCTATTACAGGCCCCAGTGCTACGGTGCCATCTACGCAGAACCCTCTGCTGGAAGGTCTTCGTCCTACAGCCTGCCATTTTCCTTTCTTGCAAGCAGCACAGCAACTGATTGATTTGGAATGGGCTGCACCAGCGGCCTCATTCAAAGGGGGTCGGGCCCTGACGGGCATGTACCCCCTGGACCTGGCAATCAAGGAGATGCTGGCGTGCCCTCAGGTGGACGCCTTGGTGAGCGCGGTGGTCAAGCGCACTACCATTCCAGTTGATGGGGGGGCGGCCCTCAAGGAGCCTCATGACCGGCGACTGGATGCCATCCTGAAACAGACTTTTGAGGTGGCTGCTCTAGCTTTGCGGATCGCACCCTGCTGCACAGTGGTGACGCACTCCTGTTTGTCACAGGTTAGGAACAATGCTCCAGCAGCGGACATGGAGTCCACTCTCTTGTTCCTCACGGATGCCGCATCCGACCTAGTCCGTACAACAGCCAAGGGGGTCTCATCCTCTGTTGCTGCCAGGAGGCAGCTCTGGATACGGAATTGGTCAGCCGATGCTGCTTCGAAGACACGCCTCACCAGGATGCCCTTTAGGGGTTCTCTCCTGTTCGGCAGCGACCTTGATAAACTGGCCAGCAAATGGGTGCCTCTCCAATAACTCGCCTGCCGGAAGATAGGTTCAAGAGGAACCAGCGCCAGAGGCAGAAGCTCCCAACGCTTCACTCCCTATAGGAGTCGCTACCAGGCACCCCGTCCTCAGGCCAGGAACCAGTCCTTTTGGACCAGTGGCGTAGCCAGAATTGATTTTTTGGGTGGGCACAAGGTTAACATAGGTGGGCACAAGGCATGCAGGTCTACTAGTTGTTTTCTTACTGATAAATAATGCCATATACTGCACCCTAGAATGGCTTTCTAAGTAGTTTGCAACAGCCATTATGTGTCATGTATGAAACTTTAAAATAATTTACTTCAATTATTTCAAGTATAGAAAACAATCAAATTCAATCATATAATAAAACAAAAATTAATGTATTCTTTCATGAACCATCTTTGCGAAACCCAGAAATCTTCATAAATACAATAAAATATAATTAATCATCAGAACAGGTGCAGCGCAAAGCTGCGGCAATTCACATTACAAGTAACATGAAAAAAAAAATTCAAATTCTGGTGTAATCTCAGCAAAAAATAACCCTCCACTGCTATTTTGTGAAGTAACAAACTCTTGCAAAGAAAGAGGCATCTGGAACCTTGCCAAACAATCACAGCACTGACTCTCAGGATTCAAACAGCAACCTTATGAAAAAAGCAGCAATGCAAATACTACACCAGGCCCTAGAACATTAATACATCACCTACGGGAATAACAGAACAGGCTGGACTACTACTACAGAGAAACTATATGCTAGAAATACTCATTTCTGTCACAAACAGGCAAAACTGAGACCGACCCTTACCTAATATAGAAATAAGAGACTATAAATTAGAAACAGAAACATATAGATAAAGCCAAAATAGAAAGCCTGAGAAACTAAAAATGTCTGAACAGTGGAATACTTAAGAAAGAGCAAAATACAAAAATATAAGAATGCACATTCCCAAAGATGACATATTTAAATTGCTAACATCTCTCTCTCTCTCTCTCTCTCTATATATATACATATATTTTTTTTACCTTTGTTGTCTAATCTTTGTATTTTTCTAATCAGTTGGTCCTGGTCTCTCTTTCCCATTTTTTCCCTTGTCGCTCATTTCCTAATTCCTCTTCAGTGTCTTTTCTACTACTGTCTTCTTCCCTTCCACACACACACACACATATATACATAAATGCTTTCTCTCACAGACTCCCTCACACACTCAGGCTCTAACTCTCAAATGCTCTCCCCCCCCCCCCCCCACAGCTCACATTCTCTGCAGACATACAAGCTCTCACTTTCTCACCCCTCCCCAGGCTTATATTCTTATGCACACACAGACGCACATCCAGGCACCCATTCTCATCCACACACACAAACCCATTCTCCCATTCTCACCCACACATTTAAGGTCCCATTCTCACCCACACATACACACTTTCAAGCACCCATTCTTACCCACATATTCAAGCTTCCATTCTCACCCACACACACAAACCCAGGCTCCCATTCTCACCCATATATATATATACACATTCAAGCTTCCATCCTCACCCACATATTCAAGCTTCCATTCTCACCCACACACACACACAAACCCAGGCTCCCATTCTCACCCATATATACACACATTCAAGCTTCCATCCTCACCCATATATACACACATTCAAGCTTCCAACCTCACCCACATATTCAAGCTTCCATCCTCACCCACATATTCAAGCTTCCATTATCGCCCACACACATTCAAGACTCCATTCTCACTCCCATACACACCCAGGGTCCGATTTTCACCCACACACACACAAGGCTCCCATTCTCATCCTCACATACACATTCAAGCCTGTGCACAGTTTCCGCTTCCTCCCCCCAGAGCAGGAAGATCAGCTGGCCTCCTGCTATCTTCGGGCCGTATGGCCGACCGATCTTCCTGTTTGGGGGGGGGGGGGAGGAGAGCAGAAGCGCCGCGCACAGCTTCCGCTTCCTCCCCCCAGAGCAGGAAGATCAGCTGCCTCTCCTGCAGCCACTGGCCTCCTGCTATCTTCGGGCCGTATGGCCGACCGATCTTCCTGTTGGGGGGGGAAGAAGAGCGGAAGCGCCGCGCACAGCTTCCGCTTCCTCCCCCCAGAGCAGGAAGATCAGCTGGCCTCCTGCTATCTTCGAGCCATACGGCCGACCGATCTTCCTGCTGGGGGGGGGGAAGCGGAAGCTGTGCGCGGCGCTTCCGCTCTTCTTCACCCCCCCCCCCCCCCACAACAGGAAGATCGGTCGGCCATACGGCCCGAAGATAGCAGGAGGCCAGTGGCTGCAGGAGAGGCAGCTGATCTTCCTGCTCTGGGGGGAGGAAGCGGAAGCTGTGCGCGGTGCTTCCGCTCTCCTCCCCCCCCCCCAAACAGGAAGATCGGTCAGCCATATGGTTGTAGGACTGCTTCCCCACGTGTGCCGTGATGGCGCGCGAGGCGTGGGTTCTCCTCTTCACTGTCGCGGGGATGGATCCCGCGACAGCCTTGCAGTTCCGGTGTCAGTTGGGTGGGCCTGGGTCTAAATTGGGTGGGCAGCTGCCCACCCAGGCCCACCCGTGGCTACGCCACTGTTTTGGACCAAGCAGCACAAGAGGGGAGCCGGCTCGGGTTCAGGGCCCGGCCTTGCCTCCCAATGAGAATCAGCCGATCCATCCAGGGGACGGGGCCATAGGGGGCAGGTTAATCCTCTTCTACCCCAGATGGGTCGAGATTACGTCGGATCAGTGGGTCCTCGCCATCATCCGAGAGGGGTATTTTCTGGACTTTCATCATCTCCCTCCGGACAGGTTTGTGGAATCTCCGTGTCCAGTCCACAGGAAGGCAGCATTGGAAGCTACCCTGGAGAGGCTCCTGTCCTTGAAAGCCATAATCCCAGTACCTGCATGGGAAATGGATTCTGGGCATTATTCCATTTATTTCATGGTACCCAAGAAAGAGGGCACTTTCCGGCCCGTACTGGACCTCAAGTCAGTCAATCGATACTTAAGGGTCCCGAGGTTTCGCATGGAAACTCTGCGCTCAGTCAAGACCACAGTACAGCCAGGAGAATTCCTCATGGCCTTAGACTTGTCAGAAGCCTACCTGCATATCCTGATCCATCCGGATCATCAGCACTACCTACGCTTCAAGGTTCTGGGACGCCACTTCCAGTTCCGGGCTTTGGCCTTCGGATTAGCCACGGCGCCGCGGACCTTCACCAAGGTGATCGTAGTGGTAGCAGCGGCGCTCAGACGGGAAGGAATCCTTGCACATCCCTACCTAGACGATTGGCTGATCAGGGTGAAATCACGAGAGGAGAGCCATCGGGCAACCAACAGAGTGATCGCCCTTCTGGAAAGCCTGGGATGGGTAGTCAACCTCAACAAGAGTTGCCTACAGCCTTCCCAATCATTGGAATACCTGGGAGTCCAGTTCGACACCCACGCAGACAGTCAGTCTCACTACCAAGAGAAGGTTAAAACTTCAGACGCGTCTCCGGTCCTTGATGGGAGCCAGCCGGCCCATAGCTTGGGATTATCTGCAGGTTCTCGGCCTCATGGCATCCACCCTGGAAGTGGTACCCTGGGCAAGGGCCCATATGAGACCTCTACAACGCTCCCTGCTCTCTCACTGGAGCCCCCGCTTCCGGAATTATTCCGTGCATCTACCTCTGCCAGCCAGAGTGCGGACTCAGTTACGGTGGTGGTTGCAGTCCAACCACACGAGCAGGGGGTCGAAGATGTCCTTCCCCACGTGGATTCTGCTCACCACAGATGCCAGCCTGAGCGGATGGGGAGCACACTGCGAAAAACTCACCGCACAAGGGCGGTGGAACAGAGAAGAGTCGGGGTGGAACATCAACCGCCTAGAGGCACGGGCAGTCCGGTTAGCCTGCCTGCGATTTGCTCACAGACTGCGGAACCGGGCAGTCAGAGTGATGTCCGACAACGCCACCACGGTGGCATATATCAACCGTCAGGGCGGAACCAGAAGCCGACAGGGGTCCCTAGAGATAGCCCCGCTGATGGCTTGGGCAGAGGCGAATCTCCAGGACATCTCCGCCGTCCACATTGCCGGAAGGGACAACACCGCGGCAGACTTCCTCAGCAGAGAAAGCCTAAATCCGGGGGAATGGCAGCTGTCGCCCACAGCCTTCCAGATGGTTGTGGATCACTGGGGGATTCCGGACATGGACTTACTAGCGGACAGGTCCAATGCTCAAGTACCCAGATACTTCAGCCGCAAGCGAGATCCGTTCTCTCACGGGATTGACGCCCTGGTTCAGCCATGGCCTCCAGGGACCCTGCTATACGCTTTTCCTCCATGGCCCCTGCTGGGCACCCTTATCCACAAGATTCAGAAGCACCGGGGCCTAGTTCTTCTAGTGGTACCAGACTGGCCAAGAAGACCCTGGTACGCGGACATGAGAAGACTACTGGCAGGGGAGCCCCTTCCCCTGCCTCCTCTCAGGGACCTGCTGCGTCAGGGTCGCATCCTCCACGAGGATCCGGCTCAGTTCTCTCTTACGGTCTGGCCATTGAGAAGGCTAGGCTGAAGAAAAGAGGTTACTCGGAGCCGGTGATAGATACCCTCCTCCGAGCTCGCAAGTTTTCCACTTCCCTCACCTACGTAAGGATCTGGAGAGTATTTGAAGCCTGGTGCGATACTCATGGCACCAATCCACATGCGACCACAATCCCTATCGTTTTGGATTTCCTGCAGGATGGACTTCAGAAGGGTCTCTCCCTCAGCTCCATCAAGGTTCAGGTGGCTGCACTGTCTTGCTACGGTCCCAGGAGGGACGGCAAGACCATTGCCACGCACCCAGATGTTTCTCGCTTCCTGAAAGGAGTCAAGCATATTCGTCCGCCACTGAAGTGGCCAGTGCCTCTGTGGAACCTCAACATAGTTTTGGATTTCCTCGCGGGATCCACCTTCAGACCCCTTCGGGGCCTATCTCTTCGTTCTCTCACTTTGAAGATGGTGTTCTTGCTGGCCGTATGTTCAGCACGCCGCATCTCGGAGCTACAAGCGCTGTCCTGCCGTGACCCCTTTCTCAGGATCACTCCAGAGGCTATCCATCTTCGCACGGTCCCATCCTTCTTACCTAAATCTAAATTTCACCTCAATCAAACCATATCCTTGCCAACCACGGCGGGTTTGAAGAAATCAGAAGAAGGGCGTTCACTACGCCATCTCGACATCGGCAGGTTGCTGCCCAGATATATGGTCATGAGAGCAGAAGTACGGAAGACTGACCATCTGTTCATCCTTCACAGCGGGAAGAAACAAGGAGAAGCGGCCTCTCGGCCCACCATCGCCCGCTGGATTAAAGAAGTTATCAGAGCGGCTTACGTAGAGGCCGGGAAGTCACCACCTCTACAAGTCAGGGCTCATTCTACCAGAGCCCAAGCAGCATCTTGGGCAGAATCTAGGATGCTGTCGCCCGCAGAAATATGTAAAGCGGTGACGTGGTCCTCCCTCCATACCTTCTCCAGGTTTTACTGTCTGGATGTCCAAGTCAGGGAGGACACAGCATTTGCGAGGGCAGTCTTACACGGTCCTCAGGCAGCCTCCCGCCCAGTCCGGGATTAAAGCTTTTGTACATCCCACTTGTTCTGAGTCCATCTGGGTATACGCTAGGAAATGTTGAGATTACTTACCTGATAATCTCTTTTTCCTTAGTGTAGACAGATGGACTCAGCATCCCGCCCGGCTGCCGGTATACATGGGTTTCACCGATTCAAGGTAGGCCATATCATTTGCTTATATAAGAGCGTCCACTTTGCCAGGTGTCGACGCCTTCCGGTTGGGAATGCTGGCAGTCTCCAGCTAATATCAATCGGTCAGGGGAATCCTGTTTCACTATTTCATTGATCGTCAGTACACATATATCCATAACAGCTTTTGCAAGGAAGATTACTGAAGTGCTTCACTTCCTGTGGGGGTATATGTACCCGTGCTGACGTCAGATCCGTCTCCAACTGCTAGCACGAGCACACTATACCCACTTGTTCTGAGTCCATCTGTCTACACTAAGGAAAACGAGATTATCAGGTAAGTAATCTCAACATTGCAAGTAAAAATCAATTAACATGACTAATAAGGCAGTCATATACATTTAATGATCCTCTACATTAGCATTATTTATGGGGGTAATAACTACCCTCCTAGCATTAAGGAAAGATTTTAATTGTTAGGTATAGAAAAAGATAAAACATTCTGTTGCAGATTTCACAACGCACTTGCAAGGATATTTCAAAACAAATGAGAATCCCAAAGCTACTATCTGAGCTCTTAGTGCTACGAAATCTCATTTCCTGTCCTGCGTGACATGAGCAAAATCAGGATATATACGTATCTGTATGCTATGAAATGGCATTTCCATATTCCTAAAATATCTTTTCATTATTTCACTTACATCCCTCTCCGTAATAAATGAAACCATTAAAGTAGCACATTCGTAGAACTCAGAAGTTGAGTCCTCCAAGAATTGGGTCAAATTCCCTTTATCTGCACTATTTTGAAGGATATTTCTATTCTTTGCTGTTACAAGTAAATAAAAAAAGCTTATTTACACAAGGTATTTCTCCCTCCTCAAATTTCAAGATTTCCAAAAAATATTTTTTTAACGTAACATAGGGAGTTCGGCCACAATCTTGGAGAAATTTAAGAAACGTAAGTTCAGATGTCTCAAATGGTTCTCCAAATGTTCCAGCCTGCGCGAGACAGAATTAAGATCTTTTATCATATTTGCATTACAGTCCTGGGACCTCTGCAAGTCTGTTTCCATTGTCTCCAAACGCGGTTTTATCTCTCTTATCTGAGCATCATGGGAGTCCATTTTTTGATCTAAAGAATCCAATTTATTTTTAAATTCTCCCATTGAGTTCCCTAATGTTGCCACTAGGTCCCAGATTGCGTCCAGTGTGACTATAGCTGGCTTTAAAGGCATTTGAAAATGGGGGTGCTGGAAAAACTCACCCATTTTCACCACAGGTGAAATTCCAGCCAGCGACTCTTTCCTCACTCCAGGCACGGATCCTTGTAAAGCCTCCGCTCCCTCTCCCGTGTCGGTGTTGACACGGGGGGCGCTGAGGTCACTCCTTCAGCTCCCGACATCTCCAGGAATTCAAGAGGCTGTATTGGCGATGCGGCTTCACCTGCTCTCTGACCCCCTCCCGTCGATGTCGCCTGAGCCATGAAATAGCTCTGCGACCTAACCACCTGAGAGTAGTCGGGAAAGGCTTCAATTGTAGGCAAATGAGGATCTGGGGGGCTGAGAGTGATTTCCCCCAATGAGATTGGTAGTGGGGACTTCTCCCCCCGTTTCCAGCATCTTCGCAGGTACGAAAGAAGTTATTAACCGCTGAGTTACAGTAGGTTCCGAGACTGAGGGGAAAACTTAGCAAAATATCTTAGACGATAGGAGCTCAGCATTTCCGTGACCTGCTCACACCGCCATCTTGCCCCCATCACACAACGTCTTTCACGTCTCCCTCCTAAAACTCTTGGTGTTATCCTGGCCCACCAAAAAAATTCCAGAACCCTCAAGGGTTTCTTGAGCCGAGGATCAACTCTATCAAGTCAAGAATGTCCTGGATGTCCGTCGGCGGAACCGAAGGTGGGAATATCTGAAATCTTGGGGGGGATACAGGCCAGAGGATAATACTTGGGAACCACCCTCAAACATATTGGATAAGAAATTGCTTAGGCAGTTCCATGCCACTACCCCAAGAAACCTAAACCTCCTGGAAGGGGATGTAAGGGAGGGGATACTGTTATGCTTGCCAGCAGCAGAGTTATGCAGCCAGCTTCCCTCACCCACCAGGGCCCCGGAGCAGATCCTTCCTCTTCAGTGACGGCAAGAAAATGCTGCCGCGACTCTTCACGGTGACAAGGAATACCGCCAGCACCTCGAACCTGACTGCAGCATAAGCGCGTGCGCATGCCTCCCGTCAGGTCTTAAAGGGACCACGGTGGGAAAATTCCCATGGTTCTCTGCTTTCATCATCAAGCAGGGACTATTTCAACCTGGTCCCTGCTCACCAGCCTTTCCTCTGCAACAGGTTTTCCTGGAAGCTGCTGGCTGCATTTGGTTCTGCTCCTCATCATGCCTTTAGCCCTTGTTCCCTGCCTCCTGGTCCTACTCTCTCCTCCGAACTCGTCCTGCTCCTTGCCCTCTGGACTGACTCTTGTCCTCAACCTTTGGACCAGTATCTGGATTCTGCTGTCTGCTGCCCATCTCGACCCTTGGACTGTTCACTGGATTCAGCTACTAGCTGCCTGTCTTGACCTTTGGACTGGATTCTGCTGTCTGATGCCGATCTTGACCCCGAACTGGTATCTAGATCCACCTCCCGACGATGAGAGCCTGGTGGATCCTCTCTCAGGTAAGGACCACACTCGTCTCTGCTCAGGGGTCCACTGTTGGAAAAGTAACATGGCAACCATGTTAGAGCATAATGAAAAGAAAAGAGATTGGTGTATTTTAATTTTGTAATATTTAATCCACACAAAATTGTGATATGTCTGTACTGATTAAAAACTACAAACTGGTACAAAGTCTTTAAGCTAGAGCTTTATTGTTATAACATTCTGTTCTCATATTTCTTTAATCTTGGGATTATTTATGTATTCTAGTGTATGGTATCATCTGACACATGCAGTTATTGGAAGGGTTTGACCTAGTTTGACCTACAGTGGAACTGGCAGAGAGCAGGTCTGAACTATTTTAGAATGATATGGGAGAAGTGTTGTGCATGTATTATTACTGTAAATGACTTTACAATGTGTTCCCACAAGACTTCTAAGGGGGAAACAGCATGGATTTGTTGACATTCATCTTTCTACCTTAATCTACAAGTTATATAATTAAGTACATTTCTAATATCTTGAATGTCTGGAAATTGTAGAGTTGGGTTTTGCTATTGAAAATCACCCACTGCTATATGACCTTTATCAGACTATCTTGTTTTGTTTTGGATAGCTATGTAATTTAAATCATTTTTGGTTTCAAGCTGGTTCATAGAACACTTCCCAGCTAGTCATCTGAGAAGCTGTAGCGCTAATATTAAATATGCATGTGTTATTTGAAGTATGAAAGTTTAGCATTAGTTACATAGTTGCATAGTTTGGTTGAGAGAAAGTATCAGTCGGAGTTTAATGTATTTCAAACTGTCCACATTTAAGCATTTAGAGGACAGTTAGAGCCACTGCTATTAATTGCATCAGTAGCATGGGATCTTCTTGGTGTTTGGGTAATTGCCAGGTTCTTGTGGCCTGGTTTGGCCTCTGTTGGAAACAGGATGCTGGGCTTGATGGACCCTTGGTCTGACCCAGCATGGCAATTTCTTATGTTCTTAATTTCCCAAACTGTACACATTGGAACAAAGATAGCGTTTTACCTTGGGGCTTTGCACCAATTATCAAAGGAAAACTATATACTGTGCTCACTCACACATGCTTTCTTTTTGCTGGAAAAGTATACTGGAAGAGCTAAAAATCTTACATTGACTCTAGACTGATTAGAGTTTAAGCAGGAAGGGAAAGGGTAGAAGTCAGGAAGCAGGGTCAGTTGAGATCAAGCATTTTTTTAACCACCCTATCCTTGGTGGCATCTGCATCGATTGACACTGACTGCCTCTTTATTTTTAGCTGAAAGTGAGAGTTTGAGCAAGCACCAGTTTTGGTTTACTTGTCTTTGGGCTGCAGGACAGGCAGGTTGTGTTTTTCTAGCTCTGAGAGCTGACGAAAAGTTGCAAAAAGATGGAGACAAAAGGGACTAAGAGAAGTTAAAACTGAAGTGGGCTCTAGCTCTGCTGTTTTCTCTTGTCACACATTGTCAGCGTGATTAAAAATACTCTGTCTGCTGCCTGTTCTATTCAGTGTGATGCACAGTTACACTGGTTTATTATGCTCTGGACAAGCAGATGGAAAATTCTGAGATCTCTGTGTTGCATTTAGAGGAATTAAACTATTTTCAGTCCACTGCAGATAGAGTAGGGCGAAATTAGTATGCAGTAGAGATGTGAATCGTGTGATCGATCGTCTTAACGATCGATTTCGGCTGGGGGGGGGAGGGAATTGGATCGTCGCGGTTTTGTTTTTTTAAATATCGTGAAAATCGTAAATCGGGGGAGGGCGGGAAAACCGGCACACTAAAACATCCCTAAAACCCACCCCGACCCTTTAAAATAAATCCCCCACCCTCCCGAACCCCCCCCCCAAAATGCCTTAAATTACCTGGGGTCCAGAGGGGGGGTCCCGGTGTGATCTTTTACTCTCGGGCCTCCGGTGCGTTGTAGAAATGGCGCCGGCGCTACCTTTGCCCTGTCATATGTCAGGGCAAAGGTAGCGCCGGCGCCATTTTGTTTTTTGTCCCCCGAAGTCAGGAGCATAGGAGATCGCTCCCGGACCCCCGCTGGACCCCCAGGGACTTTTGGCCAGCTTGTGGGGGCCTCCTGACCCCCACAAGACTTGCCAAAAGTCCAGCGGGGGTCCGGGAGCGACCTCCTGCACTCGAATCGTTTTGCCGTACAAAATGGCGCCGGCCATACGCTGTATGGCCGGCGCCGCTCCGATCCGATCTAGCTCCGATCTAGCTATCGCACGCAAAAAGTCCCTTTTCACGTGCGATAGGGTTAGAAAATAACCCCCTTAGCTGGATAACTGGTCCTATCCCGAAATGCCCCTGCCCTGCCCTAGACTCATCCAGACAACTTTTTAGCTGGATAATAAGTTAGCTTGTAGGGAGGATAACTTTCAAACCTATGGGGCGGATTTTAAAAGGCGCGCGAATAGCCTACTTTTGTTTGCGCTCCAGGCGCAAACAAAAGTAGGCTATTCGCCTCCGAGGATTTTAGTAGATACGCGCGGAGCCGCGCGTATCTGCTAAAAACCTGGATCGGCGCGGGCAAGGCTATGGATTTTGTATAGCCGGCGCGCGCCGAGCCGCGCAGCCTACCCCCGTTCCCTCCGAGGCCGCTCCGAAATCGGAGCGGCCTCGGAGGGAACTTTCCTTTGCCCTCCCCTCACCTTCCCCTCCCTTCCCCTACCTAACCCACCCGCCCGGCCCTGTCTAAACCCCCCCCTTACCTTTGTCGGGGGATTTACGCCTCCCGGAGGGAGGCGTAAATCCCCGCGCGCCAGCGGGCCTCCTGCGCGCCGGGCCGCGACCTGGGGGCGGGTACGGAGGGCGCGGCCACGCCCCCGGACCGCCCCGGGCCGTAGCCACGCCCTCCGTACCCGCCCCCAAAACGCTGCCGACATGCCCCCGAAACGCCGCGACGACCGGGCCCGCCCCCTGACATGCCCCCGACACGCCCCCCCTCGGAGAACCCCGGGACTTACGCGAGTCCCGGGGCTCTGCGCGCGCCGGGAGGCCTATGTAAAATAGGCTTCCCGGCGCGCAGGGCCCTGCTCGCGTAAATCCGCCCGGTTTTGGGCGGATTTACGCGAGCAGGGCTCTGAAAATCCGCCCCTATATGTGTTACTGGATTTGCACGAGTAAGTGGACAAGCATAGATTTTTCCTAGTATTTCATGAATTGCAGTGGTTTGCATATGTTTCAGTACATGCAAATATTTGAAATGCCATGAAAGCTCTTAGTTTCTCTATTTTCTAAATATGCATGCATATATTTTATGTGCAAAAAAAACCAAACATGTAGGTGTAAAACTCTGATTTAAACGCGGAGGCAGGTATATTTCAAAATATGCATGTGTACCTGAAATCACCACTTTGCCGATACATCCACCAGTTCACCCAGTCCATCTACTCCTGGGAAAATTCTGCATACAAAAACCTAAAATTCTGCAAAATTCTGTATATTTTATATTGGTCAAAATAACACAATTTACATTACAGTCTTTAAGAAATTACATTTTAAATTATGGTAATACCGAAAAAAGTTATTACTTAAAGATGCAGAATTTTAAACATTTTGAGCAGAATTTCCCTAGAAATTCATTGTATGAGTGTCCCTTCCACTCGCTCTCCCTACTCCCCTGGCCATTTTGCTCTCTCAGGCCCCAACTCCTCCACCTGCCAGTATCTCTCCCCTCCACCTCTAGGCTCAACCCCTTCCACTCTACTCTCATCTCCCCTGCTCTCTCTCACCCCACCTGCTTACCTCCCAGTCTCTCTAACTTCCCCTGCTCTCTCTCACACCCTCCTGCTCACCCTGCCTGCTCTCTATCTCACCCCCTCCCCCTGCTCGCTCTCTCTCTCTCTCACATCCCCTCCCCCTGCTCTCTCTCACACCCCCTCCCCTGCTCTCTCTCCCCTCTCACACTCCCTCCCCACTCCCCTCACTCACACCCCCCTCACCCTTCTCACAAACATACACCTCTCTATACACACTCACTCTCACCAGGGCCTTCATCTTCACCGCGAATAGAGTGTGCTTCGTTCGCAGTATGCCAGGGCCTTCTTCTTTGTTGCAAACAGTGTGCGCTCCATTCACAGCATGCCGGGGCCTTCATCTTTGCCACAAACTATTTCCATTTTCTGCGCAGAATTTGGCAATTCTGTTCGGGGGGGGGGGGGGGATTCCGGGGGATTCCCCCAGGACTCTCCTAGTACTTCACCTTGAACTCCCTCAAGTTCACCCAAATGTTCCACCCATAAATTAGCAGACAACAGATAAGTCCAATTTCACTTTCCCAAATCAATTAGCAGATATATTATTGCACAAATAAATTGGCTAATGTATTCACAAAAATCTCATAAAATAGCAATTTTTGCATATACCCCGTGACCCTGCCCTGGAACATACCTAGACCATCCCTTTTTTGCTCCGGTTAATGTGTCTGCTAAACCGAAAGACGCGCATATTTTGATGTTTGTAAGATAGCATATATATGAATACAGGCTACTTATGGGCATATATGCTCCTTTTCCACACGTAACCCCTTTGAAAATTTAATTATAGATTCAGGGCTGTCAGACTGCAGTTTGTCCTATTAAGTCCTCATAGTGCATGGCAAATTCTTTTCTGCACACGCTAAACCTTTAGTGCACAGGCTCCCTAAGTTACCCTAAAATGTGATAATGGCCATACAATCATATATACCAGTCTGCAAGTGCTACATTTATAGGAAAAAACCCCAATACTACTAAACTACATTGCTCTTTTTTACTCTTACTCTTTATGCACAGACTTTTTATTTTGGGAATGATTTGCTTCTGTCCCCTTTCTCATACTTTTATTTTCAGAAATAGAATTCATTGTGTCAAAAGCTGGCAGCAAAAAATGCATTTGGCTCATCTGATCCTGATCTAGATTCAGTGTTTGTTGCTAAGATAGAAAAGAAAAGAATGACTATTAATAGTAAGGACAGCCATATGTTACTTAGCGTCAAGGAACATTGTTTTGTTTTGTTTTTTTTATTCAGTGGTATTGACAAAGCTGCCAGTGATCTAGGGAAGGTAACAAAGTCATAGCAATATAGGGATACATTTTCAGCCAGCTGTTCAGCAGCCAAATAACAGATTATATTTTAGCAAACTAAGGGGGTCATTTATCAAAGTGGTATATGGCGTTTTCGCATGCAAAAACCGCCTTTAACGCATCATAATGTTTGGTGTGATGCAAATGAGAGGATTCTGGGGTGGGAATTTTGGCCAAGTGGGCTGGGCTCACAGTTTTGTGAAGCTGTATTGCATGGCTTTAACTACACCTTTTTCATTTGTTTAAAGCCATGTGGTAGGGCTTTATTGTGGTTGTGATCTTTTTTTGCACATGCTGTGGAGAGAGAGAAAGAAAGAGAGAGAGAGAGAGAGAGAGAGAGATAGACTAGCCATAATACCTTCACACTAGATAGGTATTTATATCTCTATGGGAGGCCCACCTAGTCACTTGAGGTGAGATTTAGGTATTAGTGTAGGGGTTAGGGGCCACTTTGACATTCAAAGTGAGATTTGTGCAATGTTCTCTCAACCTAGCTATATCACGCTAGGTTGAGAGAACATTGCACAAATCTCATCTTTGGTGAGTTTCCTCACTCCGAAGGTCATCAAATCTTCACAAGAGATCTTAAAAAATGGCGCGGGCCATCCATTGCTCCTACCATGTGATAGGGGCCGGCCAATGGCACCGATAGCCCCATCACATGGTAAGGGCAAAGGGCCATCGGTGCCATTTTGATTAGTGGCAGCCGACGGCCCAAGAGCAGGAGATCACTCCCGGGACCCCCGCTGGACCACTGGATACTTTAGAAAAATTTGGGGGGGTTCGGGAGGGTGGGGGATTCTAAATAATTTGATTTAAAGGGTCGGGGTGGGTTTGGGGTTGTTTTTCTGTGTGCCCTTTCTTCCCGCCCCCCCCCCCCCAAAACGATAATAAAACAACACAAAGCTTTCATGGGGTTTTCATATCGCTTTTGGGGACCCCCCGATACCTGACGGTTGAGAAAATATCATACGATATTTTCATCCGTCAGAAAAATGATTCACATCCCTATTGGTTAGTCACAGTCAGTTCCTGAGAGGTAATGTAATTCTCACTACAAAATACAGTTCAGGGTCTGCAGGCTAGGGTATTTAGTTAATTTTGAGAAGATAATTTTCTATAGTCCCTCTCTGGCTATGTATTTACAGCAAATGCCACTGACACGGGGAAGGGGGGGGGGGGCTGTTGGGGATATGACTGCATTGGTTACATGACAAGTGACATGCACAGTTAGGTCTACAAGCCAGAGTACCAGGGCCCAGCTCTTGATCTCCATGCTGTAGAGGCCTGCTAATGTTGTATGCCCAAACAATGCACTTGCCACAAAGCTCTGTATGTGACCAAGCACTACATTCTTTCAACTTGTTAGCTTTAAGCAAGTGGCTGTTCAAATCTTCCCTCTTGGAGCTGTTAAAATATCACTTGTCAACCAAGACCTTTTTGCCTCCACAGTGCCGGGACACCCAGGTCATGTCTGCCCTGTTAGTGCTCTGTCAGCCAGGATGTCAGCCACCATTTGTCTTGACAATCACAGGGGTACATGGATTCAGTTGAAGCTGGGGGCTGTGCATTTTGGCCCAATCCTTGTCACTGTGTCATGTCAGACAAATGTGCATCTCTGGAGGAAATACTGCAGAACAGCCAGGGACATGCACAATCATATCACAAGGTTAATGTCTTTCTGCAATCAATGTGTGGCAGCTGTGATGTACAGCTTCAGTGTTAGAGGCATGCTAGTAATGGATAGCGATAGCTTGGTTGTGAGTGACATGGACACATTGTGTAGGAACCTTAGATGCTCTTTTCCATTCAGGAAGATCTGACACAGAATAAGCAAGTGCTATAGCATACATATTGTGACACAGTAAAAGATGGCATGGACTTTGAGTTCGGAAATAGCCTTTTATGGCTCATGTCAAGCTATAGCTTAGTTTCTAGTATGTAATAACATGCTGTGGGTTGGCAGTTATATCACAAAGTCAAGGTGGTGTGAGTGATACAGCCATTCTCTCTTTGCTGCAGGAGATTTGGGATATGGTTGCAGGACCTTCTCATGCCCATCGCTATTCCCAACATGACAGTGGTGACAAAGTACAATGAGGACTTATGTTCTACCTGCTGTGTCACAGAACATATCTTCAAAGTTTTCAAAAGTAGATTTTGCTGTTTGGATAAAACGGGTAGAGCTTTAATGTATGCCCCACCCAGAATTGCTGAGATAGTGCTACTCTGCTGTGATTTCCCTAATCTGGTTCTATGGAATGGTATCCCAGTAGATGTCATTTCAGATCTACCCAAGGATCCACTGTGTCTCCCTGCAGAAGCCGAGGAGACCACATGGACTGGCAGCCAGCTTTGGAAAAGCATCATACAACGCCACTTTGCCTTTTAGTTCTCAGTTACTTCTTCCCCTTCCATGAAAGAGAGCCTAGCTCGTCTCATCTCTATCTTTCTTTTACTCACAGGTCTTTTGTCTGGGTCAGTGTAACAGAAACCACTCACGCCTAATTAGGCAACATCGTGATAATGGAGCAATAGGTGCAATAGACAGTAGTAGACAAAGTAGACACAAAATAAACCTAACACCAAAGAGATGAGGCTAGCCTAATGTAGTCAGATTGATTGTCAGTCCAAACCAGACATGTCTCACCATAGCGTTCATGTAGGACTGCCAACACAGTGTACATAGCTTGCCATAGCTTGTGCCTTCTTGCTTGCCTTGGCTCCACCTTTGACCCTTTCCTAGCCCTCAGATGTTGGTGAGGGTTAGGACAGGGTCAAAGCTATGCACAGCTATGATGGAATTCCAGCAAGGCCTAGGACATGGAGCCAAGTGTTCTAAAAGTTATAAAAATCACAAGTAGCTCAGCTGCTTAAAGGCACAGCCTGAAGCTACAAGTTGACAGTTATAGTCCTCAATCACGCACTCGACATGTTACAGCAAGATTCTCTAGCTGACATCCATGTGCATCTGAATATATCCACTTGTCATATGGCCTGCAGACACAGATGTCAGCATGCCTCAGCTGTTTCTGTGACAGTGTTGACATTGGAGTACTCACATAGCAGGCCTTTTGGATAGCACATGACAAATATCGTGGCAACCCCAAACTTTTCACAGGTCATTGCAAGCTACCAGATCTCAATGGGCTTGCACATGACTATGCACATCTGGGCCCTACTACACTTAGATAAGCAGTCATCTCTCATGTACAGATGGTGAGGACCTTGGCCCTTGGGCAGTCATATTGGTTATCTTAGCTGCTCGAGGAGGCTAGACAAGGATTCTGGTCTGACTATCTGGAGGCTGGATTGGGAATAGGATGGTGCTTGCCTTCACATGTTGTTGAAAGTCACCTCTGAAATGTATAGGTCAGATTTTATTTAGTGATGACTATAACAGTACCCATATGACACATAACAACAGGTTCACCTCACTGAACCCAAGGTTAAACTGTGCTAGAAGCTATTAATCTAGCCTGACAAGTCACAGGTAGTCACTGGGAAATATTGAGATGTCAGGGTGCAGCAAGGCCCTTTATCTATCCAACTCAGGGCTAGTCATGTAGTCTTGCTCTATGTAGGTACTTAGAAAATCTGAAGAGTAGTTTGTTCTGATTTCTAGAAGCAGTTGCAATCTTTATCATATCTGTGACCACCCTTTAAGAACATAGGCTGGGGACTCTAGGGAGCTTGCAGAATTGTTATTTTCCAAGCAGAATCATGACCGTTCAGGTCTTTTCAGGTTTGAGGCCCTTGCTTGTCCACATGGCTGCCCTGACTTGGGGCCAACATAGCAGAGTTGCTATCCTATAGGATGGGTGTCCTTTGGTGTTAGAGCATTTTTTACTTTGTGGATACGGAGATCAAGACAAGTATGCTGATAGACTCTCACTCATCAGCTCTGTGCATAGCAATAAGGCTAAAGAAGGTGTTGCAGTCGATTACCTCATGAGCCAACAACAAGCCTTTATCTAATGCCTAGCACTGTGCCAAATATATAGGCCAACTGCTTCCAGAGTATCATGTGGTAGGCATGATGTCTTCTGTACTTTCTGTGTTGTTATGTAGAAAGGCAAGCATTTTAGGGCACCAGAGGTCTGGAGGGGCCCATGTCTGTAACAAGGACAAATTGGTGTGCATACATGCTTCTGACAGATGACTGTCAGGCTGCCAGATATAGACAATCTTCTGTGAGGACTAATGCCTTTGACTACTTCATTAGCAGGTAGGGACAAGCTTGGCACAGACATCATTGATGTTTTATGATGAACAAGACAGGGACAGCAAAATTGGGCCTCAGTTTATAACCTAAGTACTAGAGGTAGTCTGTAAACAATGTCCTAACTGATGTGTGTGTCTGTGTGAGTGATGTGCTGTGTTAGCCTCTGTGCTGGGGGTGATGTTGGGCTTGTGGTTATCTGTGCCTGGGGGTGATGTTGGGCTTGTGGTTATCTGCCTTACCACACCAATGTATATACCAGAGCATGCACTGGCTTTTGACACAAGCAATCCTGTGCTTCCACTCTTTTATGATGGATGCTCCAGCTACGCTAATGTGTAGAAGGAGAAAATGGCCTCATACATTGTAACCAAATATTCCACCTTGGCCTAACACCATTCATTCAGTCGGGGGGGGGGGGGTGAAATTTGGCAGCATCAGAGCTCAGATATGCTGTACCACTTGCCGGATGAGTAGATATCTGCCTGTAGTGCACACCTCTCTCTCTCCCCCCCCCCCCCCAGTACCTGAGGCTCTCCCATCCAGTACCTGGAATAGGTCTGTTTGTTTTGGTATTGGTATTGGGAAGTGTACCTGGTTGGAAGAACTTCAGCTGTGTGGGGAGGTTGAGATGTTGGGGGGAGGGGGGAGATTTAGATTATGTAAACTGTTTTGGGGATGCAGGGATGGAGGAAGGAGGAGGGCAAATGGTGCTGTTAGGCCAGGTACTTTCATGTTCACCAGATTAGTGGATTGGAGGAGGGTCCGGGCTAGTGGGCTGATGATACCTGGGGTGGGAGTTGGCAAGAGGCCTTCCAGGACCCCTATTTGATGTTCTCTTTTTCTACACAGAAGCCTACTTACCAAGATATCTTCTACAGATAAGTGGGTAACTAGACAGTGAGCGTGCCATACAAGGCTGTATCACTTGAGGCTTACTGTGCTATAATGTTATCACTGGCTGGTTAGGCCTACAGAGATTTCACCTTATGAAGCTCCATACATTTTGGGTGCATAGATTAGGATGCACTTTTATCCTGCTGATTATAGGGGACAGGTTATGCTGCTAACTGTAGCCACATCACATGTCCACTACCCAGCCTAATGATTATGCACCTCTGTCTACCTGATGCCTGCTAGAAGACCATGTTATCCCAGAAGGTAGCCTCTATGAAAAGCTCATAGAGGCTGCTGTGTGACAACTGCAGATGAGTCATGGAGGTGTGGAGTATAGAGATTCCCCATTGCCCAAAAACAGACAGTGATGAGGCCTGCAGTTGCTTGGGACCAGGCAGACTTCAAGAGATTGTCTCCCACTCTTGCACTGCCTTGGGTTGGTGATCTGTTCATACCTCTTGTTGTGTCTGTCGGTGCCCGTCGCCCTCTCTCCGCCCTCCTTACCTCTCTGGCACCTCCGTCTCCGTCCGCGGGAAGATTGGCTGCCGAGGCGTCCTTCTGCCGCAAGTCTTCGGGCGTTCCCGGACCAGCTCGACGCTGCTATCCACCATGTTCCTGGAGGCCTAGGGGCGTGCGCATGGCACGGCCCCGACTGAACCTCGGGGGCGTCCCCTGAAGATGACGTCACCCACGATGGATATTTAAGGTCTCAATATTTGCTAACACATCGAGTTAGCAAGGATTGTCAACGGACTCGCTTTGTCTTTCTAAGCAACTCTGCCTCCTCAGACATAGCAGAGGTACCCGCTCCTCGGGGGCCTCGCTCTCTCCTTTGTTTTTCAGGTGACAGTCTGGAACTGGTACTCGCTCCTCGAGGACCCTTGTTCCCAGACTTGCTTCATATACTCTTCTGCTTGGAAGTCATCACTGCCAACTATATCAGCTACATCATTGTTCTCTCTGAGCTTTCCCTGGAACCAGGTACTCGCTCCTCGAGGGCCTATACATTCCAGCTCCTGGGCTTCTATTGGGACATTGTGTGAGTGTTACCATCTGCATACCCTGCCTACTCACTATATCTCAGTTTCTCTACAGCTCAGCCTCCAGGGATCGCTGTTCCAGTATCTGAGGGGCTACAGCCCAGCTGGGCTTTCCAGCTCACTACTGCCATCTCTGGTAGTTCAATTTATTGTTAATAAAAGAACTAGTGTGTGTCTGTCTCCAAACTCTGAGCCTGACCGGTGGTCCCTCTCAGGATCTTCCCCCGGGGTCGTGGTCATCTGCCACCGGCCCAAGGATCCACCCACAACTATAACAGAGATTGCTAATTCCCTAGCAGATCCTGAACAGATTGCTAACTCCTATCTGATTGCTCCTCCCATCAGGTAGCAGATTGATAACACCTCTTAGCTAAGCTGATCTCTGTGTGAGATATGTTCAGCAATTTTGTTCTTTATGATAGTTCCTACCATTTTGTCTGGCATGGATGTTGGATGCTTAGTAATCACTGATTTTTCTTTGCCCAGAGAGAGTGGACATCATATTTTTGGCTAGGAAGATTTCAACTAGGAAAGCCTATGGTTTTAAATGAAAAAGATTTTCCATATGGTGTCAACAAAATGTGTTGGACCTATTTTCTTGCAAGCCCAATTACTGACCTACTTGTTCTTCCTTTCCTTGCTACATCGTCTATAAGAGTACATTTTAGCGTCACAGCAGCTTACCATGTTACATTTGGCAATAAACCCATCTTAGCTCATCCACTGGTGTCAAGATTCATGAAAGGCTTATGGCATGTTAAAACTCCCATAAAGAAAGCTCCAGTTCCATGGTACCTGAATGTTGTCCTCTCTCAACTGATGAAGCCACCTTTTCTTTTTAAATTTTTATTTTTGAAAACCACAGCCAAACACAATAGGTTAACTTTCAACAAAAGCAATATATACGGACAATGTAAATTGCAAGAAGAAACAAAGGTATCATCTTGACCACTATCAATTCCCTCCCCTATTCCTCTATAAACTGTGAATATACCAGTCCTCAAGACAAAACATCTTTTTCCCACCATGACCAATACAAGCCCCATTCTTTATCCTAGGTATCCATTTGATCTCTCAACCGGTGTGTATATTTCTTCATCTGAGCAATGTCTGCCACCTTGATCTTTCAACAAGTGAGCACTGGAGACCAATTCCACATATGAGCCACCGTAAGCCATGCCGCATGCAGAAAGTGGCCCACCAACCAGCAATGTCCCCACATACTAAGCCGATCCAGCCACTGTCCCAAATGATACAGAGGAGGATTTGGCTTGACACTTTCAGAGCAGATTTCCATGATGCAGTCTGTGAACTCTGACCAGAAGGACTGAACCAGCTGACAATCCCACGACATGTGCTTGTGTGTTCCCTCCCTCCCATAACCCGTCCAACACTCTGTCCTAGACATACCAAATTTAGCAATAAAGCCCAGGAGTTCGGTACAGTCAATTCAGCAACTTATACATCAACTCTTGCCCTTTATAACATATCATAATTTTAACCTTCTCCAGATAGATTTCCAATCTTTAGCATCATCGTCTGTATGTAAGTCTACATTCCATTGTTGCATTAAACCATTGGCAGTCTCCAACTGACCCCACCCTGCTTTGATTGATATATATAATTTCAAAATCAGATGCTGCACTCTCTTCTTACATCATAATGCCCCCTCTGCTGCCTCACATTCATCCAGAACATAATCTAATGGTAGTGTTCTAATGAGATCTCTACACAGCTGCAAATGTAAATATCTGGTGGAGGGAGGGACCTGGAACTCCTTCCCCAGATCCATAAATGATTTTAGGTTACCATCCTCCACCAGTTGACCCAAATATCTTAACCCTGCCATTGCCCACCTTTCCATATCAAGAGGGAATGTACATTGGGATATCTGAGGGTTTCACATTAAAGAGGTCATGTAAGACCTGGACCCCTCTGATATTGGCATGAGGCATTGAAGTACCCTCCAGACTCTTAAAGTGTGGGCTATAATCAAGTGACTCTAAAAACTGACCTTAAGACAAAAGAGGAAGGACTTCTGGTGCAGTTGAGGAGATGGGAAGTCACTGAGAAGTTGAGTTCTTGCCAGACACATTACACACGGTGCTTATTCAGTGACTTTGAGCTCGTTTTTTTTCACCAGGCTATTATTATGCTGTCCCCTTTAGTTTGGAATCCTTGAGGAAAGCTTTCACTTGGGAATGACTACAAAAACTTTGCAAACACTGAGAGACAAATCCAAGAGCGAGGATAACAAAATGGCAGTGGATCTGGAAGCAGCAATGCAGGAGCTGAAAGCAGATTTAATAAAAAATTGCCAGGAATGGCTCAGCTGCTCTTGATGATAAACTTAACAAATTACAATCTTCTATTGATGAGGTTAAAGATAGCCTTGATTTCCATCGTAATTGGATGGATGGGATTGGACCTAGGGTTATGACGCAGGAAACTATGATGGACAGATTGGAATCACAGTGGTAGCACTACAGAAAGAGAATGCGTCCTTGGCTGAGCGAATTGAAGATCGAGAAAACAGAAGAAGATGCAATAATTTGTGCATAATGGGGTAGATTTTAAAACTTGCGCAAGTGTGTCCATGTGTGGACGCATGTTATAAAATCATGAGTCGGCACACGCAAAGGGGTGCACAATTGTGCACCTTGCGTACGCCGAGCCCGTGCAGGGCCGCGCTGCCTTCCACCGTTCCCTCCCAGGCTGCTCTGAAATCGGAGCGGCCTTGGAGGGAACTTTCTTACCCTCCCACCCACCTTCCCTTCCCCTACCTCCCCCGCCCTTTCCCCCCTACCTTTTTCTTCATTTTTCTTTTGTTTTAAAACTTACTTCAGCCCTGGAGCTGAAGTAAGTTGCGCGAGCCAGCCAACTGCTTGCAGGCGATCCCTGGCACAGCAGAAAATGGCCGTTGTGCTGGGAGCCTCTGACCCTGTCCTGCACCCCCGGACTGCCCCACCCGCCCCCTCCCCACCCCTTTTTGCGAGCCCCGGGACTTACACGCGTCCTGGGGCTTTACGCGCGTTGCCGGGCCTTTTGAAAATAGTCCCGGCACGCGTAACCTTTTGAAAATCTGTCCCAATTGGGACATCATAAAAAGTTCAAGATTCTGCTTTATCTCATTTGGTGCAGGTTTGGCGTCCAGAGCAGTTGGGCATTTCTTTGGAGACAAAGCCCATTATGGTAGAAAGGCCCTACCAAGTGGGTAAGCCGCCTCATGAAAATGGTAGACCCAGAGCAGTGCTCTCATGGATCTTGAACTTTACTGATAAAATGAAGATCTTTACAGCATTTAAAAAGTGAGGTGTGGACCACCAGATTCAATATGATAGCTTCAAGATTCTTTTGTTCAATAATTATTCCTCTAAAGTGACTGAATGTAGGAAGGCATTGACACCAGTTTGCTTGGAGCTATTCCAGAAGGGAGTCAAGTTTGTGCTACAGTATCCTGAAAAACTTAAAGTGTTTCATGAGGGTACAGCTATCATTGTTACCATGAAGGAACAAGCCTTGCAACTGCTGGAATGCCTAAATATACCATAGGCTTCGTAAAAGAAGACCTCGACTGGAGGAGGGTTTTTTTGTTTTTTTTACTATATTTGCATGAGGATGACTATGTGGTGGGTGATCAAGGCTGGGTGATTGCCTCCCAACAAAACTGTTATGAAGTGTTGAGATTCTTTGACTTATGGAGAATGTGTAATGACTGATTTAAACATAATTTCCCTTAATGTAGATGGCATTCATTCCTCTATTAGGCATAAAAAGATTCTTAATCTTTGTAAAAAAGAGAAAACTTAAATTGCATTCCTTCAGGAAACTCACTTAAATAACAAAGAACACGGAAAACTCAAACAGGATTGGGTGGGCCATTGCTATTATGCTTCATTTCCTAAGAGGCAAAGGGTAGTAGCCATTTTATTTCATAAAACTTGTCCCTTTGTTTTGAAACATAAGATTGTAGACAATTTGGGGACATATCTTATTCTAGTAGGCAAAATTGCGAATGGAGCTATGGTCATTTGGAATGTCTATGCGCCTAACATGTTTAACCAATCCTTTTTCTCTAAATTAGTGATTCTTTTGAGTCAATATCCTCGATAACCAACCTATACGAGCTAAAATGCTCCATAAGTCCTCAGAAGGGGTTCCCTTTTTGATGAAGGATGGATGTTCAACTGATGGATGTTTGGTGGTCTTTACACCCTTTAGGGAAAGACTATACATTGTATTCATCAGTTCATGACTCCTATTCCAGGATAGATTATTTTTTAATATCTTCGGTGTTGTTCCCCAAGGTTGGCTTTACAAGCATTGGTGCATTCACAATATTGGATCATGCATCCATTCATTTGGGACTGAATATTACCAATAAATGACCTTTCACCTTTGCCTGAAGAATGTAACCATTTTTGTATTATAACCCTGATTTCAAAGCTTACTTGAAAAAGCCCTGGGATGAATATGTAGCGTTGAATGCTTTTTCAGATGTAAGTGCTGAGACCTTCTGGAATGCTGGGAAAGCAGTAATAATTAGACGCAAATTATAGCATATGTACTGCATAAAAATAAACAGAGGGGTAAAGAGATATTACATTTATTTATTTTATTTTATTTATTTATTTTATATACCGACATTCAATCGAGATATCACATCGGTTTCCAGATAACTAAAAGAATAGGGCTAGATCGGCCCTATTTTACATTGTAACATGGTAACAATTATACAGAATTATAACAGAAATACATGGAACAATAGATTATAGTATATAACAAATGTACATAAATGACTTGTTGATAAAATAATTTAGGATTAAGGATAGCAGGGAGGGTTGGGAGGAGGGAGGAAGGGAGGGAAGAGAGGGGTGGGTGGGAGGAAGGGAGTGTCAGGGAGGGATGAAAGGGGGGAGAGATGCCTGTGTAGGGGGTGAGGTGTGTTGCGTTCGGGCAGGTTAAGGGTCAGGTGGGAAGGCCTTTAAGAACAGCCATGTTTTGAGGTGTTTTTTGAAGACTTGCAATGAAGGTTCATTTCTGAGACAGGTGGGGAGGGAGTTCCAAAGGGTAGGGCCCGCTATTGTTGTGGCTCGTTTGCGGGTTTTGTGGCTCGTTTGCGGCTCGTTTGCACATATTGTTTGTGGCTCGTTTGCACATATGGGAGAACAATTGCAAACTCTCAAAAAGCAGCATATAGCCACTATGCAGCCATAAATAACATTCGAAGATCACTAAATGCCTTGCTTTCTCAGCATGAAGTGCAACATATTTTGCGATATAAATCTGTCTTGTTCCGCCAAGGAAATAAAGCTAGTAAGCTCATGGCACGCTTGGTACACAATAATAAACCAAAGCAATATATTACTGGTCTGTATGATGACCAGGGGAAGATATCTACTATCACAGCGGGTATAACAAATATTATGCTACAATATTACAAGGAATTATATGCCTGGAAACCGGCGACTATCTCCCAATGTGAGGAGTATTTTGAGGAGCTCACCTTACCTTGAATATCGGTGTTGAAGGAACAGATGCTACAAAAGCCTATTACTGTCCCTGAAATATGAGCTGGCATACAGCGTTTGCCCTTAGCAAAAGCTCTGGAAATGGATGGGTTTGGTGCAGCGTTTTATAAATTATTGCAGGATGACACATCAGAATCACTATTACATATGTATCAAGACTGTTTGCAGCATGGATCTTTCCCACAAGTCATGAATACAGCCCAAATCCCTGGTCTTTCCTAAGGCAGGAAAAGATTTAACTTTGCTGGGCTCATACAGACTGATATCTTTGATAAATGTAGACCTTAAGATTTTAATGGCCCATTTAAATAGGGCTGTTCCTAATACAGTGGCTGATGATCAAACTGGATTTGTACAGGGGAGACAAGAAGTCACAAATGTTCGCAAATATTTAGAAGCGATTGGATCAGGAGAACAATGGAATCCCTGGGGACATCTTATCAGTTTAGATGCAGAGAAAAACTTTGATCATGTGCAATGGGAATATATGTGTTGGCTTTTGACTAAGTATGGGATACCTGATTCTTTTATTCAGTGGATTAGGTTACTTTATATCTCTCCTGCAGCAGAACTTTTTACTAATGATGTGTTTTCTGACCAGTTTTTTCTTCAAGGGGCACATGCAAGGGTGCCCCTTGTCACCCTTATTATATATCCTTACTATTGAAATCCTGGAATAAAAGATAAGTTCAGATAGCTCCATTCCTGGCTTTGTTTTGGGTAAAAGTGAATATAAAGTTTGTTTATTTACAGATGATATGCTCTTATTTCTGCATGACCCATCCTAGGTACTTAAACCCATTTTGTGCTTTTTGGAATATGTCCACCTTGCTTATATTTTTCTTCACACACCCCCCCCCCCCCCCCACCATCTTTATTTCAGACTTAGAATACTTTATAGTATATCTGGAAAGAGATCTGTAAAAATCCAACAATTCTCTCAAGGTAATAATAGAATTTGGAATGTCTGTTAAATATAAAAGTGCATCATCTACATATAGAAAAACCTTAATGATAACCTCCTCCCAGTTTTATTCCCTGAATAGTCTTGGGACCTCGAATAGCCTGAGCTAATGGTTCTATCAGTACCAAATTAAATAGATAAGGGGACAAGAGGCATCGCTGCCTTGTTCCCCTGTTAATATTGAATGAGTCAGACAAGACCCCACAAAAGACCACATGAGCTCTCAGTCCCGAATATAGAGCTCGTATCCAAGACATAAATGCCTCCAGTGACTCAACACTGTTTCGGAACATGTAGCCCCATGGCGTTGAGTGTGGTGGTCGGTAGGTGAAAGGTCACTACACAATATAGAAGAAATAGGAGAGTCCTTTAAATGTTGTATAAAACAACTAAAGAAATATGGTTATTATGACATGGGAGAGACACATACTTGCGAGAATTGAGGTGCCAGGGACAGAGTGCCGTCTGCTGACAAACAATGTGAAGCGGTGCGAAGAGCTATCGCTTCTGCTGTAAAACGAAATCAAGATGAAAGCAGTATAAACTTGCATCTAACATCAGCGGGAGGGAAACTTGTTTTGAAAAGTACACTGTCAGTACTTACAATTTAAGGTGCCGACAGCTAGCGGTGCAGAGAAGGTACAGAGCCCTGTACTGGCGATGAGACGCTGAAAAAAGCACCACTTTTAAGGGAATCCCTGACTGTCAAGGCTGACAACCGGAAGTGATGTAAAAAGCATGTCACTAGCTGGAAAAGCCATTCGTAAAAAAATCTGCTGTGATGCCTTCATGATACGAGAGAAATTCTCATATTAAAAACAAAACATTTGATCTTGTTATTAAGCCCTACAAATACCAACGATTAAAATTTAAAGATCCATGCGTGTTCTTTGTAGTTTGTGAAAAGATATTACTGAGATATCTTTATAATGCAGGGGGAATTTCTTATATTAAAGAAAACCATTCAATCTTGTCATTGAACCCTGCTGGTTCCAACGATTGAAGTTTGTAGATCCATGCGTGTTCTTTGTAATTTAACATCGAAGTTCTGTCCCCACCTCTCTATGTTTCATACAACATTTAAAGGACTCTCCTATTTCTTCTATATTGTGTAGACCTTTCACCTACCGACCACCACACTCAACGCTGTGTCCTTGAAGAAGGGGCTACATGCTCCGAAACTTCGCGATGTCGGACGGCGGTATCAATCAACAAAAGTGGATTTAAAGATAAGTGCAAGGATAACCTTACTTAAGGATAACCTTCCTGGAAGAATTACACAATACTAAGTCACCTAATGATTACAAGGCCTTTTAATCATAAGGGCTTATCAGCCCGATAACCAATTTATTTGGTATCATATGAAGGTTGACTAATTCCTCTATAGAGATATCCTGCCTAGCAAGTATTATATATTCTGTGTTTCTAACACTTGCTATACATTTGGATCATTGCTTTGAGCGTATTATTAGTTGGCAGACACCTATTCAAATAACTAGTCTGATCCAGATGAATAAGAGTTGGCATTATAGCTTCCAGCCTAAGCTGAAGAATTTTAGCTAATAATTTCACAACAGGATTTATCAATGATTTTGGTCTATATGAGGAACTTTCTAAGGGGTCCTTAGGATTTTTTTATATATCAAAACAATGTTCTGTCAAAGTCCTCACCTTCACTCCAGGGCCACACAAGTGATTAAATAACGCACTCACATGGGGGACAACCAAATCTGTGAAGGCCTTATAGAACTCAACTGGAAAGCCATCGGGTCCTGACTTGTGCTGCCTACCAATGCTTTCATAGCCAGGAGAAACTCATTTCTCGTAATGGGGCTGTAATCTCAGCAACTTCCTCCTCAGTTAATCATGGCAGCCCCAAAGGTTCCAGAAAAGCCAGAATCTCAACTTCATCTGGTATATGTTGGACTCTTTAAAGCATGGAGAAATGTGCAGCAAACTGCTTATTAATTTCAGAAGGCAAATACTTAACATTTAATTCTGTATACTAGGGATGTGAATCGTTTTTCAACGATTAAAATTATCGTCCGATAATTTTAAAATTGTCTTAAATCGTTAAAGAACACAATACAATAGGAATTCAAACGATTTATCGTTAAAAAATCGTTAATCGGTTTAGTGCGCACTAACCGGGAGTTAGTGCGCACTAACCATTGTTAGTGCGCACTAACAGAAAATGATACAAATTGACACTTTTCAGGTCAGTTAAGGTCAGTTTAGGAATGAATATGTATTCCTATTGGCTGGCTGCCCTCTTATTTATTGATGTTACCAAGGTTCACACTGAGGTGATGGTTGGGGGGATGGGAAATGGAAACAGTTGGTAGCTTGACAAAAAAAGTAATGTGATCAGTCAATGTGACTAGAACTTGTTCCCTAGCCCTGATACCGGGAGTGTTGTGATCTTCCTGCATGCAGTGCCATATCCCTGATACTGGGAGTGTTGTGATCTTCCTGCACACAGTGCCCTAACCCTGATACCGGGAAACATTTACACTCGCAAACTTGCAAAACCAAATTGAACAAATGTGCATCCTTGTTTGGTGTCCTATTTACACCAAACTTTCAAGACATATCAAGGGAAAAATGAGAACTCTGACAAGGGAGGTTTTTTTTTTAATCCATGTGCAATCCCTTACTGGGGTTGGGGGGGGGGAGGGTTAGATCCCAAAGGCATACAAACTTATTTGTTCCCTTTGGGGCATGCCTCTGGCCAGCACTTAACTCCCATGCTTAACTCTATCTCATCTAGTCTGTAAGGCAGCTAGTAAGCAGAAGTTAGAGTGTTTGTATATTAAAAACAAACAAAACAAAGTGGCCAGAAGCTAGAAATAAGCTAGGAGCAGTGTATACCTAAGTAAAAAGGTTGAAAAGTTCAGTTCAGTTGCTCACCTTGGAAAGGTGTTGAGGTAGTGTGATTTGGTTTGATTAGGTTCCAACATTTGTTAATTAATAGAGCAGTGAGTCACTCTGGCTGACTAACTGAAGTGTTAAGGTTGTGTGTTTGATTTGATTAGGTACCATTATTTGTTAATCGGAATAGCAGTGAGTCACTCAGGACAACTAACTGTAGTGTAAGAACATAAGAACATAAGAAAATGCCATACTGGGTCAGACCAAGGGTCCATCAAGCCCAGCATCCTGTTTCCAACAGTGGCCAATCCAGGCCATAAGAACCTGGCAAGTACCCAAAAACTAAGTCTATTCCATGTAACCATTGCTAATGGCAGTGGCTATTCTCTAAGTGAACTTAATAGCAGGTAATGGACTTCTCCTCCAAGAACTTATCCAATCCTTTTTTAAACACAGCTATACTAACTGCACGAACCACATTCTCTGGCAACAAATTCCAGAGTTTAATTGTGCGTTGAGTAAAAAAGAACTTTCTCCGATTAGTTTTAAATGTGCCCCATGCTAACTTCATGGAGTGTCCCCTAGTCCTTCTACTATCCGAAAGAGTAAATAACCAATTCACATCTACCCGTTCTAGACCTCTCATGATTTTAAACACCTCTATCATATCCCCCCTCAGTCGTCTCTTCTCCAAGCTGAAAAGTCCTAACCTCTTTAGTCTTTCCTCATAGGGGAGTTGTTCCATTCCCCTTATCATTTTGGTAGCCCTTCTCTGTACCTTCTCCATCGCAATTATATCTTTTTTGAGATGCGGCGACCAGAATTGTACACAGTATTCAAGGTGCGGTCTCACCATGGAGTGATACAGAGGCATTATGACATTTTCCGTTTTATTCATCATTCCTTTTCTAATAATTCCCAACATTCTGTTTGCTTTTTTGACTGCCGCAGCACACTGAACCGACGATTTCAATGTGTTATCCACTATGACACCTAGATCTCTTTCTTGGGTTGTAGCACCTAATATGGAACCCAACATCGTGTAATTATAGCATGGATTATTTTTCCCTATATGCATCACCTTGCACTTATCCACATTAAATTTCATCTGCCATTTGGATGCCCAATTTTCCAGTCTCACAAGGTCTTCCTGCAATTTATCACAATCTGCTTGTGATTTAACTACTCTGCACAATTTTGTGTCATCTGCAAATTTGATTATCTCACTCGTCGTATTTCTTTCCAGATCATTTATAAATATATTGAACAGTAAGGGTCCCAACACAGAACCCTGAGGTACTCCACTGTCCACTCCCTTCCACTGAGAAAATTGCCCATTTAATCCTACTCTCTGTTTCCTGTCTTTTAGCCAGTTTGCAATCCACGAAAGGACATCGCCACCTATCCCATGACTTTTTACTTTTCCTAGAAGCCTCTCATGAGGAACTTTGTCAAACGCCTTCTGAAAATCCAAGTATACTATATCTACCGGTTCACCTTTATCCACATGTTTATTAACTCCTTCAAAAAAGTGAAGCAGATTTGTGAGGCAAGACTTGCCCTGGGTAAAGCCATGCTGACTTTGTTCCATTAAACCATGTCTTTCTATATGTTCTGTGATTTTGATGTTTAGAACACTTTCCACTATTTTTCCTGGCACTGAAGTCAGGCTAACCGGTCTGTAGTTTCCCGGATCGCCCCTGGAGCCCTTTTTAAATATTGGGGTTACATTTGCTATCCTCCAGTCTTCAGGTACAATGGATGATTTTAATGATAAGTTACAAATTTTTACTAATAGGTCTGAAATTTCATTTTTTAGTTCCTTCAGAACTCTGGGGTGTATACCATCCGGTCCAGGTGATTTACTACTCTTCAGTTTGTCAATCAGGCCTACCACATCTTCTAGGTTCACCGTGATTTGATTCAGTCCATCTGAATCATTACCCATGAAAACCTTCTCCATTACGGGTACCTCCCCAACATCCTCTTCAGTAAACACCGAAGCAAAGAAATCATTTAATCTTTCCGCGATGGCCTTATCTTCTCTAAGTGCCCCTTTAACCCCTTGATCATCTAACGGTCCAACTGACTCCCTCACAGGCTTTCTGCTTCGGATATATTTAAAAAAGTTTTTACTGTGAGTTTTTGCCTCTACAGCCAACTTCTTTTCAAATTCTCTCTTAGCCTGTCTTATCAATGTCTTACATTTAACTTGCCAATGTTTATGCTTTATCCTATTTTCTTCTGTTGGATCCTTCTTCCAATTTTTGAATGAAGATCTTTTGGCTAAAATAGCTTCTTTCACCTCCCCTTTTAACCATGCCGGTAATCGTTTTGCCTTCTTTCCACCTTTCTTAATGTGTGGAATACATCTGGACTGTGCTTCTAGAATGGTATTTTTTAACAATGACCACGCCTCTTGGACATTTTTTACTTTTGTAGCTGCTCCTTTCAGTTTTTTTCTAACAATTTTTCTCATTTTATCAAAGTTTCCCTTTTGAAAGTTTAGCACGAGAGCCTTGGATTTGCACACTGTTCCTTTTCCAGTCATTAAATCAAATTTGATCATATTATGATCACTATTGCCAAGTGGCCCCACCACCGTTACCTCTCTCACCAAGTCCTGTGCTCCACTGAGAATTAGATCTAAAATTGCTCCCTCTCTCGTCGGTTTCTGAACCAATTGCTCCATAAAGCTATCATTTATTCCATCCAGGAACGTTATCTCTCTAGCGTGACCCGATGATACATTTACCCAGTCTATATTGGGGTAATTGAAGTCTCCCATTATTACTGCACTACCAATTTGGTTAGCTTCCCTAATTTCTCTTAGCATTTCACTGTCCATCTCACCATCTTGACCAGGTGGACGGTAGTATACCCCTATCACTGTAGTCTTCCCTGATACACAAGGGATTTCTACCCATAAAGATTCAATTTTGTATTTAGTCTCATGCAGGATGTTTATCCTGTTGGACTCTATGCCATCCCGGACATAAAGCGCCACACCTCCTCCCGACTGCTCCTCTCTGTCATTGCGATATAATTTGTACCCCGGTATAGCACTGTCCCATTGGTTATCCTCTTTCCACCATGTCTCTGAGATGCCAATTAAGTCTATGTCATCATTTACTGCTATACATTCTAGTTCTCCCATCTTACTTCTTAGACTTCTGGCATTAGCATACAAACATTTCAAAGTTTGTTTTTTGATTGTATTTTTATTCTGCTTTTTAATTGATAGGGATAAGTTACAATTTTTTAGCTCAGGTGAGTTTTTAGTTACAGGCACTTGGACTACTTTTCTAATTATTGGAACCTCACTGTCGGGATGCCCTAATTCTAATGCATCATTAGTATCCTTTAAAGATACATCTCTCCGAACCATGCGCTGCTGAGCGACTGTCGGCTTTCCCCTTTGTTCTAGTTTAAAAGCTGCTCTATCTCCAGCAGTCTGGTTCCACCCTGGTTAAGGTGGAGCCCATCCCTTCGGAAGAGACTCCCCCTTCCCCAAAAGGTTCCCCAGTTCCTAACAAAACTGAATTACTCTTCCTTGCACCATCGTCTCATCCACGCATTGAGACTCCGGAGCTCTGCCTGCCTCTGGTGACCTGCGCGTGGAACAGGGAGCATTTCAGAGAATGCTACCCTGGAGGTTCTGGATTTAATCTTTCTACCTAAGAGCCTAAATTTGGCTTCCAGAACCTCCCTCCCACATTTTCCTATGTCGTTGGTGCCCACGTGTACCACGACAGCCGGCTCCTCCCCAACACTGTCTAAAATCCTATCTAGGTGACGCGTGAGGTCCGCCACCTTCGCACCAGGTAGGCATGTTACCAGGCGATCCTCACGCCCACCCGCCACCCAGCTATCTACATTCCTAATAATCGAATCACCAACTATGTCGGCCGACCTAACCCTTCCCTCCTGGGCAGTAGGCCTTGGGGAGATATCCTCAGTGCGAAAGGACAATGCATCACCTAGAGAGCAGGTCCTTGCTACGGGATCCTTTCCTGCTACATCTGGTTGGTGCTCTCCCATTATGAGACCTTCTTCCTCCAAGGCAGCACCAGGGCTGCCAGTCTGAAGTTGGGACCGGACTACTATGTCCCTGAAGGTCTCATCTATATACCTCTCTGTCTCCCTCAGCTCCTCCCGGTCTGCCACTCTAGCCTCCAGAGATCGGACTCGTTCTCTGAGAGCCAGGAGCTCTTTGCATCGCATGCACATGTACAACTTCTCACCGGTGGGTAAAAAATCATACATGTGACACTCGATGCAAAAGACTGGGAAGCCCCCCTCTTGCTGCTGGACTGCTGCCTTCATCTCAATTTTGATCAGTTCCTAGTTAAGTTTTAGGTTGCTATGGGAGTAGGAATGTGTCTAAGTTCCTTTAAATGTATTAGTGAATTCACTATATGTCTGGTAGTGGCCTACTGGGGTCTGATCGAATTCTCAATAAAGTTTTGTTGATGGGGTTTTTTTTTTGGTTTTTTTTTTTTGTGCAAGTGGCACCTGCCTATAAATTAAGGGATGAGCTTGGGGTGGGTGGGCGAGGGGTGGGAGGGTTGGGAATTACAAACAGTCTAACTTTAGTTAGTCAGCCTGAGTGACTCACAGCTCCCTTGATTAACAAATGTTGTTCTCTATTCAAACCTAATCACACTACCTCAACACTTTTCCAAGGTGAGTAACTGAGCTGAACTATTCAACTTTTTTACTTTGGTATATACTGCTCCTAGCTTATTTCTAGCTTCTGGCTACTTTTTTGTGGGGGGGGGGTTTTTTTTTGTGTTTTTTTTTTTGTTTTTCAATACAATGCACTCAGTTATTTATTAAATAAAACACTTAGCTCTTTAAAAGTCTGGAGGACACTTTAATAGTCAGGCAGACTTTTAAAAAATAAACACACTACCTACTGCTACCTTATTGACTGACTAAATACAAACAGTCTAACTTGTTTATTTATTCACTGCCAACCTACTGCTACCTTATTGACTGACTAAAAATACAAACAGTCTAACTTGTGTATTTACTGCTTACCTACTGCTACCTTATTGACTGACTATTTAAAAATGCAAACAGTCTAACTTGTTTTATTCACTGACTGACTATTAAAGGCACAAACACACAAACACACTAAATAATATTCCCAAATAGTTAACTTTGCCCCAATACTTTTAAAAAAAGTCAATGTCAATGTCCCAAGCAAAAACTTACTGATTCCTTTCAGCCACCAGCAAGGTGATCCTCTCCTCTCAGTGTTTCCAAAGGGATTGTTTTGTACTAATTTCCTTTAGAAGCACAATATATATTGCAAGGGAAGAGCTCAGTAACCCACAATCCAGTGGGAGCACTGAGAGGAGAAGATTACCTTGTTGGTGGCTGAAAAGAATCAGTACGTTTTTGCTTGGGACATTTTCTTTTTTAAAAGTATTGGGGCAAAGTTAACTATTTGGGAATTTTATTTAGTATGTTTGTGTTTTTGTGCTTTTAATAGTCAGTAAGGCAGTGATTAAACAGAAGTTAGACTGTATTTTTAAATAGTCAATCAGTAAAGCAGCTTGAAAGTAGTAGTTAGTGTGTTTATTTTAATAGTCTGTAAGGCAGCTAGTAAGCAGAAGTTAGAGTGTATAGTAAAATTAAAAAAAAAGAAAAAAGTAGCCAGAAGCTAGAAATAAGCTAGGAGCAGTGTATACCTAAGTAAAGAGGTTGAAAAGTTCAGTTCAGTTACTCACCTTGGAAAGGTGTTGAGGTAGTGTGATTTAGTTTGATTAGG
Source organism: Rhinatrema bivittatum (assembly GCF_901001135.1). Taxonomy (NCBI): domain Eukaryota; kingdom Metazoa; phylum Chordata; class Amphibia; order Gymnophiona; family Rhinatrematidae; genus Rhinatrema; species Rhinatrema bivittatum. Next base: position 384,803,969 of record NC_042615.1, read on the forward strand.
TACCAACATTTGTTAATGAAGAGAGCAGTGAGTCACTCTGGCTGACTAACTAAAGTGTTAAGGTTATGTGTTTGATTTGATTAGGTATTTGATTAGGTATTTGTTTAGGTATTTGTTAATCGGAACAGCAGTGAGACACTCAGGACAACTAACTGTAGTGTAAATCTGCAAAGGGATTGTTTTGCACTAATTTACCTTAGAAGAACAATATATATTGCAAGGGAAGAGCTCAGTAACCCACAATCAGTGGGAGCAGTGAGAGGAGAGGATCACCTTACATGTGTCCTAGAGCTTGCGTGCGTCGCCGGGCCTATGAAAAATAGGCTCGGCACGCATAGGCTTTGAAAATCTGCCCCATAGAGAATTTACTAATACATTTAAAGGACATTAATTAGACACATTCCTACTCCCAAAGCAGCCTAAAACTTAAGTAGGAACTGAACAAATTTGAGATGAAGGCAGCAGTCCAGCAGTCTTTTGCATCAAGTGTCACATGTATGATTTTTTACTAGCCGGTGAGAAATTGTACATATGCATGCGATGCAAAGAGCTCTTGGCTCTCAGAGAACAAGTCCGATCTCTGGAGGCTAGATTGGCAGACCTGGAAGAGCTGAGGCAGACAGAGAGGTATATAGATGAGACCTTCAGGGACATAGTACCAAGTTCCAACTTCAGACTGGCAGCCCTGGTGCTGCCTTGGAGGAAGAAGATCTCATGATTGGAGAGCATCAACCTGGTGCAGCAGGAAAGGATCCTGTAGCAAGGACCTGCTCTCCAAGTGATGCATTGTCCTTTTGCACCGAGGATATCTCCCCAAGGCCTACTGCCCAGGAGGGAAGGGTTAAGTCGGCCGTCATAGTTGGTGATTCGATTATTAGGAATGTAGACAGCTGGGTGGCTGGTGGGCGTGAGTATCGCCTGGTAAAACGCCTACCTGGTGCAAAGGTGGCAGACCTCACGCGTCACCTAGATAGGATTTTAGACAGTGCTGGGGAGGAGCCGGCTGTCATGGTACATGTGGGCACCAACAACATAGGAGAATGTGGAAGGGAGTTTCTGGAAGCCAAATTTAGGCTCTTAGGTAGAAAGCTTAAATCCAGAACCTCCAGGGTAGCATTCTCTGAAATTCTCCCTGTTCCACACGCAGGTCCCCAGAGGCAGGCAGAGTTCCGGAGTCTCAATGCGTGAATGAGACGATGGTGTAAGAAAGAGGGAGTCAGTTTTGTTAGGAACTGGGGAACCTTTTGGGGAAGGGGGAGTCTCTTCCGAAGGAATGGGCTCCACCTTAACCAGGGTGGAACCATACTGCTGGCGCTAACCTTTAAAAAGGAGATAGAGCAGCTTTTAAACTAGAACAAAGGGGAAAGCCGACAGTCGCTCAGCAGTGCATGGTTCGGAGAGAGGTATTTTCAAAGGATACTAATGATGCATTAGAATTAGGGCATCCCGGAGAGAAACTAAGATGGAGTCCTGAGAGGTTGCAACTCCGTGTGCTCCATTATCAGAGATTTCTGAATTAAAGCTTCAGCATTTTTTCTTCAAAGAGATGCCTCATAAGAGAAATGGCAAAGTTCGTGTTTATCCACCCGACCTGGACATTGCTACAGGACAACTTTTAATATCTGCCTCTACTGTACCTGTTTTGAGGGTTTCAATCCCCGCTGGAGAGCAGGCGAGAGGAGAGCCTTATTCCCCTGGGGAGCTTTCGTTGAGCCCTCCTGCTTCGAAAATGCCGTCGAGAGCCTTGCCACATTCCGGCGAGGGAGGAGCTGAGGCTCATACTGATGACATCATCGGGAGCGCCTGGCTGGATGGCCCAGAAGACGCCGGTTTGTCTGGAGGAGAGCCAAAAACCCCAGCAGCTGCTTTGCAGAGGAGAGAAGTGCAGGAAGCAACTGGCGTCCCCATACCAGCGGGAGAAGGTAGTTTGTCTACCGAAATTGGGGTAAGAAGACCTCCTCCATTGCAATTTACTAAACCGACGGTAGTAACCCTTGATACGATCTGGGACCTTATGGCGAGGATGTCGACCAAACTAGACAATCGGGCCCTAAAGCTGGATGAAATAGCAGCTAAAGTTGTGATACAGGAATGGGACATGTCCACCAGAAACCCAGCTATCTACATTCCTAATAATTAAATCACCAACCATGACTGCTGACCTAACCCTTCCCTCCTGGGCAGTAGCCCTGGGAGACACAGCCTCGGTTGAGAGGACAATGCATCACCTGGAGAGCAGGTGCTTACTACAGGATCATTTCCTGCTGTACCAGGTTGAAGCTTTCTGACCAGGAAACATTCCTCCTGCAAGGCAGCACCAGGGCTTCCAGACTGGAGTTGGGACTTGGCTACTATGTTCTGGAAAGTCTCATTTATATACGTCTCTGTCTGCCTCAGCTCCTCCAGGTCTGCCACTCTAGCCTCCAGAGATCGGACTTGTTCTCTGAGAGCCAGGAGCTCTTTGCACCAGGTGCACACATACAACCTCTCATTGTGACACTCGATGCAAAAGATGGAAGGGCCCCCCCCCTTTCTGCTGGACTGCTGCCTTCATGATAATTTTGTTCCTAGTTAAGTTTAGATTGTTATGGGAGTTGGCATGTGTACAATTAGAGTCCTTTAAATGCATTAGAGTTCACTATTTATCTGGTAGTGACTTAAAATTGGATAATTAAATTCTTGATAATGCTTGGAGCAATCCTGGATTTAAGTTAAAAGGCTGATTATTATTTTATTTTAATTGAAGGTGTCTCCTGCCTATAAATCAAAGTATGAGCTAGGGGTGGGAGGGAGAGAAAAAAATGCACTGCTTCTGACTAGCTATTTAAAACAAACACACACAACTCCTGGTTATATCTTGCTTCACACTAGCTAATGATGAGTATTGTGATGGCAGACCAGGGAGACAAGTAGAGGTAGACATGCAGGGTATAGGTGTTACTCTCTTCAGGCATTGATAGTGGCAGGCCGCTCCCCGTTGTGATAGTTCCAGGGTGCCCCAATCAAACTGGGGTGTATGGTCTTGCAACCAGGATAGGCCAAGCACTATGGGATGAATGTCTTTGTCAAGAACCAGAAATGGGATGGTCTCAGTATGAAGAGAACCTGTGCGCAGGTTTATAGGTTGTGTGGTGTAAGAAACTTCTCCTGGAAGAGGCTCGCCGTGTATAGAAGAAAGGAGCAGTGGAGTTGGTGTTGGGATGATAGGAATTCGAAATTATTCTACCAGTCTCTTTAGAATAAAATTGCCACCTGCACCAGAATCAATGAGTGCTAGGGTCTGAAATTTGAGAGTTCTGGAGATAATTGAGACTGGGAGAGTCAGTGGAGGAGATGGTGAAGTAAGACCTAGGAAGAGTCCTCCCGCGGATCCTAAGTCTGCATGTTTCCCAGACAGATGGGGCATAATTGAACCGCATGGCCAGATTGTCCGCAGTACAAAAGAGACCTAAGCACTTACGGTAGCATCTCTCTTTGGCAGTAAGGTGGCTGCAACCTAGTTGCATGGGTTCGTCTTCTTCAGTGATGGGCGGAGGCAGAGTCTGCGGAGCAGGTGTCGGTCATGAGCGTATGCTCCCTAATGAATGTTTCTTAGGACTCTTTACCTCAGCTGAACGCACATACAGGCGATGATCAATTCTGCCAGCTAGGTCAATGAGTGTGTCCAAGGTATCAGGCAAATCACATGCGGTCAATTCATCCTTGATACGAGAGTGAAGACCCTCTAGGAAAATTGCACATAGACACCCCAGGTCCCAATGAAGCTCTGAAGACGGGGTCTTAAATTAAATAACATAGTCCGGAAGTGGCTTAGCCCCTTGTTGGAGGTGCAAAAGAGTGGACCCAGCAACTGTCTTGTGAGCTGGATCATCAAATACTGACTTGAAGAGAGCAAAAAATCCCTGGCAAGTCACTGAGGATTGTATCATTGCGTTCCCATGTAGATGATACCCAGGCCAGAGCTCTTCCATCTAGAAGTGACAGGATATATGTGGTCTTGGCTAATGCAATAAGGAAGTAAGATGTTGTAGAGAGAAGTGCATACAGCACTGGTTGATGAAGCCCCTACACAACAGGGAATCTCCTGAGAAGTGAGTGGGGGCTGGTAGAGGTACAGCAGTTCGAACAGAAACCACTTGCGACGAGGCATCTTTATCAGACATGGTAGAAGTATTCAGTTGTGTACTCAACTGATTGAAAGCAGTTGTCAATGTCTCTAAGGTCCTCTGTTGTTCAGCAATACCTTGGGCCAGACCAGGAATGGCCTGCAGGGCTGAGACCGGAGCTGGGTCCATGGAGTTAGCAATCTGTTATAATCTGGTGCGGTTGTGGACCATGGACCGTAGTGAGAGTTGATTCCACCCACAGGGAGGAGCCCTATGGGGACTCACTGTGGTAGGTGTGGCCTCAGTAGAGATGGACACAGATGAGATAGACTTTATTGTACTTTAATCGTGGGAAATACCCACAGCATGGAGAGAAGACACTATCCAAAGTAGTAAAGCAGCTCAATGCAGATATCCCGGTAGTGGCTCGCAGAGCAGGGTACGCCAGGGAAGTCTTCTCCTGATAGTAACTCTCTGGAGGGATTTGGTAGTGGCTCGCAGCATGGGATATGCCAAGGATCAGCAGGTAGAAGTCCAGAGGGGTGCAGAAGGTCATCAGAGCAAAGTAGATGATGGTACTTCCTCCGGAGTGTGGAAGGGTAGCTGGAATGAGCATGGTAGTGGCCCAAGGCATATGGGGTACGCCTGCGGTCCTTCAGCTAGGAGGTAGAAGCAGAAGTAGTATTCACTAGGCTGAACTCATGATGTCCTGAATCAGGAAAATAGGAATCTCCAGGCAGGAAGGCTCTCTGAGGAGTGGATAGCCAGAACGTAACAAGGCCCCCGAGAAGTGGGTACCAAAGGCATTCAGTTCAGGAAGTAGTGAAGTGATGCATATCCTAATGGAGTGTAAGCAGGAAGGAAGTCTTTGCTAACACGTAGGAAGCTTAGTCTGGCTGGGTTAAATACAACAAGCGGGTGACGTCATACAGAGGGAATGCCCCCGAGGTTCCCGCCATGATGTCAATAAGAGAGGGCCTGGCGCAAGCGTGCGTGCCCTAAGTAATCCCTAACTCAAGATGGCGGATGGGATCGCCAATGCCGTCCCGGGGATGCCAAGGAAGATGGCGTTTGCAGGCTGAGGCCGCCATGGCCTTGAGAATCGCTGTAGCAGAGAAAAGAGAGGTGAGCAGCAAAGGTCGCAGCCGTCTGCGACCTGCGGGCACAACACATAAAAGTTGAGTTTATGCAGTTTATTCAGTTTGTTGAGTTTAAGTAGAACAAATTCAATTGTATGCACATAAAATGGCATCTACATGCATAACCTCTGAAAAAAATAGAAATAGGATTTTTGGGATGAAAGTCCCATAAACTGGCCAAAATGAAAACAAATTGAACCAAAATATTTTGGCAGGATACCCGTACTAAAAAGGAAAGAATAAACCTTCCCTCCTAAACTAGAAGCAACAAATCTCAAATTGAATCTACTTAATGAATAAAAGATTTGTATAGTCTGACTTCCTTTATTCTAGCCAACATTACCTTTATTTCCTTAAAAGAAAATCTGCGGGCACACAACAAATTCTCTATCAACCAAATAGCTTGATGCCATATAGCATCAGATGGAATCACCTCCGAAATGTAAAGATGCATATCAAGTGAAATAGTGAACTGTAAACTGAGTAATTTCATGGATTGCATGATGACTTCCTCCCAGAAAACACTAATTATAGGGCAATTAAATAAAGTATGGGATAAGGATCCAAAACCACCACATCCCCTGCAGCATCTATCATCACTCTCAGGAGAAATATTTTTTAGCTTTGATGGGATCAAATAACTTCTATGAAGAATTTTAAATTGTTGCTTACAAATCTTTGCTGAGATGGAAAAGTGAATGGAAAGAATTTTTTTCCCAATCCTCTTAGCACCATATAAATGATTAGCTCAATATCCTGATGCTTAACCATAGCTAAAATATTATCAGCTAATAGGGATTTATAAATATTCCCCTTACTTCTCCACACTGTCTAACTTCCAACTATTATCTTCTTTAATTGGATTGGAAGCAGGCCTAGATACATTAGGGTGTTCAATAGAAGATAAAGAATTAGGCCTCAATTTTAACTACGCCAAAACATTTCTTGAAAATACAGCGAAGAACAAAAAATCTCCCACTCAAACGGTTGTCTGAAAGATTTCAAAGCAGAAAATGCTACCATGATATATATCTCCTTAGGCCAAACCTTGGGGGCATCTGGTAAGTCTAAGACAGGAGAGAAAGGTGGACAATATTTCCTCCTCTAGAGATACTATGATTTTGGCTCCCACTGCTGACACTGTAAATCCTTATGCCAGGGATAAAGAGTCCAGTAAAGCAAAGCTAAATTATATATATAGAAATACATTATCCATTTCCCATGTAAATGTGTTATGAAGATAAATGGTGCAAGATATATTTTTTATGATCCTTCCCAGTTAGAGATGTTTTTGGACTCTCATCAGTGGAACCAAGAAGTAGCTCATGTCTCCATCGTCAGTGAATAAATAGAGATCTGCATGCTCTCCTCTTTCCTTCTTACATTTGTATGTTATACTGCTCTATTGAAGGGTTCTCCCCCCACCTACTTTATTGTAATTTCAGGTCATGGGGAAAATTTGGTGTATTTGTTGTATGAAAAATGGTAATTGATAGAGATGTACTTCGGGTAAACATTTTGTGTCGGGCTTCGTTTCGGGGGCTCCCCCATGTTTATTTCATTTTTCCCGCGGTTCAGATTTTTTTTTTCGGGGGCCCTGTTTTTTGGGTTAGTGCGCGTTAACTCCTGTTAGCTCGCACTAACTCAAAAATGAAATTTTTCTGAAATTTCGGAAAACATTCAATCATTTTTCGGTTCTCCCGAACCATTCTGAATTAGGCAATTTAGTTGACATTGCCTAATTCGAGAAAAACGATTGCACATCCCTAGTAATTGGCTTCCTTCCATGATGTACCTGATATTTTCTGGGACATGCTTTTTGCTGTCTGTAAATGTGAAAACTTCAATCAATACCTATAAACGAAGCTTGACCGACGTGCCGCAAATGCGCAGTAGAGACCAGTTCGACCGCGCATGTGCGGGCGAGCACGTCGGTCTGACGCTAAGAAAAAAAATGGCGGCATCCAGTGGCAGCAGCGGGCGGCGGTACTGGCAGCGGGCGGCGACGGCGGTAGCGAGCGGCGACGGCAGCGGGCGGCGGTAGCGGCCAGTAGCGAGGGAGGGAGAAGAGAGAGAGAGGGAGGGACGGACTGAGTGGGAGGGAGGGACGGAGAGAGAGAGTGGGAGGGAGTGACTGAGTGGGAGGGAGGGATTGAGTGAGGGGGAGGGACTGGGGGGGGAGGGACTGAGTGAGAGGGAGGGAGTGGGACTGAGTGAGAGGGAGAGGGGGGACTGAGTGAGAGGGAGTGAGTGGGACTGAGGGAGGGAGTGGGACTGGGAGAGAGAGGGAGTGAGTGGGACTGAGTGAGTGAGAGGGAGAGAGGGGGGAGGGAGTGACTGAGTGAGAGGGAGTGACTGAGTGAGAGGGAGGGATTGAGTGAGGGGGAGGGACTGGGGGGAGGGACTGAGTGAGAGGGAGTGAGTGGGACTGAGGGAGGGAGTGGGACTGAGGGAGAGAGAGGGAGGGAGGGAGTGGGACTGAGGGAGAGAGAGGGAGGGAGTGGGACAGTGAGTGAGAGGGAGGGAGAGAGGGGGGAGGGAGTGAGTGAGACTGAGTGGGAGGGAGGGACTGAGTGAGAGGAGAGGGAGGGTGGGGAGGAGTGGGTGAGGGAGAGAGGGGGTGGTGAAGAGTGAGGGGAGAGAGAATGAGGGGGAGGTGAGAGACAGAGGGATGTAGCCCGTTTTAACGGGCTTAACGGCTTGCAACTAAATAAATAAATAATAAAAAAAAGAAATAATGTAATTTCAAGACCACTTCCTTACTATGTTTTATAGTTTTAAAGCAAATCCTCAGTTTCTGAAATTCTATGCAAACCATCTGATTATTTCATTGAGGGCTTTAAAAAAGCTTTTGGTTTTTGGGGTCAAAACACCCCAGTGGATTCAAGTCCCCTGGCTACCTGTTAGCGAGCGAGTTGAGTGCAAAATGTTGATGCTTATTTTTAAAGCACTAAAGGTTGAAGGTCCATCCTATTTGGCAACAATTCTCAAAAGATATACACCCGCTTGGAATTTATAGACCCATGGAAAGTTATTACTGCAGGTACCCTCTATTAAAGAGACCCAATTAATGGAAACTTGGAAATGAGCTTTCTATATTATCAGACCATTGTTAGGGAATGCTCTTCCGGAAACACTAAAATATTGATATTTTAAAATTTCAGAAGCAGTTGAAAGCATTTTTATTTTACAAATTTTGTAAATATTTGATGCTGCAGCGTTAGCCCAATTTTTTTAGCAGTATGGATTGTTAGATTAATTTTTTCTTTATTTTATTATTATTTATATTTTTTAAATCGTCAAAAATTGTTAAAGTCACGATACAATAGAAATTCCCCCAATTTATCGTGAAAAATCGTAAATCAGGGGAGGGGGGAGGGCGGGAAAACCGGCACACCAAAACAACCCCTAAACCCACCCCGACCCTTTAAAACGAATCCCCCACCAGGGCCTCCTTTAGTGCCAGGAAAAGCAAGGGTGAAAATCATCAAATCCCCTGCCTTGATCATGTTGCGGCCACTATCTATAACAAAAAATCCAGCAATAGTTATGTGTTTCCAGCCTAGTAGCCACCAGTCCTCTACCATCCTCTCTATTTCTGCTAAGATATGGGCTTATGTATGACTTTTATCCATCACCTCTGTGTGTAGAAGAGCCTCCCTGTACTTTGCTGGAGCACTCCCACTAGAGTTTCTGTCTGCCCCTACCTCAATCACCTGTCACTAGTGTGCTGTCAGGGAGAGTTAGGTGCGGGTAGAATTCTGGCTGATCCAGATGCCACTCATAAAATGGATGCTACTTCCCTCTGCCGTAGACAGTTATGTCACATCCAGGAATGACTTTGAATGGACAAGGTGGGACTCATATTCCTCTAAATGTTGTCCAGGATGGAACTTTATAATTTGGAGCTAATCTGAAAAACTTTGTATGATTATTTCAATCAAATCAGGGGCCACTATGGTGTGTTTTTCACTTCTAACATCATGTTACAAAGATAATTATTAACCATTGAAGCCTCTTTTGTAGAAACATAGAAATATGATGCCAGAAAAAGACCATTATAGCCTATGTAGTCTGCCCATCCACATCAACTACTCAGTTTTACAGTCCCTACCACTCCCTCAGAGATCCTCTTATAGAAACATAGAAACACGATGGCATGACATAACATGCAGAAGAGAAAAGCACACCATGGTGGACCCTAACTTAGTGAAGGCAATCCTTCAAAGTACTTTAGATTGCAATGACAAGGTTTAACCCATCAGAAACTAGGGTTGCCAACATTGGTATTCAGTCAGTCTGGGTAGTTTTTAAGTAAAAGCCCTGAGACCAATGCCAAAGTGATATCAAAACTGCACCAATCTCAGGGTTGGCCAGCATAATTTTTAAAGGCACCTGTGAGGAAGTAGCAATTGGGGATTGCTTCTACACTTTTCTTCATGCTAGACCTCCATGGAAGCGGTGTGGGCTGATGAGCTCTCCAGTCACACTTCAATTGTCAGGGAATGGAAGTGGGAGTAGAGACAGGAGCCCAGGGAGGCCCCAGCTGGGCTACGCTTAGCCCAACTGGGTAGGCCTTGGCCCCATCTCTGGAATATTGTTAGAAGATGGAGTGGGTTGGAGGATGAGAAATGGTGGATGTGGCAGAAAGTGGTGGGGACCATGGCTTAAATTTCTTGGAAAACAGTGCATGCTAATCGTGTGCCCTATTTGCCAAAATGAAAACACCTGAGAATTTTGGGGTTTTTTGGATCTGTTTGGAATTTGTTTCATTTGAAAAGAACCAAAGCAAAAATGACCATTTTTAGTTCAGATTCCTTATTTGTTTCAAACGAATGCACATCTCTACTAAGAACACAAATTCTGACCTGGGAAGAAAATGAGTATGCCAGTGGCCTGACCCAAGAGAAGTTTATTAAACCACAGGCAAAAAAGGCAAAAGCAGCCAGCAAGTTCCATTTTGACAAACATCATTGAGTGAAGATATTACCTAAACTATATCCTGTTTGTAAGAATAAAACTTGATGGCCAGGTGGGATGTTCAGAACAGGCAATAGTACAAAATCAATGCCATTCACTGGTCTTACATTGTTAGAACTGACAATGGTGCATGCATTTAAAAGGAACAGAAGACATCTACTTCTTGTAACAAAATGGGAATCCAGTAATAGAATCACTGGAATATGTTTCTAGAGAAAAACAACTAGAAAATGCAACTGAAGGACAGAAAATTCTTACCAATGCTCAAGCAAGTAACACACAACCTGTCAGAATTCATCTTCTTTCTTCAAGCCTAGTGAAAGTTACCTACAGAGGAAACCAGAGTAGTACAGACAGATACTGACATTTACCTAGATAAATATAGCAACCATTCGTGAGACAGAATAATCCCCAGGTGCTATTACGGGTGACTGATGGTCTATTTGTCACCTCAACTCAGGAAAGAGTTTACTGTATACATGTCCTGATTAGATATCCATGTTCATGTTTGATTTAAATATTTCTTTTATTGATTTAGTAATACAAATGAAGGAAAATGTTATGAATTATGATTTTTGAGATTTTTAGGTAATGGGGGCAGGAGGGGATGCCCCACTAGACCTCCAACAATTGTTTTATGAATTTGTGGGATCTATGGGGGAGGGGATTGATACCCAATGATTTTTTTTTGTAACTTGGGGGTTGTTTGGGGGAGAAGAGGTATGGGGAGTGAAATGGCTAGCTATTTTTTTTATGGAGAGTGGAGGGGAAATGTATCCCATTTATTGAATATATGCTGACTGGGTTGGAGGGGCCTTTGTCACGCGATCATCTGCTGCTATTATTAAATTTTGTTGTTGGGGCCACCTCAAGTAGAGGCCCTAGGGTGAGGAGGGGGGGTTCATATTTGACTCTCAGAGTCAAACATGCGGGAGCATTGGGATCTGTATTAGGGTCTCGATGCTCCTGCATTAGATGAATGTTTCCCCAAAAGGCACAGCTAAAATAATGTGGCAGGCAAATTTCTAAGTCAGCTGTGTTATTTTATTTACATCAGATTACCTATTCATGAGCTGCTTTGCATGGAATTGAAAACTTCTTGCATGCAAATCCCATGCAAAGCAGCTCATTGGTATAGGGAAGGGAATCTTGCCCAATTTATGCAAAATATTGCGAATATCATGCAATATCATCATAATAGGACTATATTGTGTGATATACAGAGTATATCGCTCAATATGCACTGTTTAATGTGCGTTATAACCCTATCGTGGTTTAATGAATCTCCCTGTCAGTTGGATAAACTTATCTGGCTAACTTTGGAGGTATATTATTCAATAGTGCTAGTGCACTATTAAATATAGCTGGCTAACTTTAGGTCAGATCTTTGACCCAACCAAACTTACCCCTAGATTCATCAAAATGCTATAATAATGCATGAGGGAACAATCCAAACCAGCCAGGATGTGGACTGGAACAGATAGACCCTCCCGACCCTGGTCAGGACCACCAGGGTTGTTTTTTGTTTGGCTCCTCTGACTGGGCCTGCAAAATAAAAAAAAGGAAATCTCTCTCTTCCTCTGTACTTCGTAATAAACAAAAAGAACTGTCTCCCAGATGTAGCTGGGGAGCTGCTATATAGTATTACAAATGGGATGGCCATGGGATGCATTTGTAATGCAGAAGGAGGGGCTTTATTTGAAGGGATCCTTCCCGTACTTCATCCTGCACTAACTGGCTGACACTAACCCAGGGCTTACTGGTAACAGAACTGAGTATCTGTTACATGTGTATAGTCTATTTGTGCTTTCCAAGATGTGAGAGGCTGTAATAACTCAGACAGGACCAGGTCTGGGTGTTAAATAAAAGTTTACTGATTAATAGACATTTATTAAAGTCCATTCATCCATAATATTGAAGTTACATCTGAATGCTGGTTTATGTGTGGCTCTGGATAGGTAGGTGTCCTTTTTTCAGGCATCTGGGTAGCCCCATGGTGATATTTAATGCATGCAGTGTACCCAGCAGCTGCAAGGGAATCCTATTGAAGGGGTCCCCAACTTTACTGCAAAAATCCTACCTTTGATCATCTCCTCAGCCTCCTAGCCCGCTCTGGTCCCTTGGTGTGTGGAGATTTGAATGGGATCTCCTGCTCTTGTTCCTTCCTTCCTTACTGGTTCTTTCATCCTTTATTCATGACTATTTCTGGGGAACTCCTCTTGAGGAAAAGTCAGTGGGATCAGGCTAGATCTCAGCTCTGCAATCCCAATGGGGAAGGGGATCCCAAAAATCTCCCCGCTCTCTGCTCAAGTCCAAAAAAGCATCTGTCTACATTAAATTTATTTTACCATTTGCATGCCGAGTTTCCCAGTTTTGCAATGTCCTCTTGCAATTTCTCATAATGCTCTTGCAATTTAACAACTTTGAATAATTTTGTGTCATCTGCAAATTTGATTACTTTATTTGTTGTTTTCATTTCCAGGTCATTTATAAATATATTAAAAAGCAGTGTTCCCAGTGCTGGGGCACTCCACTATTCACTTTTTTCTATTGGGGACATTTACCATTTAGCTCTACTCTCTGTTTTCTATCTTTTAACCAGTTGGCGTCCACAATAGGACACTGCCCACTGCCCCCTATCCTATGATTTTTTAATTTCCTAAGAAGTCTCTTTGAGGGAGTTTGTTAAATGCTTTCTAGAAATCCAGATACACCATATCAACTGGTTCCCTTTTATCCACATGTTTATTTATGCTCTCAAAAAATGTAGTAAATTTTTGAGGCAAGACTTCCCTTGGCTAAATTCTTGTTGACTTTGTCCCATTAAACTATGCTTATCTCTATGTTCAGCAATTTTGTTCTTTATTATAGATTCTTCTACCATTTTCCCTAGCACAGATGTCAGATTTACTGGTCTATAGTTTCCTGGACCACTTATTGATCCCTTTTTTAAAAAATTGGTATTACATTGACAAATCTCCAGACTTCAGATACCATAGATGATGTTACTATTAGTTTACAAATTTCCAATAGCAAATCCGCAGTTTCAGTTCTCAGTTCTTTCAGCACTCTTGGATGTATACCATCTGGTCTATGTGATTTGCTACTCTTTATTTTTTCAATTTGCCCTAGTAGATCTTCCAGGTTCACTGAGATTTGTTTCAGTTCTTCAGAATCATCCCTTTTGAATATCATTTCTGGCATGGGTATATCTCAACCCCTAATAGCTTTTAAGTGGGGTAATAATATCAAGGATCATGTGGTACATTCTTTCTTTAAGAAAGTAGAAGATACGATAATGGGAGAAGTGGGTCATTACCCATGTAATTCATGTTCGATGTGTGATTATGCACACTCAAATATTAATTTACCATTGGCAAAATTGAGGTATTATATTCCATTTCTAGAACTACCTGTGACACAGATACACTTGTGTATGTGATCTAGTGCCCATGTGAATTATTGTATGTCGGGAAGCCTAGTAGGAAATTGAAGATCTGCTTAATTGAACATAAAAGCGCTTAAAAATGTGTGAAAATGGAGGTACCCATTGTGCAGCATTGTATGGATAAGGGTCATACTTTTGACAGTCTAGAAAGCACAGTATTGGAGGTGATCAAAAAGGATGCATGGGGAGGCAACGTTAACCAGAGGTTATTGCAAAGGGAATAAAGGTGGATCTTTAAATTGCAGACGGTACTCAATAAGGAAGCTGATTGGTCCGTATACATGTGAAGAGGTAATTTTGATTGGTTAGGGTTTGAGTAAGAAAGGGAGCTTAAATACTGACACTTCCATTGTAAGCTGTTTGAATGTAAAGTGCCATTTTTGAAGGAGTGCTGCAAAGTTGAGCCGAGAAGGCCGAGAAGAGAAAGTAAATCCTGCTGTTTGTAGAATATTATCAGCAATATAGAGTAAAATGAAAAGGAGTGTTCTATGATTTGATTAATAGGTCGTGTCCCCTGAGGAAGGCGTCATTGGATGCCGAAACATTGTCAATGTTGGGAGTTTGACTGCAAGAGCAATGCGGTGGGCAGCATTAGAAAAGAAGAAATCAAAAAGAAAATGCATTAACAGACGTCCTAAAGATGCAGGAGTCAGACAGCTAAGGCTTGATCGTTAACAAAAGAAACTAAGATAAGCTTTTCGACAGCAGTCGTTTGGTAGCGCATTCACATATTTGTTTGGGAATGTCTTTCACTTTTAAGGGTAAGGAGGTTTTAAGATAAGGAAGATTTAATGCACTTTATGAAAATTGGGAGTAAGTAAATGACGTGATATCTAGTGTCTATACACGAAATTGGTTGAAGCCCATTGCGGGCAAGAGCCTGAAGACTGTATTTATGAGAGCACTTCTAGTTCTGATAGTAATTCCCATAAAATAACAATTAAAAACAAATTTTTTTTTGTATGTCATAATGTAAAGGGCAGTTCCTCATAAGCATTGTATATTGATGGGTATATCTCTTACATTTTCGTCAGTGAATACCGAAGCAAAGAATTCATTTAGGCTTTCTGCTATGGCTTTGTCATTCCTAAGTGCCCCTTTTATCCCTTCATCATCTAACGGTCCACTGACTCCCTCGCAGGCTTTTTACCTTGAATGTACCTGAAAAGGTTTAATTATTAATTTTTCCTTCTACAGCAAGCTTTTTTTCAAATTCTCTCTTTCCCTTCCTTATCAATGCTTTGCATCTGACTTGCCAGTGCTTAGGCTGTTTCCTGTTTTCTTTATTTGGATCCCGTTTCCATTTCTTAAAAGATGTTCTTTTACATATTATAGCCTCTCTCACCTCACTTTTAACCATGTCTGTAGTCATGATTCGATTAGCCTTCCTTCCACTTTTTCTAATGCGTGCAATCCATCTGGTTTGGTGGGCTTCCAAGATAGTATTTTTAAACAACGTCCATGCCTGAGCTAAACTCTTAACCTTTGCCATTGCTCCTTTCAGTTTTTTCCTAACCATTTTCCTCAATTTAACATAATCACCTTTTTTGAAAGTTGAATGCTGTTGCAGTAGATTTCTTTTTGCCACTCCCTCCAATTATTAAGTCAAATTTGATAATGTTGTGATCACTATTGCCAAGTTGCGCTCCAACACTGTTACCTCTCGCATCAAATCCTGTGGTTAAGGGTTAAGTCTAAAATAGTTTCCCCTCTTGTTGGTTCTTGTACCCAGCTGCTCCATGAAACAGTCATTTATTCATCTAGGAAGTTTACTTCTCTAGAATGTCCTGTTTTAACATTCACCCAATCAATACTGGGGTAATTGAAATTGCCCTTTATTACTGGGCTGCTGATTTTGTTAGCTTTCCTAATTTCTTTTAGCATTTCATTGTCTCGTTAGTTCATTCGGGCCAGATGGACAGTAAAACCGCCCACACTACTATTTTATTTATTTTTTCGCTTGGAATTTCCCATCCATAAAGATTCAAAATTGCATTTTGTTTCCTGCAGAAACTTCTTATCCTATTTGACTTCAATGCTCTTCATTAACATATAGTGCCACCCCTCCACCAATTTTATCCATTCTCTCCTTTCAATATAGTTTGTACTCTGGTATCACAGTGTCCCATTGGTTATTCCCCTTCCACCAGGTCTCTGAAATGTCAATTATATCTACCTCTTCATTCAGTGCTATATACTCTAACTCTCCCATCTTATTATTTTTTACTTCCAGCATTTGTATACAGACATTTCAAAGTATGTTTTTTGTTTGTATTAACAACCTGCTCATCAGTTGACGGGGGTAATTTGGAATCTTTCTGCACTTTACTTAAAGACACCTGGTCCATTTTGGCCTTTATTGCAACCTCTTTACTGGGAAGCCCTTCTTTCCCTGTTCTCTTAGTATCCTTCAAAGTTACATCATTCCAAAACCATTCACTTCTGTGCAACTGTCAGCTTTCCCCCCATCATCTAGTTTGAAAGCTGCACCATCTCCTAGTTTTTAAAGGTTAGTGCCAGCAGCCTGTTTCCACTCTGATTAAGGTGGAGCCCATCCTTTTGGAAAAGGCCTCCCCTTCCCCAAAATGAAGCACAGTTGCTAACAACACACCTAAACCACTCTTCCCTGCCACCGCTCGTCTCATCCATGCATTGAGACTCTGGAGCTCTGCCTGCCTCTGGGGTCCTGCAGCGCGGGAACTGGGAGCATTTCTGGGAATGCTACCCTAGAGGTTATGGATTTCCAGCATTCTGCCCTAAACCCTATGGCTTATAGAAACTTTCCTCCTGCATTTTCCTATGTCATTGATACCCACATGTACCAAGACAGCTGGCTTCTCTCCAGCACTATCTAAAAGCCTATCTATGTGATGCATGGGGTCCGCCACCTTCGCACCAGGCAGGCAAGATACCAAGTGATCCTCATGTCCACCAGCCACCCAGTTATCAATCTTCCTAATAAGTGAATCACCAACTATAATGCCATCCTAACCATTCCTTCTTGGGGACTTGCTCCTGGAAACCTATCCTCAGTGCAAGAGGATACTACATCACCATGAGGGCAGGTCCCAGCTACAGGATTGCTTCCTGCATCTCTTCACTGTTACTAACAATGATAATGAGGAGCTTGGCAAAAAGACAGCAATCTTGAAACAAAGCTTGATACATGAAAGTCTGACTGAAAGGCAAGTCTCCCACATAGGGTTGTCAACTGTCCAGATTTTCTCCGGACTGTACAGAAATTAGGGGGAGCATCCAGATGCCAGGAAGAAGGCTGAAATGTCTGGAAATTTCCCAGATTTTAGCCCTCCAAGTGCAGCTGGATGGGGGTCTACTCAGCTTCTCTCTCTTCCAGGCTGCTGTGCCTCTTCCTGCCCAGCATCTGCTCCTCTTCTATCTTTCCTCGAGAGCTGTTTGCACCACATAGTGTTCCATAAATAGCTAACGTTTGATCTTTGCGCTGCAGGAAAAACAAGATGCGTCGGCTGCAGGAGTAGCATGCTCTTGGCTAAAGAAAACTATCTGAGGAGGTGGAGCAACCCAAAGAAGAGCTGGCAGACCCCCCCCCCCCCCCCCCCCCCACGAATTCCCTCTATCTCACAAAGCCCTCTATACCATCTGACAGAGCAGGAGGTATCAACAAGATTCCCTGCTCAAAGTCTCCTACCCCATGTACCCAGAGAAGAGCACCCACTTTGCCTGGGTGCTGGCAGATGAAGCCTGAGAGCATTTCATTCATCCCACTGGCATGAGCCTGGAAAAAGAAATGATGTTTTGGGCCCGCACCAGTGGGATGAAGGAAATGCCATTGCCATGGTAGGAGTTGGCTATAGCAGCTGCAGGACAGCATTGAGCCATGGAAGCTGAAGAAAGGCAGAGACACAGGAAGCCTTGCACTGTCGGGGCTGAAACATGGTAAAGATGCAGGAGACCAGGCGGTTGTTGGGTCTATGGGGTTGAAGAAGAGCAGAGAAGCAGAAGATCAGGCAGTGTTGGGAGTATGAGGACTGAAGAAAATGAGGTGAAGCAGGAGCCTGAGGAGTATTTAACCCAAAAGAACAGCAGCAGCAACCTCAGCCTCAGCCCATATGGCCCATAAAAACGGAGGGGTTCCCATAGGCTGTGCTAGCTGAAAGATGAGGCTGCTACTGCTAGTACTTCTAGGACATGGAGATTAAGTATGTATGGTTTATGTGGGGTTGATAATAAGTGACTGTGTGTCTGTTGGGGAGGTCAGAGTGTGTGTATGTGTGGGTGTGTGTGTGTGTATGTGTGTGTGTGTGGGGGGGGGGAAGAGTGCGTATGTGTGTGTGGGGTGAGTAAGTTTGTAAATGCAACAACCAACACTACCATGCTCCCCCAACCCCCATTAATCCACAACATCCTCAGGGCATCTGGAAATCAAATGTTCCCAGGTATGGAGAAGGGGAGGGTATCCTTATTTTAATTATTGGGTGTTATTTGATGTGTCTGCTGTTTTAAAATGTTTTCTTGGGTTTTGAAAAAGTTTAAGTTTTATCTGAGCTTTTCATTATTGGACATTATTCTGTTCGTTAACTGTTGTGAAATATTTATTCTTATTAGTATGATTTTACTATTGTTGATGCTTTATATTTATTGAGGTGACAATTCTATTTTTCCATTGTTGCACTGCATACAGAATCTGGCTTGTTGCAGTTTCCAGTTCAGTTTTTGTCTGCATTTTTATACTTTATGGTCTCTCTCTTATGTTTTTGGTGAAGGTCTTTCTGTGTTATGTATGTGTGACCAAGGTGAGATATTCTGCTTGCATATAGTTTTTGTGTAGGGATTGATAACAGACTGGATTTTTTTTTTGTTTTGCTAAAAGGAAGTATATTGGCATTTTAGAGAACCGTGTAATATTTGCAGTGTTGCTTTTTCATACTGTGAGTGCTATTAGTTCTGTTTTGCTATGGCAGGTTTACTGTTTTGTAATTCAGTTTATTCATGGCTATCTGAGGGCCCAGCCCACACCAATCACATGTTACAATAGGCCTAATAACTAAAAATTACTCCTTGCTGTTATTTCCTAATTGACAGAGCCAAAATAGGGTTCAAGGACTATCAGAAACAAGCTTACTGCAATTTGATATGCAAATGCAGGCTTAATATTTCAATCATCAGTCAGGTCATTATAAAGTCCCACAAGTAATGTCTAACTTTTTAGAATTTTCTTATGCAATAAAAACACTTATCTCATCTCAAGCACTACGAAGATCTCCTGACACTAGCTGTGTTTCTGCTTCAGGGGAAGAATCATCCAAGGCATTTCATATGGACTTGTGGAACTTTATAATGACCAGCTTTGTCAATTACGATATAATAGCAAGTGTGTTTTTTTTAGGTTGTTGGCTTCCAGTTTTGCACACTTTTTTGGAAGTTTTTTTGTTTGACAATAGGCCTAATAACATATGGATTCCAAGTGGCTTTTTTGCAGGTTTTTCTGGTTGACACCATAGCAGGGCATGTAAATATTATATACATATTATTGTCAGTGATACTTTTACTTTGGACTGTAGTTTGAATATCCTTTTTTTCATGTAAAATCTGTTGTTATGAATGCATAATTTTTTAATTGTGTGTGGGTAGGGCCAAGAAGGATGGGAAAACAAGGTTGTAAGGTTTGCCTAGGGTGCCTAATACCCTTCTACCAGCCATGGCAGAGTCATTAACTCACTGGGCTTCCTCTGCTTGCTTTGAGTGGCAGCAGTTTGATGTGGCTGTGAAATAATCCTTGGGGATTTTACCGATCACACAACTCCAGTCCCTGCCTCCCCTCAGTCCTGAGTGTGGTACCTCCAGATCTGCTGTTTTGGGAGAAGGGGCAGTATTTGTAGAGTTTGTCTTCTGTCTTTGTGCTCAAATGAAAGTTTGTGCAGCTCTAGCAAATGTTGTTACCAGTGTGTGGTGATTACTTTGGCCAGCTGCTGACATGGATGATGACCCAGCTGGGGTTGAGGAAGGGGTCAGGACTCCAGGCTATAGACAAAGTGCAGAGGCTGGGGCTGATAGAAGAATTGGTATTCCAGGCTGGGTAACAAAACTGTAGATACAGCAGACATTTCTCTGGTTCCTCAGGGTTCTAGTGGTTGAATTTTACAAGTTTTGTGTTCTCTTTCATTTTATTAATGGATCTCTGTAGCTTGTGATACTTTATATTGGACTTTTATAGAAGATTAAGTTTTTTGTAAAATACCAGTGGCTTAAAAAGATGTCATGTTTGTATTCAAGAATTTTTTTAAAAATCCCATCCAGACTGAAGAATATTTTTAATTTGCTTAGTGTACAATAAGCTATTAGAAAGTTTGCATGGCACTGATAAATGACAAGTATTTTTTATTCTCCCTCAAATCAAATGCATGTTTCCTAAGGGAGGGTTACATAGCAGTCATATGTGGATGTAGAAGGACAGTCAGCAAAATGTTTACTGGGCTTCTCCAAGTGTTCAGAATTTTCACAGTTGAAAATTGGCAAACCTACTCCTGTAGTGTGTGATATATTATTCGCTACTCTGGCATCAGTCTTGCAGTTGATCAAATGCTTTCCACCCTGCAAAATGCTG
Organism: Rhinatrema bivittatum; assembly: GCF_901001135.1. Lineage (NCBI taxonomy): Eukaryota > Metazoa > Chordata > Amphibia > Gymnophiona > Rhinatrematidae > Rhinatrema > Rhinatrema bivittatum. Next base: position 384,824,225 of record NC_042615.1, read on the forward strand.
TCTTGTACTGAGATGTGTACAAAACAAATTCCTTTCTGATAGCCTGCGCTCCAGCAGAGATTACGAATAGTGTAACTGAATCCTGAGATGTGGAACATTATTACTGAGTCATTGCATTTCCAAAACAGCTTCCTGTTGCATTATTATGCTTTACTACAGAAGGTTTTTGGTATATTTTTTCCCCCCTGAAACAAATTATTATTATGGGCACAATTTTCAAAACTATGTGGGTAGGTGAAGAGTCTGCTGGTAATTTTACCTGTGGATTTTCCACAGAGATTGACAGCTTCTTTTTCTACTGATACTTTTTCCAGTGAAAACAATGCACATGGGGTAGATTTTAAAAGGGTTACGCACATAACTTATGCGCGTAACCCTTTTAAAAACCCCCTGCCTCTGACAGGCATAACTTTGTCGACAAAGGTGGTGGTGGGGGGGTGTAGATAGGGATGGGGGGTGGGTTAGGTAGGGGAAGGTGGGAGGAGGCTGAAATAAAGTTCCCTCCGAGGCCGCTCCGATTTTGGAGCGGCCTCGGAGGGAACGGGCAGCGCATGCAGGGCTCGGCACGCGCAAGTTGCACAAATGTGCACCCCCCTTGCACGCGCCGACCCCGAATTTTATAAGATACGCGCGGCTACGTGCGTATCTTATAAAATCCGGCGTACTTTTGTTTGTGCCTGGTGCACGAACAAAAGTATGCGCGGGCGCACTTTTAGAAAAACTACCCCATAGTTTTGAAGGTACAAAACTATGCTTGTTGTTGTCTTCCCCGACCTAATCCCATGCTGGGAACACCTCCTCAAAAATGTGGATAAAAATATGTGCTTTGCTAGCATACTTTCACCTGCATACAAGGTGGTAGGGGTGTGCATTCATTTTCGACGTATTGGCAATCCGCAACGTATATGTCCCTATTCGTTATATTCATGGGGAAGTGAAACGTATGGCGTATCACTTCCCCCCCAAGACTTGCCAGGGACTTTTGGCAAGTCTTGGGGGGTCAGGAGTGGGGGTCCTGCAGCGATCTCCTGCACTCGGGCTGTCGGCTGCCGGTATTCAAAATGGCGCTGATAGCCTTTGCCCTTACTATGTCACAGGGGCTACAGGTGCCATTGGTCGGCCCCCGTCACATGGTAGGAGCACAAGATGGCGCCAGCTGTCTATTGCGCCATTTTCCGTACGGAAAAACGATTCGCGTGCAGGAAGTCGTTCCCGGACCCCCGCTGGACTTTTGGCAAGTCTTGTGGGGGTCAGGAGGCCCCCCCAAGGTGGCCAAAAGTCCCTGGGGGTCCAGTGGGGGTCTGGGAGCGATCTCCTACGCTCCTGCCGTCGGGGGACAAAAAAACAAAATGGCACCGGCGCTACCTTTGCCCTGTCATATGACAGGTCAAACGTAGCGCCGGCGCCATTTCTACAACGCACAGGAGGTCCGAGAGTAAAAGATCACACCGGGACCCTTCCTCTGGACCCCAGGTAATTTAAGGCATTTTGGGGGGGTTCGGGAGGGTGGGGGATTTATTTTAAAGGGTCGGGGTGCGTTTTAGGGTTGTTTTAGTGTGCCGGTTTTCGATTTACACGATTTACACGATATTTAAAAAACCCAAACTGCGACGATCCGATTCCCTCCTCCTCCCAGCCAAAATCGATCGTTAAGACGATCGATCACACGATTCACATCTCTATTATTGGAAAGGTAAGGAGCCAAGATAAACAAATATCCTATATGCTATGCACAGTGGTCATAAATAACCCATCAATTCCACAATATCTTTAAAAACAATGGTGATTGCAATCCAAACTTTCTAGTTTTTCACAACAATTTTTTTTTCCACCACAGGTCATAAGTATTGTGAATGATGTGAACGTGAGCCCCTCTTGCCGTGGTGCAATTGGCTCAACCTCAAGGGCTTGACCCTAAGGTTTGCACCAATGGTGAGTGAGATAGTTTTGGCACAGCCAGGCTAAGAAAGAGTCCAAGAGTTTATACGATGACAAGGCTAAAGCTGGAGACTTGGCAGAGGGAAGGCTGATGGGCCCTTTAAAAGTAGTTCTGTCGCATACACACACCTAGGGAGACGCCAAGCAGGAGCAGTGGCATCAGCTACAAGTCAGCAGTGTTTCCATGCCATGAGGACGTCAGTGGTGGAAGAAAGGTGAATGAAGTTGCTTATGGGCCTGTCCGGTGAGCAGTGAATGCGACAATAAGAACAGTTTTGATAGCTTATATAAAATCCTTTCCAACAGGGGCTTAACACAACAAATTCGGTCCAATATATCCCAAGATAATGAAGTTTATTCTTTATGCAAAGGCAGCCATCTTGGTTACGTCATCAAACCTATGAACCACACACGAGTGAGTGATACTATGGGTATTTTTCAACTACAGAAGTCAATTTATTGAATGAAACCATCCATACATATTTAGAACAAAATTTTCCACACCATTATACATGTTTGCATGCTATTAATGTGGATATATGTGAATCCAGATTTGCTCTTAGTAGGAGTAAAATAAAAATATATGTGTGTTGTATATAAGTTGAGGGAGGTAAGATAGAGATGGAGGAGAAGGAAGAAAGAACATTTGGTTGACATAAGAAATTAGCAAATTGCAAGGTAGGTTAATAGCATGAAGTAGTTGTGAAGAGTATAATTAAGCCTTTGAAGAAATGCATAGCACATTTTTTTCCTAATATCTGCTGCTAACCTTAAAAATTGAAGGAGTGATTTTGTTCCTTGTTCTCAAAAGTGTGTCAGGCTCCTATTCATCTAATACTCAGTAGGCATGTTGTGGCTAACTGACTAACAATTGCTTTTTTTGCCCATAAAACCAAAATTAAATTACAACTTATTCATTCAACATTTTCTTTCTATTGTAATTTCTAATAGGCTGATATTTTTTTTTCTGTTTTAGGATATTATTTTATCTTCAAAGAACAATGGTGATATGGTTGTTCATGCTGATTTTGCCTACATAATTTACATGTTACTTCACTGCATGTCCTGTTCTGTTATATTTCTTGCTAAAATGTGAACTGAAAATAGCACAGCACAGCAGAACGAGATGAGAGAGTCATAACGTTGCATTTATTAGACTGACAAAACATGCTATCATTCACTCTGAACTGTACAGGTCTTCAAGCAAAAAAATAATTTTGCTTTGTTTTCTATTTTGTTTCCTTTTTATTTTGTATTATTTTTAATTTTTTTTTATTTTGTTTCTGTTATTTTTTGTTTTTAGTGAATACTATTTACAAACAGTGCATGTAAAATGGTAGAACCAACATTTTCTTTTCTTGTCATTCCATTTTGAAATTGACATGAAATAACAGGACATGTCATTGACATTTCCTGTCATTTCAAATGACTACACATCTCCATGAACATTAGACATTTTGGGGAACTGTGGCACTAGTCAGAATAGCCAGAGAATAGATGCAGGCTAGGATCTGGATGGATATTCATGAACTTTTATTAATTCACAACAGAAAAACAAATCAGCATACCTTTTCAGTTTATAAACAAAGAAACATATAACAAACAAAGAAACATATAACAAACTATAGTCTCTTGGTCTAAGGTGTCATAGCTGATGGCTTGCGGGTCTTGCCCTTTCGACTACCTTGAGGGCCTCATCATCCTAGCCATTTGGATCTACGTTTCTGGGAATGGTCCAGAGAAAAGGGCACTTCTCAGCCCTCCACCTATAGGAACTCCAGTCTATCCTTCTCTATTAACCCCACTGGAATGAAGGGACTGTCACCCCTCCTGAGGAGCCCCTGCAAGTGGAGTGATGCTGGCTATCCTCAGAAGAAAAGCAGAAGAGGAGGCATTTGAACTTGTACATTTACTGTGCGGGCCCAGGACACCTCACTGCATGCTGCCCTGCCAAGGTGGGAAAAATCAGGCCTAGGGTTAGTAGGGGAGGCCACAGGGCCGGTGCAAGGGGATTGGGCGCCCTAGGCACCTTCAGCCTTGTGCCACCCCCCTGTCGTGCTGCCCCCAGCCCGCCCCTGGTCGCAACCCCGACTCCTCCCCCCCCAAAAGAAAACTTACAAAATACCTGGTGGTCCAGGTGGGGGCCCGGGAACGATCTGCCGCTCCCGGGACCTCAGCTGTCATTAAGCAAAATGATGCCGGTGGCCTTTAGTCCCTACCATGTGACAGGGGTTACCGGTGCCATTGGTTGGCCCCTGTCACATGGTAGGGGCTAAAGGCCACCGACGCCATTTTGCTTAGTTGCAGCCGAGGCCCCGGGAGCGGCAGATTGCTCCCAGGCCCTCCGCTGGACCACAAGGGGGGTGTCAGGAGGGTGGCACGGTAAGGCGGGGGCTGGCAGAATTTTGAAAGGGCACTTTTTGCCCTTTCAAAATTCTGCCACCTGCTGCAGTGCCCTCTAAATCACGGCGCCCTAGACACAGGCCTAGCTCGCCTACTGGTTCCTCCGACCCTGGGAGGCCACCCTAGGTCGTTCTGATCCCTCATTCCAATTCCTTGTTCCAGTCACTCTCCTTCATCTTCCTGGATACTGATGCAGCCTGCAATTTTATAGCTAAAGAACTAGTATGTCAGCATAGGATCCCCACGACCTATTGTAAACAGCGCTTACCATCTCTTTAGTCACAAGATAGCCTCTATAGGGCTGAATCACCCATGTCACTGGGCTACTGCAGATGCAAACAGGCCTGCTCCATTAGGAGAAAATCTGCCTGTATGTCCTACCAGGAGCCATCAACAGTATCATCTTGCGACTCCCCTGGATGACCTGTACCAACCCCATATTGACTAGGGTATCCTGGAGATCTCCCAGTGGGGACTCCCCTGTCAGACACATTGCCTAATCCAGGTTCAACCAACAAAGCTTCTGGGCCAAGCAACCATCGCTGAAATGCCCGATTTACCCTCTCAATATTTGATCTATTCTGATGTGTTCAGCAAACAGCAGGCAGCGACCGTACCATCCCATCGTGCCTATGACTGCCCCATAGACTTACTCCCAGATAAACTTCTGCCAAAAGGTTGAATCTACCCACTATATGCCCCTGAAATGGAGTCCCTGTCTAAATACGTTAAGGAGAACTTGTACAGAGACATTATTTGCCCTTCTTCCTCACCAGCTAGAACTGGCTTCTTTATTGGGAAGAAGAATGGGCTTCTATACCCTTGTATAGACTACCAGAGTCTTAACTCCATTATCAAGAAGAATTGCTATCTGTTCCTCTTGATCTTTGAACTCTTCGATTGCCTGTGGAGGAGAATACAATTTAATTAGAATTTGTGAGGGTGAAGAATGGAAAACTGCCTTCCACATTCGGGATTGACACTATGAGTATCTAGTAATACCCTTCAAGATGTGTAATGTCCCTGCAATATTTTAATTCATGGTCAATGAAATATTCTTGGATCTGCTCTATTCCCATGTGTTACTCTACCTGGATGGCATCCTAGTATTCTCTAAGGCAATGACAGAACATCAGGGTCACATCATTCAGGTCTTCCAAAGGTTCACAAAGACCACCTCTATGCTATGTTGGAGAAGTGCACCTTTGAATGAGAAAAAAACTTTCCTTTCTGTGATACATTATCTCTCACCAGGGCCTCAGTATGGACCCAGGCAAGCTAAAGGCCATCGTGGAGTGGTCTCAACCTGTGAGCTTCAAGGCGCTGCAACGTTTCTTGGGCTTCTCCAATTACTATAGACAATTTATCCCTAACTATTTCTTTTTGGTGACCCCACTTACAGCCTTTACTAAGAAAGGATCAGATACTAAAAACTGGACCATAGCTGCCATTCAAGCCTTTGAATGACTCAAAGAGGAGTTCAACTGGGATCCGTGCCTACACACCCCAAGCCTTTCATCCTTGAGTTAGATGCGTCCACGTTCAGGGTGGGTGCTGTCCTCCTGCTGCATAATTGTAATGACATACTCGTGACCTGCTCTTATTTTTGAAGGAAATTTTCTCCAGCAGAGAGAAACCATACCTTAAGAGACCATGAGTTGTTAGCAGTCAAGCTGGCCTTGGAAGAATGGTGGCATCTGCTGGAAGGAGTCAAGCACCCAGTGACCATTTATATGTAAGATGATAAAAGACATCGCCCAGCAAACCCTCTATACTCAGGAACTCTAGTTTGATTAAGCAACAAAATCTCCAGTTGAAAATGCACTCTCTGAAGTTCATATCACGCTTTATTGGGACATTTCCAGTGATGCACCAACTAGAGCCTGTAACTTATAAACTCCAGTTAGCCACATCTCTTAGGATGCTTGACGTCTTCCACATCTCATTACTCAAACAAGCGATGTTATCTTGGCCGAGTATGCCACCACTCCAGACTCCTGAGATAGCTACAGAAGAAGACACACAATATAAAGTACAGGAAATACATAACCAACTACAATACTTCATCACCTGGAAAGATATCCAGAGGAGAACTCTTGGGAGCCAATCACCAACCTCCAAGCTCTCCAACTAGTAAAAAAATGTCATCAGAAGTTCCCTAAGAAGCCCAAGCATAGAAGATAGGGGAGGGGACTTTGGAGAGGGACTATGATCATGGATGGCAACTAGCAGGTCACACCTGCAGACCGCCGTACTCACCTCTGACACTACTCCAAACTTGCTGCGGCACAAACACCGCTCCCTCTCACTGCCTTGTGGCATGGATGCTGTTGGACTCCTCTCTCTGCTGGCTCTGCTTAGGCACATGTGTGCCCAATCCTCCACTCTTAAAGGGCCATGGCCATAAGACAGCCATGGCACCCTTTGATTATGTCATGGTCCATGCAGTACTTAAGGCTCATTGAAATGCTGCACCAGTACCTCAGCAACAAGTCGCCTGGTGTGCCTTTCTGTCCCAGAGCATGTTGCTAGACTGCATCTTGTTCCTTGTTATTCGTGTCCTGTTCCTTGCCTTGCACTAGTCCTTGCCTTAGCCCTTGCGTTGTTCGTGCATATGCCTAGGCTTGTCTGTCTTGTTCCCCTTGGTCCTGTCCCTTTTGGATTGACTTCCTGGATTCTGACCCTGGCTTGGACCCCAATCTTCTCTGTTTACCTGACCCTCTGCTTTGGACCAAGATCTCTCCTTGTCTTCTGCCTGCACTGACCTCTGGCCTGTTAACTGTCTCTGTTGTCTGCTGTCTGCCCTGACCTCTGTGTTATGACCGTTGTCACAGATGGCTGCGACCGCTCCAACTTACATTATGTGCTGCCCTTCTCTCCTCTCCAGGCTTGCTCACGGCAGGGGCTAGCCACTACCGCCGCATAGCTCCGCTTTCTCAAGGTTCCTCATGGCGGCCGGGATGCCGCTGCCACCCACATCGATTCCGTGCATTCCTAGGCATGCGCATGCTCCACCAGGCCCTCCTTTGAAGACTCTATGGCGGGAGCCTCAGGGGCATCCCCGACTGATGACAATCACTTGGTCAGGGTTCTTAAGCACCACCTTCGCCCCTTGCTAGTTGACTTGGCAATGAGTTCCTTTGCTACTGGTGCTTGTTCCTGTCTCCTCGGACCTGTGGTGGCTGTTTCTGTTCTACCTTGGACTCTGGACTCTGGCTCGGGTACCCGCTCCTCGAGGGCCTGCTTGCGCTCCTATCAGAGACCTGGTCTCCAGGCTTCCCCTGCTCCTCGGGCTAGCCCTGCACTTTCCAGAGGTTCTACCTGCCGGCCTCCCTGCTCCTCGGGGTTGCCTCTCAGAACTGCCTCACTACTTTGGAGACTCGACTCGGCACTCAATCACTCCTTGGGGCAGTGCCTACGTTCTAAATCAGTGCCTGTCTGTGCTTCCCCGCTCCTCGAGGCAGTGCCTACGTTCTACACCAGTGACTAAGTGCTTCCCCGCTCCTCAGGGTAGTGCCTAGATTTTACACGGTTGATTGACTGCGCTTCACCGCTCCTCGGGGCAATGCCTACATTCTTCACCAGACACTGTACTTACACCTCCCCACTTCTCATGATGGTGTCTCCATACGTTCTTCAACAGAGACTGTACTTACACCTCCCCACTTCTCAGGGTGGTGTCTCCATACCTCTACTAGAGGTTCCATTGCGCGCAGCCCCGCTTCTCAGGGTTGCTTACATCATTACTTGGAGACTCGATTCAGGCTTCCCAGCTCTGCGAAATAGCTTTCGTCATCTCATCAGTGCCTTCCTCGCTTCGCAGCTTTGCCCCTCGGGGCTGCCTCTGCGGCATACCTCCTGAACTTCCTGCTTCGCGCTCCTCGGGTCTGCCTAGCGCCACTCTCTCGGAGGTCCCTGCTCTGGCACTTGTTCTCCAGCCCAGCCTATATACTGTGGGGTCCCTCTGAACTGAGATTCTCACACCTCTCCTCGGGACCTCCCACAGACTTCTTTCTACTAGCTCCTGCGATCACATGGCTACAACGCAGGATGCTCTGTTCCTCTACACACTACTGCATCTCCTGCTGCACCTGACCTCACCTCCTGACAGTGAGGACCTGTGGGGCTCCTCCTCACAGGTGGTATCAATCTTCACCTCGGGCCAAGGGTCCACGAAACCCACAAATCCTAACACTCTGGCCTGTTATCCATTTCTGCTCTCTGCTACCTGCTTCGACCTTCGCTCAACCTTGGATTCTACTTCCTGGACTACCCTAAGGACCCACCTAATACCTGCCAGCTGCCAGAACCCAAGGGCTCAATTTGCAGGGGGACGAGGCTGATATAGAAATGCTCCAGTTGGTCCTGCCATAGGGATGCTCTGCCAGCTGATAGTATGGGCCTAGTGAGTTTGCTTATTAGGAGGTGTCAATCACAACACAGCATTAAGGGTCCACTATTCCTACAAGCATTAGATAAGGTCCCTCCTTTCCTTGAGGCTTCCTGTTCCCTTCTGGGCCTGACTAGATATATACTTTCCCAGAAGTTTCTGCCCAGATCATGATTTTCTGTTATCTAAAAGCTTAATGTGAACCAGAACAGATCTCTGGATCCGGTCCTTTAAGGCAGTGATTTTCAACTGGTGTGTTGCGACACACCTGATTGTCGCCAAGAACCAGCAGGTATGTTGCATGCTACCAGTCTCCCACTGCTCTTCCCTCCTCTTCCTTCACTGAGCAAAAGGCAGATGATCTTCCATTGTTGCCGTTGGTGCCCTGGGCTATCAGCACGTTCAAGCCTGGATGGGAATGGCAGCAGTGTTAGTGGAGGCTAGCAAGTGCAGCTGGCATTTTTTTCTTCTCGCACCTGCCTCTGTGGCCTGGAACAGGAAGTGCTGTGCAATGAGGTGCACGGGGAGAAGAAAGAGCCATGCTATACGAAAAAGTAGAGTCGACAGCAGCGGCTCCGAGCAGTATCGTGGACCCAGAGCAAAATTCGAAGCAGTATCGACAAATGAGACAGCAGCATTAGTCTCCCACGGCCGATGGGATTCTTCTTTCTTGGCCTGTAGGGGCTGGAGGAGTAGGCTGCTGCAGCTAGCATTGGTGCTTGGGGGGGGGGGGGAGACAGGAAGTGAGAGATTGAGAGAGACAGCCAGCCAGTCTGTGTGTAAGTGAGAGAATGTGTGTGAGATTGAGAGTGTATATGGGTAACTGTGATTGAGAGCCTATGTGTAAATGAGAGCATGTATTTGATTGAAAGCAGGTGTGAAGGTGTGTGAGAGAGAGCATGTGTGATTGAGAGAAACTGGTCAGAGAGGTGATGTGTGTATATGTGAGAGACAATGAAAGTTACTGGTCAGGTAGATGACTGGAGTGTGTGTGTGTGTGTGTGTGTGTGTGTGTGTGAGAGAGAGAAAGAGACACTGGTCAGGGAGATGACTGATGTGTGTGAGATAGAGAGATTGGTTAGCAAGGTGACTGGTGAATGTGTGTGTTTGTGTGTGTGTGTGTGTGTGTGTGAGAGAGAGGAAGCATGGAAGTGAGAAACCTGTGTATCTGAGATAGCATGGGAGTAAGAAGTCTGGTGGGTGTGTGTGTGTGTGTGTGTGTGTGTGTGTGTGTGTGAAAAAGAGCATGGGAGTGGGAAGCGTGTATATGTGTGAGAGAATATGGGAGTGGGAAGCCTGTGTGTGTATATGCATGAGAGACTGCTTGGTGAGGTGACTGGTGTGTGTGTGAGAGAGATACTGGTGTGTGTGTGGATTTGAGAGAAAGAAGTGATTATGGGAATGAGAAGCCTGTCATGTGGAGAGAGCAAGCATGGAAGTGAGAAACCTGGGTGTGTGGGTGTGTGTGAGACACAGCATGGGAGTGAGAAGCCTGTATATGTAAGATAGAACATGGGAGTGGGAAGCCTGTGTGTGTGTGTGTGTGCATGAGAGAGAGAGAGAGAGACTGTTCGGGAAGGTGATTGGTGTGTGTGTGTAAGAGAACGACTGGTTGGGTGATGATTGGTGTGTGAGAGACAGAAACCGGTCATGGGGGTGACTGGTATGTGTGTGTGTGAGAGACAGAAACTGGTCATAGGCCCTAAGGAAGAGGACCATGAGTTCACAGCTTCTGACACTACTGCTGCTTCTGGTGTGTGTTACTAGCCTGCATGGAAGAGGAGTAGGAAAGCTGCTGGAGGGAGTAAGTAAAGGTGGCTTTTTATTTTTCTTGATTGACTGCCATTTTAATTATTGAATATTATGTGATGTGTCTGCTGTTTTGAAATATTTTATTGGTGTTTGAAGAATTTTTAATAATTTTTATGAGTTTTTAATTGGATGTTATTCTTTTCATAGCTGTTTAGAAACATTTATTCCATTTATAAGTATAGTTTTACAATTATTTCCATGTGGGGCTCTATAGCTGCTTGGCTAGTTCTGCTTTCCTAATAGGAGGTGATTTGGTATTTGGGGCCTGACTTAATATTTGTAGTGTTGCCTTCTCACAGGTAGGGTTGTTACTGTTTGAGTGAATTCCATAATTCAGATGTAACTGTGTACGGATTAGTTTATGTGCATTATTACAGATCCTGGGAGCATGTTAGGTCGGTTCTGGGTGTGTGACTGAGGTGAGGTATTTTACTAGCATGTAAGCGTTTGTATCAGTCTTATTAGTTGGGTTTTCTCAAAACTACATGCATTGATGGTAAACTACTGTCTTTTCATAAGTAGGGCTATTGAGCTTCGTAGTAGGAGTTTGTGTTGCTGTTACTGAGATGACACCAGAACCAGAATATCTTTTTTTTGTAGGGTGAGTTGTATGGGGAATGTCGTAATTCTGCTTTACATCCATTATTGGGGGGGGGGGGGGGGGGGGGGTCCTGTGGATGCAAACTGTACTATTACATTTAGTCCCATGATGGTCATGTGTTCAGTGTGTCATGCATGTAAGAACCATCTGTCAGGTGTGTCCCAATAGAAAAAAGGTTGAGAACCACTGTCTTAAGGTATTCTGAGGTTTTCTTGAGTGAACCACTTCACATGCACATATTGACATCAAACTAATATGATTAGTTACTCATAATATTTTATATCTTATGTAGGCAACAAATCTTAGAACAAAAGTGTTATAACACAAAAGCTAAAAGATTCTTTCCATTGTAGTGTGATAACAAGAAATCAGTTCTTGTACATTATACAGTTAGTAGTACCACTTCACATACTTTGAGCTCACTCATAGTAACATATGTACATAGAAACACAATAAATTACAGCAGATAAAGAGAATGGGCCTATCCAGTCTGATCAATTATTCTGGTCTACACTGCTAAGGGGGTATTCCAGCTGTCAGCTATAGAAGTTTGACCACCTGTAAGATATAGATCTTTATCCAACTCAGTTATCGGTGTCTTCTTTCGTTTTCTAGAATCCTGGATTGAGGAGGGACCTATTTACTAAGTCAAAATGTGCAGTCATGTGTGTTAACATGTGTCGTTTATCGAAGCACCCATTATTTCTAATGAGACCTATTCACTAATAATCATGCACTACGCGTTATTAAATATACCCCAAAAAGGGAAATTTTCAGTCCCTTATATGGCTGTATGATGCAGACAAGTGCTGCATCATACTGTAGAGATCACAGTGCTATCTCTTTAAAACCAGTCAGAAATTGGTCTTTAAAAAAAAAAAATTGTCCTAAGGTGATTTTTTTTTGTTTCCATTCCAATAATTCAGAATTAAAGAAAGGAGGAAAAGAGAATAGAAAACATATTTTAACTCTCACAGGAAATGCTAGGAGCTAACTGGGCAAACAAGAATCTGGCTGGGCTTTAATTCTGCTTGGACCTGAATTAAAAATATTGGGCAGGAGAAGAGAAGGAGCTTGGCTGAGAACAACGCATTCCAGGGGTAAGGGCACTTCCTGGCCCCGACGGTGCTGCCTAACCACGCCCTCCCTACCTTGTGACGTTGACCGGAGGCTTCTTTAAAATTCAGGAACTGCTTGCTAACTTTGAGAAGAGAAGGAGCTTGGCTGAGAACAACGCATTCCGGGGGTAAGGGCACTTCCTGGCCCCGACGGTGCTGCCTAACCACGCCCTCCCTACCTTGTGACGTTGACCGGAGGCTTCTTTAAAACTTTGCGGTCCACCTCCAAGTGCAACACATATCTCCAAGCTGAAGAGACCTAACCTCTTTAGCCTTTCCTCATGGGAAACCACTCCTCCTTTATCATTTCAGTTGCCCTTCTCTGTATCTTTTCTAATTCTGCTATATCTTTTTTAAGATGTAGTGACCAGAATTGCACAAAATACTAAAAGTGCTGTTGCAGCATGGAGTGGTACAGAGGCATTATTATATTATCTGTTTTATTCTCCATTCCTTTCCTAATAATTCCTGGTATTCTATTTGCTTTCTTGGACACAGATGCACATTGAGCAGATAATTTCAACAAATTATCAATGAGGATGCCTAGATCCTTTTCCTGGATAGTGACTCCCAATGTGGAACCTTGCATTGTGTAGCTATAATTTTGGTTGCTCTTCCCTACATGCATCACTTTGCACTTGTCCACATTAAATATCATCTGCTAATTGGATACTTAGCCTTACAAGGTCCTCTTGCAATTTCTCACAATCCTCTTGTGATTTATGAATTTTGAAAAAATGTCTATCATCAGCAAATTTGATCATCTCACTCAGTGTTCCCATCTCCAGGTCATTTATAAATATGTTAAAAAGCAGTGTTCCCAATACAGATCCCTGACTCTCTCCATTATTCATCTTTCTCCATTAAGAATGTTGACCATTTATCCCTACTCTCTGTTTTCTATCTTTTAAACAGTTCTCAGTCCTTGAGACAATATTGCCTCCTATCTCATAACTTTTTAATTTCTTCATGAGTCTCTCATAGGGTACTTTGTCAATCCTTTTCTGAAAATCCAGATATATTATCACCTGGCTCACCTTTATCTACGCTTAGTCACACCTTCAACAAATTGGTGAGGCAAGACTTCCCTTGGCTAAATCCATGTTGGCTTTGTCCCATTAAACTATGTCTATCGACATGTTCAGTAATGTTCTTTATACTAGTTTCAACCATTTTTCCTGGCACTGTCAGGCTTACTAGCCTGTAGTTTCCTGCAGTTTCCAGTTAACTAGGAAACCTATGCAGGGAATGGGTTATGGCCAGGCTTTTGAACATATGTGCTGGCTCACAGACCCTGTGCCCACCTTTTTTTATTATGAATGCAGATGAAAGATGACCACAGTGTACCACTTCTGATCAGCAATTCAATTGCACTGGGAGGTAGGGTTCACTCCTGGTCCCACAATGAATAAACTTGAATGTTACACTTATTCCTTGTTTTAAATCCAAGTTAGAATGAGCCTTCTCCCTGAAAGTCAAAATCAGACTCATGTTGCTACTGTAAGTCAGAATCAGAACCAGGGAATGGTTGGCCAGATCACAGTTCATCTGTAATGTCAGACTGAACAACAGACTGAACAATTTATTCTCAGAAACACAAGCAGATCCATGAATACTGGAACTTTAATTATTAATAGCCACAAATCTAACTGCTTTCCAAGAACAACTTCACAAAAACAAGGGAACATGAACTAGTTAGCATAGGGTCCCCAGACATGGTCCTCGAATGCTGCAAACCAGTCGAGTTTTCAGGATTTTCACAATGAATATGCAGGAGATCAAATCTGTTTGCACTGCCTGCATTGTATGCAAATAGACCTTCTGGATATTCATTGTGGAAATCCTGAAAACCTGACTGGGTTTCAGCCTGGGGATCTCTGAAAAACAGAAAGGGAAAGAGAGAGAAATTTAAAGAATATAGGAAATGTATTCTACGGCCAAGTCCATAAGCAAAGCATGTCAAGCAAAACTGACTGATACACGGGGGCAACCTACACAGCACAGCAGATACTACCATGGGAAGCTTGCTGGGCAGACTGGATGGACCATTGGTCCTTTTCTGCCATCATTTGTATGTTTCTATGTTATGTTTCTATATATTTAAACATTGTTTTATTCAGAAGCTTTTAAGTGATTGTTTTTCTTACAGACTATTTTATTGTTTTTAATTGTTTGTGGTTTTTTAAATTATGGATGAAACTTTGTTATCTGCACCAAACAATGTTCTGGAGGACATGAAATACAAGCTTGGGTAAATAAATAAAATGAATAATAATAGTGTTCATTAAATCATAAACTACATTCATCAGTTTACTACTAAATAGGCACCAGCAAGTGTGTTTCCATTTTCATATCCTATTATCCTTGCCTACACAAGCAGTTAGAATTCAATTAATTCCATAGGAAAATGTCATTTATATGCCCTGCTGTTTTCTTCATTCATCTCAGAGGGAATAAGCAAAATAGAATTGATTTGAATATGCAGAATTGGAACTTAGGACAAGCAGCACAAACTACATGAGCTCAATACTCCTCTTTCTTCATAAATACGTGTCCTATTTATGGCACCTCAGCAAGGTCAGAATAAGGTTAGAACTTATAATCTTCTTGGGCCTCAGAGCCATGACCTCCTTACATTTTTTATCTGGAGAGATGGCAACATCATAAATGTTCTCTTCTGGCCTCCAGAAGAGAACAAGTAGCTAAATACCAGGTTTTCCCAAATAACTCCTGACATAAAAGGGGATATTTGGGCACTGTTTGGACAATTTTCAAACTCTTCAAAGACAGTATTCACAAAGGTCCAAACACAGATTTTTGGAGGGTGCAGTAGCTGGAACCCTCCTATACCCTTCCTTTCCCACCCACAATTAGTGATTCATCCTCTTATTCCCAGGTATGCAGGATTTATTTGCCTCTTAGAGGTCCCTACCCCAGGGACAGATATAAGATTTTGCTGCTCCTAGGCACTGTTGGTGCTATGACTCCCCCCTCCCCTTACATACATACATACACAAACACACACGCACACACTCACACACATACACATACCCTTCCTGTAAGGGGCTGATACAGGGTAGCAGAGGTCTATTCTTTACTGAATGAGATTTAGCAGAGCTGAAAGGCAACAAATCTTAGCCAGCCTGCTGCCCCTAAATGTTTGCCATGCTGGGCACTAGGAATGTGCATTCGTTTTCAAGGAATGTGCATTCGTTTTCAAGGAATGTGCAAACCACATCACATAAGTGGCTGTTCGTTTGATTCATGGGTTTGCGAAACGTATGGCGATCCCCCATGAATAAAACATATCATATTAGTTTCATTCTTTTGGCTCGCAGTGATTTCTTAGCAGCCATTTGAAATAGGAGAATGTCATGTGGGAGTATCCATAAGAAAAACCAGCCCTTTCCTGTGAGTCATAAGTGACCTCACAGGCCTGTCATAGAGTGGGTGAGACAGGTTGGCAAGGAGACGAGAATGCAACCTATCAGAGCTAAGCATTTTTCTAATGCAGCCAATTGCTGCTCTCACTCAGTGTCTGTGACACTGTTCCTGATGACGCTATACTATTTATACCTTAAGCACGCTCTTTCTTTGCGGGGGTGGGCTGGGGAGGTGGTCCGGGGAGGTGGCTTTACTCAGAGCTAGCCTGAGTGTCTCAAATCTGTATTCAATTGCTAGCTACTTTGATAGAATTTTCCATTGAAAAAGATATTTGTTTGATTTTCTTGCAGTGCCAGCCAGCCAGGCTTTTTTTGACCACACTTTTTTTTTATTGATTTCAGACAGTCTCTCTGTCTCTCCTACTGAGACAAGCTGCTAGCAGTGGCATTTTGCTGATTATCTTACACCCTGGGGTAGGTAGTTTCAGGCACAGGCAGGGTGTGGGTGGGAGATAGTGTGAGTTCGTATTTTCAAACAAGAAACAGCATCACTAGGAATTGTGCACACAGAGCAGACTCAGCTGAAGTGTACATCAAGGCACTGCACTGTGTCTGTCTGTGGAAAGTTTTGCAGACTCACATATATTGGGACAGCGGTGCTCTTTGAGCCAAATCCTCAGTAGGCCTCTTTTGTAGTTACAAGTTTGGTGTGTGCACATACAGTGGTCCCAGTTGTAGTGTACATCCAGGTACTGCATCGTGCACCTGTGGGCAGTTTTGCAGACCCACATATATTGGGACAGCGGTGCTCTTTGAAGCCAAATCCGCAGTAGGCCTCTTTTGTAGTTACAAGTTTGGTGTGTGCACATACAGCAGTCCCAGTTGTAGTGTACATCCAGGCACTGCATCGTGCATCTGTGGGCAGTTTTGTAGACTCACATATATTGGGACAGCGGTTCTCTTTGAAGCCAAATCTGCAGTAGGCCTCTTTTGTAGTTACAAGTTTGGTGTGTGCACATACAGCAGTCCCAGTTGTAGTGTACATCCAGGCACTGCATTGTGCACGTCTGGGCAGTTTTGCAGACTCACATATATTGGGACAGCAGTGCTCTTTGAAGCCAAATCCCCAGAAGGCCTCTTTTGGAAATAATTCTTTTAATTGAAATCCCTAGTAGGCAGTGACATTAAGTCCATGATGTCAGGGAAAACTAGATGTGGTCGAATGATTGGCACTGGCAGAGAAGGCACTGGCAGAGGAAGCACTTCAAAAGGCAGTGCCAGTCTCCCATTAAAGTTAAAAAGGGACCTGTTCCAATCTAAAATCTCTGGAGGGGCAAGCAGTTCCATCCGGAAAAAAATAAAATTTAAAGATGATGCATCAGCACCACCTGTTTCTGACCCTGTAGTTTTGGAGGTGAGGGAAGGGGAGGCTGAGTCATGCAAGACAAAAGGGCGAGACCCAAAAGCAGCAGTGCGACAGCAGACTCAACTTAATGCTGACAATGTAGCCCAGGCACAGTTTGCTTCTGAATCTGATGAAGAATCATCTTGTGTGAGAATCTCATCATCAGAAATGGAAGAAGTAATAGCTGAAGAAGGTTTAGGAGGATTAGTTAGTTCTGTCTTAGCCTCCACTTCAGTGCTGCAGGGGAGAGATTTATTTATTTATTTATTTATGTATTTATTTATTTATTTATTTAAAGAGACTTCTATACAGATATTAGTGGAGACATCAGTGAAAACTGATGATGATGAGGAGGAAGAGCAGTCAGCACAGGCACAGCGTGACTGATGCCCCCGGCATTGCTTTTCAGGGTGTAGCCACTTCAACTCCAGTGCCAGCATCCACCCCGAAGGCTATAGAGAAGGGATCACAGAAAGAAATCTGCAATCTGGAGCCACTTTAAAGTGACAGAGGACCCACATTTTGCTCAGAGTAATTACTGTGCCAGGGCTATTAGCAGAGGCAAGCATATGGAACATCTAACTAATTTTGGCATGATGCATCATATGCAGAAGCAACACCCAACAGTACTGCCATCTGGGGATGGTGGCAGTACCAGTCAGGGGACCCCTTTTTCCAGGCAGCATAAAATGGTTGAAAAGAGTCACCACACGCCCTCAGCCCATTCTAGCAGTCAGGTGGCAGGCCAGCAGCCCCTTGCCATGTGTCAGAAGTGGTAACCCACCATAGAGGAAATGGGGTGGTGTTTGGTAATGCTATCCCAGGGAAGGAGGCAGGCAGCCTCAAAAGTTGTAACCAGGAGCATTGGGGAAATGCTCCTTGATGACCAGCCCTTGCAGATAGTAGAGAATGTGGGTTTCAAGCATTTTCTGAAGGTATAAGTTCCAAATTACAAAGTCCCCACCAGAACCACATTTAGCAGAATGGTCATCCCCAGCCTGTACAACCAATGTCACAGTCGCATCCAAGCGCTGCTAGCTAAGGCAGAGGAGAGTGTGCATTTCACCTGCGATATCTGGACCACACTGAATGCTGCACACTCTTACCTCTCCCTGACAGCACACTGGTAGGAACTGGCTGAGGCAGGCAGCAGCTCTATTAGTGAACAAGTATCAGGGTGGAGGTGGGCTTTACTGCACACCCACCTGACAGACGAGGCCCATACCTCAACCAATATTCTAGCATGCATCAGACAGATGCTGGCAGGCTGGCAGCTACACCAGCAAGACAGGAATCTTCAGGCAGGGTTCTTTGTCACAGACAATGGTGAAAATATGGTAAAGGCAATATGCAACGGGGGCTTTCAGAACATCCGATGTTTTGCACATACTCTGCACCTGGAAATGAAGTCAGCTCTGGGTTTGGAGTCCAATCACCAAGAGAATGAATACCTGCATACATTACTAAAAAAATGCAGGAACATAGCAGGGTTCTTCCACAGAAGTGTGAAGATGGGGAAGGCTCTCTGTCAAAAGCAGACTGATTTGGAGATGCCTCACAAGCATTCCCTTCAAAACAGTGCCTCCCGGTGGAATACCACCTATATGATACTGAAGATGTTAGTGGAGCAGCAGACACCCCTTCAAGACCTTTCTCTGGAAATGGAGATAGGTGTGCATAGTCCCCTAGGGAATCATGAATGATTAGTCATGAGTCAGCTGGTAAAAATCCTGCAGCCCTTCAAGGATGCCACGGAGGAGCTGAGTTCCAGAAGTGCCACCTTGGCTGACATCATCCCTATAGTTAATTTTCTGGAGGAAAATTTGGAGGGCTTTAAACAGGAAGAGGGAATGACAGCAGAGGTGCTGTATTGTCTGGCCTTTTGCAGAAGCAGGTGCAAGAGAGATTAAGACCTTTAACAGAAGACCACACATACATGCTCGCCACAGTCTGTGATCCCCATGTGAAAGGGGAAACTCGCACTACAGTCCGATTTTCTCATATTGTGAAAGGACCAGCGTTAGTAAAAGTCCATGAACAGGAGTGCCATAGGCAGAGACAGATTAGGCATGAAGCAGAGGAGATAACAGAGGAAACTTCAGAGAGTAGTGCTAGCCCAAGCAGGAGCAGCACTCTGTCAGCAACAGCTAGTACTTCCTCCTCCACTTCAGTATGCCAAAGCCATGTCGCCCATAAAAAATCATCTGTTCTGGAAAGGGCTAGAGAGAAAGCAGCTGGCATGAAGGACTCTCAGCCTACCCAAGCAAAGGAGACACCAGCACAAATGTCAGTGACATGGTATCTCACACAGCCCACAGAGGACATGCAACCAGATCCACTGGCATATTGGACACACAAGTCCACTGTCTGGCCACACATAGTCAAAGTGGCTTAGCAATATCTGTCATGTCCACCACCAGTGTGCCCAGTGAACGTGTATTTTCAATGACAGGGGATATCATGAGCCCTCACCGCTCAAGGCTGGCACCAGAGTTGATGGAGATGCTAGTGTTTTTGAAAATAAGCATGCCTTTGCTTGGGTTTTAAAATTTTCTCTGTGGATGGCAAGATGAATAAAAGCAATTGAAAGCCTTGCAGCAGCTCCAACTGACTCCTATGCTCCAGATAATATCAGCACATATACCTGACTTGAAACGCTGTGCCAGTCTATCCACTGTCCAGGCCATACGTCCCTACAAGGGCCTGACCTCAAACGCTGTGCCTGTCTGCGCACTGTCCAGCCCTTATGTCACTAGAAGGACCTGACCTCAAACGCTGTGCCTGTCTGAGTTTAGTTCTAGTATTTCCAATTTCAGTTTCATGTATTTGTGCATCACTTCTTTCCAGAATATTCTTTTCCCAATTTTGCAACATTTTGAATATAAGAACATAAAAAGCTGACTTAAGATGTGTGGAGCTTGCATATTTCATATGCTCCATAGTTTTCATGATCTTCATAATATGGGCCATTTTCCCTAAATCTTTCTTACGTGCCAACATTAATGTTTCTAGTACTATAGAAAACTGGTGGTAGTTGCACTCTAGTTCATCCTCTGTGTTCCCATAGTTTACAGAGGCACTGTGTAGATATTGTAAATTTGGACTTGAGTAGCAGTTTTCTTATTTCTGAGAGATCTTCAACTTCCTTTGTCATCAGCTGAAGTGCATAAGTACAGTTAATAGCTTATAGGTATTTACAAGGGTCTGACCTCAAACGCAGTGCCTGTCCATAAAGGCCTTACGTCCCTATAAGGGCTTGACCTCAAACGCTGTGCCTGTCCATCCAGGCCTTACGTCCCTACAAGGGCCTGACCTGAAACGCTGTGCCAGTCTGTCCACTGTCCAGGCCAATCATCCCTACAAGGGACCGACCTCAAATGCTGTGCCTGTCCATCCACTGTCCAGGCCTTACGTCCCTATAAGGGCTTGATCTCAAATGCTGTGCCTGTCTGTCCACTGTCCAGGCCTTATGTCCCTACAAGGGCTTGACCTCAAAAACTGTGCCTTTCCATCCAGGCTATACGTCCCTACAAGGGCTTGACCTCAAACGCTGTGCCTGTCCATCCACTGTCCAGGCCTTATGTCCCTACAAGGACTTGACCTGAACTGCTGTGCCTGTCTGTCCACTGTCCAGGCCTTATGTCCCTACAAGGACTTGACCTCAAACACTGTGACTGACCGTCCACTGTCCAGGCCTTACGTCCCTACAATGGCTTGACCTCAAATGCTGTGCCTGCATCCACTGTCCAGGCCTTACGTCCCTACAAGGGCCTGACCTCAAACACTGTGCCTGTTCGTCCACTGTCCAGGCCTTACATCTCTACAAGGGCCTGACCTCAAATACTGTGCCTATCCATCCACTGTCCAGGCCTTACCTTCCTTCAAGGGTATGACCTCAAACGCTGTGCCAGTCTGTCCAGGCCTTACGTCCCTACAAGTGCTTGACCTCAAACGCTGTGCCTGTCCATCCACTGTCCAGGCCTTATGTCCCTACAAGAGCTTGACCTCAAACTCTGTGCCTGTCCGTCCACTGTCCAGGCTGAACGTCCCTACAAGGGCCTGACCTCAAACGCTGTACCTGTCCATCCAGGTCTTACGTCCCTACAAGGGCCTGACCTGAAGCGCTGTGCCAGTCTGTTCAGTGTCCAGGCCATTCATCCCTACAAGGGCTTGATCTCAAATGCTGTGCCTGTCCATTCAGGCCATATGTCCCTACAAGGGCTTGACCTCAAACACTGTGCCTGTCCATCCAGGCTGTATGTCCCTAGAAGGGCTTGACCTGAAATACTGTGCCTGTCTGTCCACTGTCCAGGCCTTATGTCCCTACAAGGACTTGACTGATGAAACAGGAGGGTAGGTTGTCTAAAAATGCCGTTTGGCAACAATACAGATTAGACACCAAAAGTAGTCCAAATAAAAACCTCTTTATTTGAGTGGAGACAAGTATTCTTACACGTACCCGACTCTGGCCTAGTTTCGCCCCGCTTGGGGCTGCCTCAGGGGCTAAAACAATAAATATGCCACATAAATAAATAAATATGTATACATAACAACACAAAACAAATTAAAACCAACATTAAAAGGTACCAACAAATAAAACACAAATCGCACTTGATAAAAATCAATTATAATAAAAATGCTTAACAAATAAAAATGCTTGCTAAATTAAAAACAATAAATGTACCTGTATGAAGAGGTTCTCTTTTTTATATGTCAACAATTCGCTTATGGTAAAACCCACAATTATCTAATGGTCTGAAAATACATAAATGGTAATTCTGAATATGATTATTATCTAATACACAATATTCCTGATTAACCTAACAAATATGCTAATTAACAACAACTTAATGTATGTGCAGCAAATATGAATTCGGAATGTCACAGTGTAAATCATTAAATACAGATAGAATGTTGAAAAATCTATATAATACTATGTCTTAAAAAATTCCTTTAAGATACTCATATAAGAAACAAGCACGGGCTACTATATGGAGCAACTTTTAAATGCTCCATAAAAAATTCCATAAAGGACATTAATTATGCAATCATAAAACAAATTATGCAATCATAAAAAATGTTGTACTTCTAGTTTGAAGGAATTTTTTAAGACATAGTATTATATAGATTTTTCAACATTCTATCTGTATTTAATGATTTACACTGTGACAGTCCGAATTCATATTTGCTGCACATACATTAAGTTGGTAATTTTTATGCTCAATAGTTTTCATTACCTTCATAATATGGGCCATTTTCACTAGATATTTCTTAGGTGCCAACATTAATGTTTCTAGTTCTATAGAAAACTGGTGGTAGTTGTACTCTAGTTCATCCTCTGTGTTCCCATAGTTTATAGGGGCACTGTAGGGTACAAATTCAACATAGGTTGATATTGTAGATTTGCACTTGAGTAGCAGTTTTATTATTTCTGAGAGCTCTTCAAGTTCCTTTGTCATTAGCTGAAGTGCATAACTACAGTTAATTGATTCTGGGTATTCTCTAGACGCCAACGGAAACACCACACTCTAGGGGCCAACCCATTCTAGGGAGTCCTTTCCTGTGCAAAAGAAAGGGAACTCTCCCCGGGTGTAGCCAGCCTATCTCATAGTACCTGTTGACCCATGTTGAACTAGAACCGCTGTTCACATGGAAACCTCCTCCACGTCAACTCATCATGCTTGAAGGCTCATGCTCCACACTAGGGGCCAACCCATTCTAGGGAGCCCTTTCCTGTGCAAAGGAAAGGGAACTCTCCCTGGGTGTAGCCTGCCTTTCTCTTAGTACCCGTTGACCCATGTTGAACCAGAACCGCTGTTCACATGGAAACCTCCTCCACATCAACTCGCCATGCTTGAAGGCTCGTGCTCTATTCTAGGGGCCAACCCATTCTAGGGATTCATAGGCATTATGACATTCATTGTTTTATTTTCTATTTGGAGACTACATCCGTAAAATATGCAGGTTGTAAGGAAAAGTGCATGTTGCACTGGTTCAAGAAGCCCCTACATAATAAGGGGTCACCTACAAAATGAGGAAGAGCCAGCAAAGGTACTGGAGGCCGGAAAGGCGGTGCTTGCATAGCTGGGTCAGGCTTGGCAGGCGTAGGGATGGAATCCAGCCAGCTATTCAGTTGATTGATGGCGTTAGCCAAAGTCTCTAGGATCTTCTGCTGCTCCATGATTCGCTGGGCCAGGCCAGGGATGGCCTGAATTACTGAGACCTGTGCCGGGTCCATGGATTTGGCTTAGGATTCTGTAAATATCAGTTGGTATGTGAACCCTGGGCCGAAGTGAGAGGTGGTACTGCCCACGGGGAGGAGCCCAGTGAGCCTCACTGTCGGGAGGCTAGATCTCAGCTGGGGATAGACACGGAAGCAGTATAGAGTCTTTATTAAAGATAGAAGCACTACCTGTGGAGCGGGGGGTGCCAGAGAGGAGGTCACACAGACCCAGAGACACAGGGTTGATGGAATAAGGAGTGCCCAGAGGGAATACCTCCGCAGCGTTGCTAGAAGTCTGTGGAGAGGGTACACCGAAGAGGTTTCCTGTAGAGATGGTAGTGGCCCACGAGGTGGGGTACACCAATAGTGTCCTCGGTAGAGATGATAATAACCCACAGAGCAGGATATGCTGGTGGGGTCCTCTGTAAAGATGACAGCGATCCGCAGAGTGACGTGCACAGTCGAGGTCCTAGGTGGAGGTAGCAATGGCCCGCAGAGTGGGGTACACTGGTGAGGGTCCTAGGTAGAGCTGGTAGTGGCCCACAAGGCGGGGTGCGCCTGTGAGCTCCTCAATAGCGTGGTAACAGTCCGTAGAGTGGGTACCTCTGAAGGAGTCCTCTGTAGAGATGGCAATGGCCCGCAGCGCGGGGTACACCAGAGAGGCACTTGGTAAAGCAGAAAGTGATCCGCAGAGCGGAGTATTCATGAAAGAGCAGTGTTGGTTCCAGGGCAGCCCCGGGGAATGGGGCAGGCAGAGTTCCAGGCATCAGGCCCTCCGAGGAGTGGATAGCCAGGACGAGAGAGAGGCCCCCAAGGAGCAGGTACCTGAGACGTCCACGTCGGAACAGGAACTGGAACGCAGGGTCCTCAGGAAGCGAGGCGGAATTAGCAAGGATGATACTCTTTGCCAAATCATCTTAGAGCAGGGCCAGCAGGTTAAATGTCCAAAGGGAATGACATCATCTGGAGGGGATGCCCCCGAGGTTCCCGCCATGACATGGATAAGACTGGCTCGTGCGCGCACGCTTAGAGGGACCTGATGGCAAGATGGCTGTCGGTGGCTTCTGTGCCGACCCGGGAGGCCTGGGAGCAGTAGGCAGGTCATCGGTAGCTAGCGGAGGCTGCCAATCTACCCCATGGAGTCAGGGAAGCAAAGAAGGATGTGAGCAGTAGTGGTCACAGCCGTCTGTGACCGATGGGCATAACATCAGAACTCTGGGTTGTATACCATCTGATCCAGGTGATTTGTTACTTTTTAATTTGTCAGTCTGCCTCATTACATCTTCCAGCTTCACAGTGATTTGTATCAGTTCTTCTGAATCTTCATGCCTCAATAAATTGGTTAGTTTATAAAGTACCACTCACCTCCTGTTATTTTAGCATAAGACAAGGGTTGAATGGAAAAATCCCTTTGCTGCACAACTTAAATTCAAAACCTAATCAAAAAGCACTTCCAGAAGTCTTTACCCTCGCTGTTAGTTGGGTACAAAGGTGAAAAACAGGAACCCAGTCCTTCAAGATACAGGAGTATTCCCCTCTTTTCAGGCATGGTCAAAAGATCAGGATAGGAAAAACTCCTCTCTTTTCAACTCCTCTCATTCTTCTATACCTCAAAAAATTCTTCAATTGAGCTGCAAAACAATCTATAACTTCTCCACAACAGTGCTCAACTTTGTAGTTAATTAACAGGAAGAAGAAAGACCTTGTACATATGCTTGAGAGGAATCTATACCCCTGAGAACATACTAAAAAGGGGATGAATAAAAGGCTAAGGAGGGTCCCAAAATGCAAAAAATCCCTCAAACAAGGATAATATTAGTGGCAATGACAAAGCCCTGCTACATTTCTCCTACAGCCAAACAAGGAAAAAACAATTTGAAGCAGGAAACTGATTCTTTTGGGGTTTGTTTTTTTTTCACAAAATAGTAATACAATATCTACATGCAATAAAACTTAAACATCCACAGATTACATTTTGATGGAATTTTCGCCTTTGCCCACTTGCTCATACCCAAGGGAAAAACTATGTCCAGCATAGCTAAAAGTGATAGCAACTTGGCATTTACAAATCACATTACAATACACATAACAATTAGATTTCTGGTCTCCTTCAGGAAGAACATTTTCATCACCATTCTAATTGTATCAACTCCCATTATTCAATCTTTCAACCTTAGCTCTCCTGGCTAGAGAACCCACAGAATGGAGTGAGAGGAACCACCCCCAAAAATCTGGGAAACTAAAATATGGCAGCAATGACCACCATCAAAACAGTTTAAAAAAATTATCTTCAGTTTAGGAACACCCAAAGGGAGGTAGGGAGTAAATGGCATACTCAAACCACTTCTACTAACTCACAGGTCGATACAGTAACGTGCGGTCTGTAA
Organism: Rhinatrema bivittatum; assembly: GCF_901001135.1. Lineage (NCBI taxonomy): Eukaryota > Metazoa > Chordata > Amphibia > Gymnophiona > Rhinatrematidae > Rhinatrema > Rhinatrema bivittatum. The sequence goes on from NC_042615.1 coordinate 384,849,885, forward strand.
CGTGCTGGGAACGCACAATACAAACGAGTAAGGCGATCCAGCGATCCAGTCTCCAGTTTCACGCGTCCTTAGCGCTTCGTAAAATAGACACATAACCCTTTCCGCACGCAGCATGTATATGATGTGTAAATGAACAAATTAGCTGTATAATGAAGGAATTAGCTATTCCCCTCCGATACTGTAACGGGTGCTGATATTATCTCCTTAGTAACCCGCTGTTTTGCCGCGGCCTTAACGTGTTAGTTTACCGCCTCCCCCTAGTAGGTGTTAGGACTGTGAGTCTAGTAACAAATCCATCGACACCGCTTAAGATACTCAAAAACAATAAAACAGAATAAAAAAAAAAGCGATACAGAGATGATCGAGAAAATGTAATGCTGTGGGACACATAAAACCTGTCAGAAAAAAAAATAAAAATTTTTAAATACCTGTCGGAGGGCCGCGTGGGTCCAGGCGGCCGGCGGCGGGAGCCGGGGGGTGGGTGGTCGCGTGTTAAATCTAGGCCGGGTCGCACAGACGCGCATTCATCCAGGCGGAGGAGCCGGCGACGAAAGCAGCCGGCTCCTCCGCCTGGATGAATGAATGCGCGCCTGTGCGACCCCTGCGATTCGGCGCTCAAGGCGTGACGTCACGACGCCCGACGTCACGGCATGTGACTGCCTTGAGCACCGAATCGCAGGGGTCGCACAGGCGCGCATTCATTCATCCAGGCAGAGGAGCCAGCTGCTTTCGCCGCCGGCTCCTCCGCCTGGATGAATGCGCGTCTGTGCGACCCGGCCTAGATTTAACACGCGACCACCCGCCGCCGGCAGTCTGAAACTAACGCGCGTCCACCCGCCCCCGCCGCCGCCTGGAACAGGCGCCCACCCGCCCGCAGCCTAGATTTAACACGCGACCACCCGCCCCCTGGATCCCGCCGCCCGCCGGCCGCCTGGACCCACGCAGCCCTCCGACAGGTATTTAAAAATTTTGTTTTTTACACTTCCTGGTGCCTGTCATTTCAAATGTCATTTCAAATGACATTGAAATGACAGGTACCAGCGCACCCAGGTTACTGTATAGGCGCTGTATTAAGCGCCTATACAGTAAAATGGGTTGCGTGGGCATAACCCTTCCCTAACGCTTCACAGCCACGGCATGCATTTGCATGCAATTAGAAGAGAGTATCAGGCGCTAGGTCAAGAGAACTGTGCGTGCGGGGAGGAAGGGTGCGCCTGACACTGCCGCACTGTTTCTACCGCGGCCTTACAGTATCGAGCCGTCATATAGGATAGACCACAGATTAAGGAGAGGGTTATCCCATCTATGGAAACACCCCATATAGCCTTAGCAAGGGACAGATTCAAAAAATTTAACACTCATTGAACATATGGCAAATGGACATGTCCTAGTACATACCATAAACTCTGGAAATGTACCCTGTCAAATTTCGGTTAATATATTCTGTTAAATTTCCTATCACTTTTCTCTGCTCCTAGTTATACTTTTCCCTGTTTTATTGTAACTGTAATTGTTTTCGTTCAGCACCTGTTATTTATTTCGTTCACTGTAACTTTTATCACTCCCCCTGTTTATTGTAAACCAGCATGATGTGATACTCTCACGAATGCCGGTATAGAAAAAACTAAAATAAATAAAAATAAATAAAATAAATGATAGTTGTGCCCATCCAATCTAAGATGAACAAACTTTTCAACAGGCATAACCAGGGCCTCTTCCATCACAAATTCATACAAGGAGACCCACTGATTAAGGAGGATACTATCCCACCAGTGGTGTACCCCATACCATCCACAGCAGAGAACAAAATTACAGGAAAATTCCACATAGGCAATCCTCACAGAAGGAAAGCTATGGATCAAGTTTCCTTCCAACAAATGTACTTATCTTCCTGGGCTAGAGAAAACTCCAAACTTCAGCTTTCCAAGATCAACAGAGTTCAAATAAATGGGGCCCAAAATTAGGGTCATATATAAAAATGAAATAGGGTAACTCACTTTTGGTATAGAAAATGATTACAATAACACAAGATAATATATTGAACACCATTTATTTTTTAGTAGGTTTTTTTTTTTCATTTTTTTTATCATTTTTTTATTATATATTTTCTGTGGCTTAGTATTCCCTAAAACCTTTAACATTATTAGAATGTCTACCAATCAATATAACCCATCATAACTCAGTATTATAAGCATCTGTATAACACAGTTAACCTAAACAGGTGCCAACTGTTCATATCGGGCCTCAAAGAATGAAATTATTTTGCCTATATTCCCACAGTGAATAGTACAACTAATCCTAGGGTCATAATCTTCAACACAGAAATAGAATAAACAATTTCTAACAGTAACTTGATTAAAACACTCCCCTCCTTCATAACATATCAATTAGGCCACCTATAATCCTTTAGAAAGTTATTTTATTTATTTATTTATTTAAAGCTTTTTTTATACCGGCATTCATGATAGAATCACATCATGCCGGTTTACAAGTAACAAGGGGAGTGAAGAAAAAAAAAACCAAAAACCTAACATTTAACAGGTGGAGAGAAGTAAGAAAGTTACAATAAAACAGAATAAAACAGAAAGTAAGAAAGTTACAATAAAACAGAAATTACCCCATTAATCAAACATAATCATAATCTGTAATACATTATATGTATTTATAACCAAATTGAGGTCACAAAACTCAGAGTTTATCATTAAATTTTAGCACATTATTCAAACATTCCCACCCCTGCATAAGAAATTAATTGTTAATCTTTAGTCCTTGACAAAGAAGAACAATCTCAGCTTTAAATCATGATCTTCAATGGCTCTTGGCTATGCCAGGTGCTAGTTGCTTGTAGACTGAGGTAGATACTTGTAGATAATCTAGCACAGTGAAAAAATACCCTCCTACAAAGGCAAACTATAACCACTGTATAGCAAGGAACATATTTAAATGTTAGAATAAGTCAACCCTGATACTATCAACACAAGAGTTCTATCCTGCCATTTTGTAGGATCAAAAAGAGATCACTCATACCCTTCATCATCTTCATCTGCAGGAGGAAGAGGATTGTAGTGGTCAGGATGGCGTTTGTTGACCAGTGCACTGTTCGGCAACCAGTACTTGGTCTGCACTCTGTCAATCTAACCATCCCACCGATAGTATTGTACCGAATTTGTATAGACATTTTGTCTCAATCTCATCTCCTGGATCCATTTCTCCAATTCCATTGGATAATCTGGTTGGCTCCACACAAACTCTCGGTTGGTCTTATCTTCTGTTATGCTCAGGCTTGTGAACCCTTGGCCGACGGGAAGATGGTATACCTTTCGGAAGATCCGTAGGTTCTCTCGTCAGGTGGTGAAGCAGAGTGGAAGACGGGACCAGCTGACCCTCGGCACTGGAGACTGAGGCGACTGCGGAGGCGGATGAAGAGTCGAGAAGAGGAGCTGTGTCTTCACCACTGGAAGTCTGTGGTCCCCCCAGGAGGAGCCCGTAGGGACCCAGACCTCTGGGGCTTAGGTGGACCTTTGAGAGGTCAAGGTATCAGTGCAAGGACAGACTAGAGCTTCGCCCTGGAAGCCCACGGTCCCCCCAGGAGGAGCCCGTAGGGACCTGGACCACTGGGACTTAGAAGGGCCCTTGAAGATGGTAGTCTAGAAGGAGTCCTAGGTCGAGTGCCAGAGGGTCATTGCTCACCAGTCCGAGGTCACGCACCGAAGGATCACCACTTGCCAGTCCGAAGTCACACACCAGAGAATCACCGCTTCCCAATCCGGTCGTACACCAGAGAATCACCGTAAGCCAATCTGAAGTCAGGAACCGGGAACACCAAGACGAACAGGAACAGGATCCAAAGCTCAAGGAACTCACCGAAGCAAGCAGACTAGACAGCGCTGGAGGACGTTGCCAAGTCACTGAATGAGCAGAGGAAGCTTCCCTATATACTTCCCCTGCTCAGGCTGATCAAGAACAGGTGAAGCTAGTTAAAAGGATTAGGTCCCTTTAAATCTGCAAAGGGGGCGCGGCCTCACGCCTAAGGATGGCATTGGCCATCTTTGATTTTTCCCCGCAGAGGAGAGACACCGCTAGATGCCGCGAGGGGGGAGCAGGACAGCTCCCCCTGCAGCGAGTAGCATCGGGGGCCGCGCAGGAGCGACAGCCTGAGTCAGAGCCCTCCTCCGGGGCTCCCGCGGCGAAGGAACGCCACGGACAAGGTAGGGGGCCGTGATCGTAGTCTGCCACGGCCGCGGAACACAACATCTTTGATGATGCATTTATTGGCATGTTCAAAAATCTACTCATCACAGTGCCTTTCCACATAGTTGATGACATATATGGGGACATATGGATAATACAGGCAAATAGGGCTCTAACCTTGTACCAAACTATCCTCTCGGCTTGCAGTTGCCCTCTATAAGGTCTTTCCATGCTTGATGCTACTTGAGACAACCCAAGACTTATCCGTCACTTGTAATGTTATTGGATGATCCAATACTTCACCATCTACTAAACTTCCCAGACCACTACTAGTAAATGATATCTCACCAGAGGATAACAAATAAAACCCTCAAAAGAAACCTCTGCTCAGCAAACAAAGCACTACTAACAATCCCTTCAGTAAAGTCAGCAAAATTAACCCAAGTGAGAGAATGGGCTTTATCATTGGCTGGGCCCATACTATGGAACACGATGCCCCCTGAACTCAGATTACAGAGTAATCTCAAAACTTTTAAGAAAAATTTAAAAACATAGCTCTTTAAAAAAGCCTTCACTAAAGAGTCTGGAGGGTAGAGAATGAAAGTACAGGGTAATGCAGATGAGAATGAATTTACTCAATCCTACATTTAAGAAGTAATATCTCAAAGAGATAGTAACTCAATAATATACCTGGACTTGACCAATAATACTCAAATAATGATTTTATTTATGAAATTGTAACCAAACTTTATTGGCACCTGTCAGAATGTACGATAACCTACATTTACTTACCTTAGTCTATGTGCCTATTTGTAAACCATTGCGATGGTATATAACTTAGCGACGGTATAGAAAAGTTTTTAAATAAATTAATGAAGTGATGCTGGAAAAGATGCTTAACTTTAGAGTCATCCTGTGGGAATTCCCACAAATGTATAGTCTATACACATCTGACAGAATTCCAGTATGGTGGTCTGTCCTTGGACGAACACATTGCTATGAGAGGTGATAATTGCTAAGCTTCTTCAGGCATCAGATGCACTGACAACTAGGTTCTAGTCACGCGAATCGTAGTTATGACTCATTACAGTATGATCACCCGTCTGTGACCTCTGGGAATCTGTGAAGCTTTCATCCAATAACTTCTGTCTTATCTCTCTTTGCCCTGTTAGAACTGCAAGTGGACAATCCCGCTGAATCAATTCCTAATGATTGACGCAGGCCTTCACAATGTGGTCAGCCTTGTTCCACCCATATCGCATTGACTACTTGTGCTATGCATTCCACTTCACTTTCCTCTTTCACCCTAGATGACTCTTCTAATATGTTTTCAGTAGGCCTATGACTCTCTCCAATTGTGTCAACGATAATCACATTGGGGCCCTCTGGGAGTCCCGGCATCAGAACTGCGGGCACTCGGATATGCTGTTTGCTGTGGCACTTGGCTCAGGTCCAGCGGTTCCACTCCTTGATACTACATGCTCATGGATTTGACTTGATGTGCTGCTACACTCCCTTCTACTCCCAGGTTCTATGCTTATGGGAGGCCCAACTTGTCCTCTAGCTGCCACTCAGGATAGAACACTCTGTATCCTTTGGATATTCCAGCACTGGCATCAGCTTCAAGAAACATTGCCGTGCTGCAGCAGCAACACTATAGGGTTACCGGCTGTGACCACTGGAATGTTTGACATTCTGCACATTCAATGGCTGTGGTGCCTAACATCCTTGAATCGCCCCTGCACTTCCCATGTGCTCCCTTGTCAAAATGCTGACTAGTATGGGGGCTGCATTTGGAGCTTTGGTTTTCTGAACTGATCGTTTACTCAACAATAGTGTACCTACTGTGATTTTTACCTGCAATCAAGCCACTAGTAAAAAGGTTTAATTTTGAATAACACATACAGTAGCGGGATGTGTTTCTTTTGATGGACTGTTACAGAAGACCTCCAGAATATTCTTAAGAGCTTTGAAAGACTGTTTCCTTCCCTCATATGCAGAAAGAACCTGGCATTATGAGAGCTGCAGTGGTTCATGACCTCCCATGTGAGCCCCTGTTGCCCAGGAGAAGTTAGGGTAGGACATATATGCAAATGTTTACTACCTACAAAGGGAGTATTTTGCAACATTTTTTACAAATGAGCCCTTCAGTGTTAAAATGTGTGAAAGCCTGAAGCGCTGGCATTATATGTGTTTTAAGTTGTTTACATGTTTTAACATCCATAGGCCCCCATCCTGAAAACATTTTGTAGCTTAACTGTCTAAATCTCTGGGTACACTATAAAAATACCCAATATATAGCATGTACTAGAAAATACAATATAAATCAAACTTGCTATGTGAGGAAACTTATCTAGTTTCAAGTGACCTTCATATAGTGCCACTACTGTTGTGGATAGAAATTGTTAGTGGACCCTTGGGCCGGCCGGGTGGAGCGAGGGCTCCGAGGGTGGAGGAAGGCCGGGAGGCGGAGCACAGCGGGTGTTGAAGAGGAGTCTTCGCCCTGGAAACCCGAGACCTCCCCAGGAGGGGCCTGTAGAGGTCTGGGTCGCTGGGTCTTAGGAGAAGCGCTGAGGTCAATGCTGGCAGAAGACGAGAGGAGTCGAGGTGAAGTCCGAAAGTCGTGGCTGGCTGAAGACAAGAGGAGTCGAGGTGAAGTCCGAAGGTCGTGGCTGGCTGAAGACAAGAGGAGACGAGGTGAAGTCCGAAGGTCGTGGCTGGCTGAAGACAAGAGGAGTCGAGGTGAAGTCCGAAATCTGGTCAGCAGAGGCAGAAGCAGGCAGGAAGCGAGGAGTAGGAACAGGAAAGGCTGGAACTGGAGCGAGGATCAGCAGGAACTGGAGCAGGAACAGCAGGAACTGGAGCAGGATCAGCAGGAACCGGAGCAGGATCAGCAGGAACTGGAACAAGGAACAACTGGAGCAAGGATCACCAGGAACGCAACTAACACTCAGAGAGTGACCTCGTTGCAAGGCAAGGCTGAGGAAACAGACGCCGACTTAAATAGTCTGCCGGCGTCTGACGTCAGAGAAGGGGCGGTTCAGCACTTCCGGGTGCTGGACCTACAAGTGCCGGCCCTTCGCGCGCGCGCGTTCCCCGGCGGGGGGAGGAGCTGAGTTCAGGCCCTGACGGCGTCTCCACGAGGGAGACGCCGCTGCCATGCGGCCAGGAAGGCCTTTCAGCGCGCGGTTCGCGGTGCGAACGGGGAGCCCGGGGACAAGGTAAGGACCCGGTCGCTAACTTAGCGACCGGGACCGCAACAGTACCCCCTCCTTTACGCCCCCTCTTCAAAGGCCCAGGTTTGACAGGATGATCGGTGTGGAATTGTTGTAACAGAGATTTGTCCAAAATGTTGCGAGCAGGTTCCCAAGTATTGTCTTCATCCCCGCATCCCTCCCAAGCTAGCAAGTACTCCCAAAGTCTGTTGGCGAAACGAGAATCCAAGACTTCTCGTACTTGGAAGGTAGGGTCCTCGGCTGTGGGATCAGAGGTAGGATCAGGCGGTCTCTGGTGGAACCTGGAAAGGACTACTGGTTTTAGGAGAGAGACGTGGAAGACGTTATGAATGCGTAACGTGGTAGGCAGACGCAGATGGTAGGACACTAGCCCTACTCTCTCCGCTACCCGAAAAGGACCACAGAACTTAGGTGCTAGCTTCTTCGATGGTTGTCTTAAATGGATGTTCTTGGTACTGAGCCACACTCTATCTCCAGGTAAGAAGATAGGTGCGGGTGTCCGATGTCGATCACTGTAGCATTTAGAGATGAGTGCAGACCTACGAAGCCTCCGTTGGGTAGATATCCAGAGTGTACCCAACTGCTGGGCAGTAAGCTGCGCCGCAGGTGAGGAGACCGGCACAGGCACTGGCAAAGGTGGTTTGAGTTGCTTTCCATATACGATTTGGAAGGGTGACCTTCCTGTTGCTGCGTGTACTTGATTGTTGTAGGCGAACTCTGCCCACGGTAACAGCTCTACCCAATTATCTTGTTTGTGGTTGGTGAAAGCTCGTAGGAACAGTTTTAGAGAACGGTTCATCCGTTCTGTTTGCCTGTTACTTTGCGGGTGGAAGGCGGTGGAGAAACTGAGTTGTATTTCAAACTTTTTGCAAAGAGCCCTCCAATACCTGGCTGTAAATTGTGGGCCTCTGTCCGAGACTATGTCTTGAGGCAAGCCATGGATACGGAATATGTGATGAGTGAATAACAGGGCTAGCTCGGTTGCGGAGGGTAGTTTGGTTAGTGGCACGAAATGAACCATCTTTGAAAAACGGTCCACGGTAACCCAAACTACCGTCTTGCCTTGAGACGAGGGTAGATCTACTACAAAGTCCGTGGCGATGTGAGTCCACGGTTCCGTAGGTACGGGCAACGGTTGTAAGAGTCCTCTCGGAGAACCAACCAGAGGTTTCTGCGTGGCACACGTGGGACAGGAGCTAACGTAGAGAGAGACATCCCTTCGAAGGCCAGGCCACCAGTAGAAGCGATTTATGAGATCCAGGGTTCGCTCCCTACCTGCATGCCCTCCGGACAAGGAGTCATGCCCCCAAGACAGGACCTTCCTTCGAAGTTTCTTGGGTACGACGGTTCTCGTGGTTGAATCTAGTGTAGTAAGGGCGAGATGGACATGTGCGGGATCCAGAATATGTTGTAGTTCCTCCTCCTCCTCAGGTTGAGCGTTACGGGACAGAGCGTCGGCTCGGATGTTTTCTCTGCGGGTCGATATTTGAGAATGAAGTCGAAGCGACTGAAGAAAAGGGACCACCTGGCTTGACGCGGGTTCAGGCGTTGAGCATGGGCTAAAAACTCCAAGTTCTTGTGGTCTGTATACACTGTGATGGTGTGATTGGCTCCTTCAAGCCACTGCCTCCATTCTTCGAATGTGAGTTTAATTGCTAGGAGTTCTTTATCTCCGATACCGTAGTTGTATTCGGCTGGGGAGAACTGTTTAGAGAAATAGGAGCATGGCATCAGTTTGCCAGAAGCATCGTGTTGACTGAGGACAGCCCCGACGGCTAAGCTGGAAGCATCAACTTCCACAATGAATGGGTGCAGTGGGTTTGGATGGTGCAAGCAGGAAGCCTTTAAAAATGCTTGCTTCAAGTCTTCAAAAGCCACGCATGCGTCTTCAGGCCAGTCTTGAGCATTGGCCCCCTTACGAGTGAGAGCGGTGAGTGGGGCGACTTTCAGAGAGTAGTGAGGAATGAAGTGCCTGTAGAAATTAGCGAATCCGAGGAATCGCTGGAGAGCCTTCAAGCCCGAGGGACGGGGCCAATTAGTGATAGCCGAGACCTTCTCGGGATCCATTTGGAACCCCGAGGAGGAGACAATGTATCCCAAGAAGGGAAGCGATTCACAGTCGAACTGGCACTTCTCCAGTTTGGCGTATAGATGGTTTTCTCTTAAGGCCTGTAGAACGAGTCTGACATGTTGTCGATGGGTGATTGGGTCTTGGGAATAAATCAGAACATCGTCCAGGTAAACAATGACGAAAGAGTGGAGCATTTCCCGGAGTACCTCGTTCATGAGATTTTGGAAGACGGCTGGGGCGTTGCACAACCCAAACGGCATTACCAAATACTCATAATGTCCGTCACGGGTGTTAAACGCCGTCTTCCACTCATCTCCCGGGCGTATGCGCACAAGATTGTAAGCTCCACGAAGGTCAAGTTTAGTAAAAACCTTCGCTCCTTGTAGTCTGTCGAGTAACTCAGGTATCAAGGGGAGCGGGTATCGGTCCTTTTTGGTGATGGTGTTCAACCCTCTGTAGTCAATGCAGGGTCTAAGGGTGCCGTCCTTCTTAGCTACGAAGAAGAACCCTCCCCAGCAGGAGAGTGTGAGGGGCGAATGAAGCCTTTAGCGAGGTTTTCCGTAATATAGTCGGACATAGCTCGGGTCTCCGGTAGTGACAGCGGGTAGACACGGCCGCGCGGGGGAGTGGTGCCCGGGAGAAGTTCAATGGCACAGTCAAATGGCCGGTGACATGGAAGGATCTCCGCTTCTTGCTTAGAGAACACATCGGAGCAATCCTGATACGGTGAGGGGAGTTTGATGGCTGCCTGGCAAAGAGGAATCGTGGATTTCAGGGGAAATTCAAGGCAGTTTTGGAAGCAATAAGAGCTCCATTGAGCAATCTGGAGAGAGTCCCAATGTATCACAGGAGCATGCAGCTGTAACCATGGTAGTCCTAAGACTACTGGATGCACAGTCTTTTCGAGCAGCAGAAAAGAGATTTCCTCGGTATGAAGAATTCCAGTTCGTAGAGTCAGAGGTCTCGTGAGCTCAGTGATGTCACCAGGAAGAGGAGTTCCTTGGATGGAGGTGACTCGCAGAGGAGGTTCTTTGGGAACCGTAGAGAGTCCAAGTTGGTAAGCCAAATCTTTTAGAATGAAGTTCCCCCCGGCTCCAGAATCTACAAAAGCGAGGGTTTGGAAGGAGCCACCAGGGTACTCCAACGTAATAGGAACCGTACATTGAGGAGCAGCATTGACACAGCCTAGGGGAAGCTCCTCCCATCCACCTAGGCTTGGGCGTTTTCCGGCCTCTCTGGGCACTGAGCCAAGAGATGACCCTTGGCCCCGCAGTATAGGCACAACCCTTGAGTACGGCGTCGTCTCCTTTCTTCCTCGGATAGATGCGTGCGCCCGATCTGCATAGGTTCCTCCGTAGAGGGATTGCTGAGAGAAGACTGCGTCCTGGAAGTGGCAGTCAAGGGCCTAGAGAAGTTAGGCGCCAAAGAGACAGGACGGCGAAGTACTCGGCCCTCCTTGGCTCGTTGCTGGAGGCGACGGTCGATTTTCCCAGCAAGGTCTATAACCTCATTCAGAGAGCTGGGAATGTCCCGAGCCATCAGCTCGTCCTTAATGCGGCCTGCGAGGCCCTCAAGGAAAATGCCTCGCAGACAATCATCTTGCCAGCTGAGTTCCATAGCTAAAGTGTGGAATTCAATGGCGTAATCTGTCAGAGTTCGGGTCCCTTGTTTCAACTGTAGGATTTCGGTGGTGGCAGTAGTCAGGCGAGCAGGCTCATCAAAGGTTTGTTTGAAATGAGCTACAAACCGAGGCAAGTCCTGCAGCATAGGATCCTGATGCTCCCACATGGGTGATGCCCACAGCATGGCCTTCCCATCAAGTAGGGAGAGGATATAGGCCACTTTGACAGCATCTGAAGGAAACTGCCCCGGAAGCAAGGAGAACCGGATAAAGCACTGGTTCAAGAAGGCTCTACAGGTCTTGGCGTCCCCGGTATAACGAGTAGGCGCAGGAAGCTGAGTCTGTGCTGGCGGCTGCGGTGCTGGTACCGGGGGTGGAAGTTGAACCACCTCAGGAGGACTAGCGTCCAAACGAGTTGCGAGGCGATCGACTGTAGCAGCTAGCATTTCTAGGCAGTGCTGCTGCTGCTGAATTCTCTGGGCCATTCCGGGAATGGCTTGCAAGCCGGCTGCGTCCGCCGGGTCCATGGCCTTGCAAACTGTTGTGGATAGAAATTGTTAGTGGACCCTTGGGCCGGCCGGGTGGAGCGAGGGCTCCGAGGGTGGAGGAAGGCCGGGAGGCGGAGCACAGTGGGTGTTGAAGAGGAGTCTTCGCCCTGGAAACCCGAGACCTCCCCAGGAGGGGCCTGTAGAGGTCCGGGTCGCTGGGTCTTAGGAGAAGCGCTGAGGTCAATGCTGGCAGAAGACGAGAGGAGTCGAGGTGAAGTCCGAAGGTCGTGGCTGGCTGAAGACAAGAGGAGTCGAGGTGAAGTCTGAAGGTCGTGGCTGGCTGAAGACAAGAGGAGACGAGGTGAAGTCCGAAGGTCGTGGCTGGCTGAAGACAAGAGGAGTCGAGGTGAAGTCCGAAATCTGGTCAGCAGAGGCAGAAGCAGGCAGGAAGCGAGGAGTAGGAACAGGAAAGGCTGGAACTGGAGCGAGGATCAGCAGGAACTGGAGCAGGAACAGCAGGAACTGGAGCAGGATCAGCAGGAACCGGAGCAGGATCAGCAGGAACTGGAACAAGGAACAACTGGAGCAAGGATCACCAGGAACGCAACTAACACTCAGAGAGTGACCTCGTTGCAAGGCAAGGCTGAGGAAACAGACGCCGACTTAAATAGTCTGCCGGCGTCTGACGTCAGAGAAGGGGCGGTTCAGCACTTCCGGGTGCTGGACCTACAAGTGCCGGCCCTTCGCGCGCGCGCGTTCCCTGGCGGGGGGAGGAGCTGAGTTCAGGCCCTGACGGCGTCTCCACGAGGGAGACGCCGCTGCCATGCGGCCAGGAAGGCCTTTCAGCGCGCGGTTCGCGGTGCGAACGGGGAGCCCGGGGACAAGGTAAGGACCCGGTCGCTAACTTAGCGACCGGGACCGCAACAACTACTGGCTTTATGGCTTTTCACGTAATAAGCCCTGAGAGCATTAGGGCTTTATAATCATTAGGTCGCTTGAAATGCTGTTTTTTATGATTCTTCAGTATGAAGCTATCGAAAGGTGTCAGTCACACTTATCTGAAAAAAGTCCACTGATATTTATTGGTCAAGCCGACATCATATCCGGCTGTCAATTTAGACAGTTGGAGGGATTCCCTTTAAAAATGGTGCTCGTTCAGCGTCTGTTTGTCAATTAAGGGCACAGCACCCGCTTTGTGCCGGTAGCCTACAGCACCGAAATTGTAAGTACAAAATATTTCAGAGAGACTCTCTACAACTACAATCAGAATCTATTTTACATGGCTTCTTTCAGATTATGTTTCAGCACTTAAGTTTTAGCACTAGCTGACCTGAAAGGCAGAATATACATGAATAAATTGAATTGAATAAATTGAGAGTGAGAACCTGTGAAAGTGAAAGAGTGAATTCGTGTGTGTGTGTGTGTGTATGTAAGAGAGTGTGTATGTGTGTGAGAAAGAGAGCCTATGAGAGTGAGTCTTCGAAAGTTGTTTTGTCAAATTCAGGAGTTTTCTGGATGCGATACATCATGTCAACCTTCTTGTTAACTGGAAGCACAGACGGGGGTTTTTTCCACATTCTCATCTATGCATCCTTGGGAATATCATGGATGGGCACTGCCATGATTGCCTTAGGGGGATTGAGAAATTGGAGAATATCCAGCATTTGAGCCCTTGGATCTGCCTCCTTCTCCAAATCAAATGAAATGTATTTTTAGACATTTCCCTCACAAAACTGAGGAGATGTCCTTAGGTGATGAACTTTTCTGTTCCTGTGGAGGAGAGGGTTTGGAAGGGAGACATGTAGATTCTTCCTGTTCAAACAAATCCTCAGATCCATAGTTGTACTCCCAAGAATGTTCAAACTCTCAATCTGATGGTTGGATTGGTGATGTGGCTTGAGTGTGCAACTGTCTTTCCACCAGCACCTGTGAAAAGACGTGAGCTGGGGGAGGGGCTCCATAGATTCCAATGTATCCCACTGTGGGATTGTAAACTGGACATAGTCTATGGTGTAGGTAACATTGTATTAGGTTAGGAGAGAGTGGATATGAAGATTATCTAGATGTATACATGAAGTTCAGATAGGCCCTGTTTTTTTTGTGTGAAAGTTAGTTCTGACAAAATGGTGAAGTATTTTGTAAAATGGCACAAAAGGATGTTAGAGAGAACAACTCCCGCAGCTGCATGGGATTTTTTTTTTTTGTAATACAATTTTTATTGAGTGATCCTCAGACACAATATGAAACTTTGCCGATAACAGACAAGCAAACTGCACAGCTTTTGCTGGCTCCCCATTCTGCAATCTGTGCATCTGCCTGCACTATCAAGATTGGATTGCTTCTGCCTGGATTCCTGAGTCAGGACTACTGCAACTCTCCTTGATCTTTAAAATAAGGTGTGTTTTGGCTCTTTGTTACTGTTCACTCATTTGATGCTGCATTTTCCCTGCCCACTTGATTACGTAAGCTGGGGACCCTGTCTAAAGTGCTGCACTGATGCCGGAAGACATTGCAGATGTGCTGCTGTTATCTGCCTCAAGACGTTCTAAACGTTGTGGTGCTTGTGCTTTCTTTGTATTTCAAGTATGTTTTGCCTCTCTACTTCTCTTCCCTCTTTTGATGCTGTATTTTCCCCGCTCTCTTGATGACGTTAGCTGGATTCCCTGACTAAAGTGCCGCACCGACACTGGAAGACATTGCTGGCTTGCTGCTGTTATCTGCCTCAAGACTTTTTCTAAACCTCGTGGTGCTTGTGCTGTTTATGTATTTCAGGTGTGTTTTGGCTCTTTGTTTCTCTTCCCTCATTTGATGCTGCATTTGCCCCACCCACTTGATGACACCAGCTTGGGTCCCTGACTAAAGTACCGAACCGATGCCGGAGGCGCCATGCGCCCATGCCTCTGTCACGCACACGAAGGAGCAAAACTAAGGAGCATGCTCCTTTGTGCATTCCTTCATGCACAAAAATGTGCCGTTTTTTCTGTGAAGAGAACAGCAATAGTGTGTCGTGTGCTTCCATTATGTTAGAGGGTATTGCTCTATTTCGGAAGGTATAGGGCAAGGGAAAAGCAAATACGTATGAGGCTATGACATTGTATATGAGGTTCCTAACAATAGATAAATCCTTGGTCTTTCAGAATACCTTATCTAGCTGGCTGTTGTTTGATGTTGCCTTGCATGTACAATGGGCTGTGTGTTTGACTCTGACAGGTTTTGAAGTAATGGGAAGTAGTCTAAATAGCAAGGCATCTTGGGTCTTGAGGCTGTAGGCCCATAACATTTGCATGTACTTCAAGCATGAACTTCATGAACTTCAAGCAAAAAATCTTGGAGTGATAATTGACACCCATCTGAACTTAAAGAAGTTCATCAATCACACAACCAAGGACTGCTTCTATAAATTACAGGTGCTAAAAAGACTTAAACCTCTTCTACATTTTCACGACTTCAGAACTGTCCTCCAAGCCATTCTATTTTCCAAGATAGACTACTGTAACTCCCTTCTGCTGGGTCTCCTCGCCTCCACCACCAAACCTCTTCAGATGCTCCAAAACGTGGCCGCTAGAATCCTGACAAATATCAACAGAAGAGACCACATCACGCCCATCCTCAGAAAACTACATTGGCTACCAATAAGCTTTAGAATCTTATACAAGACCCTCACCATTATTCATAAAACCATTCATAACCAGGTCCCCATCGACCTTTAATTCCCACTCAGACTCCACACTTCTTCAAGACTTATCAGAGATGCCTACAAAGGATCTCTGCACACCCCTTCAACCAAATCCACCCATCATTCAGCCACTAGAGAAAGGGCCCTCTTGCAGCGGGATCAACCATCTGGAATGCTATTCCCCCTGATCTCAGACAGGAACCCTGCCTGTTGACTTTCAGAAAAACATCAAGACTTGGCTGTTTCAACAAGCCTTCCCCTAACCCAGGGCCCCCTCAGCTATCCCACAGTTCATATACTATTGCCTCCTAATAAGTGCACGCCTTTTCTGACACTGTTTATGATTTGTTTTAGTTACCAAGTTTATCTTCTGCCTCTGGCTTCTTCATCTCCCTAGTTCCATTGCCCTTGTTTTATTGTAACTTTGCCTCTTCTTCTAGGTTAATGTTATAACCCCTGTTCCATATAAACCGATATGATCTGTATCATGAATGTCGGTATAAAAAAGTACTAAATAAATAAATAAAATGTAAAGAAATGTTTGAGTGTTTGTGTAGAAACTGAAGGTATCCAGCTAGGCCAGAGGGTACCTTTCAATTAACACCTCATGATGGTGCTGCCTGTGACCCTGAGAGCATTCTGGATGTAAGTATGTGTGAATGAGGATTCTTGTTAGCTGAAAGCAGAGGCAGGGTCACGCTGAGCAATAGACCCATGTGTGTATCCTGACAGAAACAGGACTTATACAGACCATGCAAATATGGCTAAAGAAGAACTTACCTCCAGCCCCAGCCCTCAGAGCGTGCATCCAGTCCATCCACCTCCTCTTTCATAGGTGAAAAAGTTGTGTGTGCGCACTATAACTATAACAGGTATTTGCTTAATAGTATGTCATAAATTATCCTACTAATGTCTGAAGTGGGTAGCATGGCTTTTTGCACTCCATAACTGTACATAGAAGTGATGTGATGGCACCTGCACAGACAGCCTGCATGAAGGGCCCTAATTCCCTATGCCACTATTAAGGTAACTATGCTGTGCAGGTAGCGGGAATATCCATTTACATAAAGGGGACAGCTTTGTGGAATACGAAAACCATGCAACAGGCCCCAACAATATATGACTGACTATATATAGAACTATCCAAAATATACCACCTGAGTAAATATGTTTGCCTGAAAAATCTTATATATGTATATTAAAGTATGATTTTTTGTATTTATAACATTATACAGGCAAACATATTTACTCAGATGCAATATTTTGGAAAATTCTGGCACCCTAGTGCCCCCTCCCCCCCCCAATGCAGCACTTACCCTACGTAAGGTGAGGATCCTCTGTTAAAAGTGTTCCACAGGTCCTCCCAGTCCTGTGTGCTTTGGCGTAGATTATGTCTCACACCAGCATGAGAAAAGAGGTGATCTTCATTGGCTATAACCAGGGACGCCAAGTGGGTGATGTCCCTGGTGGTAAAATTGGGCTGACGTGCTGGAGAAGGCATCGTTATGCAGCAGGCCTGGAAAGAACAGGAAGTTCTGCCCTCGTGGAAGTGTGCATGCATTGGCGTGCGAGAGTATCTGCGTGTACAACTGTCAGGATCTACATCCGCGCATTTTACAAAGTGGCACACGCATGCACACATTTCAAAATACTTTCCTGTGCACACGAGCACCCATCAATAGTTATTTCTAATGGACGCGCACATGTGTGCGCTAAATATGCTTTCACCACATAAGTGGGGGGATTTTAAAAGAGAGGGGGTGCCGCCATCTCCAGTTTCACCAGTTTGTTCCCAATTCGCACAGGAAAGGGATAGGACTTCCTAATCCCCTAGTTTATATGTGCTCCTTTCCCCCTGTTAGCTCCAACCCATTATAGCCTGGTGAGTAGCCTATTTCTTTTGCTTTAAGGACTTACATGCCATCTATAGCAGTAGTAAAATAATGAGATAAGGGACCCCGGTGCGTGCCTGTGCGCTTAAGTATATAGAAGCACATCTATTGGTCTCTCCCCCTATGCCGATGCCTCATCCCTTTTCTACTTGTTTTCACATGTGTGCACAACGGGAGACACGTGCATAATCAGACGGCATAAAAAATAAGTTCTGCACGTATCAGCCTGTTTTCACATATCTCCTGATTTGGGCACGCAATGCGTTAATGCGTCTCACACCACGATACTGCATCCCGCGACACAAAACATTATTACAGGTTATGAATTTTTCTTCCACGATGTGATATGTCTAGAATTTGCATAGATACACCCCTTTTTATCACGGATACGTGCGATGTTTATAGCAATTTGATGAATCTAGGGCTTAGATTGCTGGATATCTTTGAAGATGCTTTGGTTCACAGACACTCTACACATTCGTTCCACCTCCAGACCCACCAGAATGCCATATATAGCAACTATACACACGCCATCTCCCAAACTCTTTCAATTTGCAGCCACCAAACAACGCGCCCTATCATTAGCTGGACCTTCTCTATGGAACACAATGCCCACCCGGCTACGCCTCGAGACCTGCCCTAAGAAATTCAGAAAGAAACTTAAGACGTGGCTGTTCACGCACGCCTACACATGATCCCTTCTCTGCCTACCTCCCTGTCCCACACCCTCCTCCACCTCTCCCATCCCCCCCCTACCCTCTAGGTCTTCCCCCCCTAGAGATCCCCTCGCATTACACCATCTCTCCCCCAGCTAGTTCCCACCTCTGCCCCCCCCTGCCCCTCCCAACACCCCTCCCTCTCCTCCATCCTCAGCCCCTTTACACCCCTGCTCATCCTTGTTCTTTGATTGTATATAACTTGTATATATGTATCTAAGCTTGTTTTCGTGTTTACTGCTTGTACTCCAAAACCCTTCTTTATCCGTCCCTCTACCCCCCTTCTTCTCCCTCCCCCTCCCCTCAGTTATATTATCAGTTACATTGTAAGGCCCTGTTGGCCAAGTTCATGTTGTATGGAAACCGATGCGATGTTTCTTAATGAGGATCGGTATATAAAAAACGTTAAATAAATAAATAAATAAATAAGATTGGGCCCACATAAACTCCATTGGTATGTTTAAATAAACTGGCTGAATTTTTTAAATTAATCTTTGAAAAAGGCAGAAAAGGCCTAAATCCTTGAAAGTTCATAAGTATTCAAACAAGTTCAGACTTCCTGAAATTTATGAAACCAATGTTTAGGCCAGTGATCATTATAATGGAGCCTCAGATGATTGTTGCAGAACTCCACCTTTATAAGGCTTAGCAGTGGGTCAGAGAGTCTTCATGAGAGTATTATATTCTTGCAAGAAAGAATTTCAACATACAGTATCTATCTTTTCAGAAGGCTTTGCTGAATGGTTGCTTTTGAAACGTACTTCATGCTTTAAAAGAAAAATTCTTACTATGTTTTAGTCTGCATTATTGATTCTTCTTCTTTTAAGTATGTCTGATTCAAGGCTGCTTTGAATTTAGATTTTTTTAAAGAAGGAAATGGTGATTTTAAAATTTTGAGCTTGGACTACAGTAATTCACAATTGCAGACTCGCCTGATTTTCAGCATTGACACATCCTTTCTCAACTTCATGTGGTTTCTCAGTCTGTGACTAGGTCTCTCACTGTCTCAAGTTCATTGTGGTTGCATAGCAATTCATGGACAACTTTTATTTAGAATGGCTTTTTTTCTACCTTTATATTTTACGGAGGCAGTACCAGCTAAATCTTTCTCAAAAACAGAGAGCCTTGCAAAAGCTAAGGGGATTTAGATTAACATATTTATTTTTTATATTGAAACTTGAAATACTTGTGAAACATCGCACAACTAGGCATCACAGTAGGACCTGTGTATTTTTCCAGCTACAGAGCAGGAGAACTGTTGCCTAACAGTGATGCCAATAATGGCAAATGTCATTTTCAATCCCTTCCAAAGAGCTGTCAGACAGCTGTTCCAACAGGAAGCCTAAATATGAGATTTGTGTTGCTTGTTGCAGCTATTTGCTGAAATTGAAGCCAGGAAGCTGCAATTAATACCATTTCCTGGATATAAATGGAATCATTCTTTGAATATTTTCATATCTACATTTCATTATAAGTAGGTTTGGGTAAGGGATTTTTTTTTTGGTCTTCCTTGAAGCAAGTTGCCAGGTTGTTTCATGTTTGTTTCTAGGTATTCCTTATTTTATGATCAGAGCTCAGTTTAGGAATCTGAGGGCTAGTTTGGATTACATCTGGCCTCCCTCTGAACCAGAGGAACTTCATTTCAACTCAAATTATCCAAACTACCTGATGTGGATGAATCTGAGTACGAACTATATGTCCTGGCTTGAGAAAATGTTAATCTCCTCACACTTCAGCTTGTGATTTTTGACCTGCTTCCTGGAGCCTGGACTTACAGTACATGACTCTGATTTGGATACTCACTTCATGTCTAACTGGGGCCGATGCAATACAGTGCGCTCAGCCGAGCACACTTTATAACCCGCAGTCGGACTTTACTCGACCGTCTGCCGATAAATAAAACCGACGCCGATAAACTTGGCGTTGGTTTTCCTTGCCAGCGGTCAGCCGAGTCACGAAAACCGATTGGGTTCTCATTAACAAGGAGGCGACCCTAGTGCCTCCTTGCTAACGTGACCCCCTAATTTTAATATTGCATGGCACCACCCCTTGGGGGCATCTGGGGTACATTAAGAAAGTGGGCGCTGACTGTTCAGCACCCACTTTCTACACTAATTTATTGCATCGACCCCTCAAATGATGTATGAATAATGGAGGGTTTTAAATTTGGTTTGTAAGTTGCATATATAATGGTGGGTGTTATCCCTGTGATTATTAATCAAGGTGGGTATGCTGGAATACTTCAAGGTAAGGGCCAGGATATTCGGCCTAGATTTCTTTCTAGGGTGGTGCTAATTCCTGAATTTGATTTTTCAGTGCATAAGAAAGTAGAAACTAGAGAATAAAAAGTTGGATATATTAATGCTACCAGATCTGTAAGGGGGAAATAATGTTACATTTTAAATATAGTAGATCAGTTTCATCTTGATCTACTTTTTATAACAGACTCATATTAAAAGGCATGATACTTTCTATTTTAATCAGGTATGTCCTTGAGGTTTTAAATATTTGCAATATGCCTGCCCAAAAAGGAAGCGAGGGAACATTTTGATCTTATTTAAACAGGACTTGGTTATAAAAAGAATATATACTTGTCTGCCATCTCCAATTGGGTCTTTGATTTTTAAGGTTTTGGACTGGTAAAACTGTATATTGTATAGTACAATATACTATCCCTCAGGTTATATAATTTCTGAGTTGAACTGTTAGATGAATATTTATTTTCTAACTATCTTACTTGCTCTAAGACTATATTCATTGGCAATTTCAATATTCATGCTGAAAGGCAGTTCCTCTCACTATACAAAGGAATTTTTTTTAGCAATGCAGGCAGTAAACTTTAATCAGTTAAAGTCTCCAAGTCATTGAGGTGGTCATAATCTGGATTTATTGTTATGCCCAAAGGAATGGTATATGGCTGTGTCTAATCGTTGTGTTTTGCAAACTTTGTGGTCAGATGACAGTTTAATAACTTGGAATTTCAAAATAGACTTGAGGTCAAAGAGAGAAGATGTAAAATTCACAAAAAAAATCCATCCACCCATCGGTGGCTAATGAGGATTTTTTGCACCAGTGGAGAGAAGAATTAGCTGGTCAGCAATAGGTCTGGCTTTAATGTAGATGGCTTAGTGGGTAAATGGAATCCTTTCTTAACTAAGACATGATAAAGTTCCACGAGAAGTAGGGAAAATAGAAATTATGCTCTGTGGCTTAATTATGATTTAGTACTGTGCCGATGAAATTTGAGGAAACTAGAATGACGGCGGAGGAAGGATCTTTCGGATGGAAATAAAATTCAATATAAAAGGCAATTATGTGAATATAGAAAACAATGTAAATTGATCTGGGGTAATTATTATGCCCAAAGGATTGAATCAATCAATTGGCCCCTGGAACTTTTTGATATAGTGTGTAAATTAACTTATTGCTCCAGTGCAGGTAATCAGCTGTTTGCCACTTGTGTGAGACTTGCTGATTATTTTGAAAGAAGATTGAAGATGTTAGAATGCAAGTTGATCTTGGGGTGAATCATTTAATATTTAATGAAGATGAACAAGTAGTTAAGTGGTCCGTTTTTAGAGAGATATCAGATAGGGAACTTTCTGATGTTATAAGTATATAAAACCATCCACTTCATATTTAGACTCTTGTCCCTTCTTTATTGTGAATCATTTACGATCTGAAACGTTTGGAATTTGAAAATGATAGTGAATGCTTCATTGTCAGAGGGTCATCTCCTGATTCAATTAAAAGAAGATTTTGTGAAACCATTAGTGAAAGATGAAAAGGTTTAATTATTAGAGTTAAATAACTATCATCCGATCTCCCAACTTCCAACATTGACGAAAGTTATGGAAAAATGTGTTTTGGTGCAGCTTGAAGAATTTGTGGAGGAAAATTCAATTTTAGATAAATACCAGTTTGGATTTCACAAGGCCCATAATACAGAGCATCTTCTGTTATCTCTAACTGATATGTTGTACCAAAGATTAGATAAGATTAGATAAATATTATTAGGTTTCCCATCATCGCATACTAAACCACTTCAGATGGTTCAAAACACGGCAGCCAGAATATTGACAAATACACGGAGAAGAGATCACATTTCCCCAATCCTCAAAGACCTACACTGGCTGCTGATCCATTATAGAATCTTATATAAGTCCATCACCATAATATACAAAGCTATCTAACATTACGCTCCGCTCAACTTACAAATTCCTTACAAAAAACATACATCCTCCAGACCCATAAGAGAGTACTATAAGGAATTTCTACAGGTACCTCACTCCAAAACCTCCCATCATATAACCTTCAGAGACAGGGCATTCTCCACAGGAGGACCTCCTCTCTGGAACTCCATCCCACAGGAACCTTGCCTCCCAACATTCAGGAAAAGACTCAAAACGTGGCTATTTAGAAAAGCCTTCCCAGACTCGGAATAAATCTTAACTACCTCTAACCAACTTCCAATCGCAGAAAACTATAACTTACAGTCACTACCATTATGCAAAAACCACAAAATGGCAAAATGGACACCATCCTAGTAAATTACCATAAACTCTGTAAATGTACCCCATCAAATTTCGGTTAATATATTCTGTTAAATTTCCTATCACTTTTCTCTGCTCCTAGTTGTATTTTTCCCTGTTTTATTGTAACTGTAACTGTTTTCGTTCAGCACTTGTTATTTATTTCATTCACTGTAACTTTTATCACTCCCCCTGTTTATTGTAAACCGTATGATGTGATACTCTCATGAATGCCGGTATAGAAAAAACTAAAATAAATAAATAAATACAGGGTTATCTGGCCTGTTGGTACATTTAGACATTGCATCTGCCTTTGATATGCTAAATCACCAATTTCTGATTTCTCAGTTGGCTAGTTTTGGGAATGGGGGAGGTGTGTTGCAGTGGTTCGGTTCATTTTTAGCAGAAAGAAAACAATGGGTTATAAGGCACTCATTGCAGTCGGAGTGGAAAAACGTTTGTTGAGGAGCACCACAGGGCTCTGTATTGTCTGCTGTATTATTGAATATTTACATGGCTGCCCTGGGTATGCTGATGGAGTCGCTTGGAATTCAATACTTTATGTATTCTAATGATATCCAATTATATATTCCTTGTGAAATTGGTGGTTTTCTTCCTTATTTGCTTTTGGAGAACTGTTTAGATGCTATTAAAAACTGGTTGAATATGCACTCATATGTTATAGAATATATCTAGGCATGCATCTACTTGCCAGTTTGAAAGTTACAGTCCATACATACAGACTTTGCAGCTGCTCATTTGAGAAAATGGATTGTTTCAGAGGATGAGCGTACATTTGAAATGAATGGGTAATCCAAAATGAAAAAATCCATGTTCAGTTTGCTTCATTTTAAATTAAATAGACCATCTAAGAAAATAACACAACAATATTTTCCATTTCCATTCATTTTTAGATATATTAGAGTCTAAGGAGCAAGAAAACTGCAGGTTTTTTCAACTCAAACCAGATAGACCAGAACTGGTATGGGAAGGAAGGAGTAGAACCAATCAACATGAAGCATTCTTTCAATCAGCCTATCCCAGTTTCACACCCTCATTTTTTAACTTAAAGCTGAAAGAAAAACTGAACTTTGAACAATCAACATTTTGTTTGGAGTCATTTCTCTGTTAGATTTCAGCTAGAGGGAAGATAGTTTCTGAAGATGTGTGTGTTTCAGAGTGAATGAAAAATGTTATAAAACGTTTAACACAGGAGAAAGTAATGTGGACTCTTAGATCTTGCCAGTGTATCATAGGAGACACTATAAAAATCTCTTTGACTTACAGTATTTAATATGATTTATATATTGCCTCTATTTCAAACTCAAAGTGATTTACAATTTTTAACAAAAGAAAATGCAAACTATTTATAAAGTACAATATAAAAACATAGTTAAAATTTCTAACATATCATATTAAAATATAGAATAATGCCAAAATTCTTATTCTTCATAAAATGTCCTTATAAAAAGCCAAGATTCTTTCTAAAAAACAAATAAATATTTTGTTTCACTATCAACAGAGGTTAGAAGACTGCAGAGGATAGATACATCCTGTGTCACTATTTTATCTGCAGCAAATTGTAGCTCTGAAAAAAGATATAGACCAACCTTTCCATTCTCAGCCTTTGTGTGTAAGTCAGTAAGCTCACTGTGGTATAGAGGATGTGTGTGTGTGTGTGTGGGGGGGGGGTTCACGTTTAATGTTTTTTTTTTTTGTTTGGCAAATGAAACAAACTGAAAAAAAAACCCCATTAAATGAACACAAAAAAAGCAAACAAAAAAAAAGAAGCTCAAAACAAAATACAAACCAAAACAAAAAATTGGGGGCTACACATCTGGTTTTTACAACTCAATGACCTTGCACTTTTTAGCATTAAATCGTAGCTGCCAAACTCTAGACCACAGGCCCCTTAAGGTTATGTTTAGCTAAAACTGGGCAATTCCAGCCTTAATTCAAAGCCTAGTAACCAATCCAATCCTAAAAAGTTAAAATAATTAAAATAAAAGAGAGTAAATTCTGAATGTTCCTCATACAGTTCACCTTCTAACTGCATCTAGTGTCAGATATAGTAATTAATTTTTAGGTCCTTTATCTAATCCACATCATGAGATCCTTTTTATCTCTATTTGGTGCCAAAGAAGTCAATGTGGGTGGCAAACTGCAGATAATATGGTGCTCAGTCTCAAAAGAAGGAAAGCCATCTAAACCTCAGTGACAAATGCAAACCACACCTTGCATTTTTCAAATGTCAGAAACAGCATATTATTGTCATACTTTCATAAAAGCCATATATTCATGGCCAGGAAGGAAGAGCATGTTGATTAAGTAGGAAATGCGGTTATTGTTGTTTACTACCTATTATGAATGTTTATAGTTAATTGTAGTGCAGTTCAATTAGATATGCAAGAACCATTAGCAAGTTCATGATGGTATGACTTCCATGGTCCCTATAACAACTCATTCTGTAACTATGTATTTATTCTTTTAAATATGTAAACCGTTATGATGGTACGAATGAATGACAGTATAGAAAATGTGCTAAATAAAAAATAAATAAGTAAAGATAAAAAATAATATTCTACTGAGGCTCATATGATTTGTCCACTGTTTTCCTCCTCAAGCTGCAATTTGTCTGCTTGCAATATATTTTGAAAATGCACCCATTAAGTACCTGATTCTCAGCAGCGAATTTATATCCCCAGCTGCCTTTAGACATGTGGTCAGCTGGCTGTTCCTCCCCACTCCCAAGAAACACCAGAGTCTTCATGATCCTTACAGGCAATAACTTCACTAAGGCCAGGATTTTCCATTCTCGCAGAGAATGGTGAATCCCGGCGGTAATGGGGGGCAGGCCTGCGAAAGCCGGCAGCGATCGCACCACCGCGGTGTTATTGCTGCCGGCTTTCGCACCCAATAGTGCCACCGTGAAAGATGGTGCTATTGGGCGTGCTACTAGCGGCGATAACGTGTCTTACCTTATCGCCGCCAGTGAAGATAGCGCCACGTATGCCTCCTCGCCACCCCGACTGTGCCCCGACTCCACCCCAACTCTGTCCCTTTTCTCAAGCGATAGCCTTAGAAAATAACCCCCTTAGGCTGCAACCAGTACATTGTAGCATTTGGCTTCTTAGGATGCTATCTTGAATCCACTTCTCCATTTGTTTTCACGTAGCTTTACATGATGTGATAACATGTGAGAATTAAACAGAGAAAGAATTATCTTTGATATTTATGGAATATAAATTACATTCTACTGACAAGGACCACCCACCATGTTTCTATACAATACAATCTGCTTCCTAACCCTACAGAGACAACAGAAACAAATTAACTGTGAAAAACCTCCGCTTGGTTAGTAAATCTGAGAGGGGCTTTCTTGTTCTTAGTTTTTGCTTGTTAAGCATCAAGCTGGTGGGTGCTGGCAGAAAGGAAACCTTGCATTTTTGGCAGAACATTTCAATGTTCTACAGAAAGCATGCCATAACAGAAAGGATGATTCACCTACAAGGCAGAATGAAGGCCGTTTAGCAAGACACAGTGGATTTACTGCTTAGATCAGTTTGTAATTAGCAGAAAATAACACCTAGGATCATATGACAACTGGATACGCAGCTGCAAAAAACCAAAATGGATTGAAACTGAACATCCACACTATTTCAAGTTGAGTAATTTACTATTTGTAACCATTGGTGGCCAGTTATTTATTACTAAATTGTAAAGCCATTATAGATCCTTTTCTTTCCAGTTGATTTCTCTTGCACAGTCAAAGGTGAATTATGTGATACATATTTTCTAGAAAATGAAGAAAAAGTAAAAAAAAAGTCAGTGTTTCATTTTGAATGGAATGTACAACAGATCATTGCCCCCTTTAGAATTGATGATCCTATGTGTGTTGTTAATGCAGCAGGTTGCTCTCTACTGATCTGTAAATAATTGACACATATATCCCTGTGCAATTTTTATACAGAGATCCTGAGGTCTGTATTCAAAGACATTTAGCTGGATAACTCAGAAGTTAGTTATTTGACTAAATTAATATTTGGGCACTTTTCTGGCTAAATTCTAACTTAATAACTTTTTATTCATATAAAATTTGGCCGGATAAGTTAGGAGCATTCCGAGGCATAACTAGGAGGAGCTGAGATAATGGATAACTTATCTGGTTATTGCCGATATTTAGTTAGCCATATAAGTTTATCTGGCTAACTTTAGGTCAAGACGACCAGACTTAGCCAGAGAAGTTATCTGGCTAACTTTAGTATAGCTGGATATATTCAGCACTGCAGCCACGGATAAGTTTATCTGGCTAACTTGCCGAGCATACAATGGCTGAATATGAACTTCAATATGAACTAATTAATTAATCTAATGAGGCATGCATGTTTTTATGATGGAACTAAAATGGTTTTGTAATGTAATAATTTTGAGTTTTGTAGTTTTGGTCTCATATAAAGCTGCTGTTGTTCTTAGTATTTCATTTGCACAGAATTTTTTGTATTGAACGTGCTGTGTCTTTACATTGATATTTGTTAAAAAAAAAAAAGCTGCATCTAGCAATAGAGGGCAGAAGGGGGGAGGGAGTTTAGGTGTTATAAGAACATAAAAATTGCCATGCTGGGTCAGACTAAGGATCCATCAAGCCCAGCATCCTGTTTCCAACAGAGGCCAAACCAGGCCACAAGAACCTGGCAATTACTCAAACACTAAGAAGATCCCATGCTACTGATGCAATTAATAGCAGTGGCTATTCCCTAAGTAAACTTGATTAATATCAGTTAATGGACTTCTCCTCCAAGAATTTATCCAAACCTTTTTTGAACTCAGCTACACTAAGGGCTGGATTTTAAAAGCCCTGCGCTCGTAAATCCGGCTGGATTTACGCGAGCAGGGCACTCGCGCACCGGCTCGCCTATTTTGCATAGGCCGGCGGCGCGCGCACAGCCCTGGAACGTGCGTAAGTCCCGGGGCTTCGTAAAAGGGGCGGGGGAGGGGGCATGTCCGGGGGCGTGTCCAGGGTCAGGGGCGGTTCAGGGCGGGACCGGAGGCGTGGCGCCAGCCCAGGGGCGTGGTTGAGGCCTCCGGACCAGCCCCCAGGTCGGGTGATGGTGCGCCAGCAGCCCGCTGGCGTGCGCAGATTTACACCTGCTTTCGGCAGGCTTAAATCTGCCAACAAAGGTAGGGGGGGGGTTAGATAGGGCCGGGGGGGTCAGTTAGGTAGGGGAAGGGAGGGGAAGGGAGGGGAGGTGGAAGGAAAGTTCCCTCCGAGGCCGCTCCGAAATCGGAGGGAACAGGCAGCGCGCGCCGGGCTCGGCGTGCGCAAGTTGCACAAATGTGCACCTCCTTGCGCGCGCCGACCCCAGATTTTATAAGATACGCGCGGCTACGCGTTTATCTTATAAAATCCAGCATACTTTTGTTCGCGCCTGGTGCACGAACAAAAGTACGCGCTCGCGTAAATTTATAAAATCTACCCCTAACTGCACTAACCACATTCTCTGGCAACAAATTCCAGAGCTTAATTTGTGCATTGAGTAAAAAAGAATTTTCTCCGATTAGTCTTAAATGTGCTACTTGCTAACTTCATGGAATGCCCCCTAGTCCTTCTATTATTTGAAAGTGTAAATAACTGATTCCCATCTACTTGTTCAAGACCTCTCATGATCTTAAACACCTCTATCATATCCCCCCTCAGCCGTCTCTTCTCCAAGCTGAACAGCCCTAACTTCTTCAGTCTTTCCTCATAGGGGAGCTGTTCCATCCCCTTTATCATTTTGGCTGCACTTCTCTGTACCTTCTCCATCGCAACTATATCTTTTTTTAGATGCGGCGACCAGAATTGTACACAGTATTCAAGGTGCGGTCTCACCATGGAGTGATACAGAGGCATTATGACATTTTCCGTTTTATTAACCATTCCCTTCCTAATAATTCCTAACATTCTCTTTGCTTTTTTGATTGCGGCAGCATACTGAGCCGACGATTTTAAAGTATTATCCACTATGATGCCTAGATCTTTTTCCTGGGTGGTAGCTCCTAATATGGAACCTAACATCATGTAACTACAGCAAGGGTTATTTTTCCCTATATGCAACACCTTGCACTTATCCACATTAAATTTCATCTGCCAGTTGGATGCCCAATCTTCCAGTCTTGCAAGGTCCTCCTGTAATGTATCATTTAATTCTTTCTAAGGGGCACATTTAAGCAGATGCCAGGTCATGTGAAAAGTGATGCAGGATCTTTAATGTCCACGGAGTAGACAGAACCAAGGTTTGATGTCACCATTGAAGAGTATGAGGCACAAACTGGTTTGTTACAAGTGCAAGGCTATCCCTTGCACAAGTTTATTATTGGATATTTTCTTTTTACCAAGATCATCAGACCCATTAGTCTCACAGTTAAATCCATTAAACTACTACTAGAATGCTATGTAGTGTTATTTGGTAAACAAGTATGTGACAAATGATTCTGGCAATAAAGTATTAATTCCTTTAGTATGATAATAGTGATGTGTCTGTTTCATCATGGACTTGTATTGTATGTGCATTATGTAGACTGTAACATATTCATTGAAGTAATTCATATGTCTTTAAATTTGGGCCTAAATTATTTGCTGAGCTTGCTAAATACAAATAGTTGGAATCTATATTTGAAAAACTCAGTTGAAAGGCCCCACATATCAAAAGAAGTCGAATAAACCCTTAAGTCTGTTTTAAGTCTTTCTACTTGTTACATTCCTGGCTGCTAGGCAGCCTTCCTGCCAGCAGAGGTCTTCAAAGAGTCACCTCTGTCCTATGCTAGCCACAATCTTCATGTTCAATGACTCAGCAAGGCCCAGCCCTATTTAGCCCTGCCTTTCCCACAACTCAGGGCCTTTTCATTGAGTCACTTTGGTTCCTTTCATTGGACCACTTTGCTTTACTTTGCTACTGTGTAGTCCCTGTGATCTTCTTGCTATGCCTTGCCTTGTGGCCTGCTCGGCCTTCCTGCTTTGTGCTGTGGCCTCCCTGGCCTCCCTGCCTTGTTCTGTGGCCTCTATGGCCTTCCTGCCTAGTCTTGTGGCCTGATTAGCCTTCCTGCCTTATCTTGTGGTCTCCTTGGCCTTCTAGCCCTGTCCTCTGGCCTCCCCAGCCTTCTTCCCTTGTCTTGCGGCCTCCTTGCTCTATCTTGTGGCCTCTATGCCTTCTAGTATCTCTTGACCCTACTCTGTAGCCTATTTAGGCCTCCTAGTCCATGCTTCTTTGTTTTGTCTTATATGTTTTTGCTGTACTTTAGTTCCTGGTTACCTATGTTGCATCTTCCTTGCCTTATTCCTGTGCCCTGTCCTATCCAGTCCTGGTATTCTCCTAACCAGTCCTTGTCAGGACCTGACTAGTCCTCCCTGTGGCCCCTGCTCCCTGTGGACTTTCTGGCCTAGCCCTTGTCTCCTATTTACTGTTTTGCCTTTAGGTTCAGTCCTTGTTTCCAGTCTAGGCCTTGCCTTCAGTTTCAGCTTTCATCTCTAGTCCTGCTTGTTGCCAGATCCTGCCTGTCTCCAGTTCCAGACTTATCTCCACATTCTATCCTAACTGTTATCATGTATTATGCCAGGAAAATCCTGCTGGGCCCCATAACCTGTGCGCTCAACCCAAGAGGGAGGGGGCTGCTCAGGCAGAATACCTTATCCTCCTATGTCCTGAAGTCCTGCCTGGGGAATACCTGAATCCAGCCTACCTGACCATGACACTACCACTGCCCAGGTAAATTTTCCTGAGGGGAGCTGAACTGTCTTTTGATAGATGTCAATGAGAGTCAAAGAAGACCAGGGTACGTTAGGCCCAAAGAGAGGACTTTGAGGAAAACACATCAGACAGGAAGAATTTTCAAGTTCCAACAAGGGAGACATTTCATCAGAAAAGGCATACAAAATGTTATTACACAGTGGGTAATCATCCGAAGAGTTGGTAGCTGACGTTGGAGATGTGGAAACACTAATCGGCTAGCTCATGGACATCTGATAAAATCATTGGAGTGGGTGAGACCTTTCAATTAGGCATCTTTACTTGACAAATGGCTGGTGGTTTGCAAAAATCACCCCATTCTGGCAGGGTAAGATTGGGAGAGAGGTGAACATATTGGCAAAATCAGTCATAGCAGCAGGCATATTGGTGCAGAGCCAGCGCGGAGTGAGATTAAGACCAGAGCTGATAGACTGGAACAACTTGATGGTATGGTTTATGTTGGATCTAGAGGGAATCTATGATTAAGATCCCAATTGTATTGATGCATTGAGGCTGAGAAAGCCCAGGACTTTGCAGTTAGAAATAAGGCTTCAAGTTCCTTTTTCTTTTATATTATTAAATAATGCAGAAACTGCTAAAGGCTGGACATGTGATAGAGGGCTATGAAGCAAACACAGAGAAATGAGTAACCAGTTATAACCTGTAGTTGTTTACTGCTTAAAAGACTGTTAGGATGGCATACGTTTAGCTGCACCTGTAATTAATGAATATTAATAAGCAAAGTACTGCAATTCCGCTTTTTCTTAGCTTATCAGCGCAATGATGCAGTTCCTCTTTTTCTAGAGATATATAAAGAGAAATTAATTAATTAATAATAGATTACTGGAGCTATTGGATAATTTGCAATACCTTACCTTATATGAAAGAAAGCAGAAGTAAGAGAGTATATTTAAGTCTGAAGTATAAGTGTGAAGTCAGGCTTTGTTACCTGACTTTTCCTTGGAGGGAGCCTCTGTATGCACACATCTTGAATAAAGGGAAGTGATTTGACCGCTATGAGATGGAACGTCTGAATTGAATCTTTTTACAGTCTTATCAGGGGAAACAGGGACCTCACATCATAACTTGGTCACGTCAGTTATGACGCCAGTAAAGATGCAAAATCTTGACCACGGACCTTGATCTTATGGCAAGATGAGACAGAGACAGCAAAGCTGTCCCAAGGATCAATCTATGGACCAGATGGGGGGGGGGCCCTGTCACTATCTAGAGGGTCCACTTGATTAAGGATAAGTCAGGAAACGGAAAGGAAAGTGGGTGCCTGGATTGTTCTCCCAGAGGAGGTGGTAAGGATGAAAATGGTAAATGAGTTCAAAAGGGCATGGGATAGATAGTGATACTGTGTATCCCTACATACCAGATGTTAAAAATGAAAAAAGGGGAGCATGAGGATAACCTGTATGGAGATGCAGTTACTCCCTTTAACAGAAGTCCTGGGGGTAACTGCCTGGAGCATCACTACCCTTAGCAGAAGGCAATGGGGAAACTGTCTAGAGCGGCAGTTAATACCCTTAACAGAAAGCAAGGAGTAAGCTACACAGAGCAACTTGCAGGGCAGACTGACGGACCATTTGATCTTTATCTGCCTTCTTAACTATGTTGCTTTTACAATATGCAGGAACCTCACTCTCTTATTTCAGATATGCAGAATCACTTCTGACGTGTGGTGTGTGCCTGACAGGCGAGAAGCCAAAAGTGCTTGGGCCACATTTCAGTTGCCGCACTGCCTCATATTCTCTGAAACACATACTCCTACTTCATAGGAAATGGTGAGGAAAACAGAAGTACAAAAACAGACACAGAGAACAATATTCCATTGTAAGAAATAGAGGGAACTAAATCAGCATGATAATCTGTAGTAATTAAAATAACCTGAAATAATAAATTCTGCTGGTATGATTACCTTACCCTCTCAAAGACTACCCTGCCCATCAGAAAGGACCACTGACTGACTAGTCAGACAGACAATGACATCTTTCTTTTACAGTGAGAGTAGCAGTAGAAGAAGTCCCATGCAAGGTGGCAGGATTATCCTGCAGAAGGATGCCACCTAAAACACTGGCTGAACTGTTCAGAATCATAGGAACATGACTAAACCAAGGAGTTCATTTTTTTTCCTTCTGCCTTCATAATTTTATTTTTTTTTTTTTACCAGGTTGGAAGTTTTATATCTAATTTAAAATTGTTTTCGGCATCTAATTAGAGTGTTTGACTTCTCTTTAATCATACTGATCTAATGGTAGTGAAATACTTCAATCAGCTATAAGATCTGTTATTTAATGACCATAATATCATTTTCTAGATTTTGGCTATGTAATTAAATAAATACAGAGCCTTTAGTTCTCCAAAAACATGTACTATTACTGCCTCTTATGCTCATCAAAACGGCAGCAGAAACTTCTGCATTTTCATGATGCAGGAAGGTGAGCCCTTGGGCCGCTATCAGTTTGACCCAGCCAAGTTCATGCAAGCATAGAGTAGGCCCTGATAGGCGGTGGCTGATGTGTAGCAGGCTATGGTCAGGACAGGAACAGTCCAGGCAAGCAAGGGTTAGGGCTGGTCAAATTCATGCAGAGAAGAGGAGATAAGCCAAGGTCAGAGCAGGCAACAAGTAAAGCAATGTCAAAGAGCCAGGCCAGGTCAGCAACAAGAAGTCAGTCTGAAGGCAAGGAGATGTAGGGCAATCAGGAACCAGGACAGGCAGAGTCAGAGGTGGAGCAAGGTGGGAAACAGGTAAGGAATGGAGCAAAAGCAGAAACCAGAGCACCAATAACACTTTGGCAGAGGAATCTCAGAAGGACCTGTTGCTGAGGCACTGGCTAGGTGCACTGAGCTTCCTTATATATTCAGGCAGTGAAGATGTCATCAGTTAGTACCACAGGAAGTCCTAGATGCAGAGCCTATAGAAAGGCTCAGGAGCTACATTCTCTTTCTAGTTAGGGTCACTGGATGCAGCATGATGCCGGGAGCTATGCTGGAGAAGTCTGTGCCCAGAGGGCACTGCTGACGAGGTAAGGGACATTACAAGAATAAAGAGCAGCACAGTATACGGGCTTATTTCAGGTACCAGGAAATCATAAGAACATAAGAAATTGCCATGCTGGGTCAGACCAAGGGTCCATCAAGCCCAGCATCCTGTTTCCAACAGAGGCCAAATCAGGCCACAAGAACCTGGCAATTACCCAAACACTAAGAAGATCCCATGCTACTTATGCAATGAATAGCAGTGGCTATTCCCTAAGTAAAATTGATTAATAGCCATTAATGGACTTCTCCTCCAAGAACTTATCCAAACCTTTTTTGAACCCAGCTACACTAACTGCACTAACCACATCCTCTGGCAACAAATTCCAGAGCTTTATTGTGCGTTGAGTGAAAAAGAATTTTCTCCGATTAGTCTTAAATGTGCTACTTGCTAACTTCATGGAATGCCCCCTAGTCCTTCTATTATTCGAAAGTGTAAATAATCGAGTCACATCTACTCATTCAAGATCTCTCATGATCTTAAAGACCTCTGTTATATCCCCCCTCAGCCGTCTCTTCTCCAAGCTGAACAGCCCTAACCTCTTCAGCCTTTCCTCATAGGGGAGCTGTTCCATTCCCTTTATCATTTTGGTTGCCCTTCTCTGTACCTTCTCCATCAATATATATGTGATTAAGGGGGTCATTTTCAAAAGTGATCACACGCGAAATGTCCCTTTTCGCGTGCGATCACTAAATGGGGGCAGAATCGGGGCGGAGTCAGCCCCGGAAGAGAAGAAGTCAGGGCGGCACTGGGGCCGATGCTGCGGACACATCGCTGGCGTCAAAAGGTAAGGTCCCTTATCGCCGCCAGTTTTGCGCCGAATAACTACACCTTTTATGGTATAGTTATTCGGTGCGAAAGCCGGCAGCCCGCGTACCACAGTGGTGCGATGGCTGCCGGCTTTCGCAGGCCCACCCCCCGCTTCGCCCCCCCGACCCCCATTACCGCCGGATTCTCTAAGGTCTGTGACCTTAGAGATTCCAGACCTAAGCCCTTTAATTTAAGATTAATTAAAAACCAGATATAGTTTTATTCTTCCCAGAGGCCTTAGAGGTAGTGAATGTAATATAAAATTAGACATCTGAAGCATATATTTTAAAGATGTGCTCTGACATTTATAATATGGAGAGTTTAAGTTCAGCAGCAGATGAGAAAAATGAGAATTTTAAGCAATTTATTTTTAAATTGAAAAATAGCCATGAATCTAGAGAATGATTTTTAAAAGCTGTTTCTGCAGGAAAACACTGATTTACCTGGGTAAATTAGTCCGTTTTCAATTGCTCCCCTCCAAGTAGCTAACAAATACTTGGGAGCTTCACAATAAATATACTTTTACCCACATTAAAAAGGGATGTTTCTTTGAGTGTGTTTAGGTGCGGGAGAAAAGTAATGCACATATGTAACATATTTAAAGGCACGCACGCTATTTTCCCCCCCTCATTGCCTGCACAAAAGAACAGGTGCAAACTATAAGGAGCAATTATAACATAAGCATTTTACCCAAATCTTCACATCGTTGGGCACAGATTGTGATGAGACTGTTTCTTGTCTAAATGATTGCCCGTCTGAGGTTGATCTGTGACTGAGGACAAATAAGATGAAGTTGAACTCCTCAAAATGGAGGCTATTTGGTTTATGAAGCCCTCA
Source organism: Rhinatrema bivittatum (assembly GCF_901001135.1). Taxonomy (NCBI): domain Eukaryota; kingdom Metazoa; phylum Chordata; class Amphibia; order Gymnophiona; family Rhinatrematidae; genus Rhinatrema; species Rhinatrema bivittatum. The sequence goes on from NC_042615.1 coordinate 384,884,764, forward strand.
CCTTTTCAGAGCTAATATTAAGAACATAAGAACATGCCATATTGGGTCAGACCAAGGGTCCATCAAGCCCAGCATCCTGTTTCCAACAGAGGCCAAACCAGGCCATAAGAACCTGGCAAGTACCCAGACACTAAAAAGATCCCATGCTACTGATGCCAGAAGTAGTAGAGGCCATTCCCTAAGGCAACTTGATTGATAGCAGTTAATGGACTTCTCCAAGAACTTAACCAAACCTTTTTTGAACCCAGCTACACTAACTGCACTAACCACATTCTCTGGCAACAATTTCAGAGCTTAATTGTGCATTGAATGAAAAAGAATTTTCTCCGATTAGTTTTAAATATGTTACTTGGTAACTTCCGAAAGAGTAAATAACTGATTCACATTAACCCATTCTAGACCTCATGATTTTAAAGATCTCTATCATATCCCCCCTCAGCCTTCTCTTCTCCAAGCTGAACAGTCCTAACCTCTTTAGCCTTTCCTCATAGGGGAGCTGTTCCATCTCCTTTATCATTTTGGTTGCCCTTCTCTGTACCTTCTCCAGTGCAACTACATCTTTTTTTGGATGCGGTGACCAGAACTGTATACAGTACAAAAGGTGTGGTCTCACCATAGACATTACAGAGGCATTATGACATTTTCCATTTTAGTCACCATTTGCTTCCTAATAATTCCTAACATTGTTTGCTTTTTTGACTGCTGCAGCACACTGAGCCAATGATTTCAATGTATTATCCACTAAGATGCCTGTTGGATGGGAAAGTGTTAGCCTTGGCTGAGCATGTAATAATTCTCAGTTATTTTTGCTACTCAGTTGATCGTTAATAAGCAGATTCCAGCAATACTTAAGAGAATCGATTTCTTTGGTTTCTTAGATAATAGCGGGCTTTTCTTTCATATGAGGCTTTAGTTCCTGTAACCCAGGCCTTGATTAGCTCTAGATTGGACTATTACAATGCTTTTTATTTAGGTCTCCCAGTTAAATCCATCCAACATTTGCAAATTTCACAGAATAATGCAGCCTGTGTATTAGCCAGTCTTCCCCTATTTGACCACATTTGTCCTACTCTCTTCAACCTTCCCTGCCTTCCAGTATCAGCTTGAGTCCAGTTTAAAGTCCTGGTTTTGATTTTCAGAATTTATCATCGAATTACCACCTGGGCTCCTGTCAGAACCCTGGAACCCAGGACCTTGAATATGGTTACTAGGTGTCACACTTGAGTGATGACCCTTGATGACGCCCTCCCTCGCCTTATGGGGACCTAATGCTGCCTCTGCTGCATCCCTAGGCTTATGTGACTCTGTGGGCAGAAGACACAATGCCTGGAGATAAAAACAGGCACCTTCCACATGGTGCTGCCACTGAACTACTGTACTGGCCCTGCTAACAAGTTTTAAACTTGTGTTAATTCAAATATGTTCTTGTGTGCTACCAGGTGTTCAGTATGTTGTGTACCTTTTGCTGTTGGGGGGGTTGGTGGTTAAGAAGATTGGAGATTGTTTTCTTCGTGCTGGCTGCTGCTTCTGTACAATATTTATCATAGCCTGATACTGAAGAAGGGGTGTGGTGTCCTCCAGCAGAGCCCTATTGAGGAGGGCTTTAAACTAGGATCATTGGGGAAGGGTGAACAAAACCCTAATGTAACAGGATTACCGAAACCAAAATTAAAATTACTTGAAAAAGAGCTGAAAAAATGTTTGTTTGAGGGAGTTTGATCAAAGTGGCTGTTTGGTTTTTTGTTTCTTTTTTTTAAATAAAAGAAATGGAGCAAAGAAAAGGTTAGACGTTCTGAATATGTTTTTTTTATTTATCCTGTAAAGAGTTAAAGAGAAATGTTTTCAGGTTAATAAATCTTTGTAAAGTTTGGATGCTGTTCACCACACAATAAAAGGAAACAAACCAAGGGTCCAGCACAGTTTATCTAGCAGCTAATTGAAATCAAAGGGTTTTTTTGTGGTTTTTTTCCATATGTGGGTTTGACTGCCTTTGATACAGTTCTGCATAGGTGACATATAAATGCATTGAGCGCTCTTGGTAAGAGCCCTAAAGTGACTGACTGTGCTTCAAACTGACTGAGTGGGAGGTGACAAATGGTAGTGGTAAATGGAGTTCACTCCGAGGAGGGGGCATTATTAGAAATTTGCCTCAGGGATTGGTCCTTGGACTGTTTCTTTTCAACATTTTCATCAGTGACCTTGTGAAAGGATTGTCAGGAAAGGTTTGTCATTTTGCCGATGATACTAAAATCTGCAATAGAGTAGACAGCCAGGAAGGTGTGGAAAAAATGAGGAGAGAATTAACAAACCTTGATGAATGATCTAGATTTTGGCAGCTAAGATTTAATGTTAAAAAATATAGTTATATTTTTAGGATGAAAAAACTCAAGGGAAAGGTACAATATTCAGGGTGAATTTCTAAGCACGAAAGAAGAGCGAAATTTAGGGATGATTGTATCTGATGATCTTAAGGTGACCAAACTGGTAGACAAATCGACAGCAAAAACCAGAAAGATGCTTGGGAGAAAGAAATGATCAGCAAAAAATGGGAGAAACATTGCCCCTGTATAGGTCCCTTGTGAGACCTCATCTGGAATACTGTGTACAATTCTGGAGACCGTACTTTCAAAAGGATATAACAGGATGGAGTCAATCTAGAGGATAGCAATTAAAATGGTCAGTGGTCTTCATTCTAAAGCATACAAAGACACACTTTAAGATCTAATCATGTACACCCTAGAGGAAAGGCAAGATAGGGGAGATATGATAGAGACATTTAAATACCTCCAAGGTTTCCATGCACATGGATGTGAGCATTTTTCCCACAGAAAGGAGGCTCACATAAGTAACCTTAGAACATTTTTCTTTACAGAGAGGATGGTGGATATATGGAACAGCCTCCCATTGGAGGTGATGGAGAGACAAACAGTATCTGAATTTAAAAAAGCATGGTATAAACACTGGAGATCTCTGAAAGAGAGATCAGAATTGTAAAGTTAAATTAGTTGGGTGAATGGGCAGACTAGATAGGCCATGAGGTCTCTTTCTGCCATTATGGAATTTCCCAGACTTCTGAGGGGTGCAGCAATGAGGCTAATTGCTGCAGTCTGTGTACCTGGTAGAGATTCAAGGGCAACAGGACTGAAGCCTCTACCGCAGAGCTTTCCAAACTGTGTGTCGGGACACGTTAGTGTGTCGCCTGCAGTGTGCAGGTGTGTCGCGCAAGCCCGGTCAACTCTGATGCGAGTTTGGGCTTTTTTTTTCTAGAGATTCACTTTTTTTTTTCAGTTTATGGGTTGCTTATTATTGGGTGATTTTTGCTGTCAATCGCGTTTTTTTGGGGGGCTTGGTGGGTGGAACGAGCCCAGCCATCCTTGCATTGGCTGCTGCTGCCGATGAGGCCTGGCCATGAGGAGTACTGACCGCAAGCAGCAGTGTCTGGTGATCATGGAAGGGAGTGAAGCCCTTAACTGGCAACAATCAAAAAGACGAGGTACATGAGTGTGGGGGCCAAACATGTGCTGGAGGGAGAGAGATGAGTGAGTGGGGGGCAAACGTGCTGGGGGGACAGACATGTGCTTGAGGGGGAGAGATATGAGTGTGTGGGGGCCAGACATGTGCTGGGGGGAGGAGAGAGATGAGTGTGTGGGGGACAGACAATTTGTTTTATTATTGTTTCTCATAAATTATAACAATAACATGAATCTTGGAATATATATTTTTAATATAAATTTAAGGTTTTCATGAGATAGGTTGTGTCGTGAAACATTTTATTTATGTATATATTTAAGGAAACATACATAAATTGTCGAAATATGTTTCGTTCGTTTAACCTTTAACCTCTGGCTTACTAGTAGACTGAATTACTGTGTCGTGAAATTATGTTTGTCTAAAAAGTGTGTCACCAACATGAAAAGTTTGGAAAGCTCTGGCTTAGTGGAATACAGGATCTGGTGCGAGAGGTAACAGTGTTGGAGCCACTTGGCAATAGTGATCACAACATGATCAAATTTGACTTAATAACTGGAAGCTACTGTGACAGCATTTAACTTTCAAAAGGGTGACTATGATAAAATGAGGAAAATGGTTAAGAAAAAACTGAAAAGAGCAGCCGTAAAGGTTAAGGGGCAGATTTTTAAAAAGTACGCGAGTGCGTATTTTTGTTCGCACACCCGGCGCAAACAAGAGTACGCCAGATTTTAATAGATATGCGCGTAGCCGTGCATATCTTTTAAAATCCGGGGTCGGCCTGTGCAAGGCTGCGCAAAATCGGCAGCCTGTGCGCGCCGAGCCGCGCAGCCTGCCTCCGTTCCCTCCGAGGCGGCTCCGGAATCGGAGCGGCCACGGAGGGAACTTTCTTTCCGGTGTCCCCCACCTTCCCTTTCCTTCCCCTAACTAAGCCACCCCCCAGTCCTAACTAATTCCCCCCCCTACTTTTATTGCAAAAGTTACGCCTGCCCGAGGCAGGTGGAACTTGCGCGTGCTGGGCCGGCTGCCCGCGCGCCATGTTCCAGTCCGGGGGCTGGTCCGGAGGCCACGGCCACGCCCCCGGAATGCCCCTGGGCCAGAACCATGGCCCCGATGACGTGCTGCCATGACACACCCCCGACACGCACCCCAGGAAAGCCCCGGGATGTACACACCTCCCGGGGCTTTGCACGCACTGGCAGCCTATGCAACATAGGCTCGGCACGTGCAGGGGGAGCTTGGGGCAGGTTTTCGGGGGGTACGTACGTATCTTATGCGCGTACCCCTTTGAAAGTCTGCCCCTAAGAGTTTAAATAAGAACTTAAGAACATAAGAAATTGCCATGCTGGGTTAGACCAAGAGTCCATCAAACCCAGCATCCTGTTTCCAACAAAGGCCAAACCAGGCCACAAGAGCCTGACATGGAGAGGTAACAGGCATGGATTTTTTTTTTTTTTAAATGCTATCTTGGAAGCCCGGACCAGATGTATTTCCTGCATTAGAAAAGGTGGAGGGATGGTTAAACGACTACCGGCATGGTAAAAATGTGAGGTGAGAGAGGCTATAATAGCTAAAAGAACATCTTTCAAGAAATGGAAAAGGGATCCAAATGAAGAGAACAGTAAACAGTATAATCACTGGCAAGTTATATGTAAAGCATTGATAAGGAAGGCAAAAATAAAATTTGAAAATAAGTTGACTGTGGAAGCAAAAGCGTTTTTCAGTTGAAAAACGTGCAAGGGAATCATTTGGACCATCAGATGATCAAGGGATAAAAGGGTCACTTATTAGGGATGACAAAGCCTTAGCAGAGAGATTAAATTAATTATTTGCTTTGGTCTTCACTGAGGAAGATGTAAGAGATATACCCATACCAAAAATGGTATTCAAAAGTGATGATTCAGAGGAACTGAAATAAATCTGTGTACTTGGAAGATATAATAGGGAAAATGGACAAACAAGAGTAGCAAATAACCTGGACCAGATGCTATACATCCCGGAATGCTGAAAGAACTGAAAAAAGAAATCGTGGACCTGCTATTGGTAATTTGTAAACTATAATTATCATCATCTATAGTACCTGAAGACCGGAAGGTTGCCAATGTAACACCAGTTTTTAAAAAGGGATCAAGAAGTGATCCAGGAAACTACAGACCACTAAGTCTGAAAAATAGACCAGGCAAGATAGTAGAAACTATCATAAAGAACCAAATTATTGAACTTCTAGACATGGCTTAATGAGACAAAGCCAGCATGAATTTAAATTCTTGCCTCACCAATCTGCTACATTTTTTTGATTGCGTAAATAAATATGTGGATAAAGTTGAGCCAGTTGATATAGTGTATCAGTATTTGAGAAAGTCCCTCGTAAGAGGCTGCTTAGGAAATTAAAAAGTAATGGGATGGTGGGGGGGGGGGGGGGGGGGGGGGGCAGTGTCCTTTTGTGGAATAAAAAAAAAACAGCGAGTAGGGCTAAATGTTAAATTTTCTCAGTGAAGAAAGGTAAATAGTAGAGTGCCCCAGGGATCTATTCTATGACCACTGCTTTTTAACATATTTATAAATGACCTTCAAATGAGAACAGTGAGTGAGGTGGTCAAATTTGCTGATGATAAAAAATAATTCAAAGTTTTTAAATCACAAAGGATTATGAGAAATTGCAAGAGGACCTTGAAAAACTAGAAGACTGGGCATGCAAATAGCAAATGAAATTTAATGTGGACAAATGCAAAGTGATGAACTTAGGGAAAAGTAACCCTAATTACAGCTACACAATACAAAGGTTCCAAATTAGTTGTCACTATTCAGGAAAAGGATCTAGGCTTCTTCATTGACCCTTTGAAATCTTCTATTCAGTGTGCAGCAGCAGCTAAGAAAGCAAATCAAATGCTGGGTATTATTAGGAAAGGAATGAAGAATAGAGATGTGAATCGTGTCCTCGATCGTCTTAACGATCGATTTCGGCTGGGAGGGGGAGGGAATCGTATTGTTGCCGTTTGGGTGTGTAAACTATCGTGAAAAATCGTTAAAATCGTGAGCCGGCACACTAAACCCCCCTAAAACCCACCCCGACCCTTTAAATTAAATCCCCCACCCTCCCGAACCCCCCCCCCCAAATGCTTTAAATTACCTGGGGATCCGGCTGTGGTCCAGAACGGCGGCAGTCTGGAACGGCCCCCTCAATAGAATTGTGTTGTCTTCAGCCGGCGCCATTTTTCAAAATGGCCGCCGCAAAATGGCGGCGGCCATAGACAAAAACGATTCGACGGAGGAGGTCATTCCGGACCCCCCGCTGGACTTTTGGCAAGTCTTGTGGGGGTCAGGAGGCCCCCCCAAGCTGGCCAAAAGTTTCCTGGGAGTCCAGCGGGGTTCCGGGAGCGATTTCTTGCCACGAATCATTTTCGTACGGAAAATGGCGCCGGCAGGAGATCGAGTGCAGGAGGTCGTTCAGCGGCGGTCCGGAACCCCCGTTGAACGACCTCCTGCAGTCGATCTCCTGCCGGCGCCATTTTCCGTACGAAAACGATTCGTGGCAAGAAATCGCTCCCGGAACCCCGCTGGACTCCCAGGAAACTTTTGGCCAGCTTGGGGGGGCCTCCTGACCCCCACAAGACTTGCCAAAAGTCCAGCGGGGGTCCGGAACGACCTCCTCCGTCGAATCGTTTTTGTCTATGGCCGCCGCCATTTTGCGGCGGCCATTTTGAAAAATGGCGCCGGCTGAAGACAACACGATTCTATTGAGGGGGCCGTTCCGGACCGCCGCCGTTCTGGACCACCGCCGGATCCCCAGGTAATTTAAAGCATTGGGGGGGGGGGGGTTCGGGAGGGTGGGAGATTTAATTTAAAGGGTCGGGGGTGGGTTTTAGAGGGTTTTAGTGTGCCGGTTTTCCTGCCCTCCCCCTTCCCCCGATTTACAATTTTTTAACGATAAATCGGGGGAATTGGTATTGTATCGTGGCCCTAACGATTTTTTGATGATTTAAAATATATCGGACGATATTTTAAATCGTCAAAAAACGATTCACATCCCTAATGAAGAATAAAACAGAGAATATCATAAAGCCTCTGTATCGCTCTATGGTGTGACCTCATCTTGAGTACTGTGAGTAGTTCTGGTCACCTATATCCCCAAAAAGATATAACAGGTAAGAGAAAGGCGACCAAAATGATAAAGGGGATGGAACGATTCCCCTATGGGGAAAGACAAAAGAAGTTAGGTCACTTCAGTTTGGAGAAGAGACAGCTAAGGGGAGATATGATAAAAGGTCTATAAAATAATGAGTGGAGTGGAAAGAGTAAACACAAATCAGTTGTTTACTCCTTCAAAAAGTACAAATACTAGGGAGCACACAATGAAATTACTAAGTTGTACATTTAAAACTAATAAGAAAAATGTTTTTTCAATGCATAATTAAGTTCTGGAATTTGTTGCCAGAGGATGTGGTGCAAGCTGTTAGTGTAGCTGCATTTAAAAAAGGTTTGGACAAGTTCCTGGAGGAAAAGTGTATAAACCAGTCTATCTGGAATCTATCTGCCCTTTGGTATCCTGCCAGGTACTTGTGAACTGGATTGGCCACTGTTGGAAACAGGTTACTGGGCTTGATTGACATTTGGTCTGACCCAGTATGGCAAAGAAAAAAAAAAGTATACCAAGCCTAGGAACCAGTAAATATAAAGATATACATTATTCATAGTTTATTATTTTAAGTGTAGACTATTACTGTAAAACTGTTTGTACTGATCATGGATGCTTGTACTTGTGTATGTGTTTAACCCATTTATGTACAACTTTCCTAATGCAGTCCTCCTAGTTCCTGCAACAATAAAAACAGTATTGTTTTACTTTGTTTCTTCACAGGGACAGTTCTCATCAGAAGTCTATTCACGGAGCGGGAAATCCATCACTACACATGCCACACCCCTGGATGGGCTTGCAGTGCCAAAGACCTGTCCTGGCAGACCCCCTAGCAGGCAGTTTTTCAGGATATCCACAATGAATAATATGCATAAGATAAAATCTGCACTTCCATTCATGGCAGAGGTCTGATCAGACGTGGTGTGGTGAGCTCTGGGGACCCTCCCATAAGTTTCAGATTCATTTCGGCTTTGCTAACAATTTAACGATCATGATTTATCACTAATGAGACACAGCAGTGTCGAATGGACTCTTTTGTAATTAGGAAACAAAAAATTATGAGCGTGAAGTCGGCTAGCGTCACAAGAGATAACGGATGCACAACTGAGCCTAAGATGACGGTGGAATCTCCTCTGCCTGCAGCGGTAGTTTTGGATGAGGTAATCCATTCCATCTCAAAAAGTATTTCAGCAGCTTTGGAAGACAGGCTGGCTAAATTGCAATCTACAATTGTCAAAATAAAGGAGAGTTTGGATGCTCAAAATATTAGACTGACAGAGGTGGAGAACCATGTATCGGCCAGGGAAGATCATGCCACCCAAGTGGATGTACAAATTGCCTCACTTCAAAAAGAGAACAAAATGCTAATGGATAAAATAGAAGACCAGGAGACCAGAAACTGTCACAATAATATCTGAGTGATTTGTTTACCAGAAGCCTTAAAGGAGAGAGATCTGCTGGAGTATTTTGAAAAACTGGCTTCTGGAGGCGGTAGGCCTAAGCAATGGAGTGAATCCTATAAAATGTGAGAGGGCATACAGAATTGAGCCAGTTCGAGAGAACAACAACAGTCTGAGGCCAGTCATTGGGCTGACAAAGCAAAACTGCTGAATGCATCTAGAGCCAAAGGATATTTTAAATATGAGGGGACAAAAATCTTGTTGCTTAATGATTATTCAACCAAAGTTGCGGCTCAAAGAAAGGAGCTATCATCTATATGTTCAGAACTGAATAAACGAGCAATTTGATTTTCAGTGCTGTTTCTTGCGAAACTGAGAATTCAGTACGAGGGTAAGACCCTTTTTCTGACTGACAAAGAACAGATGCAAAAGTTTGTTGAGAAACTGCCACAGTAATGGCGATTCTTAAGCTGGACGGTTCCTAACAAAGATTGGTTAATCCCTTTCACAGAAATTTTTTTGGAGAACATAAATGCGCAGAAAAGACAAACTGTTTTCTGTTTTTATTGCTTGGACACAGCATTTCCTGGGTTTCAGGCCTAGATGTGTGGTTCGCACAGACTTATTTTCAGTTCCTGTATCATGAAGGTTTTTTTTTTGTTGTTGTTAGCCTTAACTTTGAAATATAAAAGTTGAAGCCATAAATGACTAAGCTTATGACTATTTTTATGTTGTAAGTTATAATTTGGAACAGAGATTTCTCTTTTCTTTTTTATTACCTAAATTGTTATCCTTGCTTGCAATGAGAAGATTTTTGTCCGTGCGTAATTTCAACTGTGTCACAGTCTAAGAGGGATGAAAGTTCTGTTGCACTGGAGGTGGGCCCTTGGCCTGGCGCAGGATTGGTACGGCCCCCTGAGGGTTCCCAGAGGGCACCTGCCGCCAGGAGGCTGAGCACACAAGGAGATAGAGGCCAGCTGGAGCTTCACCAATAACAGTCCGGGGTTTCCGCAGGTTGAGCCCTTGGGTACCTGGGCTGCCTGGGCTTAGGTGGGCCTCAAAGGATCTCCCAGAGAGCTAGTGGAGAGGTGTGCCCACCAAGAGCAAGGGTGTGCGGCTACTGGAGAACAGTTGAGCTAGACCGGAACAGAGACCACTGGAACGGAGCAGGAACTGAAGGTCCTCTGGTCAGGATAGGCAGGGCCTAGTGGCCTAGCTGGTAGAAGGCCGCAGATGACGTCAGAGCAGGCAGGCCTGGTGGCCACGGGAGTAGCAAAGACAGTGTCTGTCTGGAGCGCAAGTGTCAAAGCCAGGGTATCTGTCCAAGGGTGGTCAGCCAAAGCAAGGATCAGTTCCAGGTATCAGTCCAAACGTAGTCAGTAGCAGGCAGAGGTCGGTTCCAGGCAGTGGTCCAAACGTGGTCAGAGGCAAACAGAGGTCGGTTCCAGGCGGCAGTCCAATCGTGGTCAGAGGCAAGCTGAGGTCAGTACCGAGTATCAGTCCAAAGGGTACTACCTGGGAAGCAGTACAGGAACAGGAACGGATGCTGGAGCACAGAAGGACCATGGGAACACAGGAACACAGGAGCACTGGAAGACACAGGAACACAGGAATGCAGGAGCAAGTACTGAATCAGGAACACAGGAACACTGGAACAGGCAAGGAATAGGAACGCAGGAACACAGGATGGAAACTAGCTTCTCCGAAGAGATGACCCGTTTGCCAAGGCGAGGTTCTGGGGCAAGAACCTCGCCTTAAGTAGGGGCTTCAAGTGATATCATCAGGCAGCATCCTGCCCGAGGTTCCTGCCCTGGGCCCTTTAAAAATGGGAGTGCGGGCCGCGCGTGAGCCTAGGGGCGGGGCCGAGGACGCAGAGCCCCGACTGGAACTCTGCTGTGAGGCCTGTGAAGGAGATGGCATTTGGGGGATTTGCTGGGGATGCTGTGAGCTGGCTGCAGACGCGAGGAGGAGCACCCAGAGCTGGAGGAAGGGAGCGCGAGGTGAACAGGCCCGGTCGTGACACCAGTGCGGCCGGGACGCACAACATGTTCTTCAAAGTGGTATTGTAAAGCATGCAATTAGTTGAATTGATGTTTATTAATATTGTTGGAGTAGACATAAATAAAAATCACTAAAGCATGCAGTATGTGAAGCTTGAAAAGTGATTTCTGTTTTTATGGGCAGAGTGTCTGGCCTTAAAAGCTGGGATACAGGCTGCTTGAATGCTAGAAGATGTTCTCTGCACAGAAATTCAGAGGGCAACAAAAGAATCCCTGAAAGATGGAGAAGGAGCAATTGTGTCTTTGTTCTCTGCAATGGTTTCAGTGAGAGAATAAAGCTTCAATGGAGATTGGATGGAGGGTACATAGTGAGACTGAATTATGGATGAGGTGAATCTACAACGCAGAGATCTTCAGTGGTTATGCCAGTTTGCTCATCTAAGTTAGCTGTTGGCTATGTATTCCTTTTGTTTTTCAGGCTTCCTATGTCTGTTCCAGTGATGCTTAGCAGATATGAATGGGAGAGTATGTCTCATTGATGGTGATGAAGACTAACTGTCAATATCTTATATAGGGGGGGGGGGTCCCATGTGCCCATCTTTAAATTCCGGTGGTGAGTGGGGATGTTGGAATGTGGAAGAAGGTGGTCCCTTAGAATAACATTTAGGGAGTGTTTGTATTGTATGATTGTGGTATGGATGATGTATGCCTGGAGATGGATATGGGAGAAGATTGGTGGGGGAGATGGGATAGAAATATAGGGAGGGAAGAGGAGAGAGTGGTTGTCACTGTTCAGGAAGGAGGGGATGTGACTTTGATTGAAAGTTTAAGAGGCAAAGGGGCAAGATGAGGAATAATCACATATGGGGATGGAGGCATGGTAAAGGGTTTTATTATGGATCTCCCTTGCAGCTAGGCTGGAGGGTGCAGAGACAGAAGGAGGCTGCAAATTTGTCAGTTCTTTTAAGATCTAATGGAGGTGGATATATCTTCTTCCTGCTAAATGGGTGATATGAAATTTGTGACCTGAAATGTTGATGGCATCTATTCCCCCATTAAAAGAATAAAAATATTATCATTGCTGAAAAAGCAAAAGGTTCATATAGCTTGTTTACAAGAGACATTTAACATATGTGGTTAAGAAAAAGAATCTGAGAGATTCTGAGATCTTGACTGTATCTAGAAGATTACATGAGTTAAAAAAAGATCATATCTCTTTTTGACCGGGAAAATTAAAAAAAAGACACAGATGAGACAAAGGCCTTGCAAAATCATTTATTTCACTTAAAAGCTGTTTATTCTATAAATTATCTTCACTTTCAATTCCATAAATTTGGGAATAAGGCTGGGAAGTTAATGTCTTGCTTAGTCAAGGGTGTCAGACAAAAAACTTTATGTGATGAAAAGGATCCCCGCTAGCAAATACAAAAAAATTGTTGGAAGTTTTTAGGAAGTGCTATCAGGAATAGTATTCTGAGAGAGTGTTGGATCATATGGTGAGAAATTCCTTTTTTAGGGGTCTCTCCCTTCCTGAATTATAAGGGAGTCTGGTGGATAAACCTAACATGCTGATTTCAGAGGCAGAAATGTTTAGTTATTAGTAAGTTAAAGTTTGAGAAAGCTCCAGAGGCTGATGGCCTAGGTCCTAAGTTTTATAAAATTCTCATTTCAATTGTTGCAAACTTTTAAGGACATGTTTAATTATGCTCAAAAACATGGTTTCTATACCCCTCCTATGAATCAAGCAGTTATATTATAGTGCTTCCAAAGAAAGGTAAAGATCTGGGGTCTCCCTCTTCTTATAGGCCAATTTCACTTCTAAATGTAGATATACAATTACTGGCTTCCATACTAGCAAACAGATTGGGAAATGTACTACCGGTGTTAGTAGAGTCCGACCAGACTGGATTTGTGTCCGGAAGACATAGAGTCAATAATGTTTGGAAACTATTAGCAGAGCTCTCTGAGAGCGGTTCCTGGAAAAACTGGGGCCTGGTACTGAGTATTAGGGATGTGCAGAGCAAAAGTTTATGTTCATAAGTCCATAAGTCGAAAGGGGGGGTCAATTTCGGTCAATATGGACATATGGAGAATTCCATAAGTTGAGTCTATGTCCATACATGCAAATAAAAATTTAAACCCCTCACCCTCCTTAATCCCCCCCCCCAAGACTTACCAAAACTCCCTGGAGGTCCAGTGGGGAGTCAGGACGCCATTTCTGAACTTCTTTGCGAGGAGCACGTGACGTCGGCGTCATGTCGGAGTGACGCGGCGTCACGTGATTCCCCGCGCGTTTGCTCCGGGACCCTCGTTGCACCCAAAAGGAACTTTTGGGTGCAACGAGGGTCCCAGAGCGAACGCGCGGGGAATCACGTGACGCCGACGTCACATGCTCCTCGCAAAGGAGTTCAGAAATGGCGTCCTGACTCCCTGCTGGACTACCAGGGAGTTTTGGTAAGTCTTGGGGGGGGGGGATTAAGGAGGGTGAGGGGTTTAAATTTTTATTTAGGATCAACAATCGCGATTTCCAACGTATTCAACATAGCTATGTTGAATAAGTTGGAAATCCGATCGTTTTCGCCTCATCACTTTTTTAAGTTAAAAACCAAAAATAAGTTTCGTTTTACATTTAAGTTCAAAACGAATGCACACCCCTACTGAGTATAGATGGAGAAAAAGCATTTGATACTCAATTGAGAATATATGTTCTAGGTGCTAGCCAAATTTGGTATTAAGGGACCCTTTGTAGAATGGATTAGACTATTATATATGAACCGTAAAGTACAAATTATGGTAAATATTTCACATTTTGGGGGAATTTTTTTTAAAGGGAGGCATCGAACAGGGCTGCCCACTATCTCCACTGCTGTTTGTGCTGACTCTTGAGCCCCTTGCTATAAAAGTGTATAACAGTTCAGAAATTAGGGGTATAATGGTTGGGAAGTGGGAGATGAATTAAAATGTGCCTTTTTTCAGATGAGATTCTGATGTTTTGAGGATGCTCAGGAAGCTATAAAGCCTATCATGTCCATTTTTCCTGCTTTTCAGTCCCTTGCAGGCCTATCAATTATGATAAATCAGAAGCATTACCTTTTGTTAAGGATTTGCCTTCTGTGTAGCAGGGTCCCTTTCCTTTTTGAGGGGCACCACAAAAGATCAAATATTTAGGGGTTTGGATACCGAATGACCTTTTCTCCCTGTATGAGTTAAATATCAAGAATGGAATAGAGCAGATGTCTCAACAGTTATATACTTGGAAAGAGTTACCAATATCAATGATGGGCCGGAATGTTCTCTTTACAATGGTGTTACTGCCAGAGATATTATACAGATTGCAAATGCTCCCTACTGGCTGAGAAATGAGGATTTAGCAACTCTTAAATCTGTGTATGTACAGTTTATATGGAAAAGGCAACAACCTAAGGTGGCCTATAATAAATTAATAAAATGCAAAGCTTGGGGAGGAATAGAGGCTCCTAATTTTCAATTATATAATTGTGCCTGTCAATTGCGGTTTTTGGGGGAGTGTTTCAGTGAAAAATTTAAATACAATTCCATTAATTTGCTTGAAGAGATAAGTAAACCTTATGCCCCACTGGGACTGTTACATCTTTCTGATAAACACTAAACAGATCCCATCAACTATACGGGATAATGAGATGTGGAGGGCCTTAGGGTTAGCATGGATATGTATGAAAAGGTGTTTGGGATTATTCTATAGCACCTCTCTCATTTCTCTGATATGGAATAATCCTTGCTTTTTGCCAGTGATGGATAGTGCTGTATTTCAGTTGTGGGCTTCTCAAAATGTAATTAACATTAGGCAGATAATAGATGAGGAGACAATATAGCATTTTGAGTTTTTCACAATTGCAAAGAGTAATAGTGTCAACACACTTCTGTGGTTATTTGCAAATTTGGCATTATGTTTCCAGTTTAGCTTTCTCTTCTGATGATATTAAGAAAGAGTTCAAAATTATTAGGCAGATGGAACAGATAGCATGGGGTAAGAATTCTATATCTCACTGGTATGGTTTCTGTAAAACAAATATGGGGCATGATGGGCTAAAAATGGTGTTTGATTATTGGACTAGAGAATTAGGAATGCCTTATACATTTGATCAATTCAGTATACTATTTCAAAGTGTACATAAGTTACAAACAGTGGTACATTTTAAAGAAATGCAGTACAAAATACTATACCACTGTCAAGCAGACAGGACACAACTTTTTAAAATGAAACTGGGGGATACAGATGAATGTCATATATGCAGAATTGGAAAATGTACTTTTGTTTATTTCTCATTTTGGAAAGTTGTCATTATATGGCTGCATAAATATACAACTGTTATGTTACCATTCCAGGGTGATATTTTACTCTTGGGGGATGTGAATAATTTAAAGTTGTATTCTGAAAAAATGGGTGTTGGAAAATATTCCTACATTATCTATCTAGAGAGAAAAAAAATGATTTCCTTAATGTAGATGGAAAGATTTGATGGAAATATTTCTTTGAGTTTTTACATGAGTGACTGGAATGCATTTTAGACAACTGGGATATTCTTGGGATTGGAAGTCGAATCTAAAGGAAGGAGCCAAGCCTTCACTTCTAAAGGATTGAGTGATGGGTTGGGCGGGTTAGGGGGGATGGCAGGGGGAAATTTCTAAGGAAAAGGTTTGCTTTAAAAAGCCAAAAAGGGGTTTGATGGAGCTTACTGATAATCATAACTGTGTTTGATACTGATTGCTTGTCTCTGTTGATCCGTGCATTGTTGGAAATGAGTTTGTCAAACCTAAATAAAATACATTTTGAAAAAAAAAAGATAAAATCTGTATGCTCTGGAGGTATTGCTTAGAGTGAAGGGAGTGAGTGGAGCAGTAGCCTAACGGGTTAGAGAAGCAGGCTACAAACCAGGGAAGCCAGGGTTTAAATCCAACTGCCCTCCCTGTGCCTTTGGGCAAGTCATTTAACCTCAGTTGTCTCAGGTAAAAATTTAGGTTATAAGTTCTCTGATATAGGAAAATACCTACTGTACCTGAATGTAATCCACTTTGAAGTGGAAAATGAATCTGAAAACATATTACATGATTCAGAGCAGGATCTGGTATAAAGTCCCACAAACAGAGGTTTATTAGATGCATAGATCTTCTCAGTTATGTTTTGTTTAACATGGGAGGTGATTATTTATATTTGCCAAAGCTGATAAATAACATTTTGCTAAATTTTACTGAACTGAGTCCATAAAGAGAAATGATGATAGACATAACATAGTAATAGAGAGGAGGGTGTACAAAAACGAGGCACATTAGGAACACTGTTTATTTTATTTAATGTGTGTGAGCCGAAAGCTTTTAAAAAGTGAGAAACGATTATGCAGATACCCTGGAGGAGTGCCATTTCATGCCACAAATCCATCTGCTCATAAATTCACAGTAAGCTTAATTGCCATTTTGTTATTTTCATTTTTCAATTACCAAACGTTTTCCAGATTTGATTGGGTTTTCATGATTATCTTGTTGTGAGCCAGGCAGTGGCGTAGCCACGGGTGGGCCTGGGTGGGCAGCTGCCCACCCAATTTAGACCCAGGCCCACCCAACTGACACCGGAACTGCAAGGCTGTCGCGGGATCCCATCCCCGCGACAGTGAAGAGGAGAACCCACGCCTCGCGCGCCATCACGGCACACGTGGGGAAGCGGTCCTACAACCATATGGCTGACCGATCTTCCTGTTTGGGGGGGGGGGGAGGAGAGCGGAAGCGCCGCGCACAGCTTCCGCTTCCTCCCCCCAGAGCAGGAAGATCAGCTGCCTCTCCTGCAGCCACTGGCCTCCTGCTATCTTCGGGCCGTATGGCCGACCGATCTTCCTGTTGTGGGGGGGGGGGGGGTGTGAAGAAGAGCGGAAGCGCCGCGCACAGCTTCCGCTTCCCCCCCCCCAGCAGGAAGATCGGTCGGCCGTATGGCTCGAAGATAGCAGGAGGCCAGCTGATCTTCCTGCTCTGGGGGGAGGAAGCGGAAGCTGTGCGCGGCGCTTCCGCTCTTCTTCCCCCCCCCAACAGGAAGATCGGTCGGCCATACGGCCCGAAGATAGCAGGAGGCCAGTGGCTGCAGGAGAGGCAGCTGATCTTCCTGCTCTGGGGGGAGGAAGCGGAAGCTGTGCGCGGCGCTTCTGCTCTCCTCCCCCCCCCCCCCAAACAGGAAGATCGGTCGGCCATACGGCCCGAAGATAGCAGGAGGCCAGCTGATCTTCCTGCTCTGGGGGGAGGAAGCGGAAACTGTGCACAGGCTTGAATGTGTATGTGAGGATGAGAATGGGAGCCTTGTGTGTGTGTGGGTGAAAATCGGACCCTGGGTGTGTATGGGAGTGAGAATGGAGTCTTGAATGTGTGTGGGCGATAATGGAAGCTTGAATATGTGGGTGAGGATGGAAGCTTGAATATGTGGGTGAGGTTGGAAGCTTGAATGTGTGTATATATGGGTGAGGATGGAAGCTTGAATGTGTGTATATATGGGTGAGAATGGGAGCCTGGGTTTGTGTGTGTGTGTGGGTGAGAATGGAAGCTTGAATATGTGGGTGAGGATGGAAGCTTGAATGTGTATATATATATGGGTGAGAATGGGAGCCTGGGTTTGTGTGTGTGGGTGAGAATGGAAGCTTGAATATGTGGGTAAGAATGGGTGCTTGAAAGTGTGTATGTGTGGGTGAGAATGGGACCTTAAATGTGTGGGTGAGAATGGGAGAATGGGTTTGTGTGTGTGGATGAGAATGGGTGCCTGGATGTGCGTCTGTGTGTGCATAAGAATATAAGCCTGGGGAGGGGTGAGAAAGTGAGAGCTTGTATGTCTGCAGAGAATGTGAGCTGTGGGGGGGGGGGGGGGGGGGGAGAGCATATGAGAGTTAGAGCCTGAGTGTGTGAGGGAGTCTGTGAGAGAAAGCATTTATGTATATATGTGTGTGTGTGTGTGGAAGGGAAGAAGACAGTAGTAGAAAAGACACTGAAGAGGAATTAGGAAATGAGCGACAAGGGAAAAAATGGGAAAGAGAGACCAGGACCAACTGATTAGAAAAATACAAAGATCAGACAACAAAGGTAAAAAAAAATATATGTATATATATATAGAGAGAGAGAGAGAGAGAGATGTTAGCAATTTAAATATGTCATCTTTGGGAATGTGCATTCTTATATTTTTGTATTTTGCTCTTTCTTAAGTATTCCACTGTTCAGACATTTTAGTTTCTCAGGCTTTCTATTTTGGCTTTATCTATATGTTTCTGTTTCTAATTTATAGTCTCTTATTTCTATATTAGGTAAGGGTCGGTCTCAGTTTTGCCTGTTTGTGACAGAAATGAGTATTTCTAGCATATAGTTTCTCTGTAGTAGTAGTCCAGCCTGTTCTGTTATTCCCGTAGGTGATGTATTAATGTTCTAGGGCCTGGTGTAGTATTTGCATTGCTGCTTTTTCATAAGGTTGCTGTTTGAATCCTGAGAGTCAGTGCTGTGATTGTTTGGCAAGGTTCCAGATGCCTCTTTCTTTGCAAGAGTTTGTTACTTCACAAAATAGCAGTGGAGGGTTATTTTTTGCTGAGATTACACCAGAATTTGAATTTTTTTTTTCATGTTACTTGTAATGTGAATTGCCGCAGCTTTGCGCTGCACCTGTTCTGATGATTAATTATATTTTATTGTATTTATGAAGATTTCTGGGTTTCGCAAAGATGGTTCATGAAAGAATACATTAATTTTTGTTTTATTATATGATTGAATTTGATTGTTTTCTATACTTGAAATAATTGAAGTAAATTATTTTAAAGTTTCATACATGACACATAATGGCTGTTGCAAACTACTTAGAAAGCCATTCTAGGGTGCAGTATATGGCATTATTTATCAGTAAGAAAACAACTAGTAGACCTGCATGCCTTGTGCCCACCTATGTTAACCTTGTGCCCACCCAAAAAATCAATTCTGGCTACGCCACTGGAGCCAGGAAACAACTTTTTTTTTTTTTTAAAGAATTTTCTTCTTCTTTGTTCACTAATTGCAGTCCAAGCAATTAGATCTCAAAGGGGAAGGGGAGTGATTCCTCTCCCTTTAAAACTTGATGTTTTGTAATACATTTCCCAGTTCTGGCTAGCTTGTTATCTTCCATTTAGTCCCAAGTTAATTGAAATAAGTAACAATAGAGAAAAAAGGGTTGAAACAAGGCATCATGACTCCCAAACATTGCTCATGCCAGAGGGAATTTATCCCAAAGGTTGCCAAAATGTATCCACAAACGCCTGAATTCCAAACGCTGCGTCAAAGACGCGTCAGGACCAGATATCATTGTGTCGGTGGCTGACATCACTGGTTTGCAGAGAAATAAACACAGCATTTATTTGTGCTTAAGTAATGATAAAATCAAAAACAAAACCACACAAATAAAACAGACATGAAAAGAAATATGACTCTGTTTACTGACTGAGCTTTGATGCTATATATAAACTTCTTCTAGAAAGATCCTAAGGCTGTTTTTCTGAGAAGTACTCTATTTTGAATGCTATCATGCTACAAGAGTGTTTTTAAAGTCAAAAGGTTAAAGAAATTAAAGATTGAAGTAAACTGGACATTTCAGTAAGAGTAGAATAGAAACTGTAGCATTAGCTTCATCCAGGATATATGTCATGAGTTTTTATTGTTGCACATTAAGATATTTCACACAATAAACTTATTTACACAGGGTTCAAGTCACCCAAATTCTTTTGGGCATTTGGAGGATAAAAAAGTAGATAAAAGACAAATATCAGTTTGTAATGTAGGTATTTGGGAGGTACTTAATAAATAAGTAAATAAATAAATAACAAAGAAAATATCCATCATGACCTGAAAAAAAGGACCTTGGAACTTGCAGGACAAGATGCCATCATGGACACTCAATAACTTCCAGTTTGCCCACAAGCAGTAATTCACCCCACCATCTCCATTCCTTTTATTTTACTGCCAATAGTCCTCAGACCCAAATATATTTACTCCTTATCATGTCGGGTGTAAATTTGGGCCAGAACATTGTTGCAGAATAGAGCAATTTTGACATGTTAAAAATGTTACTCTTGGGGTTCGTATAGGAAATGTAACAAAATAAACCCACTTATTGAACTGTAGCAGATTTGGAGCATGAAGTTTTTTTTTTGTTTACCAACAGCTACTTGAGTTTCAAAAGCAGATGGAGTCATTTAGACAGGATTTAAAAAAAATTAAAATGAATAAATTTAGGTGAGAAGAGTCAGAATATGAAAAGGGTTTTCTATACTCATGGATGGATTTAAAATGCCCTAAAAAGTTCACTAAAAAAATTACTTCTGCATCGTCATCATGCTATAGAGACTCAACAGATGAAGGTAATATAGTTGAATCAACTGCATTGAATTATGTTTTAGAAGACCACACCTCTCAACACTCTATTTTAAGGAAATCTAGATTTATGGGGCTGCAGAATGCTCCGCGGTCACATTTTTTGTAGGACCGATGACAGAAGAGATTGCAGATAGGAGTGCAAAATGTATTTAATTTGTCAACACAATGATTTTCAGTAGCTTAATATAGTATCTTACAGCAGGGGTGAGCAAACCTTTTGAGCCATGGTCCCCTTCCATTCATGCAATTGGCTGGGCCTCCTTCCCCCCAAAATGGGTTTATATATATATATATATATATATACTAGGGATGTGAATCATTTTTTGACGATTTAAAATATCGTCCGATATATTTTAAATCGTCAAAAATCAGTTAGGGCCACGATACAATACCAATTCCCCCGATTTATCGTCAAAAAATCGTAAATCGGGGGAAGGGGGAGGGCAGGAAAACTGGCACACTAAAACCCCCTAAAACCCACCCCCGACCCTTTAAATTAAATCCCCCACCCTCCCGAACCCCCCCCCAAATGCCTTAAATTACCTGGGGGTCCAGCGGCACACTAAAACACCCTAAAACCCACCCCCGGCACACTAAAACCCCCTAAAACCCACCACGACCCTTTAAATTAAATCCCCCACCCCAAATGCCTTAAATTACCTGAGGGTCCGTAGCGGCGGTCCGTAGCTTAAATTACCCCCGGGTCCGTAGCTAAATCGGCGGAAGGGGGAGAGCAGGAAATCCGGCACACTAAATCGTGGTGTCTTCAGCCGGCGCCATTTTGCAAAATGGCCGCCGCAAAATGGCGGCGGCCATAGACCAATACGATTCGACGCAGGAGGTCGTTCCGGACCCCTTGTGTGCAGGAGGTCGTTCAACGAGGGAACCCTCGCTGAACGACCTCCTGCAGTCGATCTCCTGCCGGCGCCATTTTCCGTACGGAAACGATTCGCGGCAGGAGATCGCTCCAGGGCCCCCGCTGGACCCCCAGGAACTTTTGGCCAGCTTGGGGGAGCCTCCTGACCCCCACAAGACTTGCCAAAAGTCCAGCGGGGGTCCGGAACGACCTCCTGCGTCGAATCGTATTGGTCTATGGCCGCCGCCATTTTGCGGCGGCCATTTTGCAAAATGGCGCCGGCTGAAGACACCACGATTTAGTGTGCCGGATTTCCTGCTCTCCCCCTTCCCCCGATTTAGCTACGGACCCGGGGGTAATTTAAGCTACGGACCGCCGCTACGGACCCCCAGGTAATTTAAGGCATTTGGGGTGGGGGATTTAATTTAAAGGGTCGTGGTGGGTTTTAGGGGGTTTTAGTGTGCCGGCAGTGGGTTTTAGGGTGTTTTAGTGTGCTGCTGGACCCCCAGGTAATTTAAGGCATTTGGGGGGGGGGGGTTCGGGAGGGTGGGGGATTTAATTTAAAGGGTCAGGGTGGGTTTTAGGGGGTTTTAGTGTGCCGGTTCACGATTTTAACAATTTTAACGATACTCTAAACACCCAAACGGCGACGATACGATTCCCTCCCCCTCCCAGCCGAAATCGATCGTTAAGACGATCGAGGACACGATTCACATCTCTAATATATACACACCTGTAAATATATAGAGATATAGATATGTAACCAGGAGCTATTTTCGGTTACATTAAGCCCTGGGATATGCCACTAATGCAGTTAGTAAAATAGATATTTAGGGAAGGATCCATGCAGTACTGCCCCCTCCCATTGAGGGTGCTGGGATGGCCATTCCCCTCCTGTGAGGTTATATAGTAGCTTTCTACAGAGAGCGCAGGAGGGGGGAGGGGGACAGTATAAGTTGCAGGTCTGGGGGAAGGTTGTAGATTTCTGCCTCAGTTATATTTTTGGCCTCCCTGGGACTTGGGCTCCATCCTGCCTGGGATCTTTCGGGGTGGGTTGAGGGCTCCACTGCTGTACTCTTCTCCCAAGGTGCAGAGTGGTTGTCCTGGAAATATTTTGGAATTTGGGACTTTACGTGGTAGGAGGCTTGCTGGTCACCTGGGCCTTTCCTGGATTTAGGGAATGGGGAACCCTGTGTTTGGGACGCCCAGGAATAGGGAAGACCTGCCCTCTGAGGTGGGAATAGAAGAAATTGTTTTATGAAGATCTCGGAGGAAATGTTTTCTGCTCCTCTTCCTATCCACTTAAGGACATGTGACACTGCAGTTCCATCTTGGATCCCTCCTAACTGGGATCCCTATTGTATCAAAAGGTAAAAATCTACTAACTATGAGTAAGAACCTATTTATGTCTTGGAGGACGCCCATCGGGAGTCTTCACCCTAGGGAGAGAGAGGTTAGGACTCTGTGTAGGGACAGGATTTTGGCCACCTTTGGAAGGGGTTTCCCAACCATCTTAGGGTTACCCTGCCCACTGGAACCACCACTTTGCCTAATCCAGGAGGGTGGCTGGATCCCTTGCCTGTTTGACAGATTCCTGCACAGAAAGAGAGTAAAGACTGTAACCAGAGATGGAGAGACTGTGGTGCTGGAGTCAGATTTATTGTGCCATTATTCACCTAACTTCTGAACAGTAAAGCTGTTACAGTTTTGGCTGCAGTGCAACCGCCTCACCACCAGGGGTCCCTCTAGTGCTGGCTTTCCGGACAGGTCCAGTCCGTCTCCTCTGTCCACTCTATGTTCTGGGTGTGCCCTTATAACCCTGCCTGACAGTTGCCTCGGTGCTTCGGCATCGAGCTCACCTGGGCTCCCTGCTCTAGCCTTGCGCGGCCTTCGGGCCTTTCCTTGCCTTGCCCTGCGCAGCCTTCGGGCCTTTCCTTGCCTTGCGCGGCCTTCGGGCCTCCTTCCTCGCTGTTCTCACCTGGCCTACGGGCCTTCTGACCTGCCTGCTCTGCTTACGGTGTGTGGCCTACGGGCCTTCTGTGTATGTGTGGCCTATGGGCCTTCTGACCTGCCTGCTCTACTTATGGTGTGTGGCCTACGGGCCTTCTGTGTGTGTGTGGCCTACGGGCCTTCTGACCTGCCCTGCTCTGCTTATGGTGTGTGGCCTACGGGCCTTCTGTCTGTGTGTGTGTAGCCTACGGGCCTTCTGACCTGCCTTGCCCCGCTTATGGTGTGTGGCCTACGGGCCTTCTGTATGTGTGTGGCCTACGGGCCTTCTGACCTGCCTTGCCCCGCTTATGGTGTGTGGCCTACGGGCCTTCTGTGTGTGTGTGGCCTACGGGCCTTCTGACCTGCCTTGCCCCGCTTATGGTGTGTGGCCTACGGGCCTTCTGTGTGTGTGTGGCCTACGGGCCTTCTGACCTGCCTTGCCCTGCTTACTGTGCCCTGACCCAGCCTGGACCCAGACACTGCTTATTGCCGCCTGCCCTGACCCAGCCTGAACTTAGACTCTGCTCCTTGCCGCCTGCCCTGACCCAGCCTGAACTAGACACTGCTTATTGCTGCCTGCCCTGACCCAGCCTGGAACCAGACACTGTTTCTAAGCTTCCTGTCTCTCTCCACCTGGAGCCACCCTGCTGGGTGGTGTTCACGCCTCCTGACCGGAGCCCAAGCGTAACAAAAGCTTTATTTTGGACACTGACCCAGAGTGTCCTGTGTAGTTTTTGGCACATAGCACACAGTGAAGAGATTACCCCTCTCCCAGGGAAATTTCAGCAAGGAGGAAGTCACTCCTGCAGTGGACCCTGAAATAAAATTTTTCACCACAACCAAAAGGATCCACACCCTGGGGAAAGGGGAACTAGCAAGGTTCCCAGCCCCAAAGAGACACTAAATTAATAACCCCACCCAAGCAGGATAGGCACACCGGAATGGCGTTCCAGATTATATACACACTAGATGGATATTCACCAGGCAATCACACTGTCAACCAGTGGATCAAAGCCCCCATTTTGTTTCTCTTCATTACTAAAGGGAGTAAAATATACACACACCGGCACAGAAAGGCAGACACCTCACTCCTACACAGTCACCCCATAACCAGACTGACAGTGAAACATATACCCAAATAGACATAGATAGACATAGAAACCCCATTCACAGTGAGACAGACACCCCAAATGCAGACACAGTCACCCCACAAACAGAAAGAAACCGAACTCCCTGAGAGGCACAGAGACACAGATATACCACACTTAGGCAGAAAAACAAGGATATGCCATCCCCAGACAGAAGATAGACACAAAAAGAGGCATAGACACAACACAACCAGACACACACAGACAGATATACCATACAGAGAGAGACATAGGCAGAGAGACTACAACACACCCAGAAACATAGACCACATACTCAGACATAGCACACCAGAGAAACACAGGCACAAACTCCACACCATACTCAGATACTCGGCGCCATTGGCAATACGGGACCGTATTGCCAATCTTCAAAATGGCGCCGGCGCTACCTTTGCCCTCACTATGTCATACGGGCGACCGCCCGTATGACATAGTGAGGGCAAAGGTAGCGCCGGCGCCATTTTGAAGATTGGCAATATGGCCCGCGTGCAGGAGGTCGCTCCCGGACCCCCGCTGGACTTTTGGCAAGTCTTGTGGGGGTCAGGAGGCCCCCCCCAAGCTGGCCAAAAGTCCCTGGGGGTCCAGCGGGGGTCCGGGGGCAATCTCCTGCACGCGTGACGTCGGGAGCCAGGAACCAAAATGGCGCCGGCGCTACCTTTGCCCTGTCACATGATAAGGGCAAAGGGCCACCGGCGTCATTTCTCAACGCAGCCGTGGCCAGAGAGAGAGGGAGATCGCGCCGGGAGTCCCCCACTGGACCCCAGGTAATTTAAAACATTTTGGGGGGGTTCGGGAGGGTGGGGGATTTGTTTTAAAGGTTCGGGGTGGGTTTTAGGGTTTTTTTGGTGTGCCGGTTTTCCCGCCCTCCCCCGATTTTAACGATTTTTTAAAAATAAAAAACACGACGATCAGATTTCCCTACCCCCCAACCAAAATCGATCGTTAAGATGATCGATCACACGATTCACACCCCTAGTATATAATATAACCCATACAACAAAAGTATATGCAAACCAAGTACATAGTCCAAAATTGAAATAATGTTTCTCAAGAAATCTTCTTTATTACTTTGTAAATGGCAAGTGGCTACACAAAAAAACTCATCATGGTATAGTACAGTCGTCAACCAGGTCCTCCGACACGGACCCGTGTTTTGCCCAAAGCTGCGTCAGGAGGGACTAACAAAGTGTATAATTTCAACCACTTAACAGATAGTCCATGTTGAATAATTGTTGAAATTATACACTTTGTTAGTCCCTTTGTTAGTCCCTCCCGACGCAGCTTTGGGCGAAACACGGGTCCGTGTCGGAGGACCTGGTTGACGTCTGTACTACTCTATGATGAGTTTTTTGGTGTAGCCGCTTTCCATTTACAAAGTAATAAAGAAGATTTCTTGAGAAACATTATTTCACTTTTGGACTGTGTACTTGGTTTGCATCTCCTTTTGTTGTGTGGATGATTTTTTGGAGTGCAGTATATATTATAAGAAAATGTATTGATTATGATGTTATATAGAAACATAGAAATGACGGCAGAAGAAGACCAATAGGCCCATCCAGTCTGCCCAGCAAGCGTTCACACTTATTTTCTCAAACTTATCTGTTACTCCGACTGCTGAGTTTAGGGCCCTTATTGGTAGTAGCTTTTTGATTCTAATTTCTTCCACCCCCGCCATTGATGCAGAGAGCAGTGTTGGAGCTGTAACAAAGTGAAGTAAAAGATTTACGGGCGGATTTTAAAAGCCCTGCTCGCGTAAATCCGCCCAGATTTACGTGAGCAGGGCCTTGTGCGCCGGCGCGCCTATTTTGCATAGGCCACCGGCACGCGCAGGTCCCAGGGTTTTTTGAAGGGGGCGTGTCGGGGGCGGGACCGGATGACGCAGCGTTTCGGGGGCGGTGACTGGGGCATGGCGCCGGCCCGGGGGCGTGGTCCAGGCCTCCGGACCAGCCTTCAGGTCGGAAGATGGTGCGCCAGCAGTCCGCTGGTGCGCGTAGATTTACGTCTGCTTCTCGCAGGCGTAAATCTAGGGACAAAGGTAAGGGGGGGTTTAGATAGGGCCGGGGGGGGTGGGTTAGGTAGGGGAAGGGAGGGGAAGGTGAGGGGAGGGCGAAAGGAAGTTCCCTCCGAGGCCGCTCCGATTTCGGAGCGGCCTCGGAGGGAATGGAGGCAGGCTGTGCGGCTCGGCGCGTACAGGCTACCCAAAATCGGCAGCCTTGCGCGCGCCGATCCAGGATTTTAGAGGATACGCGCGGCTATGAGCGTATCTTGTAAAATCCAGCGTACTTTTGTTTGCGCCTGCTGCGCAAAGTACGCGATCGCGCTTTTTAAAAAAATCTACCCCTTAATGTTTGAGGGTAGTATCCGTTGTGTGTATATATGTGTGTGTGTAATGCCCCTATGGTTTTATAGTTACAAAAAGAATTAATGATAATGTTATAATTGTTATAAACTTAAATTTTTGTTTGCAATTGGACTTTTTAGTAATATAATAGTATGTAAAATAAAAAAGCTTTATAGAAAATGAAATATCTTAGCATTTTATTTGTGGACTGTTTCAGATTACACCTTAAAATTAACATCTTTCCTATTTAAACATTGGCTAAAGTTTCTAACACAAAAGTCATTTTTAAAGGCTAATGCCAATTTTCTTGCCAGCCATCACAGTTTTTGCCTGTTAAAAAAAAAAAATACTTTGGCCTACTCTAGGCCCAGCTTTTCAAAGCCCTCATAGAGGTTGCAGGTCTAGACATACCAAGACATACCTCAAATAAGTGCAATTGTAGGCCAAAGAGTGAGATGGATCTCCAAGGGCTTATGGACATCATAGTTGGTGATTCAATCATTATGACTGTAGATAGCTGGGTGGCTGGTGGACATAAGGATCGGTTGGTAATTTACTTGCCTGGTGCAAAGGTGGCAGACTTCACGCGTCACCTAGATAGGATTTTAGAGAATTCTGGAGAGGAGCCAGCTGTCATGGTACATGTGGGAACCAAAAACAAAGGAAGGAGTGGGAGGGAAGTTGTGGAAACCAAATTTAGACTTTTAGGTAGAGAATTGAAATCTAGAACTTCCAGGGTAGGATTCTCTGAAATGCTACCTGTTCCATATGCAGGACCCCAGAGGCAGGCAGAACTCTAGAGTCTCAATGCATGGATAAGACAATGTTTCAGGGAAGAGGGATATAGTTTTTAAGAGAACTGGGTAATATTATGAGTGAGGGGGGGCCTATTCCAAAAGGATGGGCTCCAACTTAACCATAATTACAAGAAGGATATCCAGGACTTGGGCATCCGTCAACAGGCCCCTGGCGATACACAACGTGCACCCAAGTCCCGCGCCTGTTAACAAAGGACCAAAAAAAGAATATATCAACCCCCTCAACCAACAATCAAAATTGTGAAAGAAATGACAATTGCAATTTTGGAATCTGAACAATTTAGAAACTGAACAAACAACAAATAATATTACAATAAAAACATTGAACAAGCAGTGTAGATAGGAAAAACGAACAAAGATTAAGCAATTATCTTACTTGTAGAAAATCCAGCAATGTAAAGATTATAGAAATGTAGAATATTCGGAATGCCAGGCAACAGTCCACACCAGTCAGCATAGAGCACAGGACCAATCTGGACTGAGCACAAAAGGACAATTGGACTCCCAGCAGCTACTTATATACCCTGCAGGCTTATGACCTCACATTATGACATCACATTGGGGGTGCACCTTTCGAATTCAAAATATTAATAATAATTTTCAATAAATATTCCCATATTCCATTGGCAGAAGGGATGCACGTCCATAACACATTGCGCACATGTGATGCAAAACGGACATCCGATGCAATAAACTGGGTAGCACTATGGACACTCTTCTTTAAACAACAAGTGCTTTTTTGGTGACCTTTTCATTTTGGTTTCATTTCAATACTACATCAAGGGGAAGTGGTGCTGCACATGTTAAAAAAATAAAACTGGATGCATCTGTTGGATGCATATTTTTATATGCGTGATATTGCATCGACCCAAGAGGATCCCTGAGGGAGTAATGGGAACTATAAAGCTAAATTAGTTGGGTGGATGGGCAGACTGGATAGGCTACTGCCATCACATTTCTATGTTTCTATATACCAATCCAGTGGTGTAATAATTTGTTTTGATGCATAAAGTAATCTTCAAGGCAGAGCTGGATATTTGGAAAGTCTTTACTTTCATAAATAGAGGAGAGACAACACAATTTCCACAGGGAAAGCGTCCCAGGATTTCACATGAAGCAAAGTCTTCAGAAGATAAAAAGTCAAACCTCTCTCTTTTTTTCTGCCTGATTTCAGGTGAGGAATACTTTAAGAAATATGTGGCTGAAGTATTGCAATTCCTCCCCGAGAAGACATTTTTTATTAATAATTCCTATTATATACCTGATAAAAAGAGGGCTTTGGGCAGTAGGAGAGAAGAAGTAGATGTTCTGCTCAGGGGCGGATTGACCTATCGGGGGATCGGGCATCCCCCGGTGGGCTGCTCTAGCTGGTCACGTGGTCTCAACCGCGTGGCTCTTCCTCAGCGCCTCCCAGCCAGCCCCCGCCATTAGACCAAGCCAGCGAGGGCCATTAGACCAAGCCAGCCTCAAGCGGGGGCTGGCTGGGCGGCGCCCATCTTCTTTTCTTCAGTCTCCGCCGGCCTCGATTTTAATTTCTTCGGCCCCCACGGGAGACCAAGCCGGGGGGGCCGAAGAAATTAAAATCGAGGCCGGCAGGGACCGAAGAAATTAAAATCGAGGCCCCCACTGAACAGCTGGTCTCCGGCAGCGGTTAGCAGCACCGGTGTTCACTTCTTCGGCCCCCGCCGGCCTCGATTTTAATTTCTTCGGCACCCGCGGGAGACCAAGCCGGGGGGGGGGGGGGGGGGGGCCGAAGAAGTGAACACTGGTGCTGCTAACCGCCGCCGGAGACCAGCTGTTCAGCGGGGTCCTTGGATCGGAACGGTGCTTGTGTGTGTGTGTATGA
This sequence comes from Rhinatrema bivittatum, assembly GCF_901001135.1. Taxonomy (NCBI): domain Eukaryota; kingdom Metazoa; phylum Chordata; class Amphibia; order Gymnophiona; family Rhinatrematidae; genus Rhinatrema; species Rhinatrema bivittatum. The sequence continues at coordinate 384,914,158 of NC_042615.1, forward strand.
ATGTGAGAAAGGAACGGTGCTTGTGTGTGTGTATGTGATGGGCATGTGAGAGAGGAATCTGCCAGTTTAAAAAAAAATGAAATGTGATAGTACATATACCTCAACTTTTGTGCTGGTAGTGCAACTTTTGAAAAGTTGGATGAAAGATTAAATTACTGAATGTTAATCATCCCTCTTCTGGAAAATAAAATTTAGCAAAGTGGATAGAGACAAATACTAAAGCAAAAACAATTAAACTATTTAAAATGTTCATCTCAGCAAAATCACAAATTTAAGATACTGATGCCAGGTGGGGTTTATTTGGGTTTTTTTTAAACATAATTTAAGCATGAAGAATAGTTCCAATCTGAAACGTTTTTGCCATTTTTTTAAGCCTTTAGAAAATGTATATTTTTAAATAACTAAGACTGGAATCTTCCCATTTAAAAGGGAAGTTGACTAAGGATGACTTTCGGTGCCATATCCCCCACATGAATAATCATATGACTGATAGTTTGAAGAAAGACACTTGCTTTATTGCCTGAAAGCGCAAAACAAAAGAAGCTGTACGGTGTGGATGGCTGTCCCTTGGGAGGACAGAACCTGAAGGAAGAATGTCATTTCGCCTTCTGATAGGAATGTGGTTTTCTTATTTAATGGTTGGGATCATCACTTTCACTTTTAGTAAAAGTAAAAAATGCTGCAAGTCTGAAAGCAAGGTGCTTCTGTGAGAGTGTAATGTGTATGTGAGACAGGAAGGGTGCTTCTGTGTGTCAATGTGTGTGCACAAGAGAGATGGAGCAATTTTTTGGCTGGCTTGTGGCTGTGAGATAGAACATGTGTGTGATTGAGAGCTTGTGTGTAAGTGAAAGAGAGAGAGCATGTGTGTGATTGAAAGCCTTTGTGTAAGTAAGAGAGAGCGAGACCATTGTGTGATTGAGAGAGACTGGCCAGAGAGGTGACGTGTATATGTGTGAGACTGATCAGGGAGATAACTGGTATGTGTGTGTGTATGTGTGTGTGAGAGAGAGAGACTGGTTGGGGAGATGATTGGTGTGTAAGAGACAGAAATTGGTCTTGAGGGTATGACTGGTGTGTGTGTGTGTGTGTGTTTGTGTGTGTGTGTGAGTGAGAGAGAGAGAAGAGATTGGTTGTGGTCCCTAAGGAAGAGGACAGTGAGGACAGCTTCAGCAGCTACTGCTGCTTCTGGTGTGGCCTGCAAGGGAAAGGAGTAGGAGAACTGCTGGAGAGGGAAAGTAAAGGTGGCTTTTTAAGTTCATTTTTCTTGATTGACTACCATTTTAATTATTGGGTAGTATGTGATGTGTCTGCTGTTTGAAATATTTTATTGGTGTTTGGTAAAGGTTTCAAAATTTGCTTGAGTGTTTAATTATTGGATATTCTATTCATCAGCTGTTTTGAAATTATTTTATTAGTATGATTTTATAATTATGATTAATGATTTATATATCTTGATTTTATTGATTGTTTCATGAGGATTAGTGACATTTTTGTTTTTCCATTGTTGCACTGTATAGAGTCTGGCGTGATACGTTTTACAGTTTAGATTTTGTCTGTACATTTCTATTTATACTTTATGTGGCTTTATTCTGTGTTTGGTGAGAGTTTGCGTTCTGCATGCAAAGACTGAGATGAAGCATTCTTTTAGCATGTGGTTTCTCTGTAGGGATCTGTAGTAGCTTGGCCTGTTCTGTTTCCCTGATAGGAGGTGTATTGATATTTTAGATTCTGGTGTAATATTTGTGGTATTCTTTTTCAAAGGTGGGGTTGTTATTCTTTGAGTTTTGGCAAATAGTACTGTGTTGATACGGGAGGACCATGCCGAAATATAGGGGTGTGTACATATATATGTAAATTATATATGTGAATTATATTGTATATGTAATTGGGTACCCATGGGCCAGTATGGAGAAAAATCCCCCGGGCCACTATTTTCCCTCAATCTGCCCCTGGTTCTGCTCCCTCTACTCAGCCCAAATCTTTCTACTTTTTTGCAGACCTCTGATGATAGTGTCCCCACTAAAGCTACTTTTGTAGTTTCTTTTGCATTGACCATTGATACATTTTTTAAGCAATATTTAAAAATAAGGAGTCTCTATTTTGTGGTCATAAGTTATTTGCTTTTCCTGATGTATCTAGGAAGATGCAGATCAGAAGATAGCAATTTCTTCAATTAAAACCTTGTGTTCTCCCTATCAGTGCCTTGTTTTGTTTACGATTTCCAGGTAAATGTATCATTACATATCAGAAGAAAGTTTGTTTTTGTAGATCCATTACATTTGAAAACCTTTTTATTGGATAAATCTGTTGGATAAATAATGGCTTCAGGATATTGGTAGTGAGACTGTATACAGGCAGCTCCAATTATGTGGACTATGTGTTTAATGTGGTTCAAGGTTATTTCTTTTATGTTTATACCAATGGATATATATTTATTGGTATTTATCTTCTTATTTCTGATTATTTCATGTTTCTGGTAAATATGACTTAAACTAATAAAGAATTATTAAAAAAAAAAAAGTCAGACCTCGCAACTATGTCCTTGATATTTCTTCCTCTAGTGACAGTCACCCATGGAGATGCAGTAAATATTTCATGCAGTTGATCAGATGTCAACGCTCATAAATTGAAGTCCTAATTTTACCTACATTTGTGAAAAAAGAAGGTCCTGCCATGGTGAAGTTGGTAGGAATAGCCATTCATATTGATATTGTAAGGCTTTCTTAAAGGCACTATGCACACATTTAAAGGGGTACCCACAGGATAAGAATCATGAAGTGAGAGGGGAAATCTTCCTTAGCCATGCACATTCTGCGGCAATGAAGAGATTATCCAAAGATTTTCTTTGAACCATCTCGCATGCACACTATCAAAGTATAAGAGACTGTTTCAATTAGGAGATTTCATACAGAGTGAAGTAGTGAAGTTGTTATGAATTCATCTGCTATGCAGCCTCATCGTACCTTGACTATGATGCCTTCCCGCTAGCAGAGGTCTCCTCGGAATGCTGTTCCATGCAGTCCCTGTCAGATTCTCACAGCTCATTGAGTTCAGCCTGTGGTGCAGCTTCCTAGCCACAAAGATTCCTCAGCTATCTCCAGCCTTGCCAAGCTACTCCTCCTTGCCTGCATCACACCCAAGCCTCAGCCCTACATAATCCAGCCTTGCCAAACACTCCTCACTTTCACATCGAGTCTCCCTTGGCTCCTTTCCCTAGCCAATGTTGCCTTGTAGCCTACCCAGGCCTATCCTTCCTTTGCCTTGTGGCCTCTGGGCCTTCTCATGCCTAACCTTGCCTTGTGGCCTAAGGGCCTTTTTGCTCTTGTCCCTGCTTTGAAGCCCATCTAGGCCCTCTCCTGACCTCTGGCCTATCTAGGCCTTGTCTTGCTCTTTGGTCTATCTAGGCCTTTTCTTGCTCTGTGGCTTATCTAGGTCTTTCCATTGTCATGCCCCCCTGGGACCCTTCCCTGCCTAACACTGCCTTCAGGCCTTTATATTCCATGTTCTGTGCTCTTCTTGTCTCACCTTGTCCTATCCTGTTTTAGTCCAGTCCTTGCCTGTTCCAGTACCAGTCCCTGCCTGCACTAAAGCTCCAGCTCCCAGCCTTTTCTGCACTCAAGCTTCCAGTTCCAGTCCTTGCATACACTCAAGGTCCATCTCCAGTCCCTGCATACACTCAAGGTCCATCTCCAGTCCTTGCATACACTCAAGATCCAGCTCCAGTCCCTGCCTGCACTCAATCTCCAGTCCCTGCCCTTACCTGCACTCTGTTCCTATCCAAGCCTTGCTCCAGCTTTACCAGTCTGTCTAAGTCTTGATCCAGACTCACCATGATGGTCTGCCACTGTAGAGACCTGATGTCCCCCAGAATCCAAGGGCTCAACTTGTGGGGCAGGGGGCTGGTTAGGTATAAGACTAGCCTTAGCCTTGCCCTGCAGTCCTGCTTTACTCTGAGGGTGATGCTCCCTATATCCAGGCAGGGCTTGAGCCATAACAGTTTTCAGTCGATGTGCCATTGGAAGTCTGAGGCATTTGCAACTTATGGGTCAGATTTTCAAAGGGTTACGCGTGCCGGGCCTATTTTCAAAAGGCCCGGCGACGCGAGTAAAGCCCCGGGATGCGTGTAAATCCTGGGGCTTGCAAAAAGGGGTGGTCTGGGGGCAGAGCAGGGCCAGAGGCTCCAGGCATAGTGGCCATTTGCCGCTGTGCTTGGGATTGTGCACCGGCAGTCAGCCGGCGCACGCATCTTACTTCAGCCCCAGGGCTGAAGTAAGTTTTGAAATAGAAACAAAAAAAAGAAAAAGGTAGGGGGAAAGGGCGGGGGAGGTAGGGGAAGGGAAGGTGGGGTGGGGGGGAAGGGAATGGGGGAAGGCAGCACGGCTCAGCGTGGGCTCAGTGCACGCAAGATGCACAATTGTGCACCCCCTTGATTGCACCGACCCCCAATTTTATAACTTACGTGCGCCTAATCAGGCGTACATGTGTGCACACTGGGTAGCACGAGCACATGTACGCCCGTACACCCTTTTAAAATCTACCCCTATGTACGTAAGAATAAATTGTAATTGTGGCAGATCCACATCCATGTGAAGGCTTCATCGTTGGGCTGTGAAGTAACCCTATGGCCCTTATCTGGGTATGGCTCGGCACGGAGTGTGAGTGGAGATGGCTTGGGCATCATGGAATGCATTAGGACCAGTTGCTCTCATTTGTGCGATCCTTCTTATCCAAGTGGACACCTCGGCGGTTTTGCTGATCCATCTTGGTCGCAGCGATCTGGGTGATTAGTCTTGTTGCCACCTTCTGGATTTGGTTTGAAAGGACCTTTCTGTTTTAATGTCTTGGTTGTCTGACATGATTTTGGGTTGGTCAAATATTATTCCAAAGTCAGTGGGTGTGGGTTCTAAAATCTGGAGTTGCAGCAGGGCAAAATTGAATAGGCAGATTGGTGCTTGGTTAGTCGCACATGGGGGGGGGGGGGGGGGGGGGGGTTCATGTTACGCATGTTTGGTCCTGGGATGTTTGTCCCGGCCTTTATAGCAAGGAAGGGGTGCACCATTCTGGGGTGTGTGCTGATTTATTTAATAATACTATATTCAGGAGGCCTTGGAGTGTGTCCTTCAGCTGGAGTTTAGGCTGCATCTTTATTTGGGGGGTGAGGGGGTCGGACAGGTTGCACCTGCCCTGCCCCCTCACTGTGGCGGAGTTACCAGAGCCATGGTTATTTGGGGGGTGGGGAGCTGATATCAAGGAATCCGCTAGGTGACGGGTTATCTTGACACAATGTTATTCAATTTGCATGTGATTGGGTTCAGTCACATGGTTGGGACCCCTTGCTGGGCTGTGGTTGGGGTCCCGGTGAGCAGCGGGATGCCGCTGATATTTACAGGTTTGATGGCCTGTGGAGGGATCATCTTGCTGGGGCGAGGCAGATATATCCTTGGGGGGTGATTGTGTTTGTTTTGGTGCCTCTGGTGATTTGTTTGTCTGTTAATAAAGCTGCAGCTTTTTTGACATTCCAATCAGTTGTGCCTGTGTATTGTTTTGGTATGGTGTGTTTGTAAGGAGCTGAGAGAGAAGAGCCATAAGTCCTGGTTGCCCATATTAAGGAATTTGTGGGCTTGTTTGGGATTTCTTAAGATTACTCACTAATTTTATCTGCAGTTGTTAAAAACTGTTAGAAAAAACAAAAAAAAGATTGTTCCGCTAAATGCCATGGACATTTTGACTGTGGGGTAAATGAATGAGACACTTATACAACAGCATTTCTCTAATTGAAATTGCATGGATCTGATACTGCCATTCTACAAAATGTACTGTGCCCAGTCACGTGCTAACAATTTCATTCAATCTTTGGGGAACAAAGTTGTGTACTCTATTGAAACTGAATTATTAGAATTCAAAGGAAGGTACATTGTGCATTTCTGAACTTTCCTTCATATACTGGGTTGTATAAAAAGTGGGAATTGTTCTTCCCCTGTCACTTTAGGTTTTGCATGTTCCAATATTTTGAGTTGAGTATTGGAATTAGCTGGGAAAGGTATTCAGCCCTAGTGCTCGCATTGTGGAAACATAAACTCTGGGTTTTAGTACCCTCAAAGACCCCTAATTAGCTGGAAAATGCATACCTAAATATGAAATTTAAAAAGATTTACAAACAGAAGCCCTACATATAATACAAGAGCAACATAAAATGAGGCATGATTTTTGAACTATGAAAAAATATCTTTATAAGGATAATGGATACTTTTTACCAAAATTATTGCATCATGTGAAGTGCCTTCTGTTTACTAATATAAGCAGGAGGTGTTTTTATGCTCATTATGCATAGAAATGTCATCATCATTTTCTTTTTGCATAAATTAATGTAGCGCTTGCATTTTTATAGTATCCAAATACCCTGCATGAGACGTTTGCAGTGACCCAAAATAACTTGTATCTTTAATTTTATACAATGTAATTGAAGATAGATAGGAAACCCAACCCTATGAAAGGAAATTCTTGTCTGCTAAAAAGAAAACATCAGAAAACTTTGGACAACCTTAAAACAATGAGTCCTGTATGGTTTTCAGAAGAATACGTCTCACTGCGTGTCTATATAGAAGGTAAATGTTTTCAGTACAGGAATTAATACATTTATAGTACATTAGCAGCAGGACCTGTGTTCGTCTTTTTTAAATCCTCTTTTTTTTCTCTCATTAACATTTCCCCACTCCCCGTGGCATGCTCAGGCAACTCAGGAATCCTTGTCAGCCCCAAGGGCTGGCAGGAAGCCTCCTTTGAGATTTACCATCAGTGCTGGTCTATGGTTGGCAGGGATCCAAATAGCTTTTATTTCAGACCATGATAAATATCTTGGTTTTTTTTAGTTATGTTTTGTTTTTTCTTAACAAATACCTCCCCAAGTTTACTGCTTTTACAATTGCTATTTGGGTTTACTGCAGTGCAGATTTTCTGCCAGGTCAGTAATCTGGAACATTTGGGAGCTATAACACATTGAGGTCAATGTAATAAGCTGCACTGATCCTACCACAGGTTTTTACTCAAGTTTTGAGACTAACAGCTAGATTACAAAAGCATTGTGCAAAAATGGCCCTATACTCGCACATGTGGGCTGTGTGCGAACATTGCAAATTTTAAGAAGCCAGGAAGTACGTGAGTACATACTTTTGCGCGCATCAAGAATAAGAAGGTAGAAAAGGGGCAGGACCAAGAGTTATGCGCATAAACCCCAACAATTTACAAAGGCTGTTCATGGTGCACGTTGGCATGTTACCTGTGTAACTTTACTGCTGGTCCTGATGAAGAGCAAGTTTGGAGATTTTGAACCAGACGGGTTCTAAACATGAGGGGGAGGGGGAGAGAGAGACAATATGACACTCTATATATCGCCCACTTTCAACTCAGGGTGGGTTTTGGGGGGATGGTGTTACATTGCTCTGCCTAGGGCGCAAGGGTCTGTAGATGCACAACATAAAATTAAGCAGATCTTTGCTCGCATGCCAGTCCATGTGTTTATGGGCACACACACGCTCCTTTTAAAATTTACCTGTAAGAGTTTTTGAGGATTTTACATATTTTGGATCAGCTCCTGAATGACAGGGAGGACCCCCTGAAAGGATGGGCTGTATCCTTGTTTTTGATTTTGCTTGCAGTTAACTTCAAGGTGGAAAACAGATTGAAGTTTTTGAGAAGTGGCTTGAAAAATTCATTCATTTTTTAAATTTGGGAAAGTTTTCCATCATACCCAGTACATGCTGGAACTGGAGGAGGATTTTTCAACCCTTACTGGGGGGAAGGCATTTTGGACCAGGACACAGTTAAGAGTAGAAGGGTCATCAAGAGGCACTTATGGACAGAGAAACCTATTTTTTCTTGATTTGCATTTTGTTCCTCTTTCTTATGATTCTTGGAATCCTAGCATGGATTCTCCTTTTTAAGTTGAAGTAACCTTTTTATGATTTGAACACCAACTTTGGACACTGAGGGCCGGATTTTAAAAGGGTTACGTGCATAAGGTATGCGCGTAACCCTTTTTAAAAAAACCCTGCGCGTGCCGAGTCTATTTTGCATAGGCTCGGCGGCGCGCAAGCCCCGGGACGTGCGTAAGTCCCGGGCCTTTGCTGGGGGGGGGGGGGGGGGGAGTGGCGGGGGCGTGTCGGGTGGGCGGCGCGACAATCGGGGTGTTCCCAGGGGGCGTGTCGGGGGCGTGGTGCCGCCCCCGGGGGTGTTCCAGGGGCACGGCTGAGGCCTCCGGAACAGCCCCTGGGTCGGGAGATGGTGCACCAGCAGCCCGCTGGCGCGCGCGAGTTATGCTTGCCAGAGGCAGGCGTAACTTTTAGAATAAAGGCGGGGGGGGGGGCTTTAGATAGGGCTGGGGGGGTGGATTAGGTAGGGGAAGGGAGGGGAAGGTGCGGGTGGGTGGAAAGAAAGTTCCCTCCGAGGCCGCTCCGATTTCGGAGCGGCCTCGGAGGGAACAGGCAGCGCGCGCAGGGCTCGGCGTGCGCTAGGTGCACAAATGTGCACCCCCTTGCACGCGCCAACCCCGGATTTTATAAGATATGCGCGGCTACGCACGTCAGTGGCGTAGCCACGGGTGGGCCTGGGTGGGCAGGTGCCCACCCAACTTAGACCCAGGCCCACCCAACTGGCACCGGAACTGCAAGGCTGTCCCATCCCCGCGACAGCGAACAAGAGAACCCATGCCTTGCGCACCATCACGGCACACATGGGGAAGCACTGCTGCGGCCGTATGGCCAACCGGTCTTCCTGTTGAGAGGGGGGGGAGCGGAAGCGCCGCGTGCAGCTTCCACTTCCTCCCCCCCAATGCAGGAAGATCAGCTGCCTCTCCTGCTGCCACCCGTTCTCCTGCTATCTTCGGGCCAAACGGCCCGCCGAACTTCCTGTTTGGGGGAGCGGAAGCGCCGCGCACAGCTTCCGCTTTCTCCCCCAGAGCAGGAAGATCAGCTGCCTCTCCTGCTGCCACCGGACTCCTGCTATCTTCGGGCGTTGGGCCGTATGGCCCGCCGATCTTCCTGCTTGGGGGGGGGGGGAGGGAGGAAGCGGACGTTGTGCGCTGCGCTTCCGCTCCCCCCCCCGACAGGAAGTTCGGCGGGCCATACCGCCCGACGCCTGAAGATAGCAGGAGTCCGGTGGCAGCAGGAGAGGCAGCTGATCTTCCTGCTCTGGGGGAGAAAGAGGAAGCTGTGCACGTGCTTGAATGTGTATGTGTGGATGAGAATGGGAGTGTGTGTGGGTGAAAACTGGAGCCTGGGTGTGTATGTGGGTGAGAATGGAAGCTTGAATATGTGGGTGAATGGGAGCTCGAATGTGTGTATGTGTGGTTGAGAATGGGAGCCTGGGTTTGTGTGTGGGTGAGAATGGGAGCTTGAATATGTGGGTGAATGGGAGCTTGAATGTGTGTATGTGTGGGTGAGAATGGGAGCCTGGGTTTGTGGGTGGGTGAGAATGGGAGCTTGAATGTGTGTATATATGGGTGAGAATGAGAGCCTGGGTTTGTGTGGGTGGGTGAGAATGGAAGCTTGAATATGTGGATAAGAATGGGTGCTTGAATGTGTGTATGTGTGGGTGAGAATAGGACCTTAAATGTGTATATGTATGAATGAGAATGGGAGCTTGAATATGTGTGGGTGAGACTGGGAGCATGGGTTTGTGGGTGAGAATGGGAGTCTGGGTTTATGTGTGTGGGTGAGAATGGATGCCTGGATGTGCGTCTGTGTGTGCATAAGAATATAAGCCTGGGGAGGGGTGAGAAAGTGAGAACTTGTATGTGTGTCTGCAGAGAATGTGAGCTTGGGGGGGGGGGAGAGCATATGAGAGTGAGAGCTTGAGTGTGTGAGAGGGAGTCTGTGAGAGAAAGTGTGTGTGTGTGTGTGGAAGGGAAGAAGACAGTAATAGAAGAAAGACACTGAAAAGGAATTAGGAAATGAGCTATAAGGGAAAAAATGGGAAAAAGAGACCAGGACCAACTGATTAGAAAAATACAAAGATCAGACAACAAAGGTAAAAATATATATCTATATTTTGAGATGTTAGCAATTTAAATATAAGCAACACAACCGCTCTCTCAAAATTTATGGACAGGTAGGAGCCGTGTATAAAATCGTAATAATAAGAAGGCTAAAGTACCACAAATCACCGTGAATTATGTTTGTATCATTAAGTAAACCTCATACTTAGGCGTAGATGTGAATGCTATGCTGCATAATTTGGCATTATTTATCAGTAAACAACTAGTAGACCTGCATGCCTACAGCCCACCCATGTTAACCTTGTGCCCACCCAAAAAATCAATTCTGGCTACGCCACTGACGCACGTATCTTATAAAATCCAGCATACGTTTGTTCGCGCGTGCGCTGTTTCTTAAAATGTACCCCTGAGCGTTTATTGAAATGTGCTCTTTGGATCAGCAGAGCCCAACCATCACTGTGCGTATTGAGTAAGGAGTGAGAGTGACTGTACAGCCTGCCTGGTTACCCCACCACAGCACCTATGGCCCCAGAGAATCGGACTTCTTTCCTGCTGGAGAACCTCGGCCCCCAGAGCTGAAGTTTGGTTAAGAGTATTACCATCCAGTATTCCCTCTAAGCTGCTGCATGTGTGTGTGCCTGTGGCCAACTTTTCCCGCGGGCACGCGCAACCTTTCAACCTGAGCACAGAGGCCATCTCGCCGTGGCTCGAAGACAAAAGGAGGCCAGCAGGGCTGTAGTGGAGCTCAACTCACCATGGCCCAAAGAGAAGAAGAAGACCCATAACCAAATGCTGAGAACAGAAAAAATGCACCCGCCACTTATTAGTAGTTCCGAAAAACCATTTAATATTTATTTGAAAAACAAAACATCTATGCAAAACATGAATGCCTAGTCTCTTTGGAAACTGCAGCACAAATGTTGGGCAGATCAGATGTGAAATTGAAAAGCAGCAAACAGGAAGAGAGAGAAATAAGGCGTGTCTTATGACATCAATCCTCCCAATAAGTCAGGAGATGATCCAAAATGTCCAAAATCCTGTTTCAAAATCTGCAAAAACTCTTATTCTCAAAACCGCTTCACTTGATAAGACCTCAAAGACCTACTCAAAGTGTCCTCTCAAAATACTCTGCAGACTGAGATCCTGGAATTATTTCCTTACTCTATAACTCCAATCCATTCTGGGATTCAGTGAGCACAGGGCAGAAGCACCATTCTGACAGAGGGCATGAAGAATCTGAAGGAAAAGGTAAAAGGCAGAAAAATAATTAGAACTAGCGGAAATTACCAGCAGCATTACAGTGACCTGTAAGAGACTACACATGTATACAAAGAAAAAAAACCTGCACTTGCTTGGCTGTGATGCCATTTTCTGCTCCCATACTCCCCTGATGCTGCAGCACCTACACAGACCGATAGGACACAACCTTTAGTTCAAACCATAGTATTTTTTTTATTATAAATGTGTTTATATCATACTTTATTACAGCTAGTTTCTAAACCATACAGCTTTTAAAACAGATTACAGTTCCCCCACCCCCCCCATACATGGTAGCATTGTTATTTCAAATACATTTCATTTCTGAATAAAAAAAGATACAAAAACTTCTATCCTTGGAAAAAGAAAATTGGAAGCTGTGATTTGTTTTCTATTCACATCTTTTACAACAACCTGAAATGTGTAAGATACAAAGAGTCAAATTAAAATATTTTGTTACAAATGATATTGCTTATCACATAAAATACACATTCTTTATAAAGAAACAGATGGAAAATATCAGTCTGTTCTTCCATCTGACCATACATTATTTTGTCTTTAGCAATGGAGGATCAACATAAAGTCTGTGACTCATTTTCTTTTCACATCTTTTACAAAAAGAGAAAATAAAAAGCAGGAAGAATGCCACCCATAGTTTTCATTAAACATGTGTTTATAGTATTCTTTATTATGGATAGTTTCAAAAACATTCACAGAGATTACAAAAGTCAAAAACTGCTTATGGAATTCTATACATAGTATTGTTATTTCAAAATACATCTTGGGTCACTTCAAACGTCTACATTTTTCATTTCTGAAAAAAGATACAAGAACATCACTGTGCTGTTTTATAAAAGGAGGTGTACTCTCTTTCACAGATTATACAGTTGGTAAACCTCATTTGATCTTTATCGACTTTGGGCCTAACAAGATGGCTTAGAGCCGTCTGGGGATCCTTTGTATTTTTGACAGACTTGATCAGATCCATAACCGTATTTACATTCTCATTACAAAGCCCTAATATCTCCATCTTATACCCTGCCAGCACCAATACACTCATGACACTTTCAAGACAGTCTATCACAAGCACTTCTTAGTTTCTGCTTTTCCACATGCCAGCATCATTTCAGATACTTCTGAAAATTCTGCCCCAGTATTAAACGCTCCATGGGGATTCCATCAAAATTCCTACAGCCGGTTGCCCTTCTGGCTCCGCTTTAAAGATAAGGTCATTAAGAATGTCGTAGAGCGTTTGTCTCTCCTTGAGAATGATGGGCTCTTCCCCTCTTTCTTTAGCCTATTTTTCAGGGATTTATTGGTCTGCTTATTTATCACTCATTTCTTGAGAATCAAATATTTTTTTGTGCCAATGGCATCTTGTCTGCATCAGCCGGCCCTTCTTTGGAAATGGTAACACTCTCCGGAGAATCAAGCACAGTTACTATAGCCAGGTCTCCTTTAGACGCTGCATCGAGGTCCCTGCCTTGAGAACTGGGGACAGTCCCCCCCTTTTTTGGGGGAGTTTCTCGGTCAACTATGTTACCATTCATTTCTTAGAAATTAAACAATGTTTGTGCCAAATGGCATCTCACCTATCTCTGCATCGGCCAGTGCCTCTTTGGAAAAGGCAATACTCTCCAGAGAATCATGCACAATCTAAACAGACTACCACAGTTTCAGCTAGAGTTACGGAGCTTTAAACTGTTGAAATACTTTTTCTTTTAGCATGTCTCAGGTTTTGGTGTGGTTCTATTATTGTCCCCTGGTCAGTGCATATTTTCTGCTCTGCCTGTAGGACTTTCAAAACCTTGTACAAAATAAAGCATGTAAAACAGAGTCCAATCATATTGTCACTTTTATTGCTTATAACAAAATGCAAATACTTTATAAAGAGAGCATGCAGAAACAGTGGAGGAGAGGAAGAAAGGGGGATGGTGAGAGAGGCTGAATTCTGGCCTGTTTCCACATACACAGAGAGAAGTGACAAAATCTACTGCTGGAGCTCTGCGATCTATGTGACCCAAAGGGTTCATATACAGGAAAGCTTGTGACCCCAAGAGCCACAGTAGTGACCAGGATAAGATCCCCGTGAACAAAACTGAGGGTTGAAAGTTATATGGCCACCAGTCTCTGTCTCTCAATACAGCCTGACAAGTTGGTACTCAATATCACCTTAATGACATAATCAAGAGAGCCAAAGTAAAATTAAGAAGTTATAACATAGTATTACCACAGCCATAAACAGAATATAAAATATGCAAGTGCATTGCAGTCTTACGTACAGTCTGAAACAGTACCGGACTGTCTATCTATGTTAACTCAAACTGCATAGCATTCGTTTTTGCAGTTTTTCATTTTTTGAAAAAAGAAACATTTTATGTATGTTTGGAAAAGAAAGGATGCAGCAAGAGTGTACTGTTTCCAAATTAGTGTGTGTTATATCCTGAAAAAGGAGGGGCGAGTGGGGGAATCTATTCCTAGGAGAAAAAGATAGGAGATGACGAGGTAGGACAAACTGCAAGCCCCAGCATGCATCATTCCTGGTATGTCTGATTCAGCCAGAGGAATCAGTCCCCAGAAGAAAAATATAAGGTGGAACAAACTATAGACCCCCAGCATGCATCATTCCTGGCATGCTTTGTGTCTCATCCCCAAAAATCCCATTTCCAATCTTGGTCTCTGGCTGGAGAAAGAAGGGGGGGTTGCAGGGGGAAAGAAGGAGGATTGTGGGGGTTATCTTGTCTTGACCCTTGCTGCATGAGCACACAGTCCTGGGGGCAACTACAGGACCCAGTATACAACATTCTGGTACCTGTCTGTTTACACAAGACACAGACTTTAGTTCAAACTATAGCAAATGTTTCCTAAAATGCAGAGAAAGTACTGTACAAAAAAGGGAATATGCATACAATAAGATCATTTTTTATACAAGTTTATCTTTTTGCTGTAACTCACGTGCACTGCATACTACAGCACTGACCTCATGGGTCACATACAGATTCATGACAGGACACAGATTTTACTTGAAACACATTATTTTTAATATTCTTGTACATGTATTTATATTATTCTTTATGACATAAAGCATAAATATAATGTTTTTTTGTAGAAGATAAAAACAATCTTGGTTTGCCTGGAACATAGTTTTCCCCTTTAAATACCCTGTTAAGAAATGTATTCTAATTATTATCTGAAAACTAATAGCATTTTTCCCTGCTTTTCTACTTCTCCCAAAAGGCATGCCCCTAGTTTTCTTCTGTGACATCTAATAACATTTGTTTTTTATGACAACTTTGCTTATATGTCAAAAACTGCTTATTTCTTTTTTAAAAAGGAGGGGCTGCGTGGGTTTATTCTGTGTGTGTATGTGTGTGTGTGTGAGTGTGGCGAGCTTGCAGTTCTATCACAGGAGGGCCTGTGGGGGGATTGCCTTGGCAACCTACCCAGTAGGCAACTGTTTCTCCCAGTATTCCTTGCTGCATGAGGTCACAGCCCCCAAAATGGTGATTGTTGTAGTTCTGTGTGTTTTCTTTTATTTCACAGCTAAAACGTTTTTCAATTTTCTAAAGCACTGCTTTCAAAATATCTTGTTTGCTCTGTGTGTTTTGTACACCGAGTTCTGATGTCTGTGCTAGTTTCTAATGTAGCTATCATAACAAAACAGAAAGCTTTGCCTGTTAAAAACAGGGGAGGGATAGTAGAAAGAGGAGTTGTAGAGGGTATGTTGAAAACTACCTGATGTCCCACAAGGCACCATTTTGTGAGAAGGTGGGGGTGCTGGCACAGAGGAGTGAAACAGAACACTTTTCTTCTGGTACCACTTTGCTGTCTTAAGAGACATCTCTTAAGACAGCATTTTGAAAGAGATAAAAAAATCCAATGAGACTTTGTCTTTTATAAAAAACATGAATGTTCAGAAACCAACAAGCTTTTCAAATTATTTTTCTGAAAAATAGCTATATTTTACTTGTTTATACTGCAGTGAATATGGGGAGGGGAAAGTGTGCAAAAAACCCCCCAAAACATTAACACAGACGTGCATATGCAAAAAGAACTACATAAAGAATTACTTTTCTCTTTCTCGTACTGCACTGCACTGGAAAAACAATAAAGGGGTGCTGAAATTCTCTGTTGGGATAAATCAAAAAGAAAATAGGCAGATTAGCAGTTACAAATTGATCCCAGAGCTTTAAAACCAGTGCAATTCTTTTTCTTTCAGCACATAATCTTTTTAAAATTATCCATATCCATAAAATTACGCATATCCAGCATAGCTCTCTGCTTCAACGGCAGGGGAGAAGAAAAACTGATACTTCACGCATATCCAGCATAGCTCCCTGCTTCAACGGCAGGGGAGAAGAAAAACTGATACTTCACACATATCCAGAATAGCTCTCTGCTTCAACGGCAGGGGAGAAGAAAAACTGATACTTCACGCATATCCAGCATAGCTCCCTGCTTCAACGGCAGGGGAGAAGAAAAACTGATACTTCACGCATATCCAGCATAGCTCTCTGCTTCAACGGCAGGGGAGAAGAAAAAAGGATTCGCACTCACAAAGCGGGGAGTAGCTGGCTTGTTACGGTGGTTACTACCCCAAACCAAATAAGCCTGATACTTCACTTTCAATGCATATCCAGCATAGCTCTCTGCTTCAACGGCAGGGGAGAAGAAAAACTGATACTTCACGCATATCCAGCATAGCTCTCTGCTTCAACGGCAGGGGAGAAGAAAAACTGATACTTCACGCATATCCAGCATAGCTCTCTGCTTCAACGGCAGGGGAGAAGAAAAACTGATACTTCACGCATATCCAGCATAGCTCTCTGCTTCAACGGCAGGGGAGAAGAAAAACTGATGCTTCACTCATATCCAGCATAGCTCTCTGCTTCAACAGCAGGGGAGAAGAAAAACTGATACTTCACGCATATCCAGCATAGCTCCCTGCTTCAACGGCAGGGGAGAAGAAAAACAACCAATAAGGGCTGAATAACATAGTCTGGGTAAAACAAATAAGCATGGGTGTAGCTTGCTTATTGCGGTGGTTACTTCCCCTACTACCCCTAACTAATCAAGCTTGATATTTCACTTGGATGCAGCTCCATCACTGCTCTCTACATTAATGGTGGGGGTGGAAGGGAAATAGAACCAAAGAGCTAAGAGAAACAGATAAGTATGAGAAAAAATGTGTGGGCCGTTTGGTCTTCTTCTGCCGTCATTTCTATGTTTCTATGTTTCTATGTAAAAAGAGCTATGCGCATCCTCAGACAGTGGTCTTATTCCTTCGAACATGGCGGCCTTTCATGCTCCCTCTCTCCATAAACAAAACATCTGAGCATGCTCAAGTGACATCATAGCCTGTGACATCATTCCAAGATGGCTGCTTCTGGCATGGGTCATAGCATCATGGTTTAAACGTGCTTTGCTTTGTTTTTACTGCACATGGTCGGGCATGACATCATTTCCTGCCTCTCCACAAAAGCTGCTGTCTTGGATGCACATTATTTCCTGTCCCCAGGCATCCACTGCCATCTTGAAAAATGTATTTCTGGTTCTGGTGTACATCATCCACAAAGGGCAGAAAGGGGGTATTTCCATATGTGACATCATCAAAAGAGATAAAAAGGTGTGTGTGTGTGTGGGGGGGGGAGGGCTAAGACAGATATCAACAAATAGGGCAGAGCTTGGACCAGAAGTGAATGCTGATTGGCCGGAGTGCCTGCACCAACCTGTCAAAATAAAGTTTGACAAGTGCACTTCCCTATAACTACTAAGAAGCATTAGCTCTCTTGCATTTATGATACTATGGAGAATCTGTCAACCCAACCTTAAATGCTCTATATGGAGAAAAAAATCATATATTGTAGGATTGTTAGGGCTCCTGTCTGCGTGAGACCATGACCTGGCCTCCTCACCTGGATGGGCAGGTGGCCCATGCTATCTCCCCCCGCTGCTGTCTCCTCCCGCCGATGCTGAAAGCCGCTGCCACATTTCGCGGCACCTCCACATGCTGAGCTCCATGTCCGGCCTCCTAGGCGCACGCGTCCCTACGGGAAATTTAAAGAGCAGCAGTGGGAAAACTCTCCTCATCCCAAGGAGATGACATCAGACGCACTGGGTATTTATACCCTGCCCTGCCACCACCACTTCGCCTCAGCAATGGGTCCTGCTCATCTTTGAGTGCGAGCTGTCTGAGTTCCTGATTCCTGCCTTGTCTCCTGCTCCTGATTCCTGGTTCCTGCATTCCCTTTCCTTGCCTCCAGTTCCTGCCTTGCTCCTCGCCCCCTTGGTTTGATTCTCTGGTTCTGACCCTGCTTCATTGACTCCAATGGATCTCTGCCTGCCCTGACTCCAGCTTGGTACCTCATCTCTGCTTGTTCTTTGCCTGCCCAACCTCTGGCCTGGCCTTCATCTATGCTTGTATGCTGCCTGCCCTGACCTCCAGCCTGGCCTTCATCTCTGCTTGTACGCTGCCTGTCCTGATCTCCAGCCTGGCCTTCATCTCTGCTTGTACGCTGCCTGCCCTGACCTCCGGCTTGTTCCTGTTCCTACTCATCTGCCACTTGTCTCGACCTTGGGCCTGTCCAACACTGCTTCCACTTCTTGACTCATGGTTTGATGCCTTGACAGAGAGAGAGAGACCAATGCCTAAGTTCTGCCAATCCTGTTACCTAAGGGCTCAACCTGCGGGGAACGAGGACTGGTATAGGTGAAGGTTCTGTGGGGTCTTCTTCTCCGAAGCTGCCTCCCGACGATGAGAACCAGCAGAGGTCCTTCCCTGGTGGTAGTGACAACCTTGTCTAGACCTCAAGGATCCACATTCCAAACAAGGATCCTCAATTGTAGATCTCATAGGGCTATTGATTCAGTGCTCATATATCAGGTCAATACAGTTCATCATGTCTTCGTCAGGGTTTGCCTCAGAGAACTCATTACTCCAAAATGTTGCCAAATATTTCAAGACAAAATATGGCACAATTGAATAAAAAAAAGTATTCAAAAAGGTAAAGTATATTTGCTTCTGAAAAAAATGTAATAATCTCTGAAAATTTCCTAATGTGAATTGTTTCAATTTAGATACAAACATAGCCCTGACAAAGCTACACATTTGTAAGTAATGTAGGTAATCTCTTTGTTTTAACCCCATATTCTCAACAAAATTAGTGAAAAGGTAAATTTGATTAACCTTAAGATCAATAAAAGCCAAAAAGTTCCGATGTTCTGATTTTGCCAGTCTACATGCTACCTCGTACTCCTTTCTTGGAGCAAACATGGAATTTCCTTCCTCAGGCAAACATAAAGACCTAGGAGATTATGGACTGTTTTCAAGCATGCTGTATAGTATAACAAACAAGATCTCAAGTGTTCAGATAGGTATGCATAAGATATCTTAGATCTAATGGATTTACCATCTCTTTCTCTACTTGAAGGTCCCAGAAAATATTAGCATCCCATAACCAATCTCCTCGAGAGTGAAGTAAACAAAAAATATTATACAATCTAAATTTTGGAAAAAACTAAACTCCCTTCACTACTAGGGACACAAAGTTGAATTTTTGCCCTTTTCCCTTTCCAAATAAAATTAGAGTACATCTTGTTCAGTTGGTGACAGTCTTTTTTCCATAATCGAATCAGAACCATTTGGGAAATGGAATCGTCTTAATGAGTGCCATTCTATCTGTCCAAGAAACTGGTAAAGCCATCCAACTCATCAATTTATGCTTGAACTCTTTGATTATAATGGTAATATTTAAGTCATATCATCTAATAAGATCTTTATGTACTTGTATACCCATATATTTTATTGAGTCAGCTGCCCATTTCAAAGGAAAATTCTCCTCTTTCTAATCTATGGATCCCAAAGTGTCTGACTTTTCCTGATTTAATTTCAATCAACCCTGAAATTTGTCCATAGTTTTTAAACAAGTCTACTACCAGGGGAAGATTCTGCACAACAACGGGTAGCAAGAATAGAATGTCATCCATGAAAAGAAGCATCTTTAGATATATCACCGCGTATGTTTTCTCTGAAGCCTTCAGTAGGGCTTTCAATTGGTATACAAATAGTTCTAAGGATAAGATAAATAATAAAGGGGATATTAGGCATTTCTGTCTAGTACCCCAATGAAGTGAGAAAGAAGTTGATAAAACACTATTTGCCCCTAATCCTTGCCTCTGGATTAGAATATAGAACCAGAATATACCGAAGTATAGACCCCAATAATCCATACTGTTGTAGCATTGCTTTCAAAATATCACAAGCAATTCTACTGAAAGCCTTTTCTGCATTTCAATAATGTATGTATTACATAAAAATTTACATAATAAATGTTGCCATAACTATATTTTTGTCCTAAAGAAGGAAATTAGTCATCATGAAATGTTCACATGTGGTGATTAAACTTAAATTCTTATGTTTTTGTTACAATCAAAATGACTGGGGGCATAAATAGTGTAAGATACTATGTAAGAAAATCATGTAATGTCTTGTAGGAGTCAGTAATGCAATATGAGTTATGAAAGTCAAGTAAAGTATAAGTATATAAGAGTTATACACTATACAGTACAAAATGTACAGCTTCTTTTATATGTTAGGTTTGTAGGCAGAAGAAAATGCTGTGCACTCCGGGGCAGATTTTCAAAGGGTTACATGTGTAACTTACGTGCATAACCCCGACAAAGTGCCCCTGCGCACGCTGAGCCTATTTTGCATAGGCTCAGTGATGCGTGTAAGTCCTGGGGCTTTGAAAAAGGGGCGGGAAAGGGGGTGGGGGCATGGGCAGGGTGCCGGCCCAGGGGCAGGACTGAGGCCTCCGGTATGGTGGCCGTGCCGGAGGATCGTGCGCCGGCAGTCGGCCAGCGCGCACAAGTTACACCTGCCACAGGCAGGCGTAACTAAGACAACAAAGGTAGGGGGGGGATTTAGGTAGGACTGGAGGGCAGGTTAGATAGGGGAAGGGAGGGGAAGGTGGGGGGGGGGAGCAGAAGGAATGTTTCCTCCGAGGCCGCTCCGATTTCAGAGCAGCCTCGGAGGGAACGGGGAAAGCTATTGGGGCTCCCCTAGGGCTCAGTATGCGCAAGGTGCACAAGTGTGCACCCCCTTGCGCGTGCAGACCCCTGATTTTATAAAATCGGGCGTAGATTTGTGTGTGCCAAGTTGCGCACACAAATCTATGCCCACGTGCATGTTAGAAAATCTGGCCCTCCGGAGAGAAAACAAGATGGCGCCCTGAGCGGGAGCATAGCCGCGAGCTCCGTTTTCTTATTGCCAACTTTAAGCTCTTTTAGCGATATTTCTTTCCGGAATGCCTCACAAAAGGAAGGGCAAGGTCCGGGTATTTCCACCCGACCCAGACCTTGCAATCGGACAACGGCTAATAACAGACTTCGCCGCGGCCGCACCAGAAGTGGAGGAGGTTAGCCCCATTGGAGTTGTGGCGAGAGGAGAGCCATATTCTCCCGGGGAACTTTCACTAACCCCCCCGGATCCCAAAACGCCGGCTCGAGCTTTGCCCCTGGAAGGCGATGGAGGCGCTGAAATACATACCCAAGAGGTGAAGATATTTCAGCGGGGTGGCCCAGAGAGCGCCTTGAAGGCTGGTGACCCCGGAGGAGTCCTGCAGTCTCGCGTGGCTGAGACGCCAGGAAGTGAGGGGGAGATGGCGGCGTCTACCTCCAGGACAACAGGGGAGTCAGACGAAGGAGCAGGAACCGGGGTAAGAAAATCTCTCACCCAGCAATTTGTAAAGCCGGCAAAAATAACCCTCGATAACATCTGGGATCTCATGAATGGGATGCTGGTTAAACTAGATAATCAAGCCCTGCAACTTGAAAATATTTCAACCAAATTCGGTTTGCTAGAACGAGATACACAGCAGAAATTTGTTGAACAAGGTAGCTCCATTAAACAAATAACTGAAGATATAAAAAGCCTCCAGAATACTAATGCCTCTATTATATCAGAAAGGATGTCTACATTGAGAAGGCTAGAGTCTATTGAGAATCATGTGAGACATTTAAATTTGAGATTCTTGAATTTTCCGATCATAATGGGCGAAATCCCTCTGCTATCGTTTAAGAAATATATTTCGGAAGTTTTGAAGATTCCCCATCAAGAGATACCACCTGTAAAAAAAATATTTTTTCTTCCGAAAAGAACTAGCACTCCCTTAACGGTCCCACAACAAGGGTCAGGCTTTCAAAATCTGACCGATTACCTCGAGAATTCAAATATAGAAATAATAGACCGTGCAGTTCTTTTTGTTTCTTTTTTTGAAGAAAGTGATGTCTCAAAAATAATGAGAAATTACTTTAAAAATATTTCCACATTATTCTGCGGTGGACTCATCCGTGTATACCCGGATTTGGCAAAATCTACTCAGCAGCGTAGAAAAGATTTCCTATTGATGAGACCTGAGACTATAGCACTGGGGGCTAGCTTCAAATTGAGGTACCCCTGCAAGTGCATTATCAAGCTGGCCAGGAACACATATATCTTCTTTTTACCAGATCAACTGAGAGCTTTCTTATCTGGCAGGAGACCACCCGAGGAGGATGAGAATCTTGGGACAATAGAAAATTAGGTGTGGAGTTGGGCATAAATTTGTGATAGATGTCGTGTGTACTCCTTGTATATTTCCTTTCTCTCCAATATTTCCTAAGTATTAAGAGACTTGATATGATACTATGTTATTTCTATTATATGTTGGAAAATTGTTATTATTTTCACCTTTATTTCCTAAAATTTCTCTGAGATTTCTAATACAAATGTTTATTTGTATATTGTTTAAAAGATGATAAATAAAGAATTAAAAAAAAAAAAAAAAAAAGAAAATCTGGCCCTCCAATGAAAGAAGTTTGTGTATAAGGAAATTATATCAGTGACAGGACTGCTCCAGTTGATAGAAGTAGCTTGTAATAAAGATGTAGTGTTGGTTAGGATTGTTAATGGTCCTTGGTCCAATCATTAGGGATGTGCAGACCAAAAGTTTAAGTTCATAAGTCCATAAGTCGAAAGGGGGGGTCAATTTCGGTCAATATGGACATATGTACAATTCCATAAGTTGAGTCTATGTCCATACGTGCACCGATTCCCTAAATAAAAATTTAAACCCCTCACCCTCCTTAATCCCCCCCCCCCCCAAGACTTACCAAAACTCCCCAAGCTGGCCAAAAGTTCCGTGAGGGTCCGGGAGCGGACGCGCGGGGAATCACGTGACGTTGCGTCACTCCGACGTGACGCAGACGTCACGTGGTCCACCGCGGTTCCGCTCCTGGACCCCTCGTTGGACCCAAACGGCACTTTTGACCAGCTTGGGGGGGGGGGAGCGGACACGCGGGGAATCATGTGATGTCGCGTCACTCCAACGTGACGCCGACGTCACGTGGTCCACCGTGCGTCCGCTCCCAGACCCAAACGGCACTTTTGGCCAGCTTGGGGGGCCCCCCCAAGCTGGCCAAAAGTGCCGTTTGGGTCCAACGAGGGGTCCGGGAGCGGAACCGCGGTGGACCACGTGACGTCGGTGTGACGCGACGTCACGTGATTCCCCGCGCGTCCGCTCCCGGACCCTCACGGAACTTTTGGCCAGCTTGGGGAGTTTTGGTAAGTCTTGGGGGGGGGGGGGATTAAGGAGGGTGAGGGGTTTAAATTTTTATTTAGGATCAACAATCGCGATTTCCAACGTATTCAACATAGCTATGTTGAATAAGTTGGAAATCCGATCGTTTTCGCCTCATCACTTTTTTAAGTTAAAAAAAAAATTACGTTGCGTTTTACATATATGTTGAAAACGAATGCACACCCCTACCAATCATTACCTGATCCAGATTCAATTGAAACTGGTCAGGTAGTTATTGGAGATCAGTGTGGAAAGTGTTATACTTCAGTCTAATCAAGATACGGATTTGATGTTGAACAAATGGGATATGGTCAAAGATATTAATTTACATTCTCCAGGCATTAAATTTAAGATAAATTTAAGAAGCATTAAAATTAAGATATAATCAAACAGTAAAGGCATATAGAAGTACTCAAGAGTTGGTTAAGAATGATTATAATACCACAAAATTAAATAAATCTATGAATAAGCCTTTAGAATTGTTTTCGATAGTTAAGAATCTTATATCCCCAAGGAATATCAACAAAGTGGTCCAAATGCCCTGAAGTGCAGAATCGGCTAGATAGTTTTGTGACAAAATGTCAGAAATTCAAACTGAGATTGATGGATTGTAGAGAGGTAAACATGAAATTAAAAAAATGGAAATATGTCCAGTAAAGACAGGCTGGGTTCGAGTGCAGGAGGTCACTCCTGGACTCCCGCTGGACCACCAGGGACCGCTGGACCAGGGACCCTCCTGACCCCCACAAGACTTGCCAAAAGTCCAGTGGAGGTCCGGGAGCAACCTCCTGCACTCGGACCTTCGGCTGCCAGTAATCAAAATGGTGCCGATAGCCTTTGCCCTTACTATGTCACAGGGGCTACTAGTGCCATTGGTCAGCCCCTGTCACATGGTAGGAGCACAAGATGGCACCGGTAGCCCCTGTGACATAGTAGCTATCGGCACCATTTTGATGCGAGGCAGGCCCTAAAGTCAGACGGCACGGAGGGAGAAATCCCTCACAGGACCCCACTGGACCACTAGGGATGATAGTAAGTCTTGGGGAGGGATCAGGATGGTGGGGGGCGGGGGGGGGTTGTATTACAGTAAATTTTAATGCTTGGGGTGGTTTTTTATTTAAAATAATAAAATGTGCCCCTCACCCCGTACAAACCCGAAAAACTAATTTTCCTCGTAGTTCGTGGAAAATCAGTTTCGGGGTTCGGGGCCCCTGACCCACGATGAATTAGGCAATTTCGTTGAAATTGCCTAATTCGTGATAAACAAACCACATCTCTAGACTCTACCATGGAAGGGGAAGGAGTAGATGAGGACTAACAGGCAAAGTAGCATTGTATGATGCTTTGCTGAAGCTGGCTGCCAGTCTGTGTGGTCTCCCCAGCTTCTGCGGGAGGACATGGGGATTCCTCGGCTAGATCTGGAACAATGTCTACTGGGATCCCATGTCATAGTGTAAGATTATGGAATATACAGCAGAGCAGCACTATCTTGGTGACTCTGGGTGGGGCATTCGTTAAAGCTTTCCCTGTTTTGTCCAAACAGCAAAATCTACTTTTGAGATCTCTGAAGGTGCACTCTACGACACAGCGTGTAGAACATAAGGCCTTGTTGTACCTCGTTTCTGCCAGCATGTTGAGATTAGTAATGGGGGTGAGAAGCCAGGTCCTACAACCATATCCCAAATCTCCTGCAGCAAAGAGAGAACAGCTGCATCATTCACACCAGCGTGACTTTGTGCTATCGCTGCCAACCCATAGCATGCTATAAGATACAAGAAGCTAAGCTCTAGCTTTATAGGAGCCTTAAAAGGCTCTTTCCAAATCCAAGGTCCATGATACTTTTACAGTGACACTATATGAAGGCAATAGCACTTGCTTATGCTGTGTCATATCTTCCTGAATGGAAAACTGCATGTGGGGTACCTACACAATGTGTCCATTTTACATCTAACCAAGCTATCACTACCCATTTCTAGCATTCCTCTATCACTGAAGCTATAAATCACAGTTACTACACATGTCATTGCAGAAAGACATCACTCTGGTGGTATGATTGTGCATATCTCTGGCAGTTCTGCAGTATGTCCTCCAGAGATGCAAATTTGTCTAACATGACACAGTAACTACAATTGGGCCAAAAGGCACAGCCCCCAGCTTCTATTTAACCCGTATGATGTTCCAAACAAACTGTGCCTGACATCCTGACTGATCGAGCACTATCAGCGTACATCTAACCCTGTACTATGAACACTAGTGGTTAACAAGTGACATTTGAACAGCTCCAAAAGGGAGGATTTGAACATCCACTAACTTAAAGTAAACAAGTAGAAACTCTATGGTGCCTGGTCACACACAGAGCATTTTGGCAAGTGCATTGTTTGAGCATGCAACATTAGTAGGCCTCTCCAGCATGGAGAGAGAAAGCCAGGCCCTGGCACTATGGCTTTATACCTAATTGTACAAGCCACTTGTCATGTAACCAATGCAGTCACATCCCTGACAGCCCCCCATGTCAATGGCATTTACTGTAAACACATAGCCGGAGATGGACTATAGAAAGAAGTAGTGCTCTTACCTGCAAGCCAACCTTCATTGTAGAGGCCATCTTCAAAATCTTCAAACAGGCCAAATTGCCCAAGTATAAAGGAATCGTGCATGGCTCCCAGATACCTGGTGACCATGTTGAGGATGCACATTTGAGTGTCACAGACCACTTGCACGTTGGAGTGAAAGAGCTGTCTGTTGTGGTAGATCTCCTTCCTGCTACAGGGTGGGATGATGGCTATGCAGTCCTAGAACATCAGAAAAATTGGCAATGGCATAAAACCCCCTCTTGAATTCCAAGAAGACCTGCCTTTCATGAGGAAATGTTATGTACTGATCAAAGTGGCCATGTACAGCTGTTATGACTTGGCCCAGACAGTGGGAAAAAAGAGGTTTGGGACATTCCCCCGATGACCCCCGACTGTCGTTGGGAAGGAGCCAGATGCCATAAAATGCAGGGCGCACAACAGTTCGGTGAGGCCTGGTATAGCACAGGGCTTTTCCGTGACCGGATCCAGATCCCCTGAGTTCTTGATATAATTTCATGATACCCTGAGAGCTGAGGCGATATCTGGTAACCACATGTTCCTTCAGCATGCCCAGCATTGTGGTTCGTGGATGAAAGATGTGCTCCCTGTACCACAGGTGTGCCCTCCTGCGTGGCAAGCACTGCCACGGGCCAGGCTGCTCCACCGGCGGACCTAGGAGGTGTTTGAACCTCCCTTGCCAGTGGTTGTTCTTGTTGTTGAGCAGCCTGAAGCAGCCAGTATCCCACTACTTGTAGACTTCCCCCTTACACTGTACCTTTAGGACAACAGGGCAGGTAACAAAAGCTGTTTTTATTGTGCCCGCAGCACTGCGTAGGTGGGTCTGAGAGAAGGCCTTTTTTAATCAGTCATGATAATAACTGCGATATTAGCCGCTATCCGCGATAACATCTGCTATGGTGCGATAAAAACTTTTCCCCCTCTACTGCTAAAAAAAGGTGTTGTTATTTGGCATGTTAAATCCCGTGCTTTTGTGCGTTATTTTACCGCGAAAGGCAGTCGGAGTCTCTCAATTTCATAATTTTCATGGTTTTGCATACTCATTATCATCTTTGTATGCTAGTGCATGACACGATAAGGATCATGCGTTTATCGCGCGTTAGGGCCCTAATGCGATTTGATGAATATCCCTATCAGTTTGCGGAAGAGCCTGGACTGTTTTAGGGAGTCAGTTTTTCTTATTTATTTATATAAAGAATAGGCTAGTAGGTAAAGAAAAGAATGGACAAAGAAGAAAACAGCAGCTGGAGCTCCAGCAACAGAGAGAGAGAGGAAGAGTATAAGAAGAGGAAGAACAGACAAGTGTATATACATTAATGGACATACATAAACAGGCCTGTGTCCACCAGAGGATTTATACAAGATGACAAAAAGTAAAGCAAAGGGAAATTAAAGAAAAGAAAGACATATATAAATAAAGAAAAATATTATACTTACCTGGTAAGACCTTCTTCTAGTGAGTTGTATTTCATGCTGGAAAGAATAAGAATAACACAAAGTATCAATGATTAAGACAAGAAACAGTAGCGGAACACAAAATAAAGAATTGTAGAGTGAATTTCTGAGTCACTAGACTACTTATAGCAATCTTAAAAAGAGTTCCAGAACCTTTGATAAAGTTTTGATAGATGGCTCATGAGTATTTAATGGTTTTTCTGTTATAGTTTAAGAAAAGCAAAACTAAACAAGAAAGTTTAAAAGGTTTACTAGTGTTTATATAATGAAAAAGAAAGGGAAGACATTTTAAAACAAGATACAAAAATAAAATGCATTTGATCATTTATTTGAGTTTATTATTGTTT
This sequence comes from Rhinatrema bivittatum, assembly GCF_901001135.1. NCBI lineage: Eukaryota > Metazoa > Chordata > Amphibia > Gymnophiona > Rhinatrematidae > Rhinatrema > Rhinatrema bivittatum. The sequence goes on from NC_042615.1 coordinate 384,941,417, forward strand.
GCTATCCCTGCCATCTTTATTTGGTAAAAGAGTTTATTTGTCACTTGGTACACCTTGGGAAAATACCATCAGATTTCTTGCTGCCTTAATGACTACATTCTTAATATCATACCTTGGCTATGATAAGCCTTCATCGCACAGAGGTGGCATTTACACTCGCACTAGTCCCTCCTCATTCACAATACTTCCGTCATTTACCCCTCCAACCATCCCCACTTGTGTTGCAATCAGTGAGGGACCGCCCTTCCATAGCACAGCAATTTAGGGGGCAGCACCAGGAGCTTCCCCATGCATAAGCAAATAAGGATTATACCCTGATGACTCTATTGTAGCGTTTCCCAACCGGTATGTCACAACACACTAGTGTGCTATGGCTGGAGTGCAAGGGTGCCGCAGCTGCAGTCTGATTTCCTGTTTCCCTCATGGCCTGAAGAATGTCCTCCTGCCAGCAGTGGGCGTCAGAGCGCAGCACTCTCTGCAGCTGCTCCTGTTTTCCCTCTGCTGTGCAACAGAAACTGCATGGGGCTCTGTAGGCTTGTGAGACTTGTTGCCCCAGTGCAGTTCAGATTGCAGAAGGAAGCTGGGAAAAGGAGAAAGAAGCAGCACTTGGTAAGCTTGCGCCCCGATGTTTGCTGTTCAGGGACTGGGAGTAGATGAATGTGCTACAGTGTGCGGGGAGAGAGGGAAGGAAAGGTGATGATGCCAGGAAATGGGGAGAAGGGTGGAGGGTGGAGGGAGAGAGAAGATGATGATGATGATTCAAGGGGGTGGGGAGAAACGTGGAAGGAGCGAGAAGGTAATAATGATGCCAGGGAGTGAGGTTGAGGGAAGGTGATGCCAGGTTGTGGGGGAAACAGTAGGTTGATGATGATGTCAGTGGGGGAGAGGAGACAGAGGGAAGGTGATGATGTCAAGGGTTGAAGGAGAGGGAAGTTGATGATGATGATAGGAAATGAGGGAGAGGGCAAGGATGCCAGGGTTAAAGGGAAAGGAACAGAAGGTGATTGGAATGGGGCATAGAGGGGGAGGGAAGAGAAAGAAATGATGCCAGGGGATGGAGAGAGAGGGAAATTGATGATGCCAAGGGGTGAGGGAGAGGGATGGAGGAAGAGAGAAGGAGATTATGCCAGGGGACAGAGGGAGAGGGGTGGAGGCAGAGGGAAGGTGATGATGGTGCCAAGGGGTGAGGGAAAGAGGGTGAAGGCAGAGAGAAAGAGATTATGTTGGAGGAGAGGGAAGGTGAAGGGAGAGGAAAGATGGTGATTATGATATAAGAAGTGGGGAAGAGGTGGTGGAAGTTGATGATGATGATGATGATGCCTGGTGATGGAGGGAAAGGGAAGGTGATGATGGTGCCAAGGGGTGAGGGAGAGGGATGGATGCAGAGGGAAGGAGATGATGCTGGGGGGAGAGGATAAGAGGGAGAAGGAAGGTGATGATGATGGGGATGAAGTGAGAGGGAAGGTGATGATGATGCAAGGGGGTGGGGAAGAGGTGGTGATTATGCCTGGGGGTGGAGAAAAGGGATTGAGGGAGAGAGAAGGTGATTATGATGCCAGTGGGAGGGGGGAGGTATGGAGGGAGAGGGAAAGTGATAATGATGATGTCAGAGGTGAGGAGGAGGGAGAGAGAAAGTGATGATGCCGGGGGGTGGAGGAGAGGGGTAGAAGGAAAGGGAAGGTAGGGATGATGATGATGATGATGTCAGGGGTAAGAAGGTGGAGAGAGGTGGAGAGAGGTGATGATGCTAGGGGGTGCAGGAGAGTGGTGAAAGGAGAGGGGACGTGATGATGATAAAAGGGTGGGGGAGGGGGGAAGAGGTGATAGGAGAGGGAAGGTGATCATGATAGTGGTGGGAGAGGGAAGATGATGATGCCAGAGAGTGGGGGAGAGGGGTAAAAGGAAAGGGAAGGTAGTGACGATGATGCCAGGGATGAGGAGGTGGAGAAAGAAGATGATGTTGATGCCAGGGAGTGAGGGTGAAAAAAGGTGATGATAATATGAGGGAGAGGAAAGAGATAGTGGGAGAGGGAAGGTGGTGATGATGATGATGCCAGGGGTGTGGGGGGATAGGGAAGGAAAGAAGATGTTGATGCCAGGGGACAGGCATGATTATGAAGCTGGGGGGAAAGGGAAGGGAGAAGGCATTGATGCTAAGGGATAGGGAGAGAGAGAAGAGAAGTGAAAGTGATGATGGAGAAGTGGGTGGTGTGCCACAAAAAAGTGATTCCTGTGCCAGGTGTGCCATGAACTAAAAAAAAAGGCTGGGAACCACTGCTGTATTGAGCAGTGCCACAAATCTCTGGCAGCAGAAGAAAGCCCTCTGCTTCTTTCTCCAGCCCTCACCCTACCAGGCAGTGTACCGGGAACAAGAGAGGAGGGGTGAGCCTGGAGCAAAGCACAGAACACAGCAAAGAGCCACTCTGCTCGTTAATGCAGCACCTCTCCTTCTATTGCTTCCCTCCTAGGGTGGCTACTTTTCCACAGACCTGGATTGGACACTTGAGGAGGAGAAGGGGGCCCCCTCATTTACATAATTTGCTCCCAATGCCCTTAAACCTGGATTCATATTAAGTACCATCCAGTTCCTGCTATTCATGCTCCCACATACACCCATTCTCTCTCCCCCTTTCTCTTTCATACATAGACAGGCACATGCTCGCTATCTCTCTCTCATTTAGACCTGACCTCCTCATACAAAATTCACTTGCACCCGGTGACAAGCCCGCCCCATCAATTCAATCTGTATCTTTACACCCTGCCAGCTCCATTAATCTTACTGACAGTCAGACAGGAACTCCGAGTCCAGGTCTGCACCTCCTGCCATTGGCTGCATGGCACCATGGCTGATTGGCTGATGCATCTGCCCCTCACCCAAGGGACATGAAATGATTGGCAGGAATGCTTGAGTGACAGGTGTCTTCTTCCTTTCGCCACTTTCATGGGGTGGGTTGGAGTTTGCCGATCATCCCCTCTGCTTCTGAATGCTCAGTAAGGCACGGTCCCTGTAGCAGACCGGAAATCACAGTGTCCGGTTACCTTTGTAAATGGACATTATACAATTAGTTTGAAAACCGGACTGTCCGGGGGAGTTGGCCACATTACTTACCGGACTGTCCGTGGGAGTTGGCCACATTACTTCTCCCCTATCCTGTAGGGATAAACTGAACTCTTCTCTACTTCAGCTTCCTCCTTCCTCTTTTGTTCCCTACAGGATAGGGGAGAAGTAATATGGCCAACTCCCCCGGACAGTCCGGTTTTCAAACTAATTGTATAATGTCCAGTTACAAAGGTAACCGAACACTGTGATTTCTGGTCTGCTACAGGGGACCGTGCCTTACCCAGCATTCAGAAGGAGAGGGGATGATCGGCAAACTCCAGCCCACCCATGAAAGTGGCGAAAGAAGGTAGACATATATACATACATATATATATATATATATATATATATATATATATATATATATATATTAGAGATGTGAATCGTGTCCTCGATCGTCTTAACGATCGATTTCGGCTGGGAAGGGGAGGGAATCGTATCGTCGCCGTTTGGGTTTTTAAAATATCGTTAAAATTGTTAAAATCGTGAACCGGCACACTAAAACACCCTAAAACCCACCCCGACCCTTTAAAATAAATCCCCCACCCTCCCGAACCCCCCCAAAATGCCTTAAATTACCTGGGGGTCCAGCGGGGGTCCGGAATGACCTCCTGCAATCGAATCGTGTTGTCTTCAGCCGGCGCCATTTTGCGCCGCCATTTTGCAAAATGGCGGTGCAAAATGGCGCCAGCCGTAGACAACACGATTCGACTGCAGGAGGTCGTTCCGGACCCCGCTGGACTTTTGGCAAGTCTTGTGGGGGTCAGGAGGCCCCCCCCAAGCTGGCCAAAAGTCCCTGGGGGTCCAGCGGGGGTCCGGGAGCGATCTCCTGCCGCGAATCGTTTTTCCGTACAGAAAATGGCGCCGGCAGGAGATCGATTGCAGGAGGTCGTTCCGGACCCCCGCTGGACTTTTGGCAAGTCTTGTGGGGGTCAGGAGGGTGGGGGATTTATTTTAAAGGGTCGGGGTGGGTTTTAGGGTGTTTTAGTGTGCCGGTTTTCCCGCCCTCCCCCTCCCCCTCCCCCTTCCCCTCCCCCTTCCCCCGATTTATGATTTTTTGACGATAAATCGGGGGAATTGTTATTGTATCGTGGCTCTAACGATTTTTGACGATTTAAAATATATCGGACGATATTTTAAATCGTCAAAAAACGATTCACATCCCTAATATATATATATATATATATATATATATATATATATATATATATATATATATATATATATGTTTCAATTTATAAGTTGTGGTCACTTATTCTGCATTTGATGAGGGTTTTTCTGTGTTCTTTATCTGTGACCAGCATAAGCTATTCTGCTTGTGCAGGAACAGCCAATCTTTCACTCACCAAGAGCCACAAAACCAGAATGTACAGAAGCAAAGAGCTTCAGCTTTAAGCAGCGGGGGCGGGCAGAGATGAAGCAGAGCCTCTCCTTAGCCCCCTTCCCCAAAGAAAGGGCCAGCTCTCTCAAGCTCATCTTCAGACTCATGAGTCTCTCTTTTTCTCTCTCCATCCTCCCACCATTCCCCATTCTGTCTTGACCATTCTCTTTCTCCTCTAGTCTCTCTTTCTCTTTTCTTCCCCTTATTGTCTCCACCAGTTCCTCTCTCTTCACCTGCAAACACTGTCACCTCCACTGTCTCTTTCTCTCATGTTCTCTCCAACCACCAGTCTCTCTCTCTCTTTCTAAATCCCATCCTGTCCCCACATTCTCTCTCTCTCACCCATCTACCCTGTTCTCACCAGTCTCTATTTCTCTCCCCATTCTATACCTACCAGTTTCTACCTCAGCCCGTCTCACCTTATCTAGCCTCTTTCCCACTGTGTCTGCATTTCTCCAGCAGCAGCTCTCCTCCTCTGAACTGCTGACATCTCCACTTCTACCTTCCTTTGGCCACTTGGTGCAGGGCTGATCGGCCTGATGTTTATTTTCATCCTTGAAACCAGTGAAAGGCAGGAAACATGAGAAAGCCTCCACCTCTCCTTCCCTGAAATCCATCCCCTTGACTTATTCCCTCCCAACATCCACTCCATGCAATGTTTCCCCCCCAGTATCTGTCCTCCTGTCTTTTTCTACCTCCCCCAGCATATGCCTTCTAATCCCAATATCCTAGCATCTTGCCCTCTTCCTCTTACACCTTTATTCCCAGTATCCTCTCTCCGCCTCTTTCGCTCCAGCATCCTCTCCCCCGCCTCTTCCCCTCTCTTCTCCAGCATCCTCTCCCCCGCCTCTTTCCCTTCCTTCTCCAGCATCCTCTCCCCTGCCCCTTTCCCTTCCTTCTCCAGCATCCTCTCCTCCACCTCTTTCCCTCCCTTCTACAGCATCCTCTCCCCCGCCTCTTCCCCTCCCTTCTCCAGCATCCTCTCCCCCACCTCTTCCCCTCCCTTCTCCAGCATCCTCTCCCCTGCCCCTTTCCCTTCCTTCTCCAGCATCCTCTCCTCCGCCTCTTTCCCTCCCTTCTCCAGCATCCTCTCCTCCGCCTCTTCCCCTCCCTTCTCCAGCATCCTCTCCTCCGCCTCTTTCCCCTCCCTTCTCCAGCATCCTCTCCCCCGCCTCTTCCCCTCCCTTCTCCAGCATCCTTTCCCCTGTCTCTTTCCCTTCCTTCTCCAGCATCCTCTCCCCTGCCTCTTTCCCTCCCTTCTCCAGCATCCTCTCCCCTGCCTCTTCCTTCTCCAGCATCCTCTCCCCCGCCTCTTTCCCTTCCTTCTCCAGCATCCTCTTCCCCACCTCATTCCATTCCTTCTCCAGCATCCTCTCCCCCGCCTCTTTCCCTCCCTTCTCCAGCATCTTCTCCCCGCCTCTTTCCCTCCCTTCTCCAGCATCCTCTCCCCACCTCATTCCCTCCCTTCTCCAGCATCCTCTCCCCCACCTCTTTCCCTCCCTTCTCCAGCATCCTCTCCCCCGCCTCTTTCCCTCCCTTCTCCAGCATCCTCTCCCCCACCTCTTTCCTTCCCTTCTCCAGCATCCTCTCCCCCACCTCTTTCCCTCCCTTCTCCAGCATCCTCTCCCCCACCTCATTCCATTCCTTCTCCAGCATCCTCTCCCCGCCTCTTTCCCTCCCTTCTCCAGCATCCTCTCCCCCACCTCGTTCCATTCCTTCTCCAGCATCCTCTCCCCCACCTCGTTCCCGCCCTTCTCCAGCATCCTCTCCCCACCTCATTCCATTCCTTCTCCAGCATCCTTTCCCCACATCTTTCCCTCCCTTCTCCAGCATCCTCTCCCCCACCTCATTCCATTCCTTCTCCAGCATCCTCTCCCCACCTCTTTCCCTTCCTTCTCCAGCATCCTCTCCCCCACCTCGTTCCATTCCTTCTCCAGTATCCTCTTCCTGCCTCTTTCCCTTCCTTCTCCAGCATACTCTCCCCTGCCTCTTTCCATTCCTTCTACAGAATCCTCTTCCCCACCTCGTTCCATTCCTTCTCCAGCATCCTCTTCTCGCCTCTTTCCATTCCTTCTCCAGCATCCTCTCCCCAGCCTCTTTCCCTCCCTTCTCCAGCATCCTCTCCCCCTCCTCCATCCCAGCATGCCATCTCCACCTTGTCGAAGAGGAGGAGGGCTGGGGATGATAATGATGGTGATGCAGTAACGAGAGGCTGTTGGGTGTGAGGAGGCAATGATGGTGCAACCCCACTGCCTAATCCTGAGCTGGCTTCTCCCTCTTTCTAATTCTAGAGCATGCCAACTTCTCTCTGCTGAAGGGCAGCACCCATGTCTCCGCTCCTCCCCATCTCTGCCAGCCCTGCAAGTATGTTCAAAGCTTTCAGGCCAGCACTTCCTAGTTGTTGATTTTGTGCATCATGAGGTCGGCCTACAGGGAGTGGTGGCTGGCACAGACAGGGAGCTATTGCTCCTGCTCTCACATAGAATCTGGTGCGGCATCCACAGACGCTTGAGGACAGCCATGCTGCTGCCTCTGCTGCCGCCACTGCCAGGAATTCAAAGAGCTGCAGTTATTCTTCTGGGACATCACACACACCTGGCGAGGTACCGGTTGGCTACCCCTGTACTAGAAGGTGTAGAACGTACATTGTTGCAGCTGATGCCTACTGATAATAATCTGCCTTTATATAAACCTAATTCATTTCCCAGATGTTTCGAAAGGAGATTGCTCTGGGTGGGGAAACTTCAGAGAGTATTTTGTACATGAAAGGGCTGCTGCAAGTGGGTGAGGCTTAAGAGCCTTGCATTCATTCCTTCTCCTCCTCTGATTTACCCATCTGTCATCAGGCAAAAAATTAGGGGAAAAAAACATTACTTGAGAACATGAAGAGTCATTTTGGGGTTCATTCCCACTCCTCACTGTGACTTCAGCATTAAATGACACACATATCCTAAAATGAATAAGAGGAGCAAATAGTAACACAAACAAGCTTTTGAATCCCTTCTTGAAAGCAGGAACACTGTTTACAATCTGTATAAACCCCACTTACACAAAAAGCACAGATGAGCCTAGCCTCCCAGGATTGTGTGAGCCCCCCAGAAACAGCATAATCAGCTTGCTGCCACATCTTTTACCCCTGCCACAGAATCAACCTGGCTGAAAGTTTTAACACCTCCTAATTCAATCCTTTGAACAAAGCTGCAGGGAGCCTGCCTGCCTTCTTCTTGTCCTCTGCTGCTGCTCCAGCCCCTCCCCTCACAAGCAGCCTGCAGGGATCCTTCTTCTCTTGCCCATCCCAACCCCCTTCCTCCTGTCCTAAAGTGAAGGGGGGGGGGGGGGGGGAGGGGAGTTGGAGTGGATAGAGAAAGCAGGCAGAATGTTTGAGCCCTCAAAGATCACGTAAATCCTCAAAGCAAAGATTATTTTGATATAATCCCTGGATGGAGTGATGTCCCTATAGAAGAATTTCATCTTTATACAAAGATTCTTGCACCTGCATATGTGGCCAATCAGCCACCATTTACAAAGACCTGGATGTGTTTTGGAAGTTTGCAACTGCTGGTGTCTCACAGTTGGCAGAGAGGGTATTAAGTTCAATTCATAAAAAGACTTGATGACCAATACTGCTGACAAGTCTCAACTTGTACTTCTTGTTCCCACTACCATGTGTCCAATATATGTGCACATGTCTTTCTATGTATTTCACAGCCTGACAAACTGCTGATGCTGAGGGCATTTATTGTCTACAGAACTCATATACTCAGAAAGATGACAAGGACTTTCTCAAGAATATAAATAAATTAAAAACAAAAGTGACATTTCACAGTTAAACGTTTGTAACATAAGTTTTAACTTGATAAATTGTTTCTTTTTGTACTTGATTCATTTTTTATTTGTATATAGTTTAAATATTGTTTAAAAACAAACAATATGAATGGTTTTCAATAAAAAAAAAATGTGACTTTTCTGCATGGTCAGAGATGTGAAACTTTATGTAAATTTGCCACATAATTGCCACAGAATCTTGAAAAATCTGTGACAAGAGTTGCCAAATTCTGGGGCAAGTTAAGCCTCTTCTCAACTTTATTTATTTATTTATTTATTTATTTTACCTCAGAAAGACATTTTCTTTTATTTGGAGGACACTTCAAATATCCTTATGGTTAAGTTTTCCCCACATCTCTGAATTTGGTGGAATTGAACCCCCAAATGAAAAATTAAACCAGAATCATCCACATATTCACCTCTTGAACCAAGAAAAAAGAATCTGGAATTGAGATGAGTTGCAATCAGCTTGCATAGTCATAAGCTGCAATCTGTTCAAATTTTGATGAGCTGGGCCACAGGTTCACATTTAAATAATTTAAGTGGGATGGACTGCCCCATTCCCCATCTTTTAAGGGTCTTAAACTTAAGTCAGACCACTTACCCATTCCTGCAGTCTAGTGATCTGATGATCAGTCATATGATCTAAACATTACTCTTCAAATTCCCTAAAGCAAATCACAAGATTTAATTCCAGATAGCTGTCAGTGCTTATAAACAGTTAATATGCTGTTAAAAGTAGTCTCACATTCCTCAGGGGTCTGTTAACTGAACTGTGGAAAATACCTCTAACAGTTTCAGGATTAAAAGAGTCATTTCCATTTCAAGAGTTCCTGGAACAGTGGAAATTAACCAAGCAGGTGAACTCAGATCAGCCTCTGAATGGCAAATCAGATAGCAACAAGAGACTTTTCTAAAGCACATTAAGAGGTGTAACAGTGAGGGAATGGGACTCATCTTTTAAAAAATCCTTCAAATAAATAGATTAAAAACTCCCCTACGTAGCTTGCAAAGAGTGATTAAGACGTGCACAAACTATTCTCAGAATTAGTTTATTAATAGCACAAGGTCAAGACAATATTTCTATGAGGTCTGCCTGGAGAATTCCTGCCACAGTGTACAGGGGGATGGAGGTGGGGAGTAAGGGGATGGGTAGGAGACAGAGGGAGGTGATTGCTCCCATTAGAGCCTTCTGAACACTAGGGATGTGAATCGTTTTAGGACGATTAAAATTATCGTCCGATAATTTTAATATCGTCTTAAACCGTTATGGAACACAATACAATAGAGATTCTAACGATTTATCGTTATAAATCGTTAGAATCGTGAGCCGGCACACTAAAACCCCCTAAAACCCACCCCCGACCCTTTAAATTAAATCCCCCACCCTCCCGAACCCCCCCCCAAATGACTTAAATAACCTGGGGGTCCAGCGGCGGTCCGGAACGGCAGCGGTCCGGAACGGGCTCCTGCTACTGAATCTTGTTGTCTTCAGCCGGCGCCATTTTCCAAAATGGCGCCGAAAAATGGCGGCGGCCATAGACGAACACAATTGGGACGGCAGGAGGTCCTTCCGGACCCCCGCTGGACTTTTGGCAAGTCTTGTGGGGGTCAGGAGGCCCCCCCCAAGCTGGCCAAAAGTTCCTGGAGGTCCAGCGGGGGTCAGGGAGCGATTTCCCGCCGCGAATCGTTTTCCGTACGGAAAATGGCGCCGGCAGGAGATCGACTGCAGGAGGTCGTTCAGCGAGGGTTCCGGCGCCTCGCTGAACGACCTCCTGCAGTCGATCTCCTGCCGGCGCCATTTTCCGTACGGAAAACGATTCGCGGCGGGAAATCGCTCCCTGACCCCCGCTGGACCTCCAGGAACTTTTGGCCAGCTTGGGGGGGGCCTCCTGACCCCCACAAGACTTGCCAAAAGTCCAGCGGGGGTCCAGAAGGACCTCCTGCCGTCCAATCGTGTTCGTCTATGGCCGCCGCCATTTTTCGGCGCCATTTTGGAAAATGGCGCCGGCTGAAGACAACAAGATTCAGTAGCAGGAGCCCGTTCCGGACCGCTGCCGTTCCGGACCGCCGCTGGACCCCCAGGTTATTTAAGTCATTGGGGGTGGGGGATTTAATTTAAAGGGTCGTGGGTGGGTTTTAGGGGGTTTTAATGTGCCGGTTTTGCGATTTTACGATTTTTCGATTTTTCACGATTTTTCACGATATTTTACCCCCCCAAACGGCAACAATACGATTCCCTCCCCCTCCCAGCCGAAATCGATCGTTAAGACGATCGAGGACACGATTCACATCTCTACTGAACACTGGTTCACTACAGTTTTCTGTTAAAATTCGAATACATATTTAAGGAAAAATATATCCTGAATCACATTTTTCTCATGCTAAACATATTTCTCAAAGTTATATACCACTAGTAAACTAATCCTATATATATGATTTGCTAGGTTTATGTGTTGGTCATTCTCAGGCCGATAAAATACAGTGCACTCTGGCGGAGAGCACTGTTAACCCGCATTTGGACGCGTGTTTTCGATGTGCTAGCTTTACCCCTTATTCAGTAAAGGGTCGAAAACGCGCATCCAACCCCCCCCCCCCCCCCGAAACTAATAGCACCCACAACATGCAAATGCATGTTATTAGTTATTATGCTATTATTCATTCCCGCTTTTCTGTCGGAAGACGAACGCTCAATTTTGCCGGGGTCCGGTTTCCGAACCCGTGGCTGTCAGCGGGTTTGAGAACCGATGCCAGCAAAATTGAGCGTCAGCTGTCAAACTCGCCGACAGCCACCGCTCCTGTCAAAAAAGAGGTGCTAGGGACGCGCGCGTGTCCCTAGCGCCTCTTTTTATTGCGGGCCCTCATTTAAATACTGAATCGCGCGCACAGGAGAGTGGCCCGCTCTCCCGTGACTTTTACTGAATCGGCCTGTGTGTCAGTTATCCTGGGAAACTTTTTCCTGAGTCATCTGGTGATTGAATTTGGTGCCTCGAGCTTATCTCTCAGTTTCCCACCAAAATCTGATCCGTGGGGATGTGGATTTAGAGATAAATTACAGTAAAATGATTTCAGCATTGACCACAATTCTTGCATGATCTGGATGGCCACTACCTGCAATCAGCACTCTCTCTAAAAATGAAAACAATGCACGCTAACAGGAAGTAGCATGCACTAATATGTGTGTAGATTGAAAAGCTAAATACATGCACATAGTTCCTCCTCTCTGAACTATCTCTGCCCTCACAGAGCCCATTGCATTTTTGCTGTGGTTAATTACACTTGACCAGTGAAACTAAGCAGCTAGATTTAGCCACTCTGAGGGATGCAGCTTTTGCCACAGGGGATCTTGTCACATAACTAAATGTAACTGTAACATTTAATCTGGCCTGCTTTGCATATGACATTCTTCATGTAGTGCAGGTCATGTGGTGGCTGGCAAATGTACATATACAACCAAAAATTGCTATTCTTCAGCCAATCAAAGAAAATGCTTCCAATAACCCTGTTGCAACTACAATGTCCCTGCATTTTGTGTTGCACTTATCAGAGGGGACTGAGAATTTTTCATATGGATCTTTTGTTCCCATTAAATCTTTATAATCTTATCTGTTGGTCTGAAAAACCCACTTTCAAAGATTTTCACACAGAAATCAGTTAAGAGGGAAAAACCACACTGGCTTTAAACAGAGATACAGCAGAACATGTGTGCATCACCACCACCTTTTTCACAGTGCTGCAGTGCCATCCTGGAATTGCAGAATGTCCTTGTAGGTGAAAAGCCTCATTTTCATGTAAAAAGATCCTAGAGTGGGAGACAGAGGAATAAAGCTGGAGAGAGCACCCTCCTGCTGGTACCTGTTTCTATCCAATTGTTATTGCTGCCACTGCTGCTGGTGGCAATTTTTATTTCAGCCTGTATCTGGAGACCTCAGAGCTTGAAACCTCACAAAGCAAGCTTGAAGTCCGTCAGAAATGTTGCCTTCTTCTAGAGTGACATTGCTGGGTGTCACAAGATTGTCCATACATGATAAGGACAAAGCTGTACATGATATAATGTGTTGGTTCTCAATACACCTTGTCATGTGCACTGTGTACTGTATCTCTGTGCGTCATAAAGTTTTATTCCTGTCCCAAGAGCTATTTGGAGTGATTCCTGGAATGTTTCAGCTCTCTCTCTTTAACCTCTTACAGCTCTGATAGTAAAAATACTTTCAGAACTGTTGAATTCTATATTAGTTTTACTCATAGGGAGGATACATTTCCAAGGCACTTCTGTGGTTTAATCAGTGTTTTACATGCAAACATAGCCTTTCACAAACTTTTCCTGCCCAAGTTGCAGGTAAACTTATGCACATTTATTTATTTAAAAAAATGTATAGACCTCAATATTCAATGTTCTATATAGGATACAAAAGAAAAATAAAAAAATAATATTAAAAACATAACAAAACATTACAAAATAACATTCTGCAACTGACTCTTAACAAAACATGGTGACAGACAAAACATGGCAAATCTCAAATTATCAAGGCAGATACACTTACCCAACTAGTCAGGCTAAAAGGTTAAAGCTAAGCTACTAACTAAAAGCTTTACAAAACAAAAATGCCTTCAGGTGTTTTCTGAATATTAACAGACATGCTTCAGCTCTTAGCTGACGGGGAATCAAGTTCCATAAGAGAAGACCTGTAACAGAAAAAAGTCCTTTCCTTAGTTTTGCCTTCAGGAGGAAACATCCAAAAGATTTTGCTCACTAGACCACATATGTTTACACAGGCTGAGCAGAAGTGATCCTGGAGGCAGGGTTGGAGTGGGTTTCTATGCATTCTTTTACAGTTCGGAAACAGAGAAACATGACGGCAGCCCATCTAGTCTGCCCATCCAACCAACTAATTTAACTTTACAGTTTCCATCACTTCTTTAGAGATCTGTATCATGCTTTCTTGAATTCAGATACTGTTTTTGTTTTCACCATCTCCACTGGGAGGCCATTCCATGCATCCACTACCCTCTCTGTAAAGAAATATTTCTTAAATCTACCCCTTTTCAGCCTCATCTCATGACCCCTTGTTCTAGAGCCTCCTTTCCAATGAAAGCAGCTCACCTCCTGTGCTTGGAAGCTTTGGAGGTATTTAAATGTCTGTATCATATCTCCCTCATCTTTCCTTTCCTCTAGGGTGTACATACTTTGATCTTTAAGTCTATCCCCATATGATTTAAAACAAGGACCACAGATCATTTTAGTTGCCGTGTACTGCACTAACTCCAGCTGGTTTATATCCTTTTGAATCGTACACAGTATTCCAAATGACACAAGGGTCAATATCACCTCCCTTATTCTACTGACCATTCCTCTCCCTATGCAGCCAAGCATCTTTCTGGCTTGTGCTATCACTTTATCCACCTGTTTGGTCACCTAAAGACCATCAGATACAATCATCCCCAGAGCCTGCTCTTCTTTGTGCCCCTCCCCCCCCCTTGCTCTTCTCCTTTTTCCATCTGTGCCTACCCTCCCCCCCTGGAACTTTGCTGCACTTCATAACCCTGTACCACTTTCTCATTGTTAAAGATAAAGTTTTCTTAGTTTGTACAAAGTTTCTCTTTCTTTCTTTCTACCTTTTCCTCCATAGCTATTTTGCTTTTATGTTATTATATATAATCTCTGAATGTTTTTATGATACTTATATCTTACACCATTTGCGTTTAACTATGACATGTTATTCTGTTCATTGTATTTTCCTCCTTTCAGTTCAATGTAAGCCGATATGATGTGCCTCATGAATGTCGGCAAAGAAAAGTCTATAAATAAATAAATAAATAAATAAATAAAAGAATTTCACCCCCAAAACTGTATCTCTCCCTTGGATTTTTAGTCGCTAAATGTACTATTCTGCATTTTATAGCATTACATCTTATCTACCAGTCTCTTGATCATTCCTCAAACTTCACTATAACTTCTTCATGTTTTGCCCACCTTCCTGGCTGTCTACCCTGTTGCAGATTTTGGTATCATCAGCAAAAAGGCCAAGCCTTCCCAACAATCCTTCTGCAATAACACTGATAGAAATGTTAAAAAGCACCAGTTCAAGGACCGATTTCTGAGGCATACCACTAGTAATGTCCCCCTCTTCAGAGTGAACGCCTTTAACCACTACACTTTGTCACCTCCCACTCAGCCAGTTTCTAACCCAGTCAGTCATTCTAGGGTCCAAAACAAGGGCACTCAATCAATGTATAAGTCTCCTGTGCAGAACCATGTCAAAGGTCTTGCTGAAAACTGCACTAACCTGCTTTAGCAGGGATTCCATTAATTTGCTCACCCCAGGGGTCAGACTAACCGGCCTGACGTTCTCAGTCTCCTCCTTACTTCCACTTTTATGAATAGGAACTACATCTACCCCTTTCCACTCCTCTGGATCTACTCCTGATTCTAAAGCATTGAAAAGGTCAGCCAGTTGAGCTGCCAGGTCTTCTCTAAATTCCCTCAATACCCTGAGATGTATCCCATCCAGCCCCATCACCTTATCTGCTTTAAATTTAGTTAGCTCCTCACAAACACACTTTTCTGAAAATTGATTGGGGTTTACTTCACTTTCCATCTTACTTGTGTTTGTTTTATGTGGTCCTGCTCCAGGCCCTTCCACAGTGAACACAGAACAGAAATATTTGTTAAGCAATTTTGCTTTTTCCTTATCAACCTCTACTTATTCCTCCCCTTCACTTTTGATTCTCATGTAACCCCTGGGCAGATGGATCCTTTTACTTGCACCCAGGGGCACATAGAAAAAAGAAAAGAGATGGACCCTTTCTGTTCAACTCTCCTTTACTGTCTCTCAGGCTCTCCTTCACTCCACCAGATAGCTTTACTCTCCGAGTCCCAGGATTCCAATGTGGGGACAAACAATGGTTCTTATACCCTGCTCTTTTTGGCTGCAGAACTAGGGTTTTCTTATCAATTCTGATGAAACTTCTGGGGAACAATCATCAGAACGAGAAAAGAGCTCCAAGGTACTTAGACTGTGGCAAAGTGGCACCAAAGTGGCATGAATAGCCTAAGTCACTGTAAAGGGGCAAAGGGGTACAAGGAGTGGCAAGAGTGCTTTAACAGAGGGGCAAAGCAGCAGCAAGAGTGTCAAAAACACACCACAGCTTCAAAAGAGAACACCGATAACAGTTGCATGAACCCTCGAAGGCAGCACGACAGGCAAAGTGGCAAGACAAGTGACATCAACATCCTACAGCACAATGAAGGGGGAACATAGCAAGCAGAAAGAGTGTCAGAAAAAACACAAAGCGTCAATAAAGGGACAAAGCAGCAGAAAGACTAGCACCAACACACTGAGGAACCATGATAGCGGCAAGAACACCACAAGGAGTAGAGTGAGTTGTCTGGTGTATGGCAGCAAGGCAGAGTGGCAAAAGATTGATAGGGGCAAGACAGGCTGGCAGAGCAGAGATAATCTGGCCCCTGTGGTTTTGATAGGGGCAAGACAGGCTGGCCCCGGGGAGAGTTCCCTTTCCTTTGTGCAGGAAAGGGCTCCCTAGAATGGGTTTGCCCCTAGAGTGGGGTTTTTCTGTTGGCATCTAGTGAGCTGTCACTGGTCTTTAAAATCTGGTGGATGTAACAGATATACAACCGAGAATTTTGAAGGCCGAGGTGGAGGAGGTTTCCATGTGGACACCGGTTCAACATGGGTCAGCGGGTATTAAGAGGTAGGCTGGCAACACCCGGGAGAGTTCCCTTTCCTTTGCACAGGAAAGGGCTCCCTAGAATGGGTTGGCCCCTAGAATGGAGCATGAGGCTTCAAGCGTGACAAGTCGATGTGGAGGAGGTTTCCATGTGAACAGTGGTTCAACATGGGTCAAAGGATGCTAAGAGATAAGCTGGCTACAACCGGGGAGAGTTCCCTTTCCTTTGTGCAAGAAAGGGCTTCCTAGAATGGGTTGGCCCCTAGAATGTGGTGGTTCTGTTGCCATCTAGGAAATACCCAGAAGCTATTAACTGTACTTATGTACTTCAGCTGATGACAAAGGAACTTGAAGAGCTCTCATAAATAAGAAAACTGCTACTCAAGTCCAAATCTACAATATCAACCTATGTTTACTTTGTACCCTACAGTGCCACTGTAAACTATGGGAACACAGAGGATGAACTAGAGTACAACTACCACCAGTTTTCTATAATACTAGAAACATTAATGTTGGCACCTAAGAAACATCTAGGGAAAATGGCCCATATTATGAAAGTCATGAAAACTATTGAGCATATGAAATATCCAAGCTCCAAGCTGGACAGACAGGTACAGCGGTTGAGGTCAAGCCCTTGTAGGGAGGTAAGGCCTGGACAGCCAGGCACAGTGTTTGAGGTCAGGCCCTTGTAGGGATATAAGGCCTGGAAAGTAGACAGACAGGCACAGCGTTTGAGGTCAAGCCCTTGTAGGGACGTAAGGCCTGGACGGACAGGTTCCGCGTTTGAGGTCAGGCCCTTGTAGGGATGTAAGGCCTGGACAGTGGACGGACAGGAACAGTGTTTGAGGTCAAGCCCTTGTAGAGATGTAAGGCCTGGACGGACCGGCACAGCGTTTGAGGTCAGGCCCTTTTAGGGACTTACGGCCTGGATGGACAGGCACAGCATTTGAGGTCAAGCCCTTGTAGGGACGTAAGGCCTGGATGGACAGGCACAGCATTTGAGGTCAGGCCCTTGTAGGGATATAAGGCCTGGACAGTGGACAGACAGGCACAGTGTTTGAGGTCAAGTTCTTGTAGGGACTTACAGCCTGGACGGACAGGTACAGCATTTGAGATCCAGCCCTTGTAGGGACATAAGGCCTGGAAGGACAGGCACAGCGTTTGAGTTCAAGCCCTTGAAGGGATGTAAGGCCTGGATGGACAGGCACAGCATTTGAGGTCAAGCCCTTGTAGGGACATAAGGCCTGGACAGTGGACAGACAGGCACAGCGTTTGAGATCAAGCCCTTGTAGGGACGTAAAGCCTGGACGGACAGGTTCTGCGTTTGAGGTCAGGCCCTTGTAGGGATGTAAGGCCTAGACAGTGGACGGACAGGAACAGTGTTTGAGGTCAAGCCCTTGTAGAGATGTAATGCCTGGATGGACAGGATTTTCTGTGCACCCTCCAACTTAATATCATGGTGATATTAAGTCAAAGGCCTCGAAATTTTCCAAAAGTAAAAAAAAAAAAAAAAAAAATTTGAAGTTGTCGGGTTGAAAAGCGGATGCTCAATTTTGCCGGCGTCTGGTTTCCAAGCCCGTGGCTGTCAGCGAGCTTGAGATCGACGCCAGCAAAATTGAGCATCAGCTGTCAAACCCGCTGACAGCCGCTGCTCCAGTCTAAAAGGAGATGCTAGGGATGCACTAGTGTCCCTAGCGCCTCCTTTTACCTGGTTTTACCACCAGGCCTAATTAGCATACTGAATCGCGTGCACAGGAGAGTGGCCTGTGCGCGCGCCAGGAGAGCAGGCATTTGCCTGCTCTCCCGCAGACTTTACTGAGTCGGCCTGTAATAGAGCTGCTGCCTGCTCCTGCCTCTGCCAGGTCCCACCAGTGTGCTGTCAGGGAGAAGTAAGAGTGTGCAGCATTAAGTAGAGATGTGAATCGTGTCCTCGATCGTCTTAACGATCGATTTCGGCTGGGAGGGGGAGGGAATCGTATTGTTGCCGTTTGGGGGGGTAAAATATCGTGAAAAATCGTGAAAAATCGTAAAAAATCGAAAAAACGTAAAATCGCAAAACCGGCACATTAAAACCCCCTAAAACCCACCCCCGACCCTTTAAATTAAATCCCCCACCCTTCCGAACCCCCTCCCAAATGACTTAAATAACCTGCGGGTCCAGCGGCGGTCCGGAACGGCAGCGGTCCGGAACGGGCTCCTGCTACTGAATCTTGTTGTCTTCAGCCGGCGCCATTTTCCAAAATGGCGCCGAAAAATGGCGGCGGCCATAGACGAACACGATTGGACGGCAGGAGGTCCTTCCGGACCCCCGCTGGACTTTTGGCAAGTCTTGTGGGGGTCAGGAGGCCCCCCAAGCTGGCCAAAAGTTCCTGGAGGTCCAGCGGGGGTCAGGGAGTGATTTCCCGCCGCGAATCGTTTTCGTACGGAAAATGGCGCCGGCAGGAGATCGACTGCAGGAGGTCGTTCAGCGAGGGTTCCGGCGCCTCGCTGAATGACCTCCTGCAGTCGATCTCCTGCCGGCGCCATTTTCCGTACGAAAACGATTCGCGGCGGGAAATCGCTCCCTGACCCCCGCTGGACCTCCAGGAACTTTTGGCCAGCTTGGGGGGGGCCTCCTGACCCTCACAAGACTTGCCAAAAGTCCAGCGGGGGTTCGGAAGGACCGTCTGCCGTCCAATCGTGTTCGTCTATGGCCGCCGCCATTTTTCGGCGCCATTTTGGAAAATGGCGCCGGCTGAAGACAACAAGATTCAGTAGCAGGAGCCCGTTCCGGACCGCTGCCGTTCCGGACCGCCGCTGGACCCGCAGGTTATTTAAGTCATTTGGGGGGGGGTTCGGGAGGGTGGGGGATTTAATTTAAAGGGTCGGGGGTGGGTTTTAGGGGGTTTTAGTGTGCCGGCTCACGATTCTAACGATTTATAACGATAAATCGTTAGAATCTCTATTGTATTGTGTTCCATAACGGTTTAAGACGATATTAAAATTATCGGACGATAATTTTAATCGTCCTAAAACGATTCACATCCCTAGCATTAAGTGCAGTCCAGATATCGCAGGTGAAATGCACACTCCCCTCTGCCTTAGTTAGCAGCGCTTGGATGCGACTGCGACACTGGTTGTACAGGCTGGGGATGACCTTTCTTCTAAATGTGGTTCTGGAGGGAACTTTGTAATTTGGAACTAAGACCTTCAGCAAATGCTTGAAACCCACATTCTCCACTATCTGCAAGGGTTGGTCATCATTTCCCCAATGCTCCTGATTACAACTTTTGTGGCTGCCTGCATCCTTCCCCGGGAGAGCGTTACCGAACACCTCCCCATTTCCTCCATGGTGGATTGTCGCTTCTGCCACATGGCAGGGGGCTGCTGGCCTGCCACCTGACTGCTAGAAGGGGCTGAGGGCATGGGTTGTCTCTGCTCCTTTTCAACCACTTTATGCTGCCAGGAAAAAGGGGTCCCCTGACTGGTACTGCCACCATCCCCAGATGGCAGTACTGTTGGGTGTTGCTTCTGCATATGATGCATCATGCCAAAATTAGTTAGATGTCCCATTTGCTTGCCTCTGCTAATAGCCCTGGCACAGTAATTACAATGAGCAAAACGTGGGTCCTCCGTCACCTTAAAGTAGCACTAGATCGCAGATTTCTTTCGTGATCCCTCTCTATAGCCTTCTGGGTAGATGCTGGCACTAGAGTTGAAGTAGTGGGTGCACCCTGAGAAGCAATGCCAGGGGCATCAGTCACACTTTGTGCCTGCGCTGACTGCTCTTCCTCCTCATCATCTTCAGTTTCATCTCTCCCCTGCAGCACTGAAGTGGAGGCTAAGACAGAACTAACTAATCCTCCTAAATCTTCTTCAGCTATTACTTCTTCCATTTCTGATGATGAGACTCTCACACAAGATGATTCTTCATTGGAATCAGAAGCAAACAGTGCCTGCGCTACATTTTCAATGCTAAGTCAAGTCTGCTGTCGCACTGCTGCTTTTGGGTTTTGCCCTTTTGTCTTGCATGACTCAGCCTCCCCTTCCCTCACCTCCAAAACTACAGGGTCAGAAACAGGTGGTGGCGATGCATCATCTTTAAATTTCAGTTTTTTCAGGATAGAACTGCCTGCCCCTCCAGAGATTTTAGATTGGAACAGCTCCCTTTTTAACTTTAATGGGGGACTTGCACTGCCTTTTGAAGTACCTCTTCTGCCAGTACCTCCTCTGCCAGTCCCAATCACTCGACCACGTCTAGCTTTCCCTGACATCATGGATTAAATGTCACTGCCTACTAGGGATTTCAATTAAAAGAATTATTTGCAAAAGAGGCCACTGGGAATTTGACTTCAAAGAGCACCACTGTCCCAATATATTTGAGTCTGAAAAACTGCCCACAGATGCAGTGCAGTGCATTGATGTACACTACAACTGAGACTGCTCTGAGTGCACAATTCCTAGTGATGCTGCTTCTTGTTTGAAAATACCAACTCACACTATCTCCCACCCACACTCTACCTGTGCCTGCAACTATCTACCCCAGGGGGGTAAGATAAGCAGCAAAATGCCACTGCTTGCAGCTTGTCTCAGTGGAAGAGACAGAGGCCATCTGAGATCAATAAAAAAAAGCACGGTCAAAAAAACCCTGGCTGGCTGGCACTGCAGCAAAAACAAACAAATATCTTTTTCAATGGAAACGTCTATCAAAGTAGCTAGCAATTGAATACAGATTTGAGACTCTCAGACTAGCTCTGAGTAAAGCCACCTCCCCAAACCACCCCCGCAAAGAAAGAGAGTGGCACGCTGTGTCCTTAAGGTATAAATAGTATAGCGTCATCAGGAACAGTGTCACAGAGCACTGAGTAAGAGCAGCAATTGGCTGCATTAGAAAAATGCTTAGCTCTGATAGGTTGCATTCTCATCTCCTTGCCAACCTGTCTGACCCACTCTATGACAGGGCTGTTAGGTCACTTATGACTCACAGGAAAGGGCTGGTTTTTCTTATGGATACTCCCACATGGCCTTCTCCTATTTCAAATGGCCGCTAAGAAATCACTGCGAACCAAAAAAATGAAACTAATATGATATGTTTTATTCGTGGGGGATCGCCATGCATTTCGCGAACCCGCGAATCAAACAAACAGGGACTTATGTGTTGTGGATTGCACATTCGTTGAAAATGAATGCACATGCCTAGTGGAAGTCACAAACACACGGTTCAGAGAGAACCATGACTGGGATGTAGTTATACTAGGCTATAATCTATGCAGGAAGGTCAGGGTAGGAAGACTGGGAGGAAGAGTGGCACTAAATATAAACAAATAATATTAAAGCAACAGAACTGCAGGGTGTATGAGTTAAGGAAGCACTTTGGGTTAATATGGAAAGAGAGAATGGAACATCCATTTATAATGGTGTGATATAAAGACCTCCTTCATAGGTAGAAGAAATGGATAGAGATTTAATGATGACATCCACAAAATTACTATGAAGGAGGAGGTGATTTCAATCTGCTGGATGTTGATTGGGACATCCCAGCTGCAGTGTCATCTAGAAGCAGAGAGATCATGGATTCTGTGCAGGAAGAACTGTTCCATCAGCTGGTAACAGAACCCAAATGTGAGGGGGTGATACTGGACCTGACATTTATATATTAGGGAGAGTGTATCTGATGTCTGATCATTGAATGGTGTGGGTCAATATTGGAACGCAGGTAGTAGTGGCTCATCAAATGCGAGAACTTCAGGAAAATTAATTTTGTTAAGATGAGGGAGTACCTCAAGAAGTGACTAACTGGATGGGATAAGTTAGGGGAAATAGAAGAACAGTGTGCAAAAGTGAAAGGAATTATTGTAAGAACAATGAACCTTTTTGCGTTAGAAAGTAAATAAAAGTGAAAAAAGAGGCCACTATGGTTTTCTAAAAAAGTGACAGAAAAGGTAAGGTGGAAACGTTATCCTTCATAAACTACAAGAGATCTCAGAAAGAGAAAGTAAGGATGTGCACAGTTATTTTTTTCATTTTTGTTTTGTTAATTTGTTTTTCCGGGGATTTTTTGTTCATTGTTCATTTTGAAAGTTTTCATTTTTTCCATATTTTTGTTTTCGGCAAATAGCATGCCCTATTCAAAACAGTATGTACTATTTCCAAAAATGAAGGAGGGAATATGTAAAGGCTGATGAAGCAGAAGTGGAATTGCTTAACAAATGTAACTTCTAAGGGAGGAACAGGAAAGGGAGAGCTTTTGAACTGTCATGGGGCCAAAGGGAATAACCTCTTTCCCTTACTTTTCCTCCAGTGGCAGTCACACATCTTCTCTTGTATTGTGATTATTAACAATACAAGTGGTTTCTCCAGAGGTAGGAGAAAGAAGTAAGGGCTATAAGATTTGGTTTAGAAAAATACTCAGTGATTCAATTCTGAAATACAATAAGTGTTAAATCACAGCAATAAATACCCAATAGTTTGAAATACCCCTTTTTGATTTCTCCTTTTAAAATGAGGCATTGATGCCGGTCATAGCTACAGTAAACCTTCTGTGGGCTTTTGCGTGTGGTCTTATGAGCGTTTATCCACTAATCTTATGTGTGTATGTAATAACACATTTAGCATGCAAAAAACGCATGCGCAAATCTATGCAAAAAGCCATGGCTGGTTTAGCATGAATCTATGCAAATGGCATGCGAAGGAGGCAATTGTAAGGAACTGCTTATGTGTGAGCCCCTCTTGCCATGATGCAGCCTCATAGGTAGAGTCCTGAGACCCATGCCAGCAGTGGGTGAGCAAGTCTTAGCATGGGTCAGACTATAACCAAGTCCAAAAGTCTATATAAAGACCAGGCTGCAGTTAAAACCAGGCAAGGATAAGACTGACAGATTGAGACAAGGCCAAGATTGAAGCAGAGCTGAAGACTGCAGTAGAACCACAGGCAAAGACTGAAGCAAAGCTGAAGGCTGAGAAGAAGAAGAAGAAGAAGAAGAAGGAACTAGGCTGAAGGGCTTGAGCAAGATAGATGACTGAAACCAGAAGAACCAGGAACCAAGTAACCGTCATGCTGAGGTAACAAATCCGATTACAGGCAGGCTAAGTAGTCTTGACCATGTGTCATCATCATCAAGGCAGGTATCCGACTCTCCCGCCAATTTGCACTGAATCGTGCGTGCCAATGTGCACGCATACCCTAAGCATCTTTTCACCAGGTCCTAGTATCACACGCATCAGAGCATCCAATGGCGGCTCCCTGCTGCCAGTGAACATCCGCCACTGAGAAGTCTGGGAAGTTGGCTGTATTCTAACAGCAATTAACTATTCACGGACAATGCAGAGAGCCATGCTGGTAGGAAGAAAGGTTAGTGTGGGGTTTTTTTTACTACAGTTTTTTAGTGCCTGGGTCAGGGCAGGAGTTAAGTTTAAACGCTTGTCTGAGATACATAAGCCATGTCAACTCTGCTGCATATCTGAGAGTATATACCTCAGAATATACTTAGAGTAGTAAGTCATACTATCTGTATCAGGGCTTACATCAGTATTGGCGTGTATATTAGGTATTCTGCAGGGTTTTTTGCATGCCTTTCTTTTATTACATCTCGCGAGGGTGCCAGCTTTTGCTGCATGCACTATAATATAGCACCGATTTCACCAGGTGTCGTATTACATCAGCCCCTTAGACAGATAGATGCACAGAAGACAAAGCCTAAGTTCTAAAGTGCTGTTAGAAATACCACAATGCAGAGAAAATAAGGATTCCTCTCCAACCAAGACATACCACACTTATCTTGAAGTGATGTTTCAGTGTGTTAACCAAATATTTAACAGAATCCCTGAGCAATCCAAAAACAAAGTCAAATTTTGAGACTGTCATCTGATAAATTAGGATACATTTGTTGACTGGGTTGTACAGATTTGGGCCCCATTATTTTAGATGTATGTATTAAAGCCAGTGATGTTTAACCTCATTTTCTTTGATGCATGTCTCTACACTTGATCTGGGTCCTATATCTTTGAGATGATGAAAAGAGACTACAAAATTTGGAAATCCAGTTGCTCCTATTTCATTATTTTTGTGTTAAAGTTCAGTTTTCATGTCATATTTTAAATTCTCACATCATCACTAATGATGACCCCTTACCAAACTCCACTCTGCTTAACGACGCTGCTATTGTGTGACCATCATAATAGGCATCATTGTGTGGTGATGTATACCATAAGTCACTCTGCCTTATGTTTAATCATTGGTCAGTCCATAATTCTTATATTTTTTTATACTGCTGTGTTAAAGTGCTCTTTGTGCGTTAAAACCAGGACATATACCTTCTTTCTTTCAGAAATTAAACATATATAATAACATCCACTTATCTTGATGTTTTCAATCTTCCATGACGATGTTTCTTACTATTTTTTCTCCACCAACCAAAATCTTCATGCCCAACTATTAACAGAAATGTGAAAAATCAACTGCTTCTCCGTGCCCGACACTGTACAATGTTTCGGACTCTCTCTTGTCCTTCCTCAAGGGCGAAATCTGTGTCATAAATACAACCTTCATAAGTCATTTATTACATTATTCACTTACATTATCCAAGTGTACAACTCGCTACTCACTCATTTCCCGGCATGGCGTTTCTCAGCGTTTATTATCCTTCCGGTTCTCTCACCCGCCTTAATTTAAACCCCTTTACCAGAGTGACGTGACTCACACGTCACTTCTGGTTTATAATGAGTACCATTCAATATTTAAACCTGATGGTGTGTCTGTACGCATCCAGAAGATCCACTGTTGTTCTCTTAGGTTTAACAAAAAATTCGGGTCACCTCCTCTTAAATTCAATGGAACTACATCTAAGGCACGCCATTGTAATTGTTGAAAAGTGTGTTGTTTCTCTTTACAATGGGCCACCATTGGGGCCACCATTTTTCCTGTGACAATACAACTGCGATGTTCAATTAATCGTACTCGAATTTGACGTTTAGTGCGCCCGATGTAATACAAATTGCAGGGACAGATGATTAAATAAATCACCCTGGAAGTATCACAATTTGTATATTGTCGTGCCCTATGTACTTTACCACTTTTATCTGTCCAATCCAAACCTTTTATAGCTTGGTCACACATCAAGCAATGATTGCACGGCCAATGGCCTTTTCTATCATTAGTCCCTACTGCTTCTTGCGGAGACAAAAAAGAATGAGTAACATAATCACCAACAGGTAGGATATTCTCGAAAAATATCATGTGTCTTCAAGACGGGCCAATGGTGACAAATCAAGGAAGCAATTTTACCTGCCTTGTTAGAAAAAGGTATATATTCTCTCATCAATTCTCTCATCAATGAATAAAAAAACAAATATTCCATGTCACCAACTTTATTCATTGCCAATGGAAAAGCTGAGCTACACGTCAGAGATTGTAGCATGTATGGTTAGTATTATTCAGGTAAACAAGCTGGCTCAATTCCAATATCTGTGCCTGAGATACATAATTTCTTATACAGCAAACTGAATCAAATAAACAGACTTGAAAATTGAGACCTTTCCAGTGGAAAACATGTTCACTACAATTGGGTTTTTTAGGGGGGTTTTTTTTGAGTGCTCTGAGATGAATATCAAGAGAAAGAATATCAAGAAAAGAAAATTGCCAGGGCCCCTGACTATTATATGACTATCACTGCCACATAAGATTAATGGAAGTATGATGGTAACTTTCAAATCAGCGTGCAGGTGCAAATTTTCCTACATGTAGGCATGCATATGGGCATCCAAATCCTGCTTCTACCGCTTAAGTTAGGAGATTTTAAAAGGGGTGTGCACCCACACCATTCCCAGATTACCAGTTCGTCCACCAGTTCACCTAGTTAACAGCTAGGTCTTCCAAATCCCCTCCCCTCTCCGGTCTGATAGCCTACACTCCCCCCACTTACCCTAGACCAGAGCTTTCCAAACTTTTCATGTTGGTGACACACTTTTTAGACAAACATAATTTCGGGACACAGTAATTCAGTCTACTAGTAAACCAGAGGTTAAAGGTTAAACGAACGAAACATATTTCGACAATTTATGTATGTTTCCTTAAATATATACATAAATAAAATGTTTCACGACACAACCTATCTCATGAAAACCTTAAATTTATATTAAAAATATATATTCCAAAATTCATGTTATTGTTATAATTTATGAGAAACAATAATAAAACAAATTGTCTGTCCCCCACACACTCATCTCTCTCCTCCCCCCAGCACATGTCTGGCCCCCACACACTCATATCTCTCCCCCTCAAGCACATGTCTGTCCCCCCAGCACGTTTGCCCCCCACTCACTCATCTCTCTCTCCCCAGTACATGTCTGGCCCCCACACTCATGTACCTCTTCTTTTTGATTGTTGCCAGTTAAGTGCTTCACTCCCTTCCATGATCACCAGACACTGCTGCTTGCAGTCAGTACTCCTCATGGCCAGGCCTCATCGGCAGCAGCAGCCAATGCAAGGATGGCTGGGCTCATTCCACCCACCAAGCCTCCCAAAAAAACGCGATTGACAGCAAAAATCACCCAATAATAAGCAACCCATAAACTGAAAAAAAAAAGTGAATCTCTAGAAAAAAAAAGCCCAAACTCGCATCAGAGTTGACCGGGCTTGCGCGACACACCTGCACACTGCAGGCGACACACTAACGTGTCCCGACACACAGTTTGGAAAGCTCTGCCCTAGACCCTTTAAACCCCTCAGAAATGGTTTGATCCTTTTATTTTATGATTTACATATCACCCATAGCAGAAGTAAAGTTACACGGTAGGGGACCTCAGCACGCACCGGGGTGCGTAAATATTTACGCACGCATCTCTTGGCCAGGCCCTAAAACGCCCACACTCCACCCAGACCATGCCCACATCCCACCCCTTTTTGGAAAACTTTGAGATGTGCATGCCATGGCATTTATGCGCAAATCTGGGCGCTTTTTAAAATACAGCTGATACATGTGAGCCCGACTCATTTGCACATCCCTCAGTTGATGCACGTGCTAGGCTTTTGAAATTCACCTTTAAGTGAGCAGGACTAGGCAGGGCAGATGCTGGGGAAGAGGGAAGAGGCAAAGGGTAGATTTTTAAAAAAGGGGAAAATGGTAGGCAGGGGTCAGATCCCAGGGAAGAGGGGAAACAGGAGGTATGCTGCAAAGTGGGAAAAAGCATGGAGCTGATACTGGGGAAGAGGAAGAGGTTTCTGGTGAAGGCGGAAGAGATAGGAAGGAAATGTAGAGGGATATTATATGTGCTGGGGATAGGATTATTTGGGGAAGAGTTCTGGGGAACAGGAATCTATAGGGATGGTACTAAGACAAAAAAGTGATGCTGCTTGGGATAAGTTTGGTGGGTGGGATAGTGCTAAGGTCCAGCAGAAAGGGAGAGTGCTGGGGAGGGATGGGAGAGGAGGAGAAGGAAAGTGTTTGGAGTCCATCCTGGGGAGGAGAAATGCTGAATTCTGTTTCGGGGGGAGGGGAGTACGCTGGGGTCTGTTCTGGAGAGGAGGGTGGGGAGAATCCTGGGGTCTTTGCTCCCCCTCACTAGTCTACAGGAGGGTGGCCAGAACTTTAATGTCCCCAGGTATGCTTCTTGGGATTTTCAGTTTGAATGTTTCTATTTCTAGTTTGTAGTACCTTATTCTGTATTCTGTATCTGTGTGACAGAAGTGAAGGATTTTTGTAATGTTTAGTTTCTGTGTAAGGGTCTGTTGTTCAGCTTGTTCTGTTTTCCCAGTAGGAGGTGTCTATGTGTTCTAAGGCCTCTTACTATATTTGCCGTGCTGTCTTTTAATAGGAAAGGTTCTTCCTGTCCAAGTCCTGGTTTTTTTTATTGCTGTTATGGTATCACATGTTTATTATAAAAAATCTTTGCAGGATGATTTTCACAGGGCTTGTGTGCATTGCAATGTACCTGGTAGTAGAGAGAGTATGCTTTGCTGTTAATGAGATTCAGAACCTACTTAGTTTAATATAGCAAAAATTGTATCATTCAACAGAAGTTATAAAAGCATGCTCATTGAAGCCAATATTTCCATTGATAAAAAAGGAGCACTTGGCTTACAATTTAAGCATCACTTACCAAGAACCCACTTCTTTAATTGACTTTGAAATTGTTTTAAAAGAATTTGTATATTTCAACTAATGTTCATTAAAATCAAATGTTTTTTCTTACATTCAAAAATTAATTATTCAGAATAGTTGGTGGTAATTTTGATAACTGTAAACTCATAATCCTCAGTAAAATCCCCACAAAATAGAACACATCCCCCCATGAGTCTTCTATTTTACACTTATGATAGATCGTAAATGACATCATCATGATTTAAAGGCATACACTCCTTTTTCTACCCCTACTGCTTAGCAAGGTGGAGATTACTAATCTGTTGTATACAGGTTAAGGATTATATCTATGCTGACATAAGGATCATAATTTTGGGACCAGAGTCACACTTATGTCTACTATAGATTATAAATAATAAGTGTTATATTTTAAACTTAAGAGACAAACATTTAACAGTTTCCCTGCTTATGGTGTCGTGTATTGAGTAATGGGTGAGGGCACAGTTTTACACATGGCCATAGGTGCCAAATTGCCTGACTACAGCTCTGGTTAGCAGGATAAGTCTAGGACTTTAGGCCCTAAAGTCAGACAGATATCTGGCTAACTTTAAGATAGCAGAGTGTGTTTAATAGTGCAGCCAGCCAACACAGGCTGGCCCTGTTCTTTAGATTGTGTCAATTCTTGCTTATATTCATAGCATTACAATCTTGTTTATGTGATATTACCAGTTGTGGAAATGGTTCTTGATGACAAGTGGCCAAATTTTAATTGTTCAATTAATATGTGAAATTTTAAGGCACAAAAAGTCAATGAAGAAAGCATAATAATATTATTCTAATTACTCACTGAAGAACCAATATGGCTCTTTCAAAGTTAAACTTGAAATTAGGGCACAATGTACCATTTTGCTTGCAAAATTAAATGCAGTGTTTTTACACAAGAAAATTCCCGTGATCATCACCTCCAACTGACACCTTGTATATCTGATAAAAGATGAAGTAAATGAAAATTACCATTTTTACACTGAAGGTTTATTTGCTGTGCTCAATCAAAAACTGAGGCATAATGTCAGGATGTATCAAAACATGTCTTCAAATATTTCTTCATTCAAACTACATGTATCTGTCACTACAAGGCTTAACAAGCTCAGTAGAGATTTAACACCCAAGGCGGCTGATACAATTCAGTGCGCTCAGCCGAACGCACTGTTTAACCCGCTGTCGGACATGGGTTAAATAGGCGCTAATCCACCCCCTAATGCAATAGGAGGGTTAGCGCCTATTTAACGCACGTCTGACGTGGAGTGAATGAGTTAGTGCTCATCACATCCAAATGCATGTGAATGAGGCTATTACTTATTCACTCCAAATGCAAAAAAATAAATGTGCGTCTCAGATGCACATTTATCACTCAGCTATTAACGCCTGCCTGGAGCTGAGCACACTGAAAATAAGTACAGAAAAGCTGAAAAAACTGCTTTTCTGTACTTTTCTAAAAGTAAAAAAAAAAATTTTTTTTTAATTTCTGCAGGCCGCTTTGAAGACCGACGCCGATATGCTCGGCATCGGTTTTCATAACCTGCCGGCTGCAGTAATGAAAACCGACGCTGATAAACTCAGTGTCGGTTTTCATAACCGGCTGACTGCAGTTATGAAAACTGACGCTGAGTTTATCGGCATCGATGTTCATAACCAGCAGACCTCCGGTAACCGCGGGGTCGAGCTAGCGCAACCCCCTAATTTGCGTATTGCATGGCGCCCCCCTTGTGGGTACCATGCGTGCATTAAGAAAGCAGGCGCTGAAAGGTCAGCACCCGCTTTCCGCGAACATTATTGTATTGGCCCCAAGGTGATGAGATTACGGCAGAACATAGCTGAAGTGAGATATCTACTCTACTCAAGAAATTGCTTTTGTAAAACCTGCCCTATGGAAGGTCTGAGATGGTTAGGCCTTTGCCATGAGATCAACAGTCGTTCAGAATGCATCTTGAGAGACCTTAAAAGCAGATCTTTCCTAATATATACTTGTGTAAACAAACATCCCAATATCTATGTTATTTCTTGATCACAACAACATTTTTAATGGATAGAGTACACCTTATCAATACAAAACACACGTTGGACTCTGTGACCCAGGGTCTAAAGTCTAGGAATTACACTTACGTATGAAAGAAGTATCCTTGTACATGTAAGGGGGTGCCAAAACCTGCCCCTTACTCACAGTTTTGCTCTTTTACATTCTGGCATCAGCAGCCTCACAAGGTCTGCTTGTCAGCAGTATGTCCAACCAATAATTCACCTGGCATGTGGATCTTTTAAGTGAACCCTCTTACCATAGTCAGTATAAGTGTGCCAAATGGCACCCCAAAAATATTTTTATAAGGGCGGGTGATGGTTTCATATATTTATTATTGGGCATTCACCATGATGCCTTACTTTTTTAATCATTAACGCACCCACCGACCTCCATTTATTTATTCCAATGATACTATTTAAAAAACTTTCAGAGTTTGGCAACAGAATTTCACTCTGCTCATTTTTGTGTCTTGTTTTTCTTTTTTATGTTTTATGTTTTATGTTACATAAAAAAGAAAAACAAGACATAAAAATGAGCAGAGTGAATTCTGTTGCCAAACTCTGAAAGTTTTTAAAATAGTATCATTGGAATAAAAAAATGGAAGTCGGAGCGGCCTCGGAGGGAACTTTCTTTTGCCCTCCCCTCACCTTCCCCTCCCTTCCCCTACCTAACCCACCCGCCCGGCCCTGTCTAAACCCCCCACTTACCTTTGTCGGGGGATTTACGCCTCCCGGAGGGAGAAGTAAATCCCCGCGCGCCAGCGGGCCGCTAGCGCCGGGAAGCGACCTGGGGGCGGGTAAGGAGGGCGCGGCCACGCCCCTGGACCGTAACCACGCCCCCGGCCCGCCCCCAAAACGCCACGCCGACCGGGCCCGCCCCCCGACATGCCCCCCTCGCCAAACCCCGGGACTTACGCGAGTCCCGGGGTCTGCGCGCGCCGGTAGGCCTATTGAACATAGGCGCACCGGCGCGCAGGGCCCTGCTCGCCTAAATCCGCCCGGATTTAGGCGGATTTAGGCGAGCAGGGCTCTGAAAATCCGCCCCTATATGTTTAACAATTTCCAAACTGAACAAATCTGACATGGCACATTTTTTCGCCATTTGCATTGCTTCAGGGATACACTTAATTTATCAATGAAACAAGGATGTATTTCATAATATCACTGCGAGCTCACGGTGACAAACTGCCTACCCTGAGACGTGGCACAGTTTTCACCACTTGGGCTGTTTCAGGGATACTCTCAATTTATCTTAAAAAAATGCAAGAAAGAAAGAATTTATGTTCTCATATCTAAACAATACTTCAATAAAATAAAACTCACCAGTGAAACAAGGCTGTATTTCATATCACTGCAAACTTGTGGTGGTAAACTGCCTATCCTGAACTTTTCATATATGCGGCACACAAATGTGGACAAAACTGCAATTTAAATACTTTCTCAATTCTGATGGGTTGATTATAATTCAAAATAACCGCAAAAGAGGCTAAAATATGTGAATAATTTTTGTATTGTGGATATCTCATTTCCATAGTAAGAAAAGCTTATAAAAGGGCATTGTTTTATCCTTGTGAAGCCCATTTAAACCCTTTATGAAGCAGCATGGAATCCACACAAGACATTTTGGCATGTATTTTATGCTACACACAGTATTTTCCACAGATTACTAGGATATTTAGAAAATTCTGTCTCTGCATTATTTTTTCCTAACAAATCTCTCTGATTTGCCTATTCTAGGGGCAGAAATTTAAAAGAAAAATGTCCTGCCCATCTCCCAGTTGCTCCCATTAAGATGCCATCTGTTATGGGAGATTGCAAATGTAGTAATTGGTATGCAGGGGCGGGTTGGTCTATCGGGAATTGGGTGTCTCCCAGTGGGCCAGTCGCTCCGATCATGTGGTCATTTTTCCAGTTTCCTTGCTCAAAGAGAAACCGGTCGCGGGCTAAAGAAAGGCTTGCACGGCTGTGGCACAGCCCATCCTGTCGTGACCTGAAGAGAAATCCTGCGCGACTGCTGAAGAGTTCATCCTGTCATGGCCCGAAGAGAGGCCTGCATGGCCATGGCAGAGCCCATCCTGCCATGATTCTGAAGAGAGACTTGCATGTACATCCTTCCACGGCCCAAAGAGAGGCCTGCGTGCCCATCCTTCTGCGGCCCAAAGAGACCTGAATGGCCATAGCCAAGACCCTTCCCCCCCTCCCCCACCACCTTGCAGGAGCTGCAGTTAGCAGTGCCCTTCTTCTACCTCCCTTCCAGCATTGAGGAGCAGCACTGCCGTTCCACAGTGGACAAAGGGAAGACCAGAAGAAAGGGGGAAGCCTGAAAGCTATGGGGTAGATTTTCAAAGGGGTACGCGCGTACCCCCCGAAAACCTACCCCAAACCCCCCCTGCGCGCGCTGAGCCTATTTTGCATAGGCTCGGTGGCACGTGCAAGCCCCGGGACGCGCGTGTTGGGGGCATGCCGGTAGTGACGCGGCGTTTCGGGGGTGTGTCACGAGTGACGCGGCGTTTCGGGGGCGGCGCCACGGTGTGGTTTCGGCCCGGGGGCGTGGCCGCGGCCTCCGGACCAGCCCCCGGACCGGAACATGGAGCGTGACAGCTGGCCCAGCATGCGCAAAGTTAGGGGGGGTTTAGATAGGGCTGGGGGGGTGGGTTAGGTAGGGGAAGGGAAGGGAAGGTGCGGGGGGGGGGTGGAAGGGAACAGAGGCAGGTTGTGCGGCTCGGTGGGCGCAGGCTGCCGATTTTGGGCAGCCTTGCGCGCACCGACCCCAGATTTTAATGGCTACGCGCGTATCTATTGAGATCCCGTGTACTCTTGTTCGCGCCTGGTGCGCAAACAAAAGTACGCGTGTGCGCAGATTTATAAAATCTCCCCCTATATGTATGTATGCTTGTGTGTATGAGAGAGAAACTGCATGTGTGTGTATACGAGAGAGCCTGTACATATGAGACAGCCTGCATGTGTTCGTGTGTGTGTGAGAGCCTGCTTGTGTGTGACAGAGCCTGCATGTGTATGAAAGAGTGACAGAGCGTGGTATGTGGTGAGAGACTGCATATGTATGAAAGAGTGAGAGTACATGCAGTTGTCTATGAGAGTCGGTGCCTGTGAATAAGTATGTGTTGTGTGTGAGTGAGAGAGAGAGAGAGAGAGAGTGAAAGAGCCTGTGTATGTGACAGCATATATGTGAGTGATATAGAGCCTGTGTATGTGAGACAGTATGTGAGCTGAGGCTCCAGGGAGGAAGACTAAGAACCAATGTCAGGAAGTATTTCTTCCCGGAGAGAGTGGTGGATGCCTGGAATGCCCTTCCGGAGGAAGTGGTGAAGTCCAAAACTGTGAAGGACTTCAAAAGGGCGTGGGATAAACTCTGTGGATCCATCAAGTCTAGAGGACGTGTATAAAGAGGAGGCAGCAAAACACTGCACGGAGCGGCAGTAGCCACAGAGGCATTCACGGAGCGGGATGCCAGTGGTTGGTGTTCCACCTTCACGGAGCGGAAGGATGGAGGCTGCCATCTCCGAAAAAAAACAAACAAAACCAGGGGTGGGTAAGAGTATGTAAAATTAATGGTGAGGTCATAGGCTATAGTTATTGCCAATTATTAGGCTTGTTCAATATTTGTTGATAGTTAATGTGACTTTCGCAGAAATGGGGCTACTACCTGGAGATAATACCCTTGTTCAGTGTACATACACAAGGTTGATGAGACTCCATCATAGCTCTGGGTTTCAATGGCAAGAGGTAATGTGGAAGATAAATTAAAAAAAAAAAAAAAAGTATTCACAGGGAAGCGAGGTGTAGCTGGGCAGATACTTTACTTTCAATGCATGACTAGTGTAGCTCTCTGCTTCAATGGCAGGGGGAGTGTGGAAGGGAGGATCTGAGTGTGGACGGCAACCAACGGAGTCTGGATCGTATAGTCTGGGTGGACGGGGGCAGGGGTGTGACCTGCTTGTTGCAAAGGTTGCTACCCCTAATTGAGCTGGATGTTCACTTGGATGCAGATCCGGCGATGCTCTCTACCTTGGTGGTTGGGTGGAGGGGAAATAGGGCTGGAGGGTACTGGAAGCCAAGAGTAACAGGTGGGAGAGAGAAAAAGGAAGAAAAAAGAAAAAAAAAAAAAGGATAAAGTGCGTAGCTTGCTGGGCAGACTAGATGGGCCGTTTGGTCTTCTTCTGCCGTCATTTCTATGTTTCTATGTGTCTGTGTTGGGAGGGAGAGAGAGGTAAATATGGTGAGGCCCCCTCCCCCAATCCACAACAACCTGTGGGTGACTGGAAATCAAATGATCCCAGGTATGGAGAGCTGGACATTTTTAATCCTATTATTTTAAATTTTGGGGTGTTATTTCATGTATCTGCTGTTTGAAAAGTTTGGTGTTTGGGAAATATTAGAAAAAACTTGAATTATTTTAATTACAGGATGTTCATTGTCTGTTGCATGCTTGACATTTATTCTATTTTTTTAGTATGGTTTTAATATTATGAATGGTGTTTTATATCTCTTGACTTTATCGCTTAATGTTTTATGAGGAATGTATGTGAGTGAGAGAGAATGAGCAAGCTAATGAGCATTTGTGTGAGCAGGAGAACTGTTTAACACAGTGAGCATATGTGTGAGCCATTCTGCATGTATGTGAGAGAGAATATAAGGGAGTTTGTGTGAGAATGAACATATATGTTATAAAGTGTGTATATATGAGAGAGGAGAAAGTTTATGCATACCTCCTATCCCTGACTAATCCATGACAATCTGAGGGTGACTGGATTCTAAAGTTCCCAGGCAAGGGACTTTTTTAGCCTTAGTTTTAATTATTGGGTATTATTTGAAATATTTTATTGATTGGAAAATTAAAAAAAAACCCCACAATGTTATATATTTTAATCATTTGATGTTCTATTCATCAGCTGCTTTGAAATATTTTTTTTTTGAGTATGATTTTACTATTATGATTGATGGTTTACATATTTTGATTTTATTGTTTGATGTTTAATGAGGAATAATTATGTTTCTGTTTTTCCATTGATGCACTGCATATGGAGTCTATCTTCTTATGGTTTCCAATTCAGTTTTTGTTTGCTTGTTTCTAGTTAAACTTTATTGTCTCTTTATTCTGTATTGTATGTATGATTCTGTGTAGGGATCTATAATAGCTTGGCTTATTCTGTTATTTAATATCAGGTATATTGTTGAGATTACTACCTGATAATCTCCTGTCCTTAGTGTAGACAGATGGACCTCAGACAAATGGGATAGTATCCACGTGCTAGCAGTTGGAGACGGATCTGACGTCAGCATGGGGTATATATATCCCCACAGGAAGCGTAGCAACTTAGTAATCTTCCTTGCAAAAGCTGTTATGGATGTGTGTACTGACGCTCAGTGAAAAGTGAAACAGGATTCCCCTGACCGATTGATAGTAGCTGGAGACCGCCAGCATTCACAACCGGAAGGCGTTGACACCTGGTATAGTGTACGCTCTTATGTAAACAAATGACATGGCTTACCTTGAATCGGTGAAACCCATGTACACAGGCAGCTGGGCGGGATGCTGAGTCCATCTGTCTACACTAAGGAAAAGGAGATTATCAGGTAAGTAATCTCAACATTTCCTGTCGTGTAGCCAGATGGACTCAGAACAAATGGGATGTACAAAAGCTTTACTCCCAGCCTGGGCGGGAGGCTGTCTGAGGACCATGTAGGACCGCCCTCGCAAATACTGAGTCCTCCCTAGCCTGGACATCCAGACGATAGAATCTGGAGAAGGTATGGAGGGAGGACCACGTCGGCGCTTTACAGATTTCTGCAGGCGACAGCAGCCTGCATTCTGCCCAAGATGCGCTTGTGCTCTGGTAGAATGAGCCTTGACTTGTAGAGGCGGAGACTTCCCAGCCTCCAGGTAAGCTGCTCTGATAACTTCTTTAATCCAGCGGGCGATGGTGGGCCGCAAGGCCGCGTCACCTTGCTTCTTCCCGCTGTGCAGGACGAACAGATGGTCCGTCTTTCGTAGTTCTTGTGTCACTTCCAGATATCTGGGTAGCAATCTGCCAATGTCGAG
The DNA here is from genome assembly GCF_901001135.1 of Rhinatrema bivittatum. Classification (NCBI taxonomy): domain Eukaryota; kingdom Metazoa; phylum Chordata; class Amphibia; order Gymnophiona; family Rhinatrematidae; genus Rhinatrema; species Rhinatrema bivittatum. Next base: position 384,977,605 of record NC_042615.1, read on the forward strand.
ATGGCGTAATAAATGCCCTTCTTCAGATTTCTTCAAACCCGCTGTGGTAGGCAAGGATATGGTTTGGTTAAGATGAAACTGTGAAACCACTTTAGGTAGAAAGGAGGGAACCGTACGAAGATGGATAGCTTCAGGAGTGATCCTCAGAAAGGGATTACGGCAGGACAGTGCTTGTAGCTCTGAGATGCGGCATGCTGAACATACCGCCAATAGGAACACCATCTTCAAGGTTAGAGAATGAAGAGACAAGCCCCGAAGGGGTCTGAAGGTGGATCCCGCGAGGAAATCCAAAACAAGATTAAGGTTCCATAAGGGCACAGGCCACTTGAGTGGCGGACGAATATGCTTGACTCCTTGCAGGAAGCGAGCAACATCTGGGTGCTTGGCGATAGTCTTGCCATCCCTCCTGGGACCATAGCAAGACAGCGCAGCCACCTGGACCTTGATGGAGCTGAGGGAGAGACCCTTCTGAAGTCCATCCTGCAGGAAATCCAACACAATAGGGATTGTGGTTGCATGTGGGTTGGTGCCCTGAGTGTCGCACCATGCTTCAAATACTCTCCAGATCCTTACGTAGGTGAGGGATGTGGAAAACTTGCGAGCTCGGAGGAGTGTATCTATCACGGGCTCCGAGTAACCTCTTTTCTTCAGTCTAGCCCTCTCAATGACCAGACCGTAAGAGAGAATTGAGCTGGATCCTCGTGGAGGATGGGACCTTGACGTAGAAGGTCCCAGAGAGGAGGCAGGGGAAGAGGCTCCCCTGCCAGAAGTCTTCTCATGTCCGCATACCAGGGTCTTCTTGGCCAATCTGGTGCCACTAGAAGAACTAGGCCCCGGTGTTTCTGAATCCTGCGGATGATGGAGCCCAGCAGAGGCCACGGAGGAAAGGCGTATAGCAGAGTCCCTGGAGGCCACGGTTGAACCAGGGCATCGATTCCGTGGGTAATTTAAGACATTTTGGGGGGGTTCGGGAGGGTGGGGGATTTATTTTAAAGAGTTGGGGTGGGTTTTAGGGTTGTTTTAGTGTGCTGGTTTTCCCGCCCTCCCCCGATTTACGATTTACACGATATTTAAAAAAACAAAACTGCGACAATCCGATTCCCTCCCCCCCCAGCCGAAATCGATCGTTAAGACGATCGATCACACGATTCACATCTCTAATAGCAACTGAGGGTGCAGGTCGTATGTAAAAGTTGTTGTGTTTAAGCTGTTCCTTGAGCATGTGGTGACTGAAGATACAGACCTTACCTGCATATTTATGTAAAAATGCTTTAATCTTCTCTAACCAACATTCTAGGTAACATACAATAAGACATATATAATAAACCAGAACATAAATACATGCATGCTAAAACATATCAACATACAATACAAATAAATCTCCTACTTCTCAATGTTATGTTACTGTACAAATTGTTGTTTCTAAATTCTCTTACCTCTGCACATCTCACACCACTGCCAGTTACAGGTTTCATACCAATATTTCCCATTCCACATCCCTGAGTTATAGTAGATGCTTTTGCCACATGACTGGAAATTAGATAACTCCTGATTCTTAGGTATGCATCCCCCCCCCCCCCCCCCAAATGTCTTTCTGAATAAAAAAGATTTGAACTTTTTCCTAAAGGTATTAATATTTATCTCCATCCTCAATATGTCTGGGAGAATCTGTTCTCTCTCTTCCTCCTACAATGCACAGCTGCCCTACACAGCTGTTTGGGCCCTTCCCCTATTGATATGCAGTTATCTACTCATTTGGCCCTGAAGCAGGAATATTAATGCCAAGATAGCAACAGTGTCAGGCCGTGTTCTTTATGCCGGTTTATATCATACATTTTTTGTGGCAGTTTTTCATTCACACCGCAACATCTGTTAAGTGGTTTTTTTTTTTTTTTAATGCTTTATGTTGCATTCAGAAGTGGGGTGCAAGACTAAGAACATAAGAACAAAAGAAAATGCCATACTGGGTCAGACCAAGGGTCCATCAAACCCAGCATCCTGTTTCCAACAGTGGCCAATCCAGGCCATAAGAACCTGGCAAGTACCCAAAAATTAAGTCTATTCCATGTTACCATTGCTAATGGCAGTGGCTATTCCCCTTATCATTTTGGTAGCCTTTCTCTGTACCTTCTCCATCGCAATTATATCTTTTTTGAGATGCGGCGACCAGAATTATACACAGTATTCAAGGTGCGCTCTCACCATGGAGCAATACAGAGGCATTATGACATTTTCCGTTTTATTCACCATTCCCTTTCTAATAATTCCCAACATTCTGTTTGCTTTTTTGATGGCCGCAGCACACTGAACCGACAATTTTAATGTGTTATCCAGTATGACGCCTAGATCTCTTTCTTGGGTTGTAGTACCTAATATGGAACCCAACATTATGTAATTATAGCATGGGTTATTTTTCCCTATATGCATCACCTTGCACTTATCCACTTAAATTTCATCTGCCATTTGGATGCCCAATTTTCCAGTCTCACATATTTTAGAGGGCAGTGCCCCTACTTGTTGTATTCTCCCATCCTGCTGCATGTTGGGGAGTAGGAGCAGAGGTATATGAGTTCGGAGGTATGACAGCAGAGGGGGGGGGGTGCAGGATGTGTGTTAAGGGGGCCTGTCTCACCTCCCCTCTCCCTGTGTACGGGGTTTGTGTGTTTGCACTCTTTCCTTGTCTTGGTCCACCTCCACCCTTCGCACTACTTTGTAGCCATTCTCTTCCACCCCATGTGTGTGTGTTTTGGGGCTCTCTCTTTCACCCTATATTCACTGGTACAGTGCTGGGAGGGGGGGATGAAGTATGTGCAAATTAGTGTGGAGTGGGGGGAGAAGAAATGCACTCTTTTTCCCTTGCACTCTATTTGTAATCAACCCCCCCCCCCCCCCCCCCACCATCCATGTATGTGTGTGACGGAGTAGGAGGAGGGATGAATGTAGGGACGATTGTTGGAGTGAATGTATATGGGGTGGGCATTTTTCATCCTCGTGCTCTAAACTTTGTCCCCCTCTCCTCACTCTTGTGTATGTGTGTGAGGGTGAGTACGTGTGGGACAGTAGGTGGGAGTTGAGGGAGATTGTGTGTATTCTCGTCCTTTTACTCTCTTCTTTGTAGTTCTCTCCCCCCCACTCCCCACATATATGTGTTTTTGTGTATGTGTGTGTTGTGGATTGTGTGGATGGCAGAGTTGCTTATCTGTAACAGGTGTTCTCCCAGGACAGCAGGATGTAGTCCTCACATATGGGTGACATCATCAGGCAGAACCCTATTACGGAACACTTTTGTCAAAGTTTCTAGAAAGTTGGTAGGTGCCACAATGAGGCGGTGCCACAACGGTGCAAATATCGAGGACTCCGGTGTTAGTAGATTCCGGAAGGCATAGAGGTCAGCCTGATGGATGAGGACATCCAGCTCCTCCATGGAAGCTGGTATAGGTAGCGCAGCTACAGGGGGAGACAGGATAGGCGTTACTGGCACTTCCACATGAATCTGTGGTGGGGAATGTCTCGGTGCCTCTGGGGCAGAGGAGCATGGAGACTCTTGACTCGGGCCCGCTTTGCAACTGGCTCAATGGACATTGATGGCGGTGCGGTATCAGTGCTGGCACCGAACGCAGAACCATGTTGGTGCCGGCGATGATGTTTCCCTCAGTGCTCAGCCGGGTCATTCTCCAGCATCGTGGAAACTGATACCGATGTCCAGAATGGTGTCAGTAATGGACGGATACCGTGGCAGTGACAATGTTTCCCTCGATTCTTGGTCTGGTCATTCTCCAGCACTGAGGAAGCTGCCACCGATGTCCAGAATGGCATCAGCAATGGATGGTTACTTTGGCAGTAATGATGTTTCCCTCGGTGCTCGGCCCGGTCATTCTCCAGCACCAAGAAAGATGCCACTGATGTCATGGATGGCATAGGTGATGGACGGTCACTGTGCCTCTACTGTTCCTGGCATTGTTTCTCGCCCAAGGATTGCACAGGGCTCTGGTTGAGAACCTGAAGTATGGAGCATTTTCTTTAGTCGAGGGCATCGATGGAGGTTTCGATGGCGGCTTCAATAGTATCGACGGCATTGATGGCGGCATCGAAGGCATCGATGGTGGCATCAATGGAAGCATCGACGGCGACCGCAACGGGAACTGTGGACGTCCCCAGTCCCTCTAGCCCCGATGGCCCGGTGGAAGATCGCAGCAAAGACACTCTCGGGCAACATGGGGCAGACCGTGGGTGATAGACATAGGGAAAAAGAGGGCCACAATTTGGTTGGTAACCCGGGGGAACCGGGCATGGTACTCACCGAGCATCAATGGAATGTACGTGAAGGGAGACCCATGTAGGGAAGTTATTTGTGAAGAAAAACTTCAAGTGTTTCCATGAGGAAAAGTTGTGAGAAAAATCTCACAGAGCTCCTAAATATGAGGCAAACTGCAGCATGGAAAAAAAGAGACTGAAGGGAGACCCCTGTGGACACAGGGATCATGGCATGCTGGGCATGCTCAGTGTGCCAAACTTTCTAGAAACTTTGACAAAAGTGTTCCGTAATGGGGCTCTGCCTGATGACATCACCCATATGTGAGGACTACATCCTGCTTGTCCTGGGAGAAGGAGGCAATCACCCCTTCACACTCTTTCCCTCCCTGTGCGTAGGGGAAGGGGATATTTGTGTATGGTTGGGAATAGTGATGGTGTAGGTATATGTGATGTGAAGATGGAATGAGTTAAAATAAATAATAAGAGATGAAATGAAGACTACAGCAAGAATGCAGCACAAGTGAGAAACAGGCATGACCTTGAGCAAGAAACTGAAACAGTGGCTACACAAATTCACCCATTATAAGTCCAAGGCCAGAAACCAGTGAACAGAAAAGTATCTCAGATAAAGGTATTTGGCAGCTCTCAGTTCTAGCCTTAGTATTAAGAAGTTTCTGTACCTTTCCATGCCTTATATGGAAGTCCCGGAAAAAAATAAAATAGTAAAGCACTTTGCCATCAAGGATTGTATATAAGAAAGTTGTATGCCATGTATAATTTGAGTAGATTCTGGGACAAGTCATTATTGGAACTGTCTCAAACTACTCCCGAGAATCGACTGTATTTCTCGCATTCTTAAACTGTCTCTTATTTCCTACTGTTACTTAATAAAAGATAATTGCTTAGTTACAAGGCTGAGAAATTTCTTTACCAGTTATACAAACCCGAGAGGAATGGTCCTCGGGAGGTAAGCACAGAGAGAAAAGGTCCCCTGTGAAGGACTTTTACCTGGAGACACCTTCCCCGCAGATGAACATTTCTGGCGAGCTCAAGCCAGGAGGGCTGTAAGCCAGGAGGTCAAGCACTGTGTAAATATCCCCAGGAGAAGGCGGTCAGCTGAACTCACAGACCCTGATATCATTGCTGATGAGACATTGGTAAGCGATTGAACGTGTACCTTCCATCATTGGGGTGAGTCACAGCCTTGTTGTAACTTTTTATATTTTTTGTGTTAACTTCAGGTGTGTTTATCATAAGTTTTGTTGTTCTTTTTATGATTTTAAAGATTTCATATCTTTTTCTATTGATAAGAATGCGGCAGTTTTGTAAGAAAGCTTTCATTTCCACACCAGAGGTTCATTAGTCTACACCCATAGCACAGGTGGTGAGTTATCACCGTCCTAATGAGAAGCAAATTTATAAGTGTCATAACAAGTGGACTGGATGGGCTACAAATGACGCTTTTCTTGTCTGGCCAGAAGAAGGCTCATTTGAAAATAGCCACCTTTCCTAGATTATGGCATATATTCAACATAAGTATTCAGATAATGACTCAAAATTGAATTTTCATAGGCAAGTGCATAGTTGGTTTATTAAGACTACAATTTATTGGAACTCTGACAGTGCATGCCAGCACCCAGACACTCACACTAACAAAGAGATTCTAGCCCCTACTGCTCCCCCTCCCCCTTATGTTTCAGCCTACCCCGCTGTTCAGACCCAGAAAAAGTCTTATGAGCCTACTTTCACAGCTCCAAAACAGTCTGACCCTAAATTAGAATTGGAAGTTAAGACTGATGAGTCCTCCCGAACTGCAGAGCACACCAGGGCTGAGACAGAGGAGTATCGTGAACAAGATATAGAGAAAAGATAGAAATATCAGGACAGGTGTTTAAAGAAACTTGATAAAACGATTAAAGAATATTCTGTGACAATGGCAGAGGATCTTAATACTCCTGTGTCACTTCGTACTAGAGCTAAGAAAGTTAGAATGTTCACTAGTGCCCCATCACATTTAATTGCCTCCACATTGGTTTTAAAGTAAAAAAATTATGTGACAACCAAAGAGCAATCTTATGAATTTGTGGCCCAATGGATTATTAATATAAATGAGTGATCCTCCTCACTACTGTATGGATTGCCATTGCACCTAAATGGGCGAATCATTTACAAACCCTAATCAGTTATCTATCTTTCATCACGTGTTCTTGCAGTCTCTGCCTGATAAGGTTAGGCAGCCAAAATATGCCATGGCCCGCTACCCCTGTTTGGTCATCCCTACTGAAAAGAAACCCGGGACCTCTCGTGACTGCCGTAGTCTGCCTTACCAAGACAGGGAAGCCCCGCACCCCAAGAATGGGATCCAGATCAAGCTAGTCCTACCCCAGCCCAATATCCCGACCCAATGACTACCAAAGGTATAAGCCTCAGTAATTCAAGCACAGTATCAGAAGTGTGAGTGCAAATTACCGGAGTAATATTAGTTTGTGAAGTATTTCTGCATGAATGGAAAGTAGATTAGCACAAGAACAGATTCCTAAACTGCAGTTTCAGTTTTACGCTCCCATTCCCATCCCCCTTCGAGAGCCAAGAATCAGAGTTAACCCTTGGATAGGCTATAGCACAGGGAAGCCTGTCTCTTAAAAGATTTTCTTTTCCAAATTGTCCAGCATACTTAATGAAAGCTTGTTCAGAAGTGATTCTTGCCTGTATCAAGTTGAATTCGTTCCCTATTACATAAATACTGTTTATTCTGAGACGAGGTGAAACATGTAGTTAATAATTGCGTGCCTTTCTCTCTCTGAGCTTTCTGAGTTTATATTAGGAAAGTATTTTGCCAATTAAATAGATGAGAAATACTAAAGTTTCTTCTGCAAATAAGAAAGTTATTTCCAATTTATCTTTGTTTGTTTGTTTATTGTTCCTATTTTCTGCCCTGTACTATGGAATTGTAAGACATTGCTTTTCCTTGTTCCATACTCAAAAGGAATTCCCAGGAGAGTTAATGGTTGATTGTTTTCTGGAATTATTATAATATGTTTGACTGGACTCTAGCATAGCTACTATACAACAAATTAATTTATAGTGTTAAGTTAAAATACTGATTTGATTACTGGAGAATGCACTTACTGGTGTTGAAGTTTAGAACTTGATGGCAGTTAAGGTTTAACGGCAGAGATAATTACAGGAGAGAGGAGGGGGTCGACCAGCGAGAGAAAAAAAAAAAAAAAGGGAGAGGTTGAGGCCGCATGGGTGAATGAAGAGAATGTGGTTTTTTTTCCAAAAAAGACAAACAGAAAGAAAAATTTTTTCGTTTGTTTTAACAGAACATTATTGAAAGTTAGTTGATGGTGTGCGTATGTGAATAAAGATAGAATTGTGGTGTGTTAATTAAAAGGAAGGAAGATTCCTTGGCGTTCAATCACTAGTGGGGGGTTGGTCAAAGGTTTAGTACTCACACCAGTACATTTACTCCCTAGGTTTTTTCTTGCAAACAATGAAAAAAGGAAGCTGTCCCTGCTAAGACCGAGGCCAAGTCAGAGCACCTTGTAGTAGCGCCTCCTTGAGGCTTAATAGAAATACAAAATAATTTGACTTTAATCATTGTTATAATAATTTTGTTGCATGCCAGATTTTATTTTTCAGGTCTATGGCCTTCCTGCCATGAAAGAAGTGAGACTGATATCTTTATTTTTTCCAGGTTATTTTCTTTTTCAATTTTAAACAGAATTCTGGTTTTTGTTTTACCCTGGCCAATCCAAACATTTTCCAATATTTTTCAAACTTTTTAGTCTAATTTAACTTTTTTTGGTTTAACTATTGAGCTCAAAATATGTGTTGTCTGTCTTGATGTTAAGAAAGCAATGAATGAATATTTGTCCAATGACTGGATGTGTGACAGTTCAGTGAATGTTCTATGTAATGTCTGAAGTAATGTAATGTCTGAAGTGTTTGTAGTCCTGATTATTGCAAAGTCTTCTAATTGATTAATTTAAATTTGTTTTGCTCTATTACAATAGGTATTTGAGTCCATAAAAAACACATATCCCACTTATGCCTCAATGACAACACCATATTGAAAGAACTGTATATACCATACGTTATTGATTCCAGAAATCATCCCATCATGCCGTTTTCGTGTCCTTGCTGCAGACATCATGCCGTCGTCACAAAAGTCAATTTGACCCCTTTATCATCTGAACTGACATATTTCCTCCACTTGCTTGATTTTCCCTTTGTAATTGTTTTGTGTTGCCTTGCCCAGATGCAGTTTTTTTTCTTGCTTGTATGGATCAATGTACTTTTATGCCATTGTTTGGATTTTCAAGTTGATGATACAGTTTGAGTTTATGCAGTTTATCAATCCCTACATTCCAAATGTTTTGCAGCATTGTTCCAGTCCTATAACTTTTAATACGTATATGCATTTACTTACTAAGTCAGCTCTCCTCTATCTTTAGTCTGACTACATAGAGGGATCAAGAGGGATATATAATTCTTCCTCCCTTATTTCTTGTTTTATTATTTTTACTGACTTTCTTCACTTTCCTGTGCAGGGACTCATCCAGATGGTTTGGTAGCCTTACAAGGACATTATTTTGTATAAGGACACAAAGCATACTGAGCACGTTTCCGTGAAAGAGTTTTGAACCACACACACACACATTATTCAAATTTGTCTGTAATTCTAAATGTTTACTCTAATTATTCCTGATTGAAGAAAGAATTGCAACAGTCATTAGATTTCCTTACCCTCTCAAGGGCAGACTAACCTATGGGTCTGAGGTATCCATGAATTAGTTCAGACTCATCCACTTCATATAACTGATTGTATTATTTGTACCCCACATCCAAAGGCCATCTCTCACGTCCTAGCTATCACCATACCAGTCCCATTGCACCACATCTTAGGATTTAAAGACAGTAAAGAACATAATGTTACCCTGGATCCATTAGCAGGACAAACATGGACACAACATTTGGGTAATATTGAACATCCCCCACTTACTGCTGATCCACCCTAGAAATGGTTACCTGTGCCTTAGTAATGTTACTTCCCTGAACCTCATTCCTTGCAACTACACTTACTACACATACAATACAACATGGATTATTCATAAGGGAACCATTTTACCCAGAACCCCTATCACTGAGCTCATACTGGAGAATGCACTTACTGGTGTTGAAGTTTAGAACTTGTTGGCAGTTAAGGTTTAACGGCAGAGATAATTACAGGAGAGAGGAGGGGGTCGACCAGCGAGAGAAAAAAAAAAAAAAGGGAGAGGTTGAGGCCGCATGGGTGAATGAAGAGAATGTGTTTTTTTTTCCAAAAAAGACAAACAGAAAGAAAAATTTTTTCGTTTGTTTTAACAGAACATTATTGAAAGTTAGTTGATGGTGTGCGTATGTGAATAAAGATAGAATTGTGGTGTGTTAATTAAAAGGAAGGAAGATTCCTTGGCGTTCAATCACTAGTGGGGGTTGGTCAAAGGTTTAGTACTCACACCAGTACATTTACTCCCTAGGTTTTTTCTTGCAAACAATGAAAAAAGGAAGCTGTCCCTGCTAAGACCGAGGCCAAGTCAGAGCACCTTGTAGTAGCGCCTCCTTGAGGCTTAATAGAAATACAAAATAATTTGACTTTAATCATTCTTATAATAATTTTGTTGCATGCCAGATTTTATTTTTCAGGTCTATGGCCTTCCTGCCATGAAAGAAGTGAGACTGATATCTTTATTTTTTCCAGGTTATTTTCTTTTTCAATTTTAAACAGAATTCTGGTTTTTGTTTTACCCTGGCCAATCCAAACATTTTCCAAATATTTTTCAAACTTTTTAGTCTAATTTAACTTTTTTTGGTTTAACTATTGAGCTCAAAATATGTGTTGTCTGTCTTGATGTTAAGAAAGCAATGAATGAATATTTGTCCAATGACTGGATGTGTGACAGTTCAGTGAATGTTCTATGTAATGTCTGAAGTAATGTAATGTCTGAAGTGTTTGTAGTCCTGATTATTGCAAAGTCTTCTAATTGATTAATTTAAATTTGTTTTGCTCTATTACAATAGGTATTTGAGTCCATAAAAACACATATCCCACTTATGCCTCGATGACAACACCATATTGAAAGAACTGTATATACCATACGTTATTGATTCCAGAAATCATCCCATCATGCCGTTTTCGTGTCCTTGCTGCAGACATCATGCCGTCGTCACAAAAGTCAATTTGACCCCTTTATCATCTGAACTGACATATTTCCTCCACTTGCTTGATTTTCCCTTTGTAATTGTTTTGTGTTGCCTTGCCCAGATGCAGTTTTTTTTCTTGCTTGTATGGATCAATGTACTTTTATGCCATTGTTTGGATTTTCAAGTTGATGATACAGTTTGAGTTTATGCAGTTTATCAATCCCTACATTCCAAATGTTTTGCAGCATTGTTCCAGTCCTATAACTTTTAATACGTATATGCATTTACTTACTAAGTCAGCTCTCCTCTATCTTTAGTCTGACTACATAGAGGGATCAAGAGGGATATATAATTCTTCCTCCCTTATTTCTTGTTTTATTATTTTTACTGACTTTCTTCACTTTCCTGTGCAGGGACTCATCCAGGTGGTTTGGTAGCCTTACAAGGACATTATTTTGTATAAGGACACAAAGCATACTGAGCACGTTTCCGTGAAAGAGTTTTGAACCACACACACACATTATTCAAATTTGTCTGTAATTCTAAATGTTTACTCTAATTATTCCTGATTGAAGAAAGAATTGCAACAGTCATTAGATTTCCTTACCCTCTCAAGGGCAGACTAACCTATGGGTCTGAGGTATCCATGAATTAGTTCAGACTCATCCACTTCATATAACTGATTGTATTATTTGTACCCCACATCCAAAGGCCATCTCTCACGTCCTAGCTATCACCATACCAGTCCCATTGCACCACATCTTAGGATTTAAAGACAGTAAAGAACATAATGTTACCCTGGATCCATTAGCAGGACAAACATGGACACAACATTTGGGTAATATTGAACATCCCCCACTTACTGCTGATCCACCCTAGAAATGGTTACCTGTGCCTTAGTAATGTTACTTCCCTGAACCTCATTCCTTGCAACTACACTTACTACACATACAATACAACATGGATTATTCATAAGGGAACCATTTTACCCAGAACCCCTATCACTGAGCTCATACTAAAATGCAATTGCACAATTATTTTCCTTTCTATGACTGTTAGTCCGCTCTGCCTCACATGTGTGTCAACGCTATCAGAAACTGTGAATATAGCCACAGAAACTCAGTACACTCATATTTTTAATTCCACATACATTGCCTGTACACCTGAGCTTGACTCTCCCTTTATACCTTGTGCTATACTAGGTAGATTTAATTCTCCTTTTGTTTATGGTCCTTATGACAGTGTTAATTATACTGTGATTACAAGATTTCACAAATCTTTATTTTGGACATTATTGGTTATGTGATGGAATAGTCTTCCTCAAACTCCCCACATGCTATGATTTTTGTGTATTAGTTACGTTTAACTATTTTTCCAGAGTTATTCCACTATTGCGCCCTACCTACCCTTTAACCAAAACTAGGTTAGATGCACTTAGTTACACTTTATGGTTACCCTTCATTCAGCCTGCAGTAGCTGCTGAGTTAGGTATGGCTATTAGGCGATTACAATCTGTGTTACATGTAGTGACACATGAGCTAGGAATTGCTTTAAGAGCTTTAGAGCTTTACAGCAAACTGTTGATGAACTTACCATAGTTAGATTATATGCTTGCAGCTCAAGGTGGCTTATGCACTGTGTTGAATAGTTCTGAATGCTGTCCAGTAGTGGTAAATCGTTTTGTTATTGTACATAATGCTATGCAAAAGATACAGGATTTAGCTAAACTTCAAGTTAGTGATTTTAAAGGAGGGTTGTCTATATCCTGGTGGGATTCTTTCTCTTCCTGGTTCTCTAGTTTGGCCATTCACCTGCGAAGCCTAGTCGGCTTTGCTATTGGATTCCTTGCCCTATGCCTACTGTTATGTTTCTGTCTCCCATGCATTTGCTCATGCCTGCAACGCCTTCGTCCTAAGATGCTTTCTGCCAAGATTATGGTCTCTCAAAACAACTATGTGCCTACTCTATACGCTGAACCACGTGTTCTTGAAGCTGAATCCCTAATGTAAAACCGATGGTAAGAATAGTATGCTTGGCTATGACGGGTAAGATCAGAGTCTCCTATCACTAGGACAGGTGATGTTTGGCAACCTAAGACAGCCGGATACGAGCCATCAGGTATGAAGAATTATTAGCTATAATTCTTCAAGAGGGGAATGAAGATGGAATGAGTTAAAATAAATAATAAGAGATGAAATGAAGACTTCAGCAAGAATGCAACACAAGTGAGAAACAGGCATGACCTTGAGCAAGAAACTGAAACAGTGGCTACACAAATTCACCCATTATAAGTCCAAGGCCAGAAACCAGTGAACAGAAAAGTATCTCAGATAAAGGTATTTGGCAGCTCTCAGTTCTAGCCTTAGTATTAAGAAGTTTCTGTACCTTTCCATGCCTTATATGGAAGTCCCGGAAAAGAAAAAAATAGTAAAGCACTTTGCCATCAAGGATTGTATATAAGAAAGTTGTATGCCATGTATAATTTGAGTAGATTCTGGGACAAGTCATTATTGGAACTGTCTCAAACTACTCCCGAGAATCGACTGTATTTCTCGCATTCTTAAACTGTCTCTTATTTCCTACTGTTACTTAATAAAAGATAATTGCTTAGTTACAAGGCTGAGAAATTTCTTTACCAGTTATACAAACCCGAGAGGAATGGTCCTCGGGAGGTAAGCACAGAGAGAAAAGGTCCCCTGTGAAGGACTTTTACCTGGAGACACCTTCCCCGCAGATGAACAGATGGTACTAGGTAGGTTGGTGTATGGGATAGGGAGTTTCTAGTAGATGGGTGTTTTGGTGTATGTGTGTGTAGGGAGGGGCAGGTGTCGAGAAATTCAACTCTTACCCCATCTCTTCATCTCTGTCTGTGTTTTGGAGGGGAGAGGTCATGATATAGGTTGAGTTTGTGTGTGTGTGGGGGGGGGGGGGAGGGGGGATGTTATATATCCAGGGATGTGTCTGTCTGGGGGGAAGGGTAGTGGATTTATGTGTGTGTCTTGCACTCTTTATTTTCTCCCAGTCTCATTCTCCATTTCCCCTGTGTATATGTTTGTGGGGGGTGCATGTGTGGGGTGCATGTATGTGTGTGCAAGGGAGGGGGATGACACTCTTTCCCACTTGGACTCTCTACTTCCTCTCCTCTCCTCTCCTCTCCCCTCCCATATCCCCTTTCTTACCACCTTTCTTCCCTCTCACTGACCCACTCCTCTAATTCTTTCCCTCCCTCACCCAATTTCCTGTATTGACTTCTATCCCCCTCATCCTCTTCCCCCTTGCACCCTCCACTTTCTTGCCCTCTACTCCCTGACCATGTGTGTGCATAGATGGTGGTATAAATAGGAAGGTGGGAGGGTGGTGGGGCAGGGGTGTATTGGAGAGAGTGTGTCTGTGTGCGTGACTTGGTGGGGAAGTTGTGGGTGGGTGCAGGTTGATAGGGTTGTCGAGCGGAGGCATGTGTGAAGGGTAGGTAGGGGTGCATGAATGGGGTGTTATGAGTGATGTAGTGGTGGGGGGTGTATATGTGTGTGGGTGATAACACTCTTCATCCCTTGCACTGTCCACTTTCTCCCTCTCCCCTTCTTTTTCCTGAACATATATAGGAATGGCGGTGATGTAGAAGAGGTGTGTGTAGGGTTAGTAGAGTGTGGAGGTGAGAAGTGGTGATGGCGTAGGTGTCTTGGGGTAAGGGTTAAAAAGTGGTGGAAAGTGGAGATTGGAGGTATGCGTGGTGATGTAGGTGGATTTTGTGGAGGTAGGGGTAGTGTTGTGTAGGGTTTGGGTATATCTGTGTGTACACTCTTCCCCCCCCCTTACATTTCTCATTTTGTCCCTCTCTTCACCCCTCCATCACACTCTCTCCTACTCCTCCTGTCCTCTGTGCTCACGCCTAAGCAGGAGCAAGAAGTGAAAGTGCTTCAGCGGCATCCCTGCCACGTGGGAGGTCTGAAGAACAGCGGCATTGTTGGCAGCAGCACTGCCACAAAGCATGAAGGAAGAGGCAGACACCAGGAGAGACGGCTTCCCTGCCGCTTGAGGACCCCGGCAGTGGTGGCTTCATGCCGCAGAAGAAAGCTCCTGATGGCGGCACTAGGACTGTGGGGGAGCCAGGACACAGCGGCATGGCCTGCCACGAGAAATAGTGTCAGCAGCAGCCTGGCAGGCCGCATTGAGCTGAAGTAGGTGGGGAACTGCCCACGGCTCGCAGGCAGGGCCACAACACTCTAATAGTAGTAATAACCAGAACAGCTGCCATAAGAATATTGGCAGAGTCAATTGTCAATATAAAGAGAAAAAGCAGTAACTTGAATTGAAAAGACAATTCAAAAGGACTGAAAATAATTGCCCAGGGAGCACAAAGGGACACATTAAGAGTCAGGCCATTAGGCATGGCCTTTCACCAGCGGCCCACTGGTGGCTGCCTGTTTAAAGGCTACTCGCTGTTAAGGGAGCCCCATTGGAGAAAAAAACGGATCCAACTGCAGGGAATGGAGGCATCCAGTGACCTCCGCAGGATGAAAGAGCAGAAGCAGAGCCAAGCAAGTGCAAGTGCAGCAGGGAACAGAGTCCCAGGGCCAGGAGAATTCAGGCTGACTTGAGAGCTGGCAAAGAGAGTTCTTCACTCCCCTGTAAGATGAAAGAGCAAAAGGGAGTGTTATTAGCGGTGTGCCTCAGGGATTGTTCCTTAGGTAATTTTCAACATTTTCATGAGCAACAAAATAGAAGAAATGTTGAGAATGATTTGCCTTTTTGTTGATGATGCCAAAATTTGCAACAGAGTGGACTACCAAGAAAGTGAGGAAAACATGAGAGATCTGGCAAAGCTTAAGGAATGGTCTAGGGTAGTGATGGCAAACCTATGATGTGTATTAAAGATGACACGCCATGACATTTTGAGTGACCCACCATCGTCCACCAACACCTGACAAAATTTTAGGACCCCTGTAAGACATTGCGATCAACACTAGGCCCCACAGCAACTGTGGTCACGCAGGCTCTCTAGCTTGATGGTACCCTGTTATAGAGTCCATCAAACTAGGGTGAGAGAACATAGTAGAAATCTCAACTTTGTGAGACTTTCCTCACTCCAAATGATGTCTAATCTTCACCGAGGTCTACAGTGCTGTTCGTATGTCTCACTCTGCATGTAAAACTGGCCCCTATACCACCACCACCACCTCACCTTGAGCTATTAGCTGGCCCTCCTATAGAGATATAAATAGTTGAATACTGTGAAGGCCTCCCCAGAGGTCCCCCCCTCTCTCTCTCCCCTCCAATGGCTGAAATGCAAATTGTGTATTTCCAGAATTAAAACTGCAATAGCAGCCCTCATTCTAATTAATCTTACCCCTTCTACAAATTTGCTTTCACACCATGCATTATGGCATTAACACCACACAGATTTTGATGAATGACCCTGTATGCTTGTACCTGAGGCAACGGAGAGTAAAGTGATTTTATGAGCTAATAACAAGACATTTTATGAAGTAATTTCTGATAACTCTGATCACATTTTGTCAGAAAAATATTAGTTTTATCTATTTGATTAAGGATGCATCCCAAGCCACATGCCAGGTCAAGGGTCTGGTGATAATGTCTAAGCCTGAATGATATGCTTGTAACCCAATTTTTGGACCCATAAGAGCATGCATATAGATGTACAATATCCGCACAACAGTATTTGAGAGGCAGGGGGAAGATCCAGAGGCAGAAAAAGGTTGATGTCCTAATGTTCAGGTAAAATACATTAGTTGTTTATCTGGCAAGCCTAAATCTGTATCTTTGCTGTGTTAAGCGGGCCTACTGGAATATGTCTGTAAAAGACATGGAAAACTGTTAATGTTATGATATTTCTGTTGTGAAGTCAATAAAAATCTAATTACAAAAAAAACCAACAAAAAAAAACTTAACTAAAGCTAATGAATCTCCCTTGGTAGCTAAGACATAAAAAAAAGAATAGATCAGTAGACTAGTCTGTCTCAAGTGGTAAAGAAACTACTTTTGAAGACTTAGATCACTGATTGTATATAGACTGAGTGGCAAGTGTTTGTTTACAACTCAACAGGAGCAGCTGTACTAAGAAACATTAGATATAAATTGTTAGCAAAGTGTATGCAATAGGAATAACATGCAAAAGCTTTCTGTTGCTCATTGAAGTAGTAAACTCTACAGTATCTTCTTCCTACCTCAAAAAATAAGTGGCATCTGTTTGTTTTCCTGAAAAAGGAAGTAAATAGAAACTGAACTGGCTTGCATTCATGATGGCAAGAGAAGCAGCATCTGTTCTTATTATTTATATCCTTGTTTTGGATGATGATGATACTAGAAAAAAAGTTGGCCTGATGCCATCTGGGATTATAACCTCATCTTCTTTATTCACTATCATATTATTTTTAGCTGCTGAGAGACTCAATCTTGACACTGGTAACCAAGGGGGCAATTTTCATTAGCACAGGCAGCCCCCAGCATAGCCAGCTATGCTATATCTGATTAAGTTTAGGATAATTTTCAGCCATAACCTACCCAAATCTAGTTGAATCTAACTTACTGGCTAAGCTTGTACAGGTTATTCCTTTCTTCCACCTCTATGAACCCCCATCTGTTAAAGGAAAATCTTAGGCCTGCGCATCCCTCATTAATACCCTCCCAAGAAAGATTAAACCCTCGGTGTCAGATCTGTCTCCTCTTCCTCCCACTCCCCTGAACTTCTTCTACTTCCAAGCTACCTGCCAGCAACCAGAAGGAGGAGGAGATACACTTACCTTCTCTCCCTGATCCAGCATAGAGTTCCGAATGACATATGTTGGAGGCGTCTATGCAAGAACATCCTACTGACATTTGTAAATTACCACTGGAGCAGAGGGGGTGGGGGAGTGATAGCCTACTGTGAGAGAAGATTCAGGAATGGGGTGAGAGGAAGAAGGAGAGGGAGGCCAATCTGGCAGCTGAGGTTTAATCTTTCTTGTTGGGGGGGGGGGGGGGGTGGGGAAGGGAGGGAGGCCTGGGACCAGGAGGGAGTTTCATTCAGCAGATCAGGATTCAGCACCAGAATTGAGAGCCGGGTTTTGGGGGTACATGAGAACAATGTAGGAGGAGGGATGTGTGTGGAGGCGTGCTGAGCGCAATATCAGGGGAGTCAGTGGGTGCAAAAAGCTGGTAGTACTGGGGTGTGAGAGAGAACCAGAAGAGGAGGGTCTGTGTGAAAGTAAGCGAGAAGTGGTGATGGGTAAACAGAGCCAGAAATAGTGTTGATGTGGGGGTGGGAGCGGGGTAGAGGTGAGGGAGGGTATATTTATTTATTTATTTGCTTTCCATTTCATTTTTCAGGCACTTCACATTGGATTATTTTCAGGTGCTGTAAGTGCATTTTCTCCCGTGCTGTGAAAAATACAAAGATATCAGAGATGCACATTTCTGAAAGCAGCAGAGAAAATCAAAGACTTCACACAAAAGAATAATCAGGAAAAACAGTGTAATCCTGGCGAAAAGAGAAGAAACAGTAGCAATAGCAGAAAAATATCTGGAATCCTGACATGAAGAAATGAAACCTGAGCAGGGACAATATGGACGAGCACCAAAACCTGAGACCCGCCCCTGGTGCTGCACGCTCCGTAACCCGTAACTTAATTTATTGTTGTTTTGTAGTTCTTTCCTTTCTTACCTTTTTATTTTAATCATTATCTATATATTATTTTGGCAATACATTCAAATGCCAATAAAGAGGTCTGAATCGTTGTGAGAAAGAGACAGAGGTAACAAAGCCAAAGGGAGGGTGACAATGCGAGGGATGGCTACAGAGAGCTAGAAATGGTGATAGTGGAGAGAAGTAGAGGTGAAGTGGGAGCGGGGTGAGAGACAGCCATAGATATAACGGGTGAAAGGGTTTGGTGTGTGACAGCCAGAAGGGGTGATGGGGGAGCATATATGGTAGAGACTGAGCCAGAAATTATATTAGGGTTGGAGCAGGGATGGGAGAGTTTGCAAGGGGGATGTATGGGGCCTAGAGTGAATCAGTGAGAGGGTGGTGGGGAGAAGTATGAGAGGAGATAATTGGGGGAGAGGGAGCCAGAGCAGGGATGATGGGGTGAGGGAGAAAACCTGGAGAGGAAGGGAGAAAGTGAGAGGAGGTGAGTGAAATGAAATGGCTGGGAGGAGGTGAGGATGATGGGGAATGGTGGCTGCTGGAAAGAATAGAGTCAGATAGCAAAACATTGATGGGGGGAGCAACTCAGTAAGGGGGAGATAGAAGGTCAGAGGAGCAATGGAAGGGAGAGTTGGGGAAGTGAGGTGTTAGGGCAGGGAGTACTGAAGGGTGGGAGATTAAGGATAGAAGAGACATGAGGATCAAGGAGGGATGCGATCCAAAACAGTTGAGGAATTCAGGGAAAAAAAAAATCAAGACCAGTACAAAATAAACCCCACCTAAGTAAGAAAGATAGAAAAAAAGCATTTTATTTTCAGTTTAGTGATTGTAATATATAAAACACAGTGATCTAATAGCTCTATGGTTTCTGGAGTAAGCTGGATTCTCTGCATGCTGTGATGGCTTTTATTAGATCAATGTATTATACAAAAATGTTACGCATGAGCTATCAAGAGCACTTCGGTCCCTTCTTCAGGTGTGAATATTGTCTCTGAAGTGAGATCTGAAGAAGGGGCCCCTGAGGTTTCAAAAAGTCACATGTAATAATTTTATATAATTTGTACACTGATCCAGGAAAAGGTTTAAGATTATGACAAAAATACTATGATTGGAATGTAATTTTCAGTGTTAAATTATTGTATGCTCTACAAACAATTACTTTTTATCTGGAGGGTGGTGGTGGAAGCTTAAATAATTTTGTAAAAAACAAGGTGTGCTTCATCAAATGAAATATAGCGGAAGAGAGCCCCATGATAATAAACTGGCAGCACATCACCAATGATGTAAGAATCACCCAGTACAGTGGATCCCTTGGCTCTTCCAGTGTGGTTGGTGCTGATTTTCAAAATTATCCCCATAAAGCCAGTGGAACCTTTGAAACACAAGTGGCCTGTGTTTTTACAGCATTACTATTTGTAGGGAGGGGAGAGGTACTGATCGTGATTGTTGGATTTAATTATCAAAACCTTAGGGGAGACGGTATGGGCCTCTGTCCCAAGTCTTTTAGTATCTAGCATTGCCTCTGAACAGCCCTCTCTCTTGCCCATCTTTTTCTCTTTCAATCCCTTACCCACCTCTCTTGTATTTTTCTGTCTCTCCCTACCCATTTTTCTCTCCTATACTCTGCTTTTCCCATGCATCTTTCCATCTCCTCCTTACCTATCTATTTTTCTTTCCTTTTTAACCATTTCTGTCTCCTCCTCCCCTTGCCTTTTCTCTTATCCCCCTTAGAAATTAATCATGCACCATTCTATTAGACAAAAATCTTACCTTAGGGAAACAGAAGGTGTGGAGGCAATCTGGTAGGTTTCTCATTTTTCTTGTATTAACATTTTTATTCTTTCCGGGATGTTGGATTTTACACAGACTCACAATCTTTTTTAATTCTCAAAAACTGTATTTTTTTGCAGTCGTAACAGATAATACACTTCCACATATAGCAGAGAATGCAAATTAATTCAGAATAACTATGTTTTATGTTTCAAGTATCTCTTATTAAGTTTCCAATAAAATACATCCAATATACAAATAATCCAACAGCGAGATTGGATTCATTGGTTTGTACTGCCCAATGCTCATATGTGTAACAGAAAAAAATCAAATGCACCAACTAACTTAGAGGGATTTCTACTATGTAATCAAATCCAAAAACCAAATCACATCTTTGTTTTTTTTCTTTTTTTCACTATTCCATATATATAGCCCACTAATGAGTCAATAATTTTACAACAATCTCCAAGTGACTCCGGGGTCTGTTTAGCCCGAAGAGTCAATGTTTTATGAAAAAGAAAAAGAAAAAATTTTTGTATGGAAAGAGGACAGGTTTCATATATTGGAGTTATAAACCCCCATGGGTGAGCACGCTATGGGGTAGATTTTTAAAAACTGCGCGATCGCGTACTTTTGTTTGCGCAGCAGGCGCAAACAAAAGTACGCTGGATTTTATAAGATACACGCGTAGCCGCGCGTATCTTCTAAAATCCTGGATCGGCGCGCGCAAGGCTGCCGATTTTGGGCAGCCGGTGTGCGCCGAGCTGCGCAGCCTGCCTCCGTTCCCTCCGAGGCCGCTCCGAAATCGGAGCTGCCTCGGAGGGAACTCTCTTTCGCCCTCCCCTCACCTTCCCCTCCCTTCCTCTACCAACCCACCCCCCCGGCCCTATCTAAACCCCCCTACCTTTATCCATGGATTTACGCCTCCCGGAGCCACGCCCCCCAAACGCCGTGCCACGCCCCCCAAACGCGGCATCACTCGGCGGCGCCCTCGACACGCCCCTTTTCAGAAACCCCGGGACTTACGCGAGTCCCGGGGTTCTGCGCGCGCCGGCGGCCTATGGAAAATAGGTGCGCCGGCGCACAAGGCCCTGCTCGCGTAAATCCGCCCGGATTTACGCGAGCAGGGCTTTTAAAATCCGCCCGTATATGTATAATCAACCCTCCTCCTCCATCCAATGTTATCAATTATCTATACCATGCACTGAACGTGAATATTCTGTGTGTATGTGCATTTATACTTTTTTTGTTTGTTTTTTATGCGACAAAAATCATTTTTTTTAAAAAGCATGCTTGTAAAATTAATGTCCCGACTTATCTGCTATCAAGGATACCCCATATGTGTAACAGAACATTAATTTCCCAAAGTACTCCTCTCCTCTCCCCTCCCCGTGGCAACTCATTGGAAGAGTACCCCATATTGTTGTACCATCATCCAGTATAGTTACTTATAAGTCCAAATGAAAGAGATACGTCAGTAGTCATTGAGTACTAGGACTTCCAGCTTTATGAGGTAGAGCTTGCAAAACCTATGTTTTAATAAAGAAACCATTTTCTAACCAGACTTTGTGATTGCCTGCTTTAATGTTTTAAGACATTTGAGCAAAGGTAGCACTATACATCATCTTCTTCTTTGCTTTAATTAATTGGTCTTCTTCCAGTAATAGCTCATGAGCCTCATTTTCCTCTGCACGCAAGATCTCACATATCAGTTTTTTCCAGGCTTTTTCTATGTGGAAAATATTGGCATATTTCCATTGACATATCTGAAGTTTACTCTTCAATGAAGAAACCTGGAGAAAATATTTTATGCATGGTCCTTAAAGACTCTTATGAGAACTCTCATATTGACAGATTTATTTCTCTAAATTATTGTTTTGTTTTGGTTTTTTTGCCCTAGTTCACAGATTCATTGGGGATGAAGGCATGTAAAAAATGAACTAATTCAGAAAAGATTGATCCATTAAGTCAAAATCCCACAAAATCCATTAACAATTAAACATTTCATGGTATGCACTATGAATTAGAGAGCAAGAACTCTTATCATCTGCATGGACATGAATCAACTGCAGGAGATAAGTCTTGACAAATACATCGTAACTAAGGCATGCTGTATCTTTCCTGCCATTATCCTCCTCCTCCTCCCAATTTCCTTTAAATTTACCAATACAGACACTAGAGATGTGCATTCATTTTCAACGAATGTGCAATCCGCAAAGCATAACTCCCTATTCGTTGTATTCATGGGTTCGCAAAATGCATCGCGATCCCTCACGAATAAAACATATCATATTAGTTTCATTCTTTTGGTTCACAGTGATTTCTTAGCAACCATTTGAAATAGGAGAAGGCCATGTGGGAGTATCCATAGCAAAAACCAGTCCTTTCCTGTGAGTCAAAAGTGACTTCACAACCCTGTCACAGAGTGAGTCAGACAGGTTGGCAAGGAGACGAGAATGCAACCTATCAGAGCTAAGCATTTTTCTAATGCAGCCAATTGCCACTCTCACTCAGTGCTCTGTAGGGATGTGAATCATTTTTCTGATGGATGAAAATATCGTACGATATTTTCTAATTTGTCAAGTATCAGGGGGTCCCCAAAAGCGATAGGAAAACCCCACAAAATTTTCGTGTGGATTTTTTATCATTTGGGGGAGGGGAGGGGGGGGGGGGGGGAAAGAAGAAAGGGCACACAAAAAAAACCCCCAAACCCACCCTGACCCTTTAAATCTAATTATTTAGAATCCCACTCTCTCCCCACCCCCCCAAAAACTTTCCTAAAGTACCTGGTGGTCCAGTAGGGGTCCCGGGAGCGATCTCCCACTCTCGGGCCATTGGCTGCCACTAATCAAAATGGTGCCAATGGCCCTTTGCCCTTACCATGTGACAGGGGCTATCAGTGCCATTGGTCGACCCCTATCACATGGTAGGAACAAAGGATGGTCCGTGCCATTTTTTAAGATATAAATGAAAATAATTCTTTTAATTGAAATCCCTAGTAGGCAGTGACATTAAATACATGTCAGGGAAAGCTAGAATTGGTTGAGTGATTGGGACTGGCAGAGGAGGTACTGGCAGAGGAGGCACTTCAAAAGACAGTGCCAGTCCCCCATTAAAGTTAAGAAGAGACCTGTTCCAATCTAAAATCTCTGGAGGGGCAGGCAGTTCCATCCAAAAAAACTGAAATTTAAAATGATGCATCGCCACCACCTGTTTCCGACCCTGTAGTTTTAGAGGTGAGGGAAGGGGAGGCTGAGTCATGCAAGACAAAAGGGCAACACCCAAAAGCAGCAGTGCGACAATAGACTCGGCTTAGCGTTGAAAATGTAGCGCAGACACTGTTTGCTTCTGATTCCAATGAAGAATCATCTTGTGTGGGATTCTCATCATCAGAAATGGAAGAAGTAATAGCTGAGGAAGGTTTAGGAGGATTAGTTAGTTCTGTCTTAGCCTCCACTTCAGTGCTGCAGGGGAGAGATGAAACTGATGAGGAGGAGGAGGAAGAGCAGTCAGCGCAGGCACAGAGTGTGACTGATGTCCCTGGCATTGCTTCTCAGGGTGCACTCACTACTTCAGCTCCAGTGCCAGCATCCACCCCGAAGGCTATAGAAAAGGGATCACAAAAGAAATCTGTGATCTGGAGCCACTTTAAAATGATGGAGGACCCGCGTTTTGCTCAGTGTAATTACTGTGCCAGGGCTATTAGCAAAGGCAAGGAAATGGGACATCTAACTAATTTTGGCATGATGCATCATATGCAGAAGCAACACCCAACAGTACTGTCATCTGGGGATGGTGGCAGTATCAGTCAGGGGGACCCCTTTTTCCAGGCAGCGTAAAGTGGTTGAAAAGGAGCAGAGTCACCCCACACCCTCAGCCCCTTCTAGCAGTCAGGTGGCAGGCCAGCAGCCCCCTGCCATATATCAGAAGAAACAACCCACCATGGAGGAAATGGGGTGTATTCAGTAATGCTATCCCAGGGAAGGAGGCAGGCAGCCTCAAAAGTTGTAAGCAGGAGCATTGGGGAAATGATTGCCCTTGATGACCAGCCCTTGCAGGTAGTGGAGAATGTGGGTTTCAAGCATTTGGTGAAGGTCTTAGTTCCAAATTACAAAGTCCCCTCCAGAACCACATTTAGCAGAAAGCTCATCCTCAGCCTATACAACTAGTGTCACAGTCGCATCCAAGCGCTGCTTGCTAAGGCACAGGGGAGTGTGCATTTCACCTGCGATATCTGGACCGCACTGAATGTTGCACACTCTTATCTCTCCCTGACCACACTGGTGGGACCTGGCTGAGGCCGGAGCAGGCAGCAGCTCTATTAGTGAACACGTATCAGGGTGGAGGTGGGCTTTACTGCACACCCACCTGATGGACGACACCCATTTCTCAGAAAATATTCTAGCATGCATCAGACAGATGCTGGTGGGCTGGCAGCTACACCAGCGAGACAGGAATCTTCAGGCAGGGTTCTTTGTCACAGACAATGGTGCAGACATGACTACTGCAGTCAGTACCCGACATAGTAGCCCGGCCTTTAGCTGATATCATTAATGTGTCCCTGGAAGAAGGTCATTTCCTGATTCTCTTAAATGTACGGTGGTGAAACCTTTACTAAAAAAAAACAACTTAGACCCTGACAATTTAGCTAATTTTTAACCTCTCTCTACCCTTCCCTTTCTGTCAAACATTTTAGAAAAAGTTGTTAAACAACTAATGGACCATATAGAGAATCATCACTTGCTCTTTCCTTCCCAACATGGGTTTCGGAAATTACATAATACTGAAACCCTTTTAACATCTCTCTCAGATACCGTACTGAGAGGCCTTGACAATAGCAACTCTTATCTTCTAATTTTATTAGATATTTCAGCGGCTTTTGATACTATCAACCACGAGTCCATGATCTGTAGACTTAAAGAAATTGGCCTTCAAAATACCACTCTTGCTTGGTTTAAGTCTTACTTATCCAACAAATCATTTAGGGTAAAAATAGGCACAGTTGAATCAGGAAAGATTATGCTAACATCAGGAGTACCTCAGGGATCTTCCCTTTCCCCTACCTTGTTTAATATTTATATGGCCCCACTATGTAGGCTTCTAGCCGGCTTAGGATTAGTTCACTATATATTCGCCAATGATGTTCAGATTCTCCTACCAATCAAAGATTTGCTACATAACACACTGAATCTCTGGGAAATCTATTCCAATTCTATTAAACAACTTCTTACTCACATGTCACTATCCCTAAATGACTCAAAAACCGAGATCCTTTACATCTGCAAGAAAATGACTGAAAAAATTGCATTAGACATCAGTTCAAGCCTGCCCTTGTCTAACATTAAGCAGGAAGCTAGGGATCTTGGTGTTATATTCGATAGCGAATTTAATTTAAAGGCCTGTATAAAATCCATAGTAAAATATGGCTTTTATTCATTGCAGATTTTAAAGAAACTGAAACCTTTATTACATCATAATGATTTTCGTTCAGTTCTCCAAGCCTTGCTTTTGACTAAGTTGGATTACTGCAATGCCCTACTTTTGGGCCTTCTGGCATCATATATTCGCCCTCTACAGTTGCTGCAGAATGCAGCCGCACACCTGTTGACAAATGTCAAGAAGTTTGATCATATTAATCCCATTTTGAAGGAGATACACAGGCAAGAATCCAGTATAAATGTCCGACTTATTCATAAAAACATTTATGGTGACAACACAGAATGGTTGAATGCATCTCTCCATATTCACACCCATGCTCATAATCTGAGATCTTCAGGCAAGGCATTACTCACAGTTCTATCACCGAAACTAGCACACCTAAATGAAGTCAGGGAAAGGGCAATTTCGTTGGCCGGGCCAAAACTCTGGAATTCTCTCCCACCCAATATACGATTAGAGGCTAGCATACAGACATTTAAGAAACAGGTTAAAACATGGTTGTTTGAGCAGGTTATCATTAAGACAGATTAACACCTTCAGGGACTCCCCCTAGGAATACTTAGCTCTAGTTAAAAATACTTAATATGTTTTCATTTTTTTAGCTTTTATATGATAGTACCATCATGTATGGTTTTATAAATTTTAAATTGTATTTTATTATTTTGTAATTTATTTATAGTTAAGTATGTTATCAGGAGATATAAATTTATAGACGCTTACGGGGTTTTAATTCAATTATGTTCCATTTTTTATTTTATTTTAATTTTATTATACGTTTTTGGGACAAAGTATTAATGGCTTGTCCAACTTTTATGTAAACCGACATGAAGTGTAAACGATATGCTCAGAATATAAGAAATGCCTAAATAAATAAAAATAAAGGCAATATCTGATGGGGGCTTTCAGAACATCCGATGTTTTGCACACACTCTGCACCTGGTAGTGAAGTCAGCTCTGGGGTTAGAGTCCAAGCACCAAGAAAATGAATACCTGCATACGTTAATACACAAGTGCAGGAACATAGCAGCGCTCTTCCACAGAAGTGTGAAGGTGGGGGGCAGGTTCTCCGACAAAAGCAGACTGATTTGGAGATGCCTCACAAGCATCTCTGTTATCCAGAGATGGTGAGGAGATTCACTCCCATGATATATGCATTCAAAGGGCTCAACGAGCATTGGGGCCAAAAAGAGGAAATCTACCCAAAGATATTATAGCCTGCTTTCAGAACTTTCAGCTGAAGGAGAAAATTCTCAGAGAAGTGAGGAAAGCTAGACATGTGATGTGGTAAGGGCACAGAGTGGCAGTTTTTTCTGATTTGTCTCCTGTAACCTATAGAAATGGAAGAACTTACATATAACCACAGAAATCTTGTGAAAAGAAAACATCAGATACAGATGGCTGTTTCCCATTGGACTTGCTTTCACCATCAGTGAGGTGATTTCACGTATTAAAACTTCAACAGAGGTACAAAGATTCTACTCTCGGCTGGGATAACTGCAAATTTAGTGGTGGAATCATCTGAGGTTACTACTGGACAGCCCAAGGACTTTCTGAAATGGCAATGGACTGATAATGGAAGGCGGCATCTGCAGTGACAATCTAAAAGATCCACTTTTTCTAAGATAGCCGAAAACTGTGGACTTTAATAGTAATTTATTTGAGGTCAAATTTCCACAGCTCACGCTGGACCTTACGTTTCTGGATTTGGTTTTGGGGTTTTATGCTGGTTCAGCTCCCTATATCTTCTTATTTCTTATTCCAGTTGCAAAATGTACATGGTTTGGGAGGTCAGATGGTTATTGATATTGCTTAAAATTTCAGGCTTGCTTGAACAGACAAATGGGTAGTCCCATGGATATTCTTCAAACTTTACTTGTGATTCAGGTACTGGCATGGCTGCTATATTTTTCAGGGGAATGGGACAACTGTCTGTGACGTCATTCCTTCATTACCGAGGAAGCCAGATAGGGCTTCACTGATGTTACTTGGGGGGTTGGGGGGGTGGAGAGGTTTTTTTGGGAGGGACTCGATCATGGATAATTTGGTATTTCATACAAAGTTTGGATATTTGTTTTGATTTGCCTTATGATCTCTGGTCAGATATTAGTTATTTGGGAGCTGGTTGGCAACTGCACCTCTTCTTTTTGAATCATTATACTATTTTATATCATAAGCTAACTTCTTACATGGCACAACGCTGGTTTGTTTCAATCAATGTGAAGGGGCTTAACTCTCCTTTTAAAAGGAGCATGTTGTTTAAGGAAGCTTTGCATCTAAAAGCTGATGTACTATTTGTTCAGAAACACATCTGAGGAAGAGGCATGAAGGATTGTTGAAACAAAACATTATTCTCAAGTTTTTCTCGTTTCCAACTCCCTTAATCATAAATATGGTGGGGTGGGCATATTGGTCTCTAATCAGATTTGTGCTGAATTTCATCAGGATGTAGATGGGAGACATTTAATTGTGCAGATGGGACTTATATTTTTGTAAATATTTATGGTCACAATGCAGCCCACTCCAACTTTTTTTTTTTTTAGAATTCCAGGATAGATTGGAGAACCTTACGGGGGGACTATTTTATTGTTGGGGGGGACTTTAATTTAGTGTTGAACCCATATAGCGATACATCAACTGGGAAAAGTGCTGTTCCTATCAAACAGAGGACCAGTTTGAAAGCATTCATGTACAAACTCTGGGGTGATAGATATCTGGAGATTTCTAAATACTAATGGGAGAGACTATTCATTTTATTCTAAACTACATAATTCATACTCAAGGATTGATATGTTTTTGGTTGATAAATTATTGGTGTCGAGATTTACCTTACCATCCATAGGGTCAATAACTAGGTTGGACCATGCACCTATGTGATATAGTCTTACAACAAGACAAATCAGGGAGATGTTTTTGGCACTGTAATGACACTTTATTACAGGATACCGATTTCTGTGAGCAATTGCAGGGGTTGATCCAGGATTATGTGGCACTTAATGATGATGGGGTTACTTCAGCAGTGTCTCTGTGGTATTGTGAGGCCATTTGATTGCCAGGGCTAGCTATAAGAAAAGAGAATTATATGTCAATTGGAGGTACAAATTAAAATTTTGGAGTCCCACCATAAACAGTATAAAAAAGTCAAAGACTTACTAAAATTATATAAAGTACGACAGAAATTGCAGTAATTGAATTTGTCAGAAATTTCTTATCAAATGGACCTTGTCAAACAATGCTACTTTGAAGCAGGGAAGCTTTTGGCTCAGTCCCTAAAGACTCAGAGGGTGGAGAACTACATTTTGAAGATTAAAGAGATTGGTGTTGCGCATCCCGTCCACACTCAGCCCGCATCCATGCCTGCTCACCTCACCAAGACTTCCACGGGTCCAGGGTCATAGTCTCCTGCTTCTGCAGTGAGCACAGCTAGGCCTCGGCGTCCCGCAGCGGCGGTCGCCAGGCCTTCCACCTCCAGCCAGGCCTCATGGCGGGGCTTGGTGTCTTCTGTGGCGTCGGCCCCACCCCTAGGTGCACGCGCGGACCGCCCAGCTCCTTAAAGGGCCAGGGGTGGATCCCAGCTCTGCGGCGCGCCCTGATTGAATGCTGCTTAAAAGGAAGTGCCTGCCTGCACTTCCTTGCCTTGGCAATCGGGACGATCATGCTGTGATTTCTAGTTTGCTTCTGTGTTTCCAGTGTCTGTTCCAGTCCTGTCACAGTCTCATTCCAGTCTCGTTTCAGCGTCCTTCTGGTCCAGCGTCCTCCTTTTCCTTTGTCTCTCCAGGTAGTACCTCTTGGACTGTCTCTCGGTACTGACCTCTGTCTGTTCTTGACTACATTGTTCACTGTCTGGATGTGACCTTTGGCTGTTTCCTCAACCACGTCTGCACACTGCCTGGAACTGACCTCTGCCTGATCACATCTGACTGCTGCCTGGAACCTGACCCTTGCTTTGGCTGACTACCCACAGACTGACCACTGGTATTGACCACTGCTTTGGCTATCCATGGACTGACCACTGGTATTGACCCCTGCTTTGGCTGACTATGCTACCTTGACTCTGGCCTTGATCCTTGCCATACATTCTGGCCTTCTCTCACACCCTGGACTTCTAGCCTGAACCTCAACTGCACACCCTTGATCGTGGTGGGCATACCTCTGAACTTTCTCTCAAGGAGATCCTGCGAGGCCCACCTAAGACCAGGCAGCCCGAGTAACCAAGGGCTCAACCTGAGGGAACCCCGGGTTGCTATTGGAGAAGTTCCAGCTAGCCTCTGTCTCCTCTTGTGCTCCGCCTCCTGGTGGCAGGTGCTCTCTGGGTCCGACCAGGGAGCCTACCAATCCTGCACTAGGCCAAGGGTCCACCTCCCGCCGCAACAATTGGGGGTAATTACCTTCTTCAAACATCTCATATTAGAAATAGATTTTCCCAATTTTATGCTGAATTGTACAAAGAAAATTCACCTATTTCTTTAGCAGCAGTAGATGAATATTTATCTTTGGTGGACCTTCCCAGTATTGATATAAAACAGAGGGACCTGCTGAATAGAGATATTGCAGAAAGAAGTTTCACAGGCCATAAAAGATTTGAAACTAGGAAAATCTCCTGGTTTAGACAGATACATCGGTAAATTCTATTAAATTTTTGCAGATCAAGTGGTACCGTTTTTAACTAGGACATTCAATTCTCTACTGGGTGACTCGCAGTTAGCACATCATACAAATGTTGCAGGTATTACTGTATTGCCCAAACCATGGAAGGATGCTACTTTATGTGGCTCGTTTTGCCCTCTTTGTTTAATATAGATCTTAAATTATTAGCAAAAATTCCTGCTAATCGATTGGTGAAACTGCTGCATGCTATTGTACATAAGAACCAATCAGGGTTTATCCCAGGTTGCATGATATTTGATAATGTCTGGAGGGTCTTGGGTATGATTTGGTGGG
Source organism: Rhinatrema bivittatum (assembly GCF_901001135.1). Classification (NCBI taxonomy): domain Eukaryota; kingdom Metazoa; phylum Chordata; class Amphibia; order Gymnophiona; family Rhinatrematidae; genus Rhinatrema; species Rhinatrema bivittatum. The sequence goes on from NC_042615.1 coordinate 385,007,837, forward strand.
CACATTATCAGTCAATTTTCTTGATACTGATGTCATAGATGCTGAAAAAGCTTTTGATATGGTTCACTGAGCATTTTTGTTTAGAGTACTTTCCAAAATTGATTTGGGTGCTAACTTTGCTAGTGGATTGAGAAACTATATACACATCCAGCAGCATGCATTAAAATTAATGGTGGTTATTCCACACCTTTTCCAGTTCAGAGGGGCATGAGATGGGATATGCACTCTCACTACTGCTCTTTGCCTTGGTGATGGAGCCAACTCAAATATTTTAGTCATCAAGGTTTGGGACACATCATATAAAATTTCCATGTTTGCTGATGATGTTCTCTTTACCGACGATTCCTGAAATGAGTCCGTGGCAGAACCACGGGCAAGTCATCGATAATACGGTGAAAGAGTGGGAGCCTTGGAATGATCCAATTGGAAAAAGTCATCTAAGGCTTTGAACGCTGCTAAATGCTGAGAGGGGGAGCCCAAAGAGCTAATGTAATGGTGAAGCTGTAAGTATCCAAATATATGAGCCCCCGACAGCCTGTATAGCTCTTGTAAATAATCAAGAGTGAGAAGCAAGCCCTCTGCATTCAATACATGCCCCAGGTAGATAATGCCCTTATTCCTCCAAGTTTTAAAGCAAACCGTAGTAGACCCGGGGCCAAAGTCTAAGTTTCCCCTGATGGAAGTGAGATAAGTGCAGACTCTCGGAATCCCCAGAATACCAGTCAGGTGTACCCAGGTTTTCCGTAGTGGCAGTATAAGCGGGTGATCCGCTAGCAATGGGGGAATCTTGTCCTGCAGACTCATAAGAACATGACCAAGGGATATACTAAAGCATTTTCAGCCAGGATGTTAACCAGAGAAGACTGCCCCAGCAGCCATCCCCTGACCAAGCGGAGATTGGCCGTCATCCCATAATGGTTAAGGTTCGGTACCCCCATACCACCCCTCGACCATGGAAGCTTCAACCACTGTAAGGGCATCCTCACTTTTTTCCCCTTCCAAATAAACTGGCGCACCAATTTATCCACCTTAGAGAGGTCCTGAGAGTATAATAATATGGGAAAATTTTGAAGGACATACAACCATTTGGGTAGAATCACCATTTTAAATAGGTTTATCCTTCCTCCCACTGAAAGCGGCAAATTGCACCATAATTGTAATTTATCCTGAGTGGCCTGTAGCAACGGAGGTATATTGAGAGTATATATGCCCTGCACATCTGTAGTCAAGTGGATCCCCAAGTATTTAATAGAGTCATGCGCCCACTGCAAGGGGAAGGGTCCCCCCCATCGTTCCCTGAGTGTGTCCGGATAAGCCAGCGCTTCAGACTTGCCCCAGTGTTACCTCGCGGCGCCAGGCGGGGAGGGTCTTCACCGCTGATCAGCGGAGACTGCCGGCGGCAGCGCAGGCAGACGCGACTCGCGCGCAAGCTCCTCCCACCAGCCGACGTCGGACGCCCTCCCGAGGATCGCGTTTGCACGCGAAAAACTAGTATTTAAAGAACTGAGTCCAGCACAGCATTGCCTCAGCTACAGGCTTGCTGTGCTGGTGCTCAGTTGCGTTTCTTGCATTTGCCTGACTTTTGACCCGGAGTGTTTGGACCTGCCTGCCTGCCTTCTGACCCGGAGTGCCTATCGGACCTGTCTGCCTGCTGCCTGACTTCTGACCGGAGTGCCTACTGGACTTGCCTGCCTGCTGCCTGACTTCTGACCCGGATTGCCTATCGGACCTGCCTGCCTGCTGCCTGACTTCTGACCCGGAGTGCCTACTGGACTTGCCTGCCTGCTGCCTGACTTCTGAACCGGAGTACCTGGACTTGCTGCTGCTGCCTGCCCTCTGACCCGGATTGTCTACTGGACTTGCCTGCCTGCAGCCTGCCCTCTGACCCGGAGTACCTACCGGACTTGTCTGCCTGCTGGCTGCCCGCGGACCGGAATTGGGACAGGACTCCGCCTTCGCGGTACTGCGGTAACGCAGTACTGGGCAACTATCCTTGCTGCAGAAACCAGGGACGACCGCGGCAAGGTAAGGCTGAGGGATATTTGGGGATCCACTATCTACAAATCGTAACACCCAGTTAATGCACATGCCAGAGAGTGCCATGTAGTCCTGAAAAAGAGTGAGAAGGGCCCTCAGCGACGTACAAGGGGATGTGAGAAATAAGAGCACATCGTTCACAAAGGCTGTGTATTTAAAAATCTCCTTTGCCCCGGTCCCTTAAAATTGTATTCCCCTAATGGCTGGAGTGTCCTGAATGGCTCCAATATCAGTAAAAAAACAAGTAATGGAGAGAGCGGGCACCCCTGATGGGTCCCCCTGCCCACAACAAAGGAGTCAGTCAATCCTCCATTGATTCGTATGCGAGCTTCTGGGTGGTTATATAGGAGTTGAATAGTTTGGTAGAAAAGGCCATCAAACCCCATCAGCTGTAAAACATGAAACATGAATCTCCACTCTACTCTATCGAAGGCCTTCTCCGCATCTAAACTAACCACCAGATAGGACTCGTCAGCCCACTTACAGAGTGCCATAGCGATCGCCGCTTGTCGGATGTTTCGAAGGGCATATCGTTTAACAAAGCCTACCTGTCCCAGCTGAATCAGAGAAGGTAAAACAATCCGCCAGGACTTTTGCCATGATTTTATGATCAACATTCAGCAAAGATATGGGGTCTTTCTCAGGTTTAGGAATAACAGTTACATAGGCCTGGTTCCCTTCTGCAGGGAAGGCTCCCCAACTAATTAAGGAGTTATAAACTGTGGGGAGAAGTTTAGAGACTGGGTCTACCAGGCATTTATAAAATTCTGGGCTATACCCATCGGGGCCAGGCGCTTTTAATTTGCGTAGAGTATGAATCACCCGGGTCACCGCCTCCTCCGATATAGGTTCATTTAGATATCTACTAAATACGCATCCTTTGCAGATGATGTGCTCTTATTTCTCACATCCCCTCGTACTTCGCTGAGGGCCTTTCTTACTCTTTTTCAGGACTACGTGGCACTCTCTGGCATGTGCATTAACTGGGGCAAGTCTGAAGCCCTGGCTTATCCGGACGCACTCAGGGAACGATGGGGGGGGACCCTTCCCCTTGCAGTGGGTGCATGACTATTAAATACTTGGGGATCCACTTGACTACAGATGTGCAGGGCAAGTATACTCTCAATATACCTCCGTTGCTACAGGCCACTCAGGATAAATTACAATTATGGCGCAATTTGCCGCTTTCAGAGGGAGGAAGGATAAACCTTTTTAAAATGGTTCATTTAGATATCTACTAAATTCCAATGTCAGGGAGGGAAGTTTAATCCGCTCTCCAAACGCCTCCCAATTAGACACATCCCATCCCTCTGTTTGATACAACTGAGAATAATAAGTGTGAAAAGCTTACTTAATTCCATCAATATGTTGAGCTTTCGAGGAGTCAAATGCCACCCATTTATCCCGCAAAAACTGTTGAAAATGTATGTCCTCCACCAGAAAATAGGGGTATTTCCACTGGAAGGTGGAGTGTCGTGACAGGGGATTAGATAACTCCAACCAAATTGGCGCATCGTCTGAGATTACCACATCTCCTATTTCTGCCCCAACCACCTTGAAAAAACTATTGGTGCTCAATAAAAAATAATCAAGCCGGGCATGAGTCACATGAGCCCTGGAAATATGGGTGAACTCCTTCTCCAGGGGGTAGAGTGTGCGCCATACATCGGTGAGATGTAAAGTTTTCTCCAATAACTGAATTCCCTTACTCGGCTTCCCCTGTGCTTTAGCAGATGAGGACCGATTGCAAAAGGGGTCTTTAACTGCATTGAAATCTCCCCCCAAATCACCATGTCATCCATGTATGGGAGAAGTAAAGCATGCAGCTGTTGGAAGTAAGATGCATTATATACATTAGGAGCATAAACATTACAGAGAATAAGCGGTGCCTGCAGATATTCCGCCACCAGAATTAAATATCTACCTTTCGGATCTTTTATTTCTTTCAATATTTTAATAGGAAACGACCGCCAAATTAAGATAGCTACCCCAGCGGACTTAGTGCTAGCTGAGGAAAAATGAACAGAGCCCACCCAGCGCTGGCGTAGTTTACCATGTTCTAGATCCGTTAGATGTGTCTCCTGTAAGAATGCAATGTCTGCAGACTTCTTAAGGGCTTGCAAAATTTTGGAACGTTTAATAGGGAAGTTGATGCCCCCGACATTCCATGAGAAAAGATAAACATTGCGATTACTCATGGGAGCATTGTGACAAGAAATATACAGTGATATAGAACCAAATTCGAAAGAAGAGGGGGCCTCCCAGCTGGACCCCACCCCCCTCTATGAACCCAAGTGAAGCAATCTGAGCATATCTAAATAAACAGTCACCACATATACCATTAGATCTCCCCCTTTCTCCCTTCTTGAATTCCCTCCCAACCACCCCTCCTCTCCCCTGCCCCCCACTTTCACCCCATTCCCATCCCAATGTGCCCACTCCCCGTTACCCTTCATCCAAGCAGCAGGGGGAAATCACACAATACAATGCCTGCCCTCCCCCCTCCCATCCTTGCCCCTCCAGAATGAAAATGGATCATTAATCATGGTGTGTAGAAACTCAATATATGGCACAACAAACAACATCTAGAAATCGCAGTTTCTGAGCAAATCTGGTGTTCCAGCAGGGAAGTCAGTCTCCTTGGAAAGAGAGTGAACCATGAGCAGTTCATTAATTGCTTAAGAATCACCTCCAGGTGTCCTAGCGACCCAAAAATCCTCAGAAATCAACAAAAACCGATGAACTTGCCTCTGGTCTGCCAGGGATGTAAGGAGGCAAAGGCCATTGATACTGGGCCGCAGATGAGTCACCATCACAGGGGTAAATTTCCCAATACCAGGCCCCAACTCAGCATCGACGTGGTCAAAAAACAGGGAGAAGGCTTGTGATTAAAGCAACACGCAAAGAGAAGAGGCATGCATACCGGGCTGTAAAATTGAACGCAAGTAAACTCCTGCCTCTGGAAAGCTGCACACAGCCTGTCCATGCATCCTGGAGTGTCAGATCCACTCCAGTGGGCAGCCAGCACAATTCAAGTGTCCTTTGGAGCCAGTATAGGGAGTGCTTGAATATAATCTTTTATAGCCTCAGCATCGGTGAACCAGCGAACTCCACTCTGTTTGGACCCGCATCTTGGCTGGGTAGACAAGTACCGTTCTAATGCCTCTCTGGTATAAATGTGTACAATATGGTGTCAGGGCTCTGCGCTGTTGGGAGACTGCCATGGAAAAATCCTGAAAGATTAATACAGGACTGTTTTCGTAGACCGGTTTGGCCCCCTGTCAGATCGCTCTTATGATCGTCGCCTTATGAGCGAAGTTCAGAACTTTCACGATTACCACCCATGGTTTTGCCTGATCAGCCCGTTTGAGACCCAAATGGTGGGCCCTTTCCACTCGAAATGGGCTTGAGAGCCCGGTGAGTTTCAGCACCGCTGGGAGCCACCCTTTTAAAAAGCTGGGGAGATTTTGTTCCAGCAAGCTCTCCAGCAACCCCACTAACCTGATATTGCCCCGCCTCGAGCGATTCTCTAGATCAGGGGTGGGCAATTAATTTTCCCATGGGGCCGCATGAGAAATTGGGATGGTTTTAGAGGGCCGGACTAATATAATTAACTCAGTTCTCAATAGCCCTACTTATGAAAAGGCAGCAGTTTACCACCAATGTATGTCCTCTGAGAAAACACAACAAATAAGACCGATACAAACGCTTACATGCTAGCAAAATATCTCATCTCGGTAACAGACACAGAACCGACCTAACATACTCCCAGGATCTGTAGTAATGCACATAAACTAATCCGCACACAGTTACACCTGTATTATGGAATACACTCAAACAGGAGCAACCCTATCTATGAAAAGGCAACACTACAAATATTACATCAGACCCTAAACACCAATACACCTCTTATTAGGAAAACAGAACTAACAAGCAGCTATAGATCCCCAAACAGAAATAATTGTAAAACTATACTAATAAGCAGAATAAATGTTTCTAAACAGCTATGAACAGAATAACATCCAACAATTAAAAACTCATAAAAACTATTAAACATTCTCCAAACACCAATAAAATATTTCAAAAAAGCAGACATCACACAATTAAAATGGCAGTCAAGAAAAATAAACTTAAAGCCACCTTTACTTACCCCCTCCAGCAGCTCTCCTACTCCCCTTCCCTGCAGGCCATGGCACACACCAGAAGCAGCAGTAGAAGCTAAGCTCTATACTCATGGTCCTCTTCCTTAGTGCCCATGTCTCTCACACACACACCATACCAGTCATGCCCCATGACCAGTTTCTGTCTCTCACACACCAATCATCTCCCAAACAGTCTTTGGCACACACACACCAGTCACCTTCCTGAACAGTTTCTCTCATGCCATACACACACACACACACACACACAGGCTTCCCACTCCCGTGTTCTACTTGCATATATGGTCTTCTCACTCTCATAATCACTTTCTCTGTCTCTCTCTCTCACACACACACACACACACACTCACTCACTCATGTCTCTCACTCCCATGCTTGTTCTCTCCACATGCACAGGCTTCTCATTCCCAAAATCACTTTCTTTCTCTCTCTCACACACACACACACACACACACACACCAGTCTCTCACTCCCATGTTCTCTTTCAGATATACCGGCTTCTCCCTCCCATGATGTGTCTCACACACACCCGGGTTTCTCACTCCCATGCTCACTCTTCACATGCACAGGCTTCTCATTCCCATAATCACTTTTTCTCTCTCTCACACACACACACACACACACACCAGTCACCTGATCTCACTCATGCATACACACACTCACAGGCTTCCCACTCCCAAGTTCTCTTTCAGATATACAGGCTTCTCCCTCCCATGCTGTGTCTCACACACACCCAGGTTTCTCACTCTCATGCTCACTCTCTTCACATGCACAGGCTTCTCATTCCCATAATCACTTTCTCTCTGTTACACACACACCAGTCTCTCTCATTTCCATGCTCACTCTCCACGTGCACAGGCTTCTCATTCCCTGAATCACATTCTCTCACACACCAGTCTTTTTCTCTCACACACACAGTCACCTTACCAAGCAGTCTCTCTCTCTCATGCATGCACACTCACCCAGGTTTCTCACTCCCACAACTCCAGGCTTCTTATGCTCATGCTTTCCCACATACCCAGACTTCTCACTTCCATGCTTTTTTTCTCACACACACACACACACATTAATCACCTCCCTGACTAATGCCTCACACTCTCACATACACATCAGTCATCTCCCTGAGCAATCACTTTCATTGTCTCTCACATACACACACACATCAGCTCTCTGACCACTCAATCACACACAGGCTGGCTGGCTGCTTCTCACTCTCTCTTACTCACTTCCTCTTCCCCCTACATATGTCACGGAGTTTTTTGCCGGTCCGCGGCGCGCACTCCCGGTCTCTCCCGCTGCCGTTGCCGCTGGGCTGTCAGCACGTTCAAGCCCAGTGGGAACGGCAGCGGTGTTGGAAGAAGCTGTGGCACCCGCAGCTGGCCTTTTCTTCTTCCCGCGCCTGCCCCCCCTCCCGTGACCCGAAACAGGAAGTGATACACGGAGCGGTGCGCGGGAAGGAGAAAGAGCCGTGCCGCGTCGGCTGCAGCATCGGTCCCCGAGCAATTGAACCAGCCGGCAATCGAGAAAGGAGTCAGCAGCATGAGCCTCCCGTGGCCGAAGGGATTCTTCTTTCTTGGCCTGCGGGGGCTCATGCTGCTGACTCTTCTCGATTGCCGGCTGGTTCAATTGCTCGGGGGCCGATGCTGCAGCCGACGCGGCACGGTTCTTTCTCCTTCCCGCGCACCGCTCCGTGTATCACTTCCTGTTTCGGGTCACGGGAGGGGGGGGCAGGCGCGGGAAAAAGAAAAGGCCAGCCGCGGGTGCCACAGCTTCTTCCAACACCGCTGCCGTTCCCACTGGGCTTGAACGTGCTGACAGCCCAGTGGCAACGGCAGCGGGAGAGACCGGGAGCGCGCGCCGCGGACCGGCAAAAAACTCCGTGACATATGTAGGAAAGAAACTCGAGCGAAGACATGCTGCCCGATTGGCCGGTGCTGGGCAAGGCTTGCCCAGCACCGGCCAATCGGACAGGCTTGCCCAGCACCGGCCAATCGGACAGCGTGCCTTCGCTCGAGTCACTCCCTCCTCCCCCCCCCCCGGACGCTGTAAAAAAAAAAAAACAGTTCATTCTCTGCTCCCTCGTTCCCCGATTGGCCGGCCAATCGGGGAGCGAGGGAGCGGAGAATGAACTGCTGCCTTCCCTCTGCAAGGGAAGGCAGCAGTGCCTCATTCCCCGTCTGCTCTCAGCAGTGGGCGGGCCAGATTCAGACCGTAGGCGGGCCGGATTCAGCCCGCGGGCCGCCCCTTGCCCAGGTCTGCTCTAGATCTTCAAGTTTGAGGGCATGCTTCTCTATGGTCGCTTTCAGCCTGGCTACATCCGTCTGCACCATGTGGAGGCCATCTTGATTCTCTGAGACTCTCGTCTCCAGATCTAAAAAGCGGCGATCCATAGCTGCCATCCCCGAGTTTAGCTCCTGCAGTTGCTCCAAGATTTTTTTGAGCTCCGGGGTGATCGCTGCCAGCACCACCACAGTTAGTTCGGCCGTCTGACACTGCGCGGTTGCTCCCGTGTCTGTCATCCCCGCCACGGCTTCCGGGTTAGTTTCAGGCAGTCAGGCCTTGTCCCGTTCTTGTTCCTTATCTTTTTCCTTCTTTCCGGCCCTTGCCGCCATCGGTCCCTGTCCCACCGAAGAGCTCTTAAAATTGGTAACCACGTGTTGCAGGGAAAACAAAACGCTCAGGCGGCTGGATGGGGGAAGATAGCGGGGGTCTGGACTCCGCGATGAGAGATCACATCCGCTCTCGTCAAAGTATCACGTGATCTCCTGAACCCTATATCTTCTTTACGAGCATTATTGTTAGAGCTCACGTTATTCGGACAGTGGATTTAAAATCAATGTAGATAAATCGGAACTCTTGTCTAGTTTGTTGCCAGAAGACCAACAATTTCAATTACAAGTTACTTTTCCATTTAAATGGGCTCCCACTTCTATCAAATACCTGGGAGTCACAATGAGTACTGAATGTACAAATGTATTCTCTTTAAATTATAAACCGTTGGCTGACAGGGTATTTTGTGATTTAGGTATGTGGGAAAGAATGTTTCATGGTCTGGGAGGATTGCTTCTATAAAGATGAACTTTTTGCCTAGGTTTTTGTACCTATTTCAGACCTTACCTATAACAATCTCTGAGGCCTTTTTGAAAACTGTTCAGGCTCAAATATTTGGTTTCATTTGGAGAAGACCACCTCGAGTAGCACAGCAGGTTTTATATCAACTAAAGGGGTTGGGTTTTCTTGGAGTCCCTAACATTAAGAAATTTTATGTTGCAGCACAATTAAGGGCAGTTGTGGATTGGCACAAGTTGGAAAATAATAAACTGTGGGCTCTTATTGAACAAGCTCAGGCTTCTAATGTGTCTAACTGGGGCCAATTTTTGCTACCTAGACATAGTGGAACATTGCCCGCTCAATTATGGGATTGGTGGAAAATACTTTTCTCAGGTTCCCATGTCTTTTCTGCAGGAAAGCTGATCTGTGACAATAATGACTTTCCACCAGTTTTAACATCTAGTATATTTCAAAGATGGAGGCGCTTAGGATTACAGAAAATTGGTCAAATTTGGGATGCAATGAGTTTTGATAAACTTTGCGAAACATTTTCTCTGACTACTTTGCATACTTGCAATTAATCCATTACGTGATTTCAACTACTATTAAGCAACATCTCCAAGGGCAGAAATCTCTCTTTGAAGGTTTGTGCTTTTCCTCTCAACTTGGTACTAAATTGATATCTAAAATATTTGTCCAATTGATGGGAGATTTAAGGTCTACACCCACACATATTCAAGCATGGGAGGCTGATCTAGGTAAGTCTTTTGAAAAGGGGGAATGGGATATATGTTATAGTTCATTGAAATGAAGTTCCATTTCAGCTCTTTTGGTTGAAAATGGTTATAAACTGCTTTATTGCTGGTACCTGACACCGATAAGGCTAAAAATGATTTTCCCAAATATGTTAGGTAAATGTTGGAGGGAATGTGACAATGTTAGTGGAGCTGTTCAAAAGTATCCCTCTTTTGGGATGCAGTTTTGCATTTATTATATGTAATTTTACAATGTCATGTGCCTAAAATTCCGCACTATTGCTTGCTGTCTTTTCCTTCGGAACTGAATAAATATCAACAAGTATTGTTTTTGCAAGTCATATTAGCTAAAAGTTTGGTAACCACTGCTTCTAGGAAACAAGTAGATTGTCTGACGGTTCCCCTGGTGGAGCGAAAGTTATTTTCCATATATTATCTTGACAAACTGATTGCAACTTGTTTGGGTACTCTGGACAAATTTTTCAAAATTTGGCATCCTTATGTTATGTGGCTGCGAATAGATGAATCGGCTAATATGTTCGCTAGAGGAGAAACTAGTTTATTTTTATTTATTTATTTTCTCTGTCCTATAAAATGGTCATGTATAGGGGGTTGGGGGTATTCTTTGGGGAGGAAAAAATTGTATTGATTTCTTACTGTAATGTTTACAGATTTTCTGATGTTATTTCTGTTGCTTTTGAAATCAATACAATTTTCAGTTACAAAAAAAAAAGCCTTTGCTATGATTCTTTCAAAGAAAAGTAACAAGGCCAAATGACTGTCATGTGAGTCAGCAGCTACAAGTGGCACCTTCTTGGGTTATTGCTAATGTTCCCTCTACACTGTGCCGCACATAGTTAAGAGATTATGTGTACACGGAGAGACAGAGAGAATACATAAGTGACTTATTTAGGAAAAAGTGCTTAAAAGGTCATATCCTGTATCTGCCAAATAAGTAGGAAAGGGACTCTGGCCAGCACCGTTTTCTTGTAAGGAAGGAACTGATTATAGTGCCGATTTCAGTCTGCCCATGCCATTACAATTGTAACACCAGTGGACAGAGTTCAGGCAGGCCCCCAGAAGTAGCCCAGCGGTTAGCACAGAAGCCATGGTTCAAATCCTGCTGACACCCCCCTTTGTTCCCGGCGCATGTGCAAAATGATGTGCTCAACAGAAGTGCACAACCCTTACCCATAAAATATTTGACTTAATATTGGAGACAAGGTGCTGTGGAAGGAGCCCCCTTGCTATTTGGCCTCAGAAGCATTGCTGCTGTCATCAGACAAGGGATAGTGGAAGGGAGGGTCTATTAAAATGCGAGAAAAAACACTACTCCGTCACTGTAAATAAAGGCTCATGGTACCAGCATCCCAGTATTGGCTCTGATTGTGCAGGAGAAGGAGGAACTACTGAGCCAAAATAAATAAATAAAAATAGACCTGATCATCCAGATAAAGGCAGCCTTCACACCTATAAAATCTATTTGGCATTGTGCAATGTTAGTCTGGTCCCATACAATTCCAAGATTGGTGTGAGTTGGACTAATAGTAAAAATGGAATAATGAAGGAATGGAAAAAATCTGAAAAGGAAGTTAGTGATTCAGTGAAGGTTTTGGGTGGATTTGAGGTCAGGCAAGAGAATATAACTAAGGATTGGGTGGGGGATGTGTGTGGACTGGAGTATTTTACACCTGATATTAGTCTGGCTATATTTAATTTAGCGATGCAGTCAATAATAGAAATAGTATTAGGCATACAGGGTAGAGGCAGGGCAAGTCCCTCCCAGTGACAGTATCTCACTGGCAAGGAAAGTGGCTTCCATGTTTAACAAACTGGACAGGTACCATTAGCCGAGGATGATACATTTTGAAATTTACTGAGATCCCTGTTATGCCATAAGGGTTTAGGACTGGAAAAACGCAGAATGAGATATGGTTTACTCAGGCCCAGTGAAAAGGGGAGTCAGATGGGGACACGAAGCTGGCAAGCCTGCACAGAGCAGTTGTATGTTTTTATTGATTTATTTTATTGTGTTTTATTGCAGTACATCCCTTTGGCTTTTTCAAATTGGAGTGAGGAGATGGTATACAAGCTTTTTAAAATTAAAAAAATAAAATAAAATAATAGACAAAGTCCATTTATGGTTGTTTCAGAGCTTCATGATTTTTTTGGTATGTGACAGTATGTAATGCAGAGTAATGAAAACTCCTAGCCAGTGGGGAATTCGCTATGAATATTGATATGTTTTTGTTGAAGTTTTATAAAATTGTGTTTATAAATAAAGCTGTGCTCTGTATTTCCAAATAAAGCTCAAGACATTATTTCAAAGTGGGTTGTTACACTTGGCAGTCTACAGGCTGCGCCCATGAACCACAACTCTCACTTCAAGGTCCGGGCCAGCTGTGCCATGTCCCAATGCGAGGAAACACCATCAATATATCATGCCACCTCCTACCGCAGTGAACACTGCCAGCCAGCCATGTGGCAGGACACCTCCATCAGTACCACACCTCGTCTTCCCTAGGCACACATGCACCTCCTGCTGGCATTTAAAGTTCCCGCGGCCCCTACTGATGTGTCTGGAATGCTGCTCTATAAAAGGGCAGAATTCCAGACACAACTTGTCTTTGCAACAGATCCCGCTGCTGCCTAGTAATGCATTTTGCTTCCCAGTCATTCCTGCCTTGTCCAGCCTGTCTTCAGGCTTTGTTCCAGCTCGCCTGCAGACTCTTCAGTGTTCATTCCAGCCTATCTCCAAGTCTTTGTTCCAGTCTGTGCCAACCTTCGTTGCCTGTTTGTTCCAGCATTTGCCTGTCCACCTCAGCCTATCCTTCCCTCTTCTCCTTCAGATGGATACCTGGTTTGACCTCTGCCTGGGCTTTGAATATGCCTAACCATTGCCTGCCTTTGACCCTAGCCAACATCGTACCTTCTCTTCTGTCATCATCAGAGACCCATCTAAATCCTGCCGGCTCTGACACCCAAAGGCTCAAGCAGAGGGGAACGTGAGCTGGTATAAGTGAAGGTCCTGACTGATCTCTGCTTTGAGAGTGTCTGCCTGCCAATGGTGAGAACCATTGCCCGCAGCGAAGGGCTAGCTCATCACTTGCTTGGACACCCTGACCATGCCGGCTGCCCCCAGTGCCAGTACATCTGCCTCTTCCAGTGCCTGCTCAGCTGGTTCTCCAATTGCCAGCTCCTCCCTAGTATGCCGAGGATCTTAAGCAGTGTCGGGGATTTCTCAACCAGTGCAGGATACACTTCCAGCTACAGTTTCCACTTTTTCCTGATGACCAAGCTAAGTATACATATATCCTCTCATTACATCCAGTCACACTGCAAGTGAAAGATCTGGGCATGATAATAGACAGCAAAATAAGTTTGAAATGATGGATAAACAATACAATAAAAGATGGATATTTTAAATTAAGTGTTCTGAAAAGATTAAAACCATTTTTACATAAACAGGATTTTAGAACTGTTTTACAAGCACTTATTTTTTTCAAGGACAGATTTCTGCAATACACTATTACTTGGACTACCCGTTTCCTCAATCAGAACATTTCAACTCCTTCAAAATTCTACCACTAGAATCTTAACCAACACTAAAAAAACAGAACACATTACACCTATTTTAAAAGATCTACACTGGTTACCGATTATCTACCGCATCCAGTTCAAAGCTCCATCCTTGATTCACAAAACTCTACAATAGCAAAATGGATTGGTTAACTGCTTCTTTGCACTTTCATACTCCCCAGAGTAAAACCAGGTCAGCAAGCAATGGATCACTCCCTGTACCATCACCAAAATCTGCACACCTAAACTCCGTCCATGAAAGAGTACTTTCCATTGCTGGTCCACTACTATGGAACTCTCTCCCTCACGATCTACGGCTCGAACCAGACACTAAAGCTTTTAAGAAAGCACTCAAAACTTGTCTTTTCCAGAAGGCGTTTTTGGAGTCCTAAAATCTTTTAAACTTTACTTTTATCTTGTCTTTTTAGTGCTTATAATTTTAAGAAGTGTTAAATGTATTTATTGTATTAAATATTTTGTATTTCATTTTCATTGACTATTTTAAATGCTTTTAATAAGGCATTTTAACCAAATTGTACACTGACGTGATATCTATTGACGAATGTCAGTATAAAGAAAAACATTAAATAAATAAATAAATTAATTGATTAATTAATTAACTTACTAGATGGAACTGCTTTGGCCTGGGCTTCTCCATTGAGCGAATGAGGGGATCCTATCCTGCTTGAACCTCCAACAGTTCACTGAACAATTTTGCTCAGTTTTTGAAGAGCCAGGTCAAGCAGCAGCCATGGTCTTTGACCTAACTCCACCTCTGCCAAGGCTCCCAGACCTTAGGTGAGAATGTGGAGGAATTCAAGACACTAGCCTCAGAATTAAACTGGCGAGAAGACAGCCTAATCATCATCTTCCTGGAGGGCCTATCTGGGAGAATTAAGGATGGTTTGGGATCCTCCCCACCTCGTTAGAGGTGCTCATTGCCCTCACGTTTATGATTGACCAATGTTTGCAGCAAAGGGCTCGAGAGATCCATCCTGCATTGGGGAACATTCTTCTGGCACCCTGCTTTCAGCATCCACTCTCACCCGTGGCTGCCATACACTTGGCCTCTCCTCCTCCAACTGGAACCAATGCAGCTGGGTCACTGCTGCCTAGCCCCAGAAGGCTCCATCGCAGGCAACAGGGCTTCTGTATTTACTGTGCAACCCGAGGCCATCTCTTGACTCAATGTCCAGATAAGTCGAGAAACTTAAAACATCTAGGGTCCTTCAGGGACATGACCCTAGGCCTTACCATTCAGCTCCCCAACTCCTTTTGCCAGTCACCCTGGAACTGGGTCCCACACACTTCTCCACTTAGGCTTTTGTAGATTCCAGCTCAGGAGGAATCTTTATCCTCAGGCCCTAGTTTGCCAACTCTGTATTCCCATGGTTCAGAGGACTTCCCTGCTGATGATTTCCTCCTCTACGAGAATCTGCTTCTAGGACAGACTACCCAAACCACAGAGCCCTTGATCCTCCGCACCAGTCTCTTGCATGTGGAGAAGATCAGTTTCCACGTGATCTCTAGAGCTGTTAATCCTATTATACTTGGCTTGCCATGGCTCCAACAATTCCAACCCCACTTTGAATGGGCCATCCTGGTGCTCACTCACTGGGGCCATGGATGTATAGACTCCTGCTTGGTAACGTGGAACCTCCTCGCCCTGTGATCATGGCTTCTGCCCTTCTGGGTCTTCCCACTCAATATGCAGATTACAGAGACATCTTTTGAAAGAAGCGTCCTGAGATCCTGCCTCCTTACCACACATATGTTTGCAGCATAGAGTTAATTCCCAAAGCTATGCCCCCATGGGGTAGGGTGTATCCCCTATATCTCCCGGAGACTTAAGCCATGTCAGCCCATATTCAAGAGAATCAGTATTGTGGATTCATCTGGCCTTCCTCTTCTCCAGTGGGGCTGGGTTCTTCTTCATCACGAAGAAGGATGGAGCCTCTGGCCATGCATAGACTACCGTGGCCTGAATGCTATCATGAAGAAAGACAGCTTGCCTTTAAAAGCTGAGCTTTTCAATTGCTAACAGGATGCCAAGATATTCACAAAATTGGATCTCAGGAGTGCATACAACCTTGTCTACATCAAGGCCAATGATGAATGGAAGACCGCGTTTAATACCCACGATAAGCACTACAAGAATTTGGACATGCATTTCGGGCTTTGCAATGTCCTGGCATTTTTCCAGACAATAGTCAACGAGATCTTCTATGATCTTCTGTACACCTGCATAGTCATATACCTGGATGACATATTCATATTCTCCTAGACCTTGGATTCCCATTGTAGAGATATTCACACCATCCTGCAACGTCTTCAAGAGAATAACCTCTATGTCAAACTTGAAAAATGTCTCTTTGAACAAGAGGAACTCCCCTTCCTCAGGGATGGATCCAGACAAGGTAAAATTCATTAAGGATTGTCCTGCCCCAGTGGTACTATGGGCCTTACAAGATTCCTGGGGTTTGCAAATTATTACCATCTAACTACTCCTCCTTAGTGGCCTCCCTTACTACCCTCACCCGCTTGCCCACTTGTTCCAGCCTTTGCCTTCCATCCTCAACCTATCCGTCCCTCTTCCTCTCCTTCAGATAGATACCCGGTTTGACCTCTACTTGGACTTCAAATATGCCTACCGCCACCTGCCCCAACCACTGCCTGGACCTCTGATACATCTGACTGCCACCTGCCTTCAACCCTAGCTGACATTGGACCTTCTCTTCTGTCGTCAGAAGAGATCCTCCTAAGTCCTGCCAGCCCCAGCACCCAAAGGCTCAACCTGAGGGGAAAGTGAGCTGGTATAGGTGAAGGTCCTGACCGGTCTCTGCTTTGCCTGAGTGCACCTGCTGATGGTGAGAACCTGCAGGGCTCCTCCCTGCAGGTGGAGTCAATCTCACCTCAGCCCAAAGGTCCACAGACACAACAGGGTTAAAAGGAGACAAAGAAAAAGAAGAGGGAGAGACAAAGGTCAAAAGAGGGTTGGGAGTATGGCATGCCCAGATTATGGGCTATGACTGAAAGGAAGATTCTCTGAGCTAGTTATTAGTATCAGTCCAGGATTTCAGAATATCCTTCATGGTCCCTTGGTAGAGGATTGTCCACCCTTATGACAGACATACAGGATCCTCCCCTACTAAGAACTGGAAACAAAATGGACAGTGTTTGTATTTTTTCTTAATAGACTCCATCTCACAAGGTTGGAAAATTATTGTGTTGGCCCTAAGCAAACTGTTATGTTATGTATGGTAGCAAACACCCAACTGATTCATTCAGGACAGTGCATCTATCAGAGCCTGAACCCCATCCAGACTATCCATTAAAGGACCATGGAATGACATGATGTTGGGTGGGGCCATAACACAGCAATGAGCTTTCCCTTTGCTATAAGACACAATGGAGAGTGAAAAGGGCCAGAATTATGTGATTCTTCTATATGAATTTTCTTCTATTGCCCCTTCCTACAAGAAAAGTAATGAGAGGTACATCACAAAGGGGTGGATTAGTAAAAGGTCATTGATGGAAACAGATTAAGTATTATTGCAGTATATATACATAAATATACATACATATATATTAGCTATCCTCTAGTCTTCAGGTACAATGGATGATTTTAATGATAGGTTACAAATTTTTACTAATAGGTCTGAAATTTCATTTTTTAGTTCCTTCAGAACTCTGGAGTGTATACCATCCGGTCCAGGTGATTTACTACTCTTCAGTTTGTCAGTCAGACCTACCACATCTTCTAGGCTCACCATGATTTGGTTCAGTCCATCTGAATCATTACCCATGAAAACCTTATCTAGTACCTTCTCCAGTAATATAAAATATTATAGTGCTATTGTGATGTATTTAACTTCTTCAGTTTTAAAATTGTATAAATTTCACAGCATTGGGCATCATATTAAAAAAAGTGGTGGAAGGTTGGTGTGTTAATGATTAAATTTAAAGGGTGGGATAACCTGGATGGTTCCTGCCACCACAGCATATGAAACCACTACCTTTCACTTTAACATAATTTAAGAGGATGTTGTATATGTATACATTGCAGTGAAATATATGAGAATTATATAAGGGGTTCAGTTATATACAATTGATGTTCTAGTTTTGAACCTTCCTAGATGATCGTGGAGACACTTGGTTTCTTATTAAGCCTAGGCAGAAGTCACGGTAATCTACCTCAGATTCTGCCTACACACGGCTAATGCTTTGGCCTGGGCCTAGGCCTTGCCAGCGGATCCCCACCGGACTGGGTAAGTGGAGGCTGGGGAAAGGATTCTTGACCTGGTATTTTTCCAGATAGGAGGGATGGGTGGTCTGGTTAGGAGGCCCCATTTCCATTTTTTTTTTTCATTTTGGGGTTGTTGGGTTTTTTTTTTTTTTTTAAATGAAAGAAACAAATTTTGTTTTGTAGTGGTATAAACGAATCAAAATTTGTGGGGAAAAACCTGAAAACGAACCAAAAAATGAAACCGTTTTTTTTACCCCTGCACATCCCTAGAAAATGGTCAAGAAAAACGAAAGTGAGAAAAGGCAAAAAAGACCCTCAAAACATGAAATGGACAAAGTACAAACTTGAAATAAGTATCAGTAACTTATTCCCTAAAAAACTTTATCAGATATTTAAAAGATGCCTGGAAATTCATTTATCAGGACTGGCCCCTAGGCAGTCCATAAATAGCAGAAGGCTCTGCTGCTTCTTAGTGCTGGTATGAACTATAGAACCTGTCCAGTTGAACATTTAAAGCATCTGACAGTGAAGCATGTTAGCAGTTGACTGGCTTACTAACATTTATTTCATTCACCATCATACACCAACTGTCCAAGGTTGATTCTATTAGTGGCAAAATACCAAGCTCATTATATAAAGAGCAATGATATCTATAGTTAGGAGCAGTCAAAACAAAGTAATATGCTTTCATATATAACATTCAATTTGTTTTGATTTGTAGGTTTTATGACTCATATTTATGATCAAGTGTTCTATTACTGGATATAAAATATGTATGTGCATTATATCTGTCTCCCAAAAAAGACAATTCATATTTATTTATTTATTTTATTTAGATTTTTTTTTTATATTCCACTTTTCGGCACTTCAAAGAGGATTACCATACATGCAGGTATTTCCCTGTCCCTTATTAAATAAGACTACAAGTTTATCACTCTTAGAGGCCAATGTACTAAACAGGGCTAAAGACACCCATTTTTCACTAATGTGATAACAGAGAATACATTACCCAAATCTAAATGTTTTGTGTGCATTAACTGGTGAATGTGTGGTTGCTAAGATGTTTAGCACACATTATTTTTCTCTTTATATGTTAAATAATGTATTTCTGCAAAAGGAAATGGTGAGCAGAATAGATGGGCCTATCTGTGCCCATATAGCACACATAAGTTAGGCTTCATCAGGCTTCCAGAGACCCTGATAGTGGTGAGCAACTATTCCTTTAGTAACATAGTAACATCAAGGTCCATATTCAAAAGCATTTAGCCAAATATCTCAGACGTTATCTGGCTAAATTAAGATTTGGGCACTTATCTGGCTAAATTCTAGATGGCTAATAAGTTAGGATTTAGTGGGATAAGCTAGGGGCATTCCTGGGGCATAACTGGCGGAGTTGAGTTACCCAGTTAAGTTATTCGGCTAACTCTGATATTCAAAATTAGCCAGCTAACAGCCAGCTAAGTCTGGTCCAGCCAAAGAGCTGTCCTAAGGATAGTCAGATAAAATTAGCCAGCTAATGTTAAGATAGCCAGATATATTCAATATTAAGGCTGCACTTTTGCATATACCTCCAAAGTTAGCTGGATAAGTTTATCTAGCTAACTTTGCTAACTGGACAATGATTGAATATGGATCTCATAGTAAATGACAGCAGATAAAGATCAAAATGGTCCATCTAGTCTACCCAGCAATATTTTTTTAGGGTAGTAATAACTGCCTTTCTGTGCAGGTCACCCCAAGCCTTCTTTTAAGTGTAGTAACTGTCTCTCCATGCAGATTAACCATAAGGCTTCTGCTAAGGGTAGTAACTGCCATTCTATGCAGGTTACCCCCTAGCAGAAATGTAAACTTTGTGTGTAATAGAAAAGTTACCCCTTTTCTTCATTTCCATTGTCTAGCGAGCAGGGATCCTTTGTTTGTCCCACACCCTTTTGAATTCCATTACTGTTCCTGTCTTCACCACCACCCTTTCCATGAACAAATATTTCCTGACAATGTTCCTGAGTCTTCCCCCTTGGAGTATCATATTGTAGCCCCTAGTTTTACAACTTCCTTTCCATCGGGAAAAAAATTTATTTTTGTACCTCACTCAGGTATTTGAAAGTTTGTATCACATCTCCCCTATCTCTTAACTCTTCCAGGGAATACATGTTAAGGTCCTTCAGCCTCATCTCATATGGCTTTCCATACAAACCCCACATTATTTTGGTTGCCTTTCTTTGGAGGTCTCCAGAACTGAACACAGCTTTCCAGGTGAAGCTTCACCAAGGATCTGTACAGAGGCATTATCGTCTTTCTTCCTGTTGGTTATGTCTCTTTTAATGCAGCCCAGCATTCCTCTGGCATTAGCCACCTCCTTGTCATATTGCTGCACTGCCTTCAGATCAGACACTATCACCCTGAGGACTCTCTTCCAGTTTGTAAACATCAGTCTTTCATCACCACCTTCCTCACAGCACTCTCTGATTATGTCAAGGGCCATTCTGTATTTATGGCTCCCTCCGGTGCTCCTCAGATACCTCGGCAATAGGTCGACTCCATTGGAGTAGTGGTTTGCCTCTGCGTTCCTAGTTCCTGATCCTAAACTCCTGGTTCCACTTGAATTCCTGTCTCCAGTTCTTGGTTTCTTCACAAGTCGGGTCTTCTCCTGAGTTCCTGTCTTTGTAGTCTGCCTTCCCTTGCCTGTCTTCAGCATCTCGTCTATCCTGTTGTTCCTCCTCTCCTCGCCCCCTTGGATAGGACTTCTGTTTTGACTTTGGATTGTACCTTGATGCTGCTTGACCTCCACCTGCCTTTGACCACTGCCTGCTCATTGACTTGCTTGAACTCTGCCTGCCCAGACCTCTTTCTGAACCATGACACTGAACGAACCACCTGCCTCTGACCACAGCCTGCACCAGTCTCTTCTGCCTGCCACCTGCCCCAACCACTGCTCGTACTGACTCCACTTCTCTCTGTGCTGGTCTGTAACACCTACACGATGGATCTACATTTCCACAGAGGCCCGCACCTAAGTCCAGCTGGCCCCTGCATCCAAGGTCTCAATCTAAGGGAAATGAGGGCTGGTATTGGTGAAGCTCCTGTTGGGCCTCTACTCTAGTCAGCTCCACCTGCCATTGGTGGGGACCTACAGGGCTCCTCCCTGTGGGTTGCATCAACTCCATCTCAGCCCAACGGTCCACTTCCGCAACGCATAAATGTAACCTTTATCAAAATGATTGTCACTTTTTAGCATTCAAAAATATCGTCGGTACAGTGTGCTGCGGCAGTCAAAAAAGCAAACAGAATGTTGGGAATTATTAGAAAAGGAATGGTGAATAAAACGGAAAATGTCATAATGCCTCTGTATCGCTCCATGGTGAGACCGCACCTTGAATACTGTGTACAATTCTGGTCGCCGCATCTCAAAAAAGATATAATTGCGATGGAGAAGGTACAGAGAAGGGCTACCAAAATGATAAGGGGAATGGAACAGCTCCCCTATGAGGAAAGACTAAAGTGGTTAGGACTTTTCAGCTTGGAGAAGAGACGACTGAGGGGGGATATGATAGAGGTGTTTAAAATCATGAGAGATCTAGAACGGGTAGATGTGAATCGGTTATTTACTCTTTCGGATAGTAGAAAGACTAGGGGGCACTCCATGAAGTTAGCATGGGGCACACATTTAAAACTAATCGGAGAAAGTTCTTTTTTACTCAACGCACAATTAAACTCTGGAATTTGTTGCCAGAGAATGTGGTTAGTGCAGTTAGTATAGCTGTGTTCAAAAAAGGATTGGATAAGTTCTTGGAGGAGAAGTCCATTACCTGCTATTAAGTTCACTTAGAGAATAGCCACTGCCATTAGCAATGGTTACATGGAATAGACTTAGTTTTTGGGTACTTGCCAGGTTCTTAAGGCCTGGATTGGCTACTGTTGGAAACAGGATGGTGGGCTTGATGGACCCTTGGTCTGACCCAGTATGGCATTTTCTTATGTTCTTAATATCAACCAGCCAAAATGCATCTTGCATGCCTTCAGTTTCCCTATTTTATGTAGAACCATATTTTGTATTTTCTCTACTTAGCTTTCAGCTGTAGGCTTAGACTTAATTTAAATGTGACCTGCCCATTTCTATGCCAATTAATAGTGGAACGTATATGCTTTTCTCTCAAAGCAGCTCATGGTAGTACAAGGTGCTTATAGATGATGAACTTCCACCAGAATCGTTCTCTCATTGTCAAGATATCATTTCACAAAAACGGCTTGAATTAGCCCAAGTTTGAAACTTGTGAGTAGCAGCGGCAATTGTCAAGGCTTGAACGCCTTTCCGTGTCTGTCACCATGTGTGCACTTTTCTGTGCAAAGTATCAAATGAAAGCCTAGCGGGTAATAGAAAAGTCCAGCAACAGTGTGAACAGTATGTGGAAACTGAATGAAAGCCTGCTCTTCAGCACAGTTAATTTCAAAATAGACCAAGCTTCAGCTGTTGTGCTCAAGGCTTTATCTATTTGTAGCTGGCACATTCTGGTATTCTCTGTCTCTCTTTCTTTATAAGCTACTTCTTATTTGTTCTTGTGATCTGATTTTGTTTGATTGGAAAAAATGTAAAACAGGCCATATACAACAATACCTTTCAACTGGATTCACAGACACACTTACTGGTTTAATTAAAGGTATCATACAACTTATTTTGTTAGCATTATACAAAATGTTCTCTCTTCTTATCTTTAAGTCAGGACTTTTGATATTTCTAAATAAGGGAATTTTACATATTAAATAAAAACTATAAATGGAAATCTGAGAAACTTTGTATTCCATTTTAACACTTCTTATCAGCATAGCTATTTTTGGAATGGTTGATTTATATTTAAGCACCCTGAAATATCCCTGTCTACCATGTAGACAGCCAAGTTATTTTGCGCATGCCTTTGCTGTTAGTACAGCTTTTAAAAGACACCAGGAAAAAAAACAACTATGTAGACCAACTTCACTTTAAAACTGCATTAATAGATTAAGAAATTGTTAAATATGTACTGTTATAGAGCAGTTTTATTTTACATTGAATACTTTGTTAGCGTTGTTCAACCAGAGCAATTTTTATGTCATTGTTACAGCATTTTCTTTAGTTAAAAAAAACCCAAAAAAACACATTGTGTGATATTGTGACAAGTTTGCCATTAGTGCACTTACTGCCTTTCAACCAGGAGTGGGCAAACCTTTTTTTTTTTTTTTTTTTTTTTTAAACAGAGCCACATTACTGGACCTCCTCTGCTCTTGGGGCCAGAGTGGCTCCGCTTGGAGCTTCTTGAGAGGGAGAGGGAGGCCATTGGAACCCTTCAAGTGGGAATAAAGAAAAAAAAACCAACACCCCTCCCCCCACAGCAGGTTATATAACACAGGTACAGTGTGAAGAATATAGATACAAACTTAGGGGGGTCATTTGCTAAGCAATTTC
This sequence comes from Rhinatrema bivittatum, assembly GCF_901001135.1. Taxonomy (NCBI): domain Eukaryota; kingdom Metazoa; phylum Chordata; class Amphibia; order Gymnophiona; family Rhinatrematidae; genus Rhinatrema; species Rhinatrema bivittatum. The sequence continues at coordinate 385,031,102 of NC_042615.1, forward strand.
CCCATAGACCCAGAATGGGAGAAAACCTTTAGTAAATATTAGGGGGTAGTCCCCAGAGGGGACTATCCCCTCTGGGGACAGGGAAGTACTTATAATACCGAATGTAACTTGCCTTCGGATATCAATCAAAAGGCATGAGCCAGAAAATAAATAAATAAAGCAGAATACCCCAAGGTGCAGTTGGGAGGAGAAAAGTAGCCCCAACAATGGCAAGAATACCCTAAGGTATAATGAGAGCACTAAAGTAGCAACCCTTTCCCTAGCAGGTTATAGTAGTGTAGCACAAACCAAGTCTCCCTCTTCAGAAGGAAGATTGTCTTTTTTGTAATCCCCTTCCCCTTTCTTGCAGATCCCGCTATGCTTTTCCTCCTCTTTTTGCATCCCTGAAATCCATCTCTCCTCCCTTGTCACTGCTATCTTCTCCCTCTCATGGTCTTTCCCCTTCCAGCCTGCAAATTTCTTCCTGCTGATGCCGTGAGCTCCTTTTCCTCTGACACTGCTGCTCATGCTGACATTATCAACAATTGCTCAAAATTAGGTTCTCTCGTACGATCTCAAGCCATTGCTGATGACATCTGGTCAGAGGGCTGGCAGGCTGGAGATAATACCAATTTTGTGCAAGGTAGCCGGGCTACAAAGAAGGGGAGACAGGCCAATTCTGGCCCGTAGGCTGAAGTTTGCTTAAGTTTTTCTCTCTGACTATAAATTATAAAGCTAAACATATAGATCACTTGATTAACAGTATTTTCTAGTAATAGGGACAATTAACAGTTATGACATCTGCTAACAGCCTGCATTTTAGCCTGCATTTCAGCTCCTTAGCCCTAGAGGGGAGGAGGATCATTGCTTAGCAGTCAGGAATATATTAATTATTTTACGATCTGTATCCTCCCTTCCTGCATCTCATTCAGCTCACTTGGGGGAGGTGTCTCCAAATAGGGGTAGTTTTGCACAAACCATGACAGGAAGGAAACTCACTCGCAAGCCAGGCCATGTTGGACATGACCTCAAATTTACTGATACTGTTCTTAGTATTTGCATTGTGCCAAGGAGAGCCTCCTGAAATTGATAAGATGTACCATGTACAGGTAGCATATCAAGGTTTGCCTGAGAGTTCTTTTAAATCGGTCAGGGCATATTGTTGGTGTTTTATACCTTAAGGACAGGAGCGGGGCTGCACGCTGGTGAATCTGGCTTATGCATAACAAGAATTAGATATTTTTCTGCCTATACCGGCCACCTTCCCCTTGGGTCAAGTCCTAAGGTTCTGCTGGCAGGGATTAATCAGGAGGTGTACACCTAGCACAGGAAGATAATATCCAACATGCTCTGGCTTGTGAGTGAGGTTCATTCCTGTCAGGGCTGGACTGCAGAAATAAAACAAAACATAAAGGTTAAGCGATTATTTAAATCTCATAATGTTACAATACAAATGTACAAGGTCACAATATAAATGTCACAATGTTACTATGCTAATGTCAATGAAAAATGTCAATCTCTATATAAAACAGAAAACCCACGATGCACTGTAAACCGGTGTAATACCTCTGGTGAACATTGGTATAGAAAAGCAAATAAACAAACAAACAAACAAATAAATAAATAAATAAAGGTGCCCACATAAAAACAGACAAGGATCAGGGTAAACAAGACCCAGGACCAGATAGAAAAGAACTGGACAAACAAATAAGAACAATAAGGCCACAGATTTGGGCCAAACAGCTTGAACAGGAAAAGACAAGGGGCCACAACTAGGGGGTAATGAGGACCCAAGATAAGGCAAGTTGCATGATATGAGGCAGGCTTTTAACTGTGGCAGTGCTGGAAGAACATGGCTGCCAGCAGGACCTCAAAGCCATAAAGCATGGAGGAACAGGCAGTCCGTATATGTGGTCACTGAGGGCCCTTGCTGGCAGGAAGCAAGAACCACCCAAATTATCCCTTCTCAAAGGGTGAATTCCAGATGCACTTAGGACTTCCAGGATCCCATATAAAAATGGGATCAGAGACAATTGTTACCAAGGCACCTGTATCCCCTCTAAAAGGAAACCTATAGTCTTGGTAGAGGATTCTCTGGAGCAAAACCTGGAGCAGTAGCCTGAAACAGATTCTCCATAATGGACTGTGGGACAAAGTCTGAGAGTGGATGCTTGGAATTGAGCCTGAAGTGGATTCTCTGGTGGGGAACCTGAGGCTGTAACTTGAAACAAAGCATCCAGGACAGACTGTGGAACAGAGTCTGAAAGCAGAGCCTCCAAGCAGATACTTTGAGCAGAGCCTCCAGAGCAGATACTTGGAGAGGACTCCCCTGAGCAGAGCCTGGGGCAGCTGCTGCTGGATGTGGATTGTCCGGAGCAAAGCCTAGGGCAACTGCTGCTCCTGGATGCAAATTCTCTGGGGCATAGCCTGGTGGAGCTGCTGCTGGAAGCATATTCTTGTAAATGGAGCCTGGAGCAGTCACTACATGGGACAAAGGTATTGAATTCTCTAGAACCAGGACTGAGGTTGAAATGGTCAGGACTGGAATCAAGATTTCCAAGGTAGCTGAAACTGAGAAGGCCTGAAATAGAGACAATGGAACTACAGAAGCCAGTGATTCTATAGCTGGAGTCTTAGGAGCAGAGACTACAGAACCAGCAGGCTCTGGATTTTTGGGAGCCAGGGCAGACTACCAGTAGAGAGCCAAGAACAGGGGCTGTACAAACAGTGGGCATTGACTTCACAGATGCTAGGGCTGGAGTCATGGATACAGGAGGCTGACAAGCCACAAAGACATCAGAGGCAATAGCAGCAAAGCAAAAATGGCAGATCTAGACTCTAGGTTTTTGTTTTTTTTATTTGGAATACATAGGGGTAGATTTTCAAATAGCGCGATTTGGCGTACTTTTGTTGGTGCTCCAGGCGCCAACAAAAGTACGCTGGATTTTAGTAGATACGCGCATAGCCACGCATATCCGCTAAAATCCGGGATCGGCGCGCAAGGCTATCGATTCCTTATAGCCGGTGCGCACCGAGCCGCGCAGCCTACCTCCGTTCCCTCCGAGGCCGCTCCGAAATCGGAGTGGCCTCGGAGGGAACTTTCTTTTGCCCTCCCCTCACCTTCCCCTCTCTTCCCCTACCTAACCCCCCCGCCCGGCCCTGTCTAAACCCCCCCCCTTACCTTTGTCGGGGGATTTACGCCTCCCGGAGGGAGACATAAATCCCCGCGCGTCAGCGGGACGCGACCTGGGGGCGGGTCCGGAGGACACGGCCACGCCCCCGGACCACCCCGGGCCGTAGCCACACCCCCAGGACCGCCCCCAAAACGCCACGCGGATCAGGCCCGCCCCCCCCCGACACGCCCCCTCTGAAAACCCCGGGACTTACCGAGTCCCGGGGTCTGCGCGCGCCGGTAGGCCTATTGAACATAGGCGCACCAGCGCGCAGGGCCCTGCTCGCCTAAATCCGCCCGGATTTAGGCGAGCAGGGCTCTTAAAATCCGCCCCATAGTGTTTTCAAGGTTACAGAATCTAAACATGGCAAATACTTGGATAGCAGCGGGTCACAGCTGGACAAAAAAATCAAACCAGGCTCAAGGGGGTCCATGCTGCCTCTCCTATGGGTTTTGGCTGGATTCAGCTTGCTGTCATGGTGTACTGCTGGGGCAGAAGCAGGGCTGGACATTGGCAAGACTGACTTGTGCAGAACAAGAATAGGGTATTCTACTGCTTGTACCAGCCTCCGTCCCCTTGGGTTGAACCCTCAGATTCTGGAAGCCATAGGATTGCCAGCTTTTCCACAGACCAAGACTGAAAACTTGAGGACTGGAGGTAGGGGGGAGGCAGCAGTGCCCCTCCCCTTAATTTGTATAAATTTACTCCCACTGCCTCTGAACCTGCATCCAGATTTTACATGAAAAATAACACTGGAAGTATAGGTTTTTTTTAGGTAAAAATACTCACATACATGCTCTGCTGTGGTGCCAACAAGAAAACTGAGCAAAAGGCACTCAGACACTTAGAACCCATATGGTATTAGGCCTATTATAACCGTAGTAGACCCGGGGCCAAAGTCTAAGTTTCCCCTGATGGAAGTGAGATAAGTGCAGACTCTCGGAATCCCCAGAATACCAGTCAGGTGTACCCAGGTTTTCCGTAGTGGCAGTATAAGCGGGTGATCCGCTAGCAATGGGGGAATCTTGTCCTGCAGACTCATAAGAACATGACCAAGGGATATACTAAAGCATTTTCAGCCAGGATGTTAACCAGAGAAGACTGCCCCAGCAGCCATCCCCTGACCAAGCGGAGATTGGCCGTCATCCCATAATGGTTAAGGTTCGGTACCCCCATACCACCTCTCGACCATGGAAGCTTCAACCACTGTAAGGGCATCCTCACTTTTTTCCCCTTCCAAATAAACTGGCGCACCAATTTATCCACCTTAGAGAGGTCCTGAGAGTATAATAATATGGGAAAATTTTGAAGGACATACAACCATTTGGGTAGAATCACCATTTTAAATAGGTTTATCCTTCCTCCCATTGAAAGCGGCAAATTGCACCATAATTGTAATTTATCCCGAGTAGCCTGTAGCAACAGAGGTATATTGAGAGTATACTTGCCCTGCACATCTGTAGTCAAGTGGATCCCCAAGTATTTAATAGAGTCATGCGCCCACTGCAAGGGGAAGGGTCCCCCCCATCGTTCCCTGGGTGCGTCCGGATAAGCCAGCGCTTCAGACTTGCCCCAGTGTTACCTCACGGCGCCAGGCGGGGAGGGTCTTCACCGCTGATCAGCGGAGACTGCCGGCGGCAGCGCAGGCAGACGCGACTCGCGCGCAAGCTCCGCCCACCAGCCGACGTCGGACGCCCTCCCGAGGATCGCGTGAATGCTGTTGTTCTTTGTAGATGAACAGCAGTCACTGCTAGTTGTTGTCGAAGCTAGTTTGAATCGCCTCGCAATGCTGGCACAGGCAGGACTCCAGTTCAGGCTGCACGGCTCTTATGTGGCAGGCTGTGCACAGAGAATTCCTTCTTGCCTTCTTGGGTGCCGGTGCCATTGCTTCTAGCGTCAACGCATGCGTGTAATTGTAAGCGCGGCTGTGCATGTAGATGTGTGCGCATCTGTACTGGACGCACACAAGTTTATCCGCATCGGCCGCCCGGCCTGCCCGTGCATACTGCCGGTCGAGAAGGGAAGATAGCGCTGACGCCCCCCTCACATAAGATGGTGCCCCCAAGGGTCTCCACATGTACCCCTGTACTGGATCGGGGCCTAGCCCAACCAGGGCTGCTCAACCTGATCGGTGCTCCCTTTTACCTTGCCGGAAAGGAAATCTAAATCGGTATGGCAATCTGAGCCTCTGAGACCTGAATTTAAAGTTTTCTGCTTACCTGGTCTCTGCGCTTACCGATTGAGTGCCAGGACGGTCTCCAGCTGCGGGGGGAGAGGGCTTACCTTCACTGCCACGCTCTGTTGTGCACCCGCTACCTTTCAGCCACTCTGGGGCTAAGTTCACGCCGGGAACTGGCTACCGGTGCAAGGCACACTTGAGGGATATCTGAAATCACCTCAGGAATTCTCAACTGAGGGAGAGACCCTTAGGTTTCACCACAGGAGAGCAGGGCTCGATCTTTTTCTTTCTTTGCTGTAATTCTTAACACTATTCTAGTGTGTGGGATAGTGTCCGCATCTACTAGGCGATGGAGAGATACTGAAGAGTTAAGGTTACTTCAGGGGTATATCTAGAGTGACATCAGCTTTGAAATCTGAGGAAGGGAGGAGCCAGCTGTCTTGGTACATGGGGGTACCAATGACATAGGAAAGGGCAGGAGGGAAGTTCTGGAAGTCAAAGTTAGGGTTTTAGGTAGAAAGCTGAAATACACAACCTCCAGGGTAGCAGCCTCAGATATGCTCTCCATTCCACGTGCAAAAGCCCAGAGGCAGGCAGAGCTCCAAAGTCTCAATGCATGGATGAGACAATGGAGAAGGGAAGAGGGTTTAGGTTTAAGAACTGGGCTTCATTTTGGGGAAGGGGGGCCTTTTCCTCAAGGATGGGCTCAACCAGAGTAGAACCAGGCTACTGCCACTAACCTGCAAACAGGAGATAACACATATTTTAAACTATATGATGAAGGAAAGCAGACAGTCACTCAGAAGCACATGGTTCGGAATGATATACCTTTGAAAAATACTAAGAAGAGGGAAGATAGGGCATCCCAGTAGAGAGATTGCAATAAAATGGCAAAGTGGACCAGGTGTCTAAGTAAAGGGCAGAAAGATTCCAAATTAGCCCTGCCAGCTGTTGAGCAGATTGTTTGTATTAACACTTTGAAATGCTGTACAAATGCTAGAAGTCTAAAAATTAAGATGGGAAAGTTAAGAGTGTATAGCACTGGATGAAGAAGTAAATATAATTAGCATCTCAGAGACCTGGTGAAAGGAGGAAACCACTAACACTGATACCAGGGTACAAACTATATCAAAATGATAGTATGAATTAATTTGGTGGAGGGGGTGGCACTATATGCTAAAGAGAGCATGGAATCAAACAGGATAAGTTCTGCAGGAAACAAAGTGCAATGTTGAATCTTTATGGATAGAAATTCCAGGTAAAAAAGGAATAAAATAGTATTGGGGATGTATAGCAAATGTTGCTTACCTGTAACAGGTGTTCTCACAGGACAGCAGGATGTTAGTCCTCACAAATGGGTGACATCACGGGATGGAGCCCAATCACAGAAAACTTCTGTCAAAGTTTCCAGAACTTTGACTGGCCCCTACTGGGCATGCACAGCATGGCACTAACCCTGCAGCCAGCAGGAGTCCCCCTTCAGTCTTGTTTGAAAGCTACAGGCAGTGCCAAAAAATTAAATAAATGTAACGAACCCAATACCACGGGGCAGCGGGCGGGTTTCGTGAGGACTAACATCCTGCTGTCATGTGAGATCACCTGTTACAGGTAAGCAACATTTGCTTTCTCACAGGACAAGTAGGATGGTAGTCCTGACATATGGGTGAGTACCGAGCTGAGGATGTCCGAACATGCATCAAATGTACCCAAAGGCATGCAACAGGCACAACAACTGGGGTGGAATTTGGTAGACCTCATCCTGAACCCCACTGGGCAGGCGGAAGGGTGTTGGTACGTCATGTTGTAAACAGGTTACGAAGGACAGACTGGCCGAAGATGGAATCTGGTCTTCTGGCTTTGTCCAAGCAATAATGGTCTGCAAAGGTATGGAGAGAACTCCAGGTGGGAGCCCTGCAAATGTCAGGAAGCGGTACCGATCGCAGGTGTGCTACTGAAGTCGCCATGACCCTCACAGAATGTGCTTTAACATGGTCTTGAAATGGAATGCCCGCTTGCTGATAGCAAAAGGATATGCAGTCTGCCAACCAGGAGGAGAGAGTCTGCTTATCCACAGGTTGCCCTAATTTGTTAGGGTGAAAGGAGAAGAACAATTGAGTGCTCTTCCTGTGGGCAACTGTACGGTCTAGATAAAATGCTAGAGCCCGTTTACATTCAAGGGTATGCAGAGCCTGCTCTACTGAATTGGAATGGGGCCTGGGAAAAAATGTAGGTAGCATGATTGAGGTGAAAATCCGAAACTACCTTAGGTAAGAATTTAGGGTGAGTGCGGAGTACCGCCCAGTCCTGCAGAAGTTTAGTGTAAGGCGGATAGGTAACTAGGGCCTGTAATTCACTAACTCTGCGAGCTGAAGTGATTGCCAAAAGAAAAATCACTTTCCATGTGAGATATCGAAGTTCACAAGAGTGAAGAGGCTCGAATGGTGGTTTCATGAGCCGACCCAAAACCAGATTAAGGTCCCAAGAAGGGGCCGGAGGACGCAGTGGAGGCTTGAGGTGAAGCAAGCCCTTCAAAAAACGTGTTAAAAAGGGTTGTACTGAGATAGGAACATCCCCGACACCTTTATAGAAGGCGGCTACCGCACTGACATGCATTCTGATGGAAGAAGTCTTTAGACCTGATTCTGAAAAATGCCAGAGATAGTCCAAAAACTTCATGATTGGACAGGAAAAGGGGTCAAGGGACTGAGAAGAGCACCATGACGTGAACTTTTTCCATTTGTAAGAGTAAGCTTATCTCGTGGAAGGCTTCCGTGAAGCAATCAAGACACGGGAAACTGGTTCAGAAAGGTTAAGTGGCTGAAGGATTAACCTTTCAACATCCATGCCGTCAGGGACAAGACGTGAAGATTGGGATGGCGGAGGCACCCGTCGTTTTGAGTGATCAGAAGTGGGTCCTTTCCCAAGGGAATGTGCCTGTGAATGGCGAGATCCTGCAGTATTAGAAACCACACTTGGCGTGGCCAGTGAGGTGCTATCAGGATCATGGTTCCCTTGTCCTGATGTAACTTCAAGAGAGTCTTCGAGAGAAGAGGAAGTGGAGGGAATGCATAGAGCAGACCGGCTGCCCACGAGAGGGAGAATGCGTCTCTGGGCTGAGAGTGCTTGCTGCAAATAAGAGAGCAGAAGTTCTCTACTTTGCGGTTTTGAGGAGACACAAAGAGGTCTATCTCAGGATATCCCCATTGTTAGAAGATGGCGTTCGCCACCGAGGGGTTGAGAGACCACTCGTGCGGTTGAAAGATGCGACTCAGCTTGTCTGCCAACAGATTGTCCACTCCCGGCAACCAGGTGGCCCTGAGGTACATCGAATGGGAGAGAGCTTCTGCCCATATCTGATCAGCTTCCTGACACAGAAGGAAGGAGCCTGTGCCTCCCTGTTTGTTGATGTACCACATGGCCACCTGGTTGTCATCTGAATCAGGATAACTTGATTTGAGCGGCGATCCTGAAATGCCCTGAGAGCATATCTTATTGCTTGAAGCTCCAGGAAATTTATTTGGTGTTTGGCTTCCTCTGGAGACCAAGAGCCTTGTGTCTGCAGATTGGCCACATGGGCTCCCCAGCCGAGGTTGGAAGCATCGGTGGTGAGAGTTATTTGAGGGTCTGGAGCCTGAAAGGACAAGCCTTGGCGGAGATTGGTCTGTTGCCTCCACCAGGCAAGAGACTGACAGAGTGAGACGGTTACGTGGACTATGGTCGACAGGGGCTGAACGCTTTGAGTCCATTGCGACCGTAGAGTCCATTGCATGACTCTCATGGCCAATCATGCCATTGGCGTGACTTGAACTGAGGACACCATGTGTCCCAGAAGGATGAGAAAGTGACTAGCAGTCACGGATTGCTGAGACTGCAGCTGATGTGCAAGACACGGCTCAGTTTGTCTGCCAAGACATTGTTCACTCCCGGCAAGTAGGTGGCCCTGAGGTGCATCGAGCGGGAGAGCGCTTCCGCCCAAATCTGCGCAGCTTCCTGACACAGAAGGAAGGAGCTTGTGCTGCCTTGCTTGTTGATGTACCACATGGCCACCTGGTTGTACGTCTGAATCAGGATTACGTGATTTGAAAGGAAATCCTGAAAGGCTCTGAGAGCATATTGGATTCCTCGAAGTTCCAGGAAATTTATCTGGTGTTTGGCTTCCTCTAGAGACCAAGATCCTTGTGTCTGTAGATTGTTTACATGAGCTCCCCAACCGATGTTGGAAGCGTCGGTGGTGAGAATGATTTGAGGATCTGGGAGATGAAAGGGCAAGCCTTGGAGGAGATTGGTGTGATCTTTCCACCAGGCGAGAGATAGACAGAGTGCGTTGGTGATGTAAACAATGGTTGACAGAGGCTGAGTGGCTTGAATCCATTGTGACCGCAGTGTCCAATGCATGACTCTCATGGCCAGGCGGGCCATTGGTGTCACATAGACTGAGGACGCCATGTGTCCCAGTAGGACGAGCAATTGACGAGCTGTTGCTGTGTGTTGAGACTGCAACTGGTGAGCTAGAGACACTAGGGTTCGAGCTCGCTGCTGAGGGAGAAAGGCTTTTGCCTGTAAGGTGTCCAAAGTCTGCTCCAATGAAGGATAAGGTTTGAGATGGGACTAAATAGGATTTCTCGTAATTGACAAGAAATCCTAGAGAGATTAGAGTGTGAATGCTCAGGTTCAGGGAGGACCGAGCAACTTGCTGGGTTGGGGCCCTGATCAGCCAGTCGTCCAGATAGGGGTAGACAGGGACACCTTCCTTCCTGAGAAAGGCTGCGACAACTACGAGGCATTTGGTGAAAACTCGTGGTGCCGATGCTAGGCCGAAAGGGAGCACTCGATATTGGTAGTGCTTTTGGCCTACTAAAAAGCGGAGAAACTTGCGATGAGCCGGAGCTATCGCAATTGGGTGTAAGCGTCTTGGAGGTCTAGAGAGCAGAGCCAGTCTCCTCTCTGTAGCAGAGGTAGAAGAGAGCCTAAGGTTACCATCTTGAACTTCTCTCTTTGAAAGCACTTGTTGAGGGCTCGTAGGTCCAGAATTGGACGAAGTCCTCCTGACTTTTTTGGGATAAGAAAGAACCGGGAATAGAATCCTAGGCCCTGTTGTGAAAAAGGGACAGGTTCTATTGCGTTTGACTGGAGAAGGAGGGAAACCTCCTGCTCCAGAAGGACAGAGTGGCCGGTTAGTCCCCATGTTTGTAGAGGTGGGGAGTCCGGTGGAAGAGTTAAGAAGTTTAGGTGGTAACCCTGAGCAATGATTGCTAGCACCCTTTGGTCGGTTGTGATTGAGTGCCACTTTTCGTGAAAGTGACCTAATCGACCTCCCACTGGTATGCTTTGTAGAGGAAGCTGGCTCCCGCTCTCCCAGTGAAAGTCAAAAACCCGAAGCAGGCCCTGGCTGGGAAGCTGCTTGTGGTTTTTGCTTTCGAGGCTGAGATTTTTGGTAAGGCCTCGGTCTGGATCTTGTTGGTGGGGGATAATACTTCCGTGTACAGAAGAATGATTTCTTAGAATCCTTCTTGAAGGGTTGTTTAGAAGGGAAATCAGAAGGTATCGATGAGAGATGCTTGAGGGTCTCATGATGGTCCTTTAATTCAGCAACTATTTGTTGAATTTGCTCTCCAAATAGATTATCCCCTAAGCAGGGCAGGTCAGAAAGTCTGTCTTGAACTTCTGGGCGAAGATCAGAAGACTTAAGCCAGGCCCAATGCCTTGCCGAAATGGCAGCTGCAGACACTCTAGTGGAAGTGTAAAAAATATAAGCTGTTCTAATTTCATGTTTTCCTGCTTCAAAGCCCTTAGTTACAAGGGCTTGAAGATGTTGCTGGAATTGTTCAGGCACGGTTTCATAGAAATCTTGTATCTGCTTGAAAATGTCCCTATTGTATTGGGTCACGTAAGCAACTCTGCTTTCTCACAGGACAAGCAGGATGGTAGTCCTCCCACATGGGTGAACAGCGAGTTGAGGATGCCCGAGCAATGCACCAAATGCACCCAAAGTCGTGCAACAGGCACAACAGCAGGGGTGGATTTGGGTAGAAGGGCATCCTGAAACTCTTAATGGGTCACTGGAAGGATGTTGGGAAATTAAACTGAAAATAAGTTGCGAAGAACAGACTGGCCAAAGATGGCATCTTGTCTGCCAGCCTTATCTAAGCAATAATGGGGTGCGAAGGTATGGAGAGAGCTCCAGATAGCAGCTTTGCAGATGTAGGTGTGCCGCTGAGGTTGCCATGGCCCTGATAAGTGTGCTTTGACACGGTCTTGTAGCGGAATGCCTGCTTGCTTGTAGCAAAAAGATACAGTCTGCCAACCAGGAGGACAGGGTTTGCTTTCCCACTGGATTACCCAATTTGATGTTATTGAAAGAGTCAAATTGGGTGGACTTCCTGTGGGCAGACATGCGCTCTAGCTAAAAGGCTAGGGCATGCTTACAGAGGAATGTAGAGCCTGTACTCCCGGGTTTGAATAGGGCCTGGGAAAGAAAGTAGGTAAGATGATGGATTGATTAAGATGAAATTCCAATACTACCTTTGGTAAAAATTTAGGGTGGGTGCAGAGTACTACCCTGTCATGTAGAATCTTAGTGTAAGGTGGGTAGGTAACTAAAGCCTGCAACTCACTAACTCTGCGAGCGGATGTTACAGCAAGAAGAAAAATTACTTTCCAGGTGAGATAGCGGAGATCGCAAGAGTGGAGAGGCTCAAACGGAGGTTTCATGAGCCACCCCAAAACCACTTTAAGGTCCCAAACGGGGGCCGGAGGGCAAAGTGGAGGTTTCAGGTGGAGTAAGCCTCTCATGAAGAGTGTTACTAAGGGTTGCGTCAAAATAGAGACATCTCCCACACCATTATGGAAAGCGGCTACCGCACTGACATGCACCCATATAGAGGAAGTTTTGAGGCCTAACTCGGACAGGTGCCAGAGATAGTCCAGAAACTTTGAGGTGGAGCAAATGAAGGGGTCTATGTACATGGATGTGCACCAGACCATAAACCTCTTCTATTTAGAATGATAAGACTGTCTTGTGGAAGGCTTTTGTGAAGCTACCAGGACTCAGGATATGGACTGCGAAAGGTTAAGGGGTCTGAGTATTAACCTTTCAACATCCAGGCCATCAGGGACAGGGCCTGGAGGTTGGGGTGGCGCAGGCACCCGTTGTTCTGAGTTATCAGAAGAGGGTCCTCCCCCAGAAGGATGTGCCAGCATATTGATAGGTCCTGGAGGATTGGAAACCAGACTCGGCGTGGCCAATGAGGGGCTATCAGAATCATTAAGCCCTTGTCCCTCTGCAACTTCACAAGAGTCTTTGATATGAGTGGAAGTGGAGGGTATGCATAGAAGAGACCACTGGACCCCTAGAGGACAAAAGCATCCCTTGGCTGTGAGTGGCGGCTGCGAGTGAATGAGCAGAAGTTCTGTATTTTGTGGTTGTGGATGGACACAAAGAGGTTTGTGTGTGGATAGTCCCAACGTTGGAATATTGTGTCTGCTACCATGGGGTTGAGAGACCATTCGTGCGGATGGGAGGTTCGACTCAACTTGTCCGCTAGAACATTGTCCACTCCTGGCAAGTAGGTCACTCTGAGGTACATCGAGGAGGGAAAGAGCCCATGCCCATATCTGTGCAGCTCCCTGACAGAAGATAGGAGCCCATTCCCCCCTGCTTGTTGATGTACCACATCACTACCTGATTGTCTGAATCAGGATGTCCTTGTTTGAGAGGCAATCCTGAAAAACCCTGAGGGCATATTTGATTGCCCGAAGTTCCAGGAAATTTGTTTGGATTCCTCTGGACACCAGGTTCCCTGAGTCTGCAAGTCGTTGACATGAGCACCCCACCCTAGGTTGGAGGCATCCGTCAAGGTAATCTGAGGTTCCGGAGCCTCAAAAGGAAGGCCTTTAAGGAGATTGGAGTGTTGCATCCACCAGGTCAGCGACATGCAGAGCTGCTTGGTAACGTGGACAATAAGCCTGAGCCTACTGGGATTTTAGGGTTCACTGCATCACTCTCATGGTGAGGAGGGCAATTGGAGTGACATGTACCAAAGATGCCATGTGACCCAAACTGAGGAAATTACTAGCTGTTGAGTAATCTCGAGCGTGGAGGGATTGCACCAGGGATGTGAGTGTACGAGCTCAATCCTGAGGGAGGAAGGTTTTTGCCTGTACTTTATCCAGGTCAGCACCTATGAAGGATAGGGTTTGAGATGGAACTAGCTTGGACTTGGTATAGTTGACCAGAAACCCAAGGGGCAGCATTGTATTGAGAGTTAGACGTAAGGAGGCTAGTGCATCCTTTTGAGTTGGGGCCCTTATCAACCACTCGTCGAGATAACCAGAGACATGGACACCTTGACCCCTGATGTAGGCTGCGACCACTAAGAGGCACTTAGTAAAGACCCGTGGTGCGGATGCTAGGCCGAAGGGCAGTACCGGGTACTGGAAGTGTCTGTGGCAGACTAGGAACCGAAGGAATTTGCGATGAGACGGAGTGATCGAGGTGTGTGTATGCGTCATGGAGATCCAGAGAGCAAAGCCAATCTTCTCTTTGTAGAAGAGGAAGTAGAGAGCCTAAGGTTACCATCCTGAACTTTTCCCTTTGAAGATACCTGTTTAAGGCACGCAAGTCCAAAATTGGACTAATGCCCCCCCGACTTTTTTGGAACGAGGAAATACAGGGAATAGAACCCCTGCCCCTGTTGGGAGAGGGGCACCGGTTCTATCGCCTGGGATTTGAGGAGGGTTGAAATCTCTTCTTCTAGAAGAGGGGAGAGGGCAGATGATCCCCATATCAGCCGAGGTGGGGAGTCCGCTGGTACAGTCAGGAAGTTGAGGTGGTAACCTTGGGCCACTACAGCAAGTACCCATTGATTGGTAGTGATTGTGTACCATATGTCGGTGAAATAGCACAACCGACTGCTGACTGGTACGGATGATAGAGGAGGTTGGCAAATGCCCTCCAGCGAGGAGTCAAAAACCTGCAGCTGGGCCCAGTTGAGGGGCTGGCTGGGTCTTCTAAGGCCGGGATTGTCTGGACTGACCCTTCTGGTAAGGCCTGGAGGGACGACCCCGAGAAGCAGGAAGATAATATCTTCGTGGCTTGAAGGACGGCCACTTAAGAGTCCCTTCTGAATTTCCTCTTGGAGGTGGATGAGAAATCAGAAGGCACCAACAAAAGCTGATGTAGCGTCTCATGGTGGTCCTTAAGCTGCGCTAGGGTTTCCTGGATGTTGTCCCTGAAGAGATTATCTCCAGCACAGGGCAGGTCAGCTAACCGGCACTGTACCTCTAGTCTTAAGTTGGAGGACTTTAACCAGGCCCACCTTTGTGCATTAAACCCTGCTGCGGACACCCTAAAGGCAGTGTCAAAAATATCATAGGCAGCACGGACCTCATGCTTGCCAGCATCTAGACTGAAGGGAGACCCCTGCTGGAAGCAGGGTTAGTGCCATTGCTGGGCATGCCCAGTAGGTGCCAGTCAGTTCTAGAAACTTTGACAAGTGTTCTGTGATTGGGGTCCATCCTGATGTCACCCATGTGTGAGGACTACCATCCTGCGAGAATTACTTTTCCCAACATCTATTTGACAATGGACTGATCAGTGGGTTCTATTTCCCTTCTTATTAGACAGTGTAGAGGATTAGCGCATCTTTGAAATTCTGGGGCATTGAAACAGTTGCATGTTTCAGGAGGCTGTGATCACTTTGTTTAAAGTGATCAGGCACTATGCTATCTTGTTCTGAAGAATTTCCATGCTGAAGCTTACCTAAAAGCTTTGTAACCTTGTGCAAAAAAATGGTGGCATGTCAAATTCTACCGTAGTAGTTGCATTCATTAGTAATATTCATGGCTTCATCACATATGGTAAAGGGGAAATTTAGAAGAGTTGAAGTGTTCTGCCAATGGTTCAGAATTTCAGTCTGTCAGGATTCTAGTACTACCTGCTGAAGAAACAGGTTTACTGCTTTTTGATGTAGAACAGCCAGCCTGGTAACTAATATAAAAAGTCTGTTTCATCAGCAGCTTCCTGCAGTTCTCTGGCTTTCTCTGCCCACCCTTTGTTTTGACTGGGGGGGGGGGGGGGGGGGGGGGAGTATTACACCTTTTCCAGGAATGTTGCAGCAACGCTCACATATGTGCATATTGTCTAAAACTTGTGCTGTCATTTTTGTTCAACTGAGATTGCTTCCTTTTAACAAAGCCAAGATCAGCACTTGCAGATAAGATTGCATCATGAAGTCTGCTCCATAGCATTTCATAATTTATCTGATCTCAAGCACCAAGATGACATGCAACAAGTTTATGTTGCAAGTCCAGTTACAATTTAAGTTTAGCGGTTAACTTCTTTAAAGGTTCGTCTGTGATGTCACTTTTTCTGGTGGACACCTCACTCCTGAACAGTCAAGACTGTGCGAGCAATCTGTATGTCAATACTCTGACAATGTAGTCAGAAAGATGCCATTGTACTTGTTAACTGTTGTAACATTTTTGTTATTGCAAGACTGATCAACAGAATATTGCTTCTGTCCGAATGCTGTTAAGTTGGTTTTGCCAGTGTCATGATGTCCTAGTGTTTGTTCCATGAGACTATACTGCAGCCAAGCCATATAAAAACAAATTGATAGTCAAGGGTGACTAAGTACAAGGGACATCCTTTATGGATATGTCCAGAATAATTTGGGGTCACTAATTTCAACAATGGAACCAATATATTGTCCAGTTCTAGTCAGATCCAAATATAGGAAAATACAAATTATATTGAGGAAACCAGCTCTAACTCCCTGCAAAACTAGTGTTAACTGTGAAATCTGAAACTGTATTTTTATTTAACATCTCTTTTATACCAATATCCATTCGCACATCGCATCGGTTCACAATAAACAAAAACTTTTGGGCGGGGCCCTTACATATAAAAAACATCAATGGGTAGATGCAATGCAATAGAACTGTAACTATAACTATATACATGAGAGTGCACAGTACAAAATCAGCGGACATAAGGCGTTCATAACAAAATAACAGTGTAAAATTCACAGAGGGGTTTTATGTAATAGGGGGTGACATGGGGTAGGCTTGTTGAAAGAGCCAGGTTTTAAGTTTCTTTTTGAAAGTGGGGGTATGTGTCTCCATGCGAATATCATGGGGCAGGGAGTTCCATATGGTGGGGCCGGCGAGAGAAAAGACTCTGTTTATAGTAGAGGAGAGTTTAAAAGATTTGATAGATTGGGCACGAAGTGTTCCTTGGAGGGCTGGGCGGGTAGGTCTCTTGGAGGTGCGAGGTAGGAGGGGGGGATTAAGCCAGTTGAGGTTGGAATTTAATAGACTCTTGTGTATGATAGTGTTTTATATAGAATTCGTGACTGTATAGGGAGCCAGTGTATAGAATAAAGGTGTGTGAAAATCAAATCTAGCATCACTTTCTATGATTTGAAAACACTCATAGGCTATATGTCACCCTCTGCCCTTGACTGACTGCACATATCTTCAGTTGATTACAATAGCCTATATTTGGCAGCACAGTTTTGTTTTAAATTAAATGTCACTCCTTCCTTGTTCCATTTTGCACTTATGTCCTATGGTACAGTAATGAGCAATGAGCCTACATAAGAACATAAGAAAATGCCATACTGGGTCAGACCAAGGGTCCATCAAGCCCAGCATCCTGTTTCCAACAGTGGCCAATCCAGGCCATAAGAACCTGGCAAGTACCCAAAAACTAAGTCTATTCCATGATACCATTGCTAATGGCAGTGGCTATTCTCTAAGGGGCGGATTTTAAAAGGCCTGTGCACGCTGGCACACCTATTTTGCATAGGCCGCCGGCGCACGTAAGTCCCGGGGCTTTCGAAAAGGGGCAGGAGGGGGCATGTCCAGGGGCGTTCCCGAACGACACCGTTTCGGGGGCGGGCCCGAGGGCGTGGCTTTCAGCAGGCGTAACTTTGCGACAAAGGTAGGGGGGTTTAGATAGGGCCGGGGGGGGGGGGGGGGGGGGGTGGGTTAGGTAGGGGAAGGGAGGGGAAGGTGGGGGGAGGGCGAAGGAAAGTTCCCTCCGAGGCCACTCCGAAATAGACTACGTGCGTATCTTATAAAATCCAGCGTACTTTTTTTTAAAGATCTACCCCTTAGTGAACTTAATAGCAGGTAATTGACTTCTCCTCCAAGAACTTATCCAACCCTTTTTTTAAACACAGCTATACTAACTGCACTAACCACATCCTCTGGCAACAAATTCCAGAGTTTAATTGTGCGTTGAGTAAAAAAGAACTTTCTCCGATTAGTTTTAAATGTGCCCCATGCTAACTTCATGGAGTGCCCCCTAGTCTTTCTACTATCCGAAGGAGTAAATAACAGATTCACATCTACCTGTTCTAGACCTCTCAATTTTAAACATCTCTATCATATCCCCCCTCAGCCGTCTCTTCTCCAAGCTGAAAAGTCCTAACCTCTTTAGTCTTTCCTCATAGGGGAGCTGTTCCATTCCCCTTATTTTGGTCACCCTTCTCTGTACCTTCTCCATCGCAATTATCTTTTTTGAGATGTGGCGACCAGAATTGTACACAGTATTCAAGGTGCGGTCTCACCATGGAGCGATACAGAGGCATTATGACATTTTCCATTTTATTCACCATTCCCTTTCTAATAAATTCCCAACATTCTGTTTGCTTTTTTTTTTTTCACCATCACAAGTAGGAAGCATATGGAATTCATTAGATGGTCAGTGCAAGAAATTTGAAGCAAAAAAAAAAAATCTGGCAGGTTTAAAAACAAGATGTATAATAAATTTGAATAATTTGAATAACTCCTTGCCACAGGATAGTTGGGTCTTTCTGCCACTATGAAGGATATCTTAGTTTCCAGCCTTACAGCAAGATCACTTCTAAGATATAGCAAATGTTGCTTACCTGATGTAACAGGTGTTCTCACAGGACAGCAGGATGTTAGTCCTCACAAATGGGTGACATCGAGGATGGAGCCCAACCACGGAAAACTTCTGTCAAAGTTTCAGGAACTTTGACTGGCCCCTACTGGGCATGCCCAGCACGGCACTAACCCTGCACCAGCAGGGGTCTCCCTTCAGTCTTGTTTCAAAGCTACAGGCAGTGCCGAAAATAAAATAAAAACGAACCCAACACCGCGGGGTGGCGGGCGGGGTTTCGTGAGGACTAACATCCTGCTGTCCTGTGAGAACACCTGTTACATCAGGTAAGCAACATTTGCTTTCTCACAGGACAAGCAGGATGGTTGTCCTCACAAATGGGTGAGTACCGAGCTGAGGATGTCCGGACATGCACCAAATGTATCCAATGGCGTGCAACAGGCACAACAACTGGGGTGAAATTTGGTAGAGGACATCCGCACCCTACCGGGAGGTGGAAGGGTGTTGGTACATCATGCTGGAAAAAGGTTATGCAAGACAGACTGGCCGAAGATGGAATCCTGTCTTCCAGCTTTGTCCAAGCAATAATGGGCTGCAAATGTATGGAGGGAACTCCAGGTGGCAGCCTTGCAGATGTCAGGAAGCGGCACCGATCGAAGGTGTGCTACTGAAGTCGCCATGGCCCTCACAGAGTGTGCTTTGACACGGTCTTGGAAAGGAATGCCAGCTTGCTGATAGCAAAATGAGATGCAGTCCGCCAACCAGGAGGAAAGAGCCTGCTTACCCACAGGTTGCCCTAACTTGTTAGGATGGAAAGAGACAAATAATTGAGTGCTCTTCCTGTGGGCAACTGTATGGTCTAGATAGAAAGCTAGAGCATGTTTACAGTCGAGGGTATGCAGAGTCTGTTCCCCGGAGTTGGAGTGGGGCCTGGGAAAGAAGATAGGTAGTATAATGGATTGATTAATATGAAACTCCGAAACTACCTTAGGTAAGAATTTAGGGTGAGTGCGGAGTACCGCCCGGTCCTGCAGGAGTTTAGTGTAAGGCGGATAGGTAACTAGGGCCTGTAATTCACTAACCCTGCGAGCTGAAGTGATAGCCAAAAGGAATAACACTTTCCATGTGAGATATTTTAGGTCACAGGAGTGAAGAGGTTCGAAAGGAGGTTTCATAAGGTGACCAAGAACCAGATTAAGGTCCCAAGATGGGGCTGGAGGGCGTAAAGGTGGCTTCAAATGGAGCAAGCCTTTAAGAAAGCGTGTTACAAGGGGTTGTACTGAAATAGGGACACCCCTGATACCTTTATGTAAGGCGGCTACCGCACTGACATGCATTCTAATGGAAGAGGTCTTTAGACCTGATTCTGATAGATGCCAAAGATAGTCCAAGAATTTAGAAATTGGACAGGAAAGGGGATCAAGGGACTGAGAAATGCACCATGATGTATACCTTTTCCATTTGTAGGAATAAGATTTTCTTGTGGAAGGCTTTCGTGAAGCGATCAGGACACGAGAAACTGAATCCGAAAGGTTAAATGGCTGAAGGACTAACCTTTCAACATCCATGCCATCAGGGACAAGGCTTGGAGGTTGGGATGGAGGCGGCATCCATTGTTTTGAGTGATCAGATGCGGGTCCTTTCCCAGAGGAATGTGCCTGTGGATGGAGAGATCCTGAAGTATGGGAAACCACACTTGGCGTGGCCAGTGCGGTGCTATCAGGATCATAGTTCCCCTGTCCTGATGTAGCTTCACGAGTCTTCGACAGAAGAGGAAGTGGAGGGAATGCATAAAGCAGACCGGATGTCCACGTGAGGGAGAATGCATCCCTGGGCGGAGAGTGCTGAGTCCGAATGAGAGAGCAGTAATTGTCCACTTTGTGGTTCTCAGGGGACACAAAGAGGTCTATATGGGGATAACCCCATTTATGAAACAGAGAGGTCGCTACCAAGGGATCGAGCGACCACTCGTGTGGTTGGAAGACACGGCTCAGCTGGTCTGCCAATACATTGTCTGCTCCCGGCAAGTAGGTGGCCCTGAGGTACATGGAGTGGGAGAGGGCTTCTGCCCAAATCTGCGCAGCTTCCTGACAGAAGGAAGGAGCCTGTGCCTCCCTGCTTGTTTATGTACCACATGGCCACCTGGTTGTCCGTCTGAATTAAGATTGTGTGGTTCGATAGGCAATCTTGAAAAGTCCTGAGAGCACATCGGATTGCTCTCAGTTCCAGGAAATTTATCTGGTGTTTGGCTTCCTCTGGTGACCAGAACCCTTGAGTTTGTAAATTGTTTACATGGGGTCCCCAACCGATGTTGGACGCATCGGTGGTGAGGATTACCTGAGGGTCTGGTGGAAGAAAAAGGCAAGCCCTGTAGGAGGTTGAATTGATTTGTCCACCAGGCAAGAGACAGCTGGAGTGCATCGGTGATGCCAACAATGGAGGACAGAGGCTGAACAGCTTGGGCCCATTGCAATCTCAGAGTCCATTGCATGACTCTCATGGCCAGGCGGGCCATGGGAGTCACATAAACTGAGGAGGCCATGTGTCCCAGCAGAATGAGGAATTGGCGAGCTGTTGCTGTGCGTTGAGACTGCAACTGGCAAGCTAGGGACACAAGGATTTGAACTCGTTGATGAGGAAGGAAGGCTTTGGCCTGTAAGGTGTCCAAGTCTGCCCCAATGAAGGATAAGGTTTGAGATGGGACTAAATAGGATTTCTCGTAATTGACAAGAAACCCTAGAGAAAGTAGAGTTTGAATTGTCAGGGTCAGGGAGGACCGAGCGATTTGCTGGGTTGGGGTCCTGATTAACCAATCGTCCAGGTAGGGGTAGACGTGGACACCTTCCTTCCTGAGGAACGCTGCAACCACCACGAGGCATTTGGTGAAGACCCGTGGTGCGGATTCCAGGTCGAAAGGTAGCACTCGGTATTGTTAGTGATTTCGGCCTACTAAAAAATGGAGGTATTTGCGATGAGATTGAGTTATTGCAATGTGAGTGTAGGCGTCTTATAGGTCTAGAGAGCAGAGCCAGTCCCCTCTTTGCAGCCGAGGGAGAAGCGAGCCCAAGGTTACCATCCTGAACTTCTCTCTATAAAGGTACTTGTTGAGGGCCCGTAGGTCCAGGATTGGTCGAAGTCCTCCTGACTTTTTTGGGATCAGAAAGTACCTGGAGTAGAACCCTAATCGTTGTTGTGAGAGAGGCACGGGTTCTATAGTGTCTGACTGGAGGAGAAGGGATACTTCCTACTTTAGAAGAACAGAGTGATCGGTGAGTCTCCACACCTGCCGGGGTGGGGAGTCCGAAGGGAGAGACAGGAAGTTGAGGTGGTAACCCTGTGCAATTATCGCTATCACCCATTGATCTGTGGTGATATGATGCCATTTTTGTAGAAAATGGCCTAACCGACCTCCTACTGGTATGGTTGGAAGAGGGATGTGGCATCTGCTCTCTAATTGAAAGTCAAAAACCCGATGCAGGGCCAGGTTGTGGAGCTGCTGCGGGCTTTTGTTTTCGAGACTGGCGAGGCTGAGTTCTATGGTAAGGCCTCGCAGGCTTAGACTTGGCTAGTGGGGGATAATACTTCCGTGGACGGAAGAATGACTTTTTTTGAGTCCTTCTTAAATGGTTGTTTAGAAGGCAAGTCAGAAGGAATAGATGAGAGCTGTTTAAGTGTCTCATGATGATCCTTTAGTTCAGCAACAATTTGCTGAATTTGCTCACCAAATAAATTATCCCCTAGACAGGGCAAATCAGAGAGCCTGTCCTGAACTTCTGGGCGAAGGTCAGACGACTTAAGCCAAGCCCAGCATCTGGCAGAGATGGCCGTAGCAGAAAGTCTAGTGGAAGTATCAAAGATGTCATAAGCTGTTCTTATTTCATGCTTCCCAGCTTCAAACCCTTTATTTAGTAGGGACTGAAGCTGTGGCTGGAACTGCTCTGGCAAGGCATCTGAGTACTCCTGCATTTGTTTCAGGATGACCCTATTGTATTGGGTCATATATAATTGATAAGAAGCTATTCTGGAAATCAGCATAGCTCCTTGGTATACTTTCCTACCTATACTATCTAGGAATTTATTTTCCTTAGAAGGAGGTATGGAAGAATGTGGCTTTATTCGTTTAGCTTTCTTTTGAGCTGATTCTACCACAGAGTGATGGTCTAATTGTGGTTTCTGAAAGCCAGGTGCTGACTGTACGAGATAAGTAGAGTCAGCTTTTTTGTTTACTGGAGCAACAGATCCAGGGGATTCCCAATTCTTTTTTAGAAGGTCCAGAAAAACCTGATGAATTGGAATAGAGGTGATGACTTTAGGGGCATCCAAGAATTGGAGCAACTCCATCATCTGGTGCCTGTCATCTTGTTCTGATTGAAACTGAACTCCGACATTTCCTTCACAAAATTTATGAAAGAGAGGTCCTCAGGAGGGGAACGCTTTCTACTCTCCACAGGAGAGGGTGGTGAAGGCAAATCATCGGTGTCAGTAGAGGTATCATCACCCCAGGTGTCATAAGGATCAGGTTGCTGACCTGTAGGACCATGAGGGGGCTGTGTACCTGAAGACCCCGGTTGAGGCTCCGAGAAATTCGAAGGAATTACCGGGGGCATCGAGAATGTTCTCGATGGAAACTGTGCCGGCATCGGTACCCGTGTCGGCATCGAAGGATTCGGCGCCGACATCGAAATCATCGGTGGAGCTGATGTGCGTATCGCCTCTGAGGAAAGTATCGGTGGCGAGGGACGACAAGGCACCGATGGAACTACCCCCGAAGGGGGAATCCGGAACGATGTTTCTCCACCTGATGAGATCGGTGACCCGGGCATTGCCGGTGGAAGGGCCCTTGTAAGCGCTTCCATCCGAGCAAGCAGCGGTGCCAGTGCTGCTGGAATCGGGTCGGTGGCCGGTTCCACTCTCGGTGCCGGGGTCGGTGCCGAAGGAGTCTGGAACCGTAGCATCGCCTTGTCGATAGCCTCCTGGACCAGCCGGTCCAGTTCTTCCCGGAGACCTGGGGTAACAAGACCCGGCTCTACGGGAGAGGGAGGCGGAGGCTGAGCCGGAGGGACCACCGTCACCGGTGGAATTGTGGCTCCCAAACCCCGGAGGGGTGAGGGTTGCCTCGGTGTCTGCGAGGCAGGAGTGGACGGTGCCACTTCTGGTCGAGACTTCTTCGAAGGCGGCTCGGACAGTACTGAGGTCGATGACTTCGATTCCTCGATGGTCCGAGACTTATGATGTCGATGTTTCTCTTTCCGATCCCCTCGATCTTCGGGGGAAGGGACAGGAGTCGATGGCCGTGAAGACGTCGATGGCGGACGGTCACCGGGAGGCTGTCGATGACGATGAGACTTCGACGGTGCTGGTTCCGATGACGTCGATGCAATCGATGGCGTCGGAGTGTGAGCATGGAAGAGGAGTCCCATCTTCTCCATTCTGGCCTTGCGACCTTTTGGTGTCATTAGGGCACATTTGGTGCAAGTTAAGACATCATGCTCACTCCCTAAACACAAAACACAGACTCTATGTGGGTCTGTGATGGACATAGTATGCGTACAGTCCGGGCACCGACGGAACCCCGACGCCATGGCCATAGGCCAGAAATTTAGCCGCGGGACAGTCGACTGCCAACAGGCCTCGAGGGTTAAACTCGACGGTAGTCGACAAAAAACAACGGCAAAAACTTACCGAAGTACCGCGGAGGAAAAATTGAAGAAGGGAGACCCCTGAGGGGCAATTTTTTCTTCAAGAAAGTAGTTTAAGAGATTCCTGTCAGGAATGTGGTAAGAGCTCCTTAACCGCGTGGCAACTGCTACGTGGAAAAAAGAAGACTGAAGGGAGACCCCTGCTGGCTGCAGGGTTAGTGCCGTGCTGGGCATGCCCAGTAGGGGCCAGTCAAAGTTCCTGAAACTTTGACAGAAGTTTTCCATGGTTGGGCTCCGTCCTCGATGTCACCCATTTGTGAGGACAACCATCCTGCTTGTCCTGTGAGAACACTCCCTATCAAGGTGGACCTGTCATATTTATCCTTTGTACTGCATCTTGGTTAGCTGAGCATACAAGGCATATCAAACCATAAAAGCTGTCACTCAAATATTTGTCATCCTCAATCCTCTGTGTAGCCTGCCAGACACACCCAACCATGTAAGTACCAGCATTTCTGCTAATATTTAATTACTAGATTTTCAACCTGCCAGACAGACCCAGCTGCTCTATAATCACACCCTATATTGGTATTGTGTGTTAGCTTCCAATTTACCCAGTTCTCAACTCCATTATTTATCCATGGATCTCCTAATTTAGTGTAAGCTAGACTTCCTTGTAGCCTGCAAGGTCATTTTCCTCCTAGATTCAGAATAAAATGCAGTAGTGGTAGTAGCAGGATATTTTCATAGGTTATCAATTGATTCTATGATGTGTGGAGTTGCTACCTGATGGTTAGAGTAGGCAGATCCAGATAAGCCAGGTTTCAAACCCTCCCACTGATACGCCTTGTGACTTTGGCAAGTTACTTAAGTCTTCATTGCCCCAAGTAAAATATTAAGCCCTTTGAGGAAGGCACTACCTACTGTACTCAGTCTGTGCTCAATTTGTAGTCAAGTAATTAAGTCTAAAATCCAAATTCCATTCAGCATACTGTATTCAAAGCACATGTACCCACCTCATTTTGGTTCTAACCCTAAATGCTCTCATCTTCTCCATAGCATCTCTTTTGGCTCAAAACACAGAAAAGCCATAGATTCAAACTTTTTTTCAGCTGGTTTCCTGCGTCCTGCTTGGGATTAGCCTTTGGCTCTGAGGTAGTACCTCTGCCACCAACCTAGCCAATCTTTGGGGTTTAGTAGCCTGCTGTACTGATCTAGCAACAGCTATGGCCTGTTGTGTTCATAGGTCATGCTTCTAGCATCTCCATTTTTTTTTTAAATTTATATATTTTTTAAGTAGTGCACCTCCATTTAACCTATAGCGTGACTGGGTGTAGAACAAGAATCTTGAACTAATTCCTATCAAACTAGGAAACAGTTGAGGATATTGCTACGTGTTCAGGGCATCGCTAAAATAGGATTGCTGAAAATTTGGATGGATCACTTTATACCTGCATTATAAACCTTTAGACGGCTTCTGCTTGCCACTGACAATATACACTGAATTATATAGACCTTCTGATCAAGTTTATAGTTTTAGAAAATAAAACAATATAGTAATGGACTGCTAGGTATTTCTACTCAAGTAGCAGAAAAGGGGACCCATAATATGTCTGTGCAAGCAACAAAGAGCAAAACTGGATTACATAGAAAAATGAAACCAAACAATGAAGAGCTATTTAATATTTTATTATAAATTTAATATGACTGATCATGGGCAAACAAATACACAAGAGTACCAAAAGGTATATAGTTATGAATTTAGCAGCCTTAACATTAGTATTTTTCTCCATGTGTGCTAAAAAAAAAAGGAAGACTAATCACTGCTATACTTGCATTAATGCTTTTTAATGAATCATAGGTAGGTTTAACATCTTAACTTATAATATTGCAGAGTTTGTACTGAGCTATATTTAAATCTCTTCACTGATCAGCCACTCAATACTGTGCAATACTTTCAAATTTCTTGATCAAGTGCAATATTTACCCTTCAGGTCGCAACTAATATTCTCCTCAAAAATAACCTCATGAATGTTAACGTGACCTCTAACTGCAAAGGCCAAAAGCAGACTAGTTCAACAAATTGGCTTAATAGTTATACACTTCTCATGTTTCCTTTTTTCATTTTGAAAATGAAACTGCTCTGAAACACAACAAAAAAATTAAATTGCAAAAGGATGTGCTAGCACTGCTACCATCTTTTAAAAAAAAAAAAAAAAAAGATTATGAACCAAGGGAATTATAGTAATAGGAGGAGTCTGAGCCCTTCATATATGAGCGGTACATACTCCCTTAATATAGGTTTCCAGCTTTATATTTAAATCTAGACTGGAACACCAAGCATTACACCATGCTCATAAGACCAATGATTTAAAAAACACCACACCTTATATGCTAGAATAAACCTCATTTTTCAAGTAAAGTTTCCAAAGTTAACGCATTTTAAAAGTTCCCCCAAAAAAAGAGCTTGCAGCGCTTATTAAAGCTATCCAAGAGAACCAGTGAGTGTCTTCTTTATGTTGTATCTGGCACTGGAATTCAGCGTTCAATTTAAAGAGACACTCACTAGTTCTTTTGGACAGCTTTCATTAAGATGACTGCTGAAAGCTCCTCTTTTTTTTGAAGATTTTAAATGCATTAACTTTGGAAAAACATTACTTGAAAAATTAGGTTTATTCTGGTATATAAGGTGTTATGAGACCAAGGATTAAAATGCATGGAGCATGGTGTAACACTTATTCCATTCTAGATTTAATATAGTTTCCAGATTTCTTTTGAGTATGTACCACTCATATGAAGGTCTCAGAATCCTATCAGATAATTCCCCTGGTTCATTATATTGCGTTACAAGTTCACTATTGGAACTTGGTTTTGTTAATTTTGTGTGGATCTTTAAAAAAAAAAACAAAACCCACCATCAGAACTACTTCCCTTTCTCCCATCCACCAAACCTACTTGAAAAAGAGCCCCTGCCAGCCTCCAGGACCCCTCTGATCTTCCCCCAAACCTGTTCTTAGTCATTAGCAGTCCCAGATTTCCATAATGGCCATCAATCCAAGGCCTGTACAATTATATTATAACTAGCAGAAATCTTCCATACAACATAATGGTGCTGACCTTGGGTTGATGGTGGCCCATTTTGAAAGTTCGGGGATCACTGATGTCCATAGAAGACCTACCGAGGGTGTAAGAAGTGGTTTGGGTACCATAGCGGAGATTTTAATCTTATTTTTTCTATTTTGATTTGTAGCATTCATCCACAATAAAAAAAATAAAAAAAGTATAAGTGCACACTCCTACTTAGCAACTAAGCTTTCACACAAAGTTAAGCATAATTGGTGAAAACTAAGCAGAAGGGAATAGTTACTCTAGACAAACTTAACACTGGCAAGATATTCCCATGCTTCTTTGGTACCTTCTACACAACTGTATTATGGGAAATACACTATTTAAAAAAAGTCTAGTTTATAAATATTTACAATAAAAGTTACAATATACATAAAAATATGGACGAAAACTTAGGAAAGCATTTTATTTTTGTTCCAATACATTTTAATAGAATACAGACTGAAATAGTTAAGAAAAAAATCATGTGACTATGCATATACCTCGCTTATAATCAGACATGAACATTTGCTTTATCCACCTCTTTAAAAGATTTAAAAAATTGCCACAATGATACATTATATACATGTTTTACTAGATATAAAATCCTAGGCAATTACTCCCACCCTCTTACAGTTCAGGTAGTATTATCCACTATATGCATTTATACATTTTTCTATTTAAATAACTGCACCATGTTATGTCACTATGTCACAAGTTTGACAGTAATTTACAGCAGAAGGATTTAAACAAGGGTGAAAGACTTGTTTAGTAAAAAGAAAATGCAAATGTTAAGTAGGGAGTACTCCATACTCAAAACAGGTTAATTCTAGAAAAATGAGACTTGTGCTTTATCAGATAAAATGGATGTTAAACGTATGGCAGAATTCCATACTGGAAGAGTGCCATAACTGCAGCACTGAATAAGCCAGCTACTGGAACAGTCACAAACCAGGCCAAAAGATGTTACGGAACAGGCGCCAGTCAACAGCTTTTTTTGAACGTATCCAGCCCACTGCCACCACCGAGCCAACCTTAGAAATGGAAAGGAGAAGAGAGGGAGAAGGATGGGTTTTTAGAGATGGAAAGAAAAATAAAACCACAATTTAACTTCAGGACTTATATATTTAACTTTGGACAGATATGTAAAACAATTAGCTGATACCAAAAGCAGCAAAATACTTAAAAAAAAAAAAAAAAAAAAAAAGAGCAAATCCGAATATCTCCCCCTCAAATTAAGTCGGCAGGATTGAAGTGAATGCTCACCTTAGATTCACCAACAGCAAAAGCTAAGCCAAATTTTGTTTTCAAAACTGCTGTGCTAATATTTTCTCAGCTTAAGAAAAGTTGCCCTAGTTTTTTTTAAAGCTGGGTTTTGTATTTTTAACTTATATGTATTACAATATAAAGCTGATCTTTTCAAAAGGCCTGTTTGCCAGTTAGAGATTTGTTTCAATGAGTCCCATGAATAAGATAATGCCATACCAGTCTATCAGCCCGACCCAGTAAAGTCCGTGGGAGAGCGGATTAACGCCCCGCTCTCCCTGGCGCGCCGCACCGGCCCCTCGCCGGTGCGAGCGATCCAGTATTTAAATTAGGCGACGCGGTGCAAACGAGGAAAAGGAGGCGCTAGGGACACTAGCGCGTCCCTAGCGCCTCCTTTTGGCCTGGAGCGGCGGCTGTCAGCGGGTTTGACAGCCGACGCTCAATTTTGCCGGAGTCGGTTCTCGAGCCCGCTGACAGCCACGGGCTCGGAAACCGGACGCCGGCAAAATTGAGCGTCCGGTTTTCGGCCCGACAGCCGCGGGCCGAATTCAAAATTTATTTATTTTTTTTTTTTTACTTTTTTTTACTTTTGGGGACCTCCGACTTAATATCGCTATGATATTAAGTCGGAGGGTGCACAAAAAGCAGTTTTTACTGCTTTTCTGTGCACTTCCCTGGCGCCGGAAGAAATTAGAGCGCCGACCTTTGGGCGGCGCTAATTTCTGAGAGTACAATGTGCGGCTTGGCTGCACATTTTACTTACTGGATCGCTCGGGAATACCTAATAGGGGGCCATCAACCTGCATTTGCATGTTGAGGGCGCTATTAGGTGCCGCGGGTGGGCCGCGTGTTTTCCTCCCCTTACTGAATAAGGGGTAAGGGAAAACATGCGTCCAGAGCAGGGTGACAGTGCGCTCCGACGGAGCACACTTTACTGGATCGACCTGTATATTCTGTTCAGGAAAGACAGGATAGTAGAAAATGTGTAGTAGCTTTTTGGGGGTGGAAATCAAAGCAACTGACGTGCAAGGGTACATGGGGAAACAAAGGAGCTCTGCTAGTTGCCTTGGAGGAGATGGCATAGACTAGAGCTACACAAATGTGGTCTATAAATCTAAGACAGGCAAAGAACAGGTTAAAGACTTCCAAAGGGGAGAAGCTGATAGAAATTTTAACTTGCTCTGTGTTAATTGCTGTATCCTATATGCAGGCAATATTAGATCTGATTTTTTTCTTGGAATGTCCTCAAAATAGCAATATAGTTCATGAGAAAAGGGTAAACACTGCTCTAGTACTTAAGGAAACATTTTAAATCTCTGAATAGGCAGTCATCTAAGCACCAGTGATCAGGTAATATGAGTAGGGTCCTTTGTTTCAGTTTAATCAGCCTAAAATTAGGGTGAAAATTTGTTTAAAGAGCAGCTTCAGAGTGGCAGACAGTGTCTCAAAGCCTCCAGCAACTGCTGGAAGCCAGAGTGGGTCAAAAACCTGCATCAAGTCCTGCCGCTCCCCTCAGCAAAAGTACTCTCTCCAGTGTCACTGACTCTCCCTCTCTCCAAGCAGCCAGAGTTCCTGCTGCTTGGTGCCAATGGGGCATGCCTATCAGAAGCACTTCCCGGCAGGCTCCGGCCCCACATAAAAGAAGTGCAGTGTTGCAGAGGACAGAAGCCTCAGTAAGCATGCTACCAATGGAGAGAAATCTGGAGCCACCACTAGTAAGGAGGAATGCTGTTTCAATGGTGGGGTAGGGAAGAGGGAGATTCTCAGGAGTGTGGAGGTAGAGATAGGGGATGCTGCTTGGAAAAATCTGCTTATATATACTGGCTTCCGTCCAAAGTAAACTTAAATAATTACCCAGAAAAATAGCTAGTTATTTTCCACTGATTTTCTGCTGTTTTGTTCTAGTCATAACCCTGAAAATTCCAGCAAAAAAGTTTATAAAAGCAAGAATGAAAGTCCCTGTATAAGCAATAGTAAAAGCCAGTCACAAGAAAATCTAGCCCTGCATTAAAAATATATGCTTTTTGTACAGTGGAGTAATACCTCAAGGATGAATTGGCAGGGTGGAAAAAAATGTAGGTGAAGTGAAGAACAGTGGGCTAAACAAAGTGTTGCTTTTTCTACTCCTTTTAATTTTTAAAGTATAGAGAAAAAAATTGTTTGAAAAGGGTCAAAAGCCATTCAAATATACATGGGAGCTCAGGAAGAAAGGTACAGGGAAAAATAATTTGTGAAGTTGAAAGGGATGGAGAAAAATCTGGGCAGACAGGTTGCGGAGTATCTGAACCAGACCTGACGTGGCCGATATGGGGCTATCAGAATCATGGAGTCTTGGTCCTGTTGTAGTTTCAAGAGAGTCTTGCTTAATAGTGGAATCGGAGGGTAAGCATACAGGAGACCCGCACTCCAGGAGTGGGCGAAGGCATCCACGGCTGGTCTCTGACCGTCCTCCTGCAGGAAGCAGAAGAGGTCCACCTTGTGGTTCTGCGAGGACAAGAAGAGATCTAAGTCCAGTTGACCCCACCAGTGGAGATCGTGGCCACCACCAAGGGGTTTAGGGACTACTCATGTGGATGAAAGGTCCGACTGAGGCAGTCCTGCCACTACATTCTCGATCCCTACAGTCTGCCACTACATTCTCTGTCCCTACCAGGTACACGGCCCATAGGAGTATGGACACGACAGGGCCCAGGCCCAAATCTAGCGCCGCCTCTTGGCAGAGGAGGTAAGAGCCTGTGCCCCCGTTTGTTTCATGTACCACATGGCCACTTGGATGTCTGTCTGGATCAAGATGACCCTGTTGGACAGGGTAGTTTCTGGAGTGCATACTGCATCATTCAGAGTTCCAGGAAGTTTATCTGGCATCTCGCCTTGGACTCAGACCACACCCCTTGTGTGTGGAGGCTGTTGACATGGGCTCCCCAGCCTAGGTTGGAGGCATCCATGGTCAAAGATCACCTGGGCAGCCAGAGCTGAAAATGGAGTCCTTTGCTGAGGGTGGAATTCCTCCGCCTACAAGGCGAGGGAGAGCTTGAGTGGTTTGTTTATCTGGACCAGTGTGGAGAATTCTTGAGAGGCGTGGTGCCATTGGGACCGCAGGGTCCATTGTGTGACCCTCATAGCCAGGCAGGCCATTGGGTTGACGTGCACAGACTATGACATATGGCCCAGCAGCTTCAGGAGCAGGTGGGCTGAGGCAAGTCTTCCTGCAACAGATGGACCTGGCCAGTCTGGCCAGGGTGGTTATGTGTTTCACTGGGAAGGAACGCCTTGGCTACCAGGATGTCTAGATCTGGTAGTCACTGGGACAGAGTCAGCTAGGATTTCGGGTAGTTTACAAGGAACCCCAGTGATTGGAGGCTCAATGTCATGTGCAGGGACTGAAGGGCTCCCACTTTAAGAACTCTTGACGAGCCAATCGTCCAGATATGGGAACACATGCACCCCAATCTGGCACAAATGTGCTCCCACTACTGCCAGGCACTTTGTGAAGACCCGGGATGCGGAGGCGAGAACTCTGTATTGGAAGTGCCAGTGGCCTACTACGAAGCGCAGATACTTGTGATGAGGTGGAAAGATGGCAGTATGCGCGTAGGTATCCTATAGATTGAGAGCAGACCTAGTCCCCTTGATGAAGGAGCGGGAGTGCCCAAGGATACCGTTTTGAAACTGCTCTCTTCGGAGGAACTTGTTTAAGGCCTGGAGGCTGCCTGTTCTCTTTGGAATGAGAAAATTACCGGGAGTAGAACCTTTGGCCATGCTGAGCATGGCGAACAGATTCCATGGCTCTGGACCGTAGCAGAGCCAAGAGTTCTAAACTTTAGGTTCATTGCATCTTTGAGGCTCCATGCCGGAGAGGGTGGGGAGTCTGGAGGAACACTGAGGAGATTCAGTCTGTAACCTCAACTTATGATGGACAATACCCAGTCGGTGGTAATTAGGGACCAGTTCATGAATAGGCAGAGACAACCCCCCCACAGGTGAGTCGGATGGTACAGGCAAAGGGTTTTGGTGACTGCTTTCTGTGCCAGTCAAAAGCCAGCTGCAGGGCTTGGCTGGGGGGCTGGCTGAGCCCTAAGCGCTCTTTGCTGGTGAGGGTGACCTCTTTGGGCAGCCTGAGCTGGACGAGCACGGGAGGCTGGAAGATACTATCTCTGTTGCCAGTAAAATTGCTTCCTGGAATCCGTACCTGGCATCCTGCGGGTCACTGAAGAGGGATCAAAGTTGGTAGTAGACAACTGATGTAAGGTCTCATGGTGGTCCTGAGTTGGGCCACTGCATCCCTGTACAGGGGAGGTTGGTCAGTTTGTCTTGAACCTCTGGGTGAAGGTTGGAGGCTTTCAGCCAAGCCCAGCACCTGGCACTAATGCCCGCTTGATGCTGTCTGAAAGATATAAGCCGCTCTCACCTTGTGTTTCCCGACTTCCAATCCTTTTTGTAGGATGGATTCTAGGCCTTCCTGGAATTGAGGCAAGTTCTCAGCAAACTCCTGGATCTGTTTCCAGAGGTTCTGGTTGTACTGGGTCATATACAACTGATATGCTGCTATGCGAGCAATAAGCATGGATCCCTGGGGAGGGGGGAAAAAAAACAAAACAAAAACCCCAACAACTCTTCAACCTAGAGCTTCTAAGGCTCTGTGGTCTTTCCCCAGAGGTGCGGAGGAGTGTGGACAGGCCCTCTTGGCTTTCTTCTGGGCTGATTCTATCACCACTGATTGGTGAGGCAACTGGCTCCATTGGAAGCCTAAGGCATATTGCACCAGTAGATAGTGTCAGTCTTCTGCTGACTGGGGCCACAGAACCTGGGTGTTCCCAGTAAGTAGAGGTCTAAAAAGGACCTCATGTATCGGGGACAGCATCACCTCCTTGGGACATCCACAAATTGGAGGACCTCCAACATCTTGTGGCGGGCGTCCTCTTCAGTCAAAATCTGAAAGGGAATGGTTTCTGCCACTGCTCACACAAAACCTGCGAATAAGTCTTTGGGGGGCGAGTGTTGTCTCTCGACCGGGGAAGAAAGTTACAACAGAATGTCCTCTGAAGCGGTGTCCTCCCATGGGTCATAAGGGGGCTTCCTTCTCACCACTGAATTGTCTGGGTCAAGGAGGGAGGTCAGAACCCAAAGTACAGGTCGCGGGCACAGATGGTTGGTGAAGTGGAATGGACAATGGCCGTGCTGGCATAGAGGGCACTGAGATCTGCTGCGGATGCAGGGCACTGGGAGGCCTGAGGCCTGGAACAGCATCCGGCATCAGTGGCACCATCCCCTCCTCCTTCAAGGACCCCAGAATTGGGATCGAGATGGGGGAGGCACCAGTGGACAGGGCACCACGGGGGTCCCCTGGTACAGGCCGCATCGGTAAGGCACCGAGCAGCACATCCAACTCTCTCCAGCAGGGTCTGGAACATGGAGGGTGCTGGTTCCAATGCCGATACTGGGGCCAGCTTCGGTGCCCTGAAGGGCATTTAGCACTGCCTGTTGAACCATGCAGTCTAACTCCTCTAAATGCAGGTGCGGAAAGTACTGACCGGGGTGGGGGGGGGGGGGGGAGGAGTCTGTGGAGGCCTCAGTACCCCGACAGTTATCGGTGGGGAACGCTGTGGACTCTGGGATTTGGAGGGTGGGGCCTCTTCTCCTTGGGGTTTCTTCAGAGGAGTTCAGCAGAGGCCGATGCTGCTCCAGTGTCAGTGTCAGCACCGGCCGGTGAAGCATGTCAGTGCTGATGTTTGTGCTTCCCACGGTGCTTGGCCTGGTCCTTCTCCGGCACAGTGGATGACTATTCCGAAGCTTTTGAATGCTCAGATGCCGGTGAGGGGGTGATCTGCCGCTCTTTGGTCATCATGGCAGGGTGCATAGGGCCTAGGTCCAGAGTCAAATCAATCCCCATGACTAGAGGTACCTACCACAGGAGTCAATGGAGCAGACTGCTTGGAACCAAACAAGTGCTCCATCTTGTCCAAGTGGGCGTGTCTGCCTTTGGGGGATCATCTGATCACAGCTAGGCTGCACTGTCATCACTGGAGGGTCCACCGATGCAAGTGGAATCTCTGCTCTCACCCCACCAGAGGTGGGGGAATGCCTCTGTGACCCTTGCTTGGAGGAGGATGGCGGCTCATCCGTACAGGTCTTTTTCTTTGGTGGCTCCACCGATGCCTTAGCTAAATCGGCAGACAATGCCTTCTGGTGACTATGCCGATGTTTTCCTCAGTGCTTGGGCTGGTCCGGCACTGAAGACGTCGAGCTGGATTTCCTCAGCAGAGAACCAGGTGGCCGGGAAATGCCGGAGGCCGGTCTGTGCAGAGGCGTCGACGGCAACGGAGTCTATGATGCCGATGATTTTGAAGGGTAGGCTGCTTACTTTGGAACAACTCCATTTTTCAAAGCGAGCCCGGCGGCCTTTGGGCGCAATTGGTACAGGTCGTGACATCATGACGACTCCTAAGCATAGGACACATACCTGATGCGGGTCTGTAATGGACATTGTCCGCGGACAGTCGGGGCACCGCCGAAAACCCATCGCCATCAAAATTGAAAAGTTTAACTGTTATGTGGTCGGTGGCCGTCGGGGCCTAAGAAAGGGAACAGTCAGTAACTGACCGCGAGAAAACAAGGTAAAGCCTTACCTTATGTCTGCAGGTATGGATAGTTGAAAGGGGGACCCCTGATGGGGTGAAT
The DNA here is from genome assembly GCF_901001135.1 of Rhinatrema bivittatum. Lineage (NCBI taxonomy): Eukaryota > Metazoa > Chordata > Amphibia > Gymnophiona > Rhinatrematidae > Rhinatrema > Rhinatrema bivittatum. The sequence goes on from NC_042615.1 coordinate 385,065,992, forward strand.
TTTGATAAGTTTTTGGAAAAAATTCCTTGAGGAAAAATCCTGTCACGAATAGTTGTGAGTTCCTCAAACCACGTGGCTACTGCTGCATGGACAAAAAAAAAAAAAAAAAGACTGAAGGGGGACCCCTGCTGGATGCAGGGTTAGGTGGCATGCTGGGCATGCTCAGTGTGCCAAGTCAAAGTTCTAGAAACTTTGACAAAGTGTTCCATGAGGGCTCCATTCTGATGTTACCCATATGTGAGGGACTATTACCCTGCTTGTCCTGTGAGAAACTTCAAATTGTTCATGAGGGAAAAAGTTCAGAGCTCCACAAACTGCGGTGCGACAGCTCCATGGAAAAAAGGAGACTGAAGCGGGACCCCATGTGGCCATGGGGTTGGTGGCATGCTCAGTCAAAGTTCCAGAAACTTTGACAAAAGTGTTCCATGACAGGGCTCCATCTGATGATATCACCTATCTGGAGGACTACCATCCTGCTTGTCCTGGGAGAATCCCATTTCCTTAAGGCTGGTAGTTACTTTAAATGTACAATTAGATTCAACCTTGACTATGAAGAGTTTCATTTCAGCTACTATCCAGAAATGTTTTCTTTGAGAAAAAATTCTCTCAGAGGTAAAGGATCTTAAATTGCTAGTATTGGCTTTGTATAATCTTCGTATCCAGCTTTTCAAATGATTTCCATACAGAGACAGCCAAGGGGGCATGGCTTTATCTTCCTGGGATACTAGATGTGTATCAAGGGCTGACACCTGAACCTTTGGAAACAGTCGCAAATCCTGGGATTGTACGAAGGATAAGCTCCCCTCACCAGAGGAACACTTCAGGAGATTCATGGCTACAACCAGAATACCCACACTCCTAGTATTGTGAATTGATATGATGATACTTCTTGGTCTTTGCCCAATACAAGTCATTGGAACTTGATGCCAGAACTGAGAAAGGCTGAATCTTTTGCCTCCAAGTGGAAGGGGTGTAGACAATGGCCAAGCCACCCTGGTCCTTCCTGATACTTGATAGAGGATAGAAATCCCCCTGATTAGTGTGCTGCCAGTCAAAGCAGCTCCTGGTTCCTTCGAAGTTTATGTCACAAATGCAGATAGGCCAGGCTTCCACATACTAAAGTGCTTTCCCATGAGGTCAAGCTGGGTCAGTGCCCTCCTAGTTGCTCAAAGGGGATACCCTTGGATAACATGGTCAGCCCCCATGGGGATCTGTGATAAGACAATTCTCTTGTACCAGGGAACTTAAAGCCATGAGCCTTCTCCAGTAGGGACATCAGGCAGAAGACAAGTATAGCAAAATTAAACAACTCAATGATATAAAAACATAAGTGATGCTGCCTACATGCTCTTATACCTTGCAGCTGCTGCTAAAAAAAAAAAAAAAAAAAAAAAAAAAAAGTACCTAGGATTACCAAAGGAGAAAAAACAAAGAGCATGGGGTCCTGTGAGACAATTCTTCCCCTTCTAGGAAACCAAAAGGCTCCCCACAGCAGGAGAGAAAAGACTGACTAGTGGGCTCCATGGAAAAGAAAAGAAGAGACTAAAGGGGGCCACGTGGCAGAATGGCATACCCAACAGGATCTGCTAAAAGTTCTAGAAACTCTGAAATCAAATTTCTGTGCTGGGCTCTCTTAACACCCATGTGTGAGGAAAGACATCCTGCTTATTGTCTGAGAATGACAAAGACACTAGCATGGTATTAACTGAAGAAACAAATGGCAGAAGAGGAGCAAATGGCACGTCCAGTCTACCCAGCAAGCTTTGCATGGTATTATCTGCTGTTCAGGTTACCCCCACCCCCCAATCAGTCAGTGCTGCACTTATGAACTTGGCCATAGAAGCAGTCCTGTGTTTTTCCCTAATGTCTGTACATCATACCAGACCAAAATAAAAAAAAAAAAGTCATGTATCGTATTGATTGACTCCAAATTCCTCCCACCACCCCTCACCCACCCTCTGAAGCAGAGATGCATCAAAAGCATCACGGTTTATTGGTTAAGGGTAGTAATCCCATGCCTTTTAAGGGTAGTAACTGCTGCTCTGTGCAGGTTACTCCCATGCTCATCGGTTCCCCAAACTATAAAAGTTGGAGCCCTTTGCTGTTTTTTCTTGATACAACTCAAAACTTTGCTTCAACAGCAGGGGGGGGGGGGGGGGGGGGGGGGGGGGGGGGGGGGGGGGGGGAGGGGAATTTGATTCAGAGAGCAAAGTATCAAGGTTAAGGGTCGTAATTGCTGAACCAAGTTACCCACATACATTTTCTTAATTTCTAACCTCTGGCATTTAGGGATCCAGTGTTTATCCCATGCCTCTGAAATCTCACTGTTTTTGTCTTCACCACCTTCTCTGGAAGGGCATCCACCATCCTCTGAAGAAATTTCCTGATGTTGGTTCTGAGTCGTCCTCCCTCGAGTTTCATTTCGTGACCCCCTACTTCTATTGATTTCTTTCCAACAGAAAAGGTTTTATGTTTATGCAGCATTAAAACTTTTCAGGCATCTGAAGATCTATATCTATCTCCCCTGCACTTCTCTTCCAGGGTATACATATTCAGATCTTCAGTTTCTCCTAAGTCTTCAGATACTGACCTCATACCATTTTGGTCACCCTTCTCTGGATTCCCTCCATTCTGTCTCTATCCTTTTTGAGATAAGGGCTCTGGAACTAAACTTGATGTGATGCCTCACCAAGGAGCTGTATAAGGGCATTATCACTTTTTCTTACTCGTTATTCCTCTCTATGCAGCCCAGCATTCTTCTGGCTTTAGCTATCGCCTTGTCAGTGTCTGTCATTCTGAAGATGGTGAAGCAATCACACTACAATCCCTCTTAGTCTATGCACATCATATACAGCTCTTAGATTACCGTGCCCCAGATGCATGACTGGTCAAAGATTTGGCAGATGGGGGTTCAGTGCAAAAAAGTGCAATCTTCAAGCTTTAAATCTCTTCATTCTCTCTACTTCAGGCATTTCCACTGTATATTTGCAGATATTAAGACCTGCAAAAAACTATTTTTCTCTCTTTCACAATGTCACTCAGATATTGAACAGAATCGGTCCCAATACAGATACCTGTGGGACTCCACTTAACACTGTTCTCTCAGAGTAGGTTCCATTTACCGTTTCACACTATCAATCAACCAATTTGTAATCCACACAACCACCACCTCTTATGAAGTGGGACCACAAACACTCTCCTCCAATCATGGCACCACTCTGTTTTCAGGGATCTATTGAACAGGTCTCTCAGGGGACCTGCCAAGACATCTGAGCTCCCTTACCCTGGGAAGTACCCGTCATCTGGCCCCATGGCTTTGTCTACTTTACATAAGAACATAAGAAAATGCCATACTGGGTCAGACCAAGGGTCCATCAAGCCCAGCATCCTGTTTCCAACAGTGGCCAATCCAGGCCATAAGAACCTGGCAAGTACCCAAAAACTAAGTCTATTCCATGTAACCATTGCTAATGGCAGTGGCTATTCTCTAAGTGAACTTAATAGCAGTAATGGACTTCTCCTCCAAGAACTTATCCAATCCTTTTTTAAACACAGCTATACTAACTGCACGAACCACATTCTCTGGCAACAAATTCCAGAGTTTAATTGTGCGTTGAGTAAAAAGAACTTTCTCCGATTAGTTTTAAATGTGCCCCATGCTAACTTCATGGAGTGTCCCCTATCTTTCTACTATCCGAAAGAGTAAATAACCGATTCACATCTAACCCGTTCTAGACCTCTCATGATTTTAAACACCTCTATCATATCCCCCTCAGTCGTCTCTTCTCCAAGCTGAAAAGTCCTAACCTCTTTAGTCTTTCCTCATAGGGGAGTTGTTCCATTCCCCTTATCATTTTGGTAGCCCTTCTCTGTACCTTCTCCATCGCATTATATCTTTTTTGAGATGCGGCGACCAGATTGTACACAGTATTCAAGGTGGCGGTCCTCACCATGGAGCGATACAGAGGCATTATGACATTTTCCGTTTTATTCATCATTCCTTTTCTAATAATTCCCAACATTCTGTTTGCTTTTTTGACTGCCGCAGCACACTGAACCGACGATTTCAATGTGTTATCCACTATGACACCTAGATCTCTTTCTTTGGGTTGTAGCACCTAATATGGAACCCAACATCGTGTAATTATAGCATGGGTTATTTTTCCCTATATGCATCACCTTGCACTTATCCACATTAAATTTCATCTGCCATTTGGATGCCCAATTTTCTAGTCTCACAAGGTCTTCCTGCAATTTATCACAATCTGCTTGTGATTTAACTACTCTGAACAATTTTGTGTCATCTGCAAATTTGATTATCTCACTCGTATTTCTTCCAGATCATTTATAAATATATTGAACAGTAAGGGTCCCAATACAGATCCCTGAGGCACTCCACTGTCCACTTCCCTTCCACTGAGAAAATTGCCCATTTATCCTACTCTCTGTTTCCTGTCTTTTAGCCAGTTTGGCAATCCACGAAAGGACATCGCCACCTATCCCATGACTTTTTACTTTTCCCAGAAGGCTCTCATGAGGAACTTTGTCAAACGCCTTCTGAAAATCCAAGTATACTATATCTACCGGTTCACCTTTATCCACATGTTTATTAACTCCTTCAAAAAAGTGAAGCAGATTTGTGAGGCAAGACTTGCCCTGGGTAAAGCCATGCTGACTTAGAACATAAAACCATTAAACCATGTCTTTCTATATGTTCTGTGATTTTGATGTTTAGAACACTTTCCACTATTTTCCTGGCACTGAAGTCAGGCTAACCGGTCTGTAGTTTCCCGGATCGCCCCTGGAGCCCTTTTTAAATATTGGGGTTACCTTTGCTATCCTCCAGTCTTCAGGTACAATGGATGATTTTAATGATAAGTTACAAATTTTTACTAATAGGTCTGAAATTTCATTTTTTAGTTCCTTCAGAACTCTGGGGTGTATACCATCCGGTCCAGGTGATTTACTACTCTTCAGTTTGTCAATCAGGCCTACCACATCTTCTAGGCTCACCGTGATTTGATTCAGTCCATCTGAATCATTACCCATGAAAACCTTCTCCATTAACGGGTACCTCCCAACATCCTCTTCAGTAAACACCGAAGCAAAGAAATCACTTTTCATAGCTCTTCCTATAAAAACTCCTTTTACAGAAGAGAAGTAATCTACCCCATTCCTTTCTATGGTCTTGTCAACCAGCAGACCATCTCCAGGGTGGTCTTTAGTGAACACTGAACTGAGGTATTTGTTTAATATTCTTCTGCCATTTTTGTTTCTCTACACACATTGCTCCTTTTCACTTTTCATTTTCACTATTCCATGTTGAGCTTTTCTTTTTTACATCAGAAAAATGTTCTGTCATCTCTGGCAATCCTTTTCTTTCTTCCGCTTGAACTTTTTGCATTCTAACTCCCTTAGTTTCATCAGGTATTCTTCCCTGTAATGCTTTTTTGGGATCTTTCATACTTCCTGAAAGCTATTTTTGCCTTTATTTTTTCAGCCACCTCCTTTAAGAACCAAATCAGAAAAGTAAACAAAAAGTGCAAGGAAAAACTAACATACATATTTATTTGCTTTGTAAATAGCTCCTTTTTATCTGCTCACTGTTCCACCTTGCCCATTTTCTCCCGGTCTTCTAGTTCTTCCTCCAAGTATATCCCATTTTGTCAAAAGTCCATATTTTTGAAATTCAAAACTCTGGTCTGTATGTGAATTCTCTTATTCTAATTGCATGGAAGGCCATGGGAAACTGGTTCAAGTGACTGCATACCTCTTGAGAATTTCTCTCCAAGCAACTACAAAACTCTGCATGTTTGTTTTCATGCTGCAAGTCTAAGTACTGTGATCAGTTTATACCAGTTTTACTACTATAATGGGCGAGCTAAGAATTGTGCTTTTTGTCACCTGTGCTGCATTCACAAGGTCTTCTTTGTATCTCAGTTCTCTTGTAGCCTACCTGTCCTGGCTATACCCAAACATTTAAGAGTAGCTAGCTATTTGACCTTTACTTCAGGAGCTGATCTTATTACAAGGCTCAATTATATGGCTATGTTTTCAACATACCTCTTGTCAAACTATACTATAGCAAGTAGGGGGAACAGCAGCTGTTTGATATATCCAGAATGTGGCCTGCAGTGATTCTCCCAGGTTGGACCTGTAACTAAAATCTTGTCATCCAACTCCTGGGGCCTTAAAATTGTGGCATGCTGTGGCACACCACCATGACCCTTCTGCCTTTTCCTTAACTAGAATAAGGAAGAACGGTCAGGGCAAAACTACATCTTCCAGCTCTACTCTCCTAAAGGGCCCCAAGGACCAAACACATGGTTAGAACCAGTTTAACATTTCAGGAATCTGTTTTGAATTGGACAAAGTACCCTTAAGCCCAGGAGGTAAGAACTCCTCCTGCTCCCTTGGGCACGTTATCCAAGGAGAAGTTTCTCGAAGAAAGTTTATCTTCCTTAGATGGTGGTAAAAAGCAATCCCATTGCATAACTGACTACATGCTACTCTGAATGTGCCCTTAATGAACTACTTCTGGTGTTGTGTGCATGCTATTCCAGATCCTGTACAATCACCAGTAGTACACAATTGAGGTGGCTTTATCTTTGCCATCTTTTATGAGCCGGCTGATATAGCAAGTGTTGCTTACCTGTAACAGGTGTTCTCACAGGACAGCAGGATGTTAGTCCTCACATATGGGTGACATCACAGGATGGAGCCCTGTACAGAAAACTTTTCTGTCAGTTTCTACAAAGCTTTGACTGACACTGGTACACTGAGTATGCTCAGCCTGCAATTATCCCTGTGAACCACAGTTGTCTCCCTCAGTCTCGTTTTATAGCTAAAAGTGCAAGCGAAACTAAAATAGAAGTAAAAACGAATACTGACCCAACTCCGCGGGGTGGTGGGTGGGTTTCGTGAGGACTAACATCCTGCTGTCCTGTGAGAACACCTGTTACAGGTAAGCAACACTTGCTTTCTCACAGGACAAGCAGGATGGTAGTCCTCACATATGGGTGAGTACCGTGCTGAGGATGCCCGAGAGTGCAAATGCACCCAAGACACGCAAAAGGTGCAATGATGGGGGTGGAAATTTGGAATGGAGGGCATCCTGAAACCCGTAACGGGTTGGTGGAAGGATGTTGGGTAGTTAAACTGAAAAGAATTAAGAGTAGATGGACTGGCCAAACATGGAGCATGCTGGCTAGTCTTATCTCAGCAATAATGGGCTGCGAAGGTACGGAGAGAGCTCCAGGTTGCAGCCTGATAAGAATGTACAAGCAGCAGCAGCAACCGCCGAGGGGAAGCTATTGAGGCTGGGACAGGCGCAACAGAGTGTGGCTACACACAGTGTTGTAGTGAAATGCCTGCTTGTTGGTAGGAAAAGAGATACAGACCGTCAATTAGGAGGAATAGGTCTTTTTGGCCCAGTGGAACTCGCAGGTTGACTCTTGCCACAGAAGGAAAGAGTTAGGTGGAATTCCTATGGGAGTGTAGTGAAGCTAGATAGAATGCAAGTACTCTGCCCATTTTTCCCAACACCTCTCTCTCACCAAAGCGAGAGAGGTTTTCTACTCGCTTTGGTGAGAGAGAGGTGTTGGGAAAAATGGGCAGAGTATATTCTGAGTAAGGTGATCTGCAACGTCTGCCTTAAGAAGGATTATGAAGTTGAATACATAAAACCACTCGGTCACGGAGGAAACGCAGGGTCGGATGAGTATGTAACAAGGGGTGTAACTCATTGACCCTGTTGGCAGAAATGACATTAGAGAAAGAATTTCCCATGCCAAACTGAAATGAGACGAATGGAAAGGCTTGAATGGAGAAACGTATGAGACTTAAGCACGAAATATAGATTCCATTCTGTGGCTAGTGAAAATAGAGGCGGCTTGATCAGTGGATAATCCATGGTAAGCTGACTCAGAAGGGGTTTACTGTTAATCGGGTATCCCCACTCCCAAACGATACACCAATTGAACAGAGGTGTACCTATGTGGAGGATGTCTGGGGAGCAGAATCCAAGGGAACAAGAGAAAAGAGTGGTGTAGAAAAAGAAAAGGGAAATACCTTTTTATATGCGTCATGTAAATCATGCCATTTTGAATGGTAGGATTTATGTGTGGAAGGTTTCGTGATGCTACCAGTACCTGAGACATCAGTGAGTCTAACGATTTGAGGCTGACTTGTGAAAAGGCAAATTTGTTACTGGTGTGATAGATTGAGAAGTATGGGAAGCCTACTGGTCTCGGCCAGGAACAACAAACCCCGTCCCGGTTCAACATTAGAGAGTGTTGGCTATGAGAGGCAGCAGAAGAGACATTTAAGAGGCCCTTGATGGAAGAAAAGCTTCTATAGGAACGCATCGGAAACATGTAGGGAGTAGAATCTGTGCACCGTATGGTTCGATTCAGACGCAGAGGCAAGTTCGGTTGACCTCAGCGTTAGAAGATCTTTTCCGCTACACATGTAGTCAGAGACCATTCGAGAGGATGGAAACCTACATGGAGAAGGTCTGCTAGTGCGTTCAGCAAATCTCTTAGATAAGTGGCCCAAGGATACATGGAGTGAGCAAGGGCCAAGGGTAGAGCTGCGCAGCTTCCTTGCAAAGCAGCTAGGATGTGCGTGCTTTGTGTTGGAAAGCACATTGTCCCTATGCTGTCTGTATGCACAAAGATTTGTTGGCAGAGGCAGTATTGGAAGGCATAAGAGTATAACGCATGGCTACAAGCTCCAGGAAGTTCATGTGAAACTGTGCCTGGAGTGGAGTAGACTCATATTGGGTTGAGAAGCTTTTAGGTCAAACTTTTCAACCCTGAGTAAATGTGAGCAGAAATCAGAGTAGGTTTTGGTTCTAGATCTGCAATATGGACGAGGGACGAAAGCAGTTGAACAGCTTAGACCCAGTTATAATGGAATTTCACTGAATCTAACCCATAGCAGTTTTGGATCTCTGAGGAAAGTGCATAGTGAAAAAACCCCATGGCCAGACAATGAAGAATTGAGGGGCTGAGGTTATGGAAAATGCATGCAGGGACATGTAAGAATTTATTAGAATGTCTGCGCGTATGCTGGACAGGAAGGTCATTATGACTGTGGTTATCCAGAAGTGTTGGATAAGGGATTTATGGCAGTGACAGTAATCCCAGTTAGTAAATGTATAGTGAGTCATGAAGAAGTTAGAGCTCCTTGCGTGGACTGATTGTGGTTATGCAGCCGTCCATGCAAGGAAAAGCGTGAATGATGTTGCACTCCGCAGAGAAACAGCAGTCACAGATAGTGATTCAATGAATACCCCAGTTGCCGAAGCTGGTGCAACCGGCAAAGCTTGGGATTGTAATATTGTTGACTCACCATGAAGCACATAGAAAGATTAGACGTAATGTACTTACTGCGATATGGAAGCATGGTAACAAGAGATACCATTTTACCTGTGCCTTCTGAAGAAAGTTGGTATTTGAGGTCCAGGATGGGCGGAGAGTAACTACTTTCTGTTGAAAGAAAGAATAGTGTAATTAAAACTCCCCAACCCCCCCTCCTGCGCTTTGTAGCGTCCGGGGGAGTGTACTGGGAATTTTGGTACAAGGTGGGGTGGCTGCTCTGATATCCAGCCAGTTGGGAGACTAGGAGGTGTCCAACTGGAGGGGCTGAATGTAAACTGGATTCATGTAACCTCCCATGGGAGCCTGAGCGGTAAAGTCTTACCTGCATTTCTGTGTGCTGTACAAGGAGACACTGAGACCTGTCATCAGGCTTCAAGGTGGACTTGCACTTGAGGCAGTATTTGTTTAGCAGATCAGCGAATGCACCTGGAACTTTGGTTCTGAAGCAGGAACCAGAAGCCAGAGCATTAATCAGTACAGAGCCTCGTTGCTGAAGAAGGGAGGATGCCCTGATGCAATCCCAAAGAAATGATAGAGAGGTTCTCTTGGTATTGTGGATGACATAGCAATATGTGACACTAATACGGTTCTTGGAAGGTACATGACCTAGAACTTTTCAAACCATGTGGCTCAAATTAGAGAACACATCTCAATGGGAATGCCGCAGAAGCGGGTACTTACCATCAGATGTGGATCGAAGGACGAGCCGGTGAAGATTGCTGGCTCAGTGGATTTCAGGAGTCATCAAGGGGTAGCCTGTCTGACGTAGACATCAGTCTCAACTCTGATGCCAGGTATGGTGGCGCAGGTATAGAGGAGACAGGCTGAGCGTGGCTGGTGCTACCACTGTAATTAGTGGAGGGCCACAATCCCGCACCGATGTCGATGGGGCACGCCTCTGGAACAGGGGAGCCATCTTTGGCTCATGGACCCGGCCCTCGTCGCAGCGGCTAGATGTCTCGTGACGCCAGTGCAGAATTCTTCGGAACTCGTTCTGGTGTTTCTGGAGCACCAAGGACCGCCAGCACTGTGCGGAACAGTGGCGATGGCAGTGGTGATGTTCCTCGGCCCGGGCATTCTCCAGCATCGAGAAGGATAGCACAGATGTTCTGGATGGAATTGGTGGCGGACGGTCACAGTGTCTGTGACAATGTATGCATTGGTGCTCGGCCCTGTCTTTCCCCAGCGCAGAGATGGATGCCCTCGCTGTTTTGGATGGCGACTGATGACAGACTGTCAGCATGCCTGCACTGCTCCTGGCACTATGTAGTGTCATAGGCTAATATGGGGCTTTAATAAGAACCCAACGCATGGAGCACTGTTCAGGCGAGGGCATTACGTGGCGGTGCTATGTTAGTAATGACTGTGTCGATGGCGGCCGAAGCTGCCTCGAGGGTATCGTCAAAAATATATATGAAAAAACGTCGATGACTCGGCCAGAGCAATGATGACAGTGACGGAAGCACCGATGGCATCAGTGTAGTTTATCTATGGGAACGATGTTTTTTCGATTTGATGCCACATTGTTGGCATCAGAAAAATGATACCGGCATTGACAGAGTCTATGACGCATAGATAGGAACATCGAAGACACCGATTGAAACAGCGTGGGCGCAGACGGCCATTGATGGAATGGACCTGGGCATCAATAGCATCAATAAAATGAAGGATGGCATCGATGGAAGTGCCCCGGGCGACTGTGGCAATCGACCCGGGCATGGATGGCACCGAGACAAGGTGTACGTCAATGGCATCCATCTGGGCAATGATGGCACCGATGAAACCCAAGGAAAAATCAGTGCCATGGATGAAAAACATGGATGGCACTGTTAGAAACAAAGCAGGGACAGATGGCATCAGTGTACTGTGGGGGAGGGGTACCAATGGCATCTAAGAATCCACGACGGTCTGAAGGGGGTAGCGACGGGGCATTGACTGCGCGAGGGTACCAAGGAATCGAAGGACTTGAATCAAAAGTGGCCCTGGAGGCAACGGAAACCGTGGAAGTCCCTGTCCCACTAGCGCTAATAGCCAGGCAGTGTGTCACAGAGGGACACTTGCAGGCTATGTGTTGCTAACTGAAAACATAGGGAGAGAGGGAAGGCCGCAATTGGTTGACAGGCCAGGAAGGCGACAGGAACCGATCGAAAAAAACGGCATATGATTTGGCTTGGCCATACACACCCTTATCCTTTAACTGTACTCACAGAGCGTCAAATAAACATACGCGAAGGGAGACCCGTGCAGGGAAAAGTGTTTGTAAATGTTTAAGAGTGTTTCCGTAAGGAAAAATGTGTTAGAATTTCTCAGAGCTCCTAACTGCTATGCTTATTGCAGAGCGGAAAAAGGAAGACTGAGGGAAACACCTGTGGCTCACAGGGATAATTGCAGGCTGAGCATGCTCAATGCACTCAGTGTGCCAGTGTCAGTTAAAGCTTTGTAGAAACTTTGACAGAAAAGTTTTCCGTACAGGGCTCCATCCTGTGATGTCACCCATATGAGGACTATCATCCTGCTTGTCCTGTGAGAAAAGGTGACAAATGATTGTAGGGGAACTAGTCTATCCCCTCTAAGAAGCTAAAAAGTTAGGGTTGTTAAGTTTGAAAGAGACAGCTGAGAGAAGACATAACAGAAGTTCATAAAATCATGAGTTGGATGGAACAGGTAAATCAAGGAGTAATTTGTCCTTTCAAATACTAAAATATGGGGACATTCCATAGTTAACCAGCAGCTTTAGCACAAATTGTAGAAAGTACATGTTCAGTCAGCATACAATTAAGCTGTGGAATGTGTTGCCAGATGTGGTCAAGGCAGCTAGCATAGCAAGGATTAAGAGGGAGGAAAAGTTCCTAAAACATTAGCTAGTCACATGAAGGAAAGCAGGACTGGATTCTGGGGTGGGTGAGCTGGCTGCCACCCAGGGTGCTGTGAGCTGGGGCACCCTGGCCATTGCCAGCATCATGCATCCTGCAGTGGCATGGCTATGGCAGATGCCATACCTCTGCAGCCGAAGAGAGGCTCTGTAGCCATGAGAGACCCCATCCTACTATGGCCCAAGACAGGCCCAGTGGCTGAGTAAATCCTATCCCACTGTGGCCAAAGAAGCCCGGGGGGTGGTGGGAGGGGGAAGGGGGGCACCATCTGCCCAAAACCCAGTCCTGAGGAAAGCTATTGCTATCCCTGGGATCGAGTAATAAATAGGTCTACTTTGTGGAATTTGCTGGGTACCTGATCCAGACTGGGTACTGTCTACCCAGGATGCTGGGCTCAATAGACCTTGCTCTGACCCAACATGGCATTTTTGCTCTAGCCATGTTCCATGAAGGGGGAAACAGTAAGAAGCAGAGGTCCCTCTTATTACCAGGAGAGATGAGACCAACATGCTGGAGTATTTCTATTTGTCTCCTGCAGAGCCACTGGGGGAGTAGAGGGGGAAGCTATATATGGGATCAGGCATTTTGTTTGGTTCTATGATTGTGTAGTGGAGTATAAAAATGTGTGTTATAATGCAATGATTGGTAGTGTTCATGACAGCTAATAGAAGTATGTGACAGCAAAATTTATCAAGCTGACAGCTCGATCCAGTAAAGTCCGTGGGAGAGCGGACTAACGCCCGCTCTCCCGGCGCGCGCACCGGCCCCTCGCCGGTGCGCGCGATCCAGTATTTAAATTAGGCGACGCGGTGCAAACGAGGAAAAAGAGGCGCTAGGGACACTAGCGCGTCCCTAGCGCCTCCTTTTGGCCTGGAGCGGCGGCTGTCAGCGGGTTTGACAGCCGACGCTCAATTTTGCCGGCGTCGGTTCTCGAGCCCGCTGACAGCCACGGGCTCGGAAACCGGACGCCGGCAAAACTGAGCGTCCGGTTTTCGGCCCGACAGCCGCGGGCCGAATTCAAAATTTTTTTATTTTTTTTTTATTTTTTTTACTTTTGGGGACCTCCAACTTAATATCGCTATGATATTAAGTCGGAGGGTGCACAGAAAAGCAGTTTTTACTGCTTTTCTGTGCACTTCCCTGGCGCCGGAAGAAATTAGCGCCGACCTTTGGGCGGCGCTAATTTCTTAGAGTAAAATGTGCGGCTTGGCTGCACATTTTACTTACTGGATCGCTCAGGAATACCTAATAGGGGCCATCAACATGCATTTGCATGTTGAGGGCGCTATTAGGTGCCGCGGGTTGGGCCGCGTGTTTTCCTCCCCTTACTGAATAAGGGGTAAGGGAAAACACGCGTCCAGAGCAGGGTGACAGTGCGCTCCGACGGAGCACACTTTACTGGATCGACCTGTTAGTATGTTACAGAACAATCAATGGCTGTGAGTGCAATGTATTTTACAAAGCATTCTGTAATACCATAGGAGGTACATTGCAAACAAACTCAAATAAAATTATGGTAATTCCAGATGAGCATCTGCCTGCCTTCTGGGAGGATGCATGAGATTCATGCTAAGTTTCACTGAATATGGTAAACATTCACTATTTGCCAAAATTTCGCATTTTTTCCTCACAATAGCGTACTATAAATGAAATCTTTTGTATGTTGGGTTGAATTTGACTTTAGGAATTTAGAGGTATCAGCAAATTGCCATTCTTCATTAACCCAATTCTATACAATTTGATTGTTAGTAAATTTCACACAAAATGAGGGTCAGAAAGCAGTTCAGAAACAAGCAAAGCAAGTAATCTGGGGGAAAAAAAAAGTCAAATTGATGGCTACCTACATATTGCTTTAAAAAAATATATATTTAGTACCTACAGTTTGCCTTCATGTCGTCTGCCAACTTACAGAACCATGGGATCAAGTAATTAGACTTATTGTACCTTTCATCCAAAGATACCAAGGTGCAATTTATTCCAGATGCATGCAGGCACCATGGTGCTAAATGTGCTATCAAGCCATCTATCAAAAACCTGCATGAATATTTCCAAAAGGGAGGGTGGGGCAACAAAAACAAAATCAGGAACTATTAACCATCCAATTAGATGAGTAAAGGCACAGCAAAAAAAGACCGACAAGCTTGCATCCAATTCTAACCCATAATTCAGTACCCTGATCAGAGAACTTCCTTGTCGGCCCTTTTAACCATTCAGATTAGAATTCTATACCTACTAACACAAGGGGCAAATCTGATGCACACTTGCATTCTTGATGCATTGCTTGAAAGCATATTCATAAACCCAGATTTCTCAGTTAAACTTTGTTCCTAGCAGTTTCCTCCTGCTCAAATTGAAACGGACCTCTGATGCTACACTATGAAGCCTTAGTTCAGTTTTTGGGGTTTTTATGTCAAATTTTTTCAGTCCTCTTTCTGTCTACCCCAGCCATCACAGCAAATGTATTTAGCTAGGGGCTAAGTACAGCTCCTCCAGAGCCATGTAACAGGAAATTCCAGGTAAAGCCTAGCAGAGAAAAAAAAAAAAAAGGTCACTCTCCTGGGGCTGGTGAACATTATTGCAGCACCTCCTTGCCCAAGAATGAGAAGCTGTGCTTGGGATCACACCTAATGTTCTTGCATGGCAACACAGCATTGCCAGTGGGGCTTCAAGCTAACCACACAAGATTATTCCATCAAGATTTAATAGCATTTTTCTGTTTGCAAGAAAAATGTCTCATAGGAGATGTAAGCAAACATTTGTTGGGTAACAAATTTGATCCTTTGTACCGACCATAAAATAAAGCTTTGCATATATCTGGATATTTCAACAATTCAGCTAATTAAATTTGTCTTAACACTGTTTAAGTTCAAGTGTAAATATACACCATGGCATTAGCTACCCAATCTGGTCTTTAAGAACTCCTTCTATTGTACATATCAAATTTTCAGGATAACTACAGTTTATAAATAAACCTAACTTAGATTAAATGTAATCTCAGATATTCATGAATGATATTCCATAAAATAGGTCTACTTGGAGATTTGATAAGTGAGTTTGGGAGCTTCTGATCTAAAAAGGAGAGCATTATCTAACTGTACTCTTCTATATAGTCATGCTTAAATCACAAGCTGGAAAATTTCATGCTGAAATAGAAGGTCCTTCTGTAAGAAGTTATTTTATATAAACCTATGTAATGAAGGCAAAATGCATTTTTTAAATATTACATCCAGATAATTTGTTGCATTACCACTACAAACTCCCAATACCTTGCAATGAGTGGAGCTTATGGGTATACCCACATTTGAGGCTACAAGTACGGTTAGCGCACACATTACTTCAATGCAAAATCCACTGTGAAGAAAAAAAACACATGAACACATGGAAAGTGAAGTGTGAAAGTTACAGGAAGGAACCCATATGCCATGCATGCATCCAGAAAGTGAAGAGTGAATGATGAAGATGCCATAGCCTTTTAAAGTGGGCAGGGGTGTTAAAAATAAGGTACTGCAGATCTAAACCAGGTGGCATGGATGAAGTTTTGCAGCTAAAGATTTTGCCCTTCCATTCAGCAATAATATCTAAAAAATTCACTTTAACCAGGAAAGCATTTCATAATTTTCCTTATCCAAAACAACCTGATTTCTTTCAATTACACTCATACCACCAGGAAAAGATTTGGGCAGAAGAATGAAGGATGAATAGTCTTGAATGCCCTGACTGCAGTCACATGGCAAAGGCATACCTTGCAGTGTGTGGTACTGATAGGAAGTCCAACATTGGAAGCTATCACAACTGTGAACGCCGAAGCCAACTCAATAGTGAACCCACTGTGGGAAGCATAAGAAAATACTTCACAGTCACACTTTGCATCCGTTTTGAGTGACACCATGCAATGCACCAAGTTCTTACCCGAATATTCTTCCATTTTCATTGCTTACTGATCAATGAATTATATTAATTCAATAATGAGAAATAAATATCATGCACAATCTGGTTAGCTCCTATATCATACAAGTTTCCACTACATTGAAATCATGCTTTCTAGTAATGAAGTTAGCTACAACAGTTATAAATTTAAATAGTACACCACAATTAATATGAAACATTACATTCCCAGAATGTTAGATGTTACTTTCCACTGCACGGCTAAAGCTTATTTTAATATTACTGGGAACGTGAAGGAGAAAGACAGAAACTAGGTTACCTACCACCTTCTGCCCAGCAAATAACCCACTAATGCAGAATATGATATTTCCATTTAGGAAAAAAAAATCACTGCTATAAGCAAGCACAAAATGCCACTAGGCAGCCTTAAGCAATTTCTCAATCTAGACTGTGCATTTGATCTCTGACCTAGACTCACCTGGAAGGTGTGATTGGAGTCAGATCTTTACCCTTGTCTGGATAACTCTTCTTCCCCAGACCCAAAGACCTGCACAGATCCCAACCACACACCGCCATAAAAAAGCAGCCAAACAGGTGTAGAAGCTTCCTGCATGACACCACCTTGTTCATAGATCAACCACAGAGCCACCAGAGGGCCAATTGCATTGCTGAGTAAAAAAGAAATGTAATTATGTTTTAGTATTAAGACTTTAGTAATTCTAACACCACATTACTAGCAAGCCAATACAGATTAAGGAATAGTGCCATAATGTAATATAAACATGTTGAAATTACCCAAAAGTATCATGATTAAAGAAGGACATGGTCAGATGACTAAGTATTTTTAGTTGTGCCTGATACTGAAATAAGCCATTCTAGGATCAAGATCTAATAAGTGTTGATCCAAGGTAACAATCCAATACCACCTGAATATGGTAAGCCCTATGGCTGAAGATTAAAAAATCTCCATGCATTTAACAGTTGAGAGATTTACATTTTACCAGATCAAGAAATCAGCAAGATCGAAATGCTCTGGGCATAAAGTGCTACATACAAGCAGAAAAAATGGTCAGATCTAGAATAGTTAAATTGCTGTCTCCTGGACTCATACAACCATAAAGATAAGGACTAACAATACAGATGTTTACATCTAAAAAATATGCAGAAAAGCATTTGAACAGATAAGGCAAATTAAGAAAACTAGATGAAGTAAACCCCAAAGTGTTACTGCTTTTAATAAAGCCATCTTCACCATTACTAAATTACTGCTCTCTCAGTACTCCAGAACCCAAATCATCATAAGAGGAAGTTATATTTGCTGAAAGGATATGCACTAAATATCTGGTTTTACCTCAGTCAGTCTCATCAGCTTATGCTTTTTATTTACCTGTGATGCGCACACACATTTAGAAAGTACTACTACTCCGACCTCGTCATTTTTTTCCGCATTTTGTTACTTTACAGCCTCAAAAGGTGAATTTTAAAAGCATTTATGTGCATCAAAAATAGAGAGATATGCGAATATATTGGGTTGGCACACCCCAAGTGGATTTTACCCGAGTACACACATCTCCTGCTGTGCACACAAAACAAAATTGCTTACCTTGTAATAGGTGTTATCCCAGGACAGCAGGATGTAGTCCTCACATATGGGTGACGTCAGTAACGGAGCCTATTGCGGGAAAACTTCTGTCAAAGTTTCTAGAAAACTTTTGGCTGGCACTGAAGCCACTGAGCATGCCCAGCATGCCAAGATATTCTCTGCCACAGGGGTCTCACTCTAGTCTCGTATTGTAGCAATAAGCTTTAGCAAAAAATAAAATAAGAGGTATGAGACCCAACTCCACGGGGTGGCGGGTGGGTTTCGTGAGGACTACATCCTGCTGTCCTGGGATAACACCTATTACAAGGTAAGCAATTTTGCTTTATCCCAGGACAAGCAGGATTGCTAGTCCTTACATATGGGTGATTAGCAAGCTAGAGGCTGAGTCATTTTGTAGTGAAGCAACTGTGAAGTACTGTTGTTGAAAATGAATCAGCCGAAGATTACAGCACGTTGGAGGTAGGAGTTGGGATTAAACTGGAAACAAGTTCTTTAAGACAGATTATCCATAGGCTGAATCTTGTCGTCCTTTGTCCAAACAGTAATGAGCTGCAAAAGTGTGAAGAGAACTCCATGTTGCTGCTTTACATATGTCAAGGATTGGCACTGAACGATAGTGTGCTACTGAAGTTGACATTGCTCTTAATGAATGTGCCTTTACTCGCCCTTGGAGAGGAAGGCCTGCTTTTTCATAGCAAAACTGTAATGCAATCTGCTAGACAATTGGATAGAGAATGTTTACCCACTGCTTTACACCCGGTTTGTTTGGATCATAGGAAAACAAAGAGCTGATTGGATTTCCTGTGGACTGCAGTGCAGTTTAAGTAGAAAGATAGTGCACGCTTACAGTCCAAGGTATGTAAGGCTCTTTCTCCTTGGTGAGAATAAGGCCTTGGGAAGAATGTGGGTAAAACTATGGATTGGTTCAAGTAGAATTCCGTAACTACCTTGGGGAGGAATTTTGGATGTGTATGGAGTACCACTCGGTCATGTAGGAATTTCGTATAGGGTGAGTACGTGACAAGTGCTTGTAACTCACTAACCCTTCTAGCTGATGTAATGGCTATGAGGAAGATAAATTTCTCTCATGGAAGACTAAGATCACAGGAATCTATGGGTTAAAAAGGAGAACGCATTAGTCTTGTTAAAAACCAGATTAAGGTCCCATTCTGTGACTGGAGGCCAAATTGGTGGTCTAATTTGAGTTAAACATCTCATAAACCTACTGACAAGAGGTTGTGAGGATATAGGTGCATCTCCCATCTTGTTATGGTAAGCTGAGATTGCACTTAAATGTACTCTTACAGATGAAGTCTGGAGACCAGAGTCTGAAAGATGGTATAAGTAGTCTAGTAGAGAAGTAGTGGGGCAAGTGAAAGGATCAATATTCTTTTGTCTGCACCACAAAGGTGAATCTCTTCCATTGGAAGAATAACTCTTTCGTGTGGAAGGTTTTCGTGAAGCTATAAGCACTTGAGATACAACCACTCAATCTTTCAACCAATGTAAAAATCAAGCTTTCAACATCCATGCTGTCAGGGACAGGGATTGAAGGTTGGGATGGGCGCAACAGACCCTGATCCTGAGTTATGAGAGTGGGAGCTACTCCCAGTCAAATTGGATCCCTGACTGAGAGGTCTAGAAGTGTGGGAAACCATACTTGTCGAGGCCAATACGGGGCTATGAGTATCATGGACCCTTTGTCCTGTTGTAGCTTCACTAGAGTTTTGGTTATGAGTGGTATCTGAGGATATGAGTACAGTAGGCCTGAGGTCCAAGGGTGAGCAAAGGCGTCCTTGGCTGGCTGGTTCTTCTGTTTGTGTAAAGAACAGAATTTGTCCACTTTGTGATTCAGATGTGACGCAAAGAGATCCATTGTTTGTTGTCCCCAACGTTGAAATATCCTGGTCGCTACTGCGGGATCCAGGGACCATTCGTGTGGTTGGAATTGACGACTGAGTCGATCTGCTAGTACATTTTGAATGCCTGCCAGATAAGTGGCCCGGAGGAACATTGAGTGGTTCAGGGCCCAGCCCCAAATCTGTGCAGCTTCTTGACAAAGGAGATACGAGCCCGTACCTCCCTGTTTGTTGATGTACCACAAAGCTACTGTGTTGTCTGTTTGGATGAGAACAGTCTTGTGTGAAAGGCAGTCCTTGAACGCATGCAGCGCATAATGTATAGCTCGAAGCTCAGGAAAATTGATTTGAAAATGTTGCTTTAAAGTTTTAATCCATGTACCTTGGGTTTGGAGGTTGTGTACGTGAGCTCCCCACCCAAGGTGGGATGCATCTGTAGTTAATATTATCTGTGGGACTGGTTATTGGAAGGGTAGGCCCTTGCGCAAATTGTCCTTGTTCACCCAAAGGAGAGAGTAACGTAGTTGGTGGGTTACTTGAATTGGAGAATGCAGTGGTTGAATGGCTTGAATCCATTGAGATTTTAAAGCCCATTGAGTTACCTGCATGGCTAGTCTTGCCATAGGAGTGACATGAACTGTGGAGGCCATGTGGCCTAGCAAGGTGAGAAACTGATGAGCTATTGCTTGTTTCTTGGAGTGAATCGAGTTTGCCAACAGAGATAGTATTTCTGCTCGATCCTCGGGTAGAAAGGCTCTTGATAGGATAGTGTTCAAGTCTGCACCTATGAATTGAAGTACGTGAGATGGAGTAAGGTGGGATTTTTGATAATTGATGAGAAAACCCATGGAGTGAAGTAGGGAAATCGTTCGACTGAGAGAAGTGAGAGCTCCCTGTTGAGAGTGACTTCTGATGAGCCAGTCGTCTAGATATGGAAAGACATGGACACTTTGCTTGTGCAAGTGTGCTGCTATTACTGCTAGACATTTGGTAAATACTCTGGGAGCAGAGGCAAGTCCGAATGGCAGTACTCTGTATTGGAAATGTTGATGCCCCACCATGAACGCAGGTATTTGCGGTGAGGAGGGAATATTGGTATGTGAGCGTAAGTGTCTTGAAAGATCCAGAGAACAAAGCCAATTTCCTGTTTGAAGAAGAGGAAGCATGGTGGCTAGAGAAACCATCCTGAATTTTTCTTTCCTCAGAAATTGTTGAGATTTCTGAGGTCTAGATGGGACAAAGGCCTCCGGTTTTCTTTGGAATGAGGAAATAACAGGAATAGAATCCTCTGCCTCTGAGACCGGGGCACCGGCTCTACCGCCCTGGCTTTCAGAAGGGTGGATAATTCTACTGTAACTGAAGGATGTGATTTTCGCCGAGATGAAGTTGTGTTGGCGGAAATCCCGATCGGGCTCACCCCGATCGGGCCCCCTCGCCGATCGTCGGCCTGTTTTCTTCAGCTTCCACCTACCTGCAAGGCCGCGAATCCCCGCCTCCAGCCGGCCGAGATCGGAGCCGCGATCGCCGCATCTAGCCGGCCTCGACTCGGACCACGAGCCCTCGCCTCCAGCAGGCCCCAAGCCGAGCCGCAAGCCTTCGCCCCGAACCGCCCACGAAAAAACGTCGCGGCGGTGACGTCAGAGGCGCGACCGGCGGGATATTTAAACCACCACTCTCCCTGGCGTCGTGCGCACGAAGGAGCGCGACAAAGGGGCCTGCCCCTTTGTTTCGCCCCTTCGTGTCGACCCTCGCCCGAGCTGCAGCACTCAATACTGCACTAGAACTCGGCTAGCATCCATCCAGCTCACGTCCTTCCAACTCTCATCCACTCAGACAAGCGTCCTGCGCCCACTCAACAAACAAGCGCCCACTCAACAGACAAGCGTCCTGCGCCCACTCAACAAACAAGCGCCCACTCAACAGACAAGCGTCCTGCGCCCACTCAACAGACAAGCGCCCACTCAGACAAGCATCCTGCGCCCAGACAAGCGTCCTGCGCCCTCTCAACAAACAAGCGCCCACTCAACAGACAAGCGTCCTGCGCCCTCTCAGACAAGCATCCTGCGCCCACTCAACAGACAAGCGCCCACTCAACAGACAAGCTTCCTGCGCCCACTCAACAGACAAGCGCCCACTCAGACAAGCTTCCTGCGCCCACTCAACAGACAAGCGCCCACTCAGACAAGCTTCCTGCGCCCACTCAACAAACAAGCGCCCAAAGCATCCTGCGCCCACTCAGACAAGCATCCTGCGCCCACTCAGACAAGCGTCCTGCGCCCACTCAGACAAGCGTCCTGCGCCCACTCAGACAAGCGTCCTGCGCCCACTCAACAGCCAAGCGTCCAAAGCGTCCTGCGCCAAGCAACCAACCTGTACTCATCCAGAGCCCTAACCAACTAATTATCTCCTAATTCCAGGCTTTCCTCCTCCTTCTAACCATCCGCCCACCCACTGCGCCAGCTATCCAACAACCCACAATGTCTAGTTCTTCCAATACCAATTTTACAAACACCGCCTCCCATCTAAGAGAATATCTACCAGATGAGCCCTTCACAATACTTAAAAACCCTCACCCCCATCTTGATTACACCTATCACCCAGCTTTTAGGCCTCTCCCTCTTCTCACTCTCTTTCAATGCACAATCCCTAACAAAAAAATCCCTAATTTCAATGATTACCTCACCGACGCCAAAACCAGATATTTGCGCAGTAACCGAAACATGGCTTAAGCCCTCAGATACGGCTTTAATAAACCAATTACCTACACAGACCTATGATGTCTTCTCACTCCGAGACTGAAAAAAAAGAGGAGGTGGAATCCTTCTGGCCACCAAAAAAAGCCTTAACTTCTCCCAACATCCGTACAGCTCTAACTCAAAACTGGAAGTCGGCTTCTTTACCTCACAAAATCTTCAAATCCTTCTTGTCTACGCCCCCCCCCAGGGCTCCTAGAATCCGATGTCTCCCCCATTCTTGAAATCACCACCATGCTCATCAACTTGGATACTCCAGCAATCATCTTAGGTGATTTCAATCTGCACATAGACATTCCTTCTCCATCTAACAGCTGCGTAACCCTCCTCTCAGCCCTGTCTGCTATGGGATTCCAACAACTAGTCAACGAACCCACACACAAAGCGGGTCACACTCTGGACTTGATTTTCGTCAATAAAGGCATTAACGACTACATCCAATCTGAAGAACAAAAAGGTTCCATGGTCAGACCACACTCATCTCTACCTCCTTCGCGCTGAAAGAATCCAACACTCCTAACATCCCCTCACCTTCATTCCACTACAAGAGGCGATGCTCCCTAGAAGACCTTAACACCCAGTTGGTCTCACAGCTCCCATTATTAGACTTCACCGACCCGAACACTGCCATTCGCTCCTGGAACAACATAACAGAAAATATAGCTAATAAGCTCTGTCCTTCAACAACAAAAAAATCTCACACCAATGCAGTCAGCAGACAACCTTGGTTTAACCATTGAACTCAGAAAACTAAAACAAAGTTTAAGAAAAAAAGAAGCAATCTGGCGTAAAACCCCTTGCGACTCCACTATCTCCTCATACAAATCTATTCTATACCAGTACAAATCCCTCACCTCAAAGTCAAAAAAAGACTATTATGCATCTAAGATTCACAACCTGGTCTTTGATGCCAAAGCCCTCTTCACATGTCTCCAGCCTCACCCAAGCCTTACTGCGAGAAATCCCCGGCAACATGGCTCAATCCAAAGCTGAAGAACTTGCTCAGTTTTTCCAAAATAAAATCACCAATCTCGTAACACAACTGCCTCCCGACACCCGCCGCCCTCCAGACATAACAACCTGCCTACAAAAACGTCAGCTTAAAACAACCTTTGAACCCGTCTCTTCCATTGAGATACAAGCCATCCTGAAAAGAATGAAACCCTCGTCTCATCCTGCAGACCACATCCCCTCCAACTACTTACTTCTATCTATTCCAGACACAATAGCCACATCATTGACAAATATCATCAATTGCTCCCTAGCCCAAGGAACCTTCCCAGATGATCTCAAAATGGCCTCAATCTCACCGCTCCTAAAGAAACCTAACCTTGACCCAAGGACCCCAACAACTTCCGCCCCATCGCTAACCCTCCCATTCATTGCCAAGATCATGGAAAAACTAGTGAACTCTCAACTTTCAGATTTCAATCGAAGACAACAATCTTCTCTTCACCCCACAACACGGCTTCCGAAAAAAATCGAGGCACAGAATCCCTCCTCACCTCGTTGACAGACCTTATCTTATTGGGCCTCGACAAAGGAAACTCTTTCCTATTGATCTTATTAGACCTATCCGCAGCGTTTGACATGGTCAACCACGCCATCCTCCTAAACCAGCTGTCGTCCATAGGAATCAGCGGCACTGTCCTATCCTGGTCAAAACCTTTCCTCAACACAGAGGCTACAAAGTTAGACTCCAAAACAAGGAATCTTCAAGATTTGAACGCCGTCATAGGAGTCCCGCAAGGTTCTTCATTATCTCCGACTCTTTCAATATTTTACCTTCTTCCTCTCTGCCAACTTCTCACCGACCTCAATCTAAAGTATTTCCTATACGCAGATGATATTCAAATCATCATCCCCATCAAAGACACATACTCTAAAACTCTTGACTTCTGGGAATCATGCCACCTGAAAATCAAACAACTACTCAACAGCCTTCACCTCATCTTAAACTCCTCCAAGACAGAAATCCTACTCATCTCTCCTGAGAACAATAGCTCTAGCTCTTCTCTTCCTACCAACCTACCTACCTCACAAGTTAGAGACTTAGGAGTGATAATAGACAACCGGCTAAACTTCAAAGCACATATCAACAAAACAACCAAAGACTGTTTCTATAAACTCCATGTCCTGAAAAGGATAAGACCTCTCTTCCATGCTCAAGACTTCAGAACGATCATCCAAGCAGTCATCTTCTCAAAATTAGACTATTGCAATTCCCTATTGCTAGGTCTGGCCCTCATCCTATTCCAAACCATTACAGATGGTTCAAAATTCAGCAGCCCGACTACTAACAGGCGCAAAAAAGAGAGACCACAACTCCCATCCTGAAAGAGCTACATTGGCTACCCGTACTACTTCCGTATCATGTATAAAGCCATGTGTGTCATCTTCAAAACTATACATCAACGCATCTCCCTCGATCTTCAAATCCCCCTCCAAGCATACATTCGACAAGACCTACCAGAGAAGTTTACAGAGGCGCCCTCCAACGAAAACGACCAGAACACATTACCCTCAGAGATCGGGCCACCTCCACAGCTGGCCCTTCTCTATGGAATTCCATTCCTACAGATCTCAGACCAGAACCATGCCTCCTAACTTTTAGGAAAGGACTTAAGACTTGCTTATTCAAGCAAGCTTTCCCAGACACAATCTAATGACACAATCCAAGGACTCCCCAAAACATTCAACCACTAACAATACCATTTGTACATAGTATTTAATTAATTTAATTTGTATTTTGTCTAACCAGTTATTCTTTCCTATCTCTTCCTTCTTCTCCAAGTTCTGTGACCCTTGTTAATTGTAACTGTTTCCTTCGATCACCACAGTTTTAGTTTGATGTATTTAATGCACCCCGTTTCATGTAAACCAGCAAGATATGTCCTCATGATTGCCGGTATATAAAAACCTTAAATAAATAAATAAATAAATAAATAAAATAAAATCTGTGGGAAGTGAGAGGAAATTGAGTTGGTATCCTCGATATATTATGGATAGGACCCATTGGTCTGTTAATGTTGGCCAATTGTAGAATTGAGATATCCGGCCTCCCACTGGAGTTGTGGGTGGGGATTTGAGAGAAGGCCGAGTTCTCTGGATAAGATTTCAAAAACCAGTAGTAGTACTTGTTTGTGGAGCAGGCTGAGGCCTAGATAGTCTCTGCTGTTGTGGTTGCAGACTTTGTTGTGTCCTGGAAGGGCGAGGTCGAGATGGAGGGTAATACCTCCGCTGTCTGTAAAAAGGTCTTGTGGTGTCCCTCCTTTGAGGCCTACGCCGACTGTGCGTAGGGGGATCCTGTGGGAGGGGAGGGAAGACAACTGAGTGTTTCTGTATGCTCTTAACTGACACAGCATCTTGGACTTTAGATCCAAAGAGGTTGTCTCCCTGACAGGGGAGATCCACCAACTTGTCCTGCACTTCCAGCCTAAGGTCAGAGGCCTTGAGCCATGCCCATCTTCTGGCACCGATGCAGCCACTCTTGAAGCAGTCTCTAACCCGTCATAGGCTGCCTGGACTTCATGTTTTCTGGCTTCCATACCTTTATGGATGATGGCCTGGGCAGCTTCCTGATATTCAGTAGGGAGAGATGGGACAAATTCTTGAATTTGTTTCCATAGGTTTCTTTGATACTGGGTCATGTATAGGTGATAGGCAGAAATCCTAGAGTTCAACATCGCTCCTTGGAAGACTTTACGACCCAGGGAATCCAGAAATCTATGTTCTTTTCCTGGGGGCTTAGATGAATGTGTTAGTGTTCTTCTTGACCGCTTTTGCGCCGATTCTACAACCACTGAGTGGTGAGGAAGTTGTGGCTTCTAATATCCAGGTGTGGATTGTACATCCGCTTGTTTACTGCTGGGACAGAGCAGGGATGTTCCCAGAGACTATGTTGCAATTGTAAGAGAACATCATGTATAGGAATTGCTACAACTTGCTTTGGAGGGTCGACAAACTGGAGTACCTCCAAGGTTTGTTGTCTGATGTCCTGCTCTGTTTCTAATTTAAAGGGGATGGAGTCCACCATCTCCTGTACAAATGTGGTGAAAGTGAAATCCTCTGGAGGAGACTTTTCTGGCATGTGGTGGTGATGGGTCAGACAAAGCCTTCTGATGATGTGTCCGAGGCAGTGTCAGACCAAGTGTCATACTCCTGAGTTTGTTGGTGAGGTGTTGTAGTCCTAGGTAGGGGAGGAAGGCCAGAAGGTCCTGGTAAAGGTTCTTTGAGAGGAGAGTCTTCTGGATCCTCTTCTCTGGGATTAGATGGTAACGAGTCTAATAAATCCTGGTAGCATTTGGTAAGGATGCTATGTAGTGCTGCCTCTGTGGATCCTGAAGCCGCAGGAAGGTGTGGCACTGTTGGTGGAGGTTTTGGCATCGAAGATTTTGGTATGATCGATGTTTTTCTGGTAGATACCGATGTTTTTCTGTTGTTTGTTTGTGTCGGTGCCGTAGTGAAGATGGGCATCGGTGCTGGAACCGATGAAGCCATCGGCAGTGTATGGTAAAAGAGGACATTGATGTAGGAATAGACATCGAGGGCATCAGCGGAATCGATGTCGCTGGCACCAGGGTTTTCCCCGGCATCGGGAATACTCCCGGCATCGAAATTGCCATCATCCGTACTACCGGCATCGGTGACATCACCGGCATGGTCACCGGAATCTGACCCTTCAAGGCTTGCATCACTGCTTCTTTAATAAGTGTGGACAAATCCTGTGGAGTAGGTGGAAGGGTTGGCACCGATGGAGGAGTCACTATCATCTCCTGCGGTGACTGAAGGTGGTACCCGGAGTAGGCCCGGACCGGTAGTGGTGTATCCTTATTTTTGTGCCGCTTTGCGCTCGGGGGGGGGGGGGGGGGGGGGGGGGGGGGGGGGGGGGGGGAGATAAGTGACGCCGAGGCATGCTTCGGTGACTGACCTTGTCGATGACGTCGGCGGAGCTGGCGATGCTGCATCTCCGGATCCTTCAAGTCGATGTTTAAGGAGGAGTTTCTTTGTAACTCCTGTTGGAGATGATTTTGTTGAAGGTGAAGGAAGGAGTTTGAAGTTGGAAAAGATGTGGCATCTTTTCTTGCCTAAGTTTCCTACCCTTCGGAGTCATCTCATGACATTGTTGGCAGGACGAGATGTCATGTTTCTCGCCCAACAGACAACACATTCTAGATGTGGGTCTGTGACTGACATGGTCAGATTACAAATCGGGCGCATTTTCTGAAACCCGAAGCCATGTCAGTATCGACAGCTGATGAAACATTTTGTGAGAAAAATCATCATTTTTACAAAAGGTAAAACGCTATTAATTTGTCACCGTCCAGTGACAAAAAGGGAGAGTGAGATCCCGTATGGGAAAAGAATGTGGAAAATAATTGACTTTTTAGTCCGAATAGTGAGTAAAACTCACAGAGCTCCTATCCCCACAATGCATTTAGCAGCACAGAAAACGAAGACTAGAGTGAGACCCCTGTGGCAGAGAATATCATGGCATGCTGGGCATGCTCAGTGGCCTCACAGTGCCGGTCAAAAGTTTCTAGAAACTTTGACAGAAGTTTTCCCGCAATAGGGCTCAGTCAGTGACGTCACCCATATGTGAGGACTAGCATCCTGCTTGTCCTGGGATAAATGAAAAGTTCCAAAGAAAGGGTGTGGGTGTTCCTGGATTTCAATTTAAGATTAGCATGTAACCACTTACGCACACAGAATTGCACTAGGGTCCCCTGCCACATAACTACTTCTGCTATGGAGGACATGTAATAAAGATAAATAGCCCCAACTCTTAAAACCCCCACCAAACAGGGAGGCTTTTAAAACTAGAGGGATTTGGAAGTACTCTCCCTTACCTGGGCAAACTGTCAACGAACTGGGAAAACCAGTAATGGCATTGGCACACATCTATTAAAATCTCCCACTAACATGGTAGAAGCAGCATTTGCACTCATCCACTTAGCCTAAACGTGCACATGTGTGCGTGCAGTTTTATTTATAACTTGCGCACATGTACATGCATATGTTATTAGAAAAAAAAAAAAGGCTGAATCCCTGGGCATGGGCCAAACACGTGCACCAGTTTAAAAGTTACTTATTTTAAAATGGAATAGATTTTTTCCCTCCTCAATCTACACAGAATACCCCATAATGACAAAGCAAAATCAGGTTTTTAGGAATTTGTACGTTAAAAATCACACTGAAAACATTTACATAAATATTCAGACCCTTTACTCAGTACTTTGTTGAACACCTTTTGCAGCAATTACAGCCTCAAGTCTTCTTGAGTATGATGCTACAATCTTGGCATCCCTGGGTTTTGGGGATTTCCTCCCACTCTTCTCTGCAGATCCTCTCAAGCTATCAGTTTGGATGGGGTGCATTGATGCATAGCTATTGTCAGGGTCTCTCCAGAGAGATTCTATCAGGTTCAAGTCCAGGCTCAAGTTGGGCCATGCAAGGACATTCACAGACTTGTCCCAAAGTCACTCCTGTGTCATCTTTGCTGTGTGCTTAGGGTTATCCTGTTGGAAGGTGAATCTTTGTCCCAGCCTGAAGTCCAGAGCATTCTGGAGAAGGTTTCATCAAGGATCTCTGTACTTTGCTCTGTTCATCTGTCCCTCAATTCTGACTACTCCCCAGTTCCTGAAGTTGGAAAAACATTCCCACAGCATGCTGCTGCCATCACCATGCTTCAATTTAGAGGTATTTCCTAGATGAGCAGTGTTTGGTTTCTTAGAGATTTAACTTTTTTTTTTTTGGGCCTGAATGCCATTTATGTCTGTCTCATGTTACGAAAGTCCTTTAAGAGCCTTTGGCAAATTCCCAAGTGGGCTGACAGGTGCCTTCTGTCTGGCCACTGTACCATACAGGCTTGACTGGTGGAATGTTACAGAGATGGTTGTCCTTCTGGAAGGTTATCTCCACAGCAATTATCTGGAGCTCTGTCAGAGTAATCTTCATCACCTCCCTAACTAAGGCCCTTCTCCCCCAATTGCTCAGTTTGGGCAGGTGGCCAGCTCTAGGCAGAGTCCTGGTGGTTCTGAACTTCTTCCATGTAAGAATGGAGGCAGCCACTGTGTACTTCGGGACCTTCAGTACTGCAATTTTTTTGTAACCTTACTCAGATCTATGGGATAGGATTGTGTTGAGGCAAAGGTCTACAGAATTCCTTCAACTTCATGGCTTTGATTTTGCTTTGACATGCACACTATCATCTATAGAATGTTAGACAGGTGCATGCCTTTCCAAATCAAGTCCAATTAATTGAATTTACCACAGGTGGACTCCAAGTTGGAGAGACATCTCTTATCAATTGAAACATTGCACCTGAGCTCAATTTGAGTGTTATAGTAAAGGCTCTGGATACTTTTGTGCAAATTAATTAAAAAAAAAAGTCATTTCTACAAACCTGAATTTGCTTTGTTATGGGTTATTGTGTGTAGACTGAGGCGGGTAAAATGCATATTATCCAATTTAAAATAAGGCTATAATGTAAAAGTGTGGAAAAAATGAAGGTGTCTGAACACACTATATATACACACATTCCTATATTTAAGATGCAGCTTTACTGTAGACAGGCATTCTGCTCTTGTCTTAGGAGAGAACAGGGTTTAGTAAAGTGTTTAGCATTCACTTAAAATATCAGTTGCTCATCTATATTGTTTTATATTTAAAATATGAGACTAATGTGAGATTCCCTTATGCTTGTTTCTACATATGTTAAACTAAAACGTTAGATTATTTTAACAATGCACTAATGACCGAATATTAAGAATCATGTTAAGATGTCTCATTTTGGCAATCTTTCAGTAGACAATATCTTTCCTAGATGGAAAGCTTTCAAGATTGTCTTCTCCACAGAAAGCTTTTTATTATTTTTTTTTTTAAATCAGTTCACAAGAATATACTAAGTGATTTGAGATTATAATCAAGGCTCCACACCTTTATCTTAGAATGCCACAAAAAGGAATTAATTCAGATGTTGCCTACCAGTGAACAATTTTGTAGATTTCTATTTGTCAAATCACTGCAGGAGGGGTAAAGTTTTAAAAAAGAAAACTGAGAAGGGGTAGGATGGAGAAGCATGAAGCTTGCACTGAAAGATTATGCATCCACAAACTGTTTTATTTTGCCTGCATTTTATAGGGTCTGGGATAATATTGGACTCTTGGTTGGTCAAATATGGTCTTTCAAAGGGCAGAAATCCCCAAGGGAGTAAGCTAATTTTTATGCTGTCAACTAGCATGTGTACTTTTAGCCATATTCACAGGGGAAAATTTTCAAAACTTGTTTTTATGCAGGTAAAGCAGAGTTGCTTACCTGTAACAGGTGTTCTCACAGGACAGCAGGATGTTAGTCCTCCTGTGATTGGGCTCCATCCTGATGTTACCCATATGTAACACTTTTGTCAAAGTTTCTAGAACTTTGACTGGCACCTACTGGATCCTGCATCCAGCAGGGATCCCCTTCAGTCTCATCTTATAGTAAACAGTACATGCGAAAAATAAAATAAGAAAACATAAACGAACCCAACACTGTGGGGGTGCAGACTGGTTTCGTGAGGACTACATCCTGCTGTCCTGTGAGAACACCTGTTACAGGTAAGCAACTCTGCTTTCTCACAGGACAAGCAGGATGGTAGTCCTCACATATTGGGTGAGTACAGAGCTGAGGATGCCAGAGCAAAGTACCAAATGCACGCAAAGACGTGCAACAGTTACAACAGGAGTGGAAATTTGGTAAGGATGGCATCCTGAACCCTAAATGGGTCAGTGGAAGAATGTTGGGGAAGTTAAACTGAAAACAAGTTGCATAGAATGGACTGGCCAAAGATGGAATCCTGTGTGCCAGCCTTATCTAAGCAATAATGGGCTGTGAAAGTATGGAGAGAACTCCAGGTAGCAGCCTTACAAATATCAGCAAGTGGCACTGAACGGAGGTGCGCTATTGATGTCGCCATGGCCCTGACAGAGTGCTTTTACACAGTCTTGTAGTGGATGCCTGCTTGCTGGTAGCAAAAAGAAATGCATTCCGCCAGCCAGGAGGAGAGGGTCTGCTTTCCCAATTTGATAGAATAAAAAAATTGAGTGGATTTCCTGTGGGCGGACGTGCGGTCCAGATAGAATGCTAGAGCACGTTTGCAGTCCAGGGAATGCAGAGCTTGTTCTCCTGGGTTGGAATGGGGCCTGGGAAAAAAAATAGGATAATAGATTGATTAATATGAAATTCAGACACTTTCCGGCAAAAATTTAGGGTGAGTGTGTAGCACTACCCCGTCATGCAGAATCTTAGTGTAAGGCAGGTAGGTAACTAATGCCTGTAATTCACTAACTCTGTGAGCGGACGTGATTGCACGAAGAAAAAACTACCTTCCAGGTGAGATAGTGGAGATCACAGGAGTGGAGAGGCTCAAATGGAGGTTTCATGAGCCGTCCCAAAACCACATTAAGGTCCCAAGCAGGGGCAGGAGGGTGCAGTAGAGGTTTTAAATGTAGCAAGCCTCTCATGAAACGTGATACTAAGGGTTGTGTTGAAATGGAGACATCTCCTATACCAGGGGTGGGCAATTAATTTTCCCATGGGGCCGCATGAGAAATTGGGATGGTTTTAGAGGGCCGGACTAATGTTCTAACCCAATACTGTATATAGTATATATACACTATCCCTTCATAAACAAACTAAGTTAAATACAAAGATTCAATGAAAATATGGAGGACCTAATTACATCATTCCCCCCCAGCACATCTCTCCCCCTCCACTCTCATTCCCCCCCTCCCAGCACATCTCTGGCCCCCTCCACACTCTCATTCCCCCCTCCCAGCACATCTCTGGCTCCCTCCACACTCTCATTCCCCCCTCCCAGCACATCTTTGACTCCCCCACACTCTCGTTCCCCTCCCCACCCCCTCCAGCACATCTCTAGCACCCACATACTAATTCCTCCCCTCCTGATACCTGGCTGTAGCTGCACACTCTGGATTCCTTGCTGTTGCGCTCCAATGCCGTGCTCCTGGCCTTCGCGTTCCGCCCACTTGCGATACTGTGCAGTGCTGGCTAGGTCTGCCCACAAATATGCTCCTGACGTGTGCATCAACAAGGCTTGCAGCTCCTGCTCTGATTGGCTTACTGCTGCAATTTAGGGATAGGGTGCACCTGCTATGGACAGGCTTCATCGCAGCAGCAGCAGCCAATCACTGTAACATCAGAGCACATGTCCCCGCCCAACAAGCCCAAAAAAACCGCGACTGGCAGAAAAAATAGCCCAATTAAAAGCAACCCGCGAATCAGAAAAAAAAACGCGAATGACTACAAAAGCAGCCCAATCTCGCGGTAAATAAGCGAGGTTGGCAACACTGGAAGGCAACGTGCCTTGGCTCGAGTCACTCCCTTCCCCCCACCGGACGCTGTAAAAAAAAAAAAAAAAAAAAGTTCATTCTCCGCTCCCCGATTGGCCAGCAACGGCCAATCGGGGAGCGAGGGAGCGGAGAATGAACTTTCTTTTTTACAGCGGCCGGTTGGGGGGGGGGAGGGAGTGACTCGAGCGAAGGCACGCTGCCCGTTTGGCCGGTGCTGGGCAAGGCTTGCCTCTGCAAGGGAAGGCAGCGTGCCTCATTCTCAGTCTGCTCTCAGCAGCGGGTGGGCCGGTCACAGACAGTAGGCGGGCCGCATTCGGCCTGTGGGCCGCCCCTTGCCCAGGTCTGTCCTATACCCTTATGGTATGCAGACACTGCACTAACATACACTCTGATAGAGGAAGTTTTTAGGCCTAACTGACAGATGCCAGATATAGTCTAGGAACCTCGCAGTGGAACAGGTGAAGGGATCTATGGACATGGAAGTACATCAGAACCATAAACCTCTTCCATTTAGAGCGATAAGACCTTCTCATTGAAGGCCACCAGGACTCTGGATACAGACTCGGAAAGGTTAAGAGGTTGGAGTATTAACCTTTCAACATCCAGGCCGTCAGACAGAGCCTGGAGGTTGGGGTGACACAGATACCCTTCATTCTGAGTAATTAGAAGGGGATTCTTCCCCAGAGGAATGTACCGGCATACTGATAGGTCCTGGAGGATTGGAAACCACACCTGGTGTGGCCAGTGGGGAGCTATCAGAATCATTAATCCCTCGTCCTGCCAGAGCTCCACAAGAGTCTTTGAAATGAGAGGAAGTGGAGAGTATGCATAAAGGAGACCGCTGGCCCAGGAGAAGGCAAAGGCATCTCTTGGTTGAGAGTGGTGACTGCGAATGAGAGAGCAGAAGTTGTCTACTTTGTGGTTGTGGACAGACGCAAAGAGGCCTATGCTAGGGTAACCCCAGCGTTGGAATATCATGTCCGCTATCGTGGGGGTTGAGAGACCACTCATGTGGATGAAAAGCGCGACTCAGCTTGTCCGCCAAAAGATTGTCGACTCCCAGCAAGTAGGTTGCTTTGAGGTACATCGAGCGGGAAAGGGTCCATGCCCATATCTGTGCAGCTTCCTGACACAGGAGGTAGGAGCCCATTACCCCTTGTTTGTTGATGTTCCACATCGCAACCTGATTGTCTGTTTGAATCAGGATGGCTTTGTTTGATAGGCAATCCTGAAAAGCTTTGAGGGCATATCTGATTGCCCGTAGCTCCAGAAAATTTATCTGGTGTTTGGCTTTTTCTCTGGAGACCAGATTCCTTGAGTCTGCAGGTCTCCTACATGTGCACCCCACCCGAGGTTGGATGAGTCTGTTAGGGTAATTTGAGGTTCTGGAGCCTGAAATGGAAGGCCTTGAATGAGATTGGAGTGGTGTATCCACCAGGCTAGTGATAGGCAGAGCTGTTTGGTCACCTGGATAATGCTGGACATTGGCTGATAAGCTTGAATCCACTGGTATTTTAAGGTCCACTGCATCACTCATGGCTAGACGAGCCATTGAAGTGCCATGTGACCCAGCAGTATGAGGAAGTGACGAGCAGTTGAAGATACTCTAGTCTGTAGGTGATGCGCCTGAGACACTGTGGTGAAAGCACGATCCTGATTGAGGAAGGCTTTTGCCTGTATATAGTTGATTAGAAACCCTAAAGATATCAGGGTGTGGATAGTGAGACGCAGGGAGGTTCATGCACTCTGCCGAGTTGGAGCCCTTATCAACCAATCGTCACGATAAGAGTAGACATGCACACCCTGATTCCCGAGGAAGGCTGCGACCACCACTAGGCACTTGGTGAATACTCGTGGAGCGGATGCTAGGGCCAAATGGTGATACACGGTACTGGAAGTGGCAAGGGCAGACCAGGAATCTTAGGTACTTGTGATGAGATGGAGAAATTGAGATGTGTGTAAGCATCTTTGAGATCAAGAGAGCATAGCCAATCTCCTCTTTGTAGAAGAAGTAGAGAGCCCAAGGTTACCATTTTGAATTTTTCTCTGTAAAAATTTATTTAGGGCACGGAGGTCCAGTATCGGGCATATGCCACCTGACGATTTTGGTATTCGAAATATTGGGAATAAAACCCTTGGCCCCTGCTAGGAGATGGGCACTTCTATTGCTCGGGATGAGACCTCCTGTTCAAGCAAGGGAGAGTGGTTGGACGTCCCCCATGTCAGAGGTGGACAGCCTGCAGGAACAGTCAGGAAATTTAGGTGGTAACTGAGTGACCACTGCACGTACCCACTGGTCTGTGGTGACTGTATGCAAATGCTGTTGAAAGTGGCAGAGCCGACTGCCAATTGGTATGGATGGAAGAGGAGGTTGGCTTACACTTTCTAGGAAGGAGTCAAAACCCTGACGCTGGTCCAGGCTGAGAACTGGCTGAAACTTGAGGCGGAGTCCTGCCTGGATTGACCTTTTTGGTAAGGCCTGGAAGGGCATCCTCTAGAAGTCTGAGGATAAAATTTCCTTGGCTTGTAGGCCGGCCGCTTAGAGTCACGCCTGAAAGTTCTTAGGGGCGGAAGGAAACTCAGACAGCACAGAAGAAAGTTGGCGCATTTCATGGTGGTCTTTCAACTGCGCCACGGTCTTTCGGATCTTTTCCCTGAAGAGATCACGCACACAGGGTAGATCTGCTAACCTGTCTTGGACCTCTGGTCTTAAGTCAGAGGACTTGAGCCAGGTCCATCTTCTTGCATAGATCCCCACTGTAGACACTCTAGAGGCAGTGTCAAAGATATCATACGCAGCGTGGACTTTGTGCTTTCCAGCATCCAGACCTTTTCTGAGCCAGAGTATGAAGTTGAGCCTGGAGTTGCTCTGGTAAAGACTCAGAAATTCTGGATCCTCTTAAAAAGGTCTCTGTTATACTGTGTCATGTATAACTGATAAGAGGCAATGCGAGATATGAGCATCGAGCCATGGAAGACACCTGACAAAAGCATCCAGGGATTTTTGATCCTTCCCTGGAGGTATGGAGAAATGAGGTTTTGAAAATCGTGCCTTCTTCTGGGCTGATTCAACCACCACAGAATGATGATCCACTGTGACTTTTGGAACCCAGGAGCTGACTGCACAAGATAGGTGGCATCTGTCTTGCAGTTGACAGGTGGAACCAAACCTGGGTGTTCCCAGTTTCTCTTCAGGAGATCAAGCAGGATTTCGTGAATAGGTATAAACGATTTCCTTAGGAGCATCTAGAAATTGAGTACTTACAACATTTTGTGCCTAGAGTCCTCTTCTGTCTGAAGTTGAAGAGGAATGGTTTTCAGACATTTCCTTGATAAAATTAATAAAAGATCTTCTGGTGGAGAATGTCATATTTCATCTGGGGGAGAGGGCTCTGATGGAAGATCTGTATCTTGGGACAAATCATCAGTCCAAGGATCATAGGGCTGATCTCCAGCACCTAGTGGGTCTCCAGCAGAGAGAAATGGTGCTAATCCTGAAGGACCAGATCTAGGCATCGGTGGCACCAGAGGTGGCACCTACGGCATCGATTGAGGAACTGAAGGGGCCGGTGACATCAATGGATGAGTGTGATAAAATCCCAGACTGTGGAATGGGTATCTGTTTCTTCATCATCTGATAATGGAATCTGCGTGGAAGGCACTGGACCCACCGGTGCTCTCAGTTCCGATCAACGCATCCAGTTTACCCAGTAGTGGTACGAACGCTACGGGAATCGGATCAGTAACCGGCTCGGGAACCAGTACCAGCATCGATGGAGGTTGGAAGCCCTGAAGTGCTTTACTGATGGGCTCTTGGATCATCTGATCCAATTCCTTGTGGAAGCCCATGGCATGGAACCCCGACTCCAGAGTAGGAGGCAGCACTGGCGTAGCCGGAGGGTCCACCGGTGAAGGTGGAATCGCGGATCCCGACACCACTGAAGGTGGGGGAATGCCTCTGTGACCCGGTCACAGAAGGGGATAGGGCCTTCTTTGCCAGTGCCCTCTGTCGACGCCGATACAGAGGGCTTGCTTGGATTGGCGGACTGAGCCTTGCTATGACAGTGTCGAAGTTTCTCTTGATAATCTCCTCAGTCCTTTTCTTGAGGTGGTAAGGACTGAAATAGACACCTTAGGAATCATCGACGCCAGTCGGGCAGCAGCGGTGTGCCCAGTGCTGGCGAGAGGTCGATGGCACCGGCTCGGACGAAGTCGAGGCTATTGATGGAGTCTGGGTTTTCGACTGAAAGAGAAACTATTTTCCCTAAATGAACTTTATGGCCTTCAGTGTCATTGGGCACATTTAGTGCAAGTTAGGAACATCGTGGTCGGACCCCAAACATAACACAGACCCCATGCAGTCAGTTATGGACATTATTCGAGAACAGTCGGGGCACAGACGAAAACCCGACGCCATGACTCAGTCCAAAAATTTAGACGTGGGAGCGGTCGATGGCCAGTAGGCCATGAAGGAATAACTATATGGGAATCAACCGCAGAAGGGTAAAACATTACCTTTCAACAGCAGAGTATGGATATCGATAGGGGGACCCCTATGGAGTAGAATTTTTTGAAATTTTTGAAAGAAGTTCCGAGAGGAAAATTCCTGTCAGGAATCTCTGAAGAGCTCCTTAACCTGCATGGCTACTGCTGCGCAGAAAAAAAGACGACTGAAGGGGGAACCCTGCTGGATGCAGGGTTGGTGCATTGCTGGGCGTGCCCAGTAGGTGCCAGTCAAAGTTCTAGAAACTTTTACAAAAGTGTTCCATGATTGGGCTCCATCCTGATGTCACCCATATGTGAGGACTACCATCCTGCTTGTCCTGTGAGAAATGAGTTTGCTGGTATAAGAAAATTATTCCTTACCTGCTAATTTTCGTTCCTGTAGTACCAAGGATCAGTCCAGATAGTGGGTTATCTCCCCCTTCCAACAGATGGAGTCAATTAGAACTTTGAAGGATGCTTCCTTATAAGGTAGTACACCCTCCACTAATCCTCAGTATGGAGTATATCAAAAGCAAAGAGAAAAATCAGGATGGATCAAGAACAATAGAATTAAGTAACAAATAACAGTGTGCAAAAGGCACAAAACAGTGTCAAACAACAAACTTGGAGAATGAACAGTTAACCAGCCAAAGGAAAAAAGGCACTAAAGAACAATTTGAGCAAAGAGGCAATCCCAAACCTAATAAAACAGTCAGGGAGGGCACCTGGACTGATCCTTGGTACTACAGGAACGAAAATTAGCAGGTAAGGAATAATTCTCTTTTCCCTGTACCAAAGCTTCCCTACATAGGGTAGGCCCCGGAAAGCCCTGCTCGAATGACCCTAAAGCCAAAAGGAGCCAAAAGTAGGCGACTGTATGTGTAAACGATAATGATGAGCAAAGGTATGTAACGATTTCCAAGCTGCCGCTAGACAAATCTCCTGGAACGAGACCGATTGCATCTCTGCCCAGGAAGCAGCCTAAGCTCAAAGAGAATGGGCCTTGACACCCGCCGGAGGTTGTCAACCCACTCCAATGTAGGCCACAGAGATAGCCTCCTTCAGCCAGCGAGCAATGATAGTTTGACGCCTTGGCTCCCTTCCTCGGACCATGCCAGAGAACAAAAAGATGGTCCAACGAGTGAAAATCACTAGTGACTTCCAGATAGCGAATGAGGATACGCTGGACATCTAGCTGGCGTAGATCCGCCGATGCGTCTGCTAAGAAGGACGGAAGCTCTACTGTCTGATTCAAGTGGAACTCGGAAACCACCTTGGGCAGAAAATCAGGCACAGTGCGCAAGGAAACTCCCGAATCTGTAAAACAAAGGTAGGGCTGTCTGCACGAGAGTGCTTGAAGCTCAGATTCTGCGGGCAGAACAGATAGCTACCAGGAAAACCGTCTTGAGAGTGATATCCTTGAGGGTCACAGAACGCATGGGTTCAAAGGGTGGACTGACCAAGATTCGGAGAACGAGATTGAGACTCCACGAAGGATAAAGAGCGTGGACCGGGGGTTTAACTTGCTTCACCCCCTGAGGAATCTGATGAGGAGAGGAGAGGGAAGTTCCCTCTTGTTGATGAAGTAGAGAGCCTAGGGCAAAGACTTGCACTTTCAGCGAGTTGTAGGCCAGACCCTTGACCAGTCACTGTTGAAGAAAAGATAGGATCTGAACCATCAAGGCGGTCCATGGCGACACAGGTATGGAGGCACACCAGTTCTCAAAAACTGTCCATGCCCTGATATAGGAGATGGAGGTAGAAGTCTTTCTAGCCTTGAGAAGGGTGGAGATAACGGCCTCTAGGTATCCACGCTGTCTCAGCCAGCGCCTCTCAAAAGCCAAGCTGCAAGACAGAAGCGATCGGCCTAGGCGAAAGATACTGGACCCTGATGCAGCAAGCGTGGAAGGTGACCCAGACGAAGAGGTCCGTCCACTGCGAGGTTGATCAAGTCTGCAAACCAAGGACTACGCGACCATTCTGGTGCCACCAGCATTACCGGACCCTGGTGGGACTTTATTCTCCGGAGCACCTTGCCCACCAGAGGCCAAGGGGGAAACACGTAGAGGAGAACGTGACGGGGCCAGGGGAGGACTAAGGCATCCACTCCCTCTGTGCCGTACTCTCTTCTGTGACTGAAGAACTGAGCTGCCTTGGCATTCCGGGAGGTTGCCATTAGATCCAGATAGGGGGTCCCCCATCTGTGGAACAGGAGATTCACCACCTCCTCTGAGAGTTCCCACTCTCCGGGATCTAGATGTTGACAACTGAGAAAGTCAGCTTGAATGTTGTCTACGCCTGCGATGTGGGAAGCCGCTAGGTGGGAGAGATGAGTCTCCGCCCACTCCATCAACTTGTCTGTCTCCCAAGAGACATGCCGGCTCCTCGTGCCCCCTTGGCGATTGATGTAGGCCACAATGGTCACATTGTCTGAGTATTCGGACTGCGCGATGATGGTCGAGAGGTAGGAAGCGTTTCAATGCCAGACGCACTGCTCTGGTCTCCAAGCGATTGATCGGCCAAGTTGCTTGGGACGGCATCCACTTCCCTTGTGCAGAACTCATCTGACACACCGCTCCCCAGCCAGAAAGACTGGCGTCTGTCGTGATGATTACCCATTTCGGGATGTCCAAAGGAACACCCTGGAGAAGATGACAGGTTGAACCACCACGAGACTGTCCTTGGCTCCCTGCGGGAGAGGAAGGATGACTTGGGAGTCCCGAGACACTGGCTTCCAGCAGGAGAGCAAGGTGTGCTGTAAGGGACGCATATGTGCAAACACCCAGGGGACCAGATAGATGGTGGAAGCCATGGATCCCAGGACTTGGAGGTAATCCCACGCCGTTGGAAGCAAGAGACCGATGAATCACTGTATCTGAGCTATGAGTCCTGTCCAGGAACAGAGACACCTTGCCCAGTGCTGTGTCGAAATGCGCCCCCAAGAAGTCCAGAGACTGAGATGGAGAAAGGCTGCTCTTGGCAAAGTTGACCACCCAACGAGGGAGTGAATTGTCAACACCTTGTTGACTGCCCGGTGGCACTGGGCTGAGGACTTTGCCCGAATGAGCCAGTCATCCAGGTATGGGTGCACCAAGAATCCCTCCCTCCGGAGAGCGGCAGCTACTACTATCATCACCTTCGTGAAGGTTTGAGGAGCGGTCACAAGACCAAAGGGTAGAGCCTGGAACTGGAAATGCTGTCCCAGAATCTTGAATTGCCGAAAACGCTGATGCGCTCGGAGGATGGGAATGTGTAGATAAGCTTCCATCAGATCCAGGGAGGCCAAAAATTCTCTGGAGTGTACCGCCGCTAAGACGGAGTGCAAGGTTTCCATCCAAAAATGGGGAATCTTGAGGGCCCTGTTGACCA
Source organism: Rhinatrema bivittatum (assembly GCF_901001135.1). NCBI lineage: Eukaryota > Metazoa > Chordata > Amphibia > Gymnophiona > Rhinatrematidae > Rhinatrema > Rhinatrema bivittatum. The sequence continues at coordinate 385,106,554 of NC_042615.1, forward strand.
TCTTGAGATCCAAGATTGGGCAGAAGGCACCTTCCTTCTTGGGGACTATGAAGTATACCGAATAATGTCCTCTGCCTACTTCTGGGGGGGGGGGGGGGGGCAGGGAAACAACACCGGACAAATCGTTCCGAGAGCCAGAAGCCTGTTGAGTGTGTGCCGGACTATGAGTGGTTTCTGGACTGGGCCACATGGAGAGAAGAGGAACCTGTCTCTTAGTGGCCGAGCAAATTCTAACGCATAGCCGTATCTTAGAATATCCAGGACCTACTGATCTGACATGATGTTGACCCACTCCTAGTAGAAAAGGGAGAGACGTCCCCCTATCCTGGGAGATCGGGGAGTGGGCCGGCATAGCTTCATTGTGAAGACTTGGAGGACGTCCCCTGGGCCAGACTAGAGCGGGGCTGTCTTCAGGCACGAAAGGACCGAGTCCAGGATTGAGATTGAGAGGATGGCTGACGAGGAGCTGCAGTCCTTGCCTGGCGGAAAAGATGTCTATTCCTGAATCGGCTTCTAGTGGAATTAAAAGACCTAGAAGAACAAGGGCGATCCTCTGGCTGTTTGTGTACCTTATTTTCTCCGAGGGACTTCATAATCTGGTCCAGATCCTCCCCAAATAGTAGCTTGCCCTTGAAGGGTAGGGATCCCAGCTGTGACTTGGAAGAAGAATCCGCCGACCAGTTGCGAAGCCAGAGGAGGTGTCTAGCCAAGACTGCAGAAACCATAGATCTGGCCAATACTTTCAGAATGTCATATAGAGCGTCTGCTCTATATGCTTTGACGGCCTCCAGGTGGTCTGCCTGAAGTGCTTGCTCAGGAGGCAATTCATGGGAGCTGAGCAGCTGTTGAAGCCAGCAGAGGCCTGCACGCTGAGCGAAGGAACTACAAATGGCCGCCCGGACCCCCAGGGAGGACACCTCGAAAACTCTTAAGATAAACTTCCAGCTTTCAATCTTGAAGATCTCACAAGGCTGCACCACTTGTTACTGGAATAGTAGTTCTTTTAGTCACCACTGAGACTGCAGAATCTACTTTGGGAACCTTAAAAAGCTCCAGGAAATCATCCGGGAGAGGATATAGCTTATCCATGGCTCTGCCGACCTTGAGGGAGGTCTCCGGAGAATCACATTCCCTGGATAACAGTTGAAGGAATGTGGGATGGGAAGGAAAGGACCTACACGGCAGACGCAGACCAGCCAGAAGGGGGTCCCCTTTCTTCGCTGGTTCATTAGGCTCAGGTGGGTCCTGAGGGGCCTCAATGTCCAATTCCTGTAGGATGTGTGTAATGAGGGGGGGGGGGGGGTGTCCAGCTCATCCCTCTGGAAGATCCGCAGGACTCTAGGATCATCCTCTTCCAATTGAGCCATAGTTGAAAGTTCATTCGAATTCAGGTCATGCTGAGGAACGGACCCTTGGAGCATTTGAGGTGGTCCCGGGACTGCTGACCCTTGGGCACTCCCCACGGTCTGGGCATTTACCAAGACCTCAGTGGAATCAGCCATTCTGGGTACCTTAAGAGGAGGTCCCACCAAAAATTCCTGGTGCTGGCCCATTCGGGCCAGGTAAGCATTGTGAAGCATGAGAACAAAATCCGTGGAAAACGGAGGTGGCCCCGATGGAGGAAGAGTGGGAAGATCCCCTGATGGAGGAAAAGGCTCCAGAGGTGGAACGGGTGTCAAAACCGGTGGCTGAGATGTAAAAGGAGCATCCTGCTCTTCTGTTAGTGCAGGAGCAGCAGAGTCTGGAGACAAAATGGCCACCGTTCCCGCGGTCAGCGGGATCAGGGCTGGCCCCTGAGCGGAGGTGCGCCAGAAGACGAAAACCAGAACGGCCCGGCGGTTGAGAGGGTCCCTCCCCACCAGGGAGGCAAGCTGTGCAAATCCCCGAGGGAGAGCCTCGACCTGGGCTCTCCACAAGCACAGCACCTGGACAAACGAGGCATGGGGAACCCCGGAGCCGCGAGGGAACCAGCTGCTCTTAACACGAGAAACAAGCAAGGTTTAAAGCTGTGGGAAGCAGGAAAAACCTCCGCTTCAGCCTGTTCTTCCTCATGCTCACCAGGTTTGTGGCTGTAAGAAGTGGGTAATAGCCTCCGCTTCAGTCCTGCTCTCTCTCTATCCCTCAGCGACCCATAGAGGCACAGGAATAATGCCTCTGGGCCGGCTGCCCCGAGGAAAACGGCATCTCAGGGGCAGCGGGTCGGATAGCAGCCACAGGGGGAGAGGTCAGCACCACCGACTTGAACCCCAGAGAGAGGAAGAGGAAATAAAAACAAACTTACCCCGACAACAGAGATGGGAGGGGTGGGGAGAGCTGCAAATAGTACTGCCTGCAGCTATAGAATGCTCCCACTAAAACAGGAGTGGAGGCTACAGGAAAGCTCTCCAAATAATTCCCTCAAACTCAAAATTCAAAGATTTTTTTTTTTTAATTAGACTTGATCCATCCAAAAGAAAGGAAAGCTGAGGAAAATAGAGAAAATTCCTAAAATAGCTTTCTAGTCATCTCAGTGGGGAACGAAAGCCACCCACTGTCATCTGCTGGAGTCAAGAGAATAAGAAAATTATTCCTTATTTATTTTTATTTATTTATTTTAGTTTTTTCTATACCGGCATTCGTGAGACTAACACATCATGCCGGTTTACAATAAACAGTGGGTGATAAAAGGAACACTGAACGAAATAAATAACAGGTGCTAAACATAAAATAGTTACAGTTACAATAAAACAGGGATAAGTACAACTAGGAGCAAGAAGAAAAATGATAGGAATTTTAACATAGTATATTAACCGAAGTATGACGGGGTACATTACAAAGAATTATGTGATTTTCAATGACTTGTTCATTTGAACTAATTGCAGTTTTTTACATAAGGGTAGTGATCAGAAGTAGTGGTTTTCTGCATACGGGTAGTGATCGGAAGTAATGGTTTTCTGCATACGGGTAGTGATCAGAAGTAATGGTTTTCTGCATACGGGTAGAGATCAGAAGTAATGGTTTTCTGCATATGGGTAGTGCTTGGAAGTTGGTTGTAGGTGATGGGAAAGCTTTGGTACATCCCACCATCTGGAATGATCCTGGTATGTACAGGGAAAAGAAAATTATTCCTTACCTGCTAATTTTCATTCCTGTAATACCATGGATCATTCCAGACGGTGGGCTTTGTTCCATGTCCAGCAGATGGAGTCAGAACACAAAATTCCCAGGGGAGGACCCATATAACCACGCCTCCCCTGTAACAGCTCTCAGTAACTAGACTAACAAAGCCCAAAAGAGAGAGACTAAAAACAGAGGGATCAAGTAATCAAAGAAGGAATTGAAATAACCACTGTCTAAATAAACAGCAACTAAATTCTGAACAGTGAACTTGCGAACAGCAGTGCATGAACAAAAAAAGACGCGCAGTATTCGAAATAGAGTAAAAGATTGTTAAGACAGGTAGGCAGGGATGTCCCACAAGCAAACCCCCAAACCAAGGGAGGGAGTCTGGAATGATCCATGGTATTACAGGAATGAAAATTAGCAGGTAAGGAATAATTTTCTTTTCCCTGTACATACCAGGATCATTCCAGACGGTGGGATGTACCAAAGCTTTCCCATCACGGGTGGGCCGCAGACAGCCCTGCTCGTATTACCTTGTCTCCAAGCTGACCGCCCGACGGAGCACCGACGTCCAGGCGATAACGTCTCGCAAAAGTATGGATCGACTTCCAGGTGGCCGCCCTACAAATCTCCTGAGTGGAGACTGAGGAGCTCTCCGCCCAAGATGTCGCCTGGGCTCGAAGAGGATGAGCCTCGACAACCAGCGGAGGGGACTTACCTATGCCAAGGTACGCCGCTATGATCGCTCCCTTCAACCACCGTGCTATAGATTGTTTGGAGGCCATGCAACCCTTCCAGGGTCCGGACCAGAGGATAAACAGATGATCGGAGAGCCGAAAATCATTAGTCACCTCCAGATAGCATATCAGAGACCGCCGTACATCCAGTCTACGCAGGTCTCCAGACTCAGAAGAGGCAAAAGATGGTAATTCCACCAATTGGTTGAGGTGGAATGCCGAAACCACTTTAGGGAGAAAAGAAGGAACAGTCCTCGGCGAAACCCCTTCAGGCGTGAAACGAAGGTATGGTTCACGACAGGATTGGGCCTGCAGCTCGGAAATACGTCTTGCTGAACTGATTGCCACGAGAAAAATGGTCTTGAGAGTGACGTCCTTGATGGTAGCCGAGCTTAGAGGTTCGAACGGCGAACCACAGAGGACTCTGAGCACCAGATTCAGATTCCACGACGGACAAGGTGGGCGAATCGGAGGCTTCAAGTGTTTCACTCCTTTAAGGAAACGGGAGACGTCCGGATGAGAGGACAGAAACTCCTTATTTCCACTGCGAAGAAAAGCCCCGAAGGCTGCCACCTGAACCCGAAGAGAATTGTAAGCAGGACCCAAATCCAAACCTGCCTGCAAGAAGGAAAGGACTTGTGGCACTGAGGCCTGCATGGGAAGAATGTCATTCGCTCCACACCAATCCTCAAAGACCTTCCAGACTCGAACATAGGTAACAGAGGTGGACATCTTACATGCTTTCAGTAGCGTTGAAATAACCGGCTCCGGATAACAGCGCCTCCTCAACTGACGCCTCTCAAAAGCCAGGCCACAAGACAGAAGCGATCTGCCTCCTTGAAAAATATTGGTCCCTGGCGTAGAAGACGTGGCAGCTGACCGAGATGAAGGAGACCCTCCACCGTCAAATTGCACAGATCCGCGAACCACGGTAGTCTGGGCCACTCTGGCACCACAAGGATCACCGGCCCTTGGTGTGCCTCTATCCTGCGGATGACCTTGCCCACGAGGGGCCATGGTGGGAAAACATATAGGAGACAGTGGCTGAAGAAGCGGGCGGCCTTTGCATTTCCGGCGGTTGCCATTAGGTCTACGTGCGGTGTCCCCCATCGCCGTACTATTATCCGCATCTCCTGCTGCGAGAGCTCCCACTCTCCGGAATCCAAGTTTTGTCGGCTGAGAAAGTCTGCCTGTACGTTGTCCACTCCCGCTATATGCGAGGCCGCTAGTCGTTGGAGGTGAAGCTCTGCCCACTCCATCAATTTGTCGGTTTCCAGAGAGACCAACCAACTTCTTGTGCCTTCCTGGCGATTGATGTACGCCACTGTATTCGCATTGTCCGATAGCACCCTGACTGCTTGATGGCGTACTAAGGGGAAGAAACCCTGTAACGCCAGACGGACCGCCCTGGTCTCCAAGCGGTTGATGGGCCACTTCGACTGTTCCTCCGTCCATCGACCCTGGATTGAGCTGTCCCGACAGACCACTCCCCAGCCTGTGAGGCTGGCGTACGTGGTGATAATCACCCAATCCGGGTCCTCCAGCAACACCCCCTGAGCTAGGTGCCGCGGTTCCAGCCACCAGTTGAGACTGATGAAGGTTCCTCTCGGAATCGGAAGGATTGCCTGGAAATCTCTCGACACTGGCTGCCACCGGGAGAGTAGGGATCTCTGCAGAGGCCTCAGATGCGCAAATGCCCAAGGAACCAGATCGATGGTCGAGACCATGGTCCCCAATACCTGCAGGTAGTCCCAGGCAGTGGGCGTCTCGAGCGCCATAAATCCTTGGATCTGCTGACGCAGAGAATGAGCTCTGTCCGGATGCAGAAAAACCCTAGCATTCTTGGTGTCGAAGTGAGCTCCCAGAAAATCCAACGACTGGGACGGGACCAGGCTGCTCTTGGTGAAGTTGACAATCCATACCAGAGATTGGAGAAGTTGTAACACTCTGTCGACTGCGAGGATACACTGCGCTCATGACTTTGCACGGATGAGCCAATCGTCTAGGTAAGGATGCACAAGGATGCCTACCTTGCGCAAGGTTGCCACCACTACCACCATGATCTTCGTGAAAACCCATGGAGCTGTGGCCAGGCCAAAGGGAAGAGCGCGAAATTGGAAGTGTTGACCCAAAATTTTGATGCGTAGGTAACGCTGATGAGCTTGACAAATTGGTATGTGGAGATACGCCTCCGTGAGATCCAACGAAGCCAAGAATTCTCCCGGATGAACTGCCGCTAACACTGGAGTGTCTCCATGCGGAAACGAGGGACTCTGAGGGACCGGTTGACCTGCTTGAGGTCCAGGATAGGACGAAAAGTACATTCCTTCTTGGGAACCACAAAGTAGATTGAATAATGCCCCCGGCCCAGTTCGGCGGCTGGCACCGGCACTATGGCCCCCAATTGAAGGAGACTATCGAGGGTCTGCCGCACGGCTCCCTGTTTGATTAAGGACCCGCAAGGGGAAAACAGGAACCGGTCCAGAGGAGCGCAAACAAAATCCAAAGCGTAACCGCGTCTTAGAATATCCAGAACCCATTGATCCGACGTGATTTGGACCCACTCTTTGTAGAAGAGAGCAAGGCGACCTCCCCAGTCGAGGGACCACCTCGCAGGTCCGTCTGGCATCATTGGGTAGATTTAGCGGATGTACCAGTACCCTGCACTTCCTTACCCTGGTGGCGCCCACGAAAGGGCTGGTTCCAGGAGTGCAAACGAGAAGATGGAGCCTGAGGTGGCTGTTGGCTCTGAGGACGCGCTCTCTGCTGGTTACGATAACGGTTTCTGGAGTAATTATATGATCTTGACGAACGGGGTCGATCTTCGGGCAACTTGTGCACTGCGTTCTCATTAACGGACTTGATTATCTGATCCAAGTCTTCACCAAAAAGATACCTACCCTTAAAAGGAAGGGACCCCAAACGTGTCTTGGAAGAGGCATCAGCCGACCAATTGCGAAGCCAAAGGAGCAGACGTGCTGAGACCGCCGCCACCATGGTTCGGGCTAGGACCCTTAAAAGATCATATAAAGCATCCACTCCATAGGCAACCACGGCTTCCAGTCTGTCCACCTGGTGAGCCTCAGCGTCTGGTAAGGACTGGGAGGTGAGAAGCTGCTGCACCCACCGAAGACCCGCTCGCTGTGCGAGGGAACTGCAGATAGCCGCCCACATCCCTAAGGCTGAGACCTCAAAGATACACTTGAGGTAAACCTCCAGCTTCCGATCCTGCATATCCTTCAACGCTGTCCCTCCAGTGACAGGAATAGTGGTATGCTTTGTGACCGCTGATACCGCAGAATCTACGGCGGGAACTTTGAGAATTTCCAAAAAAATCGGCCGGCAGAGGATACAATTTTTCCATGGCTCTACCGACCCTAAGGTTGGCCTCCGGGGAATCCCATTCCCGAGTGATCAACTGCAAGATCTTGTGTTGAGTGGGAAAAGACTTGGCTAGAGGCCGCAGTCCTGCTAGGAGGTGGTCCCCCTTCTTGAGAGCCGGGTCAGGCCCCACCGGTTCCAGAAGGGGATCAATATCCATTTCCTGGAGGAAGTAGGGAATGAGGTCATCTAACTCCGCCGCTTGGAAGATGCGGAGGACCCTAGGGTCGTCGCCCTCCACCTGGGCCGCCAAGGTGGGGTCGTCCACGTCAGGGTCCTGGGATTGTCCTTCCCCCTACGAAGTCTGTATTATCGAAGGTGTCCCAATAGGGCCACGAGATGTCCCTGCTCCCCCGCCTACTAAAGGGGGGGCGAGCCTGAGGGAGGGGTAGGACATGGTTTCTTGGGGGTAGAGGGTCCCCAGGTCCCGAAGGTCGTGTCTCTGCTCTGAAGAAAAGCCCTGTGCATCAGGACTATGAATTTAGGGGAAAAGGCCTGGCATCCTGAGGGGTCACCCACTGGGGGATCCCCCCCTCTGCCTACCAGGATTAGACTGAGTAAGGGTCCAAAACGGGCCTAGAAGTGGGGAACGGATTATCCGTGTCCTCCTCAGAAAGTGCGGCATCAGAATCTTGCAACAAAATGGCCGCCGTTCCCGCATTGAGAGGGAATGGGGCCTGGAGCTTCCTTCCCACGCGGTCTGCAGCTCGAACATCCTTGTTAGTAGCTGGCGCACATTCCCCCTCGGGGAAACAGCCTGAGCACAGACCCTCTTCAGAAAATAATCCGGCCCTGTCGGAGCCCTCACAAGGCGCCACGGACTGCATCGCCGCAGGGAGAGAGAGAGAGAGGGGGGGGGAGGCTCTACAGGTGGCTCGCGCCTAAAATGAGCGCCGACCTGGCAACGGATGCTTGCCGCGGTCCCCCACTGACTTGAAGAACTACTGACGGGGAATTACCCTCCCGAAAGCAGGCGGCCCCGGGGAATGGTGCTTCGCGGGGCCGCAGGTCGGGACGACTGTCGCTCCCCAAAAGGGAGGGGGGAAACCTGGGTCAGGAGGGAGAGGCCGGCGCTACCAACTTTCACCTCAGAGAGCCGAACGGAGTCCAAAAAATTGCAGTCTTCTGCTGAAAAAGAAGATGAAACAAAAATACACTTACCCCAACTGAGCCCTCAGTGAGGAAAATGAGAAAAGAAAGAAAGAAAACAGGCAACAGCCTGTCAGCAAGTCACCAGGCTAGAGAGTGATGAGCCAGCACCAGTGGAGAGCTCTCCCCCTGCTGTAAGAGGAGCCTTAGCAAAGTGACCTAAACTGTAAATTTAAAACTTACTATTTTTTATTTTTTTTTTTAAACTTGATCCCCCCTTAGGAGGTAGCCCTAAGCTAACAAGCTGGGGACCACATGTCCCCTGCTCACATCTGCTGGAGTCAGAACGTTACAGAGAGCTGTTACAGGGGAGGCGTGGTTATATGGGTCCTCCCCTGGGAATTTTGTGTTCTGACTCCATCTGCTGGAAATGGAACATAACCCACCGTCTGGAATGATCCTGGTATGTACAGGGAAACTGAGGATTAGTAGAGGGTGCACTACCTTATAAGGAAGCATCCTTCAAAGTTCTATTTGACTCCACCTGCTGGAAGGGGGAGATAACCCACTGTCTGGACTGATCCTGGTACATACAGGGGGAAAAACAGATTATTCTTCCTCAATATACAAAAGCTAGAACTGTTATATCCAGTCTCTTAAGTCTTTAAGAGATTTGATACTGAATAACAATTAAAACTGCAGTTCATTTCAGAGCACAGTAATGTAATCACAGGACAAAAAAAATGAATACACCCAGTTTGAGTTTATATACATACCTGACATCATTTCCACCATGAGCAAAGGATCCAAAGCAAGCTGTGAGAATCTGCAGGAAGTGAAAGAGCAGATGAACCTGAGACTGATCCTTTTCTTCCTTTTCTTCTTCCATAGAATCATCTGGAAGTGGGTTAGGATCAGCCAACTCTGAAGTCAGTTTCATCTCTACAACCACCTTCCTCTGCTTCAATCTCAGCCTCTGCAACAGCATTGCAGTAGCTAGAGTAGCTGTCATAACGAATCCTTTTTTTTGAATAAGATACAGAGTCACCTACTAACTTTTCACTATCTTCTGATGTGGATGCATCCGATGCCTTGAAAGATGAATGCATTGGCATTCCACAAATAGCAGCAGTATAACAAGTGTAGCTATTGTTGCGCCGTAACACCCTGTAGTTGTTCTCATGTGAGGGTCGGTCATCATTCATTCTGTCAAAGTGTATTTTGTGTAATAAGTCTTTATAAAGCCCAGAGTCTTTGTGTACAGTGTGATATACATGACCATCATTCCTCATGTGGCCATCAAAATTAAAGGTACCATTGGAAACAGGAGACTTCATGGTACCATTTGTCATGGAAGAAGCCCTTCCTGAAAGAAAACAAAAAACAAAAACATGACTTAAAGTGGTCGCTTAAAGGTTTCCATTTCACTTGGTCAAATATAGTAGAAGCTATAAGTCATAAATTTTGGCCAACTAGCTGAACAAACAATGAAGCAGATTAAAGCATGCAAACACTACTATATCCAAATATCCTTGCACTGGTTAAAAAAGGGGTGGGTAAAGTAAAATAGGTAATAGGAATGCTAAAAATGGGGGCTGCTTTTTTTTTTTCTAACACACATTAGTTCCATTCTATGTTGTCAGCAAACTGCAGAACAGAGTTGGCACTGTGCATTTTGCATATCTAAATTTAACGTTCCTTACTTATAACATTTGCTATATCATAAGCTGACTTTAAAATATTAAACTTCTTCAAACATGGCTGCCAGGCTGTTACTAGGGTCTAGGAAACAAGATCACATTACTCCTGTTTTACATGGAGTACCATTAGTTACCAATGGAGGCAAGCTTTCAGTCTGAAGAAGTGTACTGATATTTAAGTGTACACTGGCTAAATATGCAGGAATGACCCAATGTGTTAGCTAGATATAAATCTGTTCTGGCATTGCAGTCTTCTCAGTAATCTTTACTGGGGCTGCCTGCTCTATTCCACAATGCTGGGCCATAGTAACTGAGGGCTATATGATGAATAGCTACAGATTTGGATCAAATTGACTTTGAGGTTAGAGCTGAATTGAATCGTAAGATTAAAAAAAAATAAATAAATAAATTTACATGCTTTGGCCAATTTCTTAAATCATGCATGTCTAATGGAGGAATAATTGCTTAGATGGAGTGAATAATCTGGATGTATTTTATCCAAAGTTTATATTAATTGCTTTTTCTGAAGATGAAGTTGTGGTTTTCCCATTTTAGAACTGCACGTAATATGTTTATCTTATTTTATTAATGCTGTTATGGTTTAATTTTTAAAATTTACAAATTGTTGATGTTTTAATTATGTTTTTAATATTGTATGTTGATTTATCTGAATTATAACTTGTGTATGAAGCTGTTTGAATTTGTTGTACACTGCACCGATCAGGGTTTACCTGTGTGGAGTGGTTAATAAACATTTTGTTCAACGTAGTATTTAGAATTATGGCTTGCTTTGATTTTTTTGGGTAAAGGGTAAATACTCAACTGTTTATCTAAACTGGCAGCAATTTAGTCACAAGTGGGCCACATATTGGTACTAAGCAGAATTAAAAGGGCTTTCTTGATGATTATATGTCTTTCCTGTGCAAGAGTAGGGCTTCCTCTGCTGCACCAGCTCTGCAGTTTGCTCCAGTTAGTCAAGAGAGATATTATCGGAGAAAACCGCTCCAATGGGAAGGACAAAGACTGGTGAATTATCTTTAGTTACAACTAAATAACTTTGCTTTCTCTAGTCTTCTCTTGAGACAACAGCAGGCTCACCATGCCATAAGGGGAACTCTCTAGCCAAGGGTTGCCTTTGACACAAGGAAAACAAGCCTTTTCTTGTTGGAAGATACCCCAAAACCTTGGCTCTAACAGAGTTGAGCTTATACCCAAAGAAGACATGGCAGACAAATTGCTCAAACATTATCCCTACAAGAGATTGTATCCAATGTGATATGAATTGAATTATATGTTGCAACATTGCAGATCTCAAGGGAGGCACACTTAAGATTGGTTGCCAATATCAACATTGTCAGCATGCCTCTAAGGTCAATTCAGCAAGGGTATAACGAGACAGCTACCCAAATGGAAATTGTGCATTGTCACACATTGCCAGGTCTACTGGGAGGGGGGTGTTTGAAAACAAAACAAAATTAAAAAAAACAAAAAACACATGACATGTGCATATTCTATGGCTTGAGCCAGACAAAAAGAAAAGACAGCAGCTCTTGCAAGTCAAATATTGCAAGGCAGCCTGATTAAACTACATGTTCCAACACTACCTTAGACAGGAACTTAGGATGCAATGAATTTGCAATTTACTGATAAGAAAACCCTTTGTCTATAAAAAAAAAACCAAAAACAAAAAAACCACAAAAACTTTAATTTAGTGCCTCTGGATATTCTTTAATAGCATCAATAAATGACAGACATTAAATCTCTTCATATTATAATTTCTAATTTCAAAACCTTAAAACTATTCAATGGATCAATTATATCAGTATCAATTACATCTCCAACTCTCTATATATACCTAGGTCAAAAGAAAAGAACATAGAAACATGACAGCAGAAAAGACCATACTATTAGTCTATCATGTTTCTACCCAGCCATATCACTATTCAGCTTTACTCCCCTCAGATCTTGTGTTTTATCTCATACTTTCTATACAGAGAGGATAGTGGATGCATGGAACAGCCTCTGAATTCAAGAAATATTTCCTTAGATTACTCCCGAGTCTACCTCTTCTCACCCCAGTCCTTGGGAGACCACTTAGCTAGTCAGGTTTAAGATATCCACAATGAATATGCACGCACTGATTCCATGGTATGAAAGTTTCTCATATGCATATTTTCCACATTTTTGGCCATCTACTACCCTATTGCAGATTCATTATCACCACCAAAAAGAAGCTGACCATCCTGCCACAATGTTTCTCACAAAAGCATAAAAAAAAAAAATATAGGTCCATGACATCCCTGCAGCACATCCCACATTGTCCACACCAATATTAGAAATGTTGAACTTTGGTAAGCACAAAGTTCAGTTATCACCATCTCCCATTTGGGTTCCATTACCAGTTGACTTAAATGTTCTCCCTGCAGAGAACTCATGAATCTCTACTTCTAGGGGACACCACAGCCAGAATATCCCAAATATTCAACATATTAAAATCCCCTATCAATAACACCTCTTTCAAAGCAATTTCGTGAATATCTGCCATTTAATCTACCCATCTTGTCCTGTCTACAATGGAAAGTCGTATATTAAACCAATATAAATAGATGTTCTATTCCTTCTTTCCAGATTAATCTACATGCCTGCTCCTTACCTTATAAGCCTAGCAATTCTGTTGCTTTAATATTCTATTATATATGCCACTCTCTTCCTTCCTACCCTGTAGCCCAGTACAAGCGATATCCAAGTCATGGTTTTCCATGTATTTACTGTATAAGATTTCTTTACACTGGTTATCTTATTTATTTAGAATTTTTATATACCGACATTCTTGAAAAAAATATATCGGTTTCCATTATAACAAAACAATTGCAGCTATGGCGTTACATTAAACAAGGCGTCTGATAAAATACATTAAATAGAACAGCAAAACAGTGGTAGTAGGCGTTACATAAACATAAGAGCGTCTAATAGGGTATCGCTAAGAACCTGTGAACCATCCAAATCGGGCGTAAACGGGGGCCCCGAAAGGATGTAAGTACATAGAAACTTAAACCAGGGTATAAAAAAACATAGCATTAGCTACTAAGTAGATCGTTTGACAGTTACCCATAAGTAAGATAGTAGTGGTTATCTTGGCAGAGGATGACAGGGTGTGGAGGGGGGGACAGGGGACTGGAATCAATGAGTAGAGGGGTAAGAGGAGAAGGCAGATGATGGAGGGAAGGAGGAAGAAGAGGAGAGGAGGGGAGGGAGGGGAACATGCTAAGGCGGTTGAGGACGATCATGGATCCCCATCCTGTTATGGCCTTTGAACCAGTGTCAAAGTGTTCTTGAGACTCTGGGAAGGCTTGTCTGAAGAGCCATGTTTTGAGGTGTTTCTTAAATGTTTGAGGACAGGATTCTTGGCGGAACCTCCGGTGGCAGAGAGTTCCAAAGGGTGGGCCTAGCTGTAGAGAGTGTGCGTTTTCTTATGTGGTGGTTTTGACTGGTGGTGCATATAGAGATCCTTTATAGGCGTTTCTGATTGGTATTCTGGATGTGTGGGGGGCGGAGTTGAGAGCTTAGTTTGAGATGGGCGATGCCGAGAATGTCCTTGTGGATCATCAAAGCTTTGAAGGAGATCTTGGATTTAATGGGAAGCCAGTGGAGGCCGTGTAGGATGGGTGTGATGTGGGCTCTTATTTGAGTTGTGAGTATCCTAGCCGCAGCATCTGGACCATCTGTAGGGATTTGATAGTTATCGCAGGGAGGCCTAGGAGAAGAGAACTGCAGTAGTCTAGCTTTGTAAGGATGAATGGATTGAACTACTAAGCGGAAGTCGCTGAAAATGCAGGAGAGGTTTCAGATTTTGAGAACGTTGAAGTTTAAAGAACATTCTTTAGTTGAGTTGAGGATGAACGATTTTAAGTTGAATAGGTTATCGAGCTGAACCCCTAAGTCTCTGACAGAGAGGAGTGGTTGATGAATGTTTTTGCGAATTGGGCTGCGCTTTGGGAGTTGAGGAGAGCGTGGTTTTCGTCTGGAGAGATGAGGATTTCAGTCTTATTTGAATTCAGGATAAGGTTCAGGCTGGTAAGCAGACTATTGATGGATTGTAGACAGCTGTTCCAGTGTGCCCAGGTTTTTTCAGGGATTCGGTGATTGGAAGAAGAATTTGAATGTCGTCAGCGAATATGTAATACTCTCCAACCTCAAACTAAAGTAATTGGGAGAGTGGCAGCAGATAAATGTTAAAAAGCGTGGGGGAGAGAGATGATCCTTGCGGAACACCCAGGTTTGATTTGATTGGGAGTGACTCTTTATTATTAATCCTGACCTTGTAGAATCTATTCTCAAGGAACGATTTAAACCAACTATGTGCCTCTCCTTGAATGCCGATATCTGATAAGCGCTCCAGTAGGATGGAATGATTGACCGTATCGAAGGCGGCGGATAAGTCGAGAAGGGCGAGAAGGTAAGGTTGTGTTCTTTCCAGATTGAGATGGATGGTGTCATAATGAGGATAGTAAAGCTTCGGTTTTTGAGATTTTCTGAATCCGAACTGGAAGGGGGAGAGTATGTTGTTCTCCTCAAGGTAATCAGACAGTTTGTTTACAATTCTTTCCATCACTCTGGAGATCAAGGGAAGATTAGCAATTGGACAGAAGTTGGCAGGGTCAGACGTTGGAAGGTTAGGTTTTTTAGGATGGCTAGTTTTAGTTGTTCTGGAACCTTTCCTTGAGTTAGAAAGCAGTTAATGATGTCTGCTAATGATTTAGAAATGGTGTTTGGAATGGAGAGGAGAAGATTGGAGGGTATTGCATCCAACGGGTGAGAGGAGGGTTTTAGCTTTTTGAGGGCGATTTAGATTTCTATTGAAGATGGGGTCTCAAAGGATGTTAGGTTGAAGGTCCTAGTAGATGTTGAAGTGCTGGGAGGAAGGGTTGTTGGTTGGGAGGTAGAGATAGGCTTAAGGAGGTTGGTTATCTTCTTATCAAAGGAGATAGCTAGTTCTGTGGCTTTGTTGGATGCTTGCTTGACAGGGATGATAGGGGGTGAGGGTTTTGTAAGAGATGATACAAAGGAGAATAAGGCTTTGGGGTCGAATGAGAAGTTGTGAATTTTTTTTAGAAAAGAAGTCTTTTTTGGCTTTGAGGATGGCAATCCTGTATGCATTAAGGTGGGCTTTATAGTTTGCAAGTGTGTCGGTGGATGGGGTCTTGCGCCATCTGAGTTCTTTACTACGAAGTTCTTGTTTGAGGATTTTAAGTTCCGGGGTATACCACAGATTCCTGTTAGCTTGGGGAGGTTTCAAGGATTTGGTGATGGTTGGGCAGGATTGATCTGTGACCTCACTTGTTATCTTGACCCACGAGTTAATAGCCGAGGGAGCGTCAGTGAGATCAAGTCGATCAAGCTCTTTTGAAAGCAGTTTGCTAAGTTGGTCTGTGGAGCAAGGTTTCTTGTATTGTATTGTGGTTGTAGGGAAGACAGGTCGAGGATGGTCATTAATTTGAAGCTCAGCCAAGATAATGTGATGGTCTGACCACGGGACTGGGACGCAAGTTGGGAGCGTGGCAGAGGATAGACCATCGTTGAGGAAAATCAGGTCTAAGGTGTGTCCCGCTTTATGCGTGGGACCTTTAACAATCTGGCTAAAGCCCAAGTGGTTGAGTGCTGTAAGTAGGATGTCACACAGTTGTGGGATAGTGGGGAAATGTCCACATGGAGATTAAAGTCTCCCATCAAGATGGCTGGTTTGTCCCTCTTGAAATGTTTAGCTGTAAATTCGATTAATGGTGAGGGATCGGAGTCTAAGGTTCTTGGTGGTGAGTAGACCAGAGCGATTTGGAGATGGTCCAAGTTGAATAAGGCTAGTTCAAGGTTGCTTATTCTGGTGGATAATCGCAGAGAGAGTCCGAGTCCCTTTTTTACAGCTAGCAGTAGGCCTCCTCCCCTTTTTTTGATTCTAGGGATTGAATGGATATCATATAATTGGTTGGGGAGTTGCTTTAGTAGAACTGTGTCCGTAGGTTTCAACCATGTTTCAGTAATGGCACAAAGGTCAGGGTTATTGTCAGTCAGGTGGTCATTGAGAAGGTGAATTTTTTTAGTGATGGATTGGGCGTTGAATAAGGTGAGGGTGAACAGAGTGAGACCGAGCATTTGGGAGATTGGGGAGATCATGATTGGGATCAATCTTTGTTGTCGAATACCTAGTATCCTGGGTTTGTTGGTCATGAGCTTGGGAGTGTATGGAATTGTAGGTATGGGGAGTGAGCGCATCTTAATGGACTGGATTGCGTCCCTGCGCATTATTGGGAGCTACAGTCAATGTTCCAGGGAAGGAATGGTAGTCTGTTGCAAGAAGATGAGATGAATGGCTTGTTCTGTAGAGTAGTATGGCTGTCACTACCCATGGAATTCTATTTACTCTAGGGGAAGACTGAACTGAGCTCGAGGGGCCTCGGACTTTTAGAGGTCTGGGAACTGGCAATATCTCCTTAAGTAGAGCTTGGGCCGAGCTCTACTTGTTCTGGTTTCCCCTTTGAAAACAGTAATAGTTGCGACTTTGAAATGGATTTCAAGCAGGCATTTAACTTCTCTCTGGTCTCTGGAAAGATCTTCATTTTCTCCATGAACTATGTTCAAACATTTATTTATTGAAAGTTTTTGTATACCGACATTCGTTAAGAAAACATCACATCGGTTTCCATAGAACAATAGTCCTGGTGGAATCTTGACTACTGTGGAGCACAGAATTGCCAAATTCTGCGCAGAAAATGGCAGAGGAGATCCTGGCATGCCATGAACGGAGCACGTGAAGATTAAGGCCCCCCGTGTGATGCAGGATGCACTCTGCTCACGGCGACGATGAAAGCCCTGGTGAGAGTGAATGTGTGTGTGCGCCGAGCAGAGGGAGAGGGGTGTGAGGCGGGAGGGGAGGAAGGTGAGCAGGAGTGTGTGAAAGCATGGGAGATTAGAGCGGGGGAGGATGCTTTGAGTGTGGGTGCCAGAGAAAGGGAGCCCATGAGGAAATTGTGAAGGAGTGAGAGAGAGATTGGGAGCACATGTGTATGAAAAAGGGATCGTGTGTATGTGAGGGTGCTAGCCTGTGTGAAGGGATTGTGTATGTGTCAGACAGAGCCTATGTGAAGGGAAGCATGACAGACATAGGGAGCCTTTGTGAGGATGTATGTTTGAGAAAGAGCTTGTGTGGGTGTGTATGCAAGAGAGAGAGGTACCCTGTATGAGGGGATGTGTGTGCAAGAGAGTGAGTGAGCCTCTATGAGGGTGTGGGTATGTGTACTAGAGAAGAGGCATGTGTGTGAGAGAGGGAGGGACAGAACTGAGAACGGAGTCAAACTCTGGGACTAGAGTGGAAGGGATTGAGCCTAGAGGTGGAGAGAAGAAATATTAGCAGGTGGAGGAGTTGGGGCTTGAGAGGGTAGGGGAGTAGGGAAAGCGAGTGGAAGGGACACTGTTGCAGTAATTTCTAGGGAAATTCTGCCCAAAATATTTAAAATTCTGCATCTAAGTAATAACTTTTCTATATTTAAGTAATTACATTTTACATTAAGACTCATTGTTATTTTGACTAATATAAAGTTTGCAGAATTTTAAACTTTTGCACGCAGAATCACCCCAGGAGTAATATATATATACATGCTTTTTTAAAAATTTTCAGCCTCTGGCTTCTAGAGATCTCAGGGGAGATATGATACAGTCCTTCAGATCAAGAAAGGTTTTAATGATGCACAAACTTCAAACTAGAGGGTCATGAAATGAAATTGGGGGGGCGGAGAACAGGACAGGATGAAGACTCAAACATCAGGAAATATTTCTTCACAGAAAGGGTAGTAGATGCTGGAATGCCCTCCCAGAAGGTGTGGTAAAGATGAACAGTAAATGAATTCAAAAGAGGTATGATATAGCAATTGCTGCTTACCTGTAACAGGTGTTCTCACAGGATAGCAGGATGTTAGTCCTCACATATGGGTGACATCACAGGATGGAGCACAATCACGGAACACTTGTCAAAGTTTCCAGAACTTTGACTGGCCCCTACTGGGCATGCCCAGCATGGCACTAACCCTGCAGCCAGCAGGGGTCCCCCTTCAGTCTTATTTAAAAGCTACAGGCAGTGCCAAAAAATAAATAAGAAAAACATTACGAACCCAACACCACGGGCGGCGGACGGGTTTTCATGAGAACTAACATGCTGCTGTCCTGTGAGAACACCTGTTACAGGTAAGCAACATTTGCTTTCTCACAGGACAAGCAGGATGGTAGTCCTCACATATGGGTGAGTACCGAGCTGAGGATGATGTCCGAATATGCACCAAATGTACCCAAAGATGTGGCACAGGCACAACAACTGGGGTGGAATTTGGTAGAAGGCATCCTGAACCCCACCGGGCAGGCGGAAGGGTGTTGGTACGTCACGTTGTAAACAGGTTACAAAGCACAGACTGGCCGAAGATGGAATCTTGTCTTCCGGCTTTGTCCAAGCAATAGTGGGCTGCAAAAGGTGTGGAGAGTGCACCGATTGTAGGAGTGCTACTGAAGTCACCATGGCCCTCACAGAGTGTGCTTTAACATGGTCTTGAAATGGAATGCCCGTTTGCTGATAGCAAAAGGCTATGCAGTCCTCCAACCAGGAGGATAGAGGTCTGCTTACCCACAGGCTGCCCTAATTTGTTAGGATGGAAGAGACGAACAATTGAGTGCTCTTCCTGTGGGCAGTTGTATGGTCTAGATACAACTGTTTACAGTCAAGGGTATGCAGAGCCTGCTCTCCTGGATTGGAATGGGGCCCTGGGAAGAAAGATAGGTAGTATGATGGATTGATTGAGGTAAAAAGCTGAAACTACCTTAGGTAAGAATTTAGGGTGAGTGCGGAGTACTGCCCGGTCCTGCAGAAGTTTAGTGTAAGGTGGATAGGTAACTAGGGCCTGTAATTCACCAACTCTGCGAGCTGAAGTGATTGCCAAAAGGAAAATCACTTTCCATGTGAGATATCAAAGGTCACAGGATTGAAGAGGCTCGAATGGTGGTTTCATGAGCCTGACCCAAACTAGATTAAGTTCCCAAGAAGGGGCCGGAGGACGCAGTGGAGGCTTGAGGTGAAGCAAGCCCTTCAGAAAACATGTTACAAGGGGTTGTACCGAGATAGGAACATCCGACACCTTTATGGAAGGTGGCTACCGCACTGACATGCATTCTGATGGAAGAAGGTTTTAGACCTGAATCTGATAAGTGCCAGAGATAGTCCAAAAACCTCGTGATTGGACAGGTAAAGGGGGTCAAGGGACTGAGAAGAGCACCATGACTTAAACCTGTTCCATTTGTAAGAGTAAGATTTTCTCGTGGAAGGCTTCCACGAAGCAATCAGACACAAGAAAGTGGTTCAGAAACATGGTGGCTGAAAGATTAACCTTTCAACATCCATGCCATCAGGGACAAGGCTTGAAGATTTGGGTGGCGGAGGCTCCCGTCATTTTGAGTGATCAGACCCTTTCCCAGGGGAATGTGCCTGCGAATGGAGAGATCCTGAAGGACTGGAAACCACACCTGGCATGGCCAGTGAGGTACAATCAGGATCATGGTACCCTTGTCCTGAAGTAACTTCACGAGAGTATTCGAGAGAAGAAGATGTGGAGGGAATGCATAAAGTAGAGGGAGAATGCGTCTCTGGGCTGAGTTGTGGTTGCTGCGAATGAGAGAGCAAAAGTTCTTACTTTGTGATTTTGAGCAGATGAAGAGGTCTGAGGATATCCCCATTGTTGGAAGATGGAGTTCGCTACTGAGGTGTTGAGACCACTCGTGAGGTTGAAAGATGTGACTCAGATTGTCTGCTAACACATTGTTCCACTCCCAGCAACCAGGTGGCCCTGAGGTACATCGAATGGGAGAGAGCTTCCGCCCATATCTGCGCAGCTTCCCGACACAGAAGAAAGGAGCCGTGCCCCCTTGTTTGTTGATGTACCACATGGCCAATTAGTTGTCCAATTAGTTGAACAAAGAATCCTCACAACACACTTATCAGTAGGAGTCCCACAGGGCTCTTCCCCGTCTCCTACTCTATTTAATATTTACCTCATACCATCTATGCCAACTTCTTACCGACCTCAACCTCAAACATTTCCTGTACGCTGATGATATCCAGGTCCTGATCCCCATTAAGGATTCCCTTGCAAAAACGCTGACTTTCTGGAACACATGCCTTCAAAAATTCAACTCCTCCTCACCAGCCTAAACCTGGTACTAAATTCCCGGCAAAACTGAACTCCTGCTCATCACCTCTGAGAACAGCACCTTTTCACCAACACAAGACACACCAACAATCACACAAGTGAGAGACCTAGGAGTCCTAATTGACAATCGCCTGAATTTCAAAGCCACCATTAACAAAACAACCAAAGACTGTTTCTACCAACTACAGGTGCTGAAAAGAATTAGACCTCTTTTCCATGCCCCAAGATTTCAGAACCATCCTGCAAGCAATCATTTTTTCAAAATTAGACTATTGTAACACCATCCCTACTTGGTCTTCCCGCTTCTTATACTAAACCGCTTCAGATGGTACAAAATACAGCTGCACGAATACTGACAAACTCCAGGAGAAGGGATCACATAACCCCCATCCTAAAGAGCCTCCATTGGTTACCTATACACTTTAGAATTATTTACAAGGCCATCCTTACCACATACAAAAATATCCACCTACTGGCTCCCATCGACATACAGATCCCTCTCCAACTACATAATTTCAACAAGACCAACAAGAGATGCATACAAAGGATCGCTACAGGTACCACCGTCCATCCAATCTACCAGACACATCACACTAATGAGATCGGCATTCTCTACAGCCATTCCACCGTTATGGAACTCCATCCCTTCAAACCTCAGACTTGAAACATGCATCTCAACCTTCAAAAAAAGACTAAAGACATGGATATTCACCACAAGCATTCCCGGACTCAAACTGATCTACCTCTTCCACGCCAAATCCTTACCTTCACATACACCATGGACTAACCTTCTTGTTTGAATTTTATATTTATTTTACACTATCGTTACATGTTTGAATTAATAACCTGTCCTTTCTCTTCTCTCTCTGCCAAGTTCTAATCTCCCTGTTATTTGTAACTGCCCTTTTTCCGCACCATTGTTTTAGTTTTGTTTACGATGCACACTTGTTTTAATGTGAAACCAGCATGATGGGACTGCGTTCTCGAATGCCGGTATATAAAAACCCTAAATAAATAAATAAATAAATAATAAGGATCAGGATGACTTGATTTGAGAGGCGATCCTGAAATGCCCTGATAGCATATCTGATTGCTCGAAGCTCCAGGAAATTTGTTTGGTGTTTGGCTTCCTCTGGAGACCAAGATCCTTGTGTCTGCAGATTGGCCACATGGGCTCCCCACCCGAAGTTGGAAGCATTGATGGTTAGAGTTATGTGAGGGTTTGGCGCCTGAAAGGGCGAACTCTGTAGAAGATTGATTTGATTTGTCCACCAGGCGAGAGACAGACTGAGTGAGTCGGTGACGTGGGAAAAATGGTCATATAGGGGCTGAAGGGATTGAGTCCATTGCGACCTTAGGGTCCACTGCATAACATGGCCAGGCGATGTCATTGGGGTGACCTGAACTGAGGACGCCATGTGTCCTAGGAAGATGAGAAAACGATGAGCAGTCATCTAGCGTTGAGACTGCAGCTGATGTGCCAGAGACACGAGAGTGAGGGCTCATTGTCGAGGCAGGAAAGCCCTTTGCTTGCAAGGTGTTCAAGTTCTTCCCCAATGAACGATAAGGTTTGAGATGGGACTAAACAGGATTGTCATAGTTGACTAGAAATCAGAGTGAAATTAGAGTAGTTAAGGTGAGTGAGATGTAGGATGACAAAGCGGTTTGCTGAGTCGAAGCCCTAATTAATCAATCGTCCAGATAGGGGTAGACGTGAACACCTTGAGTCCTGAGGAAGGCGGCAACCATAAGCCATTTTGTAAAGGCTTGTGGTGCAGACGCTAGGCCGAATGGAAGCATGTGATACTGATAGTGCTTGGGACCTACGAGAACCTCAGGTTTTTATTTACGATGATGGTGGCCTTCTCACAATATGAGTGTATGTGTCCTGGAGGTCGAGAGAGCAGAGCCAGTCCTCTTTGTAGAAGAGGAAGAAGTGAGCCCAAGGTTACCATCTTGAACTTTTCTCTGGAGGTACTTGAGGGCTCGAGATCCAGAATTGGATGAACGCCCCTCCCGATTTTTGGGTATTAGAAAGTACGAGGGAATAGAACCAGAGACCTTTGCTGAGGAATGGTACTGGTTCTATTGCTCTGGACTGGAGTAGGAGGGAGACCTCCTGCTCTAGGAGCAATGAGTGGTCAGATGTTTCCATGCCATTAGAGGTGGGGAATCTGGTGGGATGGAGAGAAATTGAGGATGATAGCCCTGAGCAATTATTGCTAGGACCCAGTGGTCCAAGGTGATTGATTGCCATATGTTGTTGAAATGGCATTAACCATCCTCCCACTGGTATGTGTGGTAATGGAATCTGGCTGCTGCTCTCTACGCGAGAGTCAAAAGCCAGAAGCAGGGCCCGGCTGAGGGGCTGTCTGTGGCTTTTGTTTTCGGGTCTGACGAGACTGATTTGAGGAATGGCCTCACAGAACAACATCTGGCTGCTGGCGGGTAGGACTTTTTGGTCTGTAGAAAGACTTTTTAGAGTCCTTCCGGAAAGGCTGTTTGGAAGGATAATCCAAGTATGAGAGAGAGTTGTTTGAGAGTCTCATGATGGTCCTTTAATTCAGCCTCTGTCTTTTGAATCTGCTCGCCAAAGAGATTGTCTCCTATACAGGGAAGGTCAGACAACCTATCTTGGACTTCCGGTCGAAGGTCTGAAGACTTGAGCCAAGCCCATCGTCTCGCTGAAATAGCTGCTGCAGATACTCTGGTTGCAGTGTCTAAGATGTCATAACATGATCTGATCTCATGTTTTCCTGCCTCCAAACCCTTGTTAATTAGGGTATGGAGTTGTTCTGGAAGTGACTGAGGCATGGAGGTTGTCAACTCCTGCATCTTCTTAAAAATGACCCTATTATTTGGGTCATATAGAGTTGGTAAGTGGAAATTCGGAGGATCAACATTGATCCTTGAAAGACTGTGACCAATGGTATCTAAAAACTTCTGTTCCTTGCCAGGGGGAAAGGAAGTGTGAGGTTTCGATCTTTTGCTCTCTTTTGCGCAGATTCAACCACCACAGACTGGTAATCCAACTGAGGCTTCTGAAAGCCTGGAGCTGACTGTACCAAATAGGTAGTCCGTTTTCTTGTGGACTAGTGCAATGGAGCCAGGATGTTCCCAGTTCTTCTTGAGGAGATAGGGATGGAGGTGATTTCCTTGGGTGCATCCAGGAATTGAAGCAACGCCATCATTTGGAGTCTGTCATCCTGTTCCGTTAATAATTGGAAGGGGACCGATTCAGACATTTCCCTTCACAAAATTTGTGAAAGAAAGGTTCTCTGGAGGAGAACGCTTTCTACTCTCAGTGGGTGAAGGAGGTGATGGCAAGTCATCAGTGTCTGGTGAAGAATCATCAGTCCAGGTATCATAAGGATCAACATCTGTCCCTCTAGGAACTGGAGAGGGACAGGGGAGTTGGATACTTGAAGGTCCCGGACTAGGCTCAGAAGGCATAACCGGAGGCACCGATGAAAGCAATGAAACATAGAAACATAGAAACATAGAAATGACGGCAGAAGGAGACCAAATGGCCCATCTAGTCTGCCCCGCAAATTTTCTCTCTCATACTTATCTGTTTCTCTTAGCTCTTGGTTCTATTTCCCTTCCACCCCCACCTTTAATGTAGAGAGCAGTGATGGAGCTGCATCCAAGTGAAATATCTAGCTTGATTAGTTAGGGGTAGAAGCCGCCGCAATAAGCAATCTGCACCCATGTTTATTTGTTTTACCCAGACTGTTATACAGCCCTTATTGGTTGATTTTCTTCTCCCATGCCGTTGAAGCAGAGAGCTATGCTGGATATGCATCGAAAGTGAAGTATCAGGCACATTTGGTTTGGGGTAGTAACCGCCGTAACAAGCCAGCTACTCCCTGCTTTGCGAGTGCGAACCCTCTTTTCGGATGTGTGAAGTATCAGTTTTTCTTCTCCCCTGCCGTTGAATCAGAGAACTATGCTGTATATGCATTGAAAGTGAAGTATCAGGCTTATTTGATTTGGGGTAGTAACCGCCGTAACAAGCCAGCTACTCCCCTCTTTGTGAGTGTGAATCCTTTTTTCCACATTTCCTCTTGCTGTTGAAGCTTAGAGCGATTTTGGAGTCACAGTAAGCCTGTGTATGTTTTTTAATAAGGGTATTGACTCCAGGCAGTAGCCGTCATTCTGGCGAGTCACCCACTCTTCATTGGCAGCCTCTTGACTTTATGGATCCACAGTGTTTATCCCATGCCCCTTTGAAGTCCTTCATAGTTCTGGTCTTCACCACATCCTCCGGAAGGGCATTCCAGGCATCCACCCCCTCTCCGTGAAGAAATACTTCCTGACATTGGTTCTGA